>NC_041825.1:5968333-7342916 GCF_900964775.1 Scleropages formosus | reverse complement strand
AGCATGAGCTTTTTCACATAAACGCTGAACCTGTGGATCAGATTTTTAACAAATAAGGGGGAAAAAAATGTAATCATACTATTTTTTGTCTTCTTGTTACTTCGCTGGAATAGGTTTCTGGAATTCATAGCAGGAAATGAAGTTCTGCCTCCCATGTTCAGAATTGTATTACGCGTAACGTCAAAGGACGAGATGGTCCCCGAACCAGAGTTCGAAATTTCTGCTCTAATCAGTAATCTCCAATCTTTCTTTATTAATCGGTGCTAAAAAGCTTTTCAGAACTTGACAGTGAAATATTATTGTATTTATGACTGTGCTTTAAGATAAAATACTTTATTGTCGCAGGGGGTGCGGTGGCACAGTGGGTTGGACCAGAGTCCTGCTCTCCAGTGGGTCTGGGGTTCAAATCCCCCTTGGGGTGCCTTGTGGTAGACTGGCATCCCGTCCTGGGTGTGTCCCCTTCCCCCTCTGGCCTTACGCCCTGTGTTACCGGGTAGGCTCTGGTTTCCCGTGACCCTGTCTGGGACAAGTGGTTCTGAAAATGTATGTATGTGTGTGTGTGTGTGTGTGTGTGTGTGTGTGTGTGTGTGTGTGTGTGTACTTTATTGTCATTGTATGCAATACAATGAAATTTTATAAAGCACAGTGATTATGAGATGAGACAAAAATGCAAAATGTTGCCATTTCTGGCATGAACCATCTCATACAGATCCATTTTTTTGTTGCCCTTTATGCAAAACTAACATTATTTCAAGCAATTTTGGTTGGAACTTTCTAAACATATAAGATACATGATGAGATAATTTTCCCAGGTTTCCATTCTATAGCGAGAACTCCTTTTATGAGAATTCTGAGTTGAGAGCAAATGGAATTCGTCCCAGAAAATTTCTGTAACAAGCTATTAATTCACAGTTATGAGAAGTGCCTTACGAAAAAAAAAATGTGAGTACAACACGTACACCTTAACAATAGCATAATTAAGGAGAGCAGAATCCCCCCATGTGGGTGTGGATTCTCCTACACGTTAGTTGTCTGATACCCATATCAGCTTCTAATCACATCTTAGAAATCTCATGACTCATTACCATCTACAATTAGAATGAACTGTAAGGGAAAAAAGTTTAAAAGAAATTGCTGTAAATTTAAAAGGCAAAACAAAACCGTATTTAAAACTTGCACTGATTTAACACATAAAATTTGATTGAAAGGCAACATCATTACATGTGACTATGATTCGATACACTTTTAATTCGTTTCGGATGATACTTTACAAGTAGGTCAGCAGAAAATGGTTAATAGCATTGTGTGTGATTACATGAGAACTGCCTGGTTAAGTATTGTTCTTATAATAATGTTTAGCTTACACAGTGTTGTGGTTGTCAGGTGCAAGTGGTGTAGTGTTTGTGCATCAGTGCATGTCAGCGAAACTGTGTGTTCTTGTTGTGGCGGTGTCCCACGAGCCTATTTAAATGCAGCTTCTGAAAGCACTTCACAATAAAGAAAGAAAATATATAGGTTATAATGCTAAAGCAATGCATAACTGATACCAACATTTAAAAATTACAGCAATAAAAGAACAACAAAATCACGCAAATCATAAGTCAATGATTGTCCGGTGTACTGATCCGGAGGCTACATGGGAAAGCTTGTAGAGCAAGGCGGGATACACCCTGGCACATGGGACACCATGCCATCAAAGGGCTATCACACACACACGTTCACTCACACATACCCACACTAAGGGAAGTTTAGAGGTGCCAGTTCACCTGAAACACATGTCTTTGGACTGCAAAAGGAAACTAGAGCACCTGCTCAGAAGCCAACATGAATGTGGTAAGAACAAGCAAAGTCCACGCCGCTGAGTTTCAATCTATTGTGCAGTGATGAACTTGCTGCACAAGAACATGAGGAAAAAAAAAATGTAAAGAGAAAATATTTTTTTTTTTAAATTATGAGAAGGAAAAGGGGGGGAGACAACCAAGAGGCACGCACAAATTTGTTATGCATATTTTAAACATGTGCGTTTTAAGCAGAGACTTAAAAGAGCCCAGAACAGTTCTGATATTCTGGACCTAGATTTCAAGTAGACTGTCTATGTGTTTAAAAGGCAGGAGTTTTGTTTGTTGGGTGAAAATATGAGTGAACCGTTTGTTGCTCAGGAACACATTATCTATTTTCGCCATTTAAATTAACGGTAACGAAGAGCTCTTTTTAGGAGAAATCTCTCTACAGGGAAATTTTTGTTATTCAAGGGCCCCTGTATATTATATGCTACATGTAAAATGTTATCATTAAAGCCAATGTATATGTTTCCACTTAGAAGAAGATGTTAAAAGGAAAAAATATCCCCAGCACACCTGCCAAAGGAGACACACAGGACCTTTAGTGTCTTTCATTGTCTCCATAGAAACTAATGACCGATGTGTTTGTGCTGAGGCATGGCATCTGGCAGAAAGGGGTCTGGAGGGAAGTGGTGAGCTTTATAAAGCACAGTGATTGTGAGATGAGACAAAAATGCAAAATGTTGCCATTTCTGGCATGAACCAACTCATACAGAGCCATTTTTTTGTTGCCCTTCATGCCCTGGAGGGAGGCGGACAGCACAGGAGTCCAGAGGGAACACTCATCCGGTGTTAAAACTGCATATGGCAGTGAGCAGAATATGGGCAGAAATGCAGCGATCAACAAAGGCAATAAATCAGGGATGACCAACTTCAAGTGCAGGGTCACAAATGTTCCTGAATTTAACGCAAAGGTTGGACAATCTTGAAAAATAACGGTCATCTTATTATGACTGAAGAAAATTAATCATTCTCCCCCGATTCATGGCCCTTTGTAAAATCTGAAACACCGTGCTTCATTTATAAAACTGACCTTGATAATCACACATCTGCTATTAAGGGATAACAGGAGGAAAACAAAAGTAACAGTCACTGTATGTCACACAATCACTGATGTTTTCAAACTTCTAATGTCCAGACATCAACCAGCCATCTGGTGGCCACCTCAGGCCCGTCCCTTACCGTGGTCGTGAAGAGAGGGAAATCCTATTTGCAGACTTAGGGCACACACAAGAGTAGGCGTCTGCTCAAAAACACACTCACCTGCCTTGGCAATTCTGCTAAACAATCCGCCTACGCCGACTGAGAAAACCTCGGTCATACACTAAGCCACACTAAGGTAGCACAACTTGTATCGTGCGAATAGCGCTGTCGTTGTGGGTAAAACTGGCGGGTGCTGACACACTAACGAGTGGATGGAAAAATGACAGAAGAGAGTGGATAAACAAATTTCAGAAGAACAATCTAAACAGGAACTCACCATGCGAACAGTGACACACTCCTGTATATACTGTAACAATACTTCAGATTTTATGTTTGAACCTGGAACCGACGGAACGATACAAAGTATCCCGTATGAATTTACTCAGACCTGATCTCGTGCCGCGTTCAAGCGCTTATTCCCATTTCTGTGCAAAAAGATACATGTAATGTACCTGAAAACCTGAAATCATAACAGTACTTGGTACACTGAAGAGGAAAATAAATTAGTAATACTCACAAACAGCGAAAAGATGAGAATACAAGAGATAAAACAGCACATTCTCCAGATGCTGCAGGAATCACTCAAGAGTAGGCGGTGCAAGGAAGAAGAAGGAAGGAAAAACTCACCTGCAGTTACTGTGTCCTTCTCCTTGGCAGCCATCTCCTCCACCTCCGCCCTCCTGCGCAATTCAAAGCGCCGGGAGAAGCCCTCTTTGGGCTTCCACAGATCCTGGAGCAGCAGAGGCTTCTCGCTGTCGCCCAAGGCCCTCAGGCACTCTGTCCGCCAGCGCTTCTCCTGGCCCTCGAACTTACCGATGACGTCGCAAAGCACGTAATTGTCAGCCGAGCCCTTGTTGAGGGAGTAGCGCTCCAACGCCTCCTTCACGAGCTCCCGGGCGCTGGAGCAGGGCGTGGCCAGGACGCTTTTGTAGTTGGCCCCCGTGCAGATCTCGTCCCCGAAAACTTTGAGCACCCCGGGGGCCGAGGTCTGGGTGGAGAGCTCTGCCGGGTCATCGGCTACCTGCTCCGGCAGCTCGGTGACCGAGCGCCGGTCCCGGTGGCTCAGGGTGCGGTACAACACCTGCGTGAAGGTGCGGCTCTGTCTCTTCAGCTTGCTTTTGGAGGGTAGGGACATGCTGGCAGAGGACCCATAAAACATCACGCTGGGGCTCGCGCTACAGCGCAGTCTGCAGGAGCACAGGCGAGAAGCAAACTGAGGGGAGAGGCCACTCAAAGGAAAACAAACACACACCGTGCGTATCTGCACCAACACCCTCTATCATGCTGCAGTACATCAACGGCTGACAAGGAGTCATGACCAGGAGTTACGAAGTGCCCACTTCGACCGGTCCTTTCGAGCAGTGTACGCAAGCACATTAAAGCGGAAAGAAAAACGATGCCTCCAGAAGGAGACCCCTGAAAGGCACGGAATAGAGGCGATAAGGACACACAGCGTGAAGTCCATTGTAACTCCAGGGAGCCGTCGTCAGCGGGAGTGTCTTTAACACACTTTATGGTGCAGTGAAGCGAAACAGATGCCTGGCATTTCTGCAATGCAGTTTAAGCATTCAGGAGCTTGACATAATGTGGTAACGCTACAGTAAGTCTACCGAAGAGGCTGCCTGTTGTCACATTTAAGCAGCCCTGGCGAAAGGCCCCTCGAATGGCCCGCACGCCTCGGGCCGCCGCAAACAGGAGCGGCGCTTTATCGCTATATTGCACCATTTACCATTATACTGCGATAATGAGACAGGAGGCCCTCAGCGACCCCCGCCCACACAACCTTCACTAGGCGAGGCGTGCCTCGTTCGAACCGGAACGGCTAAATGAAACGACTGTCAATGTCAGACGAGGAAGTCCAGCGCACATCTGCAGGTGAGGGGCGGACAGCAGCGTCCATCAGCCCCGGCCGCTCGGCCGGCGATGTGTTTGTTTGCGACGGCGTCCGCCGCGGGGTTCGACCGCAGTTGGGTGGCGTCAGGGCAGCCCTGCCGAGGCGTCGGTGGCCCACCGCATTCCTACCTTGCAGCAGAGTACCTTCTCCCCTGCATCCAGCCCACGGTCTCGCAGCGGCACGGCTCAATGTCTTCGCACCCCCGTCATGGCAGGTGGCTCCTGCTCCGGCTGCGGAAGGGCAAGGAGGACAGACGGCAGCGGCTCAATTCTTTGGCGGTGGGCTGGTGGTGGTGGTGGTGGTGGTGGGGGGGTACCCCGGCCCCGACCCCCCCCAGCCCCCCAGCGTGAGCTTATCATTGCAACGAATGGCGCTCAAATACCTCACAGAGGAGTGTGGGCGGGCGGTGGGGGAGGGGAAACGGAGTGACAGGTGTGCCGTATCTGTGACACACATCGGAATCAGTTTCAGAACCACCAGACGTTGAGGTTTTTAAAAGAAATGTTCACCTCTTCAAAAAAAAAAAAAAAAGATTATATTTCTATATTTCCATCTGTGAGGGCTCATGTTGTACCATGGTACCTGGCTCACCTGTGAATTAACTACCATGTTGGGGTGACCACTGTGCAGCACATCTGTACACAAAGGCAAACGCTTCTAAATAACCAGACATGTTTTTAAGTCATTTAGTGAGATACAGTAAAACAGGGTACGCAGGTGATGCACAAAGGCTCGTCACACGTTCGTTAAAACACACCTGTCCTGTGCTCTCCGGGAAAAAAAAGCCAACTGAACTGTCATATTTACAGAAATGCAGCTGAAAAGTCTTCGTTAGGCTCCGAGTCCGAGGTGACATCATTTTGATGCTTTTTGTTATTGTTAAACATTAGCGTTTATACACTACTATTATATACATACTATACACACACACACACACACACACACACACATTTACTATACATCAATCATAATGATTATTACACCCGCAGCCGCCGGTCTGAGGCAACATTCATTGACACCGCATTCCTTCTCGTAACAAATCATTTGGAGCTTAAGTGCAGAAATAAATACGTTTTTATTCGAGAAATAAAAACTACAGTTTCGGGAGCAGGACGCTAGAATTAATATTTCTAAAAGGCGGGAATAACGCGAAGCTCCTTCGACGCCGTAGTTCGGCGGACAGTTTTTTTTTTTTTTTGGTCTCCAGGAGCAACGACGCGCGAGAGGAGCGGCGCGCGAGCGCGGCGGAGGGCGCGCGCCGTCGCCGCCGGACAACTCGCGGAAAACAACTCTTCTTGTACTAGCCGCGGCGCTCCTCCGGCGGCCCGCTCTTGTCCCCCGCAACTTTTTTGGTGGGATTCTCACTGTAAACGTTCGGCGTCGGGGCTGCTGCGAGCAACGCCATGCAGGTGTAACGCAGTCCACCGCCGAGCCCGCGCAGCGCCGAGAGCCCCGTCGCCCCCCTTCAAGCCTCCTCCGACGTGCAGGCTGTGTGTGTGCGCGCGTCAACAGCGTGTTAAAGGCAGCCCGGCGGCGGCGGCGTGTGAAAGGCGCAGGGTCGCGTACTCACGTCGCCTGCAGTGCGCGCGCCCGCACCGGTGCTGTTCCCATGCTCTCGGTCATGTTCCCCCCGCGGGACTGTGGAGGCGCGACAGTGACCCACAGACAGGAGCTCGTCTCCGGTGCCCCCTCCCCGCCTTCTCGTCCGTCCGTCCGTCCGTCCGCGCGCTCTACTGCCGCCGCGTCCCCAGCAGGTCTTCTCCTGAGCCTCCGCCGTTCGCGCGCATCCCCTATCGCCCCCCCCTGCCCTCCGCGACGAGCTGCGGGTGCCCGCCGCAAAGCTGGGCTCCGGTCTCCACCTAACGGGCGCGCACGGAACCGTGCCACAGCGCGGCCGTCGGTCACATGCAATCGTTTGAAAGACCGAGTCGTTTCTGGCATTTATTGCATCTCCGTTCATTTTCTTCCAACTCGTCTCTCCTTTCCATCGCCCCACTGAGGGGAAGATTGCGTCGACTGCGAAAATAGCTTTCCATACTGATGGTTAAAAAAATGCAAGTTGCAACTTTAGTTTTTTTTTTTTTAAAAAAAAAAAAAAAAAAAAAAGCGCGAAAACTTAATTTTCAGTCTTGATCACAAGGCGGGAAACCTTTCCTTCCTGTACAACGTGAAGCTTTCTTTACCAAATGGACATATTGTCAGTCATCATCATGAGGTTCACGTTTATCCATCTAGTTCTAACTTTACACTCTGTTATATTTGTAAAGTAAGCTTACAATGATTTACCCATTTAAACAGGTTTTGACTCATTGAATTACACTTAAGTACAGAGTCTTGGTCACTGCAGAAGCAGGGATTCGAACCCAGGTCTGCAAGGTGACAGGTGTAACCACTATGCCACCTGCTGTTGGTTTACTGTTACTGTTGTGTAATACACACCCGCGTGTGTGCATGTGTGCGTGCTGCAAAGCTGACAGTCTCCTCCCAACACACTACTCCTCTAAAATTTACACTAAAGGAATATATCACTTTCAGGATACAGATAATATATCCATTGTTTCACCCAACAAGCAGGAGAGGGAAACTGAGCGGTGTATAAGCGCAAAGATTAATACACAACACAGAGTCCTTGTTATAAAAGATTGTTATTAAGTGACAAATACATACAAAATACAACCATCGCCACATAAGGTACAGTGTCTAATGTAAAAATGACACTTAATTCAAGAGAATACTTGCAGACCTCACAGTTAAGCCACCGGGTCACAGCTTTCACACCACGGGCAGTCTTCAGAGAACATACCAGAACATACTACTTAGCGTGTTAAAAAGGACACGGAGAGATACAAAGGTCCCCATTCGTATGTACATTAGAAAATGTCATTCTGAAAGGTAAAGGCAGTGCGGCTATGAGGGTAAAAACCTGCAGGACAGCCGCCACCGCGAGGGCAGTGCAGCAGCTGAGGTCAGGGGAGTTTCATCAGTGCAACATCTGTGGGTCAATGTCATTTTGTATCACACCCCGAAAAGCTGCCCAACAACTACATGTTAGCAACACTGATTTTCTTAAAAACAACTATAATAATGACCACATCATCAAATTTTTTTTTTTTTTTTTTTTTTTTTTTTTAACTAGCACCTGCCCACTGGCATAACAAGAACACATAAAAAAAAAAAAAAAAAAAAAAATTTTTAAAAAGCACCTTGCACACTTCGAAACTCCTACTGGTCACAGACGCTTTCTGTGCTTTTACTCTGTCTTTCGGCGAGCAGGTGTTAAAAAGTCGTGTTAAAAGTTCACGAGGAAACTACAGCTCTGGGTGCGCTCCAACTTTGCGGTTCTGCTCCAAAGGCATGAAACTGGAGTCCATTAAGGTCCAGATCTGCAGCAGATAGTTCACCCAAGTAATCAAGGTAAAAATGAAAGGAAAATTGCTGAGAATTGTTTCTCTTATGGACTGAACACCACTAAAGGACTGTCAGCACTGTCCATATTATCCACTCAGATTTTCAGCCCAAGAGGTTTAATATTCATCTCTTATGTGGAGAGCAACATAAATTCAATGAAGAACTGTGGCACTTAGAGCCTCAGAGTACAAAAACACTATTTACATTCTTATCTGAGGTTCGAAAGATATTAAAACACTGCGGAAAATGTGGCAGAGGTGCGCTGTATTGCCTTTGGCAGTAACTTCACCGGGACAACCAGTCACATAGGGAAATAGAACAGGAGATATTTCCGTTTGCATGTTACAAATTGAACTCAGAATGTGCAAACGTCCTGCTGAAAGCCCGCTTCTTCTCCTGTATATTTGCTCCATGTTGGGTTCTTAATTCTGTCGTTACATCGCGGCAAAAGAGAGGCAGGTATGTCTTAGTGCCGCTCTTACGTGCACAGTGTTTTACTAGTGTTGTACTTAAGAAGGGAATTTACGACACAAGCCACAGGGAAAGCTGAGCTGTACGTCACAATACACCCTGGACCTTGTCCTAATGTCGCGGAGTGGAAAATATCCCATTATAATACAACATGTACATAATATACAATTGTTTCAGTACACACTTGGGAAAAAAGTACAGTACAATATGAAATAAACAATCAGTTGTCTCAAAATTGTGAGATGATTCCGAAGAGAAGAGTAAGTAGTTCACTGCTCTCCTAATTATAACCAGTCAAACTTTTACACCCAAAATTTCGTTATTTCCAGAAAAGAAGTGACCACCTGTCTCTTGTTCGCTAGCTGTTTCTCACACACAGTCACAGATATGTTTGTGTCTTTGCATACTGATTGTTTAGCATTTAATTCCTGTACATTCAGATAAAATCAAATCAGTACCCAAATGATTTCTCTGACATGGCCTATTCTTAGGAAAGCAGTGCTCTTCTATCTTTTTAAATATCTGAAAATGAAACATTAAAATTTAAAATAAAACAAGACAAAAATTCATATATTCAGTACAGGCACTATCACAACTAACAAATTAAATAAATAATAACCCTATAATTATTTATAACTGATCTTCTGAATAAAATATTTACCATTGGTAGTATCTATTCTCTGAATCAAACTGAGAAAGTTCAATTTTCACAATTCCCTTATCATATTTTCAAAAGAAGGAACTATATCTTAAAATTAATTTGGGGAAAAAAAAAAAAAAAAAAAAACCTTATTGTATAAAATGTGATCAGGGAGCTTAGGAAATTATCCACGTCCAAGTAGCATATAATATTTTAAAAATTAAACACAAACCGAAACAGAATCTGACAGCGTAAGCAAAAGGCTGATTGGTTCAATAATTTGTACCATGAAATAGCAAAAACAGCACAGGAAGGAAATAAAACATTTTGAATACCAAGACGTTGGGCACTTGAATGAAAGCACTGAAAACATCTACTTTTACAGAGCAGCCTGCTCAAAGCTAATATACAGTATGGACATTTAATTAAAGCTGAAAGGTTATCCACACCTGGAATGTTAATGAAATTCAGACAGATACCATTAGTTCCGAAACCAAGCTGAGAATTTACAGTGCTGCTTAAAAGTATGTGAACCCTATAGGGATGGTCATTATTCTTGCATAAAATATTACAATAAACTCCTAAAACCTAAAGTTCAATCTTAAAATAAACATATAAAATGAATAAACGATTATGATTTACACACCTGATTCTACTTTACCTATTTGGTGTAACCAATGCAACTCGGGCTTCGCATATTTTTACACCTGCACTACTTTCATGTTTCTACTACACGCACGATTTCCTCTAAACAACAAATGGAACTGGTCATTACCCACTTATGTCACATGAGAAACACTGATTTTCAATAAATAACCATTTTGTGGTAAAACTAAGGGGCACAAGGGGTTCACATACTTTCAAGCAACACTGTATAACACTGGATCAAAACGCACAAACTCTTAGAAATGTGCAAAGTTTTATCAGAAACTGGCACAAACTCCACTGAAGCAGACCTGAAGGGTCTTTGGAATTATTCAAGTTTTTTTAAAACAATATTTCACCTTCACATTTTGCCACCCATTCAACGGGAGCTTCTTAACTTAACCTGCAACAATCTACCTGTCCCTCACAAGATGTTACCACACGGTTTACACTTTCATTACTACGTGTCCCTTTTGCTGTGAAAAGCTTAGTAATTATATGAGGAAGGGGCCACGTCTCTTGGCGCGTTACAATCTCTAGCTGTCATTTTCACAGCTTGTTGGACGTAGAGGTGAGTTAACTAAGGTCCACAAGTGCCTGCTCCGTACAACACAACATAAGAGTGGAAAAATAAGAAGTATACTATGTATTTGTAGATGGCTGATATTTGAGACCTGGAGACCAGCAGTCGCGCACTGCTTATATGTCACGGTGGGCCTCAATACTGTGAAATTCCACAGTTCACTGACTGAACATGGAAAGGTACGATTCTTAAAACATTTTCATTTGCACCAGAAAGGTAAAAATGATGGTACTGGACCTCAGCCTTAAAATTAACGACTTTAACCGGAGGTTACACTTTGTTTCAGTTAGACACTGATCAGGATGAATATGTTTTATGTTTTAAAAAAATCATGACAAGCCCAGAGAGATGGATCCCAGCTCCTCAGTGAACTGAGCTTGCGACCTGAGTTCCACCCAGCTTTGACATATTACCAAAAAAAAAAAAAAAAAAAAAAAAAAAAATCTGAGTCACATCTTACTTTTCGGACAAAACGAAATCTGACAAACAAAACCGAAGCTCACGCACTAACATACTGTGATGACAACTGACATTGATATCGACACTAATTATACCTCCTGTAAATAATGACTGCATTTTATTTGGTGTACACTGTTTCCTAACTTTCCCCTTTATTGGCAGTGGCAGCAGGGAATGACTTCTCACTGGTTAGACAACACTTTGGTTAAACTTAAGATGCAAATAAATAAATGTTAATAAGAGATTAACTAAGAAATATTTAATACTGCAAGCTGATTTGTCAGCACAGATTTTAATCTCTACCAAGGAAAGTAGAGGAAAATTCAGAGAACCGATTTTCTTCCCGAAAGCTACATTAGTGATCCATGTCTTTCTTTCAATGCTCTGAAATACATCTTTTCCTAACCTGACAAGAGAGGGAGGAAGTGGGTTTTCATATTCTTAAATAATACACCATAACATTAATGCCTGAGGCAGCATCTGTGCCCGAATAATGTGGGGAAAAAAAACAAATTCAAACCGGAACAGTTCTGTTCAGCTCGCAGGAATGAAAGAACAGCTGTGAGAAAGTGGAAACAAATGTTTAAAATGCTAAAACAACAGTTCCCGAGCGGTCTCTCTCTCTCTCTCTCACCCCCCTCCACCCCCCAAGGGGACTAAGGGGGAGCGGGGAAGAGTGACGACATTCTGTGTCACAGTCACGTATTCCTCGTGTGTCATCTGGAAGTCTTCATCACGCTGGTCTCTGGTGTGTACAAGTACCTCCAGATGGCGTAGTAATGGATGCCGGCTCCAATGGCCACGAAGAGGTGCCAGATGGCATGGGCGAAGGGGATGAGCCCGTCACTCTTGAAGAACACCATGCCCAGGCAGTAGAACATGCCGCCCATTATGAGCTCAAACAAGCCATCCCTGTTGGCCTGTAATGGAAAGAGAGGAGTGCTCCCAGAATGCACGCTTACGGGAACATCGGGGGCCACCAACATGCACAGCTCGACCGCCCCTGCCGTCCGGCAGAGATCTTCCACACAAATGTTCACAGAGCATGCAAATCTTTCAGGCTTTCAAATTCTATCCACTGAAGGCAAGAGATTCTCACATACACTCAATAAACATTGAGACTCGATCTTTTATCAGACTATAATTTCATGGTTGGCCCATATTTTTTACATTCACAGATAAAGAAAAAGTTCTCGTTAAAGACGAGTAGCAACTGATTTGCAGTACAGCTACAATGTCTGCATGAGTTGCAGCAGATCAAAGTCTTTTTTATTTCATAATTTCATTATTGGACACATTACACAGTTTCTTACCATTGACAAAACTACTAAAGCAGGGAAGACACCCATTACAGTATAGCATATCAGCTCCACAATCTTGTACCTGGATGGTAAAAAGGTATATTTAGTGATTTTGGGTGAAAACTTACAAGCTCAGAATACAATATGGACAGCTGACTGCTGGTGCATGACCTGATTAATAACTGAATCATTAATTAAGCACAAATTTTACAAGCTGCAATGGTGCTGATCTACATGAGTTTTTATATATATCCTATCCTAACTGCCTATAAATTATATCATAAATAATATGTAATTCAAAACAATACAACTGTATAATAAATGTTACAATAATTAATACATGCTATGTATGTGTGTATTTGTGCAATTATTATTTTTATGTAATTATACAATTATTACAATTATATAGTAATAATATACAATATATTTACAACACTTAATGATGTGAACCATGTCTAGGACAGTATGTTAAGACAAAGATTAAAAGAATTCTGATATGTTTAAAAGGAACTGACCTCGAAATTCTATTATGTTTCCTGTCACAGAATTTCATACATCTGAAATGCTACAAAGCTTGGTGACAGAAATGAAAGTGCAGCATGGAGACCTAAATTAAAAGTCTACTAAAGAGTCACCACAACTGTAGCAGAGAAGGTCAGTAACCTGAGAATTAAGGCCGAACATTTCCTCTACTGGACGTACCTCTCGTGGAAGAAGAACACGTACGCCGTGCCCACACATGCCATAATCCAGATGACCCAGCGCATGTGAGAGGCCCAGGGTCCCAGCTCCCTTAGGTTCAGCCTGAGAAGGTCAAACCACATGGTGCTTAAAGCATGGTGGAGGATGCTGACATTGGCAATATCGGTGAGAAGCGAAGAGCCCAACCTTCCTCGCATCAAGTGCCGAGAGCCCCAACTAACAACCGAAAACCACCTGTACTATGAAGAAAAGTAAAAGAGCTGGGGTTCTTGAAGCTTCATCCAAGAAGACTGAGCCATAACATTTCATTCCAAACTGAAAATCCCATTATAATATATGACTAGTAAGGATAAACAAAAATTAACATGCATGAATGCTACATTCCATAATGGGCTTTGTTATACAGTATTTTTTCCCCACATTGTTCAAGTTAAAATCATACTAATACAGAATAACAGTAACAATGGCTTTTTCCAAGTGCGGATAACCAAATTATGGCTCTATCATGATAGCAAGGGTTTCCTAGCAATAGAACGCAGCCTCTTTAAAAGCCCACTGTAGTAGATCAATGCTGAATAAAGCACATGTACATGGACATTAAGACAGGCTAAAGTGCTGTGGCTCCAGGCTGTCTGCAGAGATGAGATGTCAGATTAAAGACTCCAGTGAAACAGAAACCATCATGTAAAATTTTTAAAAGACATCAAATAAATTTGACAGAAGTGAACAATTTTCTTGAATATGACAAAAGTAATTTATTTTAAATAATACATCAGATTAATTTCAGCAACGGAAAAAAAGGCGAGAATCATTTAGTCTGGGTAAAGCGGTATGGTTGTAAAAAGTGGTCCCCAAAACTACAAATCTGTTATTGAAATTAGAGCCATTTAAAGTGCATTTTTGTGGGAGGTAAATTATAATCTCATGAAATAGAAACTGAAAAACAAAACAAAACTGCTCAAAAAAGACTCAAACCATTTAAATAAACAGTAACACCAGAGCAGTATTCAGCCCCCAATGCTCATTTCACTGTGATCCAAGGAGAAATTAAAATATGGGCAAACTGAATTATTCTTCTAGTCATAAATTAGTAATTCACAATCATTTCAAAATAACTACATGTTTTGAGGATTTCTTGAGAACAATATTAAAAATAAAAGCAAAAAACCATTGTTATTACTTATTGTATTTTCAGTCAATCTTCCAAAATTAGGATGTTGGACTAAACTGGAGTGACAAGAAGAGAAAGGTCATGGTCATGGTCGGACAAGTGACCACTTCTAAGAAACACTGTCATGCCTGGAGTTTGAGAGAAGCTATTGATCTCCTGGTAGACAACTGTAGTTTGATGGTGGTGGAAGTATCATTTTGTGGGGTTCTTCCTCGAGGGGAAATACTCATTGTTATCAAGACTAAAAAAGACACTTAAATACAGACAAATCATATAGAACAACATGTCAGGTGGCAAAGAGTATGTACAGAGTAAAAATAAGTGTTCTAATAGAACTCAGGGGTGTGATTATTTTTATAAATGGTAAATGTGTTGTTCATTTGGAGGGGAAAAAAGTTGAATAAAAATATTTTTGCATCACAGATGCGTTGAATTCAATGTGTTTGTAAAAGGGTAAATAACACACCCATGGATTATAATTTTAAAGTGTAACAGAACAAAAGTTCATGGGGCAGTAAGGTGACAGTGAATACTTTATGAATACAGGTGGTCCCCAACTTACGATGGGGTTACGTTCCACGAAACCCATTGGAAGTTGAAAATATCATAAGTCAAAAATGCATTTAATACACCTAATACACACCTCTGCGTGACAGACTGGGAGATGCGAATCGCTGCCGCTGCCCAGCATCACGAGAGAGTATTGTACCGCATATCGTTTGCCTGGGAAAAAAAATCAAAATTTAAAGTTCAAAGTATGGTTTCTACTGAATGTCTATTGCCAGCTCACCATCATAAAGTCGAGAAAACCGTAAGTCGAACCATCGTAAATCAGGGACCACCTGTATATGGTATCTTCACATTTTCCGGGATGAGTTTCAATACTGGAGGTCTACAAAGGGCATCTTTTGCTACATTATTTTACTGTAAGGCCAGGAAAACAAGCAGAGATCTTTGCCATGTCCACAGGCCCCATTTACAACAGGGTTACTTTGCGAAGCGGTGCACATCCAGTCCACACTCACCAGGGGGCGTAGGAGGCCGCAATGAAAAAGTAGATCACCATCCTGTCACACATGTGGAAGCAGTGCTCCACTGTCCTATTACAAATAAGAAAGACCTTCAGTCCAGACAGGATTCATAGCATTAAGTTCTTTGTACATCTTTTAACTATTAAAAATATGTACAGTTTCCAGTAATGTGTGATCAAAAATCTGCTGGCCAATTCTCAGATATCCTAAGCAGGAGCAGTTGGTAGTGTAGTGGTTAGAGCAGCTGGCTTTTGACCAAAAGGTTGTGGGTTTGAATCCCACCTCCAGCTGTAGGAGCCCTGAGCAAACTACTTACCCTGAGCTGTTCCAGTAAAATTACCCAGCTGTGTAAATAATTGTAGGTAGCTTAGTGTTGTAAGTTCCTTTGGAGAAAAGTGTCAGATAAATCAAAAAACCAGTAGCTGCCAAACCTGTCACTGTAGCCTGAACAGAGTTGCTATTGCAGGGTGGTGGTGCATCTACTATGGACCAGATAGGCTTCTGGAAACCCTCCTACCACCTTCAGTGATGCTAATGCACACACAGCTCAGTGTCTTCATGTATTTAAAGCCACCCATTTGACAAAAAGCAGGGACCGCCAATTAAAGAATTTATGCCGGTAGCAGCACAGTGGATAAGCATTGTCTTCTAGCAACTGAAAAGCTGTGGGTTTGAATCCCACTCCTGCTGCTGTACCACGATTTCAAGTAAGACGGGTGAAGATTGCAGCGTAAGCCACAATGAACGAAGGTATCCGCTAAATTAAAAAATAAATGCAAACTTTGCCTAAATATAACATAATGAATCCATAAAACAGAATTGTGTGTTAAAGAAAGACAAGCACAATAATGACATTTGGTGAGTGGGGGTCTAATCCTGAATTAGAAACAATTTTACTGGAGTGAAAATCAGGGAGAAAAACGTTTTTCTTCTGGTACAGGTATTCTGTTATCTATCGTGCCATGCGAGTATTGAGAGGTCTTCCTGGATTATCTTTCATGGATCATGTATTGTCTGTAATTCGGCTGGTACTCACTGTCCAGCTCCAGCCAATGAGCAAACGTACCGGAGGTGGCTCTTCTTCCAGGAGATGGTATGGAACACAGTGGAAACAATGAACAGGCCCGACAAGCCAAAGCCATAGATCCATGCTGAGATGGTTTCCCATTCATCATCAGACAGGAAGCACAGGAGGGAGCTGCCAAGGATGCTGGGAATTATCCAGAGCTGATAAATTAAACAAAGCACATTCATTAAAAAGCACTCACGCCCAAGTCCCACAGAAACAACCACTGCATGCAAAACAAGCTCGCATAAAGAGCTTATCTACTTGAACACGAAGTCCGACAGGTTTCATGCAAAACCTCTTTCTTTCACCCAAACAGCTCCATAAAAGCAGATGAGTCATATGCATATGAACAGCATTGCATTTTCACTTTAACCTCAATGGGCTGATGCTCATCTTACACGTGTCTAGTGTGAAAAATGCATGTGTCACATAATTCAAGATTACATAAATTTTTGTTAAATTCAGACAAATAACACTTTGGAGTTCAGCGGAATTGAGGACAGTGCTGTTTCATTTTTACTCCTTGCTCACTACGGCAAAACTGATCAAAAAACTTCTCGACCAAACACAGTCTACAGGGTTTACTTCACATTGCCAAGTTCCTTTAAATTCACTCCAGACAGCTGTGTAACAGTAACCTGAAACTAACAGCACCGTCTTCATTTTTCTGCTTTTTATGAAAATACATTTTTGCCATGCTTTTGCAACATGCTTCCGTTTGCGTTGACCTATGGATCACATTCGCTGCAATGGAGAGACAGGCACTTGAGAGCAGCGCCTGTCAGTGGCTCCTTCATAAACAAGAGAGCGGAAAAACACTGTCACCATATTAATGATGGGGAATAGGGGGGAGGAAATAAAAAAAAAAAAAAAAAAAAACCACGTGCAAAGAAAAAACTGCAAACAATAAGTATCTCAGAGTTCCCTGTGTATCTGAAATGCAGAAGGCACAGCGACAGATCAGTAAATACTGAGAGCTAAAAGAGAGAGGAAAGCTGGTAGGGAGTGCAGTCTTCCTCCCTGTTGCAACAGCGCTCCACCGGCCAAAGGAAGCCTTTCCACCCCCCAAACCTGAAATAACCTCTGCCCCCGCTTCCACAATTTCCGGCCATTCCTCCACATTTAGTGCTCCAAGCCGCTTCTGCGCTTTCGTATCTTTTCGCCTTTGCACTGGAGATCTATTTCACGTGAGGAGGACCATCCGTTTAGGCGTTTCGACAAGCGAACGCTCCAGGAAAAGTTTCTGCGTGACAAACCTCGGAATTCCCTCCTACTCACCGCGTGCGTGGCGCAGTTGGCTGCATGTTCGTATTCTGTCGGCTGATATCGTTTGTTGGGCGGAACTCTGCTATTCATGAACCTGAAAAGGAAACAAAAGACACTATTGACTGCTTAGCACCATGAAACTAAATTTGACCAGTTCATTTTTACACTTTACATCCACATTTATGCTCTTAGCAAAATGATTTGTCTTCAAAGTGATGTAGAAGACAATACACACCGATGCGCGCTGAACCACGGACGCGTAGCTTCACGCACGACTGACAAAGCACAGTTTGTTTCTTCGATTCCACACATTTTGCTGCCACTCATTGAAGTAGCTGCTTAAAGTAATGACATTCAAATACACAAATAATCATAGCAGAAGGTGTTTGGAAAATTTCTGTCAGGAGATCGGGTTCGAAACAGGTCAGAGATAGATCGATTTAGAAATCCTTCTTGAATGCTGGGAAGGATTCAGCAGTCCTGAGGGAGAAAGGGAGATCGTTCCACCGCGAGAGCCAAAATCGGGAACTGGCAAGATTTCAAATTTTGACCCCTCATGAGCGGGCCAAACAAGCAGCCAGTGCTGGGGGAGCACAGCTCTCTTGCCGCGATGTAGGAATTGATCGGGTGCTGCAGCTATTGATCATGTGCTGATCCCATGAGCTATAACCACAGTCTTTAACTTGATACTGGCAGCCACAGGAAGACAATGGACAGATGATGAGGGCAGATACATGGAAACCATTTGGGAGACTGAACACAATTAACACTGCAGCATTATCAGTCAGTTGCATAGACAAGATGGAAGATATCAGAAGGCGAGATAAGAGGGTTCCCAGTCATCCTGAGAACATATCACCATTGCCTGGACCAGAAACTCAGTAAAGTGCGATGAGAGGTACTAATAGATTCATAGAGGAGACATCTGCAAAGCAGAGTTATAGCATTAATGTCCTGGGAGGTGGAGGGGACTTGAGTCAGAAGCTACTTCAAGGTTTTTGACTCACAAACTAGAAGAGGTCCGCTGTTCAGTGCGATGGAGAAGTTGCAAAAGATAAAAGGACCAGCAGGGAGACGAGGGATTTTTACAAAGGCTGGGCTGTACATAGGAATTTGTAATTCAGGTGACAATGTGAGACACATGCTATACTAAAAGAAGATGCTTCTGCATTGGTTGGCGAAAAGAAAGGAACAGCTGTGCGCTGTCCGCACAGCAGTGACAGGTGAAGCTGTGAGCAGTAATGACCAACCCAAAAGAAGCAGCATAGCGTAAAAAGAGTAAGGGACCAAGTACCAGTCCCTGAGGAACACCACATGATAGACTGAGGCAGAGAGAGAATCACATCAAACCATCTGGTGAAATCTATCTGACAGGTAAGATTCCAAAAATTTCAGTGATAATCCTTTGTGTTTTTACCGCACTAAAAGTGCTTCGGATCAGAGGGATCTTTACAGAATTAGACTCATTGTACTTTGAATTTCTCAGTAAGCGACATATGTCACAAACATTGGAAATAAACTTACACTGATGGAAACTGAACAATGTTCTTTAAATTGCAAATCACATTTTTGTTCCTATTGGATAATTTGAAAGAAACTGTTAAACATTCCTTCATGTAGCTGCATTCATAAGCAACAAATTCTGCATCTGGAAAAAAACAGATTTTAGATCTCATGCTCTTTCCAAAATTCTACCTACCATTTTTTTCCCCCCCCCCCCCCCCCCCACCAAAGAAGCTTAACTGAAAATTCTTGGTAAGAACATAGAAAGAACAAGAACACAGCCTACCCAGCAAAATAAATGGGAAATCTTTGGGAAAGTCTTTGTATTATTTAACACTACATAATTAACGTAATTATTCAGCAGACAGATGCTTTTATCCGGTGACTCGCACAGCTCGAGGT
Source organism: Scleropages formosus (assembly GCF_900964775.1). NCBI lineage: Eukaryota > Metazoa > Chordata > Actinopteri > Osteoglossiformes > Osteoglossidae > Scleropages > Scleropages formosus. The sequence goes on along the minus strand of NC_041825.1, from coordinate 7,323,327 downwards.
TTTTACTAAAGCAACTATGGCTTTAGCAAAGTGCTGTACCTTTCTCATGTGTACAACTCTTCGGGAATGGACCTTGCAACGCTAAAAGTCCCGTAACCAGTATTTGTCCGTTTCCAATTCCTACCAGCAAACCATACACAGCTGGATAATGACAGATACCCAGCAACTCATTCTTTATATTAGCGGGTTTCCTTTGGCATCAGTGAACATGAAGAGCTTCAGGCTGCGTGTTTATGGTCTCCGTCAGCCCAAGTGTGACGCACAAGGAATGCTCACAACGCTGGCTCCCCTGCAGACTGGGGAGGCCCGCTAGCGGACTAGGACGTTTCCCCAAATATCAAATTGTCAACAAAGCCTTTGGATGAACATGACGTTAGCATTATAGACGTGTACTATATCATTTTACACGTATAAACGTGAACGCTTACTGAATTACTTTATAAAAGTGAAAGCAATAAAATCATTTTTGTGCATGCACATCACACGTGCAATACTTAAGGTAAAACAAGATATCTCATTACTGTTTTCAGGGCCTTTTTGTTGTTGGGCTTATGTCCTGTAGACACTGGGTCTTTCGCAGTGCATCTAAAAAGTCATTCTAATCCACATCACGTTATTACAAGTCGCTGTATTTTGCTGTTGCTTGGCAACGGCGGGAAGCTGTGATCCAATGCAGCCAGGAATCCGAGGGTCTTTACACCACACGTATTCACCCACTGAAGCAAAAGAGGTGGAGTGCTGATGTCACTGTAGTCATGGAAACGCAAGGCTGGGGGATTGTTTTTTTTCTACCAAAACTCTTTTTTTTCCTGCAGGACAAAATTAACATGATAGTGTCAGGAAGCATAAGATGAAGACAGGAACATGCCTTAAAAATGTAATTTTACAGACTTTCCTTTCGCTACCATATGACGGCTGTCCAATGACGCATTGATAAACCACAAATGACAGCCTCTGATTTCATTACACAAATCCAGCAGTTACATAATACGGAAATACCAAACGCATAATTGGCCTATCTCAGTATGAAATGGTTCGTGAGTTTTCGGAAGACTTTTCCCTTTTCAGTCACATTTGTCTTTTTCGTTTTAACCTTTTTGAACTCGTCTCCTTCTTCACAGCATTAACGCGATATAAACATGCGCCCCAATATCATACATTAAACAGCATGAATTCCTGGCTTTATTTTCACCGGTAAACCTATGAAGTACAAAAGCTGCTCTGGATGAAGAACAAAGGAAAGAGCACAGCATCCTCCATGCTTCCCACATGGGGTCAGCAGCAGAGCTTTTTGTTCTGATCCAAACCTGTTTGCCTTTGTCTTAACATACAAATGAAATAAATCCATAAAAACTTCAATGGATACCACTGTGTTTTTAACATAGTCGTGTCCCAAATATCCTACTTGATTCTGTCTGTGGTTTACAACATAAAGTTGCATTTATTTTAGCTGAAGTGATTGACATCGTTAAACTACCTTTAATTATTTACCCATTTATTCAACCAGGTAACTTTTACTGTAAAAATTCAGGGTGCCTTAATCAAGGGTACTGCCACAGTAGGAGGGATTCAAACCTGCAACCTACGAATCCAAAAGCCACAGCTGCATAGAGATGTATAACTTCTCTATTCTCCCATACTATCCATCCATCCATCCATTTTCCTGACTGCTTGTCATTCTAGGGTCGCGGTGGCAACAGGAAGAGCAGAGAAGTCCAGATGTCCCTGTCTCTCGCAAATACCCCCAGCTCAGTCCGGGGGATCCCCAGCCGCTCCCAGGCCAACTGGGAGATAAAATCTCTCCAGCAGGTCCTCTGGAGACCATTTATCCCTTTCTGCCGCAAGGGTCCGTGACACCACGCAACACCCTGCCCCATCCTGCTGCCTGAAACGCATTGCACCAAACCCCCATGTTGGACCTTGCGGGTGGTAGGCCCACATGGCCTCCCCACGTTGCCTTTTCAGGCTGAGTCTGGCTGGGTTACGTAGGCTGCCTGGCCGGCCACCAGACGCTCGCCCAGGAGCGCTACCCCCAGGCCTGGCTCCAGAGGTAGGTCCGGTGACCCTATTCCAGGCAGGGTACACGTTGTACTTTTTATCTCTTTCATGGGGATTTTTGGATCGTGTTAGTCTAGATCTTCACTCCATACCTGTTCGCCTTGGAAGAACCTACTAGGAGCATACTGCTCCTGACGATATAGCGCTGGAAATCCCTAGATCATGCAAGCCCTTCCACCACAACAAGGCCCCAATCCAGGAAGGGTCCTCCATACTAGACATGATTATTTAAATTCATTCGTTATTGATAATTGCTTACCGTAAGACAGGGTTGTGATGGTGTGGAGCCTATCTTATAATGTAAATGTAATGTAATGTAATGTATCCTAGAAGCACAGGGCTCTGGGATAAGCAGGCTACGCTACACATGGAACTGCACTCTATTGCAGGGTAGCCACACACACATACACACACCACAGGCAATTTAGAGTCACCAACTCACCTGAAAATGTAAATCTGGACTGTGGGAGGAAATTTATGCAAACATGAGAGAAGCGAGGCCCAATCGCCCAGTCCAGGTGACGTGAGGAACTCGCACTACCCACTGCATCCCTGGAGCACCAATTCCTTACATGTGAAACATTTTTAAAAGATAAACTACATACTGAGTGAGTATGATGACTGAAACACATGAAATATATGCAGAAACAAGCATTTTCAGCAGTGCATTTCACAGTAAAATCAAAAAAAAAAAAAAAAAAAAAAAAAAAAAACAGAATTTCCAGGGGCCTCAAGGGGTATTATCTAAACCTAGTGAACCGATGAAAATAATTCGACAAAATGAAAAACTACTGGCATACAGTGCATGTTTAACCATCTACTTGCAAGCATGTTATTTCAGTTTTAGTTGTATAGCAGTAAATAAACTTCTTAGGAAACCCTGCTACAGCTGGGAAGGGTCCTTTCATTTAATCCTAACAGATTTACATATGCAAAAGTATATATTATTACTCATTGTTAATAGATACCCTTAAATTCCAACTGACCTTTGGTCAAAGTAACTACAGCAACAGTAAATTCAACTTTACATATCTATGTTACCAGTGGTGAGTTATGCAAAGGTGAGGTATGTGAAACGTGAAAGAATGGGCTGAAAATGCCAAGTGATCCAGTTAAGTTGGGGGTTGTATTTTTATCTGCTCCCTTATGAAATTATTGGCAGGAGCTTACATAACGCCAGCCGGTACGGCCAGCTTTCAGCTGTAGCTCGACACACTCTTCCCTCGCATGTCCTAAATTTCATCGCTGACACCGGTTGAGACCACTATTAATAGCGAGGTGCACGATCCTGTGCGGTCCAGACACAGACTTCAATAAAGCTCTGACTGCTATGTTTAAAAAAGAGGCCACACCTTTTCGACAATCGATTACCGGTTGAGAAAACCGTTTTGTCGGAATGCGGAACTGTGTAACGTTTAGGACACTGTTTGGTTTGAGCAATAGCTACAATCCAAAAAATTTGTAAAATTAATACAAGCAGCCTTCTCTCCTTATAAAGGTAATGCGTTCCCCAAAAAAGACCTTTGTAAGATGAACTCTCAGAGCTCTCATAAGCCAAAAAAGAAAATATAAAAAAATTTTATTAGCTTTGATTTTTTTTTAAAAATTACGTTCCCGAGTGCCAAAACTGACACCTCATACATATTGTCTGAACCGCTTGTCCCATATGGGGTCGCGGGGAGCCGGAGCCTAACCCGGCAACACAGGGCAAAAGGACACACCCAGGACAGGACACCAGTCCGTCGCAAGGCACCCCAAGCGGGACGCGAACCCCAGACCCACCGGAGAGCAGGACCTGGTCCAACCCACTGCATCGACACACCCCCTGAACCTGACACCTATTTTTGATAAAATATCACCAAATCCCAATCAATTGCTGATGGCGGTTCAGCAGGAAGCGCTGGGGTCTCACAGTGCATGGACTGTTTGATTTGACATGGGTATGACCCTCGGCCACATGCACGTGAAATCTGCATGTTCCCCTAGTGTTTGCATGGGTTTTCTTCAGGTGCTCTGGTTTCCTCTCACAGTCCAAACACATTTCAGCTGAATCGGTGCCTCTAAATTGCCCTTAGTGTGCGTGAATGAATGTACGTGTGTGTGTGTGTGTGTGTTAACCGCTCTGCTGTATAGACAAGTAACTATAGGGAGTTTAGTGCAGTGTATCAACACTACATCACTCTGGATAAAGGTATCAGCGAAATAGTTCATAATCATTATAAGTCACTTTGGAGAAAAGAATCTGCTAAATGAATAAAAGCAAACATCTTGTGCTGCAGGGTGGTGCACAAAATCCAAATTCAGTCTTCGTATATGCAAAGGAGTGGCTTGTAAATGGACGAAGTGGTATTAAATGAAACCCCCCATAAGGTCAACTTTTCATAACTCAAATGGGCGTATCTCAGAAGATGACTATACCTAAAAATGACTGCACAGTGAAAAATGCAGTACTAATCTTGTATCAAAATGCATCAAGATTTTTTGTTTTACAAAATTTATTTGCACACATCTAATAAGTCGTGGACGTTGATAACATTTGATAACAGCAGTTGATAAGCAGCAATATGACTATATGAGAGAGAAACTGAACTCAAATACAACATCTGGAATGTAATATGGACTTTTAAGGGCATAAAAATGGATTTTGAAAGATGACTTATTTGGGAATGATTATTTGTATCTGCTAAGGCGCAACAGAGCTTTAACCTTTACTGAAAAGCTCACTAAATGATCAAAATGCTTTTATTGTTAATACATCTTTTTTTATTTATCAGTTGTCTTTATATGACCTGGTGAGCTGTACTTCCAGGAGGAAAAGGAAAAATGTTCAACATACCCGCGCTTTTTTCCAAAACATTTGTAATGGTATCAGTTCAGATCAAAGTATTCACCCCCATCAGTCAGCTGTAAGGATTCTTTTTTTCCCCCAGTACAGTCATATAATACACACAAACACATATTACTGTTACAACACAAATCTGGTCATTGCTGAATAAGCACAGTAATTATGCACTGAACTTAGAATAAATTTAAACATGGTTAGATCTGCAGCCTTGCACTCAAAGAACCCAGGTTCGAATCCCACTTCCTGCTGCTGTACCCTAGAGCCAGGTGCTTAGCTTGAACCGACACAGTAAAAACTGTCCCAGGTAAACGATTCTACATTGCTGAACCCTTGACATGGCGTTGGCTCTACTTCTCAGGGAATCCTTCTTGTGCCAAGTAGTACAAGCTATACAAAGCACACAGGGATACAGCTAAGAGCCAAGGACACCTAATGGGTGGTGAGGCCAGGTGGGATTTAAACACGTTTATGTTCACCGACTCATGGAACCTGACAATACTGAAGTAAAGTTCAGCAATTAAAATGACAAAAAATTCAATTTCCTTTGGTTTGTCTGCTGCCCACTTCTTGCCATATCACAGATATAACACATATAACTATCCTGTCAGCACCCACTAATTAATATTTTAAAATCCAGGTTAGGACTGTTATGCTCAGGCTGAATATATTAAACTGAAATATATATTCAATTTTCAATAAAACTGAATGTCTGGGAATTTCCATTTGCAGAAAACCACTAAAATCTCTTTTGATTATAGCCTCAAAAAAAAATCCTTTTATGTTACATAACGTTACATAATGTTGTGGTCACCGAGTATCACGACAATGCAACCGATACAGAATGTAAAAACGCATCATATGCAAACAAAAAACATGTCGAGCCTTTGAGCATCTGAGGAGAGAACCAGCTGCCTGAGGGTCGCATCCCATCGCCCTCTGCGCGTGCGCTCGTCCAGGAGCCTGAAATCACAGGTAATTGTATTATGCCGCATCTGCGAATCGCCCCTGACATCAGCCAGGCTTACAAGTTGGGCTCAGAAAGGTTCCCGCTGAAGCGTGCAGTCGTACGCGGACACTAAGCGCACATGGTCCGCCGCGGCAGGACAGCGGCCTTTCCCGCACCCCGCAGCCCCCGCGGTCACGACTCGTCGTGACTGAAACGCGCCGTGTTCGCAAGCTGCCCCTCCGTGCCCCGCAGCTACGGCACAGCGCACACCCATCCTCCAACATGCCCAATTCCGCTGGCAAACAGCAGAGAAAATGGAGAAGGGATGCATAAATAAAAAGTGCGTGCGGCCCATTCTAAATATACAGACAAAGCACTTGCAAAGAATACGCGACGTGCTTCATCTAACTAGTCCGAGAATGCGTTATTGTTCTAACCGATCGAATGTCTCCTCACATAAGGCTTACAAGCAAAAAGTAATTCCACATTATCAAGGCTGTTTCCATCCCAGACTGCAAAAACCCAAATCCAACAGTAGGCACAGGATATTTTTCTTCACTCAAGGTTTACCCTGGCACATAACAGAACACATGCCAGGCAAGGTTGCTCTCTGGAAAGATTACTTGCAGGGCGTGGACAGCGAGGAAGGCAGCGGGAGGACATCTCTCCCGTCCGTCTGCGCCCCCCCAGCGGACTGAGCTCAGCGCCAGGACACTCCGTGAACACACACGTCAGGGAAACCTACGTGACACGTACGTGCTGGAAACACACGCCCGTCCTTTTGGCAGCATTTGCATATCCAAGAGACGGCTGTCCATTCCTCACTGCCCCGCAGCCTGAACAAAGCTTTCTTTGCAAAAATATACATTTATTTGTGTTTCCTCTGATATATCATTATCAGCAATGGCCTTTCCTTTGTGAATCAATACAGCTCTTCACAATCAATCAATAGAGCACATCAAATATAATGTGTGGAACTTATATTAATGGACTGCTGAGACACATAAGACAAAGAATGTAATTATAAGTATTCAGTGGCCACCCCACTTTCTGACAATGTAACAAGTACTGTAGAAGTCATTCTTTTACATTTACATTTATTTATTTAGCAGCAGATAACCTGCGTTTAAACCAAGAAATTTATTGCCAGCAAAGGATTAACTGACTACAACTCTCCTGCTTCCACTTTCATGTCTCAAAGCAAAATTGATGGGTAGCAAAGGACACAGGTTTAAGGATGGACCACATGTTCAGCATGTATTCCGAACTGATCGTTATCCGTTCTGGTTGAAAAGGAGGGAATTCATGCCGAAAATACGTGTTTTTCGCACGTTCAACAGTCACAGGGATGTTTGCCACAAGTCTAAACATTAAACGGCGCTGGTAAAAACATTAACTTGAGTTCCGAGAAATGCTGATGGCTCGGTGCCAGTCGGCAGTTAGAGCATTCATACCAAAACCTCATTTGTCCTCATCCCTCCATAAGCTGAGAAAACAAATCTTGCAGCAAGACATCAGTTAATTGCTCTGTCTCAGTTGTTCTGCTTGTCTCTAAAACCAAAAAACATTAATACACATATATATATATAGATACACACACACACACACACAGAGAGCTTGTCTCAAGTGGGGTTGCAGTGAGCCAGAGCCTAACCCAGCAACACAGAGTGCAGTGACACACCCAGGACAGGATGTTGGTCTGTTGCAAGACACCCCAGGTGGGACTCAAACCCCAGACTCACCAAAGAGCAGGCACAGGCCAAACCCACTGCACCACTGCATCCCCCACAAAAAGATGTTTCATTAAAAAAAAGTTACCACTCCAAGCTTGCAAATGACCTAATACCTGAGGACAAAACTCTGGAATTGTCCAATATTCCTAATACTTTTACTTCTGTTATGGTCAACGCATACCTAGTGACCTAAAAACACAGTAAGTTACGTGTAGCCTTCAGCAGAATGGACAAGGGTTGCACCATAAATTATGTTTCCAGTTTCCACTGAAGTACCAGGAACTACCTGCTGCAAGAAACATGACAAATATAAACCACGTCACGTGGTTCCATATATAACTTCCACGGTGCATTCAGGACCGGTATAAGTTGTATTGAGGGGACCAAAGATGTGGTAGCAGTAATAACCACTTACACTTACTCTTTCAGCTGACACTTCTCTCCAAAGTGAATTACAACTATTTATCCACTTATACAGCAGGGTAATTTTACTGGAGCAATTAAGGGTAAGTACCTTGCTTAAGGGTACGATAGCCAGAGGTGGGGCTCAAACCTGCAACCTTTCGGTCTATAGGTAGCAGCACTAATCACTACACCATCAGCTCTCCTGGGGGAGGCACACCCATTGAAGTCACACACACTGAAGTAATACACAGATATGGAGGGCACATTACTTCAACAACCCCCCCCTTGCTTACACCTACACACCCAAGAATTTCCAGGAACCTAAGGCAAAATGCAGAGATGGGGTTGTCTCTCCTGACTTCATCTGTTGTGAAGACAACGTCACATGGGTTGTAAATATTTGGGCCGCACTGTGTCCTGCACCCGCAGCAGCACCAAGGGGATGAAACTCGGCTCCAGTCCCACCAGTCAACCGTGACAACGAACCCTAAATGAGTCGTTTAATTCTTTCCACATAGAGGGGGGACGTCAAGATAACCAACACCAACTGACTCCAACTCCTCTGCATAACGACTCTGCTTCTCCCAACACTTCCCCTCACCTTTTCCCCACTAGTCGACACACGCGTGGTGCGATTATCTTCACTGACCCCTAGTTCCACGTCACGAAAGCATTTCTTTTATTAATCAGCTCAACATACAAACTGTGAGGTAGACTTATATATCGACACCAAAGAGTTCCATATTTGCATACAAGGTTTTTGCAGAGTATGTGGGTGCTACACTCTTCCTCTAGTCCACTATTACTATTAATTTAATTCAGAGCTTTGTCTAAGGTCAATTACAATTTTATTTTACAGTGATTTACCAGTTTAGACAGCTGGGTATTCTTATGGTATCAATTCAGGGGAAACACTTTTTCAAGGGTACTGCCGTGAGAGTGGGATTTGATGCGATAGCCTTCCGTCTGCAAGCCACCAGCCCTAAACGCTACACTACCTGCCGATGCTGCATTACATCAGCGTGGCTCTTAAAACTGACCCGAAAAACATAACAGTTGTCATAACTGACGCAGTGTTTTTTTTTTTTTTTTTTTCTCTTTCCCCCATCACCATGTAATGTGGCAGTTCCTCAACAAAGGTGTTTATCGCAGCAATTACATCCAATTCATAAGGCACGGACGGCCAACAGCTATTTTAAGGTATAAAGATATATCACTTAATTTTCCCTGAGCTTTGAAATTGCCAGGCCTGTAATCATCAAAGCAAGGAAAATATCACTAAGACTTTTCATTCATTGAAACATACACATAAACACACACAGATTGTGTTAAATGAACAATGAACCGAAGGCTTTAAACATAAAAGACACAATCATATTTGAGCGGGTCCTGGTCTGCAAGTGGGTCTGGGGTTCGAGTCCCGCTTGGGGTGCCTTGCGATGGACTAGCGTCCCGTCCTGGGTGCGTCTTCCTCCCCCAGCCCTATGCCCCATGTTGCCGGGTTAGGCTCCGGCTCCCTGCGCCCCTGCATGGGACAAGCGGTTTCAGAAAATGTATGTATGTTGATGTATCTGATGCTTTTCTCCAAAGCAGCTTAGAAGTTTTTACCCATTTATACAGCTGGGCAATTTTACTGGAGCAATTTAGGGTAAGTACCTTGATCAAGGGTACAACAGCTGGAGGTGAGACTCAATCCTGTGACCTTGGGTTCAAATGCAGCAGCACTAAGACTTCACTACTAGCAGGCCCTAATTAACAACAACAACAACAACAACAACAACAATAATAATAAACAACTGTGGATGAAAACCACATCAACACCAAAATAAATAACGGAACAAACAAGATCTTTCCTCTATTTTGACAGCTCATCAGTGATGACAGCTGTGCGTGTGTGTGATGAATACTGAGTAATAGTATACTAGTAAATAGCACGCAAACTTTTCTGTAACTCGGCGCTTAAGTTATTTAAATCTCCAAGAATGAGAGCACCTGAGCCGCGAGAAACCCCGGCGGCAACAACTGGAGCCTCGACTCGTTCCGCCGCCACATCTTTAATGGAGCTTCCCGCACCTTCTCGCACGCACCGATTCCCACAATCTTCTGCACAGGGCCGCTCAGCTTCTTCCTCGGTCATTTTGGAGCCGCGAGTCGAGGAAACAAACCGCGCACCACCGCGCGCGCTCCTCACACGCGACCGGGGGCGGGAGGAAACATGGCAGTTGCGCGCGCACAGACGTTGCCGTACCTGACGGCGAGGCGCGCGCGAACCGGGGAACCGCTGCTTTTAAATGGAAAGCAACCGCCACGAAAAAGAAACACCTTCGAGCGACTACCTGTCGCGTCCTGTCGGCTATTATTATTATTATTTCGCGGCGCGCACAGCCCACACACACACACAGAGGCTCGCGCGGGCAGCCTGGCGCCGTCCCTGCGGCCGAAGCCTTTCTCACACCTACGAAATACGCAGAAACTCACAAGAATGATGCACGCAGACGAGTCCTCGTCTGCCGCATGAATGCACTGCACGTGCGCAGCCCTACATCCAAACTGGAAGCAAGGAAGGACCCCCTCCCCCGCCCCAAAAAAAGGAAGAAAAACGGCAGAAATTGAATAAAAAATTCAACGTTGTTTTCTCTTGTGTGCCCTGCAAGCGCGGTAACCGGTGCGAAACAACGTGGAGCCGCATTTCGCAGTCGCGTTCGGAACAACAACAGTTCGCCGCGCGCGCAACAGTGGAGCGCTCGGCTTACAGTAGAGGGAGCCCGGTGGGTGGGGGGGACAGAGAGGAAAGGAAGCACAGAAATTCCATTTTCTATTCTATTGCGCGAAAGAAAAGGAAGAAAAATTGAGGATGCGTCTACGTACCTGACAAGATTCATTTAAAATGTGTGCTGACGGAGCGGGAGCGGGCCTGGAGCGAGGTGAGGTGAGGTGATGCTCAGGGTGTGTGTGTGTGTGCGCGCGCGCGGAGAGCCCTGCCTGCTCGCCTTCCTATGTCTCTCACGGACAGTCCCTCACTCTCTCTCTCTCTCTCTCTCTACCACACTCACTCTCTCTGTCTCGCTCTACCACTCTCTCTCTCTCTCTCTCTCTCTCTCTCTCTCTCTCTCTCTCTCTCTCTCTTTCTCTTTCTCTAGTGATCCGTTCACAATACCGAACCGTCACGTTGGAACCGCCCGGCGGACATCCGGAAGTGGGCCCGCTGCCCGCGGTCTCGGGGGATGCCGCCTTCCCGCGATTGTCAGCGCGCGCCGAGCCGTCAGCGCAAACCCCCCCACACCGCATTTGCGCCCTGTCTTTGCATTTGTCTCGCCATTCTAGGGAATAATCTGCGTATTATCTGCGATGAATGTCACTCTCTTGCCTGATCTCCCATCTGCTCCATAAACTTTCACATTATTTCTAATATTATGATATATGTGTGTGTGCTATGCGTTATATGTATTACATGCATTATCTGTTATAATATACTGTATATATACGAGCTATATTCTATATATAATTTCTTTCTTATATGTTATATTTTCTGTATGTATTTCCTTCTGTTGATGTAATGTATTCTTTGTATTTTTCTCTGGGATCATGCACTTGGCTTTGGAGAAAAAGCGTCTGCTGAAATGAATAAATGTCAATATCAGTTCTGTCTACAATGCGTGTGCTGCTTAAAACGGTGCTATTGGACTGACTGTATTTCGAGAATCGTGTGTCTCTTGTTTGTTGTTTAAATGCTCCTTTGTTTACTCAGTTGTGCGTCGCATTGAAGAAAAGCGTCTGCCAACTGGGAAAAAAAAATGTCACTGTGATTGTTCACAATAGCAGCATCCTTTTCCATTTGCCATTTCTGTGATGTCCATAAAAACTGTGTATAACCTGCCAAGGCAACTAATGTAACCACGGGTTGAGCAGAGTAAACAAAAACAATGCCGACGCAAAAATATTGTATTGTTATTTTAAAGAAACACAACCCAAAGTACTCAAATGTCACTTAAACCGAAAGAAAAATTGTCAAAAATGGCAGAAAAAACTACTCAAGTATTTAGATTCAGATTATTCTTTTAAATGTTCTAAATCATTAGCATTATTGACAGTTCATATATAGTTTTAACGTTTTTTTTTTCTTTTCAATAAATTAAACCCAATGCCCCAGTAAAATTAGACATGATGAATAACCTTACAAAACAAAGAAAAGAAATAAAAAGACCACAGTGTGCTGCCTAAGCATCTTGCTAAATTCAGTCAATCTAACTGATCTGATCCTCATCTAGCTACACCATTATTAATCTATGACATCTAAATGATAGAAATCATTGAAAACTTGCTTTATATAGCTGGTTTGTTGCAGCTATCTAAATGACAACAGCTATTTATTCCATTGATAATGCTGACATTGAACTTTTGATAGAAACTAAGTCTTGTTACCTAATTGGTAGTGAAATAGTAGTGAATGGTTAGCAAGTTACACAATAGAAGGCGCAGCTTGCAGTAACATGATTTTCAGCATGGGTGTAGACATCATATGCACAAAGACGGACATCACTTGGCACTGTCATCAAAAAATTAATTAACATGCCATTGGGAACTTTGTGGAGAGTTGCAAGTGAATTACATATCTAATGTCCAGTTAAAAACAAAATACTTTGCAGTAATAATACTTTGAGTGTATTTTGTAAAATTAAGCCCTCGCAGCATAGAAAAAAAAATGTAATTAAACATGGCAGCACATCAGTGCAGCTGGTAGTACTTCTGTCTCACTGTTTGGGTGTAGATTTTAATCCAGTTAAGTTTGTGTGGAGTTTGCAAGTTGTGCCCATGTTTGTGTGGGTTTCTTCCCACAGTCCAAAGACTTGTGGTTCAGATGAACTGGGGACACATATTGGTGTGTGTGTGTATGTGTGTGTGTGTGTGTGGGGTTACCTTATGATGGACTGGTATCATGTTGAGGATGTACCCCCACACCCTTGTGCCAAGTGATTTGGGGACAGGGTTTGCACCGCCATGACCAGGAGAAGTAATTATTAGAAGTATGAAATGTGTGACTTATCAATCACATTTAAACTTATGTATTTTACTGAGCTGTTGAGCTCTTGCCTTCTAACGAACTAGTGTCAGTCAAGGAGGGACAAAAATCAACACTGAACTCTGATTGGTCTGATTGCAAAGAGACACATAAACCCAGTGATATACCACAATTACAAGGCAGTTGGTAGCATAACAGTTAGAGCTACTTACTTTTAAGCCCAAACCCTGCAGCTCAAACCCCATTAATACAAACACCCATCTGATACCGCTTGTCCCATACGGGGTCGCGGGGAGCCGGAGCCTAACCCGGCAACACAAGATGTAAGGCTGAAGGGGGAGGGGACACACCCAGGACAGGATGCCAATCCATCACAAGGCACCCCAAGCAGGACTCGAACCCCAGACCCACCGGAGAGCAGGACCTGGTCCAATCCACTGTGCCACTGCACCCCCCACCCCGTTAATACTGTTGCCATATTCTTTTGAGCAATGAATTTACCTGGAACTGCACCAGTATAAATACCCCACTGTAATGGATAAATAAGTGTGCATTGCTTTAGATAAATGCATTAGCAAAATGGAACAAATGGCATAACTGCTAGTTTCATGAACATAGTCATAGACTGGACTTGAGGCCATCGATTTTCACCCTAAACCAAAATGTTAAGCAATTCCATTGTTGTTAGTCCTGGGGAAAATTTTGAGTGACAGCGACGTTGACCAATGAAATCCTCAGAAGAAGTCAGCTGACAGAAAGGAGGCGTTACTAGACGTTAAAAAATACTTTGAGCTACATTAAACTTATCAGTAATTTTAAATGTCAGGAAATTTAAAAAAATGCTTTCTGAAACTGCTGTTGGGTGTGAACATTCCTTGCATAAAGGTGTGACATTTATCCGCTCTTACTAATCTGTGAGCACTGTGAAAGCAAGTTGAATTTAGGAGGCGCAATCTCAATCAATTAATCAATCAATCAATTGTCAAGGAAGGGATAGGTGGAGAATGCCGGTCACCTTCGTTCGACAAACATCAGTATTTTAAATATATTTTTTCACAGTTGGTGCTTCAGTTACACCATATGGCGTGTCCTCCTTTTTAAATTAGTTAAGTCATTCAAAGTAATTAATAATTTAATAATTAATAATTAATTCTGGAAAAATGAAAGTGAGGTTGAAGAAACAGCATGGTGTGAGAAATGAGGAGGCAAGACGTTCGCAAAAGCAAAAGACGTAAAACAAGGAAACATTACATTCAGACAAAACACAAACTGAACTTATTATATAAACAGAACAGTCACTGTTTGTCGGACAAATGAGACGCAGAGCGCACATTTGTTGTCCAGGTGCGTCTATTCTGATCGGTGAAAAAAGCTTATGTTTTTTTTTCAATGTTTTAATGTGTGTACACATCTTGTATTGCACAGATATGTAAATGTATTTATACTAACTGTAAAAATTAAAGTACAGCCTGTACTGTGCGCCACAACGCAGCCAGCGCGCCGCCCCATTGCGCATGCGCACTACAGCACGCTGCGCGGCGTGCGAAGTAAATCAACAACAACACCGTGGAAGAGGAGCGTGGAGATGCGGCAGTGAGAGCAGTTCGTTGCAAAGTGGCAACGTTGTCCGGGTGTGACATTCGGTTGTTCTGATTTCTCCTGATGTTATAGCGGTAGATGGTGCCGACCCCATGAACCTGGCCAGTCAGAGCGGGGAGGCCGGCTGCAGCCAGCTGCTCTTCGCAAACTTCAACCAGGACAACACGTAAGCAGGGCGCCGAGGGCGGCCAGGAAAGCTCGGGGATTCCGTGGCCTATGGGGGGAAAACGCAGCTCCGGGGCAAAAGTATTTGACAAAAATTATTAAATTCGCTCCTCATTAATTGTACCAGATAGTAGAGCTGTCGCCACTTTCCTCGATATTAAGTTTTAGTATCTCTGCCAGTGCCACCTCTGTTTGTTAATTAAATTAGTTAGTAGCAAGAACAAGAATTCAATTGCAAGTGAAGTGGTGACTCAGTGAAGTAATACATACATCATTGTTCGTGTTCAAAATGTAAAAATGTGGTTATTTCTCAAAATAAAGTCACTTCGAACAGATTAAAAGTATGAGATTTGAGAGGAAATGTAGTGCTAAGTGACTAGTTTTCTAACCTGAGTGTTTACTGGGTTTGTGAGTGAGTGGTGGTGGACACACATGCTTTACATGCTACACTGCTTTTACTCTGCTTTTTTCACATTTAATCCAACTTTTCCTTTCCTCACATCACGTTATTTTAAAAACCAGACCAGACAGACACCACTCACCAGGAATTTATACTTGTGGTAAACCGGCATCAAACTTTTATTTCGATTTGACTGTGTGTTTTTGTGTGTATTTTTCCTTTCAGGTCCTTAGCAGTCGGCACCAAGTGTGGCTACAAATTTTTCTCCTTATCTGCAGTCGATAAGTTGGAGCAGATATACGAATGCAGTGAGTGAGTTTATATTATTTGTGGACTAAGCAGTGTGTTGGACCGAGAGATAAAAAAAAAAAAAAAAAAAAAAAAGCAAGCTGACTGGCCGTTTCCCCACTTTGTTATGAAAGTCCCCAAAGGCCCTTTTCTTAGCCTATTGTTGTCAAGTACACCGCTTCGCACGGAGTTTCTGTTCTCTCCTCTCTGATCCTCAACCGTTCAGCATCTACAGAGTTTCTGAAAAATCTCTATATGCTTCAACAAACAAACAAAAAAAAAATGCTGCCGCTGAATATTGAGTGTAAGAAGAGGGAACGGTTTGCGACCAATTTTGAATCGGGCAAAGCGTTGAGAGCGTTTGCTGTCAACTTCTAGGCTCTTTGAAATTGTGGATGAGCGAGTGCTAAATATGTAGGTGTTTTATCGGGCGCCCTGTAAATAGTGCACATACACACACCTGTTCCATTTCACTACCAGCGTGACTCTACTGATCATGCTCTCCATTTCTTGACTGCCTTTGGTATTCTGTTAGTGAAACACAAAAAATGGGCTGAGTGTCCCCACGGATAGGTTTTGGGACCATTGTGCCCAGATATTGGGGACAGCAGGTGGTGTCATGTTTATGGCTGTTAGGACAGGATAAAATAATACTTTATTAATCCCTGCATGGAAGATCGCATAAAGCAGGTGTAATATGATGCATAACAAAGTGCAGTTACAGCTGAACCTCACTAGTGCTCTAGGACTGATCTAGGTACTAATTTAGTAACAATATTGTGCTGTTTCAGTTGTTAAATCATTGTAAAGTTTCCCGAACATCCTGTGTCACCTTGGAATAAGGAGTCAGCTAAATAAATGTTAATAATAATTCTGCACAAGCCGAGTTATACATACACTGTTCACACCAGTTATATTCTCTGTCTGATCAGGGCCAAAGTGGCTTGACCCAAGTGACCACCATCACACCATTTAAAACTTCATTAATACGGAGAAAATGTACTGTAAACTTTTACACTGAGCAAATGTAAAACTAGGAGGATTACACTGTTTCAGCTAGCGTTCAGTCTCACCGCATTGTTTTGAAAATAATGTCTCTCTCCAGCTGACACTGAAGATGTTTGCATCGTGGAAAGACTGTTCTCCAGCAGCCTTGTTGCTATAGTTAGCCTTAAAGCACCCAGGAAGCTGAAAGTGTGTCATTTTAAAAAAGGAACAGAGATCTGCAACTACAGTTACTCCAACACTATTCTGGCTGTGAAGCTCAACAGACAGGTATTTTTAAAATGTACTTTTAATGTATTCTTAGTGTACTAATTTCTTTCCCCATGTTTCACAGTGGTTGTAAATGAGAATTGTAGTTTGAAGTTTTACTCTGCAAGTAATGTATGTAAGCCTGATATTGATGAATGCTATTTGCAGATGTAACGGTAGCTAAAATATATGTATCTTCTGTATAACTGTGTCTCATAGTATGGAAGAAATGAAGGCAGCTTCGGAGAGGAATGCGGTTTCAGTTTGTAATGTTTGTTTCCACAGAGATTGATAGTATGTCTGGAGGAGTCCCTTTATATCCACAACATCAGAGATATGAAAGTGTTGCACACCATTCGGGAGACCCCTCCCAATCCTTCAGGTAGTTTGAATATTAGAGTAAAATTGCAGTGAAAAGTAAAATCGAGGCTGTATGAAATATGGAATTGGTCCCTGGGCTTTTTCATTTTCAGTTCCTCACTGGTCTGCTGAACTATTGCAAAAGCAGAACATAAATATCTGATTTCACTTCCGGTGTATGCTTGTCTTTTAACCCTTTCCCCATATTGACTAACGGGGGAATTTTGCTGAAGATTACCCAATTTTTATTTTTTTAGGGCTTTGCGCACTGTCAATTAGTAATGAAAATTGCTATTTGGCGTACCCAGGGAGTGCCACGATAGGAGAGGTTCAAGTTTTTGACACAGTCAATCTGGTACGTTGTCTTTTCTTTCACATCATGTTTCACTCACCATTACATAAGTACAGTGTTTCTCCTGGCAGTGACAATGGAAAGTTTTTCAACTGCTCTCTCCCATCTAGCGGGCCGCTAACATGATCCCAGCCCACGACAGTCCCTTAGCAGCGCTGGCCTTTGACTCGAGTGGCACGAAACTGGCCACGGCCTCTGAGAAGGTATTCTTCGGGTCTTTAACGGGGGAAGTTTGCAGTGTAGAATTGTTCTTTAGTCTCTATGGACTGACCCTGTGGCCTCTTGCAGGGTACAGTGATTCGAGTGTTCTCGATCCCAGAGGGTCAGAAACTCTTTGAATTCAGGAGAGGAGTGAAAAGGTCAGTGGTGACTTGATGACACAACATTTCCTCGTCATTACCGATAACAGCCTGTCCAATATAGGCTTCCTGTGGCTCATAGTAAAATTTAAAACTGGGATCACTAGTGATGAGTGGTTGGAGCTGCTGCCTTTGGACCCAGAGGTTGCAGGTTCAAACCCACCTCCAGCTGTAGTACCCTTGAGCAAGGTACTTCCCTTATGCCACATTTAATTCTTCTGTCTTTAGAGGCTTAATATTTTTAATTATCCTACAGGTAAATTTACCTGACTGTATTGTTCCTAAAAAGTTTTTTGTACATTTGTTTGCAGATGAGTAATGTAAGTATCCTTGTTAGCTATTCTTAACCGGTTTTAAAAACTTTGAATTGTTAAAGACTTCAGTGTAAAAAGTACAATGTAACATTTTTAATGCAAACCTTAAAACATTTTCATTTGTTGTATAAATGTTCTTGCAAACACCTAACTTGAAACGATTTTGTTTCGCAGATGTGTCAGCATCTGTTCGCTTGCTTTCAGTATGGAAGGGCTGTTTCTGTCTGCCTCCAGCAACACTGAGACTGTTCATATCTTCAAACTAGAGACGCAGAAAGAAAAGTGAGCATGGCTGCCTTGTGTTCAAGTTGGGTTGTCAGATGTTCCGACGTGGGTGCACTGGGCTTGCGTTCTCAGGGTTTGTTTGGCCTTGGGTCGAGCACCTGCAGTCAGATAACTTTTTTCCATGTTCTCTTTTCTGTGCATTAATAATTCATGCTGTTGCTTTCTCGGTATTTCGTTGTCTGCCTGAAATAAACTACAAAATTGAAGTTGGAAAAACTGAATTTCCGTGAACCTTTTTTTGAAAATGCATGAATCTTGACATGTTGACTGTTACTGTTACAGAAACCTAGTCTGTTTTCTAGAATAAACTGATGTTTATTGTGAAGTAAGTAATCCCTAGAACTACAGGTTATTTGGCATTAACAGTTGGGGACCTGACAGAGAGTGCATTTGTGAAGCTGACACGATGTTTTTACTGTGTGCACGTTTCAATTTCAGGCCTCAGGAGGAGCCTACCACCTGGACAGGCTATTTTGGAAAAGTGCTCATGGCTTCTACAAGTTACTTACCTGCCCAGGTCACAGAAATGTTCAACCAGGGAAGAGCCTTTGCTACAGTCAGACTGCCCTTTTCAGGGCACAAAAATATCTGTGCACTCGCCATGTGAGCAAATTCTCTGTTCATATATACTATCTATTTATATAGAGTATAATTTCCTATTTTTCTTTATATCGTTCTTTTAACCATGTTTCAGGACTTGTTATAGGCCACACCTTTTCAAAAATAAGTGAATGACCAAAATCAGAAATGGATAGTTAAATGGATGAATAACAGAATGCTGTAATTGCTTTTATTTTGAAGTATAGATGGGTGCAGTATATTTTCAACTGTTAATGTGTACATTTTCCTGTCCCTTGATGGAAATTTTATTAAGCCAATCTTAAGAAAACACTCGGGCTATATGAAGAGCCACAGCAAAAGTTGGCAGGATTTTGAGAATCTTGATGATTCTTTTCCAGAATCCAGAAAATCCCTCGCCTTCTGGTGGCTGCTGCCGACGGCTACCTTTACATGTACAACCTGGACCCGCAGGAGGGTGGAGAGTGCACACTGATGAAGCAGCACAAGTAAGGCTTCTGACATCCCATGCGTATACAGGCAATGGTGCAATTTTTTTTTTTTTTTTTAATTACTAAAGGTGATTCTTGAAGAAATTAAGTGAAAAGGTATGCAGTTTTTAAGGCCCATGTCTTGAAATTGTGAGACAGTTAGTCGTGAGATACTATAAAGGTGTATAGGGATGTAAACAGGGACGGAGGCAGCAGTTTATTCTGTTTTTTCTCAGATTGGATGGCAGCGCAGAGCCGCCCAATGAAATACTGGAGGCCACAAATCATGACCGCCCCCTAGTGGCACAGACCTACAGTGCTGCATTAACCAAAGGTACACCCTTTTTATACTGTAGCTGTAAGCCATCGTCTGTGGGAAGTACTTGGAGAATGTACTGGTGATGTACCACAGAATATTTTTAGTGTTGGAAGGTGTAATGGGGGGAGGACTGAAGGTCAAGGTGTGCCCAGAAGTCTGGATGAATGATGTCTCTCTTACTGTGTCCGCAAGGTTACTCTGAGGACCAGGGTGCCATTGGCGGCCCCGGCATGGAGGATGACATGAGTTCCCTACGCCTTGATGAGGAGAATGAGCAACCCCCTATGATCCTGCAGACTGACTGAGTGACAGTCTATCGTCAAGCTGGAGAAAGCAGACAACTGTGAGGTCACACATGGGTAGAGCCCCTGCGGTGCTGCTATACAGTTGTAACCAATCAAGAGTATGAAGGACAAGGAGTTTTAAAACGAGCCTATCTATAGCGTAATCCTGTCTATACTGTGAGCTTTTTTTTTTTTTTCCTCCTTCTGTGACTTTTAAATTTTGAAAACCCATGCTTAGCTGTACTGTTTTCCAGTTAAAAAATTCAAATGGAGCTGCTCGCAGCAGTCTGTAAATCTCTTAGCTTTGCATGTACCTGTGCCAAGTATAGCACTGCTAGTACTTTTCTTTGCATAAGTAGATGGTTCCAACATGTACGGTGGACCTTTCGGTGATGTTCGGGTTTTATTGTTATGTACATTTTACAAGAAGGAAAATGAACAAGTAAAGGCCAACATGTGCCTAAGACACAAACAGAGAATGTCCTGTCCACGTTATTTCAGGTACACGAGTTGGGGGTGTCAGGGGTTGTCACCCATAAAGAACTGAGAGAGTGGCATCAATGGGAGCAGATGTCCTGCTGCTGAGTTCCTGAGAAGGTTCTAGTTGATGAGCTGCATCCATGGAGGCCTCAGAGGCCCAGCGAAACCCATTGAATGCTGCCGTCTTCGTTTTGCAAAACCAAGTCCACGGTTGTCGGATGGGTGGCATCGCACTGCTGTACAGCTTTAGATTTTTTTTTTTTTTTCTTGTGTGTGTGTGTGTGTGTGTGTGTGTGTGTGTGTGAGAGAGATCTTTTTTTGGCATGTTTAATTTCATGCCTGAAAACTACAACGAAATCATATGCAATATTTCTTAATATGACCCTTCTCCCCCACTCTTTTGTGGTTAATGTGTTGTGAAGAGAAGCTGTTTATAAAGCGTTTCTAAAACTTAGCCAGATTTAAATCTGCCATCTTAAAATGTTAATCATGTACAATCTTGAAATTCATCAGAACTGATTCAAGGTAGTTGTTTGCTTGACTGTGTTCATAATTAGCCTCATTTAGTTAATGTTCTGTAGTTACCATAAAACTATTTATTTTGACTTCTGTTAGTGAACTCGCTGTATTACAGGAAATTCTAGCTAAATCAACTCAAAAGGAATCTGACCATGTATTTTATGCAGACCTTTTATGTTCTGCCCATGAACTTAATGTTTTGATTATTTCCATAATGTTACCATTAATGTGTGGAGAAAGATTATCGGTCCAATTTTCCTCATCTGTACAATGACAGTTACTGTATAGTTGCGATCAGGGCCGTTGACGTTGAGTAAGAAAGAAGATTGCACTGAATAGCAAGCAGGGACTGTGAGAATTTCTGGGACCTCGCTCTTCTAAAAGGATTAAATTTTACACTTTCAGTGTAGAAACTAAATAGAAGAGATGGTGAAGAGTGGAACATTGGAAGATGAACATACTGAGAGATGCTTATCCTTCTGCATCATAGTCGGAGGTTCAGCTCTAAGTACTGTACTTATAAATTTAGGCCTTTCCTGTTCCGCCTCTAAATGTCGACAGTGACCTAAATAGCTATTTGCAGCAGTGTCTTTCCAGTGGTATGTTTTTTTTTTAATGACTCATTTAAAAAGGTTTAAACAGTAGATTAACAAATACACTGTGCAATGGCTTCATGTGAGATTAACCGGCGTGACCTGTTCTCCATGTCCTCGGTAATAATTGCCTGACATTGCTGTCACTTTGTCTTGCTTTTGACGCTGGATCAACAAGTCGTGGGAGTCTAAGATCTTTAGGTAGACGAAGGTTTTCGGTCCTTTGATGTGGACAGCAGCCGCTGGACCTCGCAGGTTACACAGCATGATGGCACAACAGTAGCGTAGCTTTGTTATGGGACTCTGCTCTTGAGGCTTCCCTCACCGTGGTTTTTTTTTTTTTTTTTGTACGAGTGGGGTGTTCCATTGAGTTAGGGAGTAATGTGAGGTTCTGCTGAGTATTTCATTTCTTTTTGTATGTTGAATATATGAAGAGTAAGGAATGTACTGTTGCCTTGTACAATATGAAACAAATTTCTCCTGTCATCAGATGGATGTACATTTTCAGTGCATAGTTTTTTTTTTTTTTTTTTTTTTTCTCCTTCCTTCCCAAGCAGCCAATGGACCTCCGATATTACTGACCTAATCCAGTTTTTTTTTTTTTTTTTAATAGATGTATATTCCAGACAAAGACTGACATACACAAAGAAATATGGAAATAAACACATTCATGTATGCAAAAGGTCTGGATTTTATTCCGCTTGAGTTTAAGGTAATTTTCAAACTGTAAAATGACTTGTCGAAGCTCAGTCTGGTAATATTTCCACGTTATCTTTGGTACTCATGACCATTGTGAAATGTTTTGTTCTGAAAGAGAACCCTGGTGGCTGTTTCATTTTTCTCAGTCGCATTAGGAAAAACGTCCCCAGGATTTAAAAAATTTTTCCTCCACTGTTTGCAGCGTATCTTCATGAGGTGGTCATTATTTCAAATTTCAACATACAAACCGTAGCCAAAAATTTTTTAGCATCTCTATGTCCAGCATATATGCATAAAAAGAGTTCAACTGGGCATTCCGTATTTATAGAAATGTCTTACAAAATAAAAACTTGCTGTAGAATGTTTACCACTGTCCATGACAATAAGGGCAAAAAAAATTTAAGCCACAGCCTTAAGGAATGCTCATTATCAATGAAAAATACTGTAAGCAGCTGTGAGGTGCAAATCCTTAATTGTTTCCCTATATAGAAGGAGTATAGCGCTAAGAAAGTTAATTGTCGTAGCTATTAATAGAATGGCTGCTGAAGTTTTGAATGATCAAGGAGATGTTATTTTTATATATCAGTTACAGGATCTTCAGATCTTTCATGGCAGATTCCAGAGTCTAATAAAGAGAATAATAAAGTTCAGTTAAATTGTTAAATAAAAATAAAGCATTTGTTTAGCAGATGTTTCCTTTAAAAGGGAATTCCAACGAAAACGAATAATGCTCCCAATTCGGCAGTTCTCTGGTAGGAATGCATACCGACTGTCCCATGTAGCACAGGGAACAAACTGGCAATTTTGTTTCCTGACATGCAATTGAAAGGCAGGTCGTTCCACTCAACAAACATTATTTGTTCATCTCCAGACTACTCCCTGCCTGAATTTTTGGAGCACGCTTTCATGGGCGCTGTTAAAAGCCCCGAAAGAGGAAAAAAGGAGTTTTAAAAATATCATCACCTTACAGAAACGAGTGAGCATTTTATAGCCATGATATTGAAAGAACGAGCGTAAGTTTGCAGAATTCCGCTCCTCATATGTTATTGATGCACATCAGAGCAGAAATGTGTGAAATTTTAGGGGAAGCACTGAGCATTTTCTATCAGATGTAAATATTTTAAGGGTAAATGAGTGAAATTAAAATCATGGATGGGATGGTTGGAATTCCCTTTTAACTGGAATGGAAAATAATTTGGAATATGAATCTGTACTGTATTTGCCAGAAAACTGCTTTATAAGCCAGGGTTGGCCTTGGATTTATTAACTGATTTGAAATAAGGCAGTTTTTCAAGGCATTTTACCCTTACTGTGAATATTGGTCTGCGCTGGAATTCTGAATAATTTTTCAGCCGTTTCTTATGAAACACCTACAAGAAAGAATGTCTCACCTTGACGTCCCAAATGGTCATCCCTCCATCCATTCCAGTGGTGCAAAATTTAGTACACTTGGACTTCCCACCCTCAAGAATGGAGATTTGGCTGAAAAGTCACCATCCAGGTTTAGAAGCATAGCAAATTGTCACGTTCGCAACATAATGCTTCCTTGTGCACGGAATCTAACAAGCCATTCTGTGTTTTTATTTATATCTTTTCGGTTTGTCTAATGCTGAATTTATAAATATGTATGTGTGTATATATATATATATATGAAATTGACATATACTGCATACATAAGATATTTATATATATGAGTTACACCAATGTGAACCCCCCCCCTGCATTCTGAAAATATATCTGTCCTCATAATTATACAGGGTAAAGTCAGTTAAATGCATATTGCATTATGCGTATCGTGCTTTTTGCGTCGGAGTGTGTCTCACATGCCAACGTGTATTGTTTTTATTGTAATGACAGGAGCTGGCAGCGAGCTATGGAATTTGCTGACACTACAAAGGATCTGGATTTGAGAAACAGTCCACACTCTAGTTACAGAGCGGGAAGGAAACCTCTTGCAGCGATGTGGTTCGCTGAGGGAACTGGCTAAAGTAAGCAAGCAACACGTTTTTATGAAAACGGTTATGTGAAAACCCGCATTTCGCCGATTACAGTTACAGAGAAGTCGGAATTCCTGGCAGCACAGAGTCAGTGCTTCGGTGGAAGGGCTCTTGCCTGATGCTGTTCTTGTGCAGAGACTCCAGGCTGCTCTCCTTGCCCTCCGCGGTGGCCTTCTTGTCCAGGTTTTGGAAGCGCTCTCGGGCACTTATCCCTTTCTGGGTGTTCTGCTTGGGCACGTCCAGCTTGCCTCCGAAGGCGATGGAGCCCTTCCCCGCGTCGTAGACGAAGAGCGCCGGGTAGCAGTCGTGGCCCTGGAAGACGTTCGCGAGCGTTAGAGACCCCGTCGGGCCTGGGCGTACGGGGTGCTGACGGCTAAAGAGCACTTACCGCGGCCACCAGGCTGTTCTCGGTGATGAACGTCACGCACAGGAGGGGGAGCGTCTCAGAGGTCAGGCTGCTGATGCTGGTGGCGACCGGACGGAAATACGACCATTTAGAAACGGTACGCGAGCGATGGACGAATCCCATCTGATTTCACCACATAACAGCCCACCCGATTTCGGCAGCACTGGCTCACAACGGCATGCAGGTAGAGACAGTACGCAGAGAAAGCACGAATATGTCCACATACATAGCGCTAAGGTTCGAGGTCAAAAGGTTACGGTATGTCACAGGTGTGATCATGCAGCGCTTTCTAATAACCTCCAGATGGGTGTCCAGATGTTCCAGAATTCATTAGAATTGTCATGGAGATAAAATGTCAGTTTTTCCAGCAGAAGTTTAAACAGTTCAGTCATCCACATATTTACAGAGGAATATTACCGGTTATTTTGTATTTGCCGTTACAGTAGATCTGGACCCTAAAACCATGGACTCACTGCTTATGTGTGAGCAATTCTGCAACGGCAGCTGCTCTTCACATTAATTATGGAATTAAATATGGGGACAGCTGGTGCTGCAGTAGTTAGAGCTGTTGCCTTTGGACCCAGAGGTTGTATGTTTGAGTCTCACCTCCTGCTGTAGTACCCTTGAGCAAGGTACTTACCCTAAATTGCTCCAGTAAAATTACCCCGCTGTATAAATGGGTAAATAATCGTAACCTCAACACTGTAAGTCGCTTTGGAGAAAAGCATCAGCTAAATAAAGTAATGGAATGATCCTGACCTGAATGAGAATGAGTTAGAAATTTAAAAAAAAAAAAAAATTTGTTAATGGAGACCACAGGTCACAAGTACTCACACGGTGGCCTTCTCGCCGTCGGCCACGGCCACGGTGCTGTCGTGGCTGGCCCAGGCCACGCGGTTTCCGCTGGCTGAGAAGGAGACGCCGTGCACCCATCCAGATGTGCCGCTGGACTCGAAGAGCACCTCCCCAAATGGCATCTTGGAGCCCCAGCATGTGGGGCCTGGTTTCTCCTCCACCTCTTTGATATAGGCAGAGAAGATCCTGGAGGAAGAAGATAGTTCTGGTAAATACTTTCGTCTCAGTGGACAGAACAGCTTCATCTCTTAAAAATCTGTAAAATAAAACACCTAATGAAGCAAGAGAAGGGCGGCTGGTCTTCACCTGCATTTGAAGTCACAGGATCCAGCTGCCAGCAGCACGTTGTTGGGATGCCAGTCCAAACTCAGGACCGTGGAGCGAATTGGCTTTTTGATGTGCTTGCAAACCCACCTTGATCCCAAAGAAAGAAAACAATCATTTGAAATCTTTTCAAGCATTAAATTTATGGCAATTTCCATCATCAACGATCCACATTGACTACACATGCTAACCCAAGACCCACCTCTGCAGAATCCTTCAGAACCTCTACACCTCAACACCATGCAAGAACCTTTTGGATTAACTCTTGCAAAACCGACAAGGACTAATTTATTTGGTTTGATTTATTCATTTTTTATTTCTTAAATATAGAAATGATATTTTAACATTATAAGGGGACATGAGCGGGAAATTCCTGTATATCCTTGGTTCAGTAAATTGTTTAAGGATCAAATCCACCTCCTGTATGTCTACAGTGTGTTCACATGGGTTTTCTCCCATGATGCCAAGGTGTGATGTTGAGGTGCACAGCTGAGCCCAAACTACCCTTGGCGTATGACTGTGTAGACGGACGTGCGGTGTGTACTGTACGTCAGTGCCACACGCCGGACTGGTGTCTGATCCGTGGTGTAACCTTCGCTGCTCCGAAACACTTCGTCTGGTAAACTCCACACACTTTGCGACTGTGATTTGCTGAAACGGGCAGAGGAGTGTCTCACCAGTCATTATCCTGCTCGAAGTAGCAGATGGCGATGAGGCGAGAGGCACTGCCCACCGCAAACTTGTTCTCCTTGGGGGACCACTTCACACAGCGGGCCGCACGGTTGATCCTCAGGATGACCAGCGTTGGCTTCCACTGATCGCCTTTGAGGGTCCACACGTAGGCGTTGCGGTCGGTACCACAAGTGACTATACGGTTGCTGTCAGGGGCCCAGTCCATACCTGTCGCGAACAAGAAGAAGACCAAACCCTCGGTTCGGGGCCGCTCCATCGAGACCTCCTCGTTCTCGGCACTATTTCCGGCCGAGCTCACCTGTCACCTGGCCGTTGTGTTCCTTGAGCTCATGGATCTTGGTCCACTTGGTTCCGTCTTTCTTGTAGATGTGGACGTCGTGATTGTTTGGACACAAAGCAATCTCTGCAAAACGAAAAATACAACTCCAGCTATTTGCGTGTGATTTGTCTCTGAAAACTGCTCACCGAAGCCACTGAAATCAGCCCTGGGATTTGGGCACTTGGATTCTACGGAATACCGTTTTCGGAATCGTCAGCAGTGTGTAATGCTCTACTTGAAATCGATGAACAATATCCCGGTAGACACGGAACGTAACCCGAAAACCCAGCTTTCCCGATCGAGACTAAAGGAAACCAATGCTATAAATAGAAGCGAGAAAGACGTGACCGTGCTTCCCAGGCCGCTGGTAGAAAAACCTCCCCCTCTGTGTAAATACCGGCGTTTCCCATAAGCCGAGCCAAGCAAAAAGGCACAAAGTCGTTCCAACGGCTAATGGAAAAGACACATCAGAGTTACAAATGGGGGAACATGTCAGAAATTAATTTTCAGACGGGAACGTTCGTTTCGCGGTCACGGACAGTTCGTCGACTTCTTCGGTCTTGAGATCCTAAAGAGTGCAACGTGATGCTGAGCGTAGCTGCCGGCAAACGTTGGACTCCCTGCTCAGTTTGCCCTCCTTGTCCTGGGGAGAAGTGTGTCCTGCTGCTTGTACCGCGCTCTTCACACGCTTAGGCTGCGCTCTGCCGGGGTCCGATCCAACCAGAGACAACGCGCCATTCATGGTAAAACAGGAAGCCTGAGACACAAGCGATTCCATTGTCCGTCTGAGGGTAGATACAGGCTCAACGGCCGCGCTACTGATGTAACTTCCTCATCGAACGCCTGGTTCCCCTTTATGTGCAGCGCTGCCGGTGCTGCGTGAATTACGTTGACGTATTTCTGCATTTCGACATGACTCACGATGCATTTGTCAGTTTAATGCATATAATCGGTGCGTTACAATACATTAAAATATTTTTCCAATTAAATGTCGGTTGCTTAGAGAAATCAAACAGGATTCTTTCGTAGATTATTATGTAATAAATTGTGTTATTAAAGGTGTTCCGGGTTCAATGCGGGACGGTTGGTTGGCTTCTCGCTCGTCTTGAGAGCGGCCCCTTGGCTTTGGCCCTCGTGGTGAGCGCCACTCGTCGGGAAGGAATCCAGCGGGACGTAGCCGATCGGCGGCGTCAGTTCAGGGACGGGACACCGAAGCTCACTTGCTATAGTAAATCGCACTTTGCTCTTAATTCCTTGCTCGTTTAGATGTTCATTTAGAGGCACGCTGTGGCCTCCTTGCTTTGCGAAGAGCGTTTAGAGAAGAACACGAGAAACAGCTTGAACTGTTGCGGGTGTCTCCCCCCCCCAACCCCCCAAACCCCCTCCGAGACCGTGCATGCAAAACTACACGCCCTCGACCGCACAGCGCCTCGGGGCTCGAGAGTGCGGTGGCACTGGGTGCGCGCTGGTCGGAAACATCAAGTCTGGCTTTCTCATCTGTCTGTACTTGCAATCTCGAGAGGAAATAATTTAGCCGTCTGGCCATCAGCCAGGTCTATTTATACGAATTATAAACGATGAATGCGGTCCGCAGCACGTTCAGTCCAGCGTCGCATCTTGCGGCAGGACCGTAACAGTGCGTGTATGTGCGTGTGCATGGAGCAGCGAGCAACTGATTGGAACCACCACCCTGGACTCGGAGTTTCTGCGTTTGAATCCCACCTCCTGCTGTAGTCCCCTTGATCTAGGGGCTTACCCCAAATTGCCCCAGTTATGAGTACCCAGCTGGGTAAATCGCTGTAAGTAGCTTAACTCTGTAAGCTGCTTTGGAGAAAGTGTCAGATGAATAAATACGAAGTGTGTGTGTGTGAGTGTGTGTGTGCGCGCCCACACTTACGGGTCATGTCCTTGTTCCACGCGTGGCAGGTGATGGGCTCCAGCAGGAAACTGTGGTAAGCCATGGTGAGGGGTGCTTTGGGTGTTAAGGGACAAACAAAGCAGCATTAACACTGAAACGCCACGCTTTTTCCCCACTTGGCACTTACTTCAATCCCGAGCATCAGACAGAGGCAACGCAGTAAAAAAATTAAAAAAAAATACTACGCTGCCCCGAAAAAGAGAAGTGGAAGTAGACAAAACGTTTTGATCGCACACACACTGAAATTAAATGGATTTCAAACTTCTTGTGCTCTGTACTTTTCCGCATGCGCACTTAACTAAAACCAGGTTCGGGGACAAGGAGACGTGTGAAGGTAGCGATTATTTGTATGGTACAGAAAAGGCTCCCTGCATATTACGAACAAGCACAGTTGCTCCGTGCCCCCGCCTGGAACCGAGACGGACTCGTGACGCGTAACAGACGTTGGACATTTCGAGGCGGGAGATTCATCACGTTCTGCTGCGTCTCGGTTCGAGTTTCAGGCAAAAGGTCACGTAAAGCGAACGCGGTACTTACCCTGGAACGAGGAGGAACGGCTGGGAGCGGGAGCCTCGGTTCGTGGACTCTGAGCAGTCAACACGAACTGTAGCGCAGTGCTCTGTGAGCTGAGCAGAACACACACACACACACACGCTCCACTTCCCCTTTCCTGCCCGGGACTTGAAACCACTTCCTAGTGTGGGCCGTTCTCGGCCGACGGGGTGGGCCAAGCGAAACTTAACTCCTCGAACCTTCTTGTGCGAGGTTGCTGGGAGAATGAGGGGAGAAACCCGCGAGGTGTCGCACATCCCGGGAACGCCGCGTACCTCGGCGTCGAGTCTTGGGTCGAACTTGGCCCCCCTGTCGCGACTCATCTGTTCCGAGGAGCAGGCCCAAGTTCGGCGAAGAGCGGAAACTCAGCATCGGCAAGGCCCCGCGTGTCCGCAGAGTTTTGTCAGGGGCTCCAGGAGCAGCTGCTGGACAGAACAGACCTGTCTTTGTCTCACTGTCCTACAGCGTGGGGCTCATTCCATTCTCGCCGCTCTGGTGCTTCACTTCCAATGTTTGCACATGAAATAATGATTAACGGACCATTTTGTACATCAGATCGCATTCACTCGATTATTTGCTCCTTTCCTGATCCTCAGTGCTGCCAGAGCAAAGCCGTTTAATAAATCACAATATGCTAAATGAAGATACTGGCCCGTTAGCTCATTTGATTAGAGAGTGGCAATAAGAACAGTAAGGGGGGGGTGTGGTGGTGCAGTGGGTTTGGCCTGGATCCTGCTCTCCGGTGGGTCTGGTGTTCGAGTCCCGCTTGGGGTGCCTTGCGACAGACTGGCGTCCTGTCCTGGGTGTGCCCCCTCCAGCCTTGCACCATGTTGTCGGGTTAGGCTCTGGCTCCCCGGGACCCCGCTTGGGACAAGCGGTTTAAGTCAATGTATGTGTGGTAATAATGGTCAAGGTCACAGGTTCAATCCCTCTACAAGCCAGTGATGTTTGTGCTGCTGATGTGACCTCTCTCACTGGGACAGCTGGTAGTGTAGTGGTAAGAGCTACTGTTGTCGTTGCATGGAAAGATGGGAGGTTCAAATACCCCCTCCTGCTGTAGTACCCTTGAGAAAGGTACTTACCCTAAATTGCTCCAGTGAAATTACTCAGGTGTACAAGGAGGTAAATACCTTGTAGGTAGTTTTACACTGTTATTTCAGACAAAAATATGAGCTCAATGAATAAATGTAAAAACTAATTCCTTAAGTCCAGAAATGCAGGGTAGACATAACACATCTAAAAATCTGTACATTTTACTCCTCCTACTGAATCCTTTCATCCTTCTCAACTGCAGAGAAAAAAAAAAAAATCTAAATATTGCTGTAAGACATGAGCTCTCATCTTTCCATAAAAGTAGAAAAACTGAACAAAGCACAATTTCATGCTTTGATTCATTTGAAAATGTTGAAAATATGTTTTCGTTTAAGTTCATTACTACTTTGGAAATCTGTTAATTACTGTTTACTGGGTTATCTTGGTTCTCTTGAAATCTAATCCTCTATAATTTTATACAAGCACTTCTCCCCCTTAGAAAGTCACATTTTCCAGTTCATTTTAAATGGGTTTTCTTCAATTATCCATTTAAAATGCATTTTTGTTCCACTCAGTAGTAAAACGCACCCAACAGGAATACAAGTCTAACTCAGTTCCACAGTGTTTATAGTTGATGTCTGATGTTAATGTTGGAGAATGACAAATGTAATCAGCATTTAGCAGGTATTTATGGAGATATTTCATTTTCAGTCACTTTAATGTTATTTTTTTTCCAATGTAAAAGTTGTAATTTTAAATTAGCTATAGCTACAACAGATTTTTAAAAAAGCATTAGCTGACAAATAGATTGAGGGAGGTCTGTCTTCACCTTTTGAATTCACACAAACAGACTTCCAGTCCAAATCGTGCTTGTAAACTGAGGAGCCAATAAATTAGATCACATCACCTGGTGTTTAAGAAGTAAATCTGGAAAGAATCCACACTTTTTTCCCCGTTGATGACGTGAACAAGGGTGTGGACAAATATCCACAGACTTCTTTTCTTTTTTGAAATGATGACTTTGAATAAGAACTCAAAAAGCTGTATTAATAAATGGAATACAAATATTTTATAAATTATAATTCTACTGAATAATTCAATAGGTTTGACGGGTTTATTAGAATATGCAAAAGCTATGTTTAAAATTGCACAGAAATAAATTCATATTAAGATTACTTTTTGTATGTTTGCACACTCATTGATTGTAGTAACAATTCTGCAGTTTTCAAACTGTACAAAAATATATGTGAACAAACGCTGCATAAAAATTACTTCAAGGATATAAAAAAATTAAAAAAAAACCCACAAATGAAACCAGGGTCTGATTGTAGTGTACATGTACTTCATTTATTTCTAGCAGACCATTTACACACAAAACTCCCCTTTTAAGTTACTGTTGTACAAGGGCTCCTGACAAACAGTGCCCATGATCCACTTTTGCGTGGCTGGGGTTCCAGAATGAGAAAAACCATGGCTAAAGTTTAAAAAAAGAAAAAAAAAAAAAGAAAAGAAAAAAAAAACCCAAACAAAAGAAATAGCTAACATTCCAACACCGGTTCATCTTCGTTTTCCTTTCATAAATAAAAAGTGATGTTTACACATGTAAGTTTGCTACCTCTCAGTGCTTAATACTTCTTCATTTGAGACATCTGAAAAGTGTTGCTTGAAACCCTCTTGCTGGCCTTTGCACACCGTGCTAGTTCACTGATCTCCTTTACATGATCCGCAGCCCTTGGATGGAGGTCTCCAGAGTCTGGGAAGTAGAGTGGGATGACAGAGTTAAAAATAATAAAAGTTCCACAGTCTGGTAACTGAACACCAAGGAAAAAATTCCAGACATCAATTCATCACTGTGGGGGGGGGGGAGTATTGTCAGTAATCTGTTTACCTTGAAATCCCAAATGGTCATCGCTCCATCGATACCTGTAGTGCAGAATTTACGACAATCTCTTTTGTCTCCTTCAAATATAGACACTTGGCTGAAAGATTAAATAAACAAAACAAAAAAAAAAAAAACAAAAACAAATTTTCTGCTGTTAGTGAAGAAAATGCTATAATGTTTACTGCAGAAGTCTATGGGCATAATCGTTATAAGTTTATTTTTATAATATCCATAGTCATGTTTGACTACATTTGTGCTTTCAGATTTCTTTTAAACAAATGTTTATGGATAACACAAAAATAAGCAAAATGAGTAAACTGTGGTTGTTGATAACGTGCAGGGAGCCCTTACTATACAGTAACACATTAATGAATAAATGTACTTTTTCCAACCAGTGTGAAAACTACATTGTCAGACACCAGTGTCCTCAGATCACAAACTTTTCAATAAACATTAAATAAACACCTCAGTACTACTCTACACACCCACTTGGTAAAACACCTACCACACTTTTGTTTACCCACTTTAAATTTACCATTCTGTGAATTGGTGTAAAGTCCACTTAGTTGAAAGTTTACTGTTTTGTTTCTGCAAAAAGCACTTAGTGTCATTTTAATAATTATTATAATCAATACAATCATGGTAACCAGATGCAAGCACTAGTGTGTGTTGTTGTGTGTAGGCTCCCCCCCATGTGCCAGACAGGACCCATAACTATGTCATCAGCAAGTATTACTGATTGCAAAATTAACAGCACATGTAGGAGCTATTTCAGAGTGTTGTGGGTCTTACGTGATGCTGTTCTGGTGCAGTGTCTCCAGGGTAGTGTTCCGGTCCTCAGTGGTGGCTCTCTTGTCCATATTGCGAAAGCGCTCCATGGCGGAGATATTGCGCTGAATGCTTTGTTTCGGAAGGTCCAACTTCGAGACAAACGTTAGCGTCCCATGGTCATCACAGTGGAACAGCATCGGACAGCAGTCGTGACCCTGTGCAGAAAAGACGCCACGTGTGACTTGA
Source organism: Scleropages formosus (assembly GCF_900964775.1). Classification (NCBI taxonomy): domain Eukaryota; kingdom Metazoa; phylum Chordata; class Actinopteri; order Osteoglossiformes; family Osteoglossidae; genus Scleropages; species Scleropages formosus. The sequence goes on along the minus strand of NC_041825.1, from coordinate 7,290,006 downwards.
GCGTACAGCTCTTTTCAAACAATCAATATTTGTAACGATGCTACAGCCAGTCCAAATGCCAACACTTCTTAAAAGAATTTCAGTTCAAGCACAATAAAATAAACAGGGTTTTTACAAATACATTCAATACAGTGCAAAACCACATTAACAGGATGACAGACGAAACGCAGGCCAACGGAGTCTAAGGATTCTTGTCCGTCAATGACTTAAAAGTGAAAACAAGGGACCAGGTTTGTCCCTGTATAACATTTCAAAACAAACCAAAAAGTAGGGCTTATGGGTATACTGGAATCCATAAATGTAGTGTTGCTGTACATTGCAGAAAAGAGCAGTACAAAAAAAAAAAAAAAAAACACACATATACAGGGTATATACAGACTATATATCCAGTAATAGATACTGTATATTTTAACAAGTCAGGGATTTAGAACAGGTCAAATGAAGGACCACTAATGCAAAAAAAAAAAAAAAAAAGCAAGTGAGAGACCAGGGATTTACATGGTTATGAAACACAGAACATTGCAGACAGTACGTGCCCAGAAAATAAATTATAAACTGAGCATTTTGATGGAGAATGTGTTTGCACATTTGGAAACCATCCTTGAGAATGGAAAAAAAGGTTCACAAATATCTTGTTTCTGAGTACTCTTTCTTTGGAAACTGGGTGTTGTCTTGGATTATTATGTTAAATAGAAAGATAATTCTTACATCATAAAAACTGGAACTCTCTCTTTTTTCTCACTCTCTCTCTCTCTTTTCAAAAAGATTTGCCTTGATCCAAGGTACCCTTCAAACTACCAGCAAAATAAAATCGATCATATCAACAGAATGATTCAAGGAAAATGTTAAATTTAAATATATTCTTACAGCTGCCACAATGCTGCTCTCCGAGACGAACACGACGCTCAGGAACGGAAGAAATTCTGTCTTTAACTGGGAAAGCCTACAAAATTAAAAAGACACAAACAAGCAGGCTTTTCAGATTTATTACACAATACTGTAAATTAATACAGTTTTACTATAAATTTTGGGCTACCACTTTAGTTACAACCAAGTAGTTTCTCCTCTATCACAAAACTGGAAAATAAAAATACCAAAAATCATGATGGTAATCATAAGCATAAAAAAATGTTATGGCAATTTGATTAATATCTCTCTCTCTCTCTCATATATATATATATATATATATACACACACACACACACACACACACACACACACACAGTATAAAAAAATATATAAAAACCAACTCCAGTACTAATTATCAGATAAACCTTACAACTATCTTGCCACTGTGTTTAATTTTTTTTTTTGCTTTTATCTGCACAAGGGACACAAGCAGGTTCACACTGAGCTGTACTCACGTGGACCCTTTGGTGGCGTCCACCAAGGTGACGGTGCTGTCGTGGCTGACCCAGGCCAGTCTGCTGCCGCTGGCAGAGAAGCAGACGCTGTGAACCCATCCACCACTACCTGCCCCTCCAAACTCTGCCATGACCTGTCCAAACGGCATCTTGGAGCCCCACGGAGTGGCTGCTGGCTTCTCGTCCACTTCCTTGATGTAAGCTGAAAATACCCTATTGAAAGGGGGTAAGGAAACATTAATCCACCTTAGACACTACTTTCATTCATAACCTCTTCCTCTTCTATTTACACTGATTTATTTGGAAGACACTTTTCCTAAAAGCAACTCACACTGAGAAGCTACTTACAATGATCTACCCACTTATCTACATTTATTCGTTTAGCTGATGCTCTTCTCCAAAGCGACTGACCACGTTAAGCTATTTACAATTATTTACCCATTTATAAAGCTAGGTCCTTTTTTCCTGGAGCAATTTAGGGTAAGTACCTTACTCAAGTGAACTACAGATAGAGGTGGGATTTGAACGTGTCTAACGTGCTCTAACCACTATGCCACCTGCTGCTACAATATTCACTGCATGCAACTGCACCACAAGCTTGATATTTAACAACACACAGCAGACCTGACATGACGTGTAGAAGAGTATTAGAAATAGATTCTTTCTTTTAGAATGGACCATTATGTGAGAATAACTGAAATGCACGTTAATTTATTAAAGGGAGCATCTGCGTTACAAGAATCGTCTGTAATCATTTTGTACTAGTTTTTCAACTGTAGGGGAAGAAAAAAAATTAATTTTGGCTACTTTTTTCAATTTTCAATTAATGTTTAATACATCGAATTCCCTCATACAGAAAGCTGCTCTCACCTGCATTTGAAGTCGCAGGACCCAGCAGCCAGGAGGACGTTGTTTGGATGCCAGTCTAAGCTCAGCACAGTCGAACGGATTGGTTTCTTGATGTGTTTGCTCACCCACCTGATGGGACGCATCAGCAATGATGGCTTCGTAACGGAGGAACGACTGACACAACTACCCCACTTAAAACAAAACAACAAAAAAAAAAAAAAAGAAACAAAACTTTTTTGGAAGCTGTACACCAGGGTTTTTTTTCCCTTCCACAAAGACTCACCAGTCATTCTCGGACTCAAAATAACAGACGGAGATGAGCCGAGCCCCACTGCCCACTGCAAATTTGTTCTCCAGAGGGGACCACTTCACGAAGGTGGCGGCACGGTTGATCCTCAGGATCACCAAGGTGGGCTTCCAGACGCCGTCCTTCTGGCTCCACACGTAGGCGTTGCGGTCGGCTCCGCACGTCACGATGCGGTCGCTCTTAGGCGCCCAGTCGATGCCTGGGAATCAAGAGGAGGTTTAGGCCGAGGTTAATTTCGCTCAAAAAAGTCCAAGGAAAAACAGAGGAACATGTGACAAGGTCACCGGGCTCTACTGCAGCAGCAGAGCGAGACTTCAAATACCCGTGATGTGTCCGTTGTGCTCCTTCAGTTCGTGGGTTTTCACCCACTGGTTTCCATTCTTTTTGTAGATATGGACCTCATGATTATTCGGGCTGATGGCGATTTCTGCGCAAAGGACAAGAAGCCAGAGACTGAGACGGAGACTCCGTGCACCGGGGGAGAGCAGGGGTCCTCCACGGCGCTTCACTTACGACTCCTGTCGCGGTTCCAGGCATGACAAGTGATGGGCTCCAGGAGGAACTGATGCAGAGACATCGCAGTGGTCAGGTGTCCTCCGGCAGGACTCTAGGGGAAAAAACACACGGTCACGGTGCGCGTACAGGCGGCGAGCGAGGACCGAGAACACACCAGGATGCACGCTCGCGCGGAGCCGATGAAGATCACGCCGAATTTCCTTTCCCGCGTGGTCGAAATTGCGCAGCCATTACTACCAGCTGCGCCAAACAAACCTCGCAGTCAGATTAGAATGAAAAAGCTCTATACACCATACGGCAGCACGTGTCATCCGGCTTAGAAGATGATCCTGGGTTTGAGGAGCAGGTACTTACCCTGGCTGGACTGATACAGTAAGAAGAGCCTGGTAGAAATGGGTAAATCATGATGACATCGATCAACCATCTCACACTAAGTGACTAAGTATGCCACAGGTGTCCTCTAAATAACAGCTATTAATAGTAACCACAACTATATTAATATCGAAATGTGTACAGTAACGGATGCTAGTTAGCTAGCTAAGCCTAAGGCGCTAAACTAGTTAAAATTGCTTTTTTTCACGAGTTATTTTGCGGATTTATAAAAGACCCACAACAGACAGAGTGTGTGGTAGTTGTGGTCAGTGAGTGAAGAAACCTGGTTGGCTAGTTAGTTGGTGAGTTAGTGGCTTGATTTACTAAATCATTTAGCAGTGCACGTAGGTGAGTGACATGATGATATTTATTTGTGTTCCCGGCGCTCGGTCCGTCCATGGCATGTGTGAGGGAGGCGGCGCTCGCTCGCTCGCCCTCTCTAACACACAGACACACACACATAATATATAACATACACACATGATACACACATTCGCGAAGCACAAGCAGCAACCCGCGCCGTTTCCCGTGAAGAAGCGCACTCCCCGCCGTGGGGACGCGGTACGGCCCAGTGCGCCGAGCCGGTCCCCTCCGCCTACACCACCACCACCACCAGGCCCTGTCCCCGCTTACCTGCGCTCAGCCTCGGTCGGTGCCGCGGCCCGGACGTGGCGTCCTTGGTCGGGTCGAACGCGCTCTCCTCGGTTCCGGCGGAACTGAATTCGCGGACTCTGGGCAGTCGACACGAATCCGCCGCGTGCGCTCACGACCGTCAGAGAATCCGGCGAACGGTGCGGAACATGGGTGCCGCGCCGACGGGAGCTGGCGCTGGCGCTCGAGCTGGGACGCGCCCGGGAACGCGCTCTGCACTGCGCAGGCGCACAGCGCTCCTCGCCCACAACCAGGACCGGCGGCACGTAGCTGTCCTCGCGCCTTTGAACGTATATTCATATTGTACTAATATTCGGTATTTCAGGGCTTTAGGAACGCCACTTAGCACCAGCCAAGTACATGAAGGCACAAGTAACGTTATTTCGCATTAAATTATAACATGGGAGAAGCAGTGCTGCGTGTTCGGCCAATCCAAATTGTTGAAACAAAAGCGAATTAACCCCTCCTGTCACGGAATTCGGAGTTTTAACCTTTTCTGCAGAATCCCAGTGGGATTAAGAAATAAGAGTATTCTGTAGTGAAATTAATCATTACCTGAATTATTAATTTAAGTGACAGTAAGTTAAATTTAAGCGGTTTTATACAGTGTTATATGGTAAGTAGTAGTAGAGGCCTACATGGTACGTTTCAGATTTGCTCATATTTTAGTGCTTCACAACACTTATTATATTAATCTATTGCTGTTCGCAACATCCAAAAGTGCTTTCGTCTTTGACAGTCACTTACCTAAGTGGTTTGGAGCCGAACTTACGCTTATGTTCCTGTCATTGTGGGGAACACACTGACTCGTTTAATTCAGTATTGGAGTCCTAACTGCTAATGACACAGGAAGTTTGATTTTAAAAGGTTTGCAACTAAGGGGGAGGTGCGATGGTGTGGCAGGTTTGAGTCCCGCTTGGGGTGCCTTGCGACGGACTGGCGTCCCGTCCTGGGTGTGTCCCCTCCAGACCCTTGACCTTGCGCCCTGTGTTGTCGGGTACGGCGCCGGCTTGCCGCGACCCCATATGGGACAAGCGGTTGGTGGTTCGTTGGGTGAGGTGGGGGATGTGGTGGTGCAGCGGGTTTGGCCGGGTCCTGCTCTCTGGTGGGTCTGAGGTTTGAGTCCCGCTTGGGGTGCCTTGCAATGGACTGGCGTCCCATCCTGGGTGTGTCCCCTCCCCCTCCAGCTTTACATCCTGTGTTGCCAGGTTAGGCTCCGGCTCGCCACGACCCCGTTTGGGACAAGCAGTTTCAGACTCTGTGTGTGTGTGTGTATGGTTGGGTTGGTATTAGTTTTCCAAAGAGGCCAACTTGAGGCATTTCACCTAGAGGAAATCTCCCCACGATGTTTCAGGTCTGGAAAACTCAACATTTTCATGTGCACACATGCACACAAAGGAGTAATTTTAATTCACTGATTTGCCTGAAGATCATGTCTTCTAAAGGAGGAAAGAAACCTCCACCAAAGGTAGCAGTTCATATTAACGTAATGGTCTTTATTTGCATAACCCTGTAGCTATAGTGCAACAGGACGATGCATTGAGCTAAAGTGACTGACCAGTTGCCTTACTTTAATATGCATCTGTGTGTGTATATAACATTTAATTTCTCAAATCTATATTTAAAAAGAAACACTGATACATGAACAAAAGAAGGAACCACATGAGCTTGCCTCATACTTTATTTAACACAAGAATATCATTACACAGCAGGGTGATACACTGTGGTGCGCTCTCCATCGTTGATATGAGAGCGAAGCCATCCCAATCACCTCCCATCATTTAAACCAATGCACAGATAATCACGCTTACTTGAAATTATAATACCCATATACATACAAACTTACAACAACATTTGCGCTTCAGTAGTACTTCAACATTGATTTTAAAGTTACATGTAAAACGCTTTTAACTTAGCATGTAAATTCACAAACACAACATCACATTCTGCATTTGTACGTAGCACACTGTTGTATATACACAGGCGCAAATCCAGTGGAGGACTGTTCAAGACATCTTCAGTACAATTTTCAGAATTTCTTAACTGTCCTTGAACCTTCTTTTTCAATGCAAGAACCCAGGTGGAACATGAGTGGGATGTTCTGTATGTCACCCTGGAACAACGAAAGAAAGCAAGTATTTTCAATTGCGCGTCTGGGGTCATTTTCTTTTATGATAGATGTACATGTTTTACCAAGATTTTTAAACTGATGATTTGAGAAAGTTATTAAGGAAATTTTCATTGAATGAAAAACAGGATGGTAGATAAGGACACTAGCCAAACTCCAGCTCACCAGCAATGTTCAGAACACTCTACTCCTCAGTGGTCGTCTTGGAGGAGGATGACTTGGACACCTGAATTATCTCCACGGAGGTAATGCCCTTCCCCACTGAGGCACGATTCCTCGTGCGGAGTTTATTCAGGGCAGCCTCTGCTATACCGGCCCTCTCCTCAGCATCGTCCAGCTCATTCACTGTCTTCCTGTACTTGGACAGGGTAACAGTGGCTTGCTCTTCCTAAAAGCACAGGATGCAGAAACAGAGCTGGGCTGTTAAATCTGAATTATGAAACAGAATCTGATATATGAAAATTACTGTGTATTTAGCAGCAATTGGCAATATTTATGAAGTTTTTCTTCTAAGTTCTATCTTTTTGTTTCGGGATTTTAACGCAACACTAAATGGTCCATTGTATGAAGCTCTACACTTCTGGGAAAGGCTCTGGGCCACCCCTGCCTTTGGAATAACATTTATCAAGTGTGTGAGTGATTGAGTATATGATCCATCATTGCTACATTATACTCACAGCCTCGTCAATCTGTCTCTTGTATGACTTTAGTTTGCTCTGCAGCTTCTCCACCAGCTCTTGCATGCGCTGGTTGGTCTTGTGTTCCTCCTCGGTTTGAAACACCAGCTCTTTAAGACGGCGGTCGTTCTTGTGCAGGGTCTTCGTGGTCTCGACATGACGTTTCTGCTCTGCATCCAGTTCACTTTCCAGTTCCTTTACCTGCACGTAGTAGAGAAAAGCCATTTAGGCCATGTGTGAGAATGTAGATACACAGGTGCTCACCAGAGGTGTGCAATGGCATGAACTCAAGTGCATGGGGAATGGTTAGGAATCTCACCTTAGTCTCCAGTTTCTGGATTGTGCGTTTCCCAGCCTTCAGTGCCAGCTGCTCAGCTTCCTCCACCTTGAGCTGCAAGTCTTTGATAACTATCTCATTGTTCTTCTTGACCTTCTCCAGGTGGAGGCAATGGTCCTGTTCCTGTCTTAGCTCCTCTGCCATGCGGGTAGCCTGAAGATGCAAGGAACCATCAGTCATACATTATTAAGTTTACCATACACACAACTGATATAGTAGAACCTTGCAGGGCAATGGCTACTCACATCAGTGACCGCCTTCTTAGCTCTTTCCTCAGCAGAACGGAATTCGCTGATGAGCTCTTCGTTTTCATTAATGATGCGTGTCATGTCTGACTCCATTTTTCGTTTGATGGTGATCAAATTGTGATTCTGATGAAAAAGAGCTTGTGTTAGTTCCACTAATACTTCAGTGCTCTTATTAAAGGTTACAGCTTTTGGTTTTTTCTTCTTCAGTAAAATTAAGTATACAAAGTTATTTCATATCAGTATGAAATATGTATCAATACAAAATATGAATTCAAGTAAACTGTACTTGTAATAAGCTTTGGCTCTAACACGCTTCCCAGACAAAGTGCATACCTGGATGTTGAGCTCACTGTGCCGCTCGGTAATCTCCACTAGGTCCTGCTCGATAACCTTGCGGGAGTGCTCGGAGGCCTCCAGCCCACTGCGCACCTCCGACAGCTCCGTCTGCAGTAAGCTGAGACGACGATCCTGCAAGGTATACTTCTCCCTCAGCTCCTCATGCTGGCGGGCGTCCTCGTCCATCTGCATCTGCATGTCCTGTTGGCCAAGGAAGGGGACCATTCACTAGGTCAGAAGACCCTAGCTTAGAATTAGCCTCTTTAGATGACAGCTGAATAGCTTTATTGAAGTATTGGCATACTTTGATCTGCTGCTGCAGCTTCTTGAGAGTCTTAACCAGTTCAGAGTTGTTCTTGTTGGCATGGTCCAGCTGGATCTCCATCTCATTAAGGTCAGACTCCATCTTCTTCTTCAGCCTCAGAGCCTCAGCCCGACCTTTGGCCTCTGCTTCCAGGCTAGCTTGGAGGGACTCCACAGCACGTTGGTGGTTTTTCCTGTGGTGTTATCAAGATTATTCTGACATCATCAAGGTATGCCCACAATCGAAGTTTTAATGGAGAAACAAAATTCTAATAGAATTTCTTGCATCACTTTTAATGTACATTCATTACTTTAACAACACATTAATTTATTTAGTCAAAGTCAACTTTATTGTCACTTCCACAATATGTTTAGAACATACATTGGAGTGAAATAGCATTATAATCCATAAAATAATAGTTTGCTTAGACTATAATACTTTTTTTTACCAAAGAAGGAGAGTTAATTCAGCTGAACTTTCGCTTAAATAATGAACATTAAGTAATGTACAGCACAATGTGTTTTCCTAGTATTTTAATCAACTGACTTTTGGCTCAGTGACTTAATCAGTACACCACTTGCTTTGTGCAAGGATGTAAAATAATTGTATTTAAATATTTTTGTTGTGAAAGTTCCTGACCTTGTCACTTCAAATTCTTCTTCCTTCTCATGAATTCTGCGATCAATGTCAGCTTTAACTTGAGCAAGCTCCAGCTGGATGCGAATGACTTTACCTTCTGAAACCTGGGAACACATAAGAACACGTGTTTATTCTGAAAGGATTTATGGTAATTGAATAGAATATGGTTTAAAAGTTTTAATTAAGTGCTTTTTGAACATCACTTTATAATATGATTTTGTGATACTTCAACAATTTTAACTTAAATTCTTTTATTGGCTTTCTTGAAGTATCCCAGAGGTTATCCATGTTACCTCATAAGAGGCTTCAGCCTCCTCTAGGGCCAGCTGCAGCTCATCCTTCTCAATTTCCAGCTTCTTCTTTGCCTTCTGCAGCTCATGGACACTTTTTCCACCTTCACCCAGCTGTTCCACTAAGTCCTTGATCTCATCTGCAGGGAACATATTATCACCGAGCCGTTCAGTCCAAACAGCATGGTCTTTGTCAAAGTTCAAGACAACTCATATGATGTTTACACATGAATCATCCTTAAACTGACTTATCAAGATTGAGTGAATATCAAAATTTTATTCTACTGAAATGTATAATTACGTGCACGCTTTGCAGAAAATTTATTGCAATTTATATGTGGTGCATATGATTAAAATGCACATTTAAAGTCCTAATGTGTGGGAAAGACTCCCTCTACATTTAGTTATCACACCTGAGAGGTTTTTATTCTCCTTCTTCACAGTCTCCAAGTGATCTACATTCTCTTCATAGACAGTTTTCAGTTTGTAGATTTCCGTCATTTGGGTACGACAGTCTTTTTGGGAGCTGTCCAGCTCTAACTGCAGTTCTTCACACTTCTGACTCCAGTCTGAGATCATTTTGTCAAAAGTGCGCTGCTTCTTGTCCAGGGCTGCAGCTGCAGCATTGGCCTACAGGGAGGAGCACATCTCTGTTACATGTCATCTCAGCATCACGTCAGATAAGTATGAATCAGGAAACCGCAGGATCAGCAGAAAGGTGCCAGATTGCCACTAAAAAGTACCTTCTCCAGGTCAATGGTGAGGTCCTCCACCTCTCCTTGCAGCCGCTGTTTGGCCTTTTCCAAACTGGCTGCTCGAGCCTGTGCTGCTTCCGCAGTCTCCTCTGCCTCCTGGAGCCTGGCAGCCAGTTTGCGCCTGCAAGGAAAATTGGTGAAGTTCATAACTCTGGTCTGATAAGGGGTCTCAGAATAATGTGCTAGTGAGGCACTTTTACCCTGTAACTGAAACGATTACAGACATGAGAATCCTGAGGCGGAGCTTGGTGGTTTACTCTAAATGTTTTCTTAAAGAATACAGGGGAGGCTTACTTTGTCTCTTCCAGTTCCTCAGTTTTCTGGATGGCATCTGTCTCATATTTGGTCCTCCAGGTGGTGACCTCGGAGTTGAGCTTGGAGATGAGACGTTGCATTTCAGCCTTACTCTCTTGCTCCTCCTCCAGCTGCTCCTTCATCAGGTCTAGGTCATGTCGGGCATTGGCAAGGCTGACCACTGCTGCACTGCGAGCCTACGAGTAGTAAAAGGAGCCTAAGATCAGTTATACTGTTCATAATATGAACTATTACCATAGATCTTTTGGTTTTTTTGGGTGAGTCACTGCTATAATATAAACACGAAAGATATAGCCAAGACTCACCTTAGACTCTTCATCCATCTGCCTCTTGAGTTCATCCGTCTGAGAAGTGAGTGTGGTCTTCACACGGACCATCTGGCTCAGTTTGCTCTGCAGGTCCTCCAGCTCACGGCTCTGATCGCTGTTCTCAGCTGTTCCACAGGATAAGAAGGTGTTTTTCATTAAAATGCTCACTGTTCCCTTGTTTGTAGCTTGACACCCATCATTTCAGTCTGTATTTTACCAGAGAGACGGATTTTGATGGCATTCAACTCTGTTTGGCTTCTCTCCATCTCTGCAATCCGGGCATTAGCCTCAGCTAGAGCATCTTCCAGCTTGCGAATGTGAGCTTCAGAATTTAACTGGATATAAATGAGAGTGTAGTATTCATTTAATGCATATAGATCTACAGTTCAAATTTCATTTTAACATTCAAATGTGAAATCAATATTAAGCATGAGTAAAGTCGCCCTTTCCACCCATTTTACCTTGGACTTCTGAACTGATTCAATAGTGGCATTGAGGTCATCGATCTCGGCCTTCATCGCTTGTTTGTCTTTTTCTAATTTGACCTTCACACGCTGTAGGTTGTCCACATGCTCTGCCATCTCAGCCATGGCATCAGAGTGCTTCTTACGCAGAGCAGAAACAGTGGCCTCTGACTGCAGGGCTGCCTCCTCCAGCTCGCGTCGCAGTTTGAGCAGTTCGGCTTCCCTTTTCCTGTTCTGCTCAATCTGGACATACGTGGCCAAAATTTGCATTAGGGCAAAAGCAGGTTGACCTGTAGAAGACCATCGGCGTGTGCTGTACAAAGGTTAATAAGCTCACCTGTGCAACAGTTGCACCACCTGCTTCTTCTAGTCTGTCTCCAAGGTCTTCCAGGTCTCGGGAGAGTTCAACCCGTTGTTTGTCCACCTGATCAGAGTAAAACAAACAGAATCATGTCAAAGATCTGCCTCAGATATGAAAACATTATTAAATAGCCCCTTACACTTGGACCCTGTTTGTAGTACCTTGGCTCTTGCAGCCCTCTCAGCTTCCAGCTCCTCTTCAAGCTCCTCAATGCGAGACTATAAGGCAGTAAAATAGGGTGAAAAGGTAATGAACAGATCAACAATAATACAACAGAAGACAATAAATAATGACTTCTACCCCTTCACCATGTTTCCTAGTACCTGGTGTTCTTTGAGCTTCCTCTGTAATGTGGAGTTCAGTGACTGTTCATCCTCCCACTTGGTATTCAAGCTGTTGATCTCAATATCTCTCCTAAAGAAATACACCGTTAACTCGATTAAGAAATTGATTTAGTTTAGTTCCACTTAGCTTGTGCTTAACTGTGTGTATACCGATAACTTGTATTTCTAATACAATATTAACAATTCTGTTTTGATAGCATTCAGTAATGTTTTCAGATTTCTTTGAAACTCTGCCTACTTTTTCACAATTTCCTCCAGATCAATTTTAGCCCTCTCCATCTCGTTGAGGTTTTCTATTGTCATTTTCAGGTCGGCCTCTGCCTTGCGGCGTGCTTTCTCCACCTCGGCACGAATTTTCTTCTCTTGCTCCCAGTTGTCCTCCAACTAAAAAAAAAGAGTAATCAGTAAGCAGAAAACCCTGCCTCAGCTAATGGAATCCCTAGAATACAATTATATATATCTTTTTTTTTTGACGTACACACTTTTTCCATACTCACCTCATGAATCTGAGTGGTAAGTTTGCTGTTGTTCTTGTTGAGATGGTTCACCTTATCTTCCTCAGCCTGAAGGTCATCTAAAGTTTTCTGTAGACAAAAATCCCATAAACTACATAGTAAACAGGGAGCCATGGTAATTATCCAAACCATTTCACATATTTATAGTTGACTATAGGTAGGGAAGAGTAAGTGCTGATAAGTCAAGGTCTACTTAGGCTCCTTTGACAGCTCAGTGTGAACAGTGGAGGACTGTAGTGCTGTACGCATGGCTGTTCTTAGGTCCCTGGTTCAAATTTGGTTTGAAAGAGAACCCATTATAGGGGACAGGAGATGGTATATTGGACATAATTTCCGCCTTCAGATCTAATGATTGTAGGTTTGAATCCCACTGTAGTATGCTTGGGCAATGTACTTACCCTAAATTGCTCCAGTAAAAATTGCCCAGCTGCATAACTAAGTAAATAACTGTAGGTAGATTAATATTGTAAGTTACGTTGGAGAAAGCCATCAGCTAAATTAATAAATGTACGCATGGCAACCACTCCTGTGATTTTCATGGTTAGGACAGGTGTGGAAGGCGTTTGCCATTGCCTTGTTCTGCGCATCTTTGGACTGCAGACGAAGGGAGAACATGCACATTCTGCATGCCCTGAGCTGGATTCAATTCTATGCCTGACAGCACAAGTTAAGCACTATGAAGTAGCAGTGTTACCCACCGTGCTGTCATTAGTCGACTGTAAAGAGTTCTGCATGCTTAAAAGAGCTCAGTAGGTCGTTACCTGATGGACCTCCTCCAAAGCCCTCTTCTCCTTTTGCAGCTTTGCAATGCTGTCATCCCTTTGGCCCAAGTCTACAGTTTGGCTGCGCACCTTGTGGTCCAGAGCCTGAGATTAAATGATGCAAAAATGTAATGTTAGCTTTCCACTGGATTTTGTCTTGTAATATTCAAAATTTCATTTTATACTACATTCACTGTATAAATTTCCTTTGTAATATTTTAGAGAGAGAGGGGGGAACATGGTGGTGCGGTGGGTTTGGCCGGGTCCCACTCTCTGGTGGGTGTGGGGTTTGAGTCCTGCTTGGGGTGCCTTGCGTCGGTGTCCCATCCTGAGTGTGTCCCTTCCCCCCTAGTCTTGCGCCCTGTGTTGCCGGGTTAGGCTCTGGTTCGCTGCGACCCCGCTTGGGACAAGCGGTGTCAGACTGTGAGTGTGTGTGTGTGTGTGTGTGTGCGTGTGTGTGTGTGTATTTTAGAAAGAGAGCAGATTTATCACATTAATGTTTGCTACATATGCTGCTTTTCTACTGATGTTATCCTTCACAGTTTAAAACACTTACAGTTTTGAAGCTCTGGTACTATGTAATGTGGGTCCGTCACCTGTTTTTCCTTCTCTGTCTTGGCGAGGGTAGATTCCAGAGCCTCAAGGTCCCTCTTGAGATCGTTAAGTTCCCCCTCCAGTTTGCGCTTATTTGCGCCCAAGCTGTTGGCTGCACTCTCTTCCTCCTCCAAGCGTTCTTTCATATCCTGGATCTCACTCTCCAAATTGACCTTCTGTTTCATCAGCTGTGTGCAGCGCTCTTCTGCGTCTGCTGTCGTGTCTTGCTCCTGTGGGACAGCAGAGAAAATGTTAAATGCTCGTTCTGCGAAGAAATAAATTGAAGACTTCTCAAGGTTTGTCACGTTGCATAAACTGAAAGTATTGTTGTCATTGTTATCCTTTGAATATGCTTTTATCCACAGAAATTAATTCATTTATTTACCTGAATAGTGTAGTAATACAAAGCAGTTTAAGTATCTTGCTTACAGGTACTTCAACAGGACTCCTTCCAGGATTTCAAATTGTAACCTTCAGGTAATGTCCATGTCCTTCAGTACAATGGCACCTGTTGTCTAACAAGGTACCTGTGGTGTTGTGCCAGACACTCACCGCTGTCAGAGCCAGGGCCAAGTCATTTTTCTCTTGAGAGAGAGAAGCCACCTTCTCCTCAAGCTCCTTGAGCTTGTTGATCATGTCTTGTGTCTTCTCTGCTGCTTGTCGCAGCTCTTCTTCCTTGGCCTTCATCTCATCCTCCTGGCGTGCAACATTCAGCAATGGCTTGACCTGAGGAGGTTCAAGTGGAGAATGTGATCAGTAAGAGAATGTCTTCCACACATTATCCTTTCCATGCAACCTCATTCAAGGACATTCGCCATCACCAGACCTACCTTGGTATAAAGCTTCCACCATCCCCAGTAGCGGAGCTGCAGAAACTTACGCACATTGCGCTGGATAGCAATGAGACCAATTCTAAAAAGCACAAGTGAAGTCCAGAAGAGAAAACCATTACTACCTTCCAGTTTGGATCAACCTACATGTGAATCAATAAGGCAGATATTTAAATGTATTTTCACAAACCTTCTCTCAAGCATTTTCTTGAACTCAATTCTCATGAGGAACCCACGTGCACGTGACTGAAGCATAGTCATAATTTTTGCTAGTCTCTCATCTCGCATGTCCTCAAGTTTGGCCAGCACACCGGCCCGGAAGAATACCTGCAACAGATAAACATCTTCGTTCACCGAATTCATCAAGACGAAAGAAGACTAAATGGGGATATTACTGAGCAGAAACTTGTGAACCGTAGGATATATATATATATATATATATATATATATATATATAATATATGACTCTGGGTCTTACCTTTGTGTGCCCTATTTTGTACTCAGAACCATCCAAGCCGCTAGAGCCCAAAATCAGCTCTGAGGCTTTTTTGTTGTCGACAAATCCCTTAGGGACGACGTTGGGATTTAAGATATAATACCTTTAAGAAATAATTGAAACGCGAATCGTCTGTTAAAATTGAGAAATGTAGATGTTTTTACTGTTTTCAATTCTAATTTTAATATATTTATTTAGTTGACATCTTTGGCTAAGGTGACGTACAGTCACAGTTAGTACAAAATGTTACTGCTTTTTGAAGTAGCACAGCAGTGGCCACATGATAATAATCTTAGATGAAATATAATACAGTCAGCCTTTTAGACATGAACAATGACAAGAAATTAATGTGCAAGATTAGCAAACTACTCATTCAGATTGCCACAAACTATTAGAAACTATTAACCTGAGCACAGTGAGACACTGTGACACCCTTCTATATAATAATCAAAGTATAGATCAATGAGAAATGAATGTCAAGGTTTTGAAAGCTTTACCTTTGCTTGAACTCTGGGTACTGGAGTCTGTTTGGGAAGCCCTTTCTACAGATGCGAATTCCTTCCAGCACACCGTTACATGCCAGTTGGTGCAAGATTAGGGATGCATCACACACACCTGAATACAAAGCTCAGCATAGGTGACTCAGTTTAAAGAGACACGCTATACAACTTGTGTGCACTTTATTCAGTAAACCGCAGGATATAGATTATTGAGTAGAAGACAATTCCATACCCGATTGCTTGAACTCATTAGGTACAATGCAACGCACAAAGTGTGGAGCAGTGCTGCGCAGGGTTGTCATCAGCTTGTTCAGCTGCTCCTGTGGGAACAGAAATAAAAAGAAACTCAGTTTCAGGAGTTGTTACTAATACTTTGGTTTGATGGCGCCTATGGGATGTCTCATACCCTGTAGAAAGCAGAGACGGTCTGGAAAGATGAGCCCTTCTTCTGCTTCTTGGTCCCTGCAGCAGCCTCCTCCTCTTTGAAAAGGAGACCCAGAAGAGGCATAGCAGATTTCTGGAAAAGGCCGACTACAGTTTCATTCAGGGGATCCTTGTTCTTTTCCAGCCAGCCTGTGATGTTGTATCCGACCTGGTTTGGGAAAAACTTAGTAAGCATCAGCGAGTGACACATCAGAACATTTGTAGTTGTAGCATAATTTTTTAGACTTACAGTGCCAGCATAGTGGACCAGTTCAAAGTGAGCTTCTGGGCCTTTCTTCCCCCCCTTGGGCTTGAGAAAGTTGTTGGACTTGCCTAGATGATTGTCATACAACGCAGCCTTGAAGGTGGCATCGGTAGCTTTGGGAAACACACACTGCTCTTCCAGGATGGAGAAGATTCCCATTGGCTAAAGTTTGGGAAAACCAAATTAATGAGATCTCCCTTCATTTCAGCTTTCAGTGTCATTATTGCAAATTATATTTTTTTGGTTTGTTGAAAACTGCTGATATACTACGTGTGTGTGTGTGTGTGTGTAGTCTCACCTTCTCTAGAAGCTCAATGCAAGCTTGAAGATCCAAACCAAAGTCAATAAAGACCCAGTCAATGCCCTCCTTTTTGTATTCCTCTTGCTCCAGCACAAACATGTGGTGATTGAAAAACTGTTGCAGTTTCTCATTGGTGAAGTTGATACACAACTGTTCAAAGCTGTTAAACTGTGAAGAACCAGAATGAATGCATAAGGGAATAAATGAATGAATGAATGAATGACATTTATGGATTTATAAAAATACACTGGTAATGTCCTGCTCTTTAATAAAATCATGTTTACCTCAAAAATCTCAAAGCCAGCAATGTCAAGCACACCAATAAAGTACTGGCGCTGCATCTTGGTGTCGAGGGTCTTGTTGATCCTGGTGACCATCCACTTGAACATTCTGTCATAGACAGCTTTTGCCAGGGCTCCAATTGAATACACACATTGGTCTTGGTTCTGACCTTTGGTCACAAACTCATTGCCAACCTTCACACGGGGCCTGGTGATGCCCTTCTGCAGCTCACCAGAGTTAATCGCCATGAGATGGGCAACTTTGTCAGCCACTGCAAGAACAGGATGGAGAAAAACATTAGCCACCTGCTACCACATCACTCTCCCTACTTGAAAGGACCAGCATTCATAACTGCACATGATTGTTCTGTGTTCATTTTCTGTATGTCTGAACAGCTTGCAATTTAGTATGAACAACTAACTAGTATTAACATGGATTTACTAAGATGAAAACTCAGTGAGATCGTTAAGCTAGGATTGTGCGTATAACTCTCACCCTCAGTGGTGTCAACTTCAGCCTGCTCCTCTCTTGGCTTCTGCTTGAATTTCATGTTTCCGAAGTGCATAATGCCTCCAGTTAGCTTATAGATACTGAGCTTCTCCTCTGGAGTGAAGCCCAGCACATCAAATGCAATCTTGAGAGGCAAGCAGAAAAAGTACATGACCAGTGCACACCTGGAACGGCATAGAAATATGATGGAGAATTTTTATTTTTCGATTTAGTTCTTCCGACTTACATCGGTGAGCAACAGTTCTTCACCATCATCCATGTTGTCAACCACAGTCACACCTTGACAGACCCAAACATATTGACTGGGGTCTGGTGCTAACAGCAATGTTTCTGCAAATAGAAATGTGTTACTGAAGGGCAGCATAACAGATCTGTCCATGCTGTAGCTTTCCACAACTGACAAATGACAGTCCTCTACAGGACTTGCATGTCTGAAAAACCCTAAGAAGTTTCCATCTAGGACACCTCACAGAGGCATAATGACTAAACGAAGAAATAAGTGATGATATCGTTTACAGCACATTTCTCATTTCCTGGATGAAGTCATCATGGCTTTGAATATAGCATACCGATCAGCTCAGGCTTCTTCCCAGAAAGCAGCTGATAGAATATGTGGTAGCCACGCTCTGCTGCTTGCTGAGAGATGACACGGGACTTCTCCAGCAGGTCTGTTGGTGGATAGCATCAAGCAAGCCACTTTAAGAAGTACCTTAAAGCATTAGCCCTTACTTAATGCATTACATGTAAAACCTATAATATGGCAAGGATGGCTGCGCTTCACTGCTTAACGGTCTAATTTTGAAGTTAATTATCCTTAATATATGATACCACGAGCCTTCAGCACGTGTAACAATCAGTTCCTAATACAAAAGAAATAGTATCTACTTATCAAAAAGTTTGTTGTTTCTTCAATGCACATTTTCAGCGAATTGCAAATGCTTTCCGTGTGGAGTACAGGTGGATATGCTTAATATTTAATTTAACATAAGGTAACCCAGCTGATTATCAAATCAATAAAACTACAATCAAGAACAATATACTTACAACTCTCAATGTCAGCACCAGCCAGCTTAGCTGTTGGCCCAAAGTGGATTCTGATAAATTTCCCCTAGATTAATTATGAAAGAAATGTGTCATTTATTAATAATATTATATTTAACAAACCAAATTGCTTTGTAAGTTGTTTCGTCGAAGGCAGACACATGATCTTCTGTAAAAAAATGCTCCTAGTTTTCTATCTAAAGTGTAACTGTATGCAAAACATCTTACAAATCTAGATGAGTTGTTGTTCCTGGTGGTTTTGGCATTGCCGAAGGCTTCTAGTACAGGGTTAGCCTGGATAATTTGATCTTCCAGGGATCCCTACCAAAACATGACACATTCCCATTAATACATCTATTATGTAGGAAACTGTAATGTGAACAGGGAATTGGGATTAATACACACCGCTATGAAATCCAGAGGATACAGCCTATTTATGATTTTATTATAAACCTAAACATCTTATACTCATTAGAAATCTAGTAAATAAGAGACTGCAAACATTTTTTTAGCATATGGATTTAAAATTATGACGAGGCTTCATTGAAGATCATAACAAGATCAACTAATTATGAGTCTGCTAACAAATGGAGTATTTCTGGAAGCAGGACAAATATTTCCTTCACTCGCCTTAGAGTCGGAGGATTGCTTTCCTCCTGTGGCCCCCACGTTGGCAAAGTACTGGATGACCTTTTTTGTGTTCTCAGTTTTGCCGGCACCAGATTCTCCACTTTAGATTAAAACACAAATGCAGAAATTGCTGATATTTTCACGCCAACTGTTTGACTGAACCAAGTATTTAAAAATTAAATATACTTACGTGATAAGCATAGACTGATTTTCATGCTCTAGAAAGGAAGGGATAAGAATGTAAATGTAAAGCTCTATGTAGTTTTGTCTTGAACACATAACACTGGAAATTATGAATGGTTGCTTTACTGAAAATACTGCAGATTTGCCACGGGGCAACAACATCTAATATCTGTTGCTAAATTACATGGGTTATTTCAGCACTTGTCTTGACATTTTGGTTATCAAGATGGATTTATTTATACCTCTCAATTTCCTTATGGGTCAAATGAATGGAGGAGTCAGTAGTGGTGTAGGAAGCTACTGATTTGAAAAGCAGGAGGATTGAAAAGATGTTCATGGATGTGGACATCCATGACTCATCCATGAGATCCAATCACTTTATGATTCTCCAAGTGTTATGCTAAGCAAGAGTTACTTTCGGCAATCTTGCTTTCTGTTGCTTGACTTACCCATCATCATGTCATGATAGGCGTTGTCAGAGATGGAGAAGAGATGGGGAGGAACCTCATTGCGCTTCTTCCCTTTGAACATCATGGCCACTTTTGAACCATAGATGGGGAGCCATTTGTAAGGGTTGATGGTCACGCAGAACAAGCCTGAGTACGTCTGGAGAAAGACAGGAAAGACTCTACACATCCGTTTTACAGCTTTGTGGTCAATTGTACTCTACTTACAGGGAAATCTCAACCAGATCGTGGATCAGAAATTAAATCGTAATATTATACATCACATTTTTTCCATTAGGTCAGACAATGTTTTCATAAGATTGTAATAATAAATTTCAGTATCTAGTCAGTGCTGAAATGAAAAATTGCTGTTTTTATTATATTTTTCTTTATTTGACAGCTTAATAAACAAATGTGTTTTGTACAGTAATAAAGTAACTAGTAGATAAGTATAATTTGTTCTGAAGTTTTTGCCTTTTACTCTGTGAACTTGATGTTACTTAGCTTCTTCTTCTTCTTGTGTCGAAGGTCGTCAGACTTACATAGATTCTCATGCAAATATATCGCTGGCGAAGGTTGTCCAAAACGCTGGCCTCGTTCAAGAAGGTCAGGTTAGCCATGTCGCTGGCCTGATAGAACTTTGGAGGGTTCATTTGCTGAACGTCATCCTTCTTAATTGTGACCGTCTAAAGAGGGAAAGAGATAGGAGGAAACGTCATCCGTTGAGAAGGACATGAGAGGTTCATCTGCCAGCGAAACGTTTAAGCGTGTGTGTGTTGAGGGTGTAAGCACTTTCGCTCAATTAGGTAAAATCCCTACGGAAGTGTCTCCCTCTCATAATTTACACATGAAATCCCACATGAGAATCATAGTCCCTTATACCTGAAGGGTATTTTTAAAACTATGCCATTCACCTTCAAGCTGAACTTAAAATCAAACAAACTTGTGTTATCTACCTTTGCTTTGTATTTATTTGCCTGCAAAATGATTTTCCTCAAAAAAGCTGCAATCCAATACATGTGTATGTCATATAAATCAGATATTACGTGTCAAATCAAGTTATTACACACGTATATATAGCTGCATTGTGAAATTAAATCAGAGGAGGCCTTACAGTGTTTTTAACGGTCTTGACAGTGACACGTTCACCGTCGTCGGTCTGAACCTCTCCGGCTATGAAGCCTTCTTTTTCATCATGCACCCAGCAGGATTTCTTAATGTCATAGGGCTTCGCCACTGCCTCGAGTTTCTCCGACTCGGACGGGTTCAGGAACGGCATGGGGTCCACATCATCCCCACATTCACCCTTATAGGCACCTGGCATTGTGGCCTGATGTTTTTGAACTATTAACCTGACCAGAGGAACAAAGACGTATATACATAAGGTGGATATGAATTACTGGAATACAAGCAGTCATTCAGTGTATTAATGCGAATGGACTCGGTGGATTGAAGAATTCATTAAATATTATAATTGAGAAGGTTTGTAGCTTTTTTACTAATTAAAATAAAGATTGATAATGCCATAGAACTGCAACCTGCCAGTAGCATAAAAGTATATATTGAAGTTACATGGTGGCTTAGCAATGAAATAATAATATTAATCATTATTAATCATAATCACACCAGGCCAATACCGTGAAAGAGACAATCACAGATGTGTACTTACCAAAGGGAAGAGAGCACAAGAGTGATGATTGGGGTGTCACCACAAGCTTTTATATATGTGCTTACAGAATTCCTGACTTGGCAGTAACTATTAAAAAAGTTTGTTCCAAAAGGTTGGAATAGCAACACCAGTCCACCAGGGAAGGATCAGTTGATGTTTTGGGGTTTGGGGAATTCTGCAATCCACTTATGCCCTTTTAAAGAGCCTAAAGACAGACATGTGCTGGCAGTGGATGAAACTGTGTGCTGTGATATAATAACTCTAACAGGTCACTCACATTTCAACACATTTTGTGGTTATTGGTGTTGAAGGAAGAAGCAGCCGTGTCCAGGCACACTGCGCTTTTAAATTAAAGTCAAAAGTTGTCTGTGACGATATGTTGTCTGGACTTTTATTTCTTAGGTAACCTTAACCAGATTGGATAGTTATGCGGGCAACGAAGGGGGAATGTTAACGGAGGAGAAAGAATAAAGCGAGAAGCCAGAATATCTGGATCTTGGAGGAATGCCGTTTGCTCAGACGATAAAACATGTGGAGACCAAACATTCCACATAAGTGAGCGCTGCCCATGGGAGCAAAGCAGAAAACATTGTTGGAGCACATGTTTTTCTGGACTAACATGGAAAGAGGGTTGCACACACCTGCTGGGCATCTTAACTTGCCGCTGAGCTGTGGAAAACCTAAAACAGACTGCACAATATGGGCATGTGAGCACGGGGTTTATTCCCCTTAGGGACAATGGCAGATGAAGATAATATTACTTACAAGTTGCCAAATGCTGAGTGAAGTAAACCAACAAAATAGCAGACACTGCGTTTTGCATTAATTACCAACATGCAATTTTACATTAACCGTAATCATAAGTGAATTGTTCATTGTTAAAAGAGCATAGTGACAACTTAAAAATCAACATGAAATATAAAATATGTCTCTTCCAGGGTGCTCTGAATACTGTTTCAAAATGAACAGGTGTAGGGTGGAAAAGTAGTTTCAAATTTCTTCTGGCTTCCAGTTTTCAGCAGAACATTTTCCATATAATTTAAGTGTATTTATTAGATGTTGTTGTAATACATTTAAGAGCTTCTCTGTTCTTAACCTAAATGCAGACACATGTATACAAATTCTATACAAGCATAATATTTTTATTAAAAATGTCACAGTAATAATATCAGTGTTAGAAAATATTAGGCATGCAGATCTTTACATTAAAATGTCAAATTTATGATATATTGGTATTGTTTAAATTTTTTGTCCATCTTTTTATGTGACAGAGCTGTTAACTTTATTTAAAAAATACAACACAAGGAGCGGCATTTGGCATTAATGAAAACACACGGCGAGTTTTAACTGTAATGTAACTCCCACATTTTTAAATTACTTTATTTAATTAATTATTTTATACCTTTAGGTGCATTTTACTGAAAGGTCATTGTGACTTCAAAAAAAAAGGTTTAATTTATGTAACTGATAGAATTGGTTTTCATCAAAACCGCATGGTCCCTCTGTTACTACAACATTTAAATGATTTAAATCTTGTGGATCAAAAATATGTTCAGGTTTTGATTTCTATTACTCAAGCTCTTATTTTAACATGAGAAAAATTACAACCAAATATGTTTTGGAGACAATTTACTGTAAAACAATTAAGGGATTTTTGCTGCTTGAAAGTGTGTGAACCCCTTGTGCCCCTTAGTTTTACCACAAAATGGTTATTTGTTGAAAATCAGTGTTTCTCATGTGACATAATAGGTGTGTAATGACCAATTCCATGTGTTGCTTTAGAGGAAATCATGTGTGTGGTAGAAACACGAAAGCAGTGCAGGTGTAAAAATATGTGAAGCCCAAGTTGCATTGGTTACACCATGTAGGTAAGTAGAATCAGGAGTGTAACTCACAATCCTTTATTCATTTTATAGATTTTATAATTTTAATTTAACATTTTCCACAAGAATGAAAGCCATCCCTACAGGGTTCACATACTTTCAAGCAGCACTATATGTTGCCACAGTTAACGGCATGCTGTTGATCACAGATCATCTGAAGTGAAGTGCAGAGATTCTTGGTAACCGTACTTAGTCCTTCCTGCCACAATAAATGTCCATGGAAGGGATAGTGGTGCCAGCAGGTGGTAGAATTGAGGCAAACCAGTAAACATTTTTTAAATATACTGCATATTTTTTGCACTGTCCTGTAAAAAAGCATAAATTCTTCTAGATTCCACAGGTAATAATGTGTCAGTCTACTGTCCCTGTTTACCCCATTGACAAAACCATAATACTGGGTTAATTTTTTTCCTATGTGCTAACATTTAATTAAATTCTGCTTGCTCTGCTACATAACGATAGATCTAGATGATGGATGATAGATGATAAATATTGCCCTGTTCTTATTAAAGTGCTTTTCTAAGCAAATCAAAACACATGAAAATGTTGAGGTTCCACTGAAACTCTGGTTGTGGATCCATTTCATTATTTGAAGATACAGATTATTCAATAATAATAATAATAATAATAATAATAATAATAGTTAGGAAATACAGTACTCAATCTTGCTCTGTGAAGTAGAAATTAAAATATTGGCTGTTTATGGCAGAGGGTTCTGAGACCTGAGGTGTATTATACACTTATAGTTTTATCAATATCATCATAATGCAAATATCATTAGCAGTTGTGGTTTTTACTGTGGTTACAGTCCAAGTGAAGTAGTTGTTTGCAATCTGGGTTGGGCTTGAATTCCATGCTACTCTGAAAATAGTTTTACTGGAATGGCAAGGAAAAAAATATTTTAAATCAGTGGTAGTCCCAGGAAGCACAGGAAATTTTGACATTGAAATTAAACTGATCACAGGTGTATTTTAATTAAAAAAAAAAAATTTCCCCAGCAGCTGAAAAGTCGTTACACACACTGCTTTTCACCTCTTTCGCCCCGACTTCCTCAGTTATGTATCTGAAGTAATGTTGAGTAATTAAAAGATTCAAAATTCTATTTATAAAAGTCGCCCCAGTTTGAACACCTGAACATTTGAAAAAAATATGTGCAACCAAGTATCTCGCTGGATTTCATTGCAGTTTCTATACAATAATAAAACATCAGCGTGTGTGATTCACGGCTGAAAAGCGCACCGCGAAAACACACCCTTCGCGGTCACCCGGAAGCCTCGGGCACGTGGACGTTGTTCGAGAGCGCGCGCGCGCTCGCGCCGTGCAAAAGTGACGTCAGCACGCCCTCGAGCTCGAAAATGTTCAGCAGGCTTGCGCTCGTAGTGGGCTTTTGTACGGACGGGAAAGCACGCTTTGAGGCGCGGTAAAGCGCTCGGAGAGAGCTGCCTCTCGGTGCGGTCGCTCGCTGGAACCTGAGGAGAGTCTGAGCGGGAGGGAAGCGGACGAGCCACAACAGCGGGAGTGATGTCAAATCCCGGGACTCGACGGAACGGCTCCAGCATCAAGATCCGACTGACAGGTGAGCGCGTGCCCGCCGCGGCAGAGCCAGAGGAGAGGAGCGGGAGGGCTGCTCGCGCGCCGGTTCCTCTGGCAGCGTGCGAGCCGCTGCATTGTCGTCGCGAGGCGTTATTTCGTCCATTGACTGAGGCGAACAAGCACTCCCCCCGCGGGACTGCGGCTTTTCTTCGCGGTCGAACACTTTTAACGCGCGTTCGCGTGGAAGCGGCTCTTGGAACTGCGGCATTTTCGCGTCGCGAGCACGACCTCTCCGGGGGCGCTTTCGTCGGCGACAGAACCGCGCGCGCACGCGACTGCGCGTACTTGTCTTGTGTACTTGTGTGCTTACCGTGCTTACCTCCCCCTTTTTTGCAGTAAAATAACCGCTCGTGTGGATGAGACTGTTGGCCTGCTTTGTCCCACATTCGCACACAAGTTACTGTTAAAAAAAAAAAAAAATTGCCTCAGTTCAGTACTTCTAGTTCTACTGCAGCTGCCTGGTCGCGTCATTGTAAACCTGCATCCACTGACCACTCCTCCCTCCTAAACTGACTTTTTTTTCTTTTCATATTACTTGTGTGAGGAGATTATTGTCTTTCTTGATGGATTCTTGAGGACTGCCTTCACACACACACACACACACTTGCAATGTGTGTGTGGTCTGTGTTGCTGGTCACTTTCTCTGCCCTGTTCCTCCACACACACACACACACACACTCCTCCTCACCAACCAATGGCTCTTTGGAGAATCCGCAGGGAGCCGCGTTGCCCTGCACACTGGTGTAATATTAACAGGCAAGGTGTTGCTCAAGCTCTTTCAGACTGTGTGTGTGTGTGTGTGTGTGTCACTTCAGCAGGTCCAGACTTCACCCGCCAAGCATTTCCCCATCACCTGTTTACCTGGTCTTTCCCTGCCAAGACTTCACAGTCAACCATCAAGACTCTACCTGTCAAGTCTTTGCATTTATTCATTTAGCCCACGCTTTTCTCCAAAGAAAAAACATTCCAAGTTTACAATAAAAGGTACTTACAAGTATTTACCCATTTATACAGATGGGTAGTTTTACTGGAGCAATTTAGGGTAAGTACCTTGCTCAAGGGTACTACAGCTGGAGGTGAGACTCAAACCTGCGACCTTTGGATCCAAAGGCAGCGGCGCTAAGCGCTATGCTACCAGCTGCTCCCTTTTTATGCTCTGAGACTTTACCAACCCTACCCACCTTCGCCATCCCCTTCTTTAACTGATGTGGGAATGGTTTCCAAGCAGTGTTGCTATCGCAGTTGTTTGGCAGCCACCTGTCTAGCTACCTTTTACGCTTACATTTACATTTATTCACTTGGCAGATGCTTTTCTCCAAAGCGACTTACAATAGTAGCGTTACCAGCCCATACATCTTATTCACCAAGGTGAATTACACTGCTAGATACACTGCTCACACTGGGTCGCTCATCCATACATCGGTGGAACGCACTCTCTGTGTCGCTCACGCGGATTTTGACTGAATGGGGAGAATCGGTTGATTGTGGCCGAGTTAGTCGTCATGATAATACTGTAGTCTAACAGTCCCTGGATTTTAAGTCTCTCTCATATTTTGATCAGAAATCACAGGGGCAGCTGGTAGTGTAGTGGTTAGTGCTGTTGCCTTTGTAGCCAAAGGTCACAAGTTTGAATCCCACCTCCTGCTCTAGTACCCTTGAGCAAGGTACCTCCCTAACGCTGTTTCAATAACCTTTCCCAGCTGTATAAATGGGTAAATAATTGTAAGTACCTTAACACTGTGAGTTGCTTTGGAGAAAAGCTATCTGAATAAATGTAACGCCAAACCGCAGCTTTGAATTAAACATCAGACTTGTATCTGATGGTTTTTGCAAACCATCTTGTAATGACAACTGAAATGTTGCTTCTCAAGTAAAACACGATGGTTTTACTTTTTGCATGACCATATAATATGAAGCATCGCTTGAGAATTTCTATTATTGCCCAAAATTCCAGTAAACGTAAAGGAGGTTCACTTTTAATGTTCCTTCAGTGTTCTGTTGTGTTTCCGTGCTCGTCATAAATTCGCGAGATGTTTCCCAGATTTCTTATAACACTATGCTTCTGTGCTTTGTCAAAGTTTGTGTTGAAACATGTTCGCATGACGGCGCTCCTTCACCGTGTCACGTGAAAGGAAGTGCAACCGTCGAGAGAACTGCGATGACCTTTTTCCAGAGAAGTGTTGCTATGGTGGAATTGCACCTTAAACCGTTTTGTGCTAATTTTGTAATAAAGATGATGTAGCTATTGGAACAATAATAATATTTTTTTTAATTATATGTAGATTAAAATGGAATTTTATCCTAAAATGTGCTTCAAATAGTCTTACGTGTTAACCGTTGACACCATATACTAAGTTTTAATTAACCACACGCTCGAGCAACAGGTAGCGTAGGGGTTACAGCCTCTACTTTCTACCTTACAGACCCACGTTTGAATTCCACCTCCTGCTGTAGTACCCTGTAAAAATTACCCTGCTGTATAAATGGGTAAGTCGTTGTAGGTAGCTTACCGTACAAATCTAAGGTGCTTTGAACAAAGGCCTTAATAACTAAAAAGCTACCAGAACTGTTTTTGGTAGTATATTGTATGGTCAAGTTGAATACTTCTGCCAAATGGATTCGTAATCGATTTGATGCTACTTATTTTAGCAAAGTACTTGTTTAGCATTTAGGGCTTGGTTTCTTAGTCCTTCGTATGGGAGCATTTTTGCGTAAAGGTGAACCGGTTGTTTTTGGGGATCAATTGTTATTTCGTTCGAGCAGCGGTAAACATGAGGTATCCTATCTACTCCTGCGTTCCCGAAGCTCACTGTTAGAGCTACGGTGTCTGGCCTTTGTGTCTGCGGAGAGGAATACCCTTCTGGCAGGGGAGGCGCCACCCTCCCGAAGAGCGTTTCCAGTGACGCAGACCAGCAATCGCAGCAGTTCCAGCTGAGCTCTAGCCCTGAGCATGTGAAGGAGATTGAAATGGCCAGAGGAATGTCTGCGGTGTCGGGTAACAATGGGCATTAAGCCATTTACTCTGGCGGCCTGACTGCTTTGTCTGCTGCATCTTGTACCTCATCGGTCCCGAGACATGAGATGCCAGCAAATGCTTTTACCGTCTACATTTGGGGATACGAGTCCTTCATAATAACCTTTTACACTCTAGTGCAGCTGTGGGAAGAGGCTAGTTCTATTAAAGAAAATAAATAAAAACACTACCTTCACTCTGTGTTCAAGTTTAAAAAATGTTAGGATGAGGTGTATTCTGTTACTCTAGTATACTCAACAGCTGGTGGCCAGCTTCACAGCTGCTTTGAAATTTAGAGCTGTTGACCATGGTTTATGACTTTTTCAGTAGGTTGTAATGTCAACATCTAACACTCTTGTTGCTAACCTGTTGCTTGCATTGTAAAAGTGCGCGAAAAAGGAATGAATGCTCGTTGCACATTCTGCTTTGGGCACTTTTTATAGAGCCTGAGAAGACGGGGGTTCGTGTTTTCTTCAGAAACATTAGAATTCTGGGAACACTGCATCATTCAGAATTACTCATCTCCTCAGACAAAAATTTGTTGCGGTTATAAGGGTTTCATCATGTCAGACTGCAACAGGAGGCTCATTGTGTACGTGCTTATTTTAAGTGCTTCATCGGGATAAAAATAACATTTCCCTCCCTTATCAGTGAGTCCTGGCCCAACTATTATATGCATCATGTATTGATCCTGAGTTTTATGCCATTATTAGAATTGCTCTGTTTTCTGGGATAGATTCACAACCATTTTTTTTTTTTTTTTTTTTTTTTGCATTTTCCAATCATGGAAATAGGATAAATACAAAAATACTGCACGTTGTACTCAGGTGTTTGATGCACATTTATTCGGTCTTCTTGCCAGACGTTTCTGGTCATCAGGCAGCAGGTAACGACGTGTTCATCGCTGTTGTCTTGTCTCAAGGTTCCAGTTTTGAATCCCACTCCTGTCATAATGCCTTTAATCAAGTGCTTACCTTGAATTACTTCAGTAACAATACCTAGCTGTACAAACAGGTAAATAAATTAACAGCCTGGAATACCCTTTAAGGCACTGAAGACCCAAAAAAAAAAAAATCTCAACCTTGACATTTATTTAAGGAACTAATAGCTGAACTGGTAGCATTTACTAACTGGTAGTTGCTTTTTTGCTTAATAGAATATGTAAATAATTGTAAAAACATTCTAGGAAGAGTTATCTTTAGTTGTCTGGATCTGTCTTTTCCTGAAAATGTTCCTGTTCGTACTTAAATCATCATATCTATACCTATGTCAGATGTGTCGATGAAGCCGTTTACAAACGGCAGAAGCTTTGTTCAGCCAGATGTTCCTGTTCTCAGCGCTAGTGATGCTGTCATGTTGGTGGATCCAACAGATGGACGAAAACAAGGAAGCTTGTTCTATTTGTGGTGGTTTTTTTCGTTGAACTGTCATTTTTAGTCTTTCAAGACAAAACACTTCCTGTGTCCATAGTGTAGATCTGACAACATTATTTATTGCTTCTAAGTGTATCCCTAGCCAGAATTCTGAATGCAAAATTTCAAGCTGTATGTGGGGTTTTTTTTTTTTTTTAAGCATCTTTGAAATTATCTGGCCAGACAAATGAAACCAAGTTACGTCTGATTTGAAATGTTATTATTTCTTCTAGCACAGAAAGCCCTGACAGAGAATTGAAGTATAAGCGGCATACAGCGATTGGTAGGGAGGATGTTTACTTGGACCTCAGAATTAATATGTTGTCAGAAGGCCTCTTTTCATCGCAGTATATCGATATGCACACGTCTTGCCATCAGTCTGAAAAATAAAACCAGGTGGTCTTGGGGGTTTACTACTTAGCTGAACGACAGGCCAGGCTTATTTGTAAGCTGTTGTTGCTTGTGTTGTTTGCACGGACATTTCTGTAACTAAGGGAGCATGGATTATTTAAAAAAAAAAAAAAAAAAAAAGAAAGCTCCTGTACTTCAACGCAGACTCTAATAGAATGGATTTTTGGCAACGTTGCCAGCTATTAATATTGTGTGCAATAAAACATTGAATGGATTCCAGGTTTGTATTAATTTTGCATATTGGATTCAGGCTGGTGTGTGTAAGTGCACTTGTGCCAACAAACTGGGGTGTGGGCAGGGGGTGGGGGTGGGGAATCCTGCTTAGTCAGTGAAGTGCAGAGGCACAGATCCAGTTTAATCCTTTCAGCACTCAATAGTGTCTCATGCTGTCTTCTTGCCTTACCCTTTATCATTCCCTGTTTGTGCCAGAACCTCTCCTTCCCCGAGTGCAAGGAGGAAGCACAGGAGGAAGCACAGGAGGAATGCCTGGCCCATGTGGGGCCCTGCTGGCTCAGCGCAGGCGTGCCAGGCATGCAGGCTTTTTGAGAGCTGCGCTGCGCTGTGCTGTGCTGTGCTGCGCTGTGCTGCGGGATGTGGTTAATTACGCGGGCTTCTGTGACCATCTGTAGAACTGTTCTTTGCACACTGACACTATCGATCAGGCTGAATTCATTAACCTTGCCGTTGTGGAGAAGGCCCATAGGGGCGCACTCGCGCTGGGGCACCTATATCGGTGTGTGTTTGTGTGTATTTACACTGCTATCCGTTGTACTACTGATGAGCCCAAAAGGAATTCTGCCATGTAGACTTTATGTGAAAATTATCGAAAGACTTAAGTTACATTATCATATTTATGTATTTCAAATTTTAGATAACAGTACATATTGTCTGAAATCCTGTTATGGGAATCGGTAGTGAGAGATTTTAATGTGATTTGAACATTTTCCTCATATAAAGCCACTCCATACACCCAAATGTAAGTGCGCACGCACACACACACACACACACACGCGCATGCGCACACGCACGCATCATCTGAAACCACTTATCCGATACGGGGTCGCGGGGAGCCGGAGCCTAACCTGGCAACAGGGCGCAAGGCTGGAGGGGGAGGGGGCACACCCAGGACGGGACGCCAGTCCATCGCAAGGCACCCCAAGCGGGACTCGAACCCCAGACCCACCGGAGAGCAGGACCCGGTCCAACCCGCTGTGCCACTGCACCCCCTTCCAAATGTAAGCTGTAAGAGGGGGGGGAATAGCAAATAATTTAACTCTGTTCTTGAATTTAGTGTAGACAGGTGAAATCTCTCGGGAAACATACACTGCTGAACTTTCCTGATGGCACTAACAAATACAGATGTGCAGATGTGTTTTAGATTTACAGTTTATTCATTTAGCAGACATTTTTTCCAAAGCAACTTACAGTTAATAGTATGTAGTATTTAACTGACACCTTTCCAACCGAGGTGGCTTGTACTGGTTAATAGACTACCTTTAGTCAGTCACTCATCTGTACACCAGAAGGTCTCTCTCCCTCTCTCACGAATACGCATGCGCGCACACACACACACCGGTCAATTTAGTCACCGATTCACTTGAAACACATGTCTTTGGACTGCGGGAGGAAACTACAGACAGCTAGGGTCGAAGCCGAATCGTCTCCCACCACCCAGGAGCTGTAAGGCACCAGTGCTACTCGCTGCACCACCGTGCTTTGTACTGTTTGTTGCACCATATATACCAAGTTTTACCATGTTTGCCAGTGAAAAGTGCTCGTGGGTTCACATAAGGGAATGCGGAGAATATCGGTGAGACAACAGACAGTCCTGCACATGGTGCACTTATGCAGGCAGGCTTTTGAGACGAGCCCCTCGGATGGTTGGTGCATCGGGGTCACTGGTGGCTTTAAGTTGATGGAAAAGGCCCCTCTGTAAGCTCTCTGCATCTTAATTGCGCCGGGTGCGGTAATCCCTGCGTCTGTCTTGTGTAACGGAACAGAATGCAGTCTGCGGTTAGAGCTTTATCTGGACCCAGGTCGCGTGGCTCGGGGAATATCCGCTCGCCGCAGGAGCTGCAGTGATAAATTGATTTGGTTTCTGTGCAGGAGCCAAGTGTAGATGGAAATAGTCTGCCCAAGGTCTGCTTGGTCATGGCGGGACTTGGGCGGCGCAGACTCCTGGACACAGGTTGCCATAAATCACTGAAATGCGTCACTCTGGTCACAACGCCATTTAACCTTGGACGCTTGTTGTTGTGGCATTTCAGTACGGATACAAAGATTGATGTCAAACTTGCGAAGGTCCATTTGATGAGCGGTACTCTGTGACCTTGCCCACTGTTGACAATGACCTCCATGCACCTAAAGTGCAGCGTAATTTAATATCCGGTTTCCCCCCCCCCTCCAGTGAAAGGAACTGAGAGTTCAGAAGTATCGATGGACAGAAACAAGGTTTATTGCTGTAGCCTGATGTGTCTGTATCCTGAATAACTGCAGCATAGCCTTGTTGATGCCCTTCGATTAGTACCGAGGTAACCGTTTGGGTGCTGTCATGTTCACGGACAGCCTGCTCATTCCATCTTGCTCGGTCTTGTTTTTATTTAGACCCCCCGAAATGCACGTTGCTCCCTTTTTAAACATTCATAAGCGTGTACGTTTAGCTTGTTGCTGCGATAAAAGCATTTCTGTGTGCAAATGACAGTCATTCCGTGCAAGGAATTCCCTGGGCAGCATTAAGATTGCCTCTTGCGTGAAGCGAATTTGGAAATAACAAACTACCGATGTTTTTCAGGCGCGTTCCACGGTGTGTAAATGGTGAGGGTTTGAGATGGGCTGCAGCTGGAGGGAAGCAAATCTGCTGATGCACACAAAATATATTTTTGCTTTTACAGTTTGCTTCTTTGACACTGATTTAGGATACGCTGACATTCAGAGCACGTTCCACACCAGCGGGGTAGCTACAATAAGTGACAAAACCAAAGAGGAGGGCGGTCTAAGGTCAACAGTAATGGAATGAGCGTTAGCACAGCTTCTACAACATTGACGAAGGTGTCATTTCAGCATCCAAAACATCTTTTATTGCGTGTTTTAGAGAATACAATGACAGTTCAGTAAGATGTTTTACAATTGAAATCATTTCCAGCACTTATAAGTAGCATATGGGTGAAGTAAATAGACTATTACCAGGAGCCCTTATTTACCATGGAGCACAATACTGTACATCCATACACTAGTTTATGAGAATTCCCTTTTTAAAAGAAGTGCTGTGCATTCAGAAAATTTTACCTGGAAAATTGTAATTCTGTGGTGTGTGTGAGGCACATTTTTGCCACCCTACAAGCATCTTTCTTGTGTCTGAGTACCAGCGTCATCCTGTTTAAGCCCCCCTGGGGGGGGGGAAGAAAATGTTACACACACACACACACACACACACACACAGAGAGAGAGAGACCACTTTATTAGGTACACCTTACTAGTACTGGAACGGACCCCCTTTTGCCTTCAGAACTGCCTTAATTCGTCATGGCATAGATTCAACAAGGTGCTGGAAACATTCCTCAGAGATTTTGGTTCATATTGGCATGATAGCATCATGCAGTTGCTGCAGATTTGTCGGCTGCACCTCCAAGATGCGAATCTCCGGTTCCACCACATCCCAAAGTTGCTCTATTGGACTGAGATCTGGTGGCTCTGGAGGCCACTTGAGTATAGTGAACTCATTGTCATGTTCAAGAAACCAGTTTGAGATGATCTGAGCTTTGTGACATGGCACATTATCCTGCTGGAAGTAGCCATCAGAAGATGGGTACACTGTGGTCATAAAGGGATGGACATGGTCAGCACCACCACCACCAGCCTGAACCGCTGTTACAAGGCAAGATGGATCACTGCTTTCTTGTTGTTTACGCCAAATTCTGACCCTACCATCTGAATGTTGCAGCAGAAATCGAGACTCATCAGACCAAGCAAAGTCCCCCCCCCCCCCCCCATCTTCTGTTGTCCAATTTTGGTGAGCCCGTGCGAATTGTCGCTTCAGTTTCCTGTTCTTAGCTGACAAGAGTGGCATCCAGTGTGGTCTTCTGCTGCTGTAGCCCATCTGCTTCAAGGTTCGATGTGTTGTGCGTTCAGAGATGCTCTTCTGCATATCTCGGTTGTAACGAGTGGTTATTTGAGTTACTGTTGCCTTTCTATGAGTTCGAACCAGTCTGGCCATTCTCCTCT
Organism: Scleropages formosus; assembly: GCF_900964775.1. Lineage (NCBI taxonomy): Eukaryota > Metazoa > Chordata > Actinopteri > Osteoglossiformes > Osteoglossidae > Scleropages > Scleropages formosus. The sequence continues at coordinate 7,256,462 of NC_041825.1, read as the reverse complement.
GACCTCTGGCATCAACAAGGCATTTTTGCCCACAGAACTGCCGCTCACTGGATATTTTCTCTCTTTCTGACCATTCTCTGTAAACCCTAGAGATGGTTGTGCGTGAAAATCCCAGTAGATCAGCAGTTTCTGAAATACTCAGACCAGCCCGTCTGACACCAGCAACCATGCCATGTGAATCGAAGTCACTTAAATCACCTTTCTTCCCCATTCTGATGCTCAGTTTGAACTTCAGCAGATTGTCTTAACCATGTCTACATGCCTCAATGCATTGAGATGCTGCCATGTGACTGGCTGATTAGATATTAGCGTCAATGAGCGGTTGAACAGGTGTTCCTAATAAAGTGGCCTGGGTGTGTGTGTGTGTGTGTGTGTGTGTGTGTGTGTGTGTGTGTGTGTGTGTGTGTGTGTGTGTGTGTGTGTGTATATATAAATTAAAAAAAAAAAAAAAAAAACATGGGGTCGATTCAGCCAATGGAAATACTGGGCAGTAGTTGGCAAAATCATTAACATTCACAAGCAGTTTTTCAGTTAGTATGTATGATGGCTCCTTTTATTGTGAATGTTGCACTTTTGTGTTTTCAAAGATTTCAAAAAAATTGCTAATTTCCCCAATGAGTTTTAAAGAAATTGTTTAAGATTTCATTTTGTAACATAATAGACACGACCTGTGTTTACTCACATATCATGTAGATGGCTGTTTAAAATGCTCTCCAATGGAACGGAACTGGGACCGCCTTAAACATGCTCCCACAGTGTTTACAGGTTGTGTCTGGTCTTTGTCTTGCTAATCAATAACAAAATGAAGAGCATTTTACACGTTTCTGATAAATCTGTGAAGAATTGGCATTAAATAGGGGTTTGTGGAGAATGGTTTTTACTTTGTCATTTCAAATTAGTTTTAATATTAACATAACTCAGAATTAATCAATTATAATAAAAGTTTTGCAGAAAATGTATGCATCTAGTCATTGTGAGAATCCCCCCCCTTTTCACTGTGTTACTAAAATCCAGGAATATTTGCCAATGTTCAGGATGATAAAAGCCTTTTTGCCCCACTTACATCACATCCTACATCCAGTATTCGTGTATGGACTTTACAGTTGCCTGGGTTCTTCAGCATCCTTTGGAGAAAGAGCTCAACAAAGGCACGTCACAAGCTTTACTGACATCTATGTAAACGAAGAGAACCGCCTTTGTAGGCTGCATTATGAGAACCCCCACAGAGCACTGAAGCAATTATGTCCTTGTTTATGTAACCTCACAATAACTTGCCATTTTTAGGTGTAAAATCGGTGAATTCTTGACCGTAATTTTTTGCACTGAAATTTATAAATATGGATTTTTACTGTAATTTAGCAAATCTCGAAAAATCTGTTGTTGCAAGATGTGTTCCTGTGATTGAAATGGATTAATCATTACATTTTACATTTATTAATTTAGCTGACTCTTATCAGATTTTTAAAAAAAAAAAAAAAAAAAGAAAAAGATAATGTTAAGCTGCTCACAATTATTTACTTCTTTATACAGATAGGTAATTTCAGCAGAGCAATTTATGGTAAGTACCTTGCTCAAGGGTACTATAGCTGGGATTTGAACCTGCAATCTTAAGGTCCAAAGGCATGTGCTCTAACCACTATACTACCAGCTGTCCCTGACAGTGTAATTGTAATATTTGAGGGGGGGGGGAAAGTCAGTTATTTCAGCATTGGCCTTCTATTTTCCCTAAAACCTATTTTATATTTAATCGGTGTTGAGCTGATGAACGTGACCAATGTATGTCACCATGCAGTGATGATGGGGGGTTTTGACTGCAGGGCTTTGGACAGGATTGCTGACCTCATTCTGCGAGTGTGACGGCTTGCGCTGAATGGGCTCAACTCGCACCCGGGGCCGGGTCAGGACATGGCACGGCAGGCAGTCCCGGCTCACATGTTCTCATCTGTTGTCAACGTGGATTGTTCCCAGCGCATACAAGGGAGGGTCACACTCTTCCAATGCTGTGGAGTTCTCGTGGTCTGGTACAGAAACAGGTTGCTGCTGTGTTGTGAACAGGTGCTGGAGACAGACAGGACAGCTTTGTAACCACTTAACATTCAATTAGCACGGAGCCAAGAGATTTCATACCACTCACCAGTGTTTGGCATTAAGAGGCATATCCCGATACAGGACATTAGGGTTTTACTGCTTCAGGGACCATTGTAATCTTCGCAGCAGCCACGTCGCACCATGCTGGCCATGGCATGTGTGGGAAAAGACATTTTCAGTGCCATCCACCCAGATATAACAGAATGCTGATGTGGAGGGGGCTTTACAGGGGGTAAAACCTTTCTCAATCCTCTTCAGTAGCAATAACTCCTATGCATATGGATGTTGGCTGGTGTGAAAGGACTTAAGGAAGGATTGTTTTGCTTAAGCATGATTGTACTCTGGCGGCAGGTGGTGGAGTCATTAGAGCTGGTGTCTTGGACTTGAAGGACCCAGGTTTGAATCCAGTCTCATGCTGTTGTACCTTTTTGTCTTGATAGATACAGTGAGAATGACCCAGCTTCTGCTGATGCCATTGAGTCAAACCTGCCCCGGAGGGACCACCCACGTGGTTTTCATGGCAAGGAAGGAACACGAGGGGGTTGCCAGTGCCGTTTTCTGTATGGTGGAGGTGGCACACGCAGGGAGAAACGCAGAACCGTCACACACCCCAAGCAGGGCTTGAACCCCATACCCTCCAAACAACGAGGCACTGGTCAAACCCGCCGCATCACCACATCCTCCTACTCACCTGTTTAAAAAAAAAAAAAAAAAAAAAGGGGGCGGGGGTAAATAATTGTATGCAGTTTAAAGGTGTAAGTAATTTTGGAAAAAAGTGTCAGATAAACACTGTAAGGATAGTAAATTGTACTTATTCTTGCTGCCTCGGTGAGAACTCATTTTAGAGGCCCATAGAGACAAAGCACATTGAAGCTCCAGTCCTTCAACTGTAAATTATTACCCTCCAAAAACATTGTACGGTCGAGGTGATGCAGACTCAGTAGCGGTCTGATAGTTTAGATTGTTCTGGTTAATACTGAGCGCACTGATGGCGGTAGACGATTGTACAGCTGATACATTGTGATGCTACGTCTCATCAATGAGTCATTTTTTGTTATGTGGTGAATATGGAAACTCAGGAAATCCTTCTGTGTTGGTAGTGTTCCTCCTGGTTCATTATGCCAAGTGACAGTGACCAGTTTCGGAAGTCCGTTCTGCAGCTCGTTTGCTGTCCCACACCCGCTATCCGGATACCTGGGGGGGGAATAGTGGTCCCGCTATCGTTTGACTACTGCGTTGAAGTCCTCTGCGGCTGCTTTGGGAAAGGCCACACCCATCCGTGTGCAGAGATGTCATGCGAGTTTCGTAAAGAGCTTCTTTGCTCATTTTAACACAGGTTGTCTGTAGCTACCGCATCGTTGCTGTCTAAAAAAAAAAAAGGGGAAAATGTTTTTTTTTTTCTTTTTTTTTTTCTTCCTCCCTTCTTCCAAGAGATGTGAAGCAAAGCTTTTCTTGTTTTGTGATGAGGAATTTAATATGCTCCATTTCCAGTATCCTGTATTTCACAGTGTCCCATAGTACCAAAGAGCTGTCGGTGACAAGGACAAAGCTGCGGAGCCCTTGTGCATTTCCTGCAGCTGTAATTTACACTTTGACACTACAGGAAGTGTTGTGTTATCGCTGTCCTCTGTGGCAAACTAAGAAAGGAAACGGTGGTGCTGTACGTGGGATTCGTGAAGGGTTGCTGTTTAAATCTTCCGAAATACTGTAAAGGTGCAGCTTAATATGTGTAAATGCAAGGTTAGCAGTGCAGCTGCTAGTGTAGCAAATTCCAAATTTTATATTCCTTTGCACAAAATTTGGGTAACTGATTTACCCAGGTCAATTACTGTTACTGTGTTTCTCTGCAGGGATTAAGAAAGTGCCATCCTACTTTGTCTTCTCCTACAAGAATCCTGCTTTTACCTGCTCCAGCTGTGTAGAAGCACGGCAAAAAAGGTCCAAAATTTCCGGGCGCCCTTGTTTCGCAGAGCGCTCACACAGATGCGGTGGCGTGGAAATGTACCCATCCAGTACTAACCCTGCGCTGTCACAGGGCATGAATTGAAGAGGCAAGTCATGCACGTTGATGGCCTTGCAGACCAAGCAGTGTGTGAGACTGTACTGGTGTGTGCCTAACCCCGCTTGTCCTATTCCTCTTTCTCTCCACACTGTTCTTAGCCAGTGAGCCTTTCTTCTCAGTGTCCTATTGGTGCTTGATCAGTGAACCATCGTGTTTTTTTTTCCTGTATGGGGGAATGCCACCCATAGTGCCCCAGGGCTGTTCATTGGGAAGGCCATGCATTGATTAGGACATCTTTTTTTTTTTTTTTTTTTTAAAGAATAATAACAAGGTGTGATTAATATAATTCTTTTATATTAATAATGAGGGGGGTGTGGTGGCACAGTGGGTTTGACCAGGTCTTGCTCTCCGGTGGGTCTGGGGTTCGAGTCCCGCTTGGGGTGCCCTGCAATGGACTGGCGTCCCTGCCTGGGCTATTTGGACATAGGTTTAAATGGAGCTCACTCTCTGTGGACTTTGCTTGTTCTCCTTTCATCTGCATGGGTTTCTGCTTATACTCCAAAGACACGTATTTCTGTTAGATTAATAATTAAATTGGTATTAGAATGTGGATGTATCTGACTAGCCTGTAACCGAATGATGTCCCCTCCGTGGTGTTACCCTCTTAATCTAGTGTCTAGTGATTCCAGGATAGGCTCCGGACGGCTGCGATCCTGACAAGGACAAGTGGTTAAGAAAAATGAGTGACTTTTTGTTTGTATTAAATATTATTTCTTTGGAATTTTTTGGCTCTATATAAACTGAGGGGGACATGGTGCAGTGGGTTGGACCGGGTCCTGCTCTCCGGTGGGTCTGTGGTTCAAGTCCCGCTTGGGGTGCGTTGTGATGGACTGGCGTCCCGTCCTGGGTGTGTACCCTCCCCCTCCACCCTGACGCCCTGAGTTGCCAGGTTAGGCTCCGGCTCCCCGCGACCCCGTATGGGACAAGCGGTTCGGACAGTGTGTGTGTAAACTGAGCATGACTCTTAGATAATATTTAGAGGCAGAAGTCATGGGGATATCATGTTGTCTTTTTGGTGCTGGTGCTCAGCCCACACCAGACACCAGGCTTAACAACAGCATTTCATCGGTGTTGCCTGCGAAGCCCTGCAGCCCTCAGGATGAGCTGAATGCGAATAATATCGAACCTCTGGGTGGGGTGGGGGGGGGGGGGGTGGCTGCTTGATCTGGCAGCGGTGTGTTTGTATGTGTCTGGGCTGCTTCCCCGTCCTCCCCTTGAGAAATGAACACTAGCAGAATCGGCAGAAAAGGCAACATTTTTAGCTCCTCTGAATAATGCAGTCTTTCATAGGTTTATGGGAGGTGAACTCAAAGAGGCGTTTTTTGGTTTAATTGAAGAGGCAATTACTGTGAAAGAAGCTCGAGTTTACACAATGGCTGGCTCGCCTGTGGGTGGTCTATACTTACATTCAGCAGTGCTCCTCTTTGTTCGCTGCTTGTGGACACACTTGATGGCTACAGGCGTACTGTTCCTCTAGTCACTACCGTTCAGATGGACGTCGTTTTAACATGCAAACGTGAAGAATTACCGCGCCCACATCTCGGCACCCAGATAGCTTGCATCAGAATCCACGTTCCGATTAGAGTGAAGTTTTGCAAGGGATCCCTTGGGTGGCCTTTGGGTATTGTTTATTCTCAAACAGCAGGTGCTGTAGAGGTTACAGCTGTTGCCTTGGAGTCACAAGACCTGGGTATGAATCCCACCCTCTGCTCCAGTACCCTCAATCAATGCTGTAAAAATTACCCATCTGCATAAATGATTAAATGATTGCAAGTAGTTTACTATACAAACCTATAGTATATAAAGTCTTTCTTTTTGGATAGAAAGCATCAGCTAAATGAATAAATGAAGCTTTAATTTGCTATTTGGGTATTCTCAGCCATCATAGTACAGTATGCCGTTCTTGTGCACCCTTCTCTCTCTTTATTTATTTTTATACTCACATGACTCTTTTCTTAAAGCAACTTAACAGCATTAAACTACCTACAGTGTTTACCCATTTATACAGCTGCATGATTTTACTGCAGCAATTTTAAGGGTAAGTTCCTTGCTCAAGGGTACTATAGTTTAGAGGGGAGATTCGAACCTCTGACCGCTGGTTACAAAGGCAGCAGCTCTAACCACTATGCTACCAGCTGTCCTGTAAACTTTTAGTTTCCTGCCACCCATACTTTTTTAGATCATGAAGCAAGTACATAGTTTAATTATTCTGCTTTCCAAAATACGTTTTATGTGGAGGAAAGCAATGCATTTGTGCTCTTAACAGACCAACATCTATTTACTGTAATGTGGAGATAATAGAACTTTTTTTGTTCCAGTCTGCAGGATGAGCTGACTGTGATTCATCTATATCTCAACTGTTGCCTTATCCTGGAAATGTAATCAGATAACATCTGCACATGTATTGTGTGACACATAATCCATTCTTCTCATTCCATTGGCTTTTTCTTGGATGGATTAGCATTATTTAGTGAGATACTGGTTTCAGTAAGGCTTTCGGCCTTCCATATTTAGTCATAATTTATTATGTCTGCTTTTTAAATCTGCATTTGTTACTAAACGACTTAATGCGTATGTTTTCGTGATGCACTTTCCAAGTAGTTTGATAGATCAGTGTTACAAGAGTTTTCCATGGGACGTTTTTAGTAATCGGGACGAGGCATTTTTTGTCAGCAGTAATTTTACTTATGAAGTGTGTGTCAGAAGTGAAACATTTACATTTATTCACTTAGCAGATGCTTTTCTCCAAAGCGACTTAGAATGGATACCATGTAGTGTTACCCGCCCGTACACCTTAGTCACCGTGGTGACTTACACTGCTAGATGCATTACTTACACTGGGTCACTCACCTATACATCAGTGGAACACATTCTCTCTGTCACTCGCACACTATGGGGGGAACCTGACCAGCATGTCTTTGGGCTATGGCAGGAAACCAGAGCACCCGGAGGAAACCCACGCAGACACGGGGAGAACATGCAAACTCCACACAGACTGAGCAGGGATCGAACCCACGTTCTCTCGCACCACCCAGGCGCTGTGCTATTGTTGATTTATCAGGCAATCAACAGGAAAGGTGGTTTCCCTCTGCAGGTAGTTTCCCCGGTCGTTCTGAAACGCTACAGGAAGAGGTACGGCTTCAAGTGCTACGCTCAAGCGTTTCGTTTGTACCTTTTAACGGCATTTAACGCTGTTTACACCGAGAGTTATACCCCAGTACATCGTGATGTCTTAGAACTACACTGCTGTGGCATGTTCATTTCCACGTTTACAGCTGTAACCTTTATTAATTACCGCTACACTGGGTGTTCGACTCACAAACGCAACTGGGACAAGTCTCTTCCTAACTTGATCTGCTCATTACTTCAAAATCACCTTTAGCTAAATGATTTAGTTGATCATTTAAAGCTCAATAACAAATACATCTTCTACTTCTTCACAGGTTATGTTATTGCACATAAAAATGCTCGTAAGGCTTTTTTGACATTATTTTTGAGCTGCATTAAGATTCAGACAAATTTAAGATGACAATGTAAAGTATGATCTCCACAAACCCCTTTTTACTGCCGCCTGCTGACTTATTCATCCCATGAACGTATGGAGCATTCCTCATGTTGCTCATCAGAAGCAGCCCTGCAAGAGCAGTTTACTTGCTGTTAACCTGGATTGCTGACAGAATTATCCAACGAGAAAAACTCTTATACAGACTTGCTTATGGAAAAAGCAGCACTTGCATCTTGGTAAGCTCACCGTCTTGCAATCAATTCAGGGTTTCTTGCACGGTTGAAAGGGTCAGCATGCTCGATCAGCTGCAGACACAGCTGGGGTACTTGGAGAGAGCTGGCGTCGGCGTAAACGGACACACGCGGTCGACGAAGCCTCGACCCGAGGAGGTCCCGCCACTTGGTGGCTTCCTGCTACGTGCTGATTGCCCACTCGGCATCAGGAAAGGGGGCCTCATCTCGTTCACTTCCATGGCTTTCATGACTTTCTGCATCCACCTGTCTTTGGTGCGCTGGCCTCTGCTTCGGAGTGATCTAAAGTGTCATTCTGAAAGCCCCGTGATGCACAATCTGTCGGTGCGGCTACTGAGGGGATTCACAGTGTTAGATTTTTCAAGTTGTTAGACTAAAATAACATGTTCTAGCAGCCATTGGGCTTTAGGCTGAAGTGTAACCACAAACAAATGCCCTTATTGTCTGGCATCCAGTAAACCAAAAAAAAAAAAAGTCCCAAACTCCTGCTATATGTCCATCACAAAGTTACACGTTTTCTTAGGTTTGGTGAAATCCATCTAACGGATATCTGGAAGGTTTTTGACTGCGTCTTTTGCAGATCAGAGTTGATGCCGTCAAAAGATATTTCACCTTACATTATATATACATAGAATATCAGCTTGGATTTTGACCCCGACTCCTTTTATCTGGAGAGCAAAAGATACAGTACAACTTTGTCCTATGGATCATTGTTAATATTTCGTTTCCATGCTCTGCCGTGCAAGAAAACAGCATTGTTTTTAAACCACGGATACTATACCTCCTGAAATATGTGACCGCTACCGACTAAATCAGTTTTGCGAAAGCATCAGAGCCGTGGACCCGCAGCTGGGTGCAACTTGTGAAAGACAGGGTCACGCTGTTCTCATATTTAAAAACCAGCTTTGCTCTCTCAGATTTGAATATAAATGTTCTTTTGCATATATGTACAATGCACACTGCGTTACTGTCATGGTGAGATTTAAATCCTGAAACGCCGCATTCCCGACTGAACCGTGTCGGTCATTTTCTCTCGCACGGATTGTGCGAAGCAGTTGCGAAAAGCACTTTCGTCAGAGAAATCCTCCTGTTAGCGCTTTCTGTTGCACAGCACCACAGTGCCCCTCAGGGGTGTCTTTGTGCCAGCGGCCCTGTGCCGAGGGGCTTCGCCAGGGGTTACAGGGAATACCGCAGCTAATGTCTGGACGTCCCGTATGAAAGGACCACGCGCTTAGCAGAGGGCCCCAAGCGCTAGATCGGTTTCACTCAAATCATGGGCTGCTTGCTTAGTCAGCCAAGTGTGAGCAGAGCAGACCTTTAACCACTTTAACTCTTCTTTTTGTGTTCTCCAGAATGTTTCAAAGCTTTCATAGGATTATGGGAAGTTCTGTAGATGTTAAATTCCATAGAACTAAAATAAATGGCGTTGTAGTTACAGTATAGAATGCATATGTCTTTTAAAGTCAACCTTTGAAATTCACACACACACACACACACACACACACACACACACACACACACATTTTCAGAACCGCTTGTCCCTTACGGGGTCACGGGGAACCGGAGCCTACCCGGCAACACAGGGCGTAAGGCCGGAGGGGGAAGGGGACACACCCAGGACGGGACGCCAGTCCGCCGCAAGGCACCCCAAGCGGGACTTGAACCCCAGACCCACCGGAGAGCAGGACTGCAGTCCAACCCACTGCGCCACCGCACCCCCATCTTTGAAATTCAAAGACTAAAAATTCTATGGTTTGATTCAGTAATGATCATTTTCACTAATTTAAGTTTTCACCCTTCACTGGGAGGTAGTGAAACTAGCAGCCTTCGCACTTATGTGTGGTATCACTTCTCCAGCACATCGCAGTTGGACTATAGCCATGTGTCTACTTGACAGCAAATCTGAACTCTCCTGACTCTAACACAGTGTGAAAACCTTCATCTATTATGATTATGCACCCTGAAACAAAAAATTAAAGAAGGCGACTTTAAAAAAGCTGAAAAGGCTAAGGAAATCTTTACTTACTAGGTTTAAAACTTAGAGAGAAATGCATAGATTTCTCTGGAAAGGCAATATCTTTACAAATTTCTTTGTGTAATTTGTTGTACTTTTTTCTTGCAAATATTTCTGAATAGCTCTTACAGAGAAGGATTACAACTGATTATGTTAAATACATTGAGAAATGCTTCATTTTGTAGGATTTAAGTGTTCTTCACAGAAATGTTTAGAAGCAGCTTTTCAAAGCATTTTACAATAAAGTATGCATTACAACTCTAAAGCGAAGTGGGGGAGTAACTCAAAAAAATCAACATTTTAAAAAGAATCACACAAATAAAAGCATGCAGCAGTATTTAAAAATATATATATAAACCAAACAGAAGAATCCATCCATGTTTAACTCAGTTTCTTGTCTAGTGCAAGGTTGCAATGATCCAGATCCAGATCCAGATCCTATCTCAGGAGCATAGCAGATGAGCCAGGGTATCCCCTGGATGGGACACTACGCCACTACAAGGCAGTCACACACAAATAGCAATTTTGGGTGGCACGGTGGCACAGCGAGTACTGCTGCTGTCTCACAGCTTCGGGGTGGTGCGAGAGGACATGGGTTCGATCCCCGCTCAGTCTGTGTAGAGTTTGCCTGTTCTCCGTGTGTCTGTTAGTTTCTTCCGGGTGCTCTGGTTTCCTCCCACAATCCAAAAACAGACTGTTCAGGTTCACCTATAGGGTGTGAGTGACTGTGTGTTCCACTGATGTATGGATGAGTGACCCAGTGTAAGTAGTGTATCTCGCAGTGTGAGTCACCTTGGTGAATAAGGTGTGTGGGCTCATAACACTAGAGTTCAGTGAAAGTCACTTTGGAGAAAAGTGTCTGTTAGGCAACTAAATATAAAGTTAGTCAGCAGTTTACCTGTGGTATGTATTTTAAAGTGAAAGGAACCAGTGGTATCTGCTTTGCCACCTTTCCACCCAAGAACAACGGGATAGAACAACAAAAAGAAAAAATAGTAAGGTCAAGAAAACTGAAAGGGAAGGGGGATAAAAAAAAGGAGCACACAAATCTCCGTTAATGAGTTTGAAGATGTGCGTCTTAATCTTGAATTTAAAGGTGTCCAGACCAGTTGTGATGTTTTGATCTTTGCGTTAAATGTACTACATTTGAAAGATACAGCAGGAATTTTTTGTTTGGTTTGGGGAGAAAAGTGGGTGAACTTCTTGTGGCTCAGGAACGGAATTTATCCTTCCTGTTTAAATTGACGAGGGGGGCGCAGTGGTGCAGCGGGTTTGACCGGGTCCCGCTCTCTGGTGGGTCTGGGGTTTGAGTCCCGCTTGGGGTGCTTTGTGATGGACTGGCGTTCCGTCCTGGGTGTGTCCCCTCCCCCTCCAGCCTTGTGCCCTGTGTGTTGCCGGGTTAGGCTCCGGCTCACCTCGACCCCGCTTGTTTCAGACAGTGCGTGCGTGCGTGTTTAAATTGACGGTAATTAATAGTTTGTTTTACCAGAATGCACCTCTTTAGCAGATCCTTTGAAAAAAATTGCATTTGTGCAAGAGAACCAGGAACCAGTGTTGATAGGATCTGCTAAATGATTGTTGTATGTGTCAGTGTAACATCTTTCTGGTGTTTTCTTATGTATGACTAATGTATAGTTGATATGCAGGGATCCAGAATTTCATAAAAAAAACGAACATTTAAAGATTTTATACAAAGTGTATAGGCTGGATCTACTACAGGATTGAGCAGCTGTGTACAGTGAAGACCTTGAGGCATCTTCTCACAAAGAATAGTATCACCTTTGTCTTAGCCCCTAGGAAATGAAAGGGAATACCACTGCAACACAAGCTGAAACATGCATCGGGCACCCAGCGCCAAACTTAAATGAATTGTAAAACATTCTGGCTAAGTAGTAATAGGCATTTCCTGTATTGCCGAGCGTTTTTTGTTTACTTTATAAGTTGAAGGGGGGAGAATCCGATAAAACAACTGAAGAATTTGACTAATGAAGCTTAATATAGTACCTGTAAGCATTTCTCTCATTCTCTTTCAGTCTTGTGTGCCAAGAATCTGGCAAAGAAGGATTTCTTCCGTAAGTACATACCTTATCTTTCCCTGGTTCGTAATTATTTGAATGTTTAAGTGGGATGATGCAGATTCTCATGAGAAATAAAGTAACTCCTTCTAAACATTTGCCCAGTTTGACATTTGGGCAGAGACCTTGAGAATCAGTCTTAATGTTTTAAGTAATAAATATTGAGTAATAATTAGCCAGTCATGGCTTTCTGTTTTTGTCTGTACCAAGAGAGCAGTTCCCCCCCCCCCCTTCCCGAGGGCACATGTTGTAAGTAGTTACATATAATTTTCCTAATAGCCTGTGGTCAACACCTGCAGCGAGCCTTAGCAAATCAGTGCCGTTGGATTGCAGCTGCTGAGCTCACAGGATTGACCTCAAAACAGCCACTTGCTGGACATTGCTGTAGATGTAGACTGATTCTGTCAGGGCTGAAACTGATGAGGATGTCCTGCATGGCATTCTGTGACGAGCACTACCTGCTTTAGGATGCTGCTCTTATGGCCTTGAGTTAACAACATCCCCACATGTTCAAGAATGTGTAACCTTCATCATTAGTTTCTTCTGTTACTGAATTCCATCTTGTGTTTTTGTACAAAAAAGTTGTACTTTCACTGTTTGATGCACTATGACTTGTATTTTTCCCCCCTGCTTGTCATTGCTACTGATAACTTACATTTTCCGTGCTCCTGTCATAGGGTTGCCAGACCCCTTTGCCAAGGTGGTAGTAGATGGATCGGGACAGTGCCATTCCACAGACACAGTCAAGAGCTCACTAGACCCCAAGTGGAACCAGTACTATGACCTGTGAGTGACCCCAACCGTAGAGCCAGGGACAAAAGGACCGTGCATCTCATGCTCTATCTCTGGTTCCAGGTATATTGGGAAGAGCGACTCTATAACCATCAGCGTGTGGAACCAGAAAAAGATCCACAAGAAGCACGGAGCAGGCTTCCTGGGCTGCGTGAGACTGCTGTCCAACGCTATCAGCCGGCTGAAGGACACGGGCTGTACGTGCGTGCCACAGTGACACACAAGGCTCACAGTTAAAAGCTTCCGCTGTGTTTAGGTTCCGTTATGCAGCTTCTGTTATTTTCATATCTGACTGGGGTTATATAGACTTTGTTTTGTCTGGATTCATGGAAACACAGAGATAAGGACTTGGGACCTGATATAATTTCAAATTCAGTACCATATCGTTTCAGTCTAGGCTGAATTTTTGCAGATCCAGATTTTACGTACTGTCACATTACTTATGCTTAGCCTGTTTGGTCAAAGAGGGTGGTAATATTTGTCACTGTTTTTGAAAAATTAAAATCCAAAGTGCGCTTTATTTTCTAAAATGTTATGGCATGCATTGGGTCTTTTTTTTGCAGAAATTTGATTGGATTTTGAGGGGGAAGAAGTTTTAATTACAGAACATTTTGAATGGGATTCCATACAGGGTAGGGTATTCATTTTCTGTTTTGGCAGCAAACATTGTTACCCAGATTTTCTTTTATTTTTTGCACACAGACCAGCGGTTGGAACTATGCAAACTTAACCCCACCGACAGTGATACAGTGCGTGGCCAATTAGTTGGTAAGGGCATGAAGACCCCTCCACTATGCACATCCCTGCAAAGACCTTTACAATGGCCCTCTCTCTATCCGTGACAGCTTGTGATGCGGCTCTGTTTCCTTGTTCTCAGTGAGTTTACAGACGCGAGACCGTACAGGAAATGGGGGACCTGTTGTGGACTGCAGGGGACTCTCAGAAATTGAAGGGTGAGGGTGTAGAACTGACACTATAATATATTGGCATTTTGCTGCTAGTCCGGCTTGACTAGCTGCTGATCTAGAACTCCACTTGGATGTCGTTTCTTTCTGCTTCGTTCTGTCTGCTTTTTAAAGTGCAGGTGGATTTTTAATGTTTGAATCTATTGAAGCTCGCTGTGTTGAGTTGGATGGTCAAAGTCACTGTTTACTCGGTGTGTGCGCTGCAGACCGGTATGTGAGGATTCTGGGCCTGGGAGGCCGCTCAGCTGCTACATGGAGGAGCCCCTGCCCTACACAGACAGCACGGGGGCTGCTGGTGGGGGTAACTGCCGCGTTCTGGAGTCACCCGGTCAAGAGCAGAGGCTCCAGGTGCAGCGACTCCGGAACCAAGAGCCTAGAGGTCATGTGCAAAGCCCTCAGAATCGAGCACACGGGCACCAGTCACCTGACCTGCCGGAAGGCTATGGTGAGTCCCCCGTTCGCTCCAGCCCAAGTCCCCCAGGTGCAGTTTGGATGTGTAAACGGTACATATTTGCAGTCAGGGAAGCAATGCAGAAATGGTAGCAGCACAGCACAGTGGCTTTAGCCATTGTCTTGTACTCTTAAGGACCCAGGTTTGAATCTCAGCACCTGCTGTAGAACCCTTGAGCAAGGTTCTTATTCTGAATTTTTCCAGTTGTGTAAATGGGGAAGTCATTTTATTTTTTAGAAGAGTCTGCTAAATGAATCAATAACAAGCATCAGTAACAAATGTCATCTGTGCTGTAAGAAATGAGGCTCGAGAGCTTTACCTGTTACAATAGTTTCATCTGATCAAAGCACATAAAATGCATTTCCTTTGCTCGAGAGACTGTGTATTCCTGTTGAAACATTAGGTAAAAAGAGAAATTTATACTTTTTCCTCATACGAAAAAGGCACATTTCCTTCTTGCTTTGTTGTATTTTTACTTGCCTTAAATGTGTTTGTCTAAACAAAAAGATACCAGCTTCTTGTTTAAAGTTTTACCCATTTGTTTAGCAAGATATTGTTTACATTTAAGTAAAGTATTTCTCAACAGAACAGAGGAGCCGTTCCTGGGGCTGAAGTCTGTTCCTCTGTGACTACAAGGCTCTATTCCCTTATCAGGTCCCCAGCTGAGCTGTAACTTGGCCCTACGCTGCGTCAGCAGTCGACTGTGTTTTGGCGCAGATGCCATGAATTGTAGCTCAGCCCTTTGACCTTGACCACCAGGCCCTGTTTTTCTGTCTGGGTGGCAAATGAGTGGAATCAATCCTGGTGGGAGTTCCCTGTTGTAAAAACATTTCAGCACTTCATGTGAAATGTAATAAAGACAAAACTGCATCTCGGAGGCTTTCTGTGTCATTCCGAAGCTGCGATAGGAGATTCTTTATTACCCCGTATGGGTGCGATACTGCTGTCAAGTGTATGGATGGCCATTTCTGAGAATCAGTTTTGTTTTTCTGGACAGAGCAAAGGACAACAGTTCAAGGCCAGATTTATTTTCTACACACACCGACCGGTGTAAGCACTTGGCACGACCCAAGAATACCGCGGTAAGTTGTGGACATGTATCCTTGAACTACATTTCTGAAGTTTCATTTTCTTGTTTCCTGTGGAGAGCAGTTTTTCCTCTTTGTGTTGAGATGTGTTATCCGTAAAGTACGTTGGTGGTAAATTCAGTCTAGGGAGGAGTTTATAAGGAACTGTTTGCAGTATCTTTTGTTTTTGTTCTTTGTATTTATTCACCCTTTTCTCCAATTGGCTGAAAAGTTAAGTCATATTAAACTGACACCTGTATCCAAGATGACTTACAGTGCTGGATACTCTCTAAACTTCCTAGAGCCGTTCACCCATTTATACAGCAGAGCAGTGCAACACACACACACACGCGCACGCGCACACACACACTCTGGCAGTTTAGAATGTGCTTTCATACAGAAAGTCCATCTCTACAGGTGGGTGTTTTTCTGTTCAGTGTTACAGCAGCAGGATCCCTCCTTAGTCCTGAACCACCACTGCTACATGGTATATCAGTTAACCCCCTTTACGCTACACAACAGACCAGCTCTTGGTCTTCCCTTCATGCGGTGGAGTCCTTAGGTGTTACGTACTTACTCTATTGGACAGAGCAGCAGCACTGCACTTCACTGCTGTCCCCCCGCCTTAGGGACCTCAACAGCATGAGTTGCGAAGACCTGGGGCCCCTCCCCCCAGGCTGGGAGCTCAGGAGCACGGTGTCAGGGAGGATCTATTTTGTTGACCATAATAACAGGACGACACAGTTCACAGACCCCAGGTTGCATCACATTATGAGGTGAGAAAACTATGATTTTCCACTGAGAACAAAATGCGAGTGCAGTTCTAGTGAGTGGGGGAGGGTGACTATAATGAGTGTGTTGCAGAATAATCATTAAACATGACTTTCTTTTTTTTAAAAATAGTTTATGCATATACCAATCAATATATGCTCATAAAAATGCATATTATAATGACTGGCTGCCCTCCCGGAGCTCTGAGTAACGCACTGTCATATCTCTCGTGTCTCAGCCAGCAGTATCAGGTGAAGGACTCCAACCAGGCCTTGCTGGCTTCATCGGATGTGCCAGTGGAGGAGGGTGGCAGTGGAGGCGAAGGAGAGCTGCCTGTTCGCTCCGAACGAGACCTTGTCCAGAAGCTCAAGTTGCTGCGGCACGAATTGTCTCTGCAGCAGCCGCAGGCAGGCCACTGCCGCATCGAGGTGTCCCGTCAGGAAATCTTTGAGGTACGTCGCCTTCGAGTTCCCTTACGGCTACCCTTCACCTCCGGCTCCCTCTCACACACGTTTAAAAAGAGCTCCTTCTGGCATCACCATTTCTGTTTTGTTTTTTAATTTCTTGGCCAACTCCTGTTCCTGCATCCCTTTTATTTTGCCAGGTAGTTACTTCTCCTTTCTTTGAATCCTATTTTTAATTTATATTATGGAATTGTGGTGGGAAAAATGGATGAGACCATGGAAAAAATATTAGAATATTTCCTGTAGATGTCAGTATTGGGCAGTTTTGTTCATGTTGGTGCAGAAGTGTCCAACTTCACTGCTTTCTAGTGCAGGCCTTTATTTTCACACGCATGCTCTTCATTTGCCTTAATTAATACAGGAGAACTTTAATGAGGTGTTTCAGGTGATGTGCAGTCACGGGGTTCATGAGCTGTCTGGATTGCAGTGTTGAGTTGCCACAGTTCTGTGTGTGTGTGTGTGTGTGTGTGTGTGTGTGTGTGTGTGTGTTCGTGTTCAGGCAGTGCTTTTGATTTTGCAGTGAGTTTTTTCTTGATTTTTTTTTTTTTTTCCTCCTCCCCCCCCCCCCCCCCCCCCTTTTCCTTTATGTTCAGGAGTCCTACAGACAGGTCATGAAGATGAGATCCAAAGACCTGAAGAAGCGTCTCATGGTGAAATTCCGTGGAGAAGAAGGACTTGATTATGGTGGAGTAGCAAGGCATGTTCAGCCCTCTAAAAACAAAGTCCCTTGTACTTGATACTTGGTTTTTCTAAATTGATGTCTTTCGTGTTCTAAAACCAGTACGTACCCAGTTGTAAGATTAATTTTTGTTTATTTTCTAGGGAGTGGTTGTATCTTCTGTGCCATGAGATGCTGAATCCATACTATGGCCTCTTCCAGTATTCCACAGATAACATATATACTCTGCAAATAAATCCCGACTCCTCCATCAACCCTGTGAGTATCACATTCCTTCCAGTTCAAAAGATATCTCGTGATTTATTGAGAGGTGGTACAGTGACAAAGTATAATCAAAGTACATTATTGCAGAGATCCAGCAACCTTTCTCTAAATGTGGTTATATGAAAAAGTAAGTCGGTGCTATTTGAATTGTGCGGTTGTGCATATTGGGATGTAATTAACCATCTTCTAGTCCTTATTAAATCATAACAGCAGAGCAGTCTGACCTCATGTGACCAATGTCGCATAAAAGATTGTGCTTTGTCATTGTACCACCTGTAAATAAATCGTATATCTTTTGTTGTTGGTAACACAAAGTGAGACTTGGTACTAATTTATCTTGACTCGTGTAGAAGCAGCAAAGATGCACTTTTTCACAAATTTCTTTTGTGCTGTGACTTATTTTTGGCGCTTTATTTTTGTAGTTTTGATTTAGTGCAGATTAAGTAAGAGTTTTGTCCTATTATGAAAGGTCATTTCAAAGAGGGTTTACCTTTTTTTTCCTCTTCTCCCCTCTCTCTCTCTCCACCATTATATGCTTTTAACAGTTATGCCACCTGGAGTTCACCAAAACTGGCAAATGTGTGTTGTCGAATCCAAGTTAAATTGTCTAATTAAAGCTGCAGATTGCGAAGTGTGGTAAAATCTGTGTGTCTGCTTCCAGGATCATTTGTCATATTTCCATTTTGTGGGTCGGATAATGGGTCTGGCCGTCTTCCACGGCCACTACATCAACGGGGGCTTTACCCTGCCCTTCTACAAGCAACTGCTTGGGAAGCCCATTCAATTGTCAGATCTGGAGACAGTGGACCCAGAGCTGCACAAGAGCCTGGTGTGGATCTTGTAAGTCCCCCCACCTCCCTTTTTTCTGGGTGGGGGGGGGGAGATTTGGCAATCCTCATTGTCATGCTAGATCAGCCAAAAGGAATTCGGAGAACTCAGCTAGACCTCAGTAAAATGACTATGAATATAATATGGGTGCGCCCAGTTCCAAAATCTTGCAGCTAATGCTAAGTAAATAAACACAAACGCATAACCTGTGGCTCTCAAGGGCAAATTCTGGCCACCTGTGGTATTCAAAAAAAAATTAAGAACAAATCTACATATCAGTTTTGCTACAGCACCGTACTGGTTAAATCCACCACCTTGTAGTCAGAGGACCCAGGTTTGAATCCCTGCTCCTACTGTGGTACTTCTGACCACGGTCCTTACTTTGAATTGGTAAAGTTCACCCAGCTGTAATAAACAGCTAAGTAGTTGTTGACACTAAATCACTTTTGAGAAAAGTGCCAGCTGAGTGAATAAAATCATAACAGAAATGTTTTACGTGATTTTAACGCCTGGCTTTCATTTATCCTCGGTGAATGTATTAAGACCTGTTTTCTGTGGTAAATTTACATCCTTCATTGACCGAAACTTATTTTGTCACTTACAGAGAAAATGATATTACAGCAGTCCTAGATCACACGTTTTGTGTCGAACACAATTCATTTGGGAAATTTCTTCAGCATGAACTGAAGCCTAATGGTAGGAATATTCCAGTTACGGAGGAGAACAAAAAAGAATATGTAAGGTAAGACGCTTCACCAAGACATTATGTTACGAGATTTCAAACCGAGCCACTAAATGTTATGACGCTTAGTTTTTGTCTGCAAGGCCTTTGATGCTGACAGCTGGAGACGATACATTTCTAACCTTACCATTTCCAGGGAGCTGCTTCATCAGTACAATGACTGTTTTCGCATATAAAATGTAATTGCTCCGTGTAATAGTTTCCACTCATGTTCCAGTCTGGACTGTTTCGAAATTTTAAAGAGCTTAAGTCATGGTGTTGTATAAGCGTGATGCCGACAGGATGAGTGTGAAGAAACAAACACGTTTCCTTCCCCCTTTAAACAGGCTCACAATATGCATGTTCCTGTTTTTAAATGTTTTGAGAAAATGAACCCATTTTAAAGAAGTGCCCCCTACTTTTGGAATGATTCCCAGTATGTTAAAAACAAGGTTATTTGTAATTTCCTTTCTGTGCTCCACCTTCAGTACAATTTGTCTGTTTTAGGCTCTATGTGAACTGGCGGTTTATGAGAGGAATCGAAGCCCAGTTTCTAGCGCTGCAAAAGGGCTTTAGTGAGCTAATTCCACAACATCTGTTAAAGCCATTTGATCCCAAGGAGCTGGAGGTAATGCCACTGATCTCATCTGCAATGCATGGAAAGCAGCTGAGTATTGATACAACTAAGTTAATTTGTTTACGACGGCCAGTAATTCCAGCCCATTTCAAACTGCTCAGTCTTGTATTGCTATGGATCTGCACCAGTTTCTGCCATCAGATTTGACTGACTTTTTCTTTTGAAGCTGATCATCGGGGGCTTGGGGAAGATCGACCTAAACGACTGGAAGGCCAACACACGGCTGAAGCACTGCGCAGCTGACAGCAATGTTGTTAAGTGGTTCTGGCAGGCAGTGGAGTGCTTCGATGAGGACCGGAGGGGCAGGCTGCTGCAGTTTGTCACGGGATCCACGCGCGTCCCCCTGCAAGGATTCAAAGCACTGCAAGGTGGCCGTGGGACACACACACACACACCCGAACTTGTCCTTGTTCAATACACCACACAACGTGCACACTAGCGCCACAGACCCACCTCACGTGCTTTGGAAACAATACATCTTTAGGGTATAGCGGTTAACCATGCCAAAATAAATATCCATCGCTACAATTTTACACCCTTACTCTTGGGTGTATTTTGCAGCTGTGGCAGACACTTTGAATTACCGGATTTTTTACTTCCCTCACAGACTAATTATATCATGGTGCAGATATTCTTGACAGTTCTGAGAAGTTCTTTTAACAGTTGAGTGTTTGCCTTATGTTTTCTGCATGCAAAACTATGAAAATATTAACAAGCTTCTTTAACAAAGTTTGATGCAATGCACATCTTTTGTGTCTGAAATATAAATGTCGTATTTCCGAAATGGTACTTTTTGTCTTTGCTACATTGAATTTTTTTTGAGCTTCTTCCAGCACAGACTTTCTCCTGCTGAGCAGAGGAGACAAGAGACTTGTTGTGTCTTGTAATATCTTCCCTAACAGTGTCTTTATAAACTGCGATGTTCAGCTAGACCTCTCCCCTTCCGAGAAGAGTCTCCTGCCAACTCTACTTGTAAAATGTCGTCATCTGCATGCGTTCTTTAAAACTTTGTGGATCAGTGTTGACTAGAATGTATGTTTGTAAGGTTCTACAGGTTCTGCAGGACCAAGACTGTTCACTATCCACTTGATAGATGCCAACACAGATAACTTGCCTAAAGCCCACACTTGGTGAGTTTGCGAAGAATTCATAGCATATGGTATTACAAAGGGTGTGTTGTAGACAAATGGGGAAAGGGGGGGACTCAGGGTGCAGGTAGAATGTTTTACATGGAAGCCAGTGTTTTTCTTTTCAGATAACATATCCATTAATATAACATTGTCAAACAAAGCAGTGGCAGAGTGCAGTCGGTTGCAGTGCTCAGCATCCTACACTGACTTCTCCCTGCAACCCCAGTCTAGTAAAGATGGGTAAATTAAGAGATAGACTGCTCACTGACAGGAGTGTGTGTGTGTGTGTGTGTGTGTGTGTGTGTGTGTGTTTTGTATATATGTATGTATATATAATATATACACACACAGAATTGGTCTGCCCATCACTGGCTAGATTCTGCTGAAACAAAACGTGCAGATCATGTCTGCATAAAGAAGTTTTTCTTCCATAGTTCAGATCTAAAAGTTTAATGAAGCACTTATTTTTTTCTTAAATATTTGCGTGAAGGGAGCGTGTTTGAGCACGTGTCCTCTCTCATGCACATACGCTCTTTCTCCTTAGCTTTAACCGCATTGATATGCCACCATACGAATCGTATGAGAAGCTGTACGAGAAGCTCCTGACAGCGGTGGAGGAGACGTGCGGATTTGCAGTGGAGTGAGAACCCTGGCAGAGCCTGCGGTGCAGTGACCCGAGTACTCGAGTAGTGGGACGATGGTACGCGGCTACGTCAGGATGCACAGCTCAATGCGAGCTGCAGCTCAGAAACTGGAGTGTGACCACCAAGACTTTGGAACGTATGGACTGTGTCACAGAGTGTTTTCAATCTGAGTTGACTGTGGGGTTTGTGTTAATAGGAAATAACTCACTAACGAACTGCCAGAATGGCTCTTCTCAGTAGTCTGACCTGCACCCGACTGAGCACTGGGATGTTCTGGTTAGCTCTAACCACCACCAAGAAGTGTGAGCTGCCAGCCGAGAGCAAATGAACAACTGATGTTAACAAGTACTTTAATAACACAAATTATTAATTGTATTGTCTATTTTTTGTGCCAGTTCACAATATTTTTCTATAACCTGTGTAAATAATATAGGATGACTTTTTTACATTTCGGGCTTTTGCCATTTGTTAACTTTCAGGTCACTATTTTTCTGATATTTTCGCTTGGGCTCATTGCGTGATTTATTTAAGATGTGTAACTTTTTTTCTTTAACATTAGTCTTCTATCATGTCGATCTCAGTACTTTAGTTCCCTGTGGACTCAATGGGCGCCTAGTTGACACTGCTGCCGGTCAGACTGTAGGGCACAAAAGCAGCTGGCATCAAAGGAAGGGGATCAAGGGTCTTGAGGATATTTCTTCAGATAGGCACAATACACTCTCATGCACATTTTTCACATTTCAAGTTTAATGCTTAAACATTTCTGCCATTAGATTTCCTAGGAGTAAGGATACTGATATTCCCAAAAATCTGTTTAACCAGTTTTATGAAATATTTCAGCTTTTTGCTATGTTAAAAGTTGAAATATTTTTATAAGATGCGTAACATCACTTTCTGAAAGTTACTACATTTTGGAAAGATACAGACATTTTGCAATTTATACAACACAATTCCTAACGTTTACGTTTTCTAAAGAGGAAAACGTATACGCAATTGGATAGTCAGAAGAGTAGATGGTGGCAGTATGTAGCATTAAACGTTACACATTATGAAATTCTATTTTGAAAATCTGAAAACCTCATAACTTAAAATGTACAGGTAATCAAAAAAATCAGTTTGCTCTGAAATAAAACAGTACCTCAGTGAGATCAGATTTTCAGATTATAATATTTATAATTTCTTGTACAGGAGAGGAAATGGTAGTATGGTGAGTATTAAACATTTTTGAATACAAGAAATTAACTATTTTTCTAAGGTCTACTTACATTAATTTGATGGAAAATTCAACGGGGATTGTTTCATCAGCTAACTTCATTAATTTTCTATTCTTTCAATAAAATTTAAAAACAAGAAGCAAAGGTTTCTGTGGAAAGGGTTCCAGCTAGACACTGAAGAAAGTGATTTATTATTTATTTGGCTTCCCCATGACCTCCAGTTAGGCTTGTTTTAAAACTGGCCGAAAACAAATGTCACATTCTGTATGCGATGTCCGGCACTAGGTCTGTTTTTTAAGTGTACTTGAGCCAGATGATTTTAAATGTTTCACAAACCACTTGATTTTATTTTTTACTAATTATTTATTGATTTGTTTTTAGTGTTGCTGCTATTGTTAATCCATACTTTTTAAAAGGAACTTATTTTGTGAAAGCTGTACACTAATGTCTGTTTTATGTATCAATCAGTGTTTTAAAAACTGCTGCTATTATAAAGTTGGTAAGCTGATACAAGACCTTCAGGATGGGTGGAGCAGGTAATGACTGAAGCTAGACCCTGGAGGTCATGTTCTTGTTTGTTATATATGCAATAAAAATAGAAAACTTTTATATAATAGTTTGTCTTATTATGGCTTACTGAATATTTTACGTCGAATGGCTTCAAGACAACAACCTTCTCTTTTTACCCTGCATCTGTAAACCAGCTAGTATAGGTGTAAGGCTGGAGAGAACGTGCTCAGAGATATGCTAAACTGTGCAGATGAATCGCCGTTATATTTCACTATGTTAAAATGGACAGTTTCTTACATTTATTCATTTAGCAGACGCTTTTCTCCAAAGCGACGTACATCTCTGAGAACAATACAAAAAGTGCATCACGTCTTGGCAGCCTATGATGGAATTAACAGAAAATACATTCCTTTACACTTTAGTGTGGTGTTTCCTCCAAGTCTACACTTGTTTTAGCTTGTTTCCCTTGTTCTGTGCAAAAATCATGTAATATCCTTTTTCCTAACAATCATTTGAATGTTTCTTTTTGTAAATGACTTTTTAAGATAAATAAAAGTTTGCATTGGAATTGCACTTAGAGTTCTCATTTATTTTCAACCAGATTTTTTTATTATACTGTATATTAGTAGCTTATTTTCAGATACAGAAATAATACTTTTTGCCAAAGTATGCACAGAAATCCATGTTCATTAATTTTTAAATTTTATAAATTCATTTAAAATCCCCCAGCTTAAGACACTAGGGTAATTACTAGTGCCTCTTCACTTTAGCCCTGCCCTTCAACGTCTTGTAAAGCACTTTGACCAAAGACCAAGACAAGTAAACAAAGAGGAGCACGAAGAGGGAAATGAAGCCAAGAACATCCAGCAGGCAGTACTGGTAGAAAGGCAGGTCATTGCCAGCAGCTCTGAGATGTTGCGCCCCCTTGTTCCGTATAACGTACTCGGTCCAAAAGACTGCCAGCTCTCTGGGTGGGATCGGCGTATCCCGGTGCACCCGAGACAGCTTCTTCATGTTGTCCCTGAATTTAGGGTCCTCTGTCACTGTCCGCACAGCAGCCCAAACGTCCTGGCGACTGAGCCTGTTCAGGTTCTCAAGAAGGACAGCTACTCCCTTGACCGACAGCCGCAGAAGGTTTTCGTAGTTGTCCCCAAAAAGCGGAAAGCCCACGACAGGGACTCCGTGGTAAATGGCTTCGTAGATGCCATTCTCCCCACCATGTGTAATGAAAGCCTTGGTGTTCGGGTGGCTCAGGAGGTCGTTCTGGGGGAGCCATTTCAACAGCTTGGTGTTGTTCCCCAGCGTAGGGATCGGTGGTCCCGTGTAACGCCATACCACTCTTTGTGGAAGCAGTGCCAGTCCAGCTGCTATCTCCGTGGCCACAACTTCAGGCAGCGTGTTGACAATTGATCCCAGAGAGAGGATTACAACCCCATCTTCCGCACTGTCCATGAAAGCTTTCAGCTCCACGGGAAGGGATTTTGCCGGCTTGGTGTGGAAGCCTCCAATGTAAATAATATTCGGCATTCCAGGTTTCAGAAAATCCAACGCAAAGTCGAATTTCATCAGGTAAATGTCAGCTTGCGTGTAAAGAGTGTAGATGCTTATGCCAGGTGTCAGGTACCGTGAGCAGAGCTCGTCATATGTTGAGTAAATGAAGAAGTGATAGAGGACGTTTCCACAACCGTACATGAGGACGTTCTTTAGACGTTGGAAAAACGACATTCTGTCGGTGAGCCTGGAGTTTAACACAGGAACATAGGCCAATGGAGATGGGGCGATTCTGAAATGAATGTCTTCGGTGGGCATCCATCTGCCAAACAGAACGCTGGGCAAGTTCAAGTAGTGCGCCAACATCACACCCCCTGGGAAGAAAGGATCTGCTAAAACAATGTTGAAACCGCTCTCCCGGAGTTGTCTCATGAAAGCAGCGTTCTCGAACATAGTCTCAATGGCGAGTTTGTAGTCCTCGCTTATTCTTTTCGTGGAGACAAAAAGTTGCCAGAAAGCAGAGGTGCAGCAGCTCTCTTTGCTGAAAGCATTGTAAAATATCCAGGACAACGCAACCTGCGTCCTCTCCTCTTTAGTCCTAGCTTGACTGTCGGGGAGCTGCACTGTGATGACGCGGAAATCGAGAGACTCGTCGTCAATGTTCAAGTAGTTGGAGAATCTCAGGACGGTGACTTGGTGGCCTTTTGCCGCGAGCTCCAGGATCAACACTTTCATGGTGTTCCAGTGACTCCCATCCACAGGCACTGCAAGAATGTTGCTCGAACCCACAAATCCATGATTTGTAAAGAAGACCAGATACCAGATCGTCAACAAAGTCCCGTGTTTCGACATTGCTGGTTTGGAATCCGCAGTTTTGGCACGAAGCCCTCTCCAGATAACTGGTGTGCACGTTTCAGCTGTCTCATATGGTCACTGCTTCATTTATGTGGCTCAGCTTTTACATGCAGGAAGTTTTTTTTTCCCTTTTTTCTCTCACGTGGTTAATGTTTGAGCCGCTGCTATCAAGCCAGGGTTTCTTGAACGGCGAGAAGCGATTCGCAGTACGGTAGTCTCTAAGTGCTTGGTTTCAGCATCCCCCCCACTTCTTGTTTATTAACAGGAAACTGGCAGAACGAGTTGTGGTTTACTTTGTAAAGCTTCTCTGTCGCTTTACTGAAAAGCTGTATCTCACAGTTAGTCATTCTTAAAAGACTTCAGCAACTAACTCGGGTTTGAAACATGCACCTACACATGACCTGAACAAATAAATGTCAAAAATGCATTTATCATTAAAAACCTGGAATTTTACTGAAAACCCCATTCAGTGGGCTTAGAGTGGTAACCAACAAAATACCATTTTGAATCCATGTATAAATAACATCATAACTCACTTAATATTTTATAGGCAAATCAATGCATAAAATATAACCAAGTGTATATATTTGCAGGGTTCACTTCAATAGATTTAAAGCTTTAATGACCTCTTTCACATTGCAGAGTACAACACTCTTCAAAATAAATACGTGAAACTCACAGCATATTTATTAAATATTAGGGTGTTGATACTGGACTGAAGTCTGTAGTAATAATTTTTCAACATTGCGTAAGGAAAGCCTGCACTAATGGAGACGGCAGTGTGTGTGTGTGTGTGTGTGTGTGTGTGTGTGAGTGTGTGCAGAAAGTGGAGTCCAGCGCTGAAGCTCCATACTGACTATGAGAGGAAATAATCAAAATAAAACAAGTGAAAAACAAAGCCCAAAGTGACCTACAGTAAAACATAATAAAAGAAACATGACAGCACTGAAGATATTTTCCACTCCGGCAGAAGACTACTGTTTGCTTAGGAATGAAGAATCATTGATTCTGTCAAATGGTCTTAAATACATCCTGTTTCAGCTGGATGTACTCAGGAAGGGGTAACAGAATGAAACTTACACATAATGAGAAGAAACAACACAAAAAAAAAAGATTCTTAAATGTGAAGTCGTTCAGTTTAGGTCCTGCTGTTGGGTAAACTTGTCGGGTTCTTGCGGTGTTGTCATTAAGGGTAAAACAAGGGTGACGGCCATGGAATTGGGTTAAGAGTCAAAAGAAAGGATTTTTTTTCTTGTCCACTGCTGGCTGTGTGAGACATAGAGCCTGGGGACTGTTCTGCGGAATGAGCACACTGGAGGACTATGGACAAAAGCCAAGTGGAACAGGTCAAACCCGGTTGACGGAGAGAACATCGGTGAATAGGATGGAAACACTGCAACCCCCATCGCTTACCAAACATTCATATTCCCAAGGCAACTTGTGCGAAAACACATCTTCACAGCGATGTCTGCAGGGATGACATTTCACCGAGGAAGCTGTGCCGAGAGGCGACGAATCGAAAAGAGGATTGTGCTACGCAGCAAAACTCTAAACGGGTGGCTGATCTCAGATGTCTTGAAATTATCCCGCTTCTGTTGGCACCTTGATATAGATGTAGCCATGACATGACAAACCTCATAAACCACCTTTTGGGGAAATCAATTTGTTACCGATTTATGCCGTTGATTTAAAAAATAACCAGTTTTCAGTATCTCGCTGCTTCAAAGTCCTTCTCGATATGTGACATTTATCCAAACATTGAATGTCTTCAACTCCAAATTTATCTGGAAGTACTTAGAGACCATGAATCACACTCTCTGAACTTACTAAGCCTAGAAAGCTTGGGCACTTTAAAGAGTCTGAATCACAAACCCCACCCCTTGAAAAAATGACTCAAACTAATGGAGGACACAAGATGCAACAGTTGGTGGCAGGCGTCCAAATATTATGAAATATCCCACATCGGTAACTCAACAACTCTAAAAAACTGATACAATACACCAGAACACTTCACAAACATAAGTAAAGCAACAAGCATACGTACATACGTAGTCCTCACCCAAGGGGTCTGTTGTCCTCAGCCACACCGAAGTCCATCTGAAGCCTGCGGCCAGCATGGGTCGGCTCTGGGCAGGACGATCCGTGCATGGTCTTGACCCTCGAGGCTTCGCTGTTGACCTGAAACGGGAAGTCAAGCTCTGCCAGGCGAACCAACAGCAAGAGTTCCTCTGGAATAAAAAAAAAGTGCTGAGGGACATTTCCTGAAGGACAGGGGGTGGGAAGGAATGGTAGCCGGTGCCCCCGCTCAGAGTACTCCGAGTCCCTCGGATCATAAATGTGACCAGTTTCACTTGCATTCGTTGGAGAAAACTCACAACCAAACCCCCAGCACTAAACAGTACCCGGGCACTGGTATCTCTTCCACAGTGAAGCTGGACCGTGGTGGGACTACTTTATATACCAGCAGTGGGGACAAGTACAACTGCTGGATTCCAGGTCCCCTTTTCTCCTCCAGTGCTGAAAGTTCTTCTGCAAGATCCACTTTGCCAAGCCTTCCATTGAAGATTGAAGTTCCATCCCACTTCTGACACCAGTGTGATAGCAGAAAACTCTGAGAATGCTGGTGTGTTGGTGCAAACCTTGGGCTTTTCCATTATACTCATGCAGATTATACGATTAGGTACAAGCACTAGACATGCAGGACACCCACTGCTCCAAAACTGACATGAACAAAGGAAGGACATGAGACTCAACAGTACATATATAGGCAACCAAATATTGCAAACAATCAGATGTAAAAACTCACCAGAGTAACTCAACAACTTTCAACAGTAAAACTGTTTCATTTACTTAGCAGCTGTTTTCTCCAAAGCAACTTCCAATGAACTCTATGTAGTGTTAATGGCCCACGCACCTTATTCACCAAGGTGACTTACACTGATAGATACACTAATTACAAGGGGTCACTCATCCATACACGAGTGGAACACACACACACTCTACTTGTCACTCATACACTTTGGGTGGGTGCAGGAGGAAACCAGAGCACCCAGCAGAAACAGGGAGAACATGCAAACTCCCCACAGACTGAGTAGGAATTGAACCCACATCCTTTCACACCACTCAAGTGCTGTGCTACCCTGCCCCCCTTAACACAATGTACCAAAATATTTCAATTAAAACAACATATTCAGATTAAGTGGCAAGGGATGATGGGAAGGTTCACAAAACAATGAGTTGTTTGACTTAATTACACTTAAAATACTACCAGTTTGAACTATTTTAGTTTGCTTATAACTGCTATGGAAGAGTTGTGAGTGGCCTTTTAATTGTAGTACTAAGTTCTGTAAACTTTGGAAATAGGTTAATTAATGTTAATTGAAATGTTCGTTAATATGCTAACTGATGAGAGAATATGATGGTGATACACATCATACCAGAAGGAGGTTAATTTTATTTAATTTTAGTGAATTATCCATTCTATGCTAAAAAGCTACATTTTTGGATGAGTAATAATACTTGAGTAATGCTGCCGACCGCTGCTTACAGAATTTATACCTGCAGTCTTATGGTGACAAGCGAAATGTTATAAAATCAATTATATGTTATATGTTATAATTAGATGTTATAAAATAAGTTATGGGGATGGCTGATACCGTAGTGGTTAGAGCTTCTGCCTCTGACCCAAAGCTTGTAGGTTCAAATCCCACCTCTAGGGGTAGTACCCTTGAGCAAGGTACTTAGCCTCAATTACTCTAGTAAAATTACCTAGCTGTTTATATGGCTAAATAACTGTAAGTAGCTTAACACTCTGAGCTGCTTTGGAGAAAAGTATCAGCTAAATTGATGAAAATTTATTGAATTCAATATTAGGTCGTGATTCACATGTCATTAGCAGACTGTCTATCCCAGCTCTGTTCTGCAGTTCCCTCTTGTGGATTTTTACACAAATCACAGCAAATATAAAGAAAAATGCTTGTTCAATTACTAAAATCATATACTACGCTTAAGGCACAGTTCTGTAGCTCACCTGTATTAACTATGGATCACTGTGGGATGTTTCAAGTTCTGAGGAGTTTATTGAGCATTTATTTTCACCTTATTAAAAAATGTGCACCAGAATCAAATGTAAACTTAAATCATCTTGGATGTTTCATCACGAGTCCTTTCCATGAGGATTTAACTCCTCATCACTACTGCTATTGCCAGAAGCTTAGGTAGGTTAGGTGTATTAAATTCATTTTCGACTGACGATATTTTGGACTTACGATGGGTTTCGCGGAATGTAACCCCATTGTAAATTGGAGACCACCTGTATAGTAATCATGGTGATGTGGCTTCACTGAAACACGTGTGGTGCATCCCTGGAAGTGCATAATCCGAATTTTCCATCAAGAGAAACACACACACACACACACACACACACACACACACTTGCTGAAACCACTTGTCCCAAGCGGGGTTGCGGTGAGCCAGAGCCTAACCCAGCAACACAGGACACAAGGCTGGATGGGGAGGGGACACACCCAGGATGGGACGCCAATCCATCGCAAAGCACCCCAAGCAGAACTCAAACCCCAGACCCACCAGAGAGCAGGACCCTGTGAAACCCGCTGGGCCACTGCACCCTCCTCAAGAAAAACAGTTCTCCTTTAGTAAAATATTAATAAAACCTCAGACACCCGACTGCTCGCTGAACTAATATCTGTACAGCAGTTGACATGAGGTGCCAGGAAACAGAACCTTACCATGGGGAGAGCCAGAGCATGACGGGCTGCTGTCAGACCCCTGTGTCTAACGAAATCTAACAAATGCCGTTAGGAGTATGAAGAAAATTCAATAAAACAAAAGGCTGCGAGGGGGTGCGGTGCCACATCAGGTTTGGCCGGGTCCTGCTCTCTGGTGGGTCTGGGGTTCGAGTCCTGCTTGGGGTGCCTTGTGATGGACTGGCGTCCTGTCCTGGGTGTGTCCTCTCCCTTTCCAGCCTTACACCCTGTGTTGCCGGGTTAGGCTCCGGTTCGGCCTGACCCTGCTTAGGACAAGCGGTTTCAGCAAATGTAAAAGACAGCTGGTGTTAGGACTAAGGGAACGGGACCTGGGGAGGAAAGCAAAGACAAGGAGAACTGGGCAGGTATCAGAGGTGGTCCCTACACTGGAAAGCCATGTTGAAAAATGACTGGAATATAGATACTTGTTTGTGTTTTGATTTGTCCCTTTGAAGCTCTGTTATATTTGGGATTTAAAGAGGGTTGTTCTTATTTGGTCTCTGCTATTCAGTAAAAGCCTTGCTGCTGTTCTTCCCCACATGGCCATTTCCTCCCCGCCTTTGCCCACATCTGATAATCTTCTAATCCTCTGCCAGATACAATATTAAAGACAGGATGGAAATGGAAGTGGATAATGGTAGTTGGCAAATTGCAGCTTTCAGAAACATCTGAGCAATAGGTAAAATACAAAATACAACAGTTATTTTTAAATAATGACCTAGAAAAATAAGCTGCTCAGAGCCTGCACAGACAAATAAAAGACATGAGCAGAAATACAGAATAATGAGCCAGTGGCTTGTGAAAGAACTAATTCTTAGGTTATATATGTTGACTTTTAAAACAGGGTTTGTTATTTATTCAGGGGGAATGAAGACAGTTTGGACAGGGACGACACAACAGTTGGGGTTTGGGTTCAAAATAACTGGATTCAGGGATGGGCTCCAGACCACTAGGACCCTGCACTATACAAGCACTTACTGAGAATGAATGAATGAATGAATGAATGAATGAATGAATGAATGTTTTGTGTCACTCTTAAACATGCCTGAACTGACCAGAGGACCTTTTGGAATACATATAAAAATGCTAAAGTTATTGCATGCATAATGAGGCTGGAAATTAACTCCAATATCCATGTCAGGGGAATATATTGTCGCTGAACAAATGTGCCTTTTTTTGTCCAGAATGTGCTATTTTTCACTGTTAATAATTAGAGGTTGTGAATAATATTTATATTGAGAATCGATGTCTAGAATATGAAATGCATAACTGGATTGTAACTTCTCATGAAATACCAACTAGAGGGTGATCATGTTTCATTTAATATTTTTCACGAATGTCTGTCTATATTCCCTGCATGTTTCTCTGCGTCTCTCAGCCTCAAGTCTGTAGTGTAAAGCATTCAGTTCAGCCCGCAAAGATGAGTGCTTTGGGAAAACACAAATTCACTGCATTTAAGAGAGCTGCGGAGGATGCTAATTTAGCTATTTTGCATCCCTTAAATAACCTTGAAAGACAAAAAAAGGGGAGTTTAGGGAACGGTTTTGATTCTTCCTGGAATCATACAGGCGTAATACATTTTAAGATTACAAATGAGTCAGCATACTCATGAATAAATGGCGTCCGGCACCATCATGGTGTACAAATTATTAAATAAACTTGCATTTATAGATTTTGCTCTAATGTTACATGAATCTGCATGTAATTATTTAAATTCCACTGGTGGTTTCATTTGTCACAGGGCAACTATATACTCATGTCATGGCTGCTTATCCGTCAAAAGAGGAGCCTAAATAATTTCCTTTGTCGTTTTTATCCAAACATGCAGACAAAGTAAAAGTCTTCTGAATATACACTACATTAAAAACTCAAATTACACAAGGCAATTTGCAGTGGTTTACCTATTTACACTGCTGGATGTACATATTGGAGCAATTCAGGATAAGTACCTTGAACAAGGGCACGAAAGCAATGCAGGGAGTGGGACTGAAACCAGCAACCTTCAGGTAATAAGACAACATGCCTAATGATGTTAAAAATCTTAAATTTGTTTGATTTTTCCTTAAACTTAAGATAAACAGAGTAAGTTAGTCGTGAACCACATTTGGATGAATAGAAGTGCTTAACCTAAACATTTTAGGCTAATGTAGCTAGTTTAAAAGTATATTTTTAATTTAGTTTTAATAGTTTTAAAATAGTTTAAAATTGTAATTGCTAATGATAAATATATAATATAATAAAAAATATAATTGTTAACGTTAAAAGAAATTCAACACAAAAACAGCAGTGAAACTGAAGCTACTGCAACAATAAACCACCAGCAAAACCCAGAAAAACAGGGTTATGTGAAGATTATCATGGTGAAGAAGCAAAAACACAACATAAAAGCTCCGTTCTTTTTAATTTTTTCCAGTTACTATCACAAAGGCTGCACACAGATCGCACACGAAGGAACAGCACGATGTAAACTGAATGAAAACGCAGTTAATCCTACTACAATATTCTCATATTCTTTTCTCCAGAGCGGCAGAGCCATCTACCGGTTTGTACGGCCTACAACGGACCCACAATGTTGGCTTCGAACTACGTCTCCCACAATCCCCCGGTGCAGCCGTGCGTATGACAGAAAACGTAGGAGGTCGTTATACGTGTAGTCGCTCCAGTTTCCGGTTGATAAAGTCTAACTATCGCGCTGTGTTGTGTTTGCGCTTCTCGTACTGTAAAGCTGTGCGGCGGGGTAGGTATGGGCAGTTTTAACTTAATTTTCGGTGTTTTCTGTAATTTTGCGAAAAGGAAATGGTAGAAACGCACAACAACTCGAGACTGAGTGTACTGGGAGAAGTTAGGGTAGCTCGCTAGCAGCTGAGTGTTGGTGTGTTTTGGCTAGCTAGCTAAAGCGGCACTTCTTTCAAACACTGAGCCAGCGAAGCGCTGAACTAGACGGGAAAAAAAGCCAAAGAGCCCGTCTGTAAGCGGTGGACACACAGCTGTGTTTCTCCGCACTGTCACTAGACAAAACGCGCCGATTTAGTGAAGTTGGGCAGCCTGAGAGTTGCGGGCTTCAGACTGAGAGTCTGAAGCGAAACTCGCCTGGCGTCTGCGCGGGCGCGCGCGCGTGCGTGTGGTCGCGTGACGTTGCTTTGTGTGTTTGTGCTGTGTTTAGAGTTGCTTGTCATGTTGTATTTTATTCTGAGGTGAAGCTGTGTAAGTCAGTGTACTGCTTGTTGTATGTAACTGTTAGTGTTGACAGTGTTCACTAGTGTTTGTTTAGATTTTGTGTTGTCTCTCTCTTCTTGGTACTATTGTCATGTTGCCTGCAGTGTTGTGGTTATGTGATGTGCAAGTCGGAAGTCCTCAGTTGTACATTTATGCATGGTGTGTGTGCCCTGCTGTCTTGGCTGCCGAACAGTGTGTTCTGTGTATTTTGCTGTTGGGAAATCACCCAGGATTCATTTGCTTAACAAGAAGTAATGCCTCTTTTTACTGGGAACTTTTGCACACTTTCGTTTCACTCTCTGCTGGTTGGGCTGAGGGGGAGGTGAAGTTTCTCTTCTTAAAACACTATCGTACAGATAAAAATGCCCTTCCGTTAGTGTCAGAAGGGTTGTGTAGATTATACTTGGGTGAGATGCAAACAAACATCCTCTGTTGTTGTCTTATTCCACCTTGTCATTAGTGGGTACAGAAGGCCAAACTGGTATTCTTATATTTACATTACATTACACAGACTTAGCAGATGCTTTTCTCCAATGCGACTTACAATGGATACTATGTATGTAGTGTTACCAGCCCACACACCTTATTCACCAAGGTGACTTACACTGCTAGATACACTACTTACAATGGGTCACTCATCCATACATCAGGGTATACAATGGTTCACTCATCCATACATATTCTTCTGGTAGGTAGCTGATTGTGAAGTGGAGCTGCTGCCTTTGGATTCAAAGGTTGTTGGTTCACATCTCCCCTGCCACTGCGCTGCGGTATTCTTGACCAAGGTACTTGCTCTAAATTGCTTTAGTAAAATTAGCCATTTGTAGAAATGGTTGAATAGTTCTTAGGTAGCTTAACATTGTAATTTGCTTTGGAGAAAGGCATGAGCTAAATGTACATATAAACATCATCTTCGGCAAGTTAATACTTTAGTGCCACTGTTGATGTTGACTTGGTGTCAGATAATCACCTTTACAATTACTTACCTATTTATATAATATGGTATTATATCAATTTAAGGCTAAGCACCTTGATCGAAGTTATTACTGCAGGAGTGAGATTCAAACCTGGAACTTTCGAGTAGCAAGTCAACAGCCCTAAACACTACTGCCTTGTTATGCATTCCTGTTTTGTTCTTACTAACCCATTTTCGGTTTCCTTTTCTACATGTCTGTCTGACGGACTTGAAAGAAGATTGTTTTTGATTTGGCTAGTGGAGGAGTTGTGAAGGATCCAAGCTTGTGTGTGTAGTGGAAAAAAAAGTCCATGTAAAGTGGGCTGCCCTGTAAGCTGCTGTGATCCAGTTTACTCCAGTTCTCCATAGTGGCACAGTCAGTAAATATTTGTCAGCCTTGAGTCCACGATGCCTCCCTGCCTAGCAGTCTTGTCTTTTGCTTTTGTATCTCGGAAGACTTGTAGTGTTTTGACTTTGACATTTGAAATCCACCAATCATTGTAATAGACACTGAAGTGTGCATTTTTGGATTAAAAAAACCTTATTTTGAGTGAAATGGAGGAACTGAATATGCTGCCCAAAGGAATATGTTTTGGAGACTAATCCCTTTTTGTAGCATATTGCAGATGATATGAATATGTATTTTCAGTTTTGTTACAGCTTTTTTCTAGTCTAGTATTTACAGACTGAGAATTAGACAGTGTGAATTGTTGACCTTATGAGCGATTCTACATGATGTATTGTTGGGTTTTCAGAAATATACACTTTTTCCTTGAGATGTTGATTTGAATATTTTCTAGGTGTTTAAAGTGCATCTCCAGAATACATCTGGTCATGGCTGTATAACTTTTTCCTTACAAATGCCCTCTTGCTGTTGCAATGATAAATTGCTGCAAATCTAGCTGCTTAGATGACTTGAGTGGAGGGTGTTAGATGTATTTATCTTGGGTCTGAAATGTCACGTTTGCTCATTTAGCTGATGCTTCTCTCCACATAAACTTAGTGTTGAATTTGTATACTGAGGTACTTGTATAATTTTTAAACAGCTGGGTAACTTGTACTGTATGAATTTACGTTAAGTACCCTGCTCAAGATTACTGCTGCAGAAGTGAAGATTTGAACCCAAGTCTTTTGATTGCGAGGTGCAGTTCTGCAGCTCTTGTTCCATGCTTTAATGTCATTTCAGTTCAAACTTTAACTGCCAGCAGGCACTTCTCCTGACTGCTCTGCAAGTGTTCAGTGAGATTTAGTTTAGTAAAGCATCACTGGAGGACATCATTCTAAGCAAGTAAGGAGTACATCTGTAGGATAGAGAATTACACAACCTTAATTTTGCATCCAAATGGGGAGAGTGGATTTTTGCCTGGGGGGGAAGACTGGGCCATTGTGAACTGCTGGATCAGTACCGAGGAGGTTGTAGTTGCAGGGCCCTCTGTAATATTAGAATCTGTGTGTTGAGAGCTCAGGTAATGTGATAGTGACCCATCAACGTCTTTACTCATCAGGAGTATGGAATGTTTCCTACTTTTGGACTGCCTACATCTTACTGCTACTATTAAAATATCCTGCCTTTTCTCCTTCCTGGACTGGATATCACTTTTCTTAGATTTCCCTGAGACATAACAGCTGTTTTTGTCTTCAAATCAGTAACTCCTGGAACTCATTTATTTGGCAATTGTGTATGACAGCTGGTCATGTTGACCATTTTCCTGCCAGTCAATACAGATGCAGAAATGACATGGTGGATAATTGCTTATTCATCATGGTTTCCTTCACAGTTTGTTCTGAAATTTACTTCCTTATCTGAAGTGGTGATGGCAGTCATGAGTGATGTGTCTTATGAAATGACTTTCTGAAACAGGAGCATGCAGACCTGCTGAGTTGGTGTGGTTATAAAGATTGAGGAGGACGGGTCTGTGCAACTGACGATGGCCAATGGGGCAGATGACGAAGATGTGATTCATTTGGCCAGTTTCCGTAGACATCGTGGAGAAGGTAGGTATCAGTAGTAGTGGTAATAGCAAAAGGCTTTGACACTGCTGATTTATGTGGTTAACCTTAATAAACTGTTGTTTTTGTAGATGGAAAGACGAGGACTGACTCTTTCATCACCATATCTGACGACTCAGACGATGAGCTGCTTATGTTTGCGGCAAACCATCCGGTGCAGATTAAGTCCGAGGCAGAGGAAGGGGACGAAGACGAAGACGAAGATGTTGTCATCTTGGAGGTAATACGGATTAAGAGGCTAACTTGGCAACTTTCTAGTGTTACCTGACAGCATTCCTCTGTTTGTTCTGCTTCATAGCCCATTTGCTAGGAATGTGAGAACTATTCCTTACAGATTTGTTTTTGGCAATGACCCTTGCAATTTTGTCTTCTAGCCCCAAACACCCCTGCGTCCCACAGTTATTCGTCCAGCTGCCCCGTGGGACAGGGGTGGCTTTCAGCGGCCTGTTGACAGCCGAGACAGGGTCCCTACAGAGGCGGCAGCACATCCTTCCGGGTGGCGCACGTACCCTGAGGCAGGAGGCAGTGCCCCTAGTGCTTTTGAGGATGACCACAATGCTGCACCTTCTGTAGCTCGAGCGCACACACCAGCAGGAGACCAGCGGACTCCACTGCAGGAGGACTCTTATCCTGCAGACCACAGGGCCCACCTTGAAAAAGAGGTTCTAGTTGCTACAGCGCCTGAACCAGTGGGCCCTGTAGATGCTGGTCACGAAATTGTAGTTGGTACACAGCATAGTGCAGACGGGGGTGTGGACGCTGCCGCAGCACCTTCTCAGGAACAGCCTCTACAGCAGTCTGCGCCTCCCCCACCACCACCACTACTGCCTCTTACGCCTGATGCTGTTGAAGCTGTTGTTGAGCAGAGGGCTCCACAGGAGCCCCCACCCGCACAGCCCCTTGAAGTTGCAGTCAGGATCGACAACGAAAGGCCTGGACCTTCAGCTGCTAATGATGAAAACGGACTAGGTTTTGATCCACATCTCCTGAAGACGCTGGTGAAGGGAGTGGTGAGTGTCCTATTTGTTTACATAAGTGAATAATTGTTCCAGTGCAACAAAGAGGCCATTCAGACAGTCTAGGTCATTTGGATATTTAATAATTAAATGCTGTACAGTGGCTGGATCTGCTCCTGAATTCAGTGCATTAAAAGATCATGAGAATCTCTTGCTTAAGTTGTTTATGGATGTTTACAGTAATTCTGTGTGCGTTTACAAAAATATATGTGTGAGTAACACAGAGAGAGTGTGTTCCACTGATGTATGGATGCGAATGACCCATTGTAAGTAGTGTATCTAGCAGTGTAAGTCACCTTGGTGAATAAGGTCTATGGGCTCATAACACTACATTGTATCCATTGTAAGTTGCTTTGGAGAAAAGCATCTGCTAAGTAAATAAATGTAACTGTATAAATTGTTTGTATTCTGCCTCTGTGTTAACATTCAAGTTAAGAATTTTCAAAGATGAACATTACCCACTTTAAGTGTAATTTGTTAGCCTGGAAGCTGTTAACAGAATAGGTGTGGCACCATTCCCTGCTATTCAGCTTTTTTCTGCAGCATTTACAGCTGGTGTGTGTTCTTGAGTCCCACTGATCAATAACAAGATGAGGAGCACCACACGTGTATGGGATGACTCAAGTCAACAATTAGTGTAGAGCAGGGGCTTGTAGAATGTATCTTTCAGTCATTTTCAGTCATTATAAATCAAAGTGTAGCTTGAAGTGATTTAAAATGAAAGGTCAACATACAAGATTTTTACATAAACTGAACTGTAATTAAATGAAGGGGCATATGTTTCATTACACTTTTCTCGATTTGTAGATACAAAGTGGCCCAAAGCCAGCGGACATTGTAAATGCTTATGTAATGAAGCTGTCTGTGGCGTTGCGTAGGACATTGTGGTGATATTTTATTTTCAGTAATTTTAAATGAAGCTTCATGTAGTTTCATGTAATAAAAGGTAAGAGTAAAAAGTGTTTTTACAGAGAATTACCAAGGAGTAACCCAAAAGGTTAATAAGTGGAGGGAGGCGTGTATTATTCAACTTTTATTGATTGCCACTTAGTAAAAGTGACTTTGGAGTTGTACAAAAACGGAGTTGAAAACAGACCCAATTGTGTTTGTATGTTGAGGACCCAGTGTATTTACACACACATACACAGAGTATAATGTGAATGATTGTAAATTGTTGGGATTTCTGTCTGGCTTATTGTTACTCTTTCCATGCAGATGGATCTCTTTCCAGATGTTGATGAAGCCTTTATAGGAGATTTAATCAGGAGACATGATTTGAAAGATTTAAACTTGTAAGTATTTCTATTTTTTGTATTGTTATCTGTGCGTACTTAGAGACCTTAGTGGTTGTCTGCTATGTTTTTATAAATATGCTTTACCATTGAGTTGGAAATGTATATGATTGAGTTAGGAGTTTTCAAAGGGGGCATGCTCTTTTTTTTTTTTTTTGAAAAAGTTCTGTATTACATATTCTCTTTAATTTGTGTATAGTAGAGGAATCATGTTCTATGTTTACATGGCATTAAATGTCCAACCAAGCAGAATGAAAGTGTGGAAAAGTTCTTCCACATTGTTTATGTAGTTTGGTGTTCAGGAGTGTTGATGATTCTTATAACTGTGGTAAAAGGCCTTATGTTACAATGAGATACAGAAAGCTGAAGGAAGATGATGAAATCCTTCACATGCTTGTGGAATGAATTGGTCTACGGTTGAGACTTAATACTTTGTGAAAATAACATTTTTACTTTATTTTCTTTGTTTTCAGTATATCTGTTAGTTTCTTTTTAGGTACTGTAGGTGTATCCAGTGTTTTTACAGAAATCAAACCATCGAGGGCATGTCTGTGTTAAACTTGTGTTTATTGTGCTCTGAAGACTGTTCACAACTCATGAGTTATGATTTAAATAAGTAACAGAAAGAAAAACTGAGTTCCATGTTTTATCTTTGACAGAATTTGCAACTTTTTATTAGAAAACCCTGAGTATCCAAAGAATAAGAAGAGTACAGGTGTGAATGCACACTCAAGCATTCTTCTCGAAGCAAATAATAATGAAACACAGGTGAGTCATTGTTCTTACCTACTTCAGTCAAGTATGTCAGAGACTGTTTTTAACTTTTTCCTCTCTTGTTGATAAAATTGTTCTTGCCATCCTTTTTCTTCCTTTCAGGAAAAAGAGAATTATTTTGATTTTTCGAAGTTGGGCACAGTTGACCATCGTGTAGCCCTTCAGGCTGCAGACCTTCTGATGGGTGACTTCAAGATGCTGAGCAGCCTTGACATCAAATGGGCTCTGAACTCCCTTAAAGGACACTATGCAATCACTCGTAAGGTACTGTTCTTTTTTAGTTTTGTTGTGAGTGACACCCTGTGGGCTGAGCGTTTTTTTGTCAATATTACTGCTAAAAATACATAGTAATTTGGATAGAAAAAATGTCGATTCACTCATGACCGTTGGATGGGTATGTGCTGGTGATTAATAATTCAGTCTGAGGAATAATCCACTCAGATAGAGGTCTCCTGAGGCTTTCTACTCATTTTACTACTTATTGTAAATATTGATGGTTTTTGAAGCTGCAACATATACTGTATGCAAGTTGGCCTGAGTTTGCTTCATTACAAATGATCTAGCTCCTTTTTGAGCTGTTACATGTCTAAAGAGAAATGGAAAGCCTGCTGCGCCCTTATTGACCAGTCTGTGTATTGGCAATTGCTTTGGGGGAAACAATCCAAATTAGTTATTTAAACTGCTTGTAAAATAAGATTGAACACTGTCATTCAGCGATGTCAGGGATGAGTACTGTCAAAAAGCTTAGCCATTGAGTATTAACATTTATTTTTATTCCATATTGTAATGAACTTTTCCTTTCTTCCAAGGCCTTATCTGATGCCCTTAAAAAGTGGCGAGAACATTCCACTGAGACATCAGGGAAGAGGAAGAGGCGGAAAGAAATGAACCACTTTTCCTACATAGATTTCAAGTTTGAGCACGGTGACAATATGTTTTTTATGTTTAAGTTAAAAT
The DNA here is from genome assembly GCF_900964775.1 of Scleropages formosus. Lineage (NCBI taxonomy): Eukaryota > Metazoa > Chordata > Actinopteri > Osteoglossiformes > Osteoglossidae > Scleropages > Scleropages formosus. The sequence continues at coordinate 7,215,998 of NC_041825.1, read as the reverse complement.
GCATACCAGACATCAGATTGTATGAAATGTTTAGTGCTAAATTTGGAAAGGTTTGTTTTTGATACCACAAAGAATTTAATAACGTAAGGACAGAAAGGGGGAAATACTTGAATGTTGAAGTGCAGAATGCAGTCTCTTTAGCTGTATGTCCCTCACTGTGCACAATATAATTTGTCTTCAGTTTTCATTGTTGTTTTATGTAATTGTAATGCACAGCTAAAGAAAAGATATAGTTTATTAATTCTTTCTGATTTTTGGCCAAGTTGACACACAAAGTAATTTCAGCATATACTGTCTGAAGTCAAATGCAAGTAGACAGACCTTGACAAAGTGCTCTGTTCAAGGTTCCACAAAGATGGAAAAACGCATGTTCTTCCTGGAAAACAAGAGAAGATACTGGAGGTCATATGATATGAAAGCACTTCATCCATCTTTGCAGAATGAAATTAAGTTTTATGAGCAAAAAGCCAAAGAAATGGCTGAGGTAAGACCAGTTTTTTCTTCTGTTATTCAGTAAAGACTTTTCCCACAATTGTTCATCTGTTAAATTTGGAAAAGACTGGTATCGCTCCATAGGTGCATCTAGCAGCATATTTAATTATATTAAAATTATATATTGCGTGCCAAAGTGTGTATTTGTTTTACCTCAAATTTGTGTAAAGCTTTTTTTTTTTTTTTTTTTTTAATTTCAGCATGAAGATTTTCTGTTAGCTCTACAAATGAATGAAGAGCAGTATCAGAAGGTATGGCTCTTTTTATGTTAATTTGATCTGCAGCAGGTTTACTGCTAACTGTTGGGAAGGAATGTTTCTTTTTAGAGCAGATTTATGTTCCTTAGGAAGTGAAGACAGCCAGCCTTGGACTTGGTGGATGAAAATTGCTTTCCCGCATATTGCCCCTCTAGCCTTCTTTCATGCATTCCACACAGTCATGGTTTAGCTTTACGCATGCTGAACAGTATGTGAATTAGAAACAGTTTGTCTGTTCCTCTGCAGGATGGACAGCTGATCGAGTGCTGCTGCTGCTATGGAGAGTTTGCTTTTGAGGACCTGACGCAGTGTACCGATGGGCACCTCTTCTGCAAGGAGTGCCTCGTCAAGTATGCCCAGGAGGCAGTCTTTGGATCCGGAAGGGTACGGTTTGCAGGAATGCCATGCATTCAGACAGCTGGATTAGACTTTGACCTTGCAAGTCAATATATTTTCTCTCAGGGCTTTGTTTGTGTTTCTGGTCTCTTCTACGTCAAAACAACTTGAATGCACCTTATTAACTCACTATCGGTAACTGCTTACCCTAATACTAGCCCACAGTGGCCTGTAGACTGTCCTGGAAGCGCAGAGCTCTGACCTGGGCTCGGTATACTCTGGATGGGACACCATTCTCTAGCAGGGTGTCCATGCATACGGTCACGCACTACATCCAGTTTCAAAGTCATCACTTCACCTGAAACACATCTTTAGGTTGTGGGAGAACACAGCACCTGAAGGAAATCCACTGAAACTCGGAAAGAACAATAAAACGTCACATAGACTGCATAGGTGTTGAACGTAATCCTGATTCCACAGTCCAAGTGGTGTGAGGCTTCTGGGAGACTTACACTGTGCCATTGTGTCTCCCTGAGTTTGTCAGCATCTTCTCTGTAGTAGTAGTTTTTCAGATGAGATTTAGCAAGTGGGTCTTTAATATGTCAGAGGCTCATTATTGATGTTTCACTGTTAATTTTGGTAAGTCGGTGCGTTTTACAAGGTGTTTCACAAGAAACAGAGGCTTCTGTAACAAACATTTTGAGAATGAGGACATTTAAGGACTTCTAGACCCCATTTTAGGCATGCATTGAGAGTGAGGTGTGGAGGGAGGTGATGGATCGTGAGCTGAGGGGTGAGCCTGAGTGAGTTCCCTTGCTTTTCCTGTAGTCGGAGCTGAGCTGCATGGATGGGAACTGCTCCTGTTCCTTTCCCACAAGTGAGCTGGAGAAGGTGCTCCCCGACAGCATCCTGTGTAAATACTACGAGCGCCAGGCTGAGGAGGCAGTGGCTGCCACCTGCGCGGACGAGCTTGTCAGGTGCACTTGCCTCACCCTGCCTGACCTTTTGACATTTATTCATTTAGCTGACACTTTCCTCAAAAGTGACTAACAATGGTGAGCTACTTACAATTATTTACCCATTTATACAGCTGGGCATTTTTACTGGAGCAATTAAGGGTAAGTACCTTGCTCAAGGGTACAAGAGCTGGAAGTGGGATTTGAACCTGTGACCTTTGGGGGTTCAAAGACAGCAGCTCTAACCACCATGCTGGCAGCTGCCCTTTTGTAATAATGAACCTTGAATTTGATGGTTTTGTTTTTCTTTCCATTCTATAAATTAATCAGTGTTTCAAAGTTTAGTTGGTAATTTAGTTTTGACAGTCAGTTCATGTGTTACTGCCTCTGGATTTTAGTCCGTAAGATCAAAATAACTTTCTAATTGAAACTTCACTGTTCTTTTCTAGGTGTCCCTTCTGCAACTTCCCAGCTCTGCTTGATAAAGAAATTTCTTTATTTAGTTGCCCCAACCCCCGCTGCAGAAAGGTGAGTGTATGCTTTTTTTGGCTTCCCTGAAAGTGCATGTTCTGAGAATCTGTCTACTATAGTATCTACCAACCTGCATGTTAAAAATAAAGGATTGCAGTGTCTGAACTACAATAGGCCATTAATACCAACATGTCTGGAAACATTTATCTTGGGGTTATCAGAATTTTTAATGTGGGATAGACATGGGTGAAAGACTTCTGCTGTAACTGTTAGATTGCCTGGAACGGTGCTGCTCTGGACTAGACCTTTTCTTCCCCCCATTGTTTAGAGGTAATTTAGTATGTGACAGTTCAGTTGGTAGAATTAGAAATGACAATCAGAAAAAAGGAAGACGGTGTGGGTAAAAACTGTCTGTAGTATTTCTATAGTTTTTATTGTTGCCTCTGATATTACCCAGGAACTGTGGTGTTATGCAGTCCAAATGGCTCAGAACTCGCTGATCAGAAATCTGTGCAACAAAGTTGGCTTTCTTGGTGGTACAGCTGGTAACAAAACCAAGTTATCATAGTGAAAGAATCAGGTCTTAGAATGCAGTATGGTTGTATGTTTCAGTAGTTGATTAAGAATGCAGTTATTAAGGTGGTGTAAGATTATGGTTTCCTGGGGTCTTGTGAGTTGCCTCTGGTGTCCATGGGATGGTGCTGTGGCACTGTGGAAGCAGCAGGGACCTTTCATTGTCCTGCCCAACACTCAGCAGTTCATACATGACACCAAAGCCTTTATCAGAAACAATCTTTGGCCTAATATTCTTGGTATTTAATGTCTCAGATTTACCCAGGATGTCAGTGTGGACTGTCTTTGTGTTGAATTTGAATGCCTCAGGTACGGGGCTTCTTGTCTTTGCTCACAGGGAATGCTAGATTGAAGAACACGCATTATGCCACAATGGAACACCCAAAGATCTGCATTATGTCATGCCTCTCTCCCTTCTTGAAAATCTTTTCATGGCTTAGATAGCTGGAAAGCAGTTCATTCATAGCCTAATATATTTCCTGTCCTTTGAGCATGCTTGTTTCCAAGAACTTGCTTATAATATTAGATCATTTTAAAACAATCAGCTGATAAATCAGAGTTGTGCAATAACTGATATACAAATAAAATGTGTGCTCTTTGCAAGCTGCTTCCTAACAGTTGGGTACGAGATCATTGGGAGGTGGGAAATGTAGTGGTTAGTTATCACTTTGCAGTGGTAGAACTAACTAAAGATGGGAAAATACTGTAGCAGTTAGAGCAGCTGCTTTGCTTTTAAAGGGCTTGGGTTTCAATCCCACCCCATCCTGTTGTAGTACTCTTGGTCGTGGTATCTAGCTAGCACTAATAATTTCTCAGCTGAATAAATGGGTCTTTGTACTTGGACAAAGGTGTCTGCTAGCTGAATAAAATGAGGTTATAATAATAATTGGTTTCAAGACTTCATGTTGCACTACCGGTAGACAGCTTCAACCCTCCCATCTTACTATTGCTGTAGCATGGCAGCATTGTTGAGTCAGCAGGCCTCACGAAACAGCTGGGAATTGTTACCATAGCGACTGGAGAGGAAATGCTGCTCAGGTCCACGTTGACTTTGCTGCTATAGGCTGCTAGCATGCTAATAAGATGAGCAGAGGGGCCACTTTTAAGGATACAAAACTCGCATCTGAGTGAGGAAGCCTCAGGCGAACGTTGACCTTCAAGTTTTATTAAAAAGCAGGTTAGTTTACATCTGCTGTTGTAAACTGGCACAACTCCTTGTATCATGGTTGGATGGAAAACTTTGAACAGAATCAGTATAGGCCCACAGTACCTTCCTGCTGCCAGCACAAGGTGATTTAGAAATAACATAATACCCATATGGAGGGTCCCTTTTGAAATGGCAGTGCCTTTATGAGATTTTCCTCATTAGATTTCTTAATTTCTTTCAGCATGTACTAATTTAAAACAAGAATACATGTTTCTGTTGTGTATCCAGCACGTGTGCTTCCCTTACTTCATTGGGTCTGTAATTCATACATTACTTGCATGCATTCTGGAACTCCCTTGCTGATGGGCAGTTTGCATGGAACTTCCACTTGAACTTCTTCTTCAGACCCCACCCTGCTGGCTCATCTGCTGCTGTTGTGTTGTCTGTCCATGGAGTACATTTTATAGTCTCTGATTTGGATAAATCGGCACCTTCCATGTTATTCTCTGAGTTCTGAGAAGTGGTAATAAGTAATTCTCATGTTACAACTACTGCGGTGTAATGCTAAGTTTCAGCTGAACCACCTTTGAAACTGTCTTTGAAGGACAGTGGAATAGCAGTGCCCCATTTACCACACAGCCTTTCATGGGAATAAGATGTGAATTGCTGTCATACTTTTAACAAATGTGTATATATAATGAGCAGGAAGTGATATTTAGGATTTTTAAATTTTTTTTTTGGTTAGCGCTTTCTTTTCTCTGAAATGACATGCATGGTTTAAGCTACTTAATGATTTACCCATTTGTACAGTTGGAGTAATTTTTACTGGACCAACTAAGAAGTACCTTGCTTACCTATTGGCCGTTCATATGGGTTCAGATCTGGCAGTGTGTCCCAGTACACACACACTTTTTGCAGACTTTATATTTGTAATTTTAAATTAAACTGTGGTCAGAGCACACACCCTTAAAAATCAGAATTCCATATACTCAAGAATTCTAGTAATTCCGTGATATTTACTCTTTAACATTTCAGTTTTGAAAAATTGAGTATATTTGAACAGTGTGTTGCTTTCCTACAGTGTCATTAGAATCAAAGCCTCCTACATTCTAACCAAAATGCTACATGTTGTGGATGCCTTATGTGGAGCTCTGTTGCATTCTGTATTCCTGATGTGGGAGACCCTGGTGGCCTTGGTCTCTATTTTGGGCACTTGAGCTGCTTTCCACAGGGCTCTGCATGCAGAAGTGAGAGAGGGCATCTTCTACAGGCCACATAAAAAAAAAAAAAGACACACAATACCATGTTGACCAGTAGGAGATGAATGCAAAAAAAGAGGGCATAAGTTCCTTTATACTTGCTGTATTAATTCTCCAGAAGACATTTGATTTGCTTTTAAGAGCCAAGAGTGACTAATGGATTTCTGAAGTGCTGATGAAAGGGGATTTTGAGAGCTCCCAGAAATATTCACAAGTGGTACTTCTGCAGTAATAAATGACTTCTCTCCATAGTCTGTTTCTCTTGCTTATGGGTAAAATCAGGTGATGATGGTTGTTTTAGGACATTTCTAGTTCTTCTTGTCCTTACCTCGTGGTTCTTATCTTTCACTCATGTGGTTACTGGGGCTCTTAGCTATGTGATATGCGACAGACGAAGAGCGTACATCACGTCTGAATTGAGGACGTGGCTCCTGTGTTCATCTACGACTGTGTCTGTGTGGTGCTGTATGTCCGCTCCCTGCCCATGCTGCTCACACCGCAGCAGTTCCACATAGAAACTTGCCCTTTGTTTCACATGCTGATTTGTTACTCCCAGTTCTGCTGAAGGGCGGCTTGTGGGCACAAAACCTACAAGACTGAGGAGAGCAGCTACATGTCACAAGTGGAATCATTCACATGGGCTCCAGTTGAAACAAGTTTGCTTTTATTTATTAGCTATTTAGGTATTTATGAGATCACTTGGCATGGAACAATCATCGAGTGTGTTGCTTGCTGCATTACATTATATTTTTTCTAATACAGCATTTGTGTTGCATGGGGCAACTGGTAGTGTAGTGGTTAGCGCTGTTGCCTTTGGACCCAAAGGTCCACCTCTGGCTATAGTACCCTTGAACAAGGTACTTCCCCTAAAATTGCTACAGTAAAAATATCCCAGCGGTACAAACGGATAAACAATTGTGGATAGATTAACAGTGTTAGTTGCTTTGGAGAAAAGCGTAAGCTAAATAAGTAAATGTAATAAATTTTCTAATTCACATCATAAGCTGTTGAGGCCTGTGTATTGAACCTGTCTGACCCTGCGGGGGCAGTAGTATTCCATTATGTGTCTGCCTGTTCACTACCTCTGCACACAGCTGCTTTTGATTACACAATTTTTCTTCCTGCTCACATCAGGCAAAGAGGAAGTCATCTCTGGGGGGGGGGGGGGGGGAAATCTTGAAATAACATTTGCTTTAGCTTTTATCAATAAATCAAGGGTATTTAACATATTCAAGTGTTACACTTTTTGGTTTTAAACCAGTTTGTTTTACTGGATGAGGTCCAGGTTTTTCAAGGGTGGGTGGGGTGGAATCTGGGACAGTGTAGCATGGTTTCATAATGTGGCCTATTTTCACATCCTCTTCGTATTTGCTTCATGTTCCAGTCTGTTGAACTGTTAAAGGCTACATTCATCAAGGCAGCATCTGTTTTTAGGTCGTAAGTCTAAGAGTTCATAATATTTCCTTGTTACATATTCTGGGACTGAAAGGAAACTCTCTGCAAATATTGGAAACATGTTTGCACTGCTGTTCCTGCACACAGATGATGTGAATATGCCAGTAAATGGTTAAATTACACATTTTTTAAGAGACTTACATTTTCCAGTTCTAATTGTATTCTTCTCTTTTTTTTAAATTTCTCTGTTCCTCAGTGAACGCAACCTGTGTTTCATGATCAAGCTGGTAGATGAAACATATGCAAACAGAATAATATTATTAGACCACCTTGATCCAACTGGTTTCCACAGGTTTACAGCTCATGTCTGGTGTTCCTGAGTGTTGATGGTCAATATGATTGCAGATGTTGCTCATATTTATGGCATACATTAGTCAATAATAAACACTGAAAAGGAGTGTGTGGATCCTGTGTTGTTCAGGTAGGCTTCAGTTCACTACAAACCTGCATTAGGACAAGCAATTTTCAGGATTGAATGAATGATAGCTTTGTTTGAGGTTTTCACAAAACTAGGATGAATAAATGGAGGAAGGCCTGTATCATGTAGTCTTTGTCTTAGCGGTGTGATAGTGACTTTGAGTTAGGAATAAACTGAGTTATGAACAGTCTTGTTGTCTAAAATGTGTAAGCTGAGGGACCAGTGTACTCTAACGTGGGACTTGGATGGGCAGAATGGAGGTAATAAAATCATTCTCGCATATGCCAGCATATGTGTTTGACTAGATGTTTGTTTGCATCTGCATTCTTAGAAAGCGTTATTTATCTCCATTGTCCTCTATGCTTTCCGTTTCCCAGCCAGTCTTCACATGCGTTCATGATCATATCAATGCCATGGTACTGTGATTGTGTTACAGTAACCATCATCATGTAGCTGAAATATGAAGACTTTCTGTTCCTGAAGTCCTTTCTCATTGATATGCTGCAAGCCAGATGTGACAGCAGAGCCTCTTGAGTTCCCAGTACCCCTCTTTTAAGTTACTTGCAGTAACCATATTTACCTTTACCTTTATATTTCTGTCATTTGTGTACGGTATGACCAGCTTTACAGTGCAAAGGGACATTATCTGGATTCCATGCTGGGAGTTTCTGTTTCTGGTCCTCTTGGAAATGTCCTGTTCAGAATCTCTCCCCCCCCTGCTGACTGTAGGCAGATTTTACTGCTCTCAGGACCAGCACAGATGGCTGACATCTGGCTGGGGAGGGAATATCTCTTTGGTGATGTCACTGGTCAGACATGTCTGTCAGATGGGGCCTGGCTGTCCAGGGATGTTTGACACCCCTTTTTCAGGCAGTGAAGTAAGAAATATTCTTTGGTTGCTTTGCTTGTTCTGCCATCCACAACAGAGGCCCCTCTCAGAACTTGATCAAGGGACCAGCAGGCTATAAATCCCTCTTCCTGGACTGCCTTCCTGTTCTAACTCATCCTTTGTCCAGGATGCTCCTGGCAGACACTGTTTCCACCATGCTGCACATGTTCATTCAAATCATTTTCTATGCTGTTTGTCTTGGAACATTCTGCTCTAATAATGTAGGGTAAAGGTTACAATTTCTACTTTGTTTCACTCATTTCATACCTTTTGTCCTTGCAGATCTACAGTTTGCATTGGAAGAGGTCACATTCTAAAAAATAAAAAAAGGAAAAAAAAATCCCTGAACTGCATTTTTGTCAGTGTGAGTTGGACCTTGGTTGCTTGGTGCTGTTTTTAAGGTTACTCAACAAAGGATTTTTTCCTGGAAAAATTGTTTATATTCTGATTGAAATGGAAATAAATTCCTTGTGGTTTTAAGAATGGAATACATTTCTGGCCAACAGTTTACTTAAGTTTCTTTCTCTGTGGTGATGATTGTGTAAATGTGTGGGTGAGAGATTTGGGTCATAGTGGATTTTCTTCCAAAGGGCACCAACTGTTAGCTTTTCTCCTGCAGTCCTCAGCTAGTCCTCAGCATGGTCCGGCACAAGGCCATTGGGGCTTCCTCTGGGTCGTACCCAAGTACCTGTGAGACCTGGTCTTGTGCCTGACTCTCTGGGCTTTAGTTTGGCTGTGTGTGGGTTTTTTGGCAGGCCCTGTCCAGAAGGTCAAGTGTGAGGAAGTGCGACTCAGGAATGCTGATGTCCACTCTTCTGTCTTTGTGAATTTTAGCCAGTAACCCAGAAAGGGGCTCAGAGAGCTGAGGAGGTGACCAAGGAGTTCAGGGCTTCCTTTTTGCCTGGCCAACTGGGTGAATAGGAGGGTCTGTCATGGCAATTTGCTGTAACCCACAGTTACATTAGTTTCTCCCATGCTCTTTTACATCTCTTGCACTGTCTGATGGGTCAGAGTGTTGTATACTGCATGCAACACATCCTGTACACTCAAAGGAAATTCATGAAACCACTACATCATATGGTGATACAATGGTGTTCAAGAGCTCACTGGCAATATCCTGAAAGGCTTCTAGGCATTATTTGCCCCTTGAAAACTGAATTTTTTTTTAAATCGGTGTAATTTTCACATTCCCCTATATCTATGTCTAAGCTGTGCATGATTAACTGTGGAAAAATACAGTTTTTATGGTTATTTCCCTGTATTCATTGTCCAGCTTGTAAAATATCTTATTTCAAAATGGCACGTGGAGGTGCTCATGGTGTGTGTCTAGTGCTCTGTCATAATGCCGATGTGGATCCTCCCTTCATTCCCATGCGGTGTAACCTGCTGTCAGCTGGTGGGTTCAGCCCTCACTGCTGGGTGACTGCAGAGGAAACGCATCCCCACCCACCCCATCCCCCCGAGGCTGGCGTTCTGCGTGCAGCTCCTTCTGCCTTATAAGGACAGCAGCAGCTCCTGCTGCGGGGAGGGGGACTGTAGTAGGGTGTGGAGGGGAGGAAGAGGAGGACAGTCTGTGGCATGGAGTGCAGAAGTCCTAATCAGTAAGGATAGCACATCTTGGCTTGTCAACATGTCATGTTAAAAGAGCTGTATCTGCTAAAAATCCTTTTGAATTTACTGATGCTGTGCAAGTTCTAATGAAATACCATTTAATTTGAAATTTTTATTCAAAATATATATAAATTATCCATGTGCCCCTTATTGCACTTGAGTTTGCATCTATGAGTTTAGGGTGGGTGGTAGCGGGTGCCGTAGTGGTTAGAGCTGTTGTCTTTGAACCCAAAGGTCACAAGTTGAAATTCTGCCCACAGCTCTAGTACCTTTGAACATGGTATTTACCCTAAACTGCTGCAGTAAAATTGTCCGGCTGTATAAATGGATAAATAATTGTAAGTAGCTTCACCTTGTAAGTTGCTTTGGAGAAAAGCGTGAGCTAGATGAATAAATGTAACGTAAAATGTCCTTAACATTCCTGCCCGGAGTGACTCGTGGATCAGCACTGCCGTCGTATAAATGATGCCATTAACCATTTATTGCTTAGATGTGTGGGTGTGTTGTGTAATTGTACTAGCAAGTTAGTGTTCTGAAAGAGAAAGTTAAATGGAACAACAAATAGTAAAAAACGTGAATAAAAAGCAGAGACAAGAGACCAAGCTATCGAACCCTGTCTTTCCCTGGGAATGGGAAGAGCAATGAGAAAGTGACCTTTGCGTGGTGCACTCTTTTGTGTCCATGTGACTAGAGAATGACCGTTACAGATTTGTGTCCTGTGTGGAGAGAGAGAATGATGCTGTAACATTTAATGTGGTACTTGAGTTGCTTCAATAAATACCCAGCTGTAGAAACAGTCAAGTACTTGTTACTTTAAGTACTTCTGGTGTTTTGTCTGGTGTAAAAATAATAGCCTGCTTCTAATTTTTTGCAGTCGCAGTTTACCAAAAATACCAGTGTCGGTTTTGCAAAATGGTTTTAAGCAATGTATCGTAAACTGTTTTATAATGTCAGAAGTGGAAGAAAAAGACATTTTGAAATTTTCTGGACATATTTCATGTATGTAGAAGTCAGGCTGGTGTTACAAATCATGCAAACTGACAGTCTTGTGGAATACCTGGCTATTACTGTACTTACCGCAATTTCTCTTGGCAGACATTGCCGTATGTTGATGTGAATAGCTCTTCCTGCTGCAGATATTTTTCTGTGTTTCAAGGGCACCGAGTAGCGAGCTGACTCATTGCTCTCCCTGTCTACACACATCACATCTCTGCTCCCTGAGGTCCCCCGCCTGTTTTGTTGGACAGTGCTGTCTGCATGCAGAACACACGCACACGGTTCGCTTTGCTGTTGTCATGAAGCTGTGCTACCTGGTTGTTTTAACCTGGCATCCATCCTGGCACAGATTATGGCTTTTATGCCTTTCCTGGATGACTGCTGAGTGCTTATTATGCTGCATTGCATGGGATACTTGCATTTGGACTTTTTGCTGTTCCACATATGTTACATTTAGGCTGTTGGATGCTGTAAGTGCCTTTGAACCATGTCAGAGAACAGAAAAGGACTGTTGTCATGGTCCTTAGTGTTTCTTGATCAGAATCTAAATGAGGTTTTATTTGCCAAGTGTTCTGACGCACACAAGGAATTTGCTTTGGTGCTTTCAGTATTACAGACAATAGACAAGACAGACTGCTGGCACAGACACAGAATGAATAAATAGCATGTTTACAGAGTAAAAAGAATAAATACAAAAAAAAACTGTGGCTACTGTGAAGCAGCAAACACTAAGCATGACCCGGAGCCCCAGGCATATAAGCATTGTTGGGGTCATGTGATCTCCAAACGATGACCGTGTACAGAAACAGAGGGTAGAAGGCATGCTTCCTTTGCAGTAGTACTGGATGGTGTTTTCATGTTGACACTTGGTGAAGGATTCCACTGGTTTTGGTTCAGTTTTCAGTGCATGTACCCCCATACTTGATCCAGGTGTCACCACTAGGGTGCGATCTTTCACTATGTCTCCGTGCCCCACTGTCCTTCACGATGGCTGCTGTTTTACCCTGCCGGCACAACGCTCTTATTGCAGTTCAGGCCATGGAAGTTTAACGAGTGTGACATCCATCCATCGTTGTCTACAGCCACTTGTCCCGAGCGGGGTCGTGGCGAGCCGGAGCCTTACCTGGCAACACAAGGCGCAAGGCTGAAGGGGGAGGGGACACACCCAGGATGGGACACCAGTCTGTCGCAAGACACTCCAAGCAGGGCTCGAACCCCAGACCCGCCATACAGCGAGCACTGGCTCAACCCGCTGCGCTGCCACGCCCCCCTACTAGTGTGATGTATAAATTTATTACATTTAAACTTTGTCCTTTTCCCCATAACTGTCACAGAGTGAGTGTACTCCACTGGTGTATGGATGAGTGACCCATTGTAAGTAGTATATCTAGCAGTGTAAGTCTAAGGTGTGTGGGCTGACAACACTGCATAGTGTTTGTTGTAAGTTGCTTTCGGAGAAAAGCATCTGCTAAGCGAATAAATGTAAATAACTGCAGAATGTACTTTTTTAGAAAAACTTTAATATTGCGGGTGTAGACATGGTGGTAAATATTGTTGTGCTTTTTCAGACTAAGTGCGTGTTTGGATATTAATAAATTATTAACCTGCAGCGTTTGCTCATACAAGCCACTGTTAACACCGGGTTATTTAGCAACCGTACGTAAGAAAGGAAGTATTTATGTGTGTGGGTTTTTTTTTTTTTTTTTTTTTGGGACAGGTGGTACTTTTGTGAGGAACTTAGCCACTTGTGAAAGTTCTGAATATTTATAACCTGAAGATGTTGGATGGTAACTCCTGGAACGCTTTGTGACGAGAACATTTTTCTTCTCCCTTCACAGTAGTCAAAGGTCCAGCTGTCCTGCTAAAGCATTGCTCCTCGTGTTGTCAGAGGGGGCTTTGCGATGGCTTTGCCCTGGGGAAACGACAGTCAGTTCTCCGTTGTTTCTGTTTTTATACGACTGTCTGGCCAAGCTCTCCAAAGAGGAAGTGGGCGCAGATGTCCCCTACAGCACGATGAAAGACTGGCTGGGAAACATAGGCTGACATGACTAAAACAGGAATACAAATGGAAAAGGATGTTCCTAGGCAACCGGACAGCTGCAGGCTTGTTGAGCGAGCCCTCAATTGTGCTTTCTCCGAAGAATTACAAAGGATCGTGTTATGGCACCAAGCGACAGAATGCAGTTGCAGTTCAGTTGCACCGTCTTTTTATGTAACGAGGTCACGCGATTGGCTGCAAGTACACATTAACACATTAAGATGTATCCTGTGTTGACCTGAGAGGGTTCAGTAGCAATTTTCTGCACTACTGAATGTGTGTCTGGCCCTCGGTTTTGTAGGGCTGGATCTCTATAGACAGCTGTGTCATAAATGTATGAATATAGTGCTGCAGTTGATCTGCCAGTCCCATGCTCAACAGAGAACTTCTTTTAGTGGCGTGTTTCTTGGGGGCTGGTAATTTAGTCTAGTCAGGTCTGTTGCTGCTGTCTTGATCTGCCCGAGTTGTTGTCGAGGAGGTACAGTTATTTCTGTACCTGAGGGGCTTCATGCCAGCTCTGCATTTGTCTCTCATTGTTGCATACACTGTTGGCTGATACCTGTAAAATGATTATTTGGGAAAACACCCAATGCCATCATCGATCAGAGTACTCTTCATACATCTCTTCGCTGAGTGTGCGTTCACGTTGTGCGATAGAAGTAGGGATTGTATTCTAACCTGTTTTACCCTCTGCTCTGCTCTCAGGAGACGTGTCGAAAGTGCCATGTCCTGTGGAAGGACCATGTGGACAAGACGTGCGAGCAGGTGCTGGAGAGGGATGAGATCCGCCTCAGAGTTACCTTGTAAGTGTACCTTCTTATTTCATAGCTTTAGGGCTCGTACTGAAAAATACTAATCGTGAGCATATGTCTTTACTATTGAGCCTGCTTCCTGTAGCCTGTCAAGTAATAAGAGCAGAGAAATGCTAGTCGTTCTAAGAAGTTTGTTCTATTTGACGGCTTTTTCTGCAAAGGGGCTCCATTTTGACCCCAAGGACCGTCATAAGACTCAGGAACATGTCAAAGAGTACCAGTGGAGATGATGGAAGGCTGCTTGGATTCTTGAGTTGTTGTTTTGCTTATTCTTAGGCTTTCTCGCTTGTGACGTTGCCATTTTCTGACTGATCTTTGCTAATGCTCTTCTCTTTGTTCAATCAATTGTAACTTGTATTTCTGAAGGGGCTAATGGTGAAACTACAGTTTTTTTTTTTTTTTTTTTTGTTATAAACACTATCCGCCTTAAGTAGGGTTGAATCATCTCTGACAGTAGTTTACCACCAGTTCTCGGGATGATGAACAAGCTCAATGGCAGTGACTTTGTGTAACATTGACATCCACATTGGAGGAAACAGTTACACCCACGTGGCGTGTTTCCTGTTTTCTCTGGGCACACACCACCTTTGAATCCTCCTGGACGAAGGCAGGAAATGGCTTAGTTTGTCTCAACAAATGGAAGCCCATCACCTGAGGCTGTAAGGTGTACCATAGTTAGGGTGCTTTCAGATATTTACACCACTTCCCAACTCATGTTCCATGGCTTATCAACCTCAGTTGTTAGTTTTATTGCAGAAGTTATTTGAATATAGTTTAAATAAGGCACTAATTTTAGAATAATCTGAGATTTGTATTTTGTTCCTTCGCTGACTACTTCTATCCAAAGCTCTGAAATTTTACCAGTTTTTCCAGATGTAATTGAACATTTCAGTCAAGCTACAAAAGATGGATGCTTGAGAACTTTATTAATCCAGAAGAAAATTACATGAATCTGCATCTTATTTAGAACTATTTGACCACCAGTGTGTTGTGTGTTTTTTTTTTTTTTTTTCTTTCCCCCCCGCTGCTCCTTTTTTTTGGCCGACCGTGTTTCCCAGTGAGGAAAAAATGACAGCTGCACGTGTGAGAAAGTGCCACAAGTGCGGCACAGGACTGGTCAAGTCTGAGGGCTGCAACCGAATGTCGTGCCGCTGTGGCGCCTTCATGTGCTACCTCTGCAGGGAGCCAATCAATGGCTACAACCACTTCTGCCAGCACGCCCGCTCGCCGGGCGCCGAGTGCCGGCACTGCAAAAAGTGTTCCCTGTGGACGGACCCCACGGTAGGACAGCCCTTGGTATTAATAGCGTCTGTGACAAAGAGACTCCATTTCACTTTAAAATGTGTCTGTTGGCCAACAATATTTTGTCACTGGTTTTGTGCATGGCCGAGTGATCTACCTTAAGGACTCGCCTAATAAAAATGCACCTGTCATAGATGCATCCAATATATCGTGGTGCATATACGGTTTAAATGTTTTTTTATTAAAAAAAAGGGAAAACGCATAGTTCTCCATGTTCCATGGACAGTTTAGGCAGTGGAGCACACTTTACTGAACTGTATATGGACACATGCAGGTCATTGCTTCTTTGTTCATCCTTGATACTTGTTTAATCTGCAAACATGATCTAAACCAGAATTAAGCATGCTAATACTAAATACTGCTTCTAGGTTTACAGTACTTCTTTCCTTGATTTTAATATAAGGCTGACCTCTTTGTGGAATCAATTTCCTTTGCACTAACAGGGGCGTCAATATATGATTGTCATTTTTACTAATTTTTTCCCCCACCCTAAACTTTTCTACAGCAAGATGATGAAAGAATCATCCAGGAAATCCAGAAACAGGCTGAAGCTGAACTGCAGAAGAAGAACTCTGGTAAGTTTGTTTCCAAATCATCTCAAGCCAGTTTTGCTTGCAATATATCTATACTTCTAAGTAGGCTTAATTAGTACATTTGGCTGTTAGTGTGCATTATGAGCTCTAGTCTTGAAATCAAGTCAAAGCTATTAATAGTAATACTAACATAATAGTAACACTGCACCCCCAGAAAGTATTTTGACATTTCAGATTTATTGTAAATATTGGGCTACTGGATTTTCTGTGACAAAATGGACAGTACTGTAAAGTTTGCCTTTTTAACTGTTACTAATTTTTTGCCTACCAAATCTAGTTTTTTGTGGTGTTAAGCATACATCCTTTTTTCTTTTTGAATACCATTTTACAAGTATACATTTTACTTGGTCCTTGATGGTAGTCTATGCTTGACATGATTTGTTTTTTGGCAAGCTGTCTAATAAAATATCTATTTGAGACTAATTGTGAAATTGTGTCAAACAGTTAATGTTAAAAGGTAACTGAAGCTGAGTGTGTGACCTGTGGTAATGTAAAAATAATTTTCTTCCTTAAAGGAGTTTTGATTTTTTGCTGCCTTATAGTATTCTTTTAAATCATTCAGAAACAGTTCAGCAAAGAGCAATGTCTTCAAAACAGTGTTTAGTGTAAAAGGTGTGAAGAAAATACCTTTAGCATGAAATAAATACACATTTAGCAAGTAGTGTTTGCCCTGCAGTGTACTTGTGGTCTACTTCAGTATTTTGTGTGCCATGGTTGCTCTGCCAAGCTCTAACCGTACACATGGCTGTTGTCTTGTCCAGAGAACAAAAGGAAGCGAGTGGGTCCTCCTCCTGAGCCCCTTCCAGCCAAGGTGTCCCACGTGGCCCCGCGTGGTGTGCCCTTGCAGATGGAGCCAGCAGTGGCCCCCCACGGCCTCCGCGCTCCCCTGCTGGTGGCCCCGCAGATGATGCTGCCTCACCTGCCCCATCAACCCCTGCACGTGCGGCCCATTCCTGCCCCTTATGTGCCGCCACTGCCCAATATCCCGATCAACTTTGAGCTTCCCAACATCAATCTGGAATTCAACATGCCTATGCACTATGGACCCCATCACCGATTCTTCAGACCACTCTGAAGGGCCCAGCCCCCTCCCACCACCTCGAGAGGCAGTCTGGCCCACTCCTGCAGTAAGCACGTGCCGTCTGGACTCTGTTTCAAAGTGCAGTTAGAGCACTTTTTTGTAAAACAATGCTTTTTTTTTTTGGCATAAACTTTTGTTGGGAGACAATAACTTTGCATTAGGAGTTTACAGGATGAGTGATTTGTTCCCAGGGAAAGTGCTTTTTAAATGTCATAATTTTCCTGTTTGTCCTTGCAGTTACAGTAGATCACACAGTGACATGCCAAAACCAGCTGTTGGCAAATTCAGTCTGTCTCCTGTTGGTATTAATACTTAGAACTGTGTTAAGGGTACAACAGTGTTAGCACGCTCGTATGTTACTCCCCTAGTCACGTTGCGGTTATAAAGTTCTGCTCAGTGAAGCGCAGCAATGCCTTCCATTGTTGCTGTAACAGTAACGAGTGTCAAACCAGTGCATATGTGAGGGTGGCAGCACTGTTCGGCTGGGAGGATCACAGTGTGCAATATTTTCTTTTTTCTTTTTTTAAATTGCTTGCTTACTTTGAATTCTTAGTTTTTGTGCACCATACTGTTGTTCAGTTGTTGCCTGCTATTCAAGATGTTGTTAAAGGGAAAGGCTTTGGGAAACACGTTGCAGCGGAACACACCAGCATGCTGCCCGTGCCATTGGTGGGGAAATGTGGTGGTGATCTGCCTGTCCTTGGACACAGGAACAGATTTTTTTTAGGTTCTTCACTTGAAGGCTTCTGTGGTCCCAGACCAAAAGTTATGCTGTACAGGGAGGTTAACTACCATCCACTCCAACAGGCCTTTCCTGCGCATTCCGAGCATTGCGTGTTGTCTTTAGTAAACCTGGAGTTGTGAGTACTTTTGCATAGAAGGAAAATGTTGTGAATGTGGAAAATGTTTGTGTTGAAAAGTTCTAGAATTTAGCTTCTTGTATATTGACTGTTTTGCGTTTCTTTTTCATATTTTTCTCTTCTATTTTTCCATGGTTTGAACAGAAAGAAGCTCACTCCTGAAAACTTTAATCCAAGTTGAGTGCCTGCAGATTTTTAGACTTTTCTTTGCAATTAGAGATAGAGCACAAATTGTCATTGTATACATTCTTTGGGGGGGGGGGGGTGTCAGATCTTACATTGTAAAATAATTGTTTGATAAAATTGTACTGATAAATAAATGCATTTAAAAATATGTACATTTATTAGTTTTGACAAAACTAGATCTTGCTTCTTTGTGATGGATCTTGCATTGTTTTCTTTGTGATGGACTAACGTCCCATCCAGGGTGTACCCTGCCTCATGCAGTATGCTTCTTAATACCTTATGAACCACAGTGACCCAGAATTGGAAGAACAATTACTGATAATGAATGAATGTGCACTGTTTTAATGTATGCTAATTATGTTATGTCTTTGATTTATGCGTTTTTATTCTTGCAAATGTCATTTGATGATAACCTATAAACACACATACGGCGATACTTCTGTGTTTGACCTCGACAGACTACACATGCCCTCAAACAGTCCAGGTTCTTAGGTGCAAGGATGCTACAGGTTGTCAGAGATAATCCACATGGATTTACATTTATTCATTTAGCTGACACTTTTCTCCAACATACAATATTAAGCTGCTTACAATTATTTACCCATTTATACAGCTGGGTAATTTTGGGTCCAAAAGTAGAAGAATAAACCTTGGCACATGTAATAGTTTCAGGGGCAGCTGGAAGCATTATGGTTAGAGCTGCTGCTTTTGTAGCCAAAGGTCACAGGTTCAAATCCCACCTCCAGGTATGGTACCCTTGAGCAAAGTACTTACCCTAGAAAAATTGCTGGGATGGGTAATCAATTGTATGTAGCTCAACAAAGTTAGTTGCTTTGGGGAAAATTGTCAAATAAATGTGTATAACTAATTCCACCCCCATCTATCCAAAAAACTGAAAAAAATTTCTTCATGGTAGTTCTGTTTATGGTGTTTGGTTCTGCACTGAGAATATTCAATTTGAAAAGTATCTCAGTGCCTATTAAGATTTTTTTTTTTATTTTTTTATTTTTATTAAATCAGTATTGCTTTTATGTTACATTGAATTTTGTGATGATGACCATTAATTGTGTTAGTGTTGGTCTTTTCCCAGGGGTAAGCATCCAGATGTGTTGTCACAGTTGAACATCTGGGGGTTACTCTTCCATAAGTACTGTGGATCATAATTGTATCATTGTTGAGGTCAGACAAAAAGAGGAAATGTTGCTCCAGGAAACAAGACATCCTATAGGTATGTATTTACACAGGATGGGGGTGTGTTTCATTAAAAAGCTCTCGTCTATGAAATTTTAAAAGCTTCCATGTTAAATATAATAGTCCATTGTTTGGTTACAGAACTGTAAATAGCCAAAAATAGCCCAGTTTCCTGGGATAAACCAGTTTGCCAGTGGTTGTTTTTGTTTGGCCATGAAGATGCTTTGGTTTCCAAAGGAAATGTGTTCTAGTCTATTTTCTTTTCCATCAAATTTCATTTCATTTTTGGTTTTTTAAAAGTAAGAATGTTCTTAAAACCTGTAGCTTCACAGAATGAACTTCTGAAATGCAAATCTTCACTAGACTTGTTTGTGTCTGGATGGCCGGAAGCAGGGCAGTTCTTCTCCAAGCCCCCATGTAGCATCTGTTGGCCACATCTGCCACCCTCTGATCTTCTTTACCCATCAGGATGTCGACTTACAGCTTCTCCTCTCAAAGACTGAGCTCACCACGGCATCATCTTCAAGCCACACCGTTGTTTTCCACATTTTTGTGATTCCTGTCTTCACTGTCAGGAATATGTTCAGCATGTGGTCACATCTTTTTTGGAGCCTTTGTAGTGGTACTCTTCTTACCACTCTGTCACAGCTGTGTCCATTTACCCAAAGATTTGCCTTTTCACTTTTGTCTCCTCTGTGGCTTCAGAGGTCAGCCAGTGACACACACAGCCACATTTCGTTAATACTGGGACCCTACTACTATATTCAGAAATTCTTTTTATTGAAAAGTTACTCTTTATGGCAGTAAACATTTCTTACATCTTTTGAACATTTTTGTTTGAGTCTTCAGAACTAATGAAATAGCTCAAATTATTTGACTCATTTTGTGTTAGAAAACGAAGACCAGTTATGGAGTTGGGGATTTTTTTTTTTTTTTGCTGCTGCGAAGACCTGGCCTCTCAAGAACCATTTCAGATGGCGATGGCATATAGTTGGCATCCAAAGGCACATAGTATGAAATATTGCATATTATGTATCTTGATAATTGTATGCAAAACTGTTGCAACTTCGTTTATTGTCATACGTACAAGTATCATGAAATTCTTTTTGCATACTTCTGCACAGACTGTGAACAAAAACAATAGATAATACTGCACAAAACAATGACAATGAGTAATGCTAATAACAATAACGGTAACAGTAAATAACAGTAAGCAGCCAGAGAACTCAGAACATGAGAATGCTAAAAGTGACAGTTTAATCTACCAATGTGCTTGGAAGGAGCAGTCCAACTCCAGTTACAAAAGGTGGCACGTTGGTGAGTGTGGTATACTCTTGCAGGAGTGGGGTAAAAGCTCTTCCTGTACCTAGCAGTGTGGGTTCGAATAGACCTGAACCTCTTTCCAGGCAGCAGAAAAGAGAAGTGCCCATGCGGGGTGACTGAGCTTCATGATGCTCATCGTCTTTCTAAGGCAGCATGTGGTGTAGGTGTCCTGGACTGCTGGTAGGTGTGTGCTGATAATTTCTTGAGCTGTTTTGACCACCCTCTGTAGGGCTTTTTTGTCCTGTATGGAGCAGCTGCCACCCCAGGATGTAATACACCCTGTGAGGACAGACTCCACAGCACACCTGTAGAAAGTGGTGAGGACTGTAGTCGACATCCTGGCTTTCTTCAGACGTCTGAGGAAGTGGAGGTGTCGATGGGCCTTTTTGATGGTCGATGCAGTGTGCTCAGTCCATCTCAGTTTGGCAGTGACTGTGACCCCTAGGAATCTGAAGCTGTTGACCCCTTCTACACTATCCCCTCCTATGTAGACTGGTGCATGAGCCATATCCTGTTTCCTGAAGTCAATCACCAGCTCCTTAGTTTTACTGACATTGAGAGACAGGTTGTTGTCCTGGCACCACTCTGCCAGGAGCCTCACCTACTCTCTGTAGGCCGTCTCATCATTGTTGGTGATCAGACCCACAATGGTGGTATCGTCAGCAAACTTTATGATGGTGTTGGAACTGTGACTGGCCACACAGTCATGTGTGAACAAGGAATGCAGCAGTGGGCTCAGGATGCTTCTCTGTGGCGTGCCAATGGGGAGGAGGTGTTTCCGCCCATCCGCACACACTGGGGTCTGTTGGTGAGGAAATCCAGGATCCAGGTGCACAATGTGGTACTCAGCCCCAGACCTGGTAGTTTGAATATGCAGTGTCAGAAGTGGGATTTGAACCCATGCCTCCATTTGGAGACCAGAAGCCCCATTTGCAGAGAAGGTTTTGAACCTTGAGTCTGGCACCTTAAAGCCATCAGTACTGGACGCTAGCTGACAACGGTCTCAGCCATCCTGACAACTCTACATGTTAGTGGAGGATGTGTGCTTCACCCTAAACTCTCAAATCCTTGCCTTGCAGTCAAAACCCTAAAATGACTCATTCAAATGGTTCCTATGGCAACAGTGAGCTCAAGTGTCTGCAGTGAGAGTTTGCTCTGGAGTTTTATAACATCGTGCACACAGATCACCAGTTTGTTTCTTTGATGCTGTAGTTTGAGGTCAGTGCTAGGGAGTAAGTTGGGCCTCCTCCTCATCTGCAGCTTTCCCTTCTCTTTATCCCATGTGTCAGTTCCCACGCTGACTTAGCATCTTGTTCTGACTTGCAAGCCAACACGCTGGAAGTACAAGGAAACTCATGTACATATTACTCTGCAGTTTCACTGATTAACTGTGGAAGTAGGACAGCTGGTACTGTAGTGGTTTGAGCTGCTGCCTTTGGATTCAAAGGTTGTTGGTTCTAATCCCACTTCTAGCTGTAGTATCTTTGAGCAAGGTACTTACCCTAAATTGTTCCAGTAAAAATTACCCAGCTCTACAAATAGGTGATTTTAAGTAGCTTAACATTGTCTCTTGCTTTGAAGAAGTGTCAGCTAAGTAAATGTAAATGAGGACTGTGAAAAGCATTAAAATGTTGTACAGGTGTGAAGTTTCAGTAGATTCATTAATGATTTAAGCTATTCAGTGAGGCAGTTTTTCTTAGAAATAAGTTAACAGATGTTCCTTTATAAGGTAAAGTACTGCCCAGAGCAATTTTCATAGGATGATGAGAGATGTGTGCTTTTGTCTAGCTTGTGCTGGGAAGATGCATTGTATTTCTCTAAGCGACAGGGGAGACCTAAAGCTCATTGAGACATGGCTCTTGCAATTATGTATTAATCATCAATAATCACTCAAGCATTAATCTAATGATTTTTTTGGTGTGTTCTTGACATTTATACATGTACGGGTTGTGATGGCTGCATAATGGTTAAAAATCCATCACATGATCCCAAGAAACTATTCTGCATAAAAAATTTTAATGAAAGAAATCCTGAGTTTTTGTACACAAACTTTATTCAGCTTTTGATTCAACTTATAGGAATGGCACATCTGAAAAGAGTTTGGAAAAGCATGTAAGAATGGAATGTCTTAGAGCAAAAATACAAAAAGGTACAGTTCAAACACACCCCTCTAGCCTTTGCCTTCAGTTCATACTACTATAGAAGAGGTACATCATGAGGGTGAAGAATGGCATTTGGCTCACTAATGAAGCAATGCTTTCTGATTGGGACATGCTTCTTTGGTCTATGGCTAAAAGCCACACTTTGAGTCTGTGTACTATACTGGGAGGGTGGCAGGGGAAACCAGTGAATGGCTTCCCTCATAGCCTTTAGTTGAACTAGATTTAAGGAATTTTTCACCTTTCCAGTTTTAAGCCTTCAAGATACACACTACTTAGTAGCACTTAAGCCTTACCAAGAGGATCTTCCTAGCTGCAGACCCTTTTGAAGAGATTTATGTAATTCCTCCCCCCCAAACTCATGGACCACAGCCCAGCAGCTACAATGGATGAGATGTGACTAATTCATGGCCCTGTTTTTTTTTTTAAAATTGAACCTGCAACAGCAGCACTTTGCCCATGTAGAAATAAAGCACCCTTCACCCAGGAGTAAATCAGTGACTGAGTGCAATGTTATTTTACCTTCACTTTATTACATCTTTCACTGTTGAGTTGCCTTTTGTGCCCTGATTATTTTATGGCACAATTAATAGAAGGCAGTTACTATGTTTCCCTTTCTACAGGGTAAAGTGATGCAAAGTTAGACTTATGCAACAATTGTTCCATTAGTGTAGTTTTTCCTGCAGTTACAGAATGAGGGTAGTCATTAGCAGAGATGTCAACAGCTAAATAGCAACAGTTTAGACCTTTGAAATACAGCTTGCCTTTATAATGCAAAAAAGCACTAGCATGTTTCAGTAGTTCTCCCCCCACAAATGACCTGAGCACTACAGTTTAGGTACATGTCTGAGGCAGAGCCACTCATTCATCCCTAGCTGCCCTGTGCTCTTTGGAACCCCCTAAACCCCATGTGCATGCAAAACAAGTAAATAAGTGCCGATTGCAAAAGTGCATTTAGAATTCCCAGAGGGTAGAGCTGTCAATGGTGTCCGTGTTGGCTTTCAGGACCCCGGCGTGGTCCCCCTTCAGGTATTTGCCATCACACGACTTAATGGCTACTTTGTTGTAGTCGCAGAACTCCAGCAGGAAGTCCACTGGGGTGTCACTGCTGCTCACCACCGACGAGTCGCTGCCAACCACCCAGTATTTTCCAGTGGAATCTTAATGGAGAATATTGTGTCAGTCAGGGCAGTCAAGGGCTACTTTGTTTTAGTTGCCTTTGAAAAGGCAACTCATTTTGACATCTTTCTCAATTGCACTTTTACGAAAAATTTGAGCGCAGAAAAATTCTGCACTATAACAGCCACTCATTACCTTCAGTTAAAGATTAAGGTACCAACTCCTTGTCATTCCCACTGAGACACCTAGACCCTGTGCTCCAACTAACCTCTGAGACTGTAAGCTCCATTATTGAAGTCCAGCTGAAAGATGTCATATGAGGAGCGGTTGGAGTCCAGGGTTCCGGTCATTTTCCTGCAGCCTATGAAGCCATGCTCTCCACGGAGTACGATGATTGGTCGATTAATAAGCTTCATAATAAACTCCTCCGTTTCCCCTGCAAAACGCATTAGGTCAAGTTGGCACATTAATGATGCATTTATTCAGCTGTTGCTTTTCTCCAAAGCAACTTGCAATATTAAGCCATTTGCCATAATTTACACTGCAAAAATTGGCCACATGGTGCCATGATCGATGCAACACGCAAGAGCACATCTACTATAACTGGCGCTCACCTGCTGAATCACTGGTGGCAGCAAGCTGTCCGTTCTTCTTGGCCGTCACAAACTTCCCGTTGGCAGCTTTTAGAGCTATTTTCCTCGCACGCCACTCAATTTCAAAATAGCAGTTTTCTGACCTGGATAGACAAGCAACCTGAGTCTGAACAAAAAGCACACCATCTACCCTCATGTTAAATTTAAATGTTTTTCCTAATTTTAACTGTCCTAGTTTGATTCTCCTTTTAAAAAAAAAAAGGGGACAGTTAAATTAAGGAGTTTGCCAATAGACCTTTAACAGCACAGATATCAGGTGCTAGGATATTAACCACTAAATTACCAATGCAAACAGTTATTTGGATGGTTCCCTTTGCTTATGATGGCATTATCATGGTCTATGAAAAATCTAATTATGAGATTTAAGGCCAAGTTGACCAACATGGGTACTGCCAAATCTCTCAGTAGATGTGTTATGATTCATAAGCTTCTGATATCAAATTAGACTCACTTGGATGTAGCTGTGCACTGCACTCCGCCGTTGTCAGCTAGCGTCCAGTACTTTCCAGCACAGGTCTTAAAAGCACACTTCTTTGTGTCCTTGCTGATCTCCATCTGAAAGGTCTCTTGGTCACCTTCCTCATCCTGATTGGCTGACAAGTCAATACCTGAGACATGGAAGTTGAGATCACTTTAGACAAACTGGCACAGAATTGGACTTTTGATATTTGCATTTTAACTCAGCCTTCTGATGCTGTTGAGACTAATTCTCAATTACTGAAGAATGGAGTCATTTCCATTACCTCCCTATATAGCCCTGCATAGTAAAATTCTATTCCCTTAATGTATTACTGTACTAATTAGACCCAAAAAAAGTCCCATTGACCTGTAATTTGGGGGGGAGTCACCCAGCAGATTTAACCTTCATGCAAACAAGAGATGGAAAAACATTGACTAATACACTGGCCTGGAATCACAGTGGAATTAGACACAGCTCAAATTCATCTTGTGCAAGACATGTGCCTCGGGCATCTCAAAATGAGAAAGGGGACTGCATCTGCTCAAAATAATGCAAAGATGTATTCCAGCTTCTGTAGAAGCAGCCCATGTTGCATAACAGATCTGAAGAACACAAAGGATGTGAACGATGCACAAATCCTCACAATCAGAGCCACCACCCACCACATCTTCCAAGCTAATCAATAGAGTTGATCACATAGGTGCTTTCACTGTAGCTCAACAGCAAGAGCTCATTGCACATGATCTAGAGAAGTTGAACACTACAAAAACATGAGCAGTGTTAGCCATGCAGTACACCTGATTAGTCTTCCAATGGGAAGAGCACGAGCCTAAGTAGCCCATCAGGAACAAGCATGTGAGATGAACATGTGCTCCTTCAGCCCAACACATCTGCATTTAAACTCGAGTTTGTAGACTGAAGGATTTTGCCAGAAGGCAAAGATTCCATGATCGTCCATAGACTCCACCCTAAAAAAAGTTGATTATAACTGCATGTACCAAGTTAGAGGACCAGTGTGGTATTTCACCCTTGTTCTCCTACATGCAGGAGTCCCTCTGACAGACCCCTGATTGACCCAGCAACTTATGTATGAAATCCAGAAATTAACTGCTTATGAATACCCTTAGTAGGGTACATCTATAGCTTTCCATCAGCTGCTGAAATGCACTTTACTCAGAGTTGTACATCACTTTGGAGAAAAGGGTCTCATGCACATCAGCTTAAAAATCCTTGCGCCAAATCATTTTGCAAAATAAACAAGAAGCTGGGTGGGAAAGTAAGCAGTGCACAGGCTGGGCCTTTGCTCTGACATATGGACTTCCTCTGACAAATAGTCAATGCACTTCAATATGCAAATGAGCTTCATAGTTGAAAGGAACTGCTTCACGGAGTTCATGCAGACTAATGAGATAGTGATGGGGGGTGGCAACATACAAACATCAAAATCTGGATATGGATTGCCATGTGAGACAAACATTTTAAAAAATAGCTCTTTATACATTTGCCATACTAAGTTTGGCTTTCTCTTCAGTCTGTAGAGAAATAGAAATCAATGTCTCCCAAAGGCAAACATTAAATCCTGAACTCAATCCTAAACATCTTCAAACACTTTCTCCCCAAATCATGAACTCCTACTTTTCAAATTAATAAATATCAAACACTCAGAAGTTTGACCTGTGTCCGAGTTATTTTCGGTGACATCTACCACCTAGTTTTAGGTGGAGGAGCAGGTTGTAAATCTCTTAAATCAGCATTCAATAAATGACTCGTGGATTTTTAGAGCGAAAAGGAGCAGTGTGATCCTCAACGCCCCTCAAGTTTTTGGTTAGGCCAAGACAAACTGCACTTAACCCTTTGTTGGAGCTCCCAGCAGCCACCTTTCCTCAGAGCTCCCCATGGTAAGTCTACAACTGTCAATGAGCTCCAATAACATTGATCCCACATCAACAAACAGGGGCTTTGAACTTCTACAAAAGAGACTCTGCAGCATAGAGGGCTTGAGCACAAGCTGAGCTGACCACCTGGCCTCTCAACTCCACACCTACCTTGCTTGGTGGACACCTTCCTGTCGTTCCCGGCGATGAGCACCACCTGGGCGTAGCTCTGGCTCAGCACGAAGAGCTCATCCTTGCCCACCTTGGAGTTCTTGCCCGACCTCATGGTCCCGATGGGCCCGTTCGGGGACAGGTACTTCCCGGAGCAGTCCCTGAAGGCCACCTTCCCGGACCTGAACTCCAGCGTGTAGCCGGTGCTCCTGTCCGCCCCGGCCGCCAGGCCGCCGTCGTTCCTGAGGAACCTGTGATCGGAGGTCTCCAGGTGGTAGCGCCGATCCTGGAACACCAGGGTGATCATGGAGTCCACGCCCCACGGCACGTCCCTGTCGATGGAGATCTCGTCGGCGCCGGAGCTCAGGTGCGCGTAGCGCTTCCTGGCCACGCTGTAGATGTTCACCTGCGGGTGCATGGCGATGTGCAGCACCCACTTCTCGGCCATGGAGATGCTCTGCGCGAAGCACGTGATGCGGTCCTCGGTGCCGCCCAGGTAGCGCCGATGCGCCTCGGACTGCAGGGACCACGTGCCGTCGTCGTGCGCCGCGATGCCGAACCTGCAGTCGGCGCCCGGGCGCTCGCTGTCCGCCGTCACGTTGCCGTACTTGTCGGCCGCCACGTACCTGCCCAGGTGGCTCCTGAGGAGCACGGAGCTCGAGTCGTCGCCGTCCTGCTCCATGCTCCAGATCTGCTTCTTCTTCATGCTCGTGGCGGACGCGTTCACGGTGAAGCCGAACGTCTCGGCCGTCAGGTACTTGTTCCCGCAGCTGATCAAGCCGAACTGGATGATCTGCGGCGGATCCTCGGTGCCGTCGCTCGCCATGGCTGCGCGTGCACGAACGATCCGCCCGGCGCCGGTGAGGCTGAGGCTGAAGGTGAGACAGAGAGAGAGCGCGCGCCTGTACCGTACGGGATGCCGGCGGTGTCGACGTCGGGAGCGCGCGCGCGCGGACGCTCGCCGATCTGCAGCCTAGGCTCGCGCACCTCGGCCCGCACCTTTTTATACACGCCGGTGATGTCAGTGCCGCCGCAGCTCCTCCTCTCCTCTGAGCCGGGGTTCGAGAGAGAGAAGTCAGTTCGAATCCCCACTCCTACGCTGTACGCTCTGCCAGTTTACTGCTCGGTAACAGCCTTCTGGGAAATAGATGGCAGAACTAAATGTTAATTTCAGGGAAAAAAAAAAAAAAAAAATGTATATATAGAGTGAGAGACAGAGAGAGACAGAGAGGGGAATATTATATAGCATATATACATATATGGTCACTATATTATATTCTGTACATATGCTATTATATATGCCCCCTCTATATACTCTATCTGTAGCATATAATAGATAGAGTATATAGGCTAATAGAGGGGGCATATATGGCATAAACATAATAGCAAACATAGATACCAATATATATATGTATATATATACACACACATACACTACTGTATGTAATATACCTATAAATATATATACTGTGGGGGGGTGTGGTGGCGCAGTGGGTCGGACCAGGTCCTGCTCTCCGGTGGGTCTGGGGTTCGAGTCCCGTTTGGGGTGCCTTGTGATGGACTGGTGTCTCGTCCTGGGTGTGTACCCTCCCCCTCCAGCCTGACGCCCTGAGTTGCTGGGTTAGGCTCCGGTTCCCCGCGACCCCATCTGGGACAAGCGGTTCGGAAAGTGTGTGTGTGTATATATACTGTGTTTTCAAGCATATTGTGTAGAAAAAAGTAACGTACTGTAAAATGAGTCTGTGTGCTGGAAGCTGATGACCACATGCCATGGTGGAGGAGACCAGTACATCTCAGAATCAGAGTCAGAACGAGCTTTATTGCCAAGTATGTTCACACATACAAGGAATTTGTCTTGGTGACAGAAACTTCCACAGACAGAATGACAGTGACAAGACACAGATAATAAAAAACAGAATAAGTGAATAAAAGATACAAATATATCAAATATAAAGTACACCATATACAAAATAGACACTAAACATTATACGTATGTACAGATATGTTATGTACAAATGCAAGGGAATGTAAATAAATGATATGATGTGATATATAAATATAAATAGCGCTGTGTATTGCACTGATTTACTCTCTAGGGGGATTTAGCTTTTCATGAGGTAACTGGCCTGAGGAAAGAAACTTTTCTTGTGCCTGGCTGTCCTGGGTGCTCGGTGCTCTGTAGCGCCGGCCAGACGGCAAAGGTTCGAAGAGGAAGTGGCCTGGATGTGAAGGTTCTACAATGATTTTGCCAGCCCTTTTACTCACTCTGGACGAGTGCAGTTCTTGGAGAGGGGGTGGAGGGGGGTGCGCCGATGATTCTTCCAGCAGTCCAGACTATCCGCTGTAATTTGAACCTGGACTCATCGGCCCATCAACCTGAACCCCCAGACGATTTCTTTTCTCCTTTGCCTTTCAGCTGGGTCTTACTTACAGCTTTAGTAACCAAACTAATTCCACTATAAAGTGTCACTTTAAAGTATAATACAGGAATTACTCCTCCTCGTAGTAGCTGAATGTTTAAGTAACCCTTTATCGTATTAAATTATACAATTACAAATAGTTATTGTGTCTCCTGATCCTTTGTTCCCCGTCCGTGTCACTGTGTGACAGCTATAAATAGGCAATAAATAAATAGACGATCAATAGTTTTATAGT
Source organism: Scleropages formosus (assembly GCF_900964775.1). NCBI lineage: Eukaryota > Metazoa > Chordata > Actinopteri > Osteoglossiformes > Osteoglossidae > Scleropages > Scleropages formosus. The sequence continues at coordinate 7,186,661 of NC_041825.1, read as the reverse complement.
CCCCTATAAAAATGAATTGAATTGACCTGAATTACACCCTGGGCTTCTGCGACCATGGTACATCACTGGTATTTGTTTCTCTTTCCATGTTGCTAATCAGTTAATGTATACACACACAAACACACACACATATACAGTATATATGCTGTAGAATTTAAACATTATTGAATAAAGCAGTTGTACACATGCAGGCCAGCAGGTGGCGTAGTGTTTAGGGCTGTCGTCTTGCACTCCAAAGGTTCCTTGTTTGAATCCCAGTCCTGCTTTGATCAAGGTCCTCGCCATGAACTGCTACAGTGAAAATGACCCTGCTTTATAAATGGGTAAATCACTGCAAAATTGCTCAGACAAAGGTGACAACTGAATAAGAAGGTAAATTACATGCTTTTATGACTTTTCTGGTCCCTAACCGTCGTTTTTAACGCTTTCCTGCTCAACAGGGACGTTCCATGCGAGTCGGAGGAATCTCACAATGTGTTTTGAAAAAGATCCACGCTGTCGGTCATAATGCAATGAACACACTCTTGTCCGCTGAATTTCGCTGAGAATCTTAATGTTTTTTCATCGGGGGGAAAAAAAATACTATGTGCTAAAGATTTTATTTTTGAGCAGGAAAGGGGAGAAATGGCATAACGCAGGAGAACGAGGCCAAAACGAGCCCTGTGTGTAATTTTAGAAGGCCAGCAGAATAATAAGGTACTAAAATGTAGGACGAGTTCAGACGCAGCCAGAGGAGCCCATTACAATAACCGTCCCTGAATTGGATCCCATCAGAGCAGCAATTACCGTAACGGCGGAAAAAAATATGTATCCCTGACATACATATGCTGGTTTGGTTACCCTCACATGCAAACATTTTCACACAAAGGTCCTCGGCAGGGTAGCGTTCTGCCGCAGACCCATTACGGACGGCCACGACCGGGGCATGACAATGTCAGCTGTGTTTACCGACCTTTAAAGTGCTCTTGCCGTTTCGTAATCTCCCGCCCGCGAGGGAAAATCTCTGTGCCGGTAAAGAAACGGTCCCCCTTAGGACCGTGTAGCGAAGGTGTAACAGTGTACAGTGATCATTTAATTGTTCATATTGTTTTGTTGGTGGGTTCTGCTCTTATTAGTCAGTATTACCTTAGCCGTACCATAGTGGCTGTACTAGTGGCTAAACTGTACAGGCTGTGCTGTAGTGGCAATACAGTACTAGAGAATATTCTGTAGAGGCTGTGCTGTACTGAGAATAGTTGTGCATATACCATAGTGAATATACTGGTGGATATACTGTACAGGATTTACTCTACTGGCTACACCACTGGGTACACTATAGTGGCTGTACTGTACAGGCTACACCAATGGATATACTATAGTAGCTATACTGTACATACTATACCAGTGGATATACTATATTGGCTATACTGTACAGGCTATACCAATGGATATACTATAGTAACTATACTGTACATCCTATACAAGTGGATATACCATAGTAGCTATCCTGTACATTCTATACCAGTGGATATACCATAGTAGCTATACTGTACATTCTATACCAGTGGATATACTATATTGGCTACACTGTACAGGCTATACCAATGGATATACTATAGTAACTATATTGTACATCCTATACCTGTGGACATACTGTAGTGGCTATGCTGTACAGGCTACACCAATGGATATACTATAGTAGCTATACTGTACATACTATACCAGTGGATATACCATAGTACCTATACTGTACATCCTATACCAGTGGATATACTATATTGGCTATACTGTACAGGCTATACCAATGGATATACTATAGTAACTATACTGTACATCCTATACAAGTGGACATACTGTAGTGGCTATGCTGTACAGGCTATGCCAGTGGACATACTGTACAGGCTATACCAATGGATATACTATAGTGACGACACTGCACAGACCGCACAGACTGTGTGTATTATCTGTGCGTAGGCCTACTGGCCCAAGAACTTGGCCACACCAGTTTGATTCATGTTGAGGGTTCGGCATTGTTTTTCCCCAACACAGCGGAGCACTTCGTTCACCACATCTCCAGAGTTCATCCACCCGGATCCCGACGAGAAGCAGGGCTCTTCCTAGGGGGGCTATTTAGCAGTCTGATGTGATTTTATTGTGCTTGGAAAACATTACTCATTATGTGTTATAAACTCTTTAGCAAACAGCTGAAGTGTGCGGTTCAATTTCCGACTGATTTATGAGGTAGAAAAATGACCTGAGAGGGGGGTGCGGTGGCGCAGTGGGTTGGACCGCAGTCCTGCTCTCCGGTGGGTCTGGGGTTCGAATCCCGCTTGGGGTGCCTTGTGACGGACTGGCGTCCCGTCCTGGGTGTGTCCCCTTCCCCCTCCGGCCTTACGCCCTGTGTTGCCGGGTAGGCTCCGGTTCCCCGTGACCCCGTAAGGGACAAGCGGTTGTGAAAATGTGTGAAAAATGGAAAAAATGACCTGAGACTTTGAGCACGAGCTCCTTGTGGATTTCACATGTCACGTTGTAGAGGACAATGAAAAGGCTGTCCCGCTGCAAAAACTAAAGCGTGCGGCTCCTTTCTTTGTTATCAGGATCCTGCCTGCTTCCCCATGTCTTCCTGCTTGAGTGTTTTTTTATGTTTATCTCATAGGATCACTTCAAGGAAGAATTAACATCCACCCGCAGCCAATTTAAAAAGATTTCAGGTTCTGGGTTTCAGCTCTGATGTGGTGGAATGAGCTCCCTCTGTCACTCGAGACTGCTGAATCCCATGCAACATTCAAGAAGAGACTCAGAAAATAAGTTTTTTGGACCCATTTCTCCTGAACGGCTCCGTAAACATGCATCACATCACCTGTCACTCTTACATTTATTCATTTAACTGACATGTTTCTCCAAAGTAACTTAAAATATTAAGGGACTTACAACTATTTACCCATTTCTACAGCTAGGTAGTTTTACTGGGGCAATTTAGGGTAAGTACCTTGCTCAAGGGTACTACAGCTGGAGGTGGGAATTGAACCTGTGGGTCCAAAGGCAGCATCGCTAACCACTACACTACCAGCTGTCCCAGTTTACCTTTGCACTTCCTATCAATTATATGTGCAGCTATTTGGGTAATTTTGGGGTATTGCATAAAGTGACTGCTCCATCTGCACTTTGTTTACTCTGATTTGTATGTCGCTTTGCTAAATGAATAAATGTAGATGTAAATGTCATACCATGCAGTATATCCCCAGCTCATACTTGTTGGGTCTTTTCCCCACAACACAGCGCAACAACATTTTTCAAAGTCTTAGTTATGTTGATTTTTGCGTTGATTATGATCAGGCGAAGTTTACTGTTTACAAAAGTACCGCTAATTCTTCTAGTGTCGGTTTTAGCCACAGAATCTTGCTTTCACTATTTTGACATATAACATTTTTCAAGAATTCACGAGAATTTTTACTGACACGTAAAGAACACGGTATTAAGGGATTTTAAACACCTTTTATTAATGAAAAAATTACATAGATATTCCGCATGGGAAGATTCTAGAAAAACGCTGAAACACAGCAACCATTGGAAGATTCTAGAAGACACCAGAACATTCTAGAAAGTATCAAATCTTTCTAGAAAACACGAGATCCTAACAGGTACAGGAATATTCGGCGCCTGGAACCCAGTGGCAAAATTCGCCAAAATTTGCTAATTTCCAGAATGTGGAATATTTGTATAAAAACACATCGAACATGAACTAATGGCAAACGTATGCTTAATCTAACAAAACCAAATGTAACCTAATAAAATTTTAGCCACATTCTATAATTGATCACAATATTAATGTAATTACTGAAAAGGCTCAATAATGCCACTAAAGACCTAATAGCATTTGTAGCAAAATGACACCAGCTGTCATCCGCAGCTCTAACGCCACCGGGTAATAAATTTGCCAGACAGCTGACACATCAACAGTCGTAACAATTGCAAAAAAGATCTTTTTTTTTTTTTCATAAAGCAGGAGGAGTCAGGAAATCGGTAGTTTTTCTGTTATTAGAAAAATTTTTCCGTTGTCCTATTGTCGGTAGTTAAAATAATATTGTTTGAGTCCAACTGGGTTCCTTTAATAATGGAATTAAGTTCCAGTTGTTGTTCTAAACGGTTGCTCTGTGTTTGTTAATGGCTGCTGAATGGTTAAATAAAAAAATGGCTCGGATGTCGCCGGGCTGAATTTCGGCTTTTATTCGGGTCGGAATTTTCCACTTTTCTAACGTGGGCTTCATGGGAACTGGAAAAATCCATTTTTTTTCTTTATTAATCTGCCACTGACGGGCACAGGTGTTCCGTGCTCCTCTGCCAACATCTGTCCACATTCATCATCGTCGAGTTACGCTAGTTTCCGTGGCGATCGCATACGTCGACGCCCGAGGTCACCTTAGGGCACCGAAGGGCCGAAAACCGCGCAGATGCTCTCGGCTCGCCGGAAAGGTGAAAGGTCGGCACTTTGTTTGTCCGAGCGCACATCTGCCAAGTCGCCCTCGGGTGATGATAAGAGAGCCATCTGACCTTCCTCACCTGAGGAAAGCAGGAAGAAGAGATGAAGTTTCCATCTGTTTAAGAGGAAAAGTGCCCCCCCGTGATGTCGTCGCTTATTAGACGAGACTTGTGCTGCTCTCCTGTAACAACATTTATTTATCTTAATATTTATTTTAATAATCTATTTGTGTACTTCTCTCCAAAGGGACTTGCAACTTACTGTTATTTACTGATTTATACTGCTGGATTTTTGTTTTTTCAATCTCTCCCCAGAAGTACCGGTCGTCCCGACATACGCAGCAACAAACACCTTATTTATTTACTGATTTTTATAAACAGTTAATGTCTTTTCATTTAGCTGACACTTTAATCCAAAGTGACTTGCAGCGCTAAATTACTGAGAGTTATTGAGTCTTTTATACAGCTGGAGATTTTACGGGAATAAGTCTGTCAGTAGTATCTTGCTCAAGAGTGCTGCAGTAGGAGGTGGGATTCGAACCTGGCTCCTTCTCATACAAGGCTGAAGCTCTAACCACTACTAGATGGGTACAGGGCTGGACCAACTGATAGCGTGGTGCAAAGTACTCCAGCCTTTGCACCACAAGGTTGCAGGTTTGCTTCCCACCTCCAGCTGTAGTGCCTTTGAGCAAAGTACTTACCCTAAGTGCTCCAGTAAAATTACCTGGCTGTGTAAATGGGTAAATAATTGTAAGCTGCTTTAGAGAAAAGCATCAGATAAATAAATGTAAAGGCTGCTGGAAAGTATGTGAACCCTGTAGGGATGGGAATTATTTTTGTATGAAATATTAAACTAAATTGATAAAAATCTCACACACACACTGTCTGAAACTACTTGTCCCTAGCAGGGCTGCGACGGACCAGAGCCTAACCCAGTAACACAGGGTGCAAGGCTGGAGGGGGAGGGGACACACCCAGGACGGGACGCCAGTCCATCGCAAGGCACCCTTAAGCGGGACTCGAACCCCAGACCCACCGGAGAGCAGGACCCGGCCAAACCCGCTGCGTCACCCCACCCCCAAATATTAAAGTAAACTTATAAAATGAATAAAGGACTGTGATTTACACACCCGATTCTACTTACCTACTTGGTGTAACCAATGCAACTTGGGCTTCACTTACTTTTATACCTGCTCTATTTCCACGTTTCTACCACACGCATGATTTCCTCTAAAGCAACACATGGAATCGGTCATTACACACCTATTATGTCACATGAGAAACACTGATTCTCAATAAATAACCATTTTGTGGTAAAACTAAGGGGCACAAGGGCTTCACATACTTTGAAGCAGCACAGTCTGTGGAGAACTTTTTGTGTCACTTGACCAGTTCGGCGCCGACGTGTGAAAGGCACCAGGAACACCTCTGGTCATGGTGGTACTGAGTCTCTTCGCGCGGTTCGAGATGTAGGTCTGGAGATGTGGGTGCGGAGCACAGCAGTCATATGTGGGTCAGACTGAAGGACAGGAAGCAGGTGAGGGTGGCGCAGCGGCGCCGGAGGGTGAACTTCCAAAGGCAGGCAGGCCGGCCGAAGGAGAGCGGGGGCGCCCGTCCCAGATGCGCGCTCCAGATTTCCGTATCTCAGCCCAGTGCTTCCTTTTACAGTGTATAGGGCTGTGAGAATTATTTATGACACCCATATAACAATTCCATCAAGTGTTATTAGGGCACATATTGGTTTCACCGACAGTGGACGCAAATTAATCTGTGTCTATTATATTATGGGAAGAATTAGAACAGAAATCGTTGCAGCCCTCCGACAAACTTTATGATTTGGATATTTATGCTGCGCATTTCCAGAACTTTATGCGATCGAAATATTATTTACGCATACGGAAACTTGGCCAGATGCTGGCTTGGCAAAGCTGTCAGCGTAACAATCCAGAGCAACACAATATGTGCGTACAATGTGATGTCCTTCCTCAGGAAGCTCTTTTTTTTTTAAAACGGAACGACTTTTGCCGTGCTCACGTGATTTTGTGGTTTGCTTCAGGGCGCTCTGGTTTCCTCCCCCTGGTTCAAAGATGTGTTTAAGTTGAATTAGTGACTCTAAATTAGCTGGAATATGTGTGTGGGAGTGAATAAGTGTGTGTGTCTACCCTGTGATGGACTGGCATCCCGTCCAGGGTGCACCCCACCTAACCTTCTGTCCTGTGCTTCGAGGATGGGCTCCAGACCACCCTGATCCTGACTTGGACAAGCTGCTAATGCTGAGTGGGTGAGTGAGTCTACACTGTGTCCTTGTTCCTCTCTTAAAATGTCTGTGGTTACAATATGTTATAATATGATAAAACTTTAAGAGGACAAATGCCGCTCTGCAAAATTTCAACTTTGGTCACATTTCCTGCCAGGTATTTTTGGAAGCAGGGGTGCGGTGGCGCAGTGGCGCAGTGGGTTGGACCATGGTCCTGCTTTCCAGTGGGTCTGGGGTTCGAGTCCTGCTTCGGGTGCCTTGCGACGGACTGGTGTCCTGTCCTGGGTGTGTCCCCTCCCCGTCCGGCCTTACGCCCTGTGTTGTCGGGTAGGCTCCGGTTCCCCGTGACCCTGTATGGGACAAGCGGTTCTGAAAGTGTGTGTGTGTGTGTGGAAGCTTCTGTAAGCCTTTCCACAGGATGCTGCACCGTGATTTACACTTTAATCAGTACATTGCGCCATAGTTCTTAGTGTCATCTGGTAAAATCGTATTTAAATGAGACCCATGATTTGAATCATAATATGGCCTCATATTGACTGCAGCTGAACAGTTTACATTTATTTAGCAGATGCTTTTCTCCAAAGCAACTTCCAACAAACTCTATCTAGTGTTACAAGTCCACACACCTTATTCACTGCAGTGACTTACACTGCTAAATACACTACTTACACTGGATCACTCATCCATACATCAGTGGAACACACAGACGCTCTCTGTCACTCACACTATGGGGGAACCTCAACAGCATGTCTTTGGAGTGTGGGAGGAAACCAGAGCACCCATAGGCACTCCACACAGATGAACATGCAAACTCTGCACATACTGGGTGGGGATCGAACCAATGTCCTTTTGCACCAGCAAGCCCCTGTGAGACAGCAGTGCTACTTGCTATGTCACCATGCCGCCCAATTATTTTAATACCTTTAACCATCACCTGTGGCGCTGCTGTGCAGTCGGTTCGGTGTCTTCAATCACAAATGTTTGCATTTGTCAGATGGTGGAAATATACAGTGCCGGTCAAAAGTTTGAGTACGCGCGGGCCACTTTGGGCAGTACCTGTAGAGGACAAACGGGGCAAAAAGAGTAAAAGCAGAAGAGCCCACGGGGTCCCGGATGTCTGGGAAGTGCTGTAGAAGAGCTGGAAAGATGCGTGGGCTCATCTCCTGCTGTACCTTCTTCACCGAATGCCTCGCGGGGAGAAAAAATAGTTTTGAGAAAGTGCGCTCATACATTAGCCTCATACAGTATATGCCTTGAGTTCGTTTCAAAAAGAGGAAGTACAGTACCGTGGTATCTACCTAAAGGGATCATGCAAACTCTAGCGCAGATGGGCCAAGATTAGAACCTGCATTCCAAGAGCTGTGAGTCACCACATCCCCTCTGAACAAAGCCTTTCTCTCTCACGGCAAATGTGTACCTTTACACATCCCTAATAATCAGGAGAGCAGAACTGAAATGTTCATAAGACATAACTTTGCTGCTCAGTAAATTTCGTTTTAAGAAATATTGCCGAGCCCCGATCAGTCGGTGGTACAGTACTGCTTCGAAGCACACGAAGCCCTCGTGTCCATTAATTTCACCACGGTTCAGTGTGACATAATAAGTGCATAATGACCATTTGGTAAAATATTGTTTAGAGGAAATCGTGTGTGTAGTAGAAACACGAAAACAGTGCAGGTGTAAAAAATACGCGAAGCCCAAGTTGCCTTGGTTACACCAAGTAGGTAAAGTAGAATCGGGGATGTAAATCACAGTCCTATTATAAGTGTTTATTCATTTTATATGTTTAAGATTGAACATTCAGATTTTAGGAGTTTATTGTAATATTCTATACGAGAATAACGATCGTCCCTATGGGGTTCACATACTTTCGATCGGCACTGCGTTATTTAGCCAACGCTCCGTGGCCACCGGACCTTATAATAACGTTAGATATGCAGAAATAGAATATATACTTCCAGCATCTCTTTTCTATTGTACCCTTTATAGATACTGCTGCTGCTTTGTGCGCGAAACAAAAGTGCACCAGGCCGGCAGAACGCAGCGGCCCACGTTGGCAAAACGATTCAGACGCGCGAAACAAAACGGGGATTCTGCAAAGCGTCCCCGGCGTGTTCCGACGAAGCGTCGCAGCTTCCTTCTTGCCTCGTGGAATAAACAAATGACTCCCGAGCAGCAGCAGCAGCCCGTCAACAGGCCCCGCTCTGTGCGTCGCTCCCTCTTCCCGGCCCATTTGCATCTTACTGCTCGCGGCTTCTCTGTCCCCCCCCGTCGATTTGCATCCGAAAAGGAAACAGAAGAGCAACAGGAAATTTTCCTTGTAAATTAATTGCACGAATCACACGCGCGCACATTTTATAATTCGTATCGTAAAGACCGGGACGTTACCTGTGACTCGGACAAGTTTATAATAGCGGCGACAAGCAGCGTGTGTCGTAGGGGCTCACGCTGAGATTCGTTTACCAGCATTATTACCTCATGTACCACGAAACAACACTGCATGTCGAAGTGCACAAATTACAGTGCTTTTATAGTTCAACAACAGTAGATGAAGGCATAAGTAGATACTGTACGATAGCTAGAGGTTGTGTTTCGCATCATTCGTTCCGTAGAAAATTAACGGCGGTGCATTATTTGCAATGCGCGTTATAAATTGCAAGTTTAATTGTGAATATAAACGGCAGCACATAGTAATGATATTTACTATAATTGACAATATAAATTGCAGTACATTATAAATTGGTATTTATTCCGCAATTCTGTCTGTAAATACTGGAAGCATCTAGAACCACGGCAAATTCCTTGTGTGCATCGGCACATTTGGCCAGTAAAACTCATTCTGATTTGCATAATGTCAGTTGTAGAATATTTGGTCTCCGTTAAAGGGTGGGTGATTAGTGCTCTTTTGGCCCATTTTGATGTGAAATTCTATGGATCAAACTACCTCTAGGCCCTGCCTAGAACACACACACACACACACACACACACACACACACACACACACACACACACACTTTCTGAACCGCTTGTCCCATACAGGGTCGCAGGGAGCCGGAGCCTAACCCGGCAACACAGGGTGAAGGGACACACCCAGGACGGGACGCCAGTCCGCCACAAGGCACCCCACGCAGGACTTGAACCCCAGACCCACCAGAGAGCAGGACCCAGTCCAACCCACTGTGCCACCCCGTGCCACCCCGTGCCACCCCACCCCACCCCACCCCTGCCTAGAACAGGAGGGCTGATTTCGAAAGATGATCTTAGGCCCCCGAATGCTCAATGTGCAGAACTGATGGGGTGAGGAGAGAAAGAGAAATTCCAAACCCCGTCTTTTCCAGAATATTCAGCTTCCCTTCCTCCGAAGGCGGCGAGAAGAATATTAATATACAGGAAAGCAGGAACTCGGGGAGATGGATGGCAAGGACTTTTATTTTATTATCTTTTATTAACTCGATGAAACACGTGCAACACTCATCTCTGAAAAAATGCATGGGGAAAAGAAATGTAAAAATGTTTACATCTTCCGAAATTCAGAACTCAAATTTTCTTTTCGAGGACCCAGTGCGTTTACTTTAAGGTCTTTAGAATGAAAAACAGATGCACTGGGAGAGTGTGCCCCCCCACACACACACACACACACACAAAAAGGCCTCATCCCGGAGCTGTTCGTAGGTGTGCGGCAAAGGAGCAGCCAGTGTGAAGAATGCGCCGCTAAACAGGACACTTCATTAAGGTCATCAGATCCAGGGGGGGGTGGGGAGGTGGGAAAACTGCAGAGTGTGTGAGTGAGTGCTGCAACTTACACCACGGTCCACGATCAGCATCACACACATCAAACGCTTCCGTCGCAGCATCCTTCCTTCCATAGATTTTTTTCCGTAGCCCACGGACTTGGTTCTTTTCGAAAAAACGCAGGAAAAAAAAAGGTGAGCGATGGGTGAAATGCTGGGCATTACGTAGGGCTGAACTCAAGAAAGAGACGTGAATTTGTGAAGGAACTGTGCTGCACAGGATATTTACTCAAAATTTTTGGGAGGGCTTTTGAGGAGCTGGAGTTTCGAGGGCGCCCCCTACTGGCCGCTCTACGCCATTGCGCCTTGAAACCTCATGGAGGGTCAGCAGTGCAGTGTCACCTATTAAGGTATATATATAAGATGTGTAATATATCCTGAAATGTCAGGAAATGTATTTATTGTATTTTTCAACATATATATATAATGTAAATGTGACAGTGACAGCCGTGTGTTATCGTGGACTGTGGGCCAGGCGTCTGCGCCGCTTATTTCCACGTTTCACATGTTTCGCCTTCGTATGTTTGTGTTCAGCTTATTTCACGGGGTACGTTGTGGCGCTGAGGAGCCGGAGCCGTGCAGAACAAATCGGAACCCAGGCCCCGAGGGCCCTGCAAACGTGCTCCGACAGCCAGCGCCCACCGATGGGGAGCAGGAGAAAGGGGTGAGATGTGAGCGGACATGAGCTTGACTGTAGTGTGTGTGTGTGTGTGTGTGTGTGTGCGTGTGTGTGCATGTGTGTCCCAGCCCCACATCTGCACAGACAAACAAAACATTGCAGCGTCGGGCTCAGAATTTTATCACAAAGGTCCTTTATGGTTTATTTGTTTTCACTGATTTCGGTTTTTAAAATCACATTTTGGCGTTTCCCGCCGGGAAAACAGATGCATCTGCATCCACTGGCTTTTTTTTTTTTTTTAATAATAAAAAATCCCACCCGTGACCTCTGACCTTTCTGCCGCGCAACACTCAGCAAGGTAAAAATGTTTATTTTGTTACATGCTTATTTCATATGAATAAATTTCTTGTTCCAGATACACGTAGCGTTTTAACAAGGACGGATCTTCTGTGTGATTTAGGTCTCACTTTATTTTAAGCACGATGGGCTAAATATTCCTGCCCGATTCATAAAATAAAATAGGAAACAACATGAATAGGTTACAGGGAAATGCGTGACGACGGACCATCGGATGGGCTTTACCCCGTCCTTTACCCCGAGGGTTCTTTGACGGGAGGACACTCGTCGGATGTGGTAAATGAGGTGAACGATTTGTTATTCGACAACTGCTCCATGCGCTGGGACCTGAAACCGTGCGATCGCTCATGTCTGAAGACAAAAACACCATGTGGGGAGAGGGGTGTGTCACAGGTGGCCCAAGACACACGCTCGCCAACGCCAGGGGACGCCTCGTCCTTGTCCTGGGCCCCGCAGGGCGACGCCGACCTCCCGAACCGTTTACTGCTGAAGTGATCATGACTCTTATTAGCGTTACTTTCAATATTTGAGACAATGTGGAAGTTAGGGGCCTAAATAATCTCAGTTCGAGTTGTTTGGGTAGCGAAAAATGGGTGAAATTGGTTTCAGCAATAATAATAATAATAATAATAATCACACACTGTCTGAAACCGCTTGTCCTGAGCGGGGTCACGGTGAACCGGAGCCTAACCCGGCAGCACGGGACCCAGGGCTGGAGGAGGAGGAGGGGACACAACCAGGACAGGATGCCAGTCTGTCACAAGGCACCCCAAGCGGGACTCGAACCCCAGACCCACCAGAAAGCAGACACAGGCCAAACCTGCTGCGCCACTACACCCCCCCAGTAATAATAATAATAATACACACACACACACACATTTTCAGAACCGCTTGTCCCTTACGGGGTCACGGGGAACCGGAGCCTACCCGGCACACGGGGTGTAAGACCGGAGGGGGAGGGGACACGCCCAGGACGGGACGCCGGTCCATCACAAGGCACCCCAAGCGGGACTCGAACCCCAGACCCACCAGAAAGCAGACACAGGCCAAACCTGCTGCGCCACTACACCCCCCCAGTAATAATAATAATAATAATAATAATAATAATAATGATGATGATGATGATGATGATTGTTATTATTATTACCACCGTTATTCTTATGCTTATATGTACATTGCTTTGGAGAAAAGCGTCTGCTAAAGGAATAAATGTAAAATATAATAATGATAATATTTTTCGGCACAAAATAAGATTAAAAGCTGGGTCCCTGCGCCACAGTGGAAGAGATTTATCTTGAACTGAGACACTGTCAGCTTTGAAAACGAGTAAAACTGCTATTTGCTTTGCGTAAAAGCTTTGGTATATCTAAAGAATCTCGCTAAACAATTTTGAAATGCCAGTCATTTTGGGACGACTGCTGCCTTGGCACCTAAAGGTCACAGGTTTAAATCCCTCCTCCAGCCATAGCACCCCTGAGCAAGGTCCGTCCGTCCGAACCACTCACCCCATGCGGGACACGGGGAACCGGAGCCTAACCCGGCACACGGGGTGTAAGACCGGAGGGGGAGGGGACACGCCCAGGACGGGACGCCGGTCCATCACAAGGCACCCTAAGCGGGGCTCGAATCCCAAACCCACCAAAGAGCAGGACCAAGACCAACCCACTGCACAGCTGCACCACCGCACCCCCTCTTGAGCAAGGTACTTTCCCTCAATTACTCCAGTAAAACCACCCAGCTGCGGGTAAATAATTCTGGAGTTGCTTTGGAGAAAAGCGTCGGATTAATGGAGCGAGCGAAGTTTTGGTTTCCTGGAATACTTTCTTCTGGCTTTGACTTCCAGGCCGAGAGCCAATTTCCAGATGTCATGTTTTCGAAATGAGACTGGAAAGACAGGAAGAGCACTTTCTCACATCTCTCCAGCATGTTTTCCTAGCGTCACATGTCTGCATCCAAATCGCTCCTTCTGCTGACGACGCTGTATTTTTGCGCGAGATGTTCGCCGCTTTGGAGAAAAGCATCTGTTAAATATGTGCAAATAGTCGCTGCGGCTCCCTCGCCGTGCTTTGCGTGCGTTTTACGTGTATTCATTCAGCAGATGCTTTTCTCCAAAGCGACGTACGTCTCGGACGAAAATACGATGTTCATCGCAAGAGTAGCGGCATAAAACTTTCTCGGACTATTCGCGCTGTCTTCCTAGTTTTTAAAAAAAGTATATGTACACTACTGTGCAGAAGTCTTGGGCACTTAGATGTTTCACAAAAATATTTGTTTTAGACAGTTTTTTCACAAGTTAATGTCTTCTGCAGTAGCGTCAATGAGAAAGAGCATATTTTAGATTTCCAAGCATTCCTTTTGCAAAAAGTTACAGTATTACAGTAAGTGTTTTGTATGTTGTTAAAGAAAGAAAGTACACACACACACACACACACACACACACACACACACACACAGTCTGAAACTACTAGCAAGCCGGAGCCTAACCTGACAACGCAGGGGGCAAAGCTGGAGGAGGAGGGGACACACCGTGGGAGGGACGCCGGTCCATCACAAGGCACCCCAAGCGGGACTCGAACCCCAGACCCACCGGAGAGCAGGACCCAGCCAAGCTTGTTGCAACTCCGCCTGGGGTAAGTGGTTGTCGATGATGGGTGCTTACTGAGCTTTGTAGGAAGTTTATTAATTAAGAGCATCATTTTTGGAAGCATTTTCACTTTACAGCTTTTTTTCCCAAGTGCCTAAAACCTTTGCATAGTACTGTATGTATATATATATATGTACAGTATACATATATATAAAATATATATAAACATTAATATGTATAAATATTTTATATATATGTAAACATTAATATATATATACATATATATGTACCTATAAACATTTATGTTACGTTGCGTTACAGGAGTAGCTGCGCAATTGTTGGGTCAAACATTGCTGAGATGTCCTCTACCTACCCTGTCTCGATTGTGTGATGCGTGTAGAAATTTCTTGAAGCTCAAGACCAGGGGTGGGGGGCAGGGGCGTCAGGGGAATAAACTCCGCCGTCAATGCACGAAACATGCCTTCTACACGTGAGTTATGACTGAACCTGTTACTACGGCAACCGCCATTGTCAGGCTTCACAGAACGTTCGGCGCTCTGCGGAACGGACACTCGTGGTCCGTTTCTCCGTCGGTCTCGCCATCCTTACTCGAAACTGGTCGAGGGACCGTGCCGACGCGCGCCGTTATTCTTCCGTTAACCGGCAGCCCTTCGAACGGAGCAGACCCGTCCGCCCAGAACGGCGCGTTCGGGAGTGCCCCGCCGTGCTGCTGCTTTGCGAAGTCACTTCCTCGCAACGGCCCCCCATGCCACAGAGAGAAACCTCTCGACTTCTCGACGGTCTTTTTTTGCGTCCGAGAAAGGGGAATTAAATCTTCCACCCAGGCCTTCGAACGGTTCCGCTTCGGCTGCTCGGCGCTTCTCCTGTAACGACTTCGCGCAAATGGCCTATTTGGTCTCCGGTCGGCGCTGCCGTTCTCACCCGAGCCTTCCCATGCAGGCTTTTTTTGAGTGCGGTAATTCAGCGGCAGGAAGCGAAGAGTCGCTCAGGTTGTCACGGTCGGCGATGAGAATAGAGAAGGAAGCCTTATATGTCTCGAATGAGCTGATCGGGTCTCTTTGCTAGGGCTGGAGGTGGTTGTGCAACAGCCCTTATGTCGAACCGAAGGGCCGTCGGCTTTCTCACCGTGACTCCTGAACTGGGTGTGTTCGGAGCCCAGGCAACTAGTTAGTGTGTCTCTCTTATCGCCGACATGCCTTGTAGGCAGTGGGGGAAGGAGGGGGGGGGGTTCCCGGTGAAACTCATGCTCTGACACATTGACATTCCTTGGATTGCAGATTAAGTAGAGACCTTCAGCCTCACCTTATTTAGACAACAGCTGAGCGCTGAGGTATGGGCTCACCTGGAGCTCACGTCATGCCGCACGCCGGCCGTCTCCCGGGGTCGGGCTTCACCTGCTCTATTTGGGCATGATGGTGCCGACTGGCTCTGTGCATTTCCCCGGGTTTGTTTATCGGCACCTTGGTGGTTACCTGCAGAAACACCTGGGGGGGGGGGGGGGCACTCCTCCCATGGTTCGCACCAGGAGCCTGGATTGCCTTTTTAGGGCATGATGGACACAGATCTGCAGGATGTTCCCCCTCTGCGTTTGTCCCAAAAATGACGGCGGATCCGCTGCGCCGCTGCACTCTGTGCCTTTTCTCTCAGGGGCAGCGGAGCTGCTAGAGCTGCTGCTTTTTGCTGCCAAGGTCGCAGGTTCGAATCCCACCTACTGCTGCAGTACCGGTGAGCAAGGTACTTACCCTAAACTGCCCTAGTAAAAACAACATACCCCGCTGTATAAATTTGTAAGTTGCTATAAATAGCTTAACGTTGTAAATTTCATTACGGAAAAGCATCAGCTAATTAAATAAATACTTAAAAAACGACGGGACGTCACAGATGGAAACGGCGCGATGTAAAGATCGCGCCCGTACGCATTTACCTCCGCGTGTCGCCGATGCGGATGTCGTGACCTCAGCACAAATGATAAATGACCAATTCATTCTAAGTGGGGAATATGAAAGAGTGACAAGTTTCATTAAAAAAAATAATAATAAAAAAAAAAAAAACACTTTGACACATGTTGCGGTGTGTGTGTGTGTGTGTGAAACCAGTCCCCGGTTTCCCTTAAGGGCCCTGCAATCTGTGTTGGAATGAGAAAATAATTAACCAGCAGTGGTCGGGTGGGGAGGGGATGCGGTGGCGCAGTGGGTTGGACCGCAGTCCTGCTGTCCAGTGGGTCTGGGGTTCGAGTCCCGCTTGGGGTGCCTTGCGACGGACTGGCGTCCCGTCCTGGGTGTGTCCCCTTCCCCCTCCGGCCTTACGCCCTGTGTTGCCGGGTAGGCTCCGGTTTCCCGTGACCCCGTGAGGGACAAGCGGTTCTGAAAATGTGTGTGTGTGTGTGGTCGGGTGGGTAAATGGCAGGAGGACAAAGGGTACACACCTGGGGGGGGGGAGTGGGCGTTTCTATTTCACACCGTTATCAAAAATACCATTTCTTTACTGCGTCTTCGGGGGGCGAGGAGGAGTCACCGTGACCGCTGGGAAATCACTTTTGGCCCTGTTCTTCTTTATGACACCCAAAGTGATGCAATGTGTGGCGGGGGCTATGAGTAAGAAAATAAGAAGGCATATCCAAAATCATATTGAGAGCCTGTTATCCTGGAACGAAGTCCAGGGCAAATAAAGTTGCTTTCGGGCTTAATAACACCCTTAGTAATAAAATGGCAAACTTGACAAAACCTTCCTCGCGGCGCAATTGTCACAAAGGGCCGGGCAGGATGTTTCGATTGTGTAAAAAAAATAATATTCTCGATGAACGCTAGAAAAGAGGAAATGCTCTGAAGCGGAACTGCGTGCCGGAGTGCTTTAAAGGAGCAGAGTCTGCTTTCAGTTTGCTTATTTTTTAAAAAAAAAAAAAAAAAAAAAAAAACTCAAACGAATAACACCAATACAGAACCATTGTCATTTTGGGGTTTACGAAAGGCAGATATTTTGTTGAACTCCTCCCATTCGTTCCCCTTTTTTTTTTCCCCATTTTGAGAAGCTTCTGCTCTTGGCCTTGAGTGAAGTAATTACAGCAGTTATGCAACTTTATGCTAATTAAGGCGACTCTCAGATGTTACGAGAGCCGGCCTCTCTTATGTTCATTCATCGTGCTAGACGCTCGTTTTCAAATTGCAGTCGTGCCTTTTTCAGCGAGCAGCGTCAGCCCGAGAACGTGAACGATCCGCTAAGCACGGTCCCAGGCGTGCGTCACGCGTGCACGCGCGCTCCCGCTCCGGCGTGCGGCGATGGAACGGGTCAATTAACATTCCGGAGGAACGGAAACAAGTGCGGACAAGCGCCTCGCTCATCGCTGCTGAAACCGAGCGAGCGTCCCCCCGGTGCGAAGGATCATCTTCCCAGGGCAGCGGATTCCTGGCCACGGACACGCGCGCGGCGCAGAGCGTGGCCAGGCTGCGATGTCACGCCCGACCGGCGCGGTCGCGCTCCGACAGCTCCCGTGCTCCCGTTGCGCAGATGGCAAATGAACCCCAGGCTGTCGTCTGTTTCCAAAGAGCTGGGCCGAGGTGCTCGCCCTGGGGTAAGAGCTCACCGGGCTCCGACCCAACTGCCTGTCCCAGCGTAAACAACAGAGGGTAAACGGTTAACCTCTCAGCTGTGCCGCCGTGTCGCCTCGTGACGGCGCGCACAGAAACACTCCCCTAAAACGAAAGGAAACGAGATGCTGACGGAGCACTGAGTGGACTGTGGGCACCGATGACTAAGTTTGGCAGTCGGTACCTGCTGCCTTTTCCCATATATGGAGACAGCGAGAGATGCGAAGCAGAGCTCCACCCTGTAGGTCTGCTTCTAAGGATAGGTTGGTCATCCCAACTTTGCATGGAGGACACCAGGAGCCTAGGAGGGACAGTGTGTGTGTGTGTGGGAAAGGGGACCTCTGTCAAAGAGTTAAGTAATCCCAGTGATGTGTGTTTCTGTGTGTCTGGGTGTGTGTGTGTGTGCGTTTGTGCGAGCGAGAAACATTCAGTGTGACAAGGCAACAAAAAAAACAAAGACCAACAGTCTGACACATTTATTTCTGGGAGTCTTTTCGGCAGTTAAAGTTTAACTGCACCGGTTCATACTCTCGGTTCCTGTACGAGTTTCGCAATACGGTGCGTACAGAGCTGATACTTGACATCGCTACGACAACGCAACGAAGAAGGCGTAATGCATGGCGACGCACTCCTTTCGTTGCCGCAGTGGATTTACACGCGAGACACGCGCATGCACGCGCAAAATTGAGTCAAAATGTTTCTGCCAAAAATCTGCATCGTAACGAATAGACGATATTGCGGATACTTTTTGACCGCGCTCACGCACGTGTTTATGAACCCACGAAACGATCAGATGCTCTGCATAAGGTATTTCTTCAGCACGGAGGCGCTTACAAACCACAGGCGCTCACAGCATTAAAGGCCCCCGCCGGTCGCTCCGCCCCCATATTCAGTGCATAAAGGAATAAGAAAAGAGCGAGAGAGAAAGGGCTGTGGGAGGAGGAGGAGGAGGAGGAGGAGGCCCGCCGAGGCCACTCGCATCTCTCGCGGTGAGGCGGAAGCGAACGTTTTCCTTCGCTGTACTTTTCATTTCATTTATCCGTCCCAACACTTTAAATCTGATTTCCTTGAGAAGGTCCCATGTGACACCGGGCCCTTGCATTCTTCACATTGTTAGCAAGTGACAGTCCGATAGATTTCCATTTATGGTGGGGGCCGCTAAGCTCGTGGGCGAGGCAACCGCAGCAAACAGCGCAGGAAAACTACAGACCTCAGGCCATTAAGGCGGCAGAAACTCGGCCCGAACTTGTGGATATGAATATAAAGCAGATGAAAGCATCTATTATTGAAATAGTTTGGAAGATCTACTTGCAGTATGACCTACTAGAGCGCCAGACGGGGAGGAAGCGCAACATCTGAGATGCGATTTCTCCATCAAACGCCGTTCGCCGTCGTTCGGAACACGAAGCGGCGCTCTTCCCCGGCTGTGATGTTCGTCCCTGCTGCCCAGAAAGGAAACTGCACCCTCTCAAGTTCTCAGCCTGGCACAGAATACACGGGTGTCGAACAGTCGACCCGTAGAGTTACACAATGATCAGCACACGGGCTGAGGAAGCCTCGAGCAAGAAACGCAGTGCATCCCTGGCATCGCGTGTCAACGTTGCCATTTGGAGAAAGGCGTCGATTAACGAAATTTACATTTAGCTGACGCTTTTCTACAAAGCAACTTACCATGTTAAGGTTACAATTATTATTAGAGTTACAAACATTTGCACAGCTGGGTAATTTTACTAAAGCGATTTTTACGGTAAGTACCTTGCTCAAGGGTACCATAGCTGGAGGTGGAGATCAAACCTGCAACTTTTGGATCTAGACGCAGTAGCGCTAACCACTACGCTATCGACTGTTCCAGCAAACGTAAATCAAGCAAACGAAACCATGCTGGGTCACCGACGGAGACCCCACCTCTTGGACTTGCACCGCATGGTGCAAGTCCAAGAGGTAGGGTGTCCGTCGGTACCGGGCCGCACGCGCGTTGACGTGGCTCACCCGGTCAGCACTTGAGAAGTGTGCAGCAGCATTGTTTATTAATCTCACTCCCTACAAAAACAGGTTTTGTGTGGGGTCCGGCTTTAATTCCTAAACTAAGATGCCCGTAATATGAGTTTGTGACGGATGCAGAGATTTTGGCCTAGATTAAGGTCCTTGCTGCAGTAAGAATGGAACACTTCATGCCCACTTACACTTTCAATTTTATAAACAAATGTAGATTTTTGATATGCATATATATATATGCCTGTGTTATTAAATTCCGATTGAAAATCATAATTAAAACGATGTTTTGAACTCCCAATTTACTGACTTTAAACTGTTTTCCTATCAATTAGCTGGTGAAAATACTTGATCACCACGTAGCCGATAGAGGTGCCGCAGTCATAAGCAGATATGAGACGGAGCAAACGCATATAATGACACCGTGCGTACCTATTTTGGCTTCTTCTTTCCCCCAGGGCTAAAATATCTCTGTACAACTTCCTATGTCAGCCGTAAGAAATGCGGTTCCTGTTCGAAGGCCTAGGCCTCGCTGAAAATGCCCTTATTTGGCCAGTAGGAAAATGCATTTGTTTGTGGTAAGCTGTTACTGCAATGTTCGCTGTGAGTTCAGCTGGTAAGAAGGAAGTGGAAGGAAGATCATCCAGCAATCTGAACAGTCCCCCAGGGGTCAAAGTGTGCACTTGTCTGCCATTTCCTGAAATGCTGGCACAGTTAATAAGACTATAAATGGCGTATAACCAACGAAGCTACGGTGCGCGTCTTGTTTTACCTCAAAAGATTATTACACCTTTAAGGAGAACATGCTTGTAGCGTGCGTGTGTGTATCTAAGTGTGCGTCACGTTACTGCGCTGTATAAATGGGTTAATGACCAAACGGACTTCAGTGAATCCGGCATTGACACCACCTTGGACGAAGGGGTCAGCTAAATGCTAAACGCTAAATGCTCGATGCCAAACGCTCGATGCTGAACGTTACACGCTAAATGCTAGTTCACAATCATCGTAAATCGAGGAAAGCCTGTGCTAAACAATTAAAAGTAAACGTAACCGCTCGCAACGCTCATTCGCTCGTCGGCAGAAGGCCGGCAATGGTGCGTTTGAGCTGCTCAAGGTAGCGAGGTACCGCGAAAGGCCTATGAAGAGCTTTGTTTGCTTTTTAAGGTCTGCTTCCATAGCGGACTCGTAATTAGCGGGATTGCCACAGCACTCCCTTTAGGGCTGTCGTTGGCACTGCCACCTCCTGTCATGCTGGTTCTGAGACGATTACGCCCCGCGGCTCTGCTTCCCTGACTCACACCAAAACCGAGAAAGGCTTTTTCCAATCTCTTATGCAAGCGCCACCCCGTGAGCAGACCTGTGGACTTTTTATTCGTACTTCGTGCCGCTGAGGCCCGTGCACTCTCATTTACCGTGTTGTGTACCACCGTTGCGTACCGCAACATGGCTTCCTTTTAAAGCAAAAGAGGTGGATAAAATCAACAAGGAACAAAGGCCACGCAACATGTATACAAAGCTTGTGGCCACCATACAAATGTGATCTGAACTGTGAAATATGCAAATGCACCCCCCATCAGTCTCTCGCTGTGTATTCGGACGGGCTCAGCTTTCGTTTTCTGGCCGCCTGAAGAGACCTGTCATTGCTGAGGTTCAAGTTGGGAAGGCAATTAGGAGACAAAGGCTGGGGAATAAAGGCCAGAGAAAATATTTAATGAAGAAGGTGAAGTCAGTAGAGGGCGGGCGAATGAAAGAAAGAAATTGAAACCAGGACTCAAGAAAATAAAGAAAGAAACATGGTGGAAAAATAATACTGGGTGGAAGGTGCGGGTGCTGCAAAAAGCAGTTGACAAGTATTACATTCAACGCTGGTGGCAGACTGTCCGCTAGACACTGCTGGCACAGTGTCAAAACTATTAGGGCCTATGAAGGAAGGAAAAAAAATTAAGAAGCAGAAAAAATGTGGAAAAGAGGAAAAAAATTTGTGACACAGAAATCTAATGCAAATAAACTTCACAATTAACTTCAAATTTCAAAAACATACGCATGCTGGAAAAAAAGACACGCTCAGCTTAGCGTAAGAATCTAGTCAAGGCCTTTGGTACTCAAAATACAGTTTACAATAATTATGAAATATCATATTTACGTATATTCCAAAGGTGGGAGGGCAAACATGAGCT
Source organism: Scleropages formosus (assembly GCF_900964775.1). Classification (NCBI taxonomy): domain Eukaryota; kingdom Metazoa; phylum Chordata; class Actinopteri; order Osteoglossiformes; family Osteoglossidae; genus Scleropages; species Scleropages formosus. The sequence goes on along the minus strand of NC_041825.1, from coordinate 7,164,821 downwards.
CCTGGAGCAGTTTTACTTCTTGCAAGGTGACGGGTACATTTTGGCAGGATGCCTTCATCAGCGTTTCTGTCTTCAGCTTCTCCAACAATCGTGTGGTTTAGTGTTATAGTACTTTAAAGTGCATCATGTCAATGAATGTAATTCATCTCCATATTTCGGAGTGGGAGTGCCTAGGACCTACAAATTCCAAAATCAACCCCTGTTAAAAGCATCTTATTTCAGCTTCAAATGTCCAAAGGGAAACTCTCAAAGCTGGATCTCATAACGGTGCCAGATTACAAGGTAGGCAGTGCAAGGAGCACAAGACTTGTGTGCGTGGTGGGGTGGGGGGGGGGTGTGAAATAGCTGGACATGTGGTCAGCACTATGTTCTTGACAAATGGAGTTGCATGTGTGGTGATGTGATGACAGCTGAAGAGCTCTGCCTGTTCCCTTCTGTTAAAAGGCTTCAGTGGTTTCATGATGGTCCATCCTCTTCTCCCGGTCTGGATACACTCTTCATTTGAAGGCAGACTTCATCCGCAAAGTAACCTTTTACAAAGTAATTTTTCACCAGTCATAGAGAATTTCTTCTCTGCCGGGCAAAACTCCAGTGTTTTGCAGATCATGTTGGCAGCAGGTGTTTTGAAGAGCAAAGGCACTACTTTTATTCCAGTAGAACATTTGCGAGACTGAATACATGCTAGCAACCATGATTTACACCCTCCACCTTATCAGAGAATGTGAACACACACACACACACATTTTCAGAACCGCTTGTCCCATATGGGGTCACGGGGAACCGGAGCCTAACCCGGTAACACAGGGCGTAAGGCCAGAGGGGGAGGGGACACACCCAGGACAGGACGCCAGTCCGTCACAAGGCACCCCAAGCGCGACTCGAACCCCAGACCCACCAGCAAGAAGGACTGTGGTCCAACCCACTGCGCCACCGCACCCCCCGAATGTGAACACATTTTCAGATAAAATTTTAGCAACTTATTCACATATCTGGAAAAAAAATATCCAAACTGTTCAGATTAAATTGACATCATGACATTTGCAAAGGGAACTAACAACTTCAAATGTATAGACAAAGTATGAGTAATATAATCACTTATTCACTATTGGTAACTGCTTATCCTAAAGCAGGGCCCTGGTGGTCCAGAGCATATTCTGGAAGCACTGACAGAATCTTTACAACCTCAACAACTTTTTTGCCTTTAAAGAGCACTTAGCGTGCTTAGTAATTAATTATCCTGCTTGCCAGTAAAATAGAGGTTAGAGCCACTGCCTTGCAATCAAATACCCAGGTTTATATCTCTCATTCCCGTAGTGCCCTGTAAAAATTAAACGGTAAACAATAAAAGTTACCCAGGTGTATATATGGGCAAATGACTGTAAATGAATTTAAATGGAATTTTGCTTTGGAGCAAAGCATCAGCTAAATTAATAAGTAATGTAATCTGGTAATAAATTAATAATACATGTAGTCAATAACTTTACAGTATATGTAAATGGTGATTACCCTGCTTATTATTTTCTCAGTTCATTCACAGAACATTAAGTAATACTGTCACACTCACTCACTAAGAATATTTACTCTACGTTTATTAATTTAGCTGATACTTTTCTCTAAAGAAATTTACAATGTTAAGATACTTACAATGATTTACCTATTTATACAGCTGGGCAATTTTTTACTACAATAATTTTAGGGTGAGTACCTTGCTCAAAGGTCCTACAGCTAGAGGTGGGATTCAAACCTACGACCTTTGGGTCCAATGCAGCGGCTCTAACTACTGCACTAGCAGCTGACATATACAGTATATTGCTACTTTTGCTACCATTCAAGGGGGCATTCTCTGTAGATCCACCCAGCAATAAACTGCACAACAGCCTGTTGCCCCCCCGCCCCTTTCCGCACCTTGGCCGGGAGCTCTGGTGCTGACAGGCACACAAATCAGAAGGCAGCGGTGACAGCCCCAAAGCCTACGCTGTGTCCGACATGATACGAGAGGTGTGTGTGTCAACAGCGCCTTTCTGCACACTGTAAATCCCAAAGGCCCTTATATGGCATAGGGCCTTCTGCAGGCCACCGCATGCGGCTATAAAGAGGAAGTAGTGCTTCCTATCACTTTGCAGTGCTATTGCTGCGATGGAGGAAGACTCAGGAAAGGGTCCATGATAACACTTAGAAAGCAAGTTACAACAACAACTGATTTACATTTGGTCATTTAGCTGGCATTTTTCACCAAACTTAATGCGTTACCCTGATTACAGTGATTCACCCATTTAGACACATGGGTACCTTTTACTGGAGCACTTCAGGGTAAGTTCCTTGCTCATGAGCACACCAGCACGAGAAAGATTAGAACCCACGACCTTCAACTCCAGAATTTACCGCTGCACCACTTATTGTCATGATAAAACAGATTCCTTTTACTTTGAGCTTCTGCCTGTAGGCCTTAAACTGGATCATATAGTCATAATTATGGAAAAGAGTGACCCATACAGATGAGTATATAATCAAGCATCCCATGACCAAGCCACGAACATGGAACCACGTGCTTAACATGTTATGTCTGAAAGCTTCTAAGTGCCTTTTATGCTTCCTGATATAAGATCCACTGCTTTTGACCAGCCAAGGGATAACAAATTTATGACATCAGTACAGCGCATCATAAAATGAATGATTTATGAAGAAGGGGGGTATCTCAACAACCTAGTATACTGCTGATATGGATATGCTAGATTTCACTCACCAAAGTCCATTTATGGACTGATACAGAAATGGATGATTGTGCCCTTTTCTTTACCTGAACCATCTGCCCTGCCTTCTGACCTGCCTGTGTGTGGCCCACATCTGCAACATGTCATTTTTAAAGGTTGTATTCTTACTACCTCATGCTGCATACAGTAGTGATCCCAACAGCAGGTAACTGTTATTCACCAATTTACCATAGGGATTTTACTCACTTCTTTTTGACAACCACTTGCGCTGGTCAAGGTGGTTCAGAACCTATCACAGAATTCCAATAGCCACACACACAACTGCAGGATGCTAGAATGTTCAGTCCACCTGAACCCACACAGACATGGGGAAAACTCTAACTCATATGCAAACTCTACACATACTGAGCTGGATTTGGGTCAGCACTATTCAATGTACCAGCATGTCACCTGCTTCCTTTTTTTACTTTATGTACCATTTTGTAAAAAAAAAAAAAAAAATCACAAGCAGAAAGTACCCTTACATACCGTGACATACCCATAGCTACAGGGAATTTCGGTGGGAATTCTTGAAGGTTTTGAAGATCTGAATAATATAAATATTTTTAAGTTACAGTATAAAACCAAAAACAAGAATTCTAAAATTTTATAGAAGCACTGAAATGCTGGAGATGGACTGTTTGATAAAAAAGCTTTGGGGCAGATACTAGGGCCTTCAGTGTTGAATGCCGTAGGTTTGAATCCCATCTAGTGTTACTGGGCCCTTGAGCAAGGGACCCATTCTAGATTGCCAACAAAAAATACCCAGTTGTGTAAATGACTGAATCTTTGTAAGCTGCAGTGAGGATAATCCGCTTCAGTTAAATGTAAGAATATGTTCTTTTAAAACAGGATGCTTTGCGCAGTTTGGGAGTGAAGATGTGGGTCCGACAATAGGGTGGGCAGTTTGTGCAGCTGGTTCATTACATGTGCGAGTTTAAAGGCAGTTGGTGGAGAGGCTCAGTACGACTGCCTTGTTTTCTGGATCCGCTACGCAGGCTTGTCCCGCGGAATGCAAAACAAGCTCTCCGAGTGCACATGAAGATGTTATTATCAGATCAGTCTTTGGCTACAACCAGCTCATAATCAGTGGGCCATTTCAGTTACAATCAGTGGTTTCGGGCCCGTCATAGCATGGCTTGGTCCAAGCCGAGCCTTCCCAGCATTTATAACGAAGGCATAAACATATTGATTATCGACGCTAATTCACAAAATAAATATTCAATAATATGTAATATTTTCAATAAAGTGCCCGGATGGCTGGTAAGAAGACAAAAAAGTGCTAAAATCTTAATCTTTGGAAAATCCAAAAATGACCTGTTCGGTGTCATTCAGTAACACATAAGTCTCAAAAATAATACAAAACTATAACAAAAGCCTGTAACTACAGAACACTTAAAACTAGTAATATGATAATAAGCTATTAACTATTTGAAAAGTGTAGAGGTGTTAAAACATGGGTGTAACAAGGGAGGAGTCGAAACTCCCGCAGTGTTCAAGTCAGCCTGTGTATAACTCCTCTAGGACGTATTGTTCATACATCTTGGTCCCCCCAGTACTTTACAAGCTGTTATGCCATGGCATTTTAATCCTTTGCGATCCACTGTTGGTATGATTATGGATCATAAAAGAATAAAAGTTTCTATTAGTAAGACTGTACCATTCTCTAGGAAGCTTGTCACAATATTGTTTCAAGTTCTGCTGTAGTTCTACAGTAAGAAGCTATTAGTAGGATAACCGTGGATCTTTCTTCATGTTACCGTAACAACGGTGCATTAAAGTGGTTTAATACAATAGAATTCCACTTTGTCAGAGTGATGTGATATCTGTTGTTTTCCATTTATGGTATCAGCGGCAGAGCTTGTTTTGTGTATAACAATGTCCTAAATGCTCCAAACTCATTTTTTCATTGAAATTACATTTTACCATGAACACAGCCTGCTGGGTTTTCAGTGGCTGGAGGACTGATACCAAGGTTAAGTTATGTTTTGCACAGACACCCTTTCACTGGAGTGCAGAGTCGAGTGGAATGTGAGGTATGGAACAGTTGTTCACACCCTGAGCCTGACAATTTCTGATCAGTTCCAGAATGTTTTGCTTTTGGTTTCGAAACACCTCAGAACTGGTGACAGGTTTAAAACTTTCTTCATGAGGTCATCTAAGAGACCATCTCTTTACATGCAAGCAAGTGTTAACACTACTCTATATACTGTATAAATGGAGGCAGGCAACATAACATAGCAGGTAAGGAGATGGAATTTTAGTGTGGTTAAAGGTTTTTGGTTGAAATCCAACCCCACCTACATTTATTTTAGCAGTCACTTTTCTCCAAAGTGACTTCCAATGAACTCTATGTAGTGTTATCAGCCCACACACCTTATTCACTGCAGGGACTTACAGTGGGTCACTCATCCATACATCGGTGGAGCACACTCTCTCTGTCACTCACACACTATGGGTGAACCTGGACAGCACGTCTTTTCGAGGAAACCAGAGCACCTGGAAGAAACCTACGCAGACAACCTACGAACTCCACGCAGACTGAGCATGGATTGAACCCCTGTCCTCTTGCACCACCCAGGCACTGTGAGACAGACTATGCTGTCTGGTGCTGTACAAATGGGTCCAATATCAGTAAGCAACACATGAACCTGTCCAAAAAAAACACAAATATGGGTTGACGTTGGACTCAGATGCAGGGCTTGAAACACTTCAACACTGTGAATGTTAAACTAGGCAGGCTCAAGAACTAGGTTCAGAGCTTCTTGAAATGACCAGACGAAACTTATCCAGGCACTTAGCTAAGTCACATGGGTGGAATAACCAGAGAGCTCATAGAGGAATCCGCAAAGCAAGCCGGACCAAACATTCTTTAATACTAAGCAACCAGTGATATCAGATGTGAAAAATTCTACGACTGATGATGTCATAAAGAATCATGGATGGTTCTCCAGGGAAACACTTTTGATGTTAGACGAGTTTGTGTTGTACCTCCAGACTTTAAGCCAGTGAGGGGTGATGGGGTTCATGACATCACCTCTGTGGGCGAAACCAAACTAAATCTTATTTACCTGCTGTTTCTCTCTTACATTCCTAATGCCTATAAATGACAAATACAAAAAATTGACTTTTTGCCATTAAAAAATATTGCTGTAAATGTAAATGTGATATTTACAGATCAACTTTTTGGCAGCACTGTTTATAAATTGCCATTCCATTAATAATTACTGTATCTCTCACTGTCAGTAACAGTTTTACAATAAAACTTGCAAAGAAACAAGACAACTATAATCACATACAGGAACCTGATGACAGCTATCTCTATTTTTACTTCCAGTGCAGCTTAGCAAAATGAGGGCAAGTGCAACTGGACGATTGCTAAAAGAAACTGTGTCAATGAACGACTTACCTATATTACCTCTCTTCTCTTGGCTAACACAGCAGCAATGCACACAGTAAAAATTCAGTTTCTACGTCACGCAATTTACAAGTAATTTTTAAACAATAAGACTATTTTAAAAAGACACAGACTTTGGTTATCTGTGATTCCGTCAGATGGGATGGTATGAAATGGGGTGAAACTTACCCATGTATGGCACTGTCAAGGCAAAATCTTGCCTCTGCAGTGTGGAGCAAACTAGCATGCAAAAAGGAAAAACGGCAGCATTACAGCTGCATGAACATAACTCAAAAATGCACATCGACCCATTTATTTTTTTTCATTATATGCATTTCAAGCGGTGCAGCTATAGTGCTGGTGTCTCACGGCTCTCTGTAAACTCTTTCTGTGTGAGGTTTGTATGAAATTCCTCCCATCGTCCCAACACGTGTCTCGTGTGGACCTGCGACTCTGAATTGCCCATACTGCGTGAGTTTCAGAGTGTGCATTAATGTCTGCAGTAGTCAGACATCCCTGGCATACCCTGCTTTGGAATACTTCTGGGGTACTCTCTGGGCCAACATATCCCACCTTACCCCTATATCCCTGCAGGGATGGCTGGTACCTTTTGGACGTAAAGGTTGCAGGTTTGATCCTCACTTACCCTTAATTGCTCTAGTAAAATTACCCAGCAGGGGGCGCGGTGGTGCAGTGGGTTGGACCGGGTCCTGCTCTCCTGTGGGTCTGGGGTTTGAGTCCCCCTTGGGGTGCCTTGCGACGGACTGGCGTCCCATCCTGGGTGTGTCACCTCCCCCTTCAGCCTCACAGCCTGTGTTACTGGGTTAGGCTCCAGCTCCCCGCAGCCCCATATGGGACAAGCAGTTTCAGACAATGTCAAATTACCCAGCTGTATAAATGGGTAAATCATTGTAAATAACTTGACGTTATAAGTCACTTCGGACAAAAGTGTCAGCTAAATGAATAAATGTATTACACATATGGATACTGATGATGGATACATGCATTTATTTCAAAACTGCATTTGCACAGTGCTGCTTTTCTCATCTTTCTAGGTTATATCTGACTATATAATATATACAATATTTCAGCTGGAGTACCATGCAGGCAGCTGTTCCATAGGCCTGTAGCTGAGAAATCAGATGAAACCCAAAGTGACAGACATATAGAAACCAGCATATATTTCAGACATTTGGGGTTTACAAAGACAGATGCCTCCCGGTTACTGTACCTTCGGGTAGAGCCGGAATTGTTACAGTAGGGATCGGACCCGGTAGGTGTTGCGCCATCTCACCGTGCCACGCCTTCCTATTCAAAAGTTGCCATATCAGCTGTTGCTAACTTGTAAAAAAACACGCAACACCTTTATGAGAACTAAAATTACATGCCAGCAAACGTGCCAAGACAACGTAAAGACACAAATGTATTTTGGGACGCAATAACTATCGAAATAAAAAGCATCTCACACACAACAAAGGCTGTAAATACACATGTACATCACCATCATTTGTCAGCATCCCAAAGCCAAAGAGGAAAATGCCTGGTCTGTATGGTAAAAGCAGTGTGAAGAGTGGTAAACTGTTCCGAAATGAAGAACTGGGCGGGGTTGTTGGTCAACACTTGTCTTTGCCGGGTGCGTTGGCCGTGGTGCAGGGGGGAGAGCAGCGGGAAGCCTGGAGGCCGCAGCCTGGGATGTCACCCCCACAGCAGCGGAGCTCCTGGTTACCATGGAAACTAAACGCAAACTTGCTCGCATCTTGCTTTGAAACTTGCCACAGCTCATTGCTTCGGGTGCTGGTGAAAGGCGCTATATGTGGCGGAACGTATAGTCATAGGTACCCTAACAGTGAACGAAGACAACGTGTGCTGGTCACACGTGTAGCGAGGAAGCTGAGGTTACACTGACCGTGAAAGTTCAACACACTGACTGACACAGCAAGAAGAGCAGCGCGGGCTAAGGGCCCGGCTACTTGGCTAGCCCGAGAGCTAACACCCACTGCTGCTTCGCAAAAATAAATGACACAAAAAACCGGTACATTAAGTGCACGTTTTTTTTTTTTTCCTTCTTTACTAATCATCAAACCCTTTTTCGCTACTGTAGCATAAACGTATGCGTTCGCTGTTTCTTTATTTCCCCCTTTTTCTCTCTTTCTCGGGTTGCGCCGTGCAGCACTGCGCTCGCGCATACACTCACACATAGCGGCCGAGTGACCGCCCCAGCCAATCAGAGTGCTGCGTGCACAAAGTTTGCCTTTTATGGCTTGAGCCGGGCAGGGGAGCTGGTATAAAAAGACGGGCGGGGAACCTACCGGCTTCACTGTGAGCTTCTCCTTACACAGCCGGTGCAGGAAAAAGCAGCTCTCTAGTTCTCCTCTTTTCATCCGCAACACCTAAACCTACGGTGAGTCTGCATTAAAATGGTAATCTAAATTTACGATTGCATGTTATTTTAATCAGATTACTGTAGTTCTTTCCTTAATCTGAAACCGTTACTGCCTAGGAGCGGTGTCCGCCCAGTGCTGCGTTTGAGATCTTAAGGTCATTGAAGATATTTTAAAGAAAACTAAATGTTTTTTTTATTCAATATTGAATATAGTAGACTATATACTACTTCTGAAGGTCGTAGCTATGCGAGTCACCAGCAGTTGTGCATCTGTAAGTGTTCCTATTCATTAGGAACGTCCTTGATTAATGTAAATGGCTTTTTTTTATTTTTTTTTTTTTTTTTTTTTTGCCGGCTTGCCCGTTCGCCCACTCTCAAAGAATACGAACGCGTGTCTTATGAGTTGCGGCGTTGAATAAAACGTCGTGTTTTTTGGTCAGAGTTGACTCACAGCAATATGAGCATGCATGGCCTTCGAGAACACTGACGAGGCGGTGGCGGTTGCCATTTCCAGTCCTGAACTGCCCGGCGCCTCATGCCATCATGGTTGCGCTGCAACTTCTCTAGTTAACGAACCCAAACGTAACGTTATTGATGCACTCGTGCGTATTTGCCCAAGTAGTGCAACTGAAACCACCGCTCAAATTTAGTGGCATTGCCTAAAGTGCCAAGTGGCGCAAAGACGTGTTAATGGGTTTAGGGAGTGGCCGCGGCCGTGTGTACCGTCGCCTTCGTCCGTTGGCGATGCGTCCCATGTCTGGCTAAGGGCCACGACGCCGCTCAAACCATTACCTTATATGGTCATAGCGCGAGAACGTGTAGGGACTTCCTTTGTCTAGCCTCTAGGCGCCAGCTCCACCTAGCGGCACTTTGTAGTACAGCAGGACTCAGGAAATTAGTTGGTCACATGGTGGCACTGATGCGTATATCAAACCTGCGGCAGACGCGACCTGACTCACTCTCGAATATTGTTTCTAGTTCAACAATGGACGACGAAATTGCTGCGCTGGTTGTTGACAACGGATCTGGCATGTGCAAAGCTGGATTTGCTGGGGATGATGCGCCACGTGCTGTCTTCCCATCCATTGTTGGTCGCCCAAGGCATCAGGTATGAATAATTAAGCTTTAATTTCACTTTGACAAATGTGTTAATGCACTTCTAGTTCAGCTCAACTACATTAAGCTTACAAAGTAACACTTTGTCTCTTTCAGGGTGTCATGGTTGGTATGGGACAGAAAGACAGCTATGTTGGTGATGAAGCTCAGAGCAAGAGGGGTATTCTGACCCTGAAATACCCAATTGAGCATGGCATTGTTACCAACTGGGATGACATGGAGAAGATCTGGCATCATACTTTCTACAATGAGCTGCGTGTTGCCCCTGAGGAGCACCCTGTTCTCCTCACTGAGGCTCCCCTCAACCCCAAAGCCAACAGGGAGAAGATGACACAGGTTAGTCTCATGACTAGTTAAACTACAGCATCTCATTCTTCTGTCTTTTAAAGGCTCACTTCTATTCCAACACTCTTTTCAGGAATATTCTCTTCAGACCTGATTTCTCCTTTCTCTGGAAGTTGCAGGTTTCTTTTCCTTTCAGTTTCTGACTTTGAGGAATGTTGTGGCAGCTCTGCACTGATGCTGGAATAACACGTGTGTGTGCATGCACTAACAATGGTGTTTCCTTTCATATTCTAATGAACATTTTCTTCCCTTGCAGATCATGTTTGAGACCTTCAACACCCCAGCTATGTATGTTGCTATCCAGGCTGTGCTGTCCCTGTATGCCTCTGGTCGCACCACTGGTATTGTGATGGACTCTGGTGATGGTGTGACCCACACGGTGCCCATCTATGAAGGTTATGCCTTGCCCCATGCCATCCTCCGTCTGGACTTGGCTGGTCGTGACCTCACTGACTACCTCATGAAGATTCTCACCGAGAGAGGCTACAGCTTCACCACCACAGCCGAGAGGGAAATTGTCCGTGACATCAAGGAAAAGCTGTGTTACGTTGCTCTTGATTTTGAGCAGGAGATGAGCACTGCTGCCTCTTCCTCTTCCCTGGAGAAGAGCTATGAGCTGCCTGATGGGCAGGTCATCACCATTGGCAATGAGAGGTTCAGATGCCCTGAGGCCCTGTTCCAGCCCTCATTCCTGGGTAAATATTTCCTGTCATGAATGAATGTAAAATATGCTGCTTACTGATGAGACAAGCTAACCTGCTTTTTGTTCCATAGGTATGGAGTCTTGCGGTATCCATGAAACTACCTTCAACTCAATCATGAAGTGTGATGTCGATATCCGTAAAGACCTGTATGCCAACACTGTTCTGTCTGGTGGTACGACCATGTACCCTGGCATTGCAGACAGGATGCAGAAGGAGATCACAGCTCTGGCTCCAAGCACAATGAAAATTAAGGTTGGTATTGTCAGAATTATTTTTGGTATGGTGCAATTTCAAGGATGTGTACAATTAACTCTTGTTCTACATTTTCAGATCATTGCCCCACCTGAGCGCAAGTACTCTGTCTGGATTGGAGGCTCTATCCTGGCCTCCCTGTCCACCTTCCAGCAGATGTGGATCAGCAAGCAGGAGTACGATGAGTCTGGACCCTCCATTGTTCACCGCAAGTGTTTCTAAATGAACTGTTACCACTCCACCAACTGCGCAGAGAAACCAGAAACGACAAATTGGCATGGCTTTTGTTATTTTTGGCGCTTGACTCAGGATTTAAAAACTGGAACGGTGAGGGTGACAGCAGCGTTTTGGCAAATAAGCATCCACGAAGGTTGACAATGCATCTGAGGACTTAATGTACATTTCTTTAGTCATTCCAAATGTTTAATGTTAAATGCATTGTTCCAAACTTATTTGCCTCTATGAAGGCTGCCCTGTCAAGTGGGAGCACAAACTTTGTATTGCTTATGTAAATTAATGTAACCGAAAATGTCTGGTTTTGTACTTTTCAGCCTTAAATTCTTGGTCTGGTTTGTTTTGTTATGCAAGAAGCTTTACCTTTTCAAAAAGGTTTACATCCCCTGGGGCATATGTTCAAAGCTGTTTTGTGGGAAGTGGCAGTACCAGACTTATGGTGGGGCCTACTTGTACACTGACTAATACAAATTCAATAAAGTGCACATGTTTGAAAAGTGCTTTCTGTTTCTTGGGTCTTTATGTGCTGAAATAGCATAGTGCAGCCTCCTGGCTAACCAATTTACACTAAAGTGGTAACTGGGGCAGGTGCAGTGTTAACATAATAGCAATGGTCAACAGTGGGGGGGGGGAAGGTGGGTTCAAACTGACTTGAAGGGAAGAAGAGTTAACATCCCCCACAAGCAACATGAGTAAATGACCCATCACCTGAGTGCCACAAGGGTGACATTAATTGACCACCCTTATGAGTACTGTGGCCTAGGTGGTTCAAACAAAACTGCTGTCCTGGATGTTACAGGATGGGACTCTTAAGTATAAGGGTAGTTTCCTATTAAAGTTTGAAGGGCTACCCACAATGTAAATAACACATAAGTACCTTAACATAGAATCACTGATATAAACGCCAGCTTCTGGACATCACTAGCACAAGTCATTCTAGCCCACAATGACTGCGTTCCATAAATTTGATTTGTAAACCTTACGGAAATCGGCCATAGTTACATGAGTATTTTCACATTTTACACGATGCGTAACACCACCACCACCACTACGAGGGACAATTTATCAGTTGAAGGGGGAAGCTCGCCAGCGTTCAACTGCATTAAGCAACCAGCAGCCAATGAAGACGGAGCAATGAAGCACGTGACTAACACCACCGGAAGTATTGAATGTTCCGGAAGTACGTTCGCAATCATGTTCCGATGGACTACAACAACTCAAGATGCCCAGAAATTGTCAGAATAAAGCTGTTAATAGTAAGTAGGACGAACCCATGCAGATATGTATTCTTGCCGAAAACGGACGTCGGATGGCAACATGGATAATCAAAATGTAGAGGTACGTTAAAAGCAGCTCGCGCTGCATCGATCTAGTCTAGTCCCAACGTTCTGCTAACTGTCTACACTCGAGTTTCACTCGTTCGTGTAGAAATCATGACAATTAACGCCGTGTGAATGTGGCGGGGCCGAGCTGCGCGTGCCCATTTATCACGTTACATTCACGTGTCCCTGTGCCGCCTCGCGAGCCGGGGCTACGTACGTAACGTTCGTGCTGGAAACACGTGTGTGTGTGTGGACAGCGAGCGCGTTAACATGATGATATTGTGAACATTGATTGTAGCAATGTTTGTTACTGTTCTCTTTAGCTGACACTTGTTCGAGGTTTGACTCCAAAATTCAATCAGCTTTACCCTGATCTGTCCAAGGCAGGACGTTCTCACTCACTGTATCAATTTGGGTAAGTGCCTGTTGATCAGGGCACTACACTGCAGGACAGTGGGATTCGAACCCATGCCCTTCTCACTCCAAGGAGAAATTCGGTACGCTCCCAGCTTTCTCTCATACTACATCATAACCACAATAGCAGTGAAAGTGTTGGAAGGCTGTCCTTGATGAGGTCATGACCCACATGGTCAAAGCAGCAGGGCCCAGTGGGTTTTCTTCATCCTTGTCATTACAGTGTTAATGATTTATACCTTGGTGTGATGAGTCTGGTGAAAACATACCAAAGTGTTCAGTTAACCATCTGCAATATTTCACTCACTCACTCACTCACTCACTCACACACACCACATGTCTGGAGTAGGGTTGTGGCAAACCGGAGCCTAACCCAGCATTGCAGGGCACAAGGCCGGAGGGGGAGGGGGCACACCCTGGACGGGACGCCAGTCCATTGCAAGGCACCCCAAGCGGGACTCGAACCCCAGACTCACCACACAGCTGTACCCAACCAAACCCGCTGTGCCACCACGCCCCCTCTGCAGTATTTCAGCGCATTAATATTATTAATTTTAATTGATTTGTTTGACATAATTTAGAACATTACACAATGTAACAAAATTTTTCAGTTAGCTATCGCTATGTCGATTTTTTTTTTTGCTGTGATTACTTAGTTTCCTAATTACAAAAATACCACCAGTTCTTCAGTGTCACTTCTAGTCATGCAATCTTGCAGCCATTGGAAGATTCTAGAAGGTACCCAAACATTGTAGAAAGTAGCAGAACATTATAGAGAGTATCAGATCCTAAAAGGTACTGAAATATTTGGTGCTTGGAACCTGGTACCAAAATTTGCTAATTTTAAGAATGTGGAATATTAAAAAAAAAAAACTCATATGTAGTATGAAAGTATGTTTATTTTAACAAAACTACATGGAAAATGCAAGAAACCCCAAAACAATACATTATTTAAAATTTTTATTATTAATTAATTTAGTATTTCTATAGATGGGGTTGTATTATTAAAATTAATTGTAGTTGATCAGAACATTATTTTCAATTGCTGTGTGTAGTAGTATGGAAGCTCAGGACTAATATTCCAAAATTAAGTGCTAAATGGAGATTTTTGTGCTTGGCAAACGTGGAGCAAGTACCGTCAAAGAGGAGACTGTGGGCTTTGAGCAGAAATAAGTGTAAGTGAAAATGTCTTTTGTGTCTCTGTTTAGGAGAGGTTCAGTTTGGACTGCGTGGAGCACAGCGGCATCAGCATTTCGGGGTTTTCTGACGAGATCTTGTTGAACATTCTGACACACGTGCCCAGTCATGACCTGGTGCTCAGTGTCGGAAGAGTCTGTAAAAAGATGAAGACTTTGAGTCTGGACAAAAGTCTCACTAACCACGTTAGACTCTCCAAAGAGTACCTGGTAAGGACTGTGTTTCTATACTTCTTTCTGGTCCTCCAAAAATGGGTCGTTATTCATTTTCTTTCATGTCAACAAAGTTAACATTTTTTGGGGGATGAAGTTGAAAGAAGTAACAAAACAAAAAAAAGGTTGGCATTCCACTTTTCTATTCGTTATCACTTAAATAGCTAAGGAAGTGTGAGATGCTGAATTCTGTACATTTATAGTGGATCATTTACATTTATTCATTTAGCAGACACTTTTGTCCAAAGCGACGTACAACTCAGCAGAAGTACAATTTATGCATTACATTAAGAGGAGACAAAGCTGCAAACATGAAAGTCCCAAGCAAACCCAGTTTGTTCCCTACCACTTGCTGCACCGAGGTTCATCACAGTAGGTGCATAAGACACAGGATAGACAAAGCCCGAGACCCTCCCACCATTTTTTTAAAAATATTATAAGATACACAAATTAGCATGTACAATACCAGAGTAGTGGCTGAATAAAGGTTGTATCTGGGGATGCTTATGGAGTTACGATGCGTGAACAGTTACACCATAGATGAGCTGGAGAGATCTTGGGTGAAGTGGATCTGGAAAGGTGAGTTTTCAGACCCTTCTTGAAAACAGACAGAGTTTCCGCAGTTCTGAGTGACAGGGAAAGGTCATTCCACCACAACGGACCCAGAACCGAGAATCTCCAAGGTTTACCTTTCGTGCGCGGGACCACCAAGCGAGCAGAAGTAGACGAGCGAAGGGGCCTGGCTGGGGTGTAGCGATTGAGTAAGTCTTGTAAATAGCTGGGAGCAGTTCTATTGATTGATCTATTGTACACAGTAACCAGGGTTTCGAATTTGATTCGGGCAGCTATAGGAAGCCAGTGCGGAGAAACGAGTAGAGGAGATACACGGGAACGCTTTGGCAAATCAAACACAACTCGTGCAGCAGCATTCTGTATCAGCTGCAGAGGTTTGATGGCAGTAACAGGAAGGCCACATAGGAGAGAGTTGCAGTAGTCCAGACGGGAAGTCACCATGGCCTGGACAAGTAGTTGGGCGGAGACAGTAGTGAGGTAGGAACGGATCCTACGAATATGATGCAGGATGTATCTCCGGGACCGGGTTGTGGCTTCGATATGTTGAGAGAATGACAGACTCGCATTAATCGTTACTCCCAGACTTTTATAGAAGGAGCTAGGCGAAATGAGTGAGTTGTCCAGTTTGATCGACAGGTCGTGACAGGAGGACAGGCCAGCTGGGAGGTAAAGAATCTGTTTTGGAGAGGTTGAGTTGGAGGTGGTGATCATACATCCATGAAGAGATGTCCGACAGGCAGGCAGCAATGCGTGCGGAGATGTCTGATGCACCAGGTGGAAAGGGGAGGAAGAGCTGGGTATCATCAGCATAGCAGTGGTATTTGAATCCATGGGAGGCTATGACTGGACTGAGGGAAGAGGTGTAGATCGAGAAAAGAAGAGAACCCAATACTGAGCCCTGCGGAACACCGGTTGAGAGAGGCAGAGGAGAAGAACGAGAGCTCCGCCAGACCATTTGATAGGATCTGTCAGAGAGGTAGGACTCAAACCATCTTAGTGCTGCACCTTTGATCCCAAGCTGGTTAAGAGAGGAGAGTAGAATCTGGTGATTCACAGTGCAGACAGATCGAGGAGGATGAGGACCAAGGAGAGGGAGGCAGCTATAGCAGCTTGGAGAGCGTCAGATACCGCCAGAAGGGCAGTCTCAGTGGACTGACCAACTTTGAAACCAGACTGATAACCATCGAGGAGATGGTTCCGGGTGAGGAAATCGGACAGTTGATCACAGGCTGCCCACTCTAGGGTTTTAGACAGGAAGGAGAGGAGAGAGACCAGTCTTTTGTGTAGATGTAACATATTTTTCTATGTCTCTCAGGCTAATGATGATGCTGTTAAACAAGTGGTGAAAGAGCTGGCCAGTGAGATCCAGACGCTCAGCATGAGTGGGTGCTACTGGCTTTCTGGGGCTACCATCGACCAGCTGACCCGGTGCAAGGGCCTCGTCAAGTTGGACCTCTCAGGGTGTCGTCTGACTTCGGTGCGACTCTCCAAGATCCTTTCCTCCCTTCGGGGTTTGCGGTCATTGGCCATCGACATCAGTGCTGGCTTTGACTCTAACCAGCTGAGCAGAGAGAGCAAAGCCACCCTGAGTAAGATTAGTGAGCTCAAACAGACACTCTACACACCTTCCTATGGTGTGGTCCCTTGCTGTACCAACCTGGAGAGGCTGCTGTTGTACTTCGAAATCTATGACCTCACCAGAGAAGGGGCCACCATATGTTGCCAGCTGATGGTGGGTCAGAGCAGCATCCCTCACTACCAGAACCTGCAGGTGTTTTATGCCCGGCTAGCTCCTGGTGAGGTCAACCAAACACTTGTCAACCTGTACCTGGCTGTTTTTAGTGTCCATGTGCCAGAGCGCCTGCATGTCTTCATCATCTCTATCCCAGGGAATAATCCAGGACACTGGCCTGCTGCTAAGAACCTCCTAGATGGAATTGCCAGAAATGGGGCCCTGGAGGCCCTGCAGTTGCCCAAGACCTGGCTAGACCAGAGCTCCCTGCAGCGTATCCTGAAGCACAGCGCGCCCTCCCACCTTAACTTTAGCCGCTGCTCTGTCTTTGGCAGTCAGCTCATTCACAGCATCCTGAACGGCGTGATGGACCTCAGGCAGCTGGTTAGTCTCAATCTCAGCGGCTGCATTCAGGGGCTGTACTTGGACTGCACATGGAAGGCCGACGAGCACATAGACAGTCACGTTATGGAGTCGTTGGCGAGCGCTTGCCCCAACATCAGGCACCTCAACCTGTCCGCGGCACACTACCACAGCACACCTGGCTCGGAGGAGCACCTCTGTGCCGTTCTGACCCGGTTTAAGAGCCTGCGTTCCTTGGCGCTGCCAGTGTGTGCTGTCTCAGACGGTGTGAAGAATCCGGAATACGCGGCGAGGGGTAGCACGGCTCCGATCTCCAGCTCGCTTATGCTCGGCCTCAGGAAGGGCACCCGAGTGGGCCTGCAGACATATAAGGTCAACTCGGACCTAAGGGATGAGCAGACGAGCTCCAGCTTCCGCGCCCTTCTGGAGGGTAACCCCTTCCTGGAGGAGATTGAACTCATAGGGTCCAACTTTTCATCGGCCATGCCTCGCTATGAGCCGGCCATCCGTAAGGAGCAGGCAGCCTGCAGCTGGGCAGGCCACATCGGAGACTCGGAAGTAGCAGCCCTGGGGGCTTTAGGTTTCCTTCGCAGGCTGACTTTAGCGCAGCTCCCCGGCATCGTGAAAGGCACTGGCCTGGTCGAGGTGGCCATGAAGTGTCGGGACCTGCAGGTGCTTTCATTAGCCAACCTGGGATTGTTGAAAAATACCACCTACATGCCAGCTCTCATCGAGGCCTTGCCTTACTGCAAACAGCTCAAAGACCTCAGGTAAGAACAGAGGAGTGCGCTCGAGTGCCACGCTGTCCGCACCCGTCGGCCTTGTTGCAGGACACGAACGGGAATCCCGCTTCGCACATGCAGGAGTTTCTGTAATTCTTCCCGTATGTACTCTATGTATGACCCCGATTATACTAAGGACTTTACACACATTACTACTGGCAGTTTTACTCCCGACTTCCTGTTAAATCTGCTACATGTTTGAACATTTTTTTTTTTTTTTTTTTTTCATTTTTTAAAATCTCAGCAAGGTTCTGTAGTTTTCTTCAGACAAAAGTGTCTCCAGAAATCAGTTTGTATTTGTTTTTTTTTTTTCAAAACTCCATAGCCACTTTTACCCTAAAACCACGTTCAATAAAAACTTAATAATGTAGATATCCCTTGATTTATTTATGCATTAAGTTCTGTAAAATTTGATCCTTGTAATAACAAGTTCTTTAACACTTTACATATATTTATTAGCTTTGAGGTACATGAAAGTCAAACAAGTTTAAAACATTGTTTCCACAAATTCCCATTCAGCACCTGTTGAACTGAGTGAAAATTCAATTCTGAAATAAAACAGGTGCGATTCACTTATGTCTACTGGCCAGATCTGTGAGTATAGCTTTGTATTTGCTCTGCTACAAACTGAAAATTCGTAAGTGAAAATTTGTAAGGGAAAAAGTAATATAAAATAAACTAGAAAATATTTGTATGTTTGGAAATTCATAATGCAACGATTCATAACGCTGGAAGTCTGCGCATGTAAAGCGAGGGTTCGCAGCAATAGAATCACTGGGAATGTATGGAATAGTCTTTATTGGTGTTTGTTTTCCCTCTGTGTTTTTTTTTTTTTTTTGAGCATGTTGGCTTTGGGAAGTTGGTGTAACACGCAGTCCTGTGTCCCTTTGCCCCCCCCAGACTGGAACAACCCTACATAAATGCCAATGCACGCTTCTTCCAGGCCTTGAGCCAGTGCAGCTCCCTGCGCCGCCTCTGCCTCATATCCCGCAACGGCACCTTCCAGGCTGATGCCGTGACGGCATTCATGGCCAGTTGTCGCGACGTCATCATGTGCCACATGTTCATGGGTGGGAGCCTCGTGGCCTGCAGGAACCTGCAGAAGGCCCTGCAGGACAGGTGAGCGCCTCCCGCAGCCCTCCAATCCACAGTTGCGGTTAGTCACTGAGTTATACCTGGATGGTGAGGTGCAACGAGCTTGTGACCTCGGTAACGCCACCTGGAGTCAGCGTGTCCCGCAGCGCTCGAGGATCACATTTATGCACCAGTGGCCGACAAGCTTCCTTCCTCCTGGGCTTCTCTGAAAATGAGGAAACGAGATATAATTCCGGGTCTTTCCCAGGCTAGCTTCCTTAGAACGATTAATGAAAAAAATGTGAAGAGTTCAAGTATTAATTAATAACAAAAACAGTTAAAAGATGTGGGCAGACACAGAAGACAGTGGAGGAAAGGAAACGAAACTACTCAGGCTGACAGCGGTAGGTTGGGGAGTGCAGGGTAAGTGCTGTTGAGTGGACTCGTAGTGACCACTCGCGTGGTTTTCATGGTAAGGGAGGGTATGGAAGTGGTTGACTGTTTCTTCCTTGCTTCCGTCTCTTTGTATTGTGAACATGGGGAGAAGATATAAGTTCCACACACTCCACCCAAACTTTGCTAGATTCAAACCTGTGCTCGAACCAGTAGCTCAGGAGCTGTGCAGCGCAAGCATCGTCCGAGGCCGGCTGGGCTAACTGACTGCCCATCCCAGCACGCCGCCGCACAATGGCCTGCATTCGTGAAGAATTTCTGGATGGATCTAGATCCTCCTGTCAGAACAGATAGTGAGGTCTTGCAGGTCTCGACCCCACAAAGTTGACCGCAGGGGCTCAGCCATGACAGGTCTGTGGGCAAATAAAAGATTAATGGGTACTGTATACAGTTACATTTAGCAGGCTGACAAACAACAGCATGGACAGCATCACTAACCCTTCAGTCTGGAAAGGATTTTTTCAAAATTGAGGATCCCCATAACTGAATTCTGCCCCATAACTCCGCTCTGTAGTCAAACACTCTGACTTGAGCATACAAATGAGTTCTGGTGAATAAGTACCCTCCAGAGCCTAATATGTAAGCAGTACAGTTTAAAGTCTCTTTTCAACCCTGTAGGTTTGCAAGAACTGATAACTTGATCATCATACGTTCTGGGTTTTGTAGTTGATAGCGGTGTTGCGCCCTCTACAGGTTAATAGTAGAAGGTGGACGACAGCAAAGTGACATCTGTGTCTGAGACGCTCGTAAAAATATAGCGCAAGACTTTAATTTTGATATTTTTATTAACGTTGATCTACACTGAAATTGAAACAAATTTTAAAATGGGTTAATAATGAGGAAATGGAAATCTGGGTGTATGAATTGCCCTCTAAACATGAGGAGGAGAAATGCAAAGCATTAATGGTCACACATTTAAAAAATGAATGGATCAAACACGATTCATTTTATAGATGGGCTCTAAGACACAGTTGTTGAGAGCGGGCAAACCCTCCTCACTGTTGTTGCAAGTACAGCTCGTCCTCAGCTTACGATGGGGTTCCTTTCTCATAACCTTGATGTAAGTCACAAATGCCCTTATGCAATATTATATAAACCATATGGACATATAAACAGTTATTGTGTATGAGTGCTACGTTGGATAGTGCAGATGCAGACTTTTTTTAAAATTTTTAAAATTTTATACACACGCACACATTTTCGGAACCGCTTGTCCCATACATTCCTGTTAAAATATTAATATATTATTTAAATTTATTCATTTAGCTGATGCTTTTCTCAGAGCGACTTACAATGTTAATCTACTTACAATTATTATTTACCCATTTATACTGTTGGGTCATTTTACTGGAGCAATTTAGGGTAAGTACCTTGCTCAAGGGTACTACAGCTGAAGGTGGGATTTGAACCCTCAACCTTTGGGTAGAAAGACACAAATTCTAACCACTATATTTGTTCCTTTGTGCTATACATATATAGAGAGAGATTAATATCAAATGTTATATTATTAGTAATATAGAATAATTAAACCAGTTGTTACAATGCTGCACTGTTATTTAACTTTCATTTCTAAATCTGTTTTCTTTTGCATTTTCTGCGCCACAATAATACTCATGCTTCCACTTGCTAGCTATTGTAAAAAAAAACATAAAACGGTAACCAGAAAAGTAAAATGTTTTGCAACAAAATGTTCTGAAAATAATTCAGTGATCTTGCAAATGAAAGGTACGCGGTGCCTTTCGGAAACACGGCCACATGGGGTTATCGTACAGCAGGCGGAGCCGTAGGTCGTCGTTAGACGATACGACCAAATGTAGGCGTTCGAAAAGAGCGTAAAAAGGTCAGCGTCGTAAATTCGGTCGGTCGTACGTATGCGACTTACGACCACCCGTAGTAGAGCTGTTTGTAGCTGGACTTGAAGTCATCTGTCAACTTCTCGTGTGTTCTTGTGGATGCGTGACCAGCGTAGGCCAGTGGGGACCTGTTTGTCTGCTCGAAAAGACCGTTGGAGGTTATAGCCGCCGGTCTTGCCGGATATAATATCGACAATCAGAAAAATGGCACTTTTAATGTTGAGTCGCTCTTGATAAGGTTTTAGGATAAAGATGCCTAAAATCATATTTTTAAATGGCTTTCTTCAACGCTCAGGATGCAATATTGAGTATTTGTTTCTGAGGGCAGGGTTTACTTCTTGTGTAGGAAGATATTGATCGCTTGTGGCAGGAAATCAGTAGATCCTCAGCACATAAAGGGCCTTTTGCCTGGGATAGAAGATTAGGATCGCGTTGGTGTAAGGCGCTCCTGTTGTTTGGAGGCTCTTTTATGACACTGCACTTGATTCATATCTAACACTGTTAGCATCACACATGCAGTGTTTGTTCCTGAAGACCTTTTCAGCTTTTTGAGTGTTTGAGGAATAGCTGGAGATCATGTTCACGTATCGTGTTCGCCCTGCCTTTGTTGCCCAAGTTCTCTTCTGCCTTGTCAGTGTGATGTGCTGCCGAACGGGCTTTCCGGGGGTGGGGGGGGCCGTATTTAGCCCCCGAGTCCGTGTGGCACTCAGCCAGGCTTCTCGCTCTGGGGCCTGCTTTCTGAGCAGTAATCGAAACATGAGCGTACCCACCGTGAACACGGGGGGAACCTTATCCTCCACCTTCACCACAACCACCCCCGCCCCACCCTCAGCACCGCTGGGCACGGTCGGTGAAAGAGCCGGCAGCTCAGACAGCTGCACGCCAAGCCTTTTCCAGCGCGGCGATCTGGCGCTGAAACAAACGCGGCACATCCCGAAGCGGTGTTTGCTCCTTACCGTCTCCAAATAACAAACTTCCTGCCCGTAGTAAGCAGTGCAGACAAAACTCGGTGCAAAACTTTAAAAGAGCAAGGAAAGGAGTGTAATTGTCTGCTGTTGCATTGCAAAGAAAATGTGTGTAATCTACCATGTTCTACAGCACATCTCAGTAATCCGGTGGAGTATATTTTCTTTGTAGTCGTATCGGGAGGGAAAACCGCAAACAGCCGTATCGGTTTGGCAATTTGGTTTTGAGCCTCGATGAATATAAGGTCACGTTATTAACACTTCTTAATCACCGAAGGGGTTTGGAATCGGCGAGTGTAAGTTTCGGCTTAACGCTAGCGTAACGTCCTGCAAACATCGACGTGATCATGTTTCATAGTGCACTCTTTCGGTGGCCTTGATGACGTCAATCATGTAATTAATCGGGTGGAAAATAAATAGCGATTTAATTGAGAGATGTGTTTGAGTAGGAAATATCTGTAACTGAAATATCTTCCTCCGTTTCTTTTTGACTCGTAGTTCCTCTGGCCCTGGTACGTGAGGAAAATGTGAGACCTGCTCCAGCCATGGTTGGCAGATTGCCATGGTAACCGTGTCCAAAGCTTTTAAAGGCGAAAAACTAGGCCATCCTTATCGGCTAGACCTGACGCTCAATCGCTCCACACCCAAAAATGAACGTATTCGTTGTACACCAGCCGTACTACGCAATGCGTCGTCCTTTAAAACGAGCGTAACGGAGCCAAAATGTTTTATTAACCCGTAACTCGCCTAAACAGTTTTACGCTGCTGCGGATAAACGACGAGTTTTACTTTTACAAACTAGAGGCGGGGAGTTTGCTCCGTCACCGAAGTATCGCAGGCAGTTTGGTGCGGAAACCAGCAGGGGGCACTGGTGTTTGTCTCATTCCTGCAGCACCGCCCTGTCTTCTGATTAGCAAAAACGTGGGAAGGCGAGATCAGTGTCCTGCTTGTCTGAAGTGTGACGAGCCTTTATAGTGTTGGTGTAAGATTCTGCGTACAGGCCATGCGCCGCAGTGGAAGGACCCCCTTTATCGACTGACTTGAGAGGTACAGCCTTCACCGTGGCCCTCCCTTCTGCAGTTATTTGTACCTCTTCATCTCATTACTGCCACTGTACTCCCTCAGGAGGAATGGGAATGCCAGATTTAATATTTCTGTTTTAATGCAAAAAGGGGTAAAAACAATTGAGAAAGAAACAGTTGGTCTAATGGTGCTATTTTGTTGCCATTCCTTGAATATTTATCGAAGCGTAACAAGTGCAATATCAATTTCATATTACACTGCTGCTTAGCAGTAGAAAAGAATGTTATTGGAGATGATAAAGAATTTCGATTGTTTCGTTTGAGCTCCTTAGCGCTCAGTTGTTTGGGAAAAATTAATATGCATCATATGAGTACCCCTCTCCAACAGAGCAGTGCTTGTGCGAATGTATTTATTCTTACAGGTGAACAGGATACTGTCAGTCGTGTCAGATGCCTTGGAATTGTGAATGGAAAATAGAATAAAAAAAACTTTAAAAAATGCCTGGTATTACGGTGGACGAATTTCTACTGGAATTGTACGGAACAATAGCTGCTGACTCTCGAGTTTTATTTTCTGCACACATTGTGTGTGTATAGATGTTCGTGTTTTGTATTTTATATATACTTTTTTTTTTTTTTTCCCGTAAAAGATGTAGAAGCCTTTCCTTGTATCTTTTTCTTTTAGGGTAGTTCCCCTTTTGCTGCTGTGGAACTGCCTGTAGTGGATACCGTTATAGGGATTATTATATGACGAAAGTAGAGAAAGAGGTGAGCACTATCGAAGTGGAGATATTTTCAGGTAAAATGTTTTTTTTTTTTTTTTTTCTTTTTTTATATCCAGTCCAGGGCTGCTGTGACATTAAGTCTGTTGTGTCCAAGGGTTTTTTTTTTTTTTTTTTTTGGCTTTCCTGAAATGAGTTTTGGCGATCTCTGACAATTTTGTATAGCCTTCCACTACTTTGACAGGTTAAGCAGAGCATGTCCCCTCAACCCCCCCTCCCTCTCTCTGTCCGTCCTTTTTTGCTGCTGGCTGCCTTCAGGCATCACTTGCAGAAGCCCTGACTCTCCACCTCAAACTCATTTGGGAGCGAACGCAAGCACAGATGGACCTGGGTGCTATGGTTCCTTGCATGAGTTGATCCAGACAGTGACCTGGACATATTTGCCTACGTGCTCTCTCAAGCTGAGCCTTTCTTTTAGGTTCTATTCATTGGCACAAAGTCAGTCTAGTTGAGTGCGCAAAAAGCCACCTCTGTTGGAGTAAAGCACATAAGGAGCAGTAGTGATGCAATGAGATATAAGCAGACCCTTCGTGCTCTCAGGACTCCCATCTATCTGCTGGAATTCATAATTGGCCGACTCCTTGTCCCTTCCATCTCTTTAAAGGTGTTCTTTGTTTGGATGACATGCAAAGGTGCTGTTGTCATTCCACGTTAAGTGTGGTGTAGGTGTCGGATAGGCCTCTGGATGTCCAGCGGTTCTCCGCCCATCCTGGCCGAGCCGCTTTGGATTTTAAGCCTCAATTACAGCACATTAGTCAGTTTCTCACCATTCCCACTTTGAAAGCTCTCTAAAAGAGTGCTTACCTGTATTTTACTTGCATTAAGAGTAAATGCTCATACCTTGGTCAAATGTTTCTGGTGTGCAGCGGAGAATGGGAAATTATATACCAGAATGAACGTGGATTCAGTCTTTTAATTAAGTACAAGTTGTTGAAATGAAATGCTGTGTTCCTTCATTGCATGACTAAAGCCTTGATACAAAGCTTTCGTGAAATATTGTTAAGTCCATAGTTTTGATATAATGGAAACTAATTAGGAAGTCTTATCATAGATACTTTTTTAATTTCAGTGTCTTTATTGAGCAAAGTGGGGAAAAATGAGGTTTACTGCGAGCTGCGAATGCAAATCTCGGTCTGTTGAAAATCTTTGTCTATTGCGGTAAATGTAGGGGAAAAAAAATCGTAAGAGGAGTTGTAGAGGTGCGCAGTCTGACTTGTTTCCACGACTTGTGGAATAGCTTTGGCCTTCTTGGATGCAGAACTGGTCTCCTGACTAAGGTTCAGACCTGTTCCTAATATTATAATTATTGTTATTTTGCTGCATAGCCAATTCCTGTAACCAAAGCCACAAAGAATGCTGCGCATTTATAATGCTGAATATTTTAACATGCTGCGAGGTGCAGAGATTTTGCATTCCTGAGAATTGCCATTGTTGCTGCTCCCTTTGGGTTTGTCCCTGGAACGGCTTGATTATAAGAAGCGGTTTATTCTTTTATCGATAATGATAAGACGTGCGACGCTTTTCCCGGCCGCTCCGCTGAATGTCCTTGGACACATAGATCGACATTTACTCAGCGCGCACGAGTCCCTGCTTTCCCTTGCTGAGTAAATGGGCCCCATTTGCCAAGGCTGGGCGTGCTGTGTGAGGGCACTGAGCTCTGAGTGTTTGTGCTGTGAGGCTGCCCACGGGGATCCTGTGGATGAGCAAATAGTGGGACGTGAACTTCCCAGGATTTTAGGGGTTTCGCTTAACCGGGCGTTCAGATTCCTCTGGCTTTACTTCATTCATTTAGTCTTTTTAAGCGGTATGATAAACAAATGATAAACTAAGTGCGGCTTCCTTTCTAAATTGATTGGCCAGCCAGATTGAAGTGTGTAATGGATCAGCAGAGCTGTTAAGTTCTGCCAGGAGCCTGGGTTCGTTTTCAGGTAGTCCTCGACTTACGACACGTCCCTTCTCTGCCATCTTCCAGCCGTCTCAGCTGGCCGTGCTGCAACGAGGCGCCATATTTCTCATGCACTCGATCAGCGTGTCTGTCAGCGGCTGCATTTTATTTGCAAAAGCATTGTTTTATTTACAGAATCTTTTGTTTGTCATTCCATTCAAGTTACCTTTTTTGTTTTTTTTTTTTAAAACGACCAGCACGCGGAAATACGAGTTCTGGGGTGCAGAAAAACAGAATTAGAAATAAAAGTAAATAGTGCAGCCTGAAAATATGTAATTATAATAATGTGCTGTATTTGTATTGTTGTTTTTAAACAAAGTAGTTGATGGTAGTGTAGCGGTTAGACCTGCTGCCTTTGCACCCAAAGTTTGTTGGTTTGAATCCCACCTCCAGCTGTAATACCCTTGAGCAAGGCACTTACCCTAAATTGCCCCTGTAAAAGTAGGTAAAAGACTATAAATACCTTGACGTTAGAAGTCACCTTGGAGAAAAGCGTCAGATGTGTGTGGTTATAACATGGAAAATGTGAGATTAATGAAAAATGTAACAAAGCCCCATCAAACAATGCAACGTTCATGCACACCCCTCCCCTTGATCTTGAACACACAGTTGAGTTTAAAAAAAAAAAAAAAACATAAAGGATGGACATGGTTATGAATAAATAAATAGACAGATAAATGTAAAAAAAAAAAAAAAACTACTTGGACATGCACCTTAGAAGGAATAATGGAAACAAATATATGCAGACAAACTGCAGAAAACTGTGGGGGGGGGCACTAGTTATCAGGTGTACCAGGGTATTACAAAACAGAATGGAATTTCAGAGGAGCTCTGCCAAATCTAAGGTTTCACACTTGTTGTAGAGGCTGATTGTCCAAGGCATCAAAGTGTTCTGCAAAGTAGCTCCAGTCAGAGTGGAAACGATTTCTAGAACCTCGCAAATTGAACTTAATGCGTTCCAGTTTCAGAAAGAACAACATGTCTCTGAGCCGGAGGGAGAAAGGACGGGGTGCTGGGAGATTTGCGAGCTCTCGGTGTTGCGCACCTGGCTTTTAGGGAAGCAAAGGCGACAGCATTAGACGGTTTAGTTCTCGGCAGAGAAAGGTTTCAAGGAAGTCCGAAAAGTGGTATAAATGGGCACGGGTGTAAATCAGTGCGCCTAAGCTGGGGCAGTACCCCAAACAGTGAGTCTGTCCATGCTGTCCATGTCCCGATGGACACCAGCTCACTTGTCCTTACTGAGGGGAACCTGGTGAAGGATCTCAAACTGGACCATCGCAACTGAGCACACAAGGTTCACGTATCGACCGTGTTAATGGCCCCTCCCCAGCATTTGTGAGTAAATTCTGGGCCAACTTGTGTCTCCCGTTTATTCCGGATCATATGGATGGTGTCTTGTATGCCATGTAATAAAACATTCCTGTATGCAAGTGGAACTAATCCTCCCTGATTTTGCTGAGGGTTCGAGCGAAGCCTTTGGTGGTTTAGGGGGCTGTTTGGTTAAAGATGAAACCGTGACTTAAAAAAAAAAAAGTTATAAGATGTCACCGTGTAGACACTCGAGAGTCCCGAAATACTCAGTTCTCCCCAGTCTCAATAAATGTGTACTGCACAATATGTGATTTGAAAAAGAAAAAACTCTTATGTGCACCTTCTTGTGTAGTATATCCTAGTTTATATAGTGGCATATGACAAACTGTACTTGAGAACCACATGTCTGTGTCTTGCATCTCCGTCTGTCGGTGTAACTCGCTTTTGGATTTCCTGAGATGTTCGTCGCTTTGGAGAAAAGCGTCTGCTGAATGAGTAAATTGAATGCTTGTCTGAAGTTAGGGCCAAGGTGAAGAACACAGTGGGGGTTTAAGGAGTATGCTGTCGATGGTGTGGGAAGGGAAGGGTAGGTCAGCAAGAAGACGACATGACCGACACGGTCAGTCGATTTATTCTGGCTACGCCCATTTATGCTTTGTCATGTTTGGTCACCAAGGCCCGTAAGCACTCTGGGATTAATGTGGTTCTGTGCCAGATTCAATCACTGCGATTGCAGAGTTGATCCATCATCGATTTTTGCAGCGCCAGATGATGGCCACCAAATCTCTTCTGTCTGTGTTGCCAAAAGTTGCGCGGCCCTTTGAGTGTTTTCAAAAGTCCGTACCTCCATTAATTTACCTGGTTTTGTACATTCCCGTTTCCAGGCTTGTCTTGTTGTATCCTAATGAGTGCGTTGTGCTGTGCAGATGCGGTGTGCGCGGACCTGGCGGGGGATGGCAAAATCGCACAAACAAATGGACCGAATTGGCGCTCCTCAGCGTCCGCTTCGCTGGCTCGGAGAGATGTTTTCTGTGTCGCTGCCCCGTGAAGAAATGCACCTCCCAGTGGCGCGGCAGTCAAATATTTACGCGCTTCCTCCACGTACCTTTAGTTTCGCTGAAGGTCGCGGGCTGCGGAGGCGGTGGGGTGCGAGGAAATTGATACGCACGAGGCAAATCGGCAGCGGAGCTCCGCTGAAGTCCCGTGGGCGCATCGGTTGCTATAACAGCTAGCTGATCGTGTTTGCCGAGACGGGGGCGCGTTTGTCAGGTGCCTTCAAAGCTGCGAGGAGATTTGAAATGACAGCGGAGAACGGCAGGAAGTGGTCAGGGGCGCTCAGAGGAGAGCCAAGTCCACTCCGCTTTAAGACAGCATTTCACACGTGGTTAATTATCCTCTCGCTCCACTCCCGTCCTCCAGATGAGTCTCCCATTTGATGCTTGACAGCTACAGAGGAGATGACAAAACAGAAAGCCATCAGGCAAATAATCCCCCCTTTGTTGGTGCCCCGAGTGTTGCATCTAAGCGATTGCTGGGGCGCCCGGGGACTAGATGGGGGTAGCGGAGTGGAACGGAGCACCCAGTATTCTCCCAGCGGTCCATGGGACTCCTGACAGACGAGCGCACTGGAGGCACGGGAGGAAAGTGGTGGGGGGGGTGGTTCTGACCCCCACAGTGACTGTTTCTGACGACCTCTAGCAGGAGTGTCACCCTTTTTTTGGTTGAACCAGAAGAGTCCAGCTCTCCTTAGTCCTCTCCTTAGTCCTCTCCTTAGTCCTCTCCTTAGTCGCCTTTTACACCCACATTCCCTGCGACCATGAGTGTAGCAGAGGCTTCCAACAAACAGATGCATCAGTATACCTAACGTGTCTCTTTGTCCTTTCTAGTCCTGGGAAATGTGGTTCTCTGTTTTCCTCATGTTTGCGAGAGGTCTCGAGCGGGGGATGGAGGTCAGATCCGTCCATCGCGGGGGGTGGTTTTTGTGACGGTGGAAACGCCACGCTCCCGCGTTAGCAAGATCAGAATACATCTTGCTCACAAATTGGATGACTCATTCAAGCAGAAATTTCCAGGTTTATGCAAATGCAGAGTTCCTGTCTGCGCTACAAGGCCGGAATTTGACGCCAGCCGTGATTGTGTGAAAGACACCCCCTCCTGCCTCCCCCTCCCGACAGTTGTCTCCTAGGTTTCCATATCTAGGAAGATGCACTGTGTGGAGGTTTTGAACATCCACCCTCGTGATCAGATGCCTCGAGGCGGAGTCGTTTGGTATTCATTTTATTTTCATTAAAGGAAAGCAGCAGGAAAGCATTTGCAAGTTACCTAATGAGAGGCAGGGAGAGGACAGACAAATCAGCTGTGTTGGACAGTAGATTTTTTTTTCCCCCCCCCCCACTGGTTTGGATTATGAATCAATCTGCAGAGATGACTTGGTAAATGGAAACGTGTGGGGGTTCTACTTAATGAGTTTGAGGCAGCTGGGTTCTTTCATGGATACATTGATGTAACAGGACCGCGGTACTCTCAGTATTACAGTTATTGGTAAGACAGGTGGATATAACATGTGTATGACGTGTTCTTTTCAATCACAGGTGCCGTGAGCTCAGTGATACACGTGTAAACACATGCACATGTTGACCGATGTGCAGTTTCCGCCTTTGTTCCCGTGCGATGGTGCATTTTAATTCACAATGGGATAGAGAACAAGGTGTTAAGTATTGTACGCTGTTAGATGCACATTACGAATTATGGAGACCATGTGCCACATAAATAACAACTGATATTTCTCTCCAGTCAGAGAACAACACAGAAGTGCATTACATCAGGATCTGGATGCAGACATGTGGTTCTTCCGTACAGTTAGTTTCTCACATACCACCATATGAACCAGGATACATTACACGGGTAGCCACATAGTTTTTAAAATGTATTTTTTATTATTAAACAGATTTTCTAATTTGTCGAGACCCTTGTGTTGGGAAAACCGACTTACGTATTTCTGAAGATGGAAATATTATCCAGTTTATTAGTTTTGAATTGGTTTTTTTTCCACTTAACATGTTTTCATCATTAAGTTGACGAAAGAAAATGAGCTGTATTTACCTGCTTAGCCAATAGGTGTCAGTAAAGTGCATCCCAACAGAAAAGGGCTGTGGGACTGACTTAGTTCAACTCGCCTCCACAGTGTTTACAGCCATCCTGAGTGTTCAGTAGGATGACCAGTGTTGAAAATGTGTGTGTGTGTGTGTGTGTGTGTGTGTGTATATATATTTTTTTTTTCCAGTCATCTTAAACATATTTATAGTTAGAGCTACTGTCTTTGGACCTAAAAGGTTTGATTCCCATCTCCAGCTGTAATATGCTTGAGCAAAGTACTTACCCTAAATCGCTCCAGTAAAATTGCTGAGCTGTATAAATGTGTAAATAATTATAATTATTTAATTACTTTTATTTACTAGCTAGAATTACAGGTAGCTTAACTTTGAAGCTCGATTTGGAGAAAAGCGCTAAATGAATAAATGTAAATCTGCGTTTAATTTTACTGTAGCTTTATGTTTATTGAGAAATATGAAAAATAAAAATCTTTCTTACTAACCATCAAATAATGGTCTGCATTACTAAATTACGATTTACCGTCCTCTCGCTCCAGCCGTGTTCGTAACTCGAGGAGCTGGTCTGTGAAAGCTAGGTTAGCTGAAATTATTTATCTAAAATGCACAATTTAAAAACCGTTTTCGTGCAGGAGGGCGTATGAACGGAACCCACCTGGTCAGGTGCGTGAAAAGGCCCAGGAAGCGTTCACATCCCCCCCGTTGCCTGTGATCAAAGGTTTGCCGGATTGCCCCCCAGTGGAAGGGTGAAGGCTGTATCAAAAGACACCGTATTAAGAAGAGCGAATTAGTTGCGAGCGGAGAAGTCTTTCTTGTGGATCTGTGATTAGAGAGGCACATCTCCTCAGAAGCTTCCTCACCGCGCCTTCGCTCGCAAATGTATTCGTTCACTCGGTCGGCCTGAAAGTTTTGCATTAGTAACTTGGTCAAATTTACAATCGTTTCATCTCCCTCCCCTCGCCCCCCCCCCCCCCCCCCCCCATAGTACATCCTCCTGGGGATTTAGAATATTATTCATTAAAAACAGCTTTACAGTCAAATCCATTTCGAAATCTTAAGAGAGCCTGCCTTTAAGAAGCCAGGAGGGTGTCCAGTTCTGCCTGTCAGGTTTTTATGCTCTTATTGTCTTGAGTTTCAGTTGTGATGCCGTGCATCACAATGGGAGCAGAAGGGGACGTGTGTAAGGAGCGCCGTTTTTAATTAAATCGTTTTCCCTTCTTAATTATTTTTCTGTCACTTAGCCAACGCTTTTTAGCTGACTTACTATTTTAGCCGTTTATACGGCTTAATGTTTTTCTGGAGCAATTCGGGTTTAGTACCAGCTGTAATCGTACATCTGGGCTCATCTGGGACTTAAACCACCAACATTCAGGTCTTTAACTCTGTCCTACCTGATATGCTGGTGGACACCGTTCAGTTTATTCGTCTGAAGTTTGTCTCAGAGGTGAAAGTTTCTGTACTCCACGATTTTATGTTAACGGCCAGCAGGGGGTGTGGCGGTTAGAGCTGCCACCTCGTGCTCTGAGGACCGAGGTGCAAATCCCACATCCTGCTGGAGTACTCCTGAGCTAAGCGTATGCGGTAAACACTAAAGATCCGTACAAATGGGTAAACCGTCGTAAGTAGCTAAACGTTGCAAGTCACTTCGGAGAAAAGGGTCGGCTAAATAAATGCCGTAAATGTGAAATGTTTCTGAAAATCGGAGAATAACGAGCTGTGCGGTGCATCACGTGTTGGGATGAACGGTATTCACGGCGCTGTAACGTTTCCCATGTCCCAGCTTTGCGGCAGAGCGCCCAGCACTCAGCGTGGTGATCTACCCGTTGCTGCACGAGGACCTGGCTCTAGTAATCAGAGAGATGCCCCTGCTCCACCTGGACGAGATCACCCTCTTCAGGAGCCGCGTGGCCGAGGACCCGCCGCGCCTCTGGTGGTAGCGGCGGACCGCGAGGCACCGCTCGCCTTTCTTCCGTGAGGTGAAAACGCTTAAGCCGGGCACTGCGCTTTGTCCTCGAGTTGACGCGTCTCGCTCGTTTGGAGGACTCGCTCTGGACACTGGACCTCGGGGGGCCGAATCAGAACTTAAGAGCGGGATCCTACAGAGTTCGGGGTGCTCTTAGCGCACCTATTCTTCTGTTCCCGCCCACCCATCATTTCCCCTTTTGTTTCTCTGTTTGCAGTCTGACGACGTAGTAGTGGTGCCGCCTTTACATTTCATTCTCCAATATTGTGAGCCTCGCAGCAGTTTTGTTTACCGGGCGGCTAAACCGTTCTTAAATGACCCCGTTTCAGGAATGGGTCCCCCTGGTGGCTGCGGCACCGCAGAAACCGCACGCTCCCGCTGATTCTAAATTTGCACTACTGCTCTGGTCTCAGCGGAGGCCGGCTATTACCATCTGATTACTTTCCACCCCCCCGGTCCCGCTGCGTGACCGCGCTCCGCAAAGCGCCGTGAGACCGCGAGACAAGCGAGGACCCCCGCCCGAATGGCACCGTCACCTTTTGATTCCCTCACCGCACGCGAATTGAACTGATTGCTGATTGTCTATTGAACGGGAGTAATTTGTGAACAGAAGCTTAATGGGTAGGGAGGATGTAAAAAGCAATATACCTGAAGACCAGCCCTCCCCACCCCAAAACGTTCACCTTCTCTCAGCCGGGGTCCTTTTCCAATCACGAGTTAGAGAGCATGCAGTTCTCCCTCTTCGGCGACTCTCGGCCTCTGATCAAGTTAACAACAAAACGCAAAACTACAATCCCGGGGTAGGGAAAAATGTCGTCCTCGCTGGCTTTCCGGGGTCCTTCGTTCCCCACAGATCAACGTTTGCCGAACTCCACTTTTCCCGACGCGCGTCGGCGAACGCGGACAAATCGGCCCCGTCTCCGTCTCGTGCCGCTTCTCGGGCCGTCGTCTCGCAAGACGAATAAAAACGCGATGCGGGACACCGGGCTCTGCCGTTCACGATCCGGGGAGGCATCAGAAGCAAAACGGGTGTGTCGTTCGTGTCGTCTGTCGGAGCCGCGTGTTACTGTAATTCAGACCATGTATTACTTGTGTTTATTGCAGCGGGGGAGACGGATTGTCTCTGCGCTCCGTGCTCAAAGGTAAGCAGGTAAAGTAAACATATCCATCTTGCGAAAACCTTCCTTGTGGGAGCAGGAGAGAAATCCGGCCTAATCCAGCGAGAGCTGCGTCCGCAGCGCTGTGGATTTAATTAACTGCTTCACGGATAAGATCTGCTTTCTTTGCCCCCCCCCCCCCCCCCCCCCCTTTTTTTTTCCTCGCCTTACTGTTTCTTCAGAATGTATCGCTTCTTTTCTAGCGTGAATTAAGCCTCGCTGGATGTGCATTTTAGACGACTCTTTTCGGTTCCGTCGACCTGGTTTTGAGTATTTTGCATCTGTGGATGCTGCTGTGGATGTTGCTCTTGCAGTGTGCCAAATAAATACAATATCTATCTTGAATATGTAATGCTGACATTATGGAATTGGTTTAGGACAAATTACAAGGTATGTTGTGTGATCATAGCCTCTAGAAACAGCTTTGACTGAGTGTTAAACTGGGGTCTGGTCTGTGAGGGATTTTTACAATTCCTGTACTGTCATTTGTGAGTATTTGACAATCCTTTCCTTCCTTTTTTTTTTTTTTTTTTTTTTTTTTTTTTTTTTTTTAACTTGACTGCCAGTGAAAACATTTGTGTGGAAATTTTATTTTATTGTACATGCAATAATAGCACTATTAAACGGTTAAGTCAGTCTTTTCCAAGTTGTGTTTTAGTTTATTACGTAAATATTGTATAGTATTTCATAAAATGGTTATTGATTTTTTGTGAATAATGTTTTTTTTGTGAAGTATTTCATTTTTTTATTAATTCAGGCATACATATCCTTTTAATTCCTCTGAAATATCCCTTTTGTCACCTATCCTAAATATTTGATTTGCGTGTTGAAACCATTTCATTTAAGGTGATGTAGTGAAATACCTGCACATTGCAGTTGACATATAAACCGCTATTTATAAAACAAATCAGATTTTACTGGAGGAATAAAGTAGCTTAGAAATGGCTTTTATTCACTTAAAACTGAGAAAAAAAAATGTAGAACTGTAAGTAAATAGCACCAGCATTATATAAGCAGTGTGTCATTTTTTTGATAGGCTTTCAAAACTAAATCTTAAATTAAAAAAAGAAAAACTTTGTAGGTTTTTTCCTTTAATGTCATTTGACTCCAGGATCCTGTAGGAAGTACTGATTTTACTTTCTGCGGGTGACTGTGATTTCAGTAGACTTTGTACTACTCCTTAACATATTAAATCCTTTACTAAATTTAAGTTCTTACATTTATTTAGTGGACACTTCCATCTTCCAGTGAACTCTGTGTAGTGTTATCAGCCCACACACCTTATTCACCATGGTGACTTACACTGCTAGATACACTGCTTACAATGAGTCACTCATCCATACATCAGTGAAACACACTCTCTCTGCCACTCACACACTGTGGGGGAACCTGAACAGCATATTTTGGACTGTGGGAGGAAACAAGAGCACCCAGAGAAAACGTGCAAACGCCACATAGAATGAGCGAGGATCAAACCCACATCCACTCGCAGCACCCAGGCACTAGAAGACGGCAGCAGTACTCATTGTGCCACCATGCCATTTTAGAGTTGTTGAAGGATTTGTTAAAGCTTCTGTAAACAATGCCTGTTTATTGGAGAAATGCTCGAAGTAGAGGAGCGGTACAAATTTAACCTAGAGTTTATGGTGCAGCGCCGTTCATCATCGGTCATGTATTTTCCCTCTCTGGGAAATGAATGAACATGTGGAGAATGAGCACAGAATAGTGTTACTGGCCAATGGAAAGTGTGGATTCCTCTCTCGTCGCGATATGAAATTCCTTTAACACAGTAGTCTTGCTGTCTAAACACCTGTCATTAAAATATACCTTTTTATAGGCAACATATTTCAGTTAATTCTGTTAAAAGCTAGTTACATATATGAATGCGTAAAGTCTCTCAGAAAATATATAGAAAGTCATAACATGGTATGTGTACATAATTTCTGTAAACATTTCAGCTGTTCGGTTCCTTTTAAAAAGCTAATGTATATTGTTGAATTGCAATTAAATCATCGCTTTTAAATGTTACCGTTTCCAAGTTGCATTACGTTTGGAGTTATACCTCGGATGTGTTCAGAACAACTGGAAGTCAGATGTCCAGTACTAGTTCAGGGGAATAGTTACAGTACAAGTGAGATTCAGTGCTCTTTATTGTACTGCTATTGCTAAAAAAAAAAAAAAAATAAATATTTTCTTGCTTTACTGAGAGTTAATAGCTATTTTATTCATATGCTATAATTTCTGTTGACCAAGTAGTTAATAAAAATATATATATATTTTTTTGTTTTACTACAGGCATCTTAACAGTTGATGTTGCTTTGTATGTGTTCTAAGTGCTGCTTATGCAATGGTATTTTCAGTTTTTAGTCATTTAGGTGTTTTAAAGTCAAAATGGTACAGAAAACGGTGGAATAAGGCAAAATACCTTTTGACAAAATTAATACAAAGATGACAAAACAGTCATAGCTGGCACATCACCCTAGCAATGATATCCAAGTAGGTTTATTTAAAAATCCAGTTTTTTAGTATTTGGAAAAGTGAGTGCTGCTCGATAAATAGTTTATTTTATCGACACTTTATGGGTATGTGCTGTTATCCTACACGTGTGTCATGCGATCAGTACACAAAAGCATCACCTTTGTAGGAAATACAAAGCCTTGGGTAGTTGAGTTCTTTAATCCATCATCTTTAAAAATCACAGATATAACCTTAAAGAATCTAATGACATTTTGTAATATAGTATTCATAGCACATAACATTATTATAATTTAAAATTGTGTGCCTTAATGAAATATGAAACAAATAATTACTTCAGGGATAATGACCCATATTTTCCATTTATAATTAATAGAACTTGCTAATTCCATTTCTGCATCCTGCATAAGCTAAATGATTTTTTCTTTCATTTTTTTTTCCCCCAAGCATACATGCAGCGGTACAGTTCTATCCAGTCTATCCAGTAAACACATTTCTTCATATTTCTCTATGGAAACATCATGGATTCCAAGATGCTCAGTCAATAAAGCCGCACTTCCTGCAGGTCAGGCTATGGTCAAGCGATGTCGTCTATTACTGACCGTGACCTGGAGCTTACCTGCATGTGCTGCGGTGTTCTGGGGAAAATTTTTTGGCCAG
Source organism: Scleropages formosus (assembly GCF_900964775.1). Lineage (NCBI taxonomy): Eukaryota > Metazoa > Chordata > Actinopteri > Osteoglossiformes > Osteoglossidae > Scleropages > Scleropages formosus. Next base: position 7,128,275 of record NC_041825.1, on the reverse strand, counting down.
AACATTGTCAGATGGTTTATACAGACCTCGTAGTGAACATCTCTTTCAGTTGCTGTTGGCTGCTCTGCCTCCCGTGTGTCAGATGATTGATATTCACATCAGCGCATTACTTCTTACGCATCTTTCTCCTGGACAAAACCAAACTGTGACCGTGTGCGCGCGATTCTCGTGTGTGATTATTCTCACATACAAGTGGCTATAAACATTTGTGAAAGAAATTGCACTCAGTATGTTTAATGGCAACACAAAATACAGAATTATGGAACTGGAAACAATTATGTTTCTGTGTCATAATGCGGCCCATCTGCTTGCTTATGGAATTATACACAAGCAGTGAAGGTCTTTGATTTAATCCATTTTTCATCAGTTATTTTTCCCCCATTTGATATCTAAGTGAAAAAAATGTTCTGATGACACAGGGCTTGGATGGGCAGGATATCAGTAAAATTTATAGAAATATTTCTGTGTTATAAAAGCAAAGAAATTATGTCCATAAATATTAGTGATTTATAAAATATGCTTGAAGGAATTAAATGCTGGATAAGAATTCACATGAGCTAAATTAACTTTGTAATTAAACCTTTTAAACTGTAGAGAGGTTATTATTACTAAAGCAATTTTTCCAGTTTTAATCAGATGTTATTTATTTAGCTTGTTTTAAATAGACTTCTAAAGCCAGGTTTGTACACTGAGCTACTTGCAATAATTTACCAAATTATACAGCTGGCAAATTCTTACAGGAGCAATTCTGGTAAGTACCTTATTCAAGGGCAATACAGTAGGAGTGGGGAATTGAACCCAAGTCCTTTCATTGCAAGGTAACTAAAGACTCAGAACCTGCTACAGTCTGCTGCATGTTTACCTGTTTCATTCATCCATCTGTTATCAATAAATGCTTTTTCAATGCAAGGTCTTGGTGCTCAAGGGCCCATCCCAGAAACAGCGTGGGGCAGGGTGCATCCTGGATCGGACACCGGTCATAACAGGATAATCATACACAGACAAAGTCATTGTCTCACACACACTATGGTCAGTTCAAGGTGACTAATCCACATGAAATGTGTCTTTAGCCTGTGGGAGGAAACCAGAGCACCGACAGGAAACCCAAGTAAAGATTGAACTCCACACAGACTGAACCAAACTCACACACCCATCTGATCCCAGAGCCCAGGAGTTGTGAGGCACCAGAGCAACCTGCTGTACTACTCAGTTACTCAGGTCAGGTACCCTCCCAAAGGAACAATAGGAGGGTTTGTTGGACTAACAATAAAAGAAACTACTACAAAACACATAAATTTAAAAAAAAAAGAAAAAAAAAAAAACACTGTATGTAAATTGGTACATAGTTTAAATACAACTCAGACTCCAAAATTTTGGTTCAATAAAATGTTTTAAAATAAGAAATTGCAAATGATTATGTACCCAAGGTAAATTTATTTACTTGATTTTTTTTTTTACACGATTAAATGTTTTTATAAAGAAAGATAACATGTCATTCCCTCTGAAATAAAATTTTCTTTTTTCACTTTTTTTTTTTTTTTTTTCTTTTTACAAAATGCTGAGAACATTAAAACATTTTTTAAACAACTGTATTTGGAAACGGTCATTCATACAGAACATGTGAAGGAACGATAGATCGGTGGGCAGCGAAGGTCCAGCCTCCAGTCTGCATCCCTGTACACATCCTTCTCTTCCTTCCGTCCCAGTTACACAGTCTGTCCACTAGCAGCTACCCCGGGAGACCCAGTCAGCAGTATTGCACATTAATCACTGAATATCATTCTGTTTGGGCAAGGGTTAGAAAAGAGTACAAAAGAAAATGTCACTTAAAAAAGGGGAGGAAAAAAATCCGGAACACATGCAGTCACAAGTAAGCACAAAATACATAGTGGATTAAAAATTAAATGTACCTGCCAATGGACAAGAAAACGTGTGTTTGCCACTAAAGCCAATATGTCTTGCATGCTCATGTTTTAGTTATGGAAAATTTGAATAGTGGAGGGTTTCATGGTGTGCCTGTCGGGTGGAAGTGACTGTCAGCACGTCGAAGGTGCACTGGCCACTTAGTGTCAGTGTGCAGGAGGTTTGTGGTGACACAAGTGTACACACACACACACACACACACACACACACACACACACGCACGCATGCACACACAGGGGAAGGAAGCAAGCTGCAGAGGCCAGCCGATGGCGGACAATGAATCTGACACGTCCACAAATGTTTCGGAAAGCCGTTGTTCCTGGGTTGCGGTCGCTGTTTAGCACAACTCAAAGGCATTAAAGCTGCAATCTCAGTAAATGCTGTTTTTCTCAGGGCACTTAATCAGCAGAGCAGAAAATATAAGGCTTGCATGTGAACAAAAAAGCATTCTTGAAATTGAATAACTAATAGTCAACAACAAATACTTCTATGAGATTACTCAAGGAAAATTTCGAGAAAAATTACCATACTGTAAAACACACCTACTGATGATTTCAGTTTTTAATCGTTGTCCAAAATCAAAAATGACGTGAAAGGCACGAACAGCCAAACGTGGGCAATGTGTCCATATTAAAAATGAATAAGTACAAAGTAAACCCCTCACGTTTATTACCGTGTATACAGTATCTACTTGACTTTCAAATATAATAAGGCAAATCTGTAGACATAAACCATGAAAAATAATTTTTAGGATGCACCCTTCAAATTGTCTTCCTGACATTTGATCATTTCTACTTTAGAATGCTGTTATATTAACTTCATGCAAATAACGTTTGCACAATCGCTCACTTTTGATAACTGCTTGTCCTGCTCAGGGTTGCAGTGGTCCGGAGCCTATCCCAAAATCACTGGGTGCAAGGCTGGGGGTGGGGGCATTTTAAACAGCTGTATCCCATTTAAATGTTCAAGAGAGATACACTAATATTCATTAACCCATAAGCTTGTATTCCTTTGATTTTACAAACATGGCACAATGAAAAAACAAACGTAAAATACAGTGAAGCGCTGGCAAAATGAAATATGAAGTCACAGCAAGGTGAATATTACACAAAGTAAATAAAAAAAAAAAAAAAAATCACATTGATCTTGATGTGAAGTGCAGTAATTAATAAAAGGTGTCCCAACAGCAGTAGAGAAAGAGGAGGCTTTCTGTCGGCTGAGTCCGCCGCTTCTTTGGAGTACAACACAAGCACTTTCGCATAAAGCAACACTAAAGAAAGTATTTACACCGAAGCGTCTTTCACACTGCTGCAAGCTCCCGTACAAAAGGCTATTACACAGCAATACATACTGTTTACCACAAATAGTGTGGGAAAATCTAGGATAGGCTTCTAAGTGCTTGATAATGTGCACAGAAGAGAAAGGCAACTACATTTGAGAGTTTTTAGATTTTCGTACGTCAGGACGGAATCAACCAAATTCCCTTTTTTTTTCGTGTCACGTGGTACGTTCTGAATCCTACACAGCAGGAATTTGGTGTTTCCTGGAGGTTGCGCGGCTCTCTGTGTCATTCTCAAAAAAGTGCTATAATAAAGCAGATTATCTTTCCTGATAGCATATAGGGACAGTTCAAAGGAGGGGAAAAATCCAAATTATGCAGAACTGCTGCAGGACTGTGGCTCCGAGAAGGAAGCCTGTTGTTTCTGGCATGGCGATGGAGCAGTTTGTGGTGTGGCATAGTGGTCTAGACCTGGAAGATGCCTGAGCTATAAACTAATGCTACCCAGGCCTGTTTCTGCAGGGCTATCGGTTAGGTTAGGACTTTGGGGTTAGGGCTAGGACTTGAGGGTAAAGGTTAGGTTAGGACTTGGGGATAAAGGTTAGGTTAGGACTTGGGGGAAAGGGTTAGGTTAAGACTTGGGGGTTAGGGTTAGGGTTAGGACTTGGGGGTTAGGGTTAGGTTAGGACTCGGGGGTAAGGGTTAGGTAAGGACTCGGGGGTTAGGGTTAGGTTAGGACTCCGGGGTAAGGATTAGGTTAGGACTCGGGGGTAAGGGTTAGGTTAGGACTTGGGGGGTAAGGGCTAGGGTTAGAACTTAGGGGTTAGGGGGCAATATAGAAACTGCACACCTAATGCTACTCTTCTCCCGATTGTCTAACAGACTATTCTCAACACAAGGCCATGGGCAATGTGTAAGTGCTCACTGTCATACATTCTTCTCATCCTAACTATCTTCTAAATACTGCTAAGGATCCAAGAATACGTGGTTCTCTTGCTTTTTTGGAAAACAATTAGTCACACAAGGTGTGTGCTGACAGTGTAAGTTTCTGGCAACAAGACTGAAGAATATCCACACCGTTAAATTTCCTGATTTTTTTTCTTCCGATATTATTTACAATTATATAAAGAATCTTTCTCCTTTATAAAAAACATCTCATTTTTAAAAAATAAATGAAATAAAAACATTACAAGGTATATCTTTTGTGTGTAGTGTACACAAGATTCTGGGATCCCTTTAACACCAGTTCACCTTGGTTTTTGCAAAAGTGTCTTTTTCCAGTCCAAAGTAAAGTACAATTGTGATATTTAATATTGCAGCATTTGGTTACTTCCAAAGCTGCATGAGCCAGCAGTCATATTCCTGAAAAAAAAAAAAAACCCAAAGAATATAAAGAAAAGACCATACGCAGTTCAAAAATGTCTGCCTGACCCATGGTTTGCATCAAAACGTTGGAAAATTTTGTCTTGTGTTCCTCACAAAGTGCTTGAACTGAAGCTTACCTTCACTTTTCACACTTGTGACGGTGAAGACTAGTTTGCGGCAGAACGTCAGTGTGAGGCACAACAGGGGGACATTTGTCAACACGGGTTAGAAACCCTTGTTTGTTAAAGCACCTCGATAGCTTTTCCAGAACGTTGCAGGACGACAACGGAGATGATGTCATCTTCGCCTGGTGGGTTTGTGTTACCAGTTTAATGCATGTTGTCATCTCCAATTACTTGTCCTCTACTGGGTCCTTAGACCGAAGAATGCCTGAGGATCATTAGAGGCAAAGCTCCTGGCTTTCATGGTGAACACTCCCTTCTGAGTAGTGTCATCTCTCATTTAGGTCTATGCTGCTGGTGGTGGTGGTGACGCTGTCTGGTGCTAGAGGTGCTGCACCACTCAAGACAAAATAGCTTGAGCTGCAAGTACCACTTTGCCCTCAGACGTTCTAACACTGTCTACAAAGCCAACTCTCAGACCCAGTGAGAAATCACAGCTTTCTAGGGAGGTGGCATGATGCTTGTCCATCTCACTTCCTTCCACTGTTTCCCTGCAGAGGAAAGGATCCTAATGATCACTGTCTTCTTCACTCCATGAATGCAGTAAAGGCATCTTCTTTGATAAGTCCATCTCTTCAAACACAGATAATTGCCATCTGAATATATCACGGCCACAAGCCAATGTGTTTACACTAGAAGCTGCTGCAGGCTTCTTTTTTCCATTCCTATGAAAGGTTAAACTCATGGGAGATGGACTGATGCCCCGAGTCCTTCTAGGTTTCCACCCAGACTGAAGCAGCTGGTGCCTTCATCTGAGGGGGGCAACACATACAGTGCTTCTATTTCATGTCACCTCTCCCAACAAATCTGTGTCTCCAGATGCACAGGTGACCTTCAACAGGTAGCTGGTTTGAATTACATATAATTTTGAAGATCAGAAGTTGTGAGGAGCAAGAAAGAGAGATCTTTCAACAGATGACAGGAACACCATCGGTGCTGAAGATCATCCCAGTGGTGGGTTCATAGGTCCCGGCCAAGTAGTAGAGATCCTCACTGTCCTGGTACTTCTTTGTTTTAATCATCTGTTCATACTGATCCAAACCGACAACCAGACACTTGTGAGAGACCGTCTGCACGTCATTTTCATCGACATGAGAGGACTGATACAGGGCACGCTGTTGAAGGAAAAAGATGGTTAAAGTTTCTCATAAATGGACCTTCTCAGTTGTTATTATACTATACAGAAATGCAAAACTTCTCACCTCCATGAAATCCTTTCTCTGGCTGGGGGCCTGAAGGCTGGCTGGAAGCCCCTTTGGAGACTTGTGATCCCAGTTCTGCCAAGAGGTATTTTGTAAGTTTTAGGGTTTTTTATAAGTAAGATGTTACGGAGATTTTGGCTGTCTCTATGTGCTGTGTAAACACAGATAACCAAGACAGAAAGTTATATTTACAAACATAAGTAACTGACATGACTATGGAACACACCTTTTTGTCATGAAGCTTCTTTAAAGGGTTTGTTTCTTCAGGGTGGTAAAACCACTTTACTCTGACCACCATATTATTCCCCCAGGACTCCCACATGCTCTGGATACAACCAATGTATGGCAGGTTGGGCCGTCCGGCAGACAAAAATACAGCACAGTCTCCGATTCTAATCATCTCTTTTCCACGCACAATGGCTTTGTAGAACAACTTCTTGGCCTTTCCCTTCATTCCTCGTCTCTGCAAACAAGAGGTGAAGACAACCCTTAATTCTTACCAAAGCATTATCAGAGCCAGTGTTTGCTAGATTAATACTTTCGAGGTTAAGGTTATAGATAAACCGAATTTAGATAAACTAGCTCATAGCTACTCCTGATGATGAATCTCACCTGGGTAGGTTTTCCAAACCACTTCCACAGCTGCCTTGCTGGGAGAAAGGCAGCGATTTTAGGCCTGTTCTCCACTGAAGGGAGCCTCTGACGCTTGGCCAACTCCTTGGTGGTAGGGAGATGTATGCCCTCTCGTTTTCTTGGACGGTTTTTTGCTTGTGGCTGCTTGTGTTGTTGCTTCTGCTGCTGCTGTTTTTTCTGGCCCTTGGATGGAGTAATGGAGGGAGTCTGAAGCTGACTGGACAACTTGTCCTCCACATGTGGCCGTGTCTGCTGGGCCACAGGAGTGGTCTGCGGAGGGACAGGCGTTTCCTCATCGGAGCTGCATGAGGAGTCCTCGTCTGTTGTGGATGAAGAAGAGCAAGAGGAAGAGGAAGAACTGGATGATGATGTAGAGGAGGACGATGAGCTGCTTGAAGAGGAGCTGGAGGAGGACTTTGAGGATATGCTGCTGGAAGTCCTTGAGCTGGTGGACCTCTTATCGCTCCCATGTCCCTTTTCTTGCCCCCGCTCTTCTTCTGATTCTGAGCTGCTTGTGCTACTACTTGACATGGCTTCTTCTTTCAGGTGGGAACCCTTGACTGGCTCATCCTCATTCTCTTCCAGCACTCCAGTCTTGGATGTAGGCACAGAGTCAACCTTCAGAACATCCTTTTCTGAAGCTTTTGACTTTTGTTTAGTGTCTCCTGGTAGAACTGTGGAGAAAGGTACATCTGTCACTGCCTTGCTTTCCCTACTGGACAGACTGTGGTCTTCCATCATCATCAGTGCTTTAGTCTTCTTTGTTTTGGGGGACATCACGCCTTCATGGTCCAACTTTATGAGAATTTCCGATGGTTTTCTTGGCATTTTTCCCACCTGCTTGTGCTCACTCTTCTTTCCTTTCTTTGCCAAATTCACATTTCCTGCGTTGTGCTTCTCATTCAACACAAGGGAACTCAATGAACTTGATGGTTCGTTGTAGATATCAACAGAGAGGACTTTCCCGTAGAGTGGAAACAAATAGGATGGCTGTGGCTGGGAGCTGATTTTGGCTGGAGCCTTCACAGTTTTCTTCTGGGCTTCATTAGGAACTGTAACAGAGGTGTCTGCAGAGTCAGCCTGTTGGCATCTTCTTTCAAGCCGCTGGCCTGGTCTCACTGAGCTCAGAGGGCTCTCTGTGGATTTCTCAGGAAAAGCAGACATTTCTGCCTCCAAGTGCTCCTCTGGAACCCCTTCAGCTGCTGTAAAGGTGCATATGTGTTAATATTAAATATTGAAGAACGCAGATTTAGAACTACAGTGTACTCTCGATTATCTGGGTTAATGGAAGGGGGGTGCATGAATAATCAAAAACACAGATCATTGAAAAACATATACTTTATTGGGTGGAACATCTACCTCCTAGGATGACCTTCTTCATGTTGTCTTGTTTCAAAATACCAATTACAGTCTGTTGCAAATGCTTTAATTTTCTTTTTTTTTTTTTTTTTTTTTTTTAACTTTTGTGCATATTGCAAACTTGCGGAATTCTTTTGCAAGCTCAGCTGCAGATGGCCTTCTTGCAATTTTTTTCAAGTACCCAAAGCTTTTGTTTTATAGCAAGTACAACTTTGTTCCTTTTTTCAGTTGTTTTATATGGTGAAATTATTTGCAATGTTGCAGAGAGAACTGTGTGCTTAAACACTGAATGATACCATAGCTGCAGACAGCTGGACTATCGGCACACACAGTAGCGGCATGTTCATTGTGTATTGTGTATTGAGGAATACACACAAGTGATCCTGACTGCTGTATTCAGGTTTATGCACACACACTCTTGGTGTGTAGTCATACATGTACTTTCCCACCGTCGTTAGTCATTACATAACAACTGATGATCGTCTATGGATAATGAGCACATGGGTGATTGAGAGAACAACATTCCACATTTAACATACCAGTTTTTATAAGTTTCTCAAATGAGTTTAACCATGTCTGGGTGAGAAAGATGTAACTTCATCAAATGTAAGTGAATATGTTATGAACTGGTCCCTTAACTAAGCATGAAGTATGTGAAATTACCCGGCTTTGGCTTGGGTTTTCTGCCCCGTCCTCTGGCCTTTGGAGCAAGGTCTTCAGGCACATGCAGGGTTGTCTCCTGGGTCTCAGAAATGTATTTGCTGGACTTCCTGCCCCGTCTCTTTGTGCTGGCTACCAGGAGAGCGGGAGAGGGCTCTGCACCTGTACAGAAAAACCCATCCAGGATGTTTAAAAGATCTGTCTGGCTATATGGTATGACCAGTGCCACAGTGGCCAGGAGAAACTGAACCACATGTCCTTTGACATCTACCCATAAATTCAGAGAATTGTCTCAAACAATGTTTCATTTTCGTGAGAATAAACAAGAATTTTATTAATGAAATATTTGATTAAATTAAATATTTATCTGTACATTGGATACAAAAACAATTGTATCAAACCACTGGTCCAGCAAAAACAAATTATATGCATAAATGGGTAAATCATTGCAAATAGCTTAGTCTACAAACTTACTACTGTAATTTGCCTTGGACAAAGGCATCAGCTAAATAAATAAATGTAGGCTGGAAAACGACAGATTCCGAATTTGACAAGGTTGTACATTATAATTCCTGCAATCAAAGACTAAATACTGGCTTTATAAACAAGTTTTGCTTGCAGTATTCATTATCAACGTTCAGAGGCAAAACCAAACAGACCAGTAGCTGGACTGCATCCAAATAACACATTTGTTCATGCTGAGTTTACTTTATCTGAAATATTATTTGGATACTTCAGAGAAGTTAAATTTCTTTTAATGGAAGAGATTTCAGTCTGTATATTTTTCTGTCAGATGTTTGCTCGGCTTGATTTACAAAATACCTACACTGGATCTTGTAGTTGGGAGGAAGCAGTCGAATGTGCGACAGGGGAATTCGGCCAGTATCGCCATCGTCAAACTCCACAGTTATGAAGCCATCTTCTACATCTGTTTCAGGATTTCCTGTCATTTCGAAGAGAGGAAAGCCTTTGACAGACAGAAGTTATGCTCTCTTTGAAAAGCTCATTTGCAATGTCATCAGCTTCTGGATTCTAGCAACCTTCCCACAGACCACAGTAAAACTTGCCCACACACACGACTGTTGTTTATGTTACAATGTGCACAATTATAACTGCCAAAAGAGGAGGCGGAGACTGCCTGGAAGAGTTGGCTCAAAGTTCCAGTTTTCACTAATAATGATGAAAGTCAGAATTTTGGTTTTTGGCAGCTTGTCCTGTACTGCTCAAGAGCAACTGCCTTGACTGTTTTTTTTACTGGGATTTCTGACCTTCTAGATTCCCTATGGCCAGAATGACCAGCCGACCAATGAAAACCTATGGTTTCATATAAAAATAATTTTGATAGCCAAGTCCCTGAAAAAAAACCCTGTCTCTCCTTTTTGTTTCAAACCCAGTACACAAAAATAAACTACAGCAGCCATCATAACCCTTTCACCTTATTTTCTTCAGCCTGAAAGAATGCTATTAATGGCTTTCAGCCTAAGAGGCTTTTGACCAATTTTCAAATAAAAATTTTACATGCAATAAATTTTCTGCAGGGGAAATCTTGCACTCAGTCAACCACACGGTTCTTGAGCCACGTTACCATAACTCTGGCTGACTGGTCTAAAAATCAGGCTATTAAAATAACTTTCCATCTCAACTAGCAGAGATTCTCTGACCAAAATGAATTCATATTCGCCAGCATGGAATGATATGCCCTTCCATGTGTGGAAGAGCAATTCGCCAGCACTTTTTAATACAGAACAAAACTACCAAAGTTGAATCGATTGTGTACATTTATTATTACGCTTCAAATTCAGAACATCTGTTTGCGGCAAAAATACGTTTCATTAGCTGCCGTTTAACTGTGTGAATTGCAGTAAAGGCGTTACGGTCATATGTTCCAGCCTGCTGTTGTGTCCTACACAACACAGTGGTGTGTCCACATGTATTTTGGGTGCACTTTTACCATACTAAAAGTTCAGAACTGCTCTAAGCAAACTGTATTGTGTACCGATACTATATGTGTGATGTGTCATCATACAGGAAGCAGATAACTGGGATACTGTGGTGAAGTGCCGTTCCAGACCCAGGCTGCCTTTAATTTGTTCTGAACCTTTCCTTATAGTAAAAGTTCCTTGTAAAAATATTTTCTAAGTAAACTAATGCATACGCTAAGCAAATATGAATCATAACCTCTGACGACTGTCCCGGGGTATAGACAGCGGTACTGTTGGCTCCAGTAGGCGGCAATCCTAGTACCCTCTGGGAGGTACCTCACCGAGGGGGGCTTCACGTCGATTATCTAGGCAGGGGAACACAAAAAGTTTCTTGTGAAATAGCTGCTCAGAAGAAGGAACTGACATTCATTTTTGGTGGGTAAATTCATAAATATGGTCTGGAAAATTGATTTGATGAAATGCACTGATGGAATGAAAGAAGCCCATGGATGTCCCTATGGATCTCCTTTGCTGAGACAGAATAAATGGTTTGTAGGCCAAGGACGGCCCCTGCAGATCATCCAGTCAGCAGAAGCAAGATGCTCACCGCTTCCTGCAGCAGCTGCTCCAAGCAGTAGATGTGCGGCCGGTTCCCTCGCTCTCCCTCCACCATCACCCTGTATCTGCAAGACACACGGTTCACAATCCTCAGTGCACCCCGAGGGCGTACGGCCTCCCACACTCCTCTCGCCCTTCACACCCCCACACTCCCCACGGCTTCATTCTACTCAGAATTTCCAAAGGAGGTATCAGGAGAAAGCTCATAAGGAGGTATAATCATTAAAAAAAAAAAAAAATAATTGTAGTCGGGAGGAGATGATGTCTCTGCAATGGTGTTGCTGCACAGGGGTTAAACCTTGAAGCGCTGAGAGGAGCTGGGCAGCTCAGGCAGCTGGACCATTAATCCAGGGCTCCCTTGAGGAGACAGTGGGTCTTTGGACAGTCTCTAAGACAAAACATCCAGCAGCACCTGACTGCTGAACTGAGCTTTGGCTTACAGTTCCTCTCTCCTGGGATGGATCACCTTCCATATATTTTAAAGGGACAAATTCATGTATATCAATAAGAGACGTTTATATAACTATATGTTATAATACAGTCTAATAATATTTTTATGTATTTATTTAGATAAGATGGTGATTCAAGTATTATTTACTAATGGTATTAAATATTTTGTTGGAAGGCAACAATATACACTTCCACTGAACACCTGTATGTAAATATAAATGTAACAAGACCTTAGACAAACAAACAAAATATAAATACATGTAACAAAACACAAAACATATATCACCGTGACCCTGTTCAGGAAAAGCAGTTATTGAAATCGAATGGATGGATAAAATGTATATTTTTGATAAAAAAATAACATCTACCTATCGATCTATTATAGATAGCTATGTGGAAAAATAGCTAAACATATAGTATATTTTATATAACATAGACATTTTTGACAAACTGAGCAAGACTTTAATGTCCAGCAAGACAGCACGATGTCTTCTCTGGGTCCTGAAAAAGAATCTTTATATTTAGAAATATTTTTATATTTAAGGATATTTTACAACTAAAAATGTTTTTAAACGCGAAAAGCAGGCTAGCGAAGGTCCTGTCTCGGAGGACACCTGCCGCTCAAGAGTAGAAATCCATTACGTTGAGTTGGGCCACAGATGGTGGTCGGCAGCGACCCCTCCCTGAAACCCCTGCAGCAGCAGCAGCAGCAGCAGCAGCAGCATCGGCATCGGCAGCATCTTCCCTCCTTCCCACCTCCCTCACAAGCGCCGTTTCTCCACACAGCTGGAGCAAAGAGCACAGGGGTATCGGTCATGTCTAGTGGGTCAGGCTTGTTTTCAGAGCGTCCAGCCTGGAGAGGATGAGCTCTTTGCCGTTCTGTCCTCGGTGAGCTGAAAGGAGGCCGCGCTGGTGTGGAACGCAGCGAACCGGGGGAGAATACACCGCGCGCTTATCTCCACCAGCTCCCGCGTACCTCCGCAGGCTCCAAGGAACAGACCACGCTTGGCACTGCGGGTGCAGGAGCGTGGGGCAACGGGGGTCTGCATGCTTCTGATACTTTTTTCCTCCCCTTAAACCGGGTCTCTGGAGTTTTCCCACCAGACACTCAATAAAGCCGTCTGCTCATTCGCTCCGCGGAGAAACACCGGAGAAAATGAAAAACACGGAATCTTCATTGCCTGCCTTTCTCCGTCTTTTCTTCAAAGTGTTTCATAGGTGCACTGGATGCCTCCCTTGCCAGGAAAAAGCTCAGCGTGGGGTTTATGTCTGTATTGAGCCAATCGTTTTAGTTTAGCTAATACAGCTCCATCTATTTATCGTGCTTTATGGGGGCTACGGACAGAGCGTACAGACCGGCTCTGGAATTTCTCTTCATTATAAGCAGCTGGCATATAACATAGCTGGCCATAGTATGCATTCCTTTCACTGATTATGTCCACTCCACAAAACATAGCTGATGTCATAACAGTCAATCCCTCTGAGTCTCTTCAACAAACATCTGCTTAGCTTTAGGGCAGGTATGTCCTGAGGTTCGTTGACAGCAAGGGCGTCCAAGGTGGTTCTGTCACATGTTAAGAGGCTTTTAGCAATAATAAGAGCGCCGATGCAACTGGTAAATCGTAAAGATAAGCGCGGGCAAAATAAACTGACATTCCACCAACTCCCAGCAGACACATCCCACTAAGTGTGACATGAGCCCCAAGGGGTCAATATTATTTTTTCTTTTTTTAAAACATAAAAAATAAAAAAAGGTCTCTAAGCACATTCCTCAGAATCTCATTTTAGAGCCATGCAGTTTTACACCACGGGAAGTTCATAGAAACACACAAGGTTGGCCGGTCACTGTGACCTTTACCCCACGACACGTGATGCTGGGTAGCAGCCCCAAATGTAAACTATCATGTGAGCGCATCAGCGGGATACACGCGCTCCTCAACTTACGGCAAGCTTCCATTCCGATGGCCTCGACATAAAGTGACTTCATTGTTGCAGACCTCGTTCTACTACACACTAAACATAGCGTTAAATAAACAATTAACAAGCATGAACGCTACACTGAATAATAGGGCTTTGTTTGCTCACGAATTTCATATATTATTTGGGTTAAAATGATATAAATATATATTAATAATATACATACAGTACAGTATTTCAATATTATTATTTAATTTATGCTACACTGTTACTTTTGGGGGGGAAGCGGTGACGCAGTGGGTTGGACCAGGTCTTGCTCTCCGGTGGGTCTGGGGTTCGAGTCCCGCTTGGGGTGCCTTGCGACGGACTGGCGTCCCGTCCTGCGTGTGTCCCCTCCCCCTCCAGCCTTACGCCCTGTGTTGCCGGGTTAGGCTCCGGCTCCCCGCGACTCCATATGGAACAAGCGGTTTCAGACAGTGTGTGTTACTTTCAGTTTAATTTCTAAATTGGTTTTCTTCTGCTTTTTCCTTCCTGCAACACCGCAATACCCATGTTTTTGCTTGCTAGAAATTTTAAATAAATTGCATGAGTGGAACCACAAAAAAACATGTTCCGTATCAAAAAAGTCCGGCTGATAGAAACACCGACCGAGTCAATAAGAAATGTGGCTTTTTTGTGGCGGTTTAGCGATGCACGATGTTATCGTACACCAGATGGAGCGGTCGTTATTAGACATTCTAACAAATTGTTGGGAGTCAAAAATAATGTAATAAGGTTGACAGGACGGGTGTTGTGAGTCACATGTTGTAAGCTGATGACCACGTTTAGTGGAAAGACCTTTCCACGCAAGCTGATGTATCTGATATGCTGTTGCCCATTCTAGCATACAGCCGACCACTCTAGAGCAGCACAACAGAGGAATTGCTCACACACACACACACACACACACACACACACACACACACACTGCTTCAGCATACGAGAAGGACGACATGATGCACATCCATCTTCCACAACATATTTTGCTATGGCCGTATGTTACGAGGCAAAATCAAGATCGCGATCGCCTGTCATGTCGAATCTATCAGCGCAGCATGGTTAAAAACATGTGACTATAGTAAATATGAAAACAGAAATGTTCATTTTCCGTAACTCTGTCTATTTCCGTACCTATTAGCCGATAAAGTCACGGTGTTGTCTCCATGGCAATCACGTACAGTGCAGGACAAAGGCCACAACCTTTCACATTAATCTTCTGGATAAAAGTTTGATTTATCTGATTAATTTGCACGTCTTTTCCCTGTTGTTTTTCGAGCCGCACTTGTCTCCTGCATCAAAGTAATTCATCCAGCGCTATGAATGGTCCTCACTAATGAAATGGGGAGCGACGGCACGTAAACGCGCATCTCTATATGTGCGTATGCATTATCATATTATTCATTAACAGACTGTTGAAGTACCGAACAGATTTTATCTGCTCTGAAAGCCTTTAGGTGTTGTGTACAGCATAGATGGGAACGCGAATGTGAGAACAGAAAGAGGACAATCCATCTGTTCCCTTCGGCCTTCCTTTCAGACTGATGAGCCTGTCTTTCCCTTCAACGTGGACATTTAAGAATCTTTTCAAAACGTCGCTTCAATGCGACGCTAAACTTTCTCTCCCGAAGTAGTAAGCGGGGTGAAGGATTGGGAAACGAACACCCCCCCCGAACAAAAGCCCCCTTTGCCGCAAAAGAGTGAGAAATGGGATGGAAATAATAGGAGCCTGCGATGAAACAACAGCACGCATTCTAAAAGGCTCCAGATTCACAGTACATGAACAAAATATTTCAAAACAAAAGGTTACTGTTAATCAGGTTTAAGAAAAGACGGCCGCATTAATTCACGACAGAACTGAAATACTTATGAAATAGCGGTTCCTCTCGTTTTCTCCGTATTAATTCCATTACTCCGGGAATCAAACCGCAGCTGAATTTTACTGGCTGCAGAATAAATTCCAAATGATCTGTTCTAAAATCTACCGCAACCACAGTGTGATAGGAATGCTGCCAAGTACTTGTAAAGAACAGATGTCATTTCTTTCCAAATGTTGGGGATAAATACATTTGGCTAAATGTACATTGCATAGTCTGTGTGTTGTTTTTTTGGGTATTGATTTTCATTTGAATGCACTTGCCATTCTTCCAAAGCACCTATTCAGCAGCTCAGGAACCGATGTAAGAATTTGCTGGATGAGCTTTAAGACTACCGGCGTGTTCCTTTTTAATAAGATGGCTCACGCTAACGCCAAAGCAGTCTTTCCAAATGCCCATCGCAGTGGCGGCATCTGCAATGTGAGCCAAGAGCTGAGCTGCGAGGGAGCCAGCGAGCTGCCTGGGGACAGGCGTCCAGCAGAGGACAGCGGGTAATGCTCTGGACTCCACCTGGGAGGTGCTGTACTTAGTAAGAGACATGAAGGATTTGTATAATAACGGGCTGTTTGATGCTGTGTTTGTTAATAAGCGTGGTAATGAAGTTTATGGGCAGGTAAATGTGGTGTATAATAAGGGAGAAGGGAGGCGCTGTGTTTAATAAGGGGTAAGGTCTATTATCGAAGACTCGGAGAGGTAATGAGACATCGAGAGGTATTTTATAAGAAACGAGGAGGTGCCGTGTGTAAAAAGGGACGGGGAAAGTCGTACATTTAATAAATTATGACGAGGGAGGTGCTGTGTTTAATGGGGCGTGAGGAGGTGCTTTGTTTTATAATGGAAAGAGATGTCATATGTTATGTAAGACATGGAGAAGTAATGAGACAATGGGAGGTGTTTTATAAGGGATGAGGAAGTGGTGTGTTTAACAGAACGATGACTTGCTGTACTTAATACAACATAAAAAGGTATTGTGTATAATAAAGGCAGAGGTGCTGTGTATAATACAGAATAAGGAGGTGCTGTGTATAATAAGGATGAGGAGGTGCTGTATGAAACAAGAGGCAGGGAGGTAATCAGAGCAGAGGCCCATGAGATGTACCGATTATTTCAGTCCTTTTCTGGGAGAGCCATACAATTTTTTTTGGCGTATTATACCGTATATTCAAATGCTGGCTTGATTATAACGAGTAAATAGCACAGCAAACAAACAGTTTGCAGATCAAAGACATGTTTTAAAGGGAGAGCCAAGGGATGCGAGGGGCACTGGGGATTGTGCCCTCCTGCTTAATATTAATAGTGCAAACTACTAGATTCCAGAATTTTCTTGAGAGGCTCATAAACGTTTAACTTCCACGATGCATGATGAAGGAGCGGAGTTTGCCGAGGCCCCCATCCCCCAGCCCTCACCCAACGCGAAAGCTGAAGATGTGCGGTATTCCACGGTTGCCGTTGCTTTCGGCCCCAAGCCGCCTCAATAACCCCGTGTCAGGGGCGGCGCAGAAAGGATGCCTGCTAACAAGGCTCTTTGACACTCGGGCCAATTTGCGGATGTCTTACATGTCCGGAGAGTGAACCGTGCTGACGTGGCCAGCGTAGAGCAGCTTGTCGTCCATGGGGATGAGGACCCTCAGCCCGTCCTTCAGCTCATCCTTGTCAATCACGCAGCTCCGGGGGGCTGCAAGGCAGGGCGGCAGCCGCGGTCAGAGACACGGTGTAGAAACTGTATAACTCAAGATCTCTCATTATAACTCCATCATAGAAACATTAGCGGACCAAGGAAACATATTTATCCAGCTAAAATGTATCCATCGTCCGGGAGTGCATTACGTCCTTTGTCACTTGCTGTCAGCAGACAGTGGGATAGTAGGTCTAAAACATTCATTTCTCTGCTCCTGCTACAGTGCTTTTTTCACAAGAAGAATATATGAAATGAACTACAACTGTGTAGAAGCCGTCGCATCATCACAAGGTTATCTGTTGCGTCAGCATTTCCTTTGCTAATTTCATTTAGGCACCTTCATCTCTCATGAGGACCGGCGAAAATACATCAGGAAACTTCATGTGAACTGCTGACAATAGTCGGCAAGTAATGCGGTGTAACTGGCACCGATGTGGCGGAATGAGCGCCCTCTCCCCCTCAGAACTGCTGAATGCTTTTCAACACTCAAGAAGGGACTCAAAACACACCTCTTTTGTACCCAGTTCTCTCCTGATCTCCTAACTTCTCCACAAACTTGCATCACATTATCTGTCACAGCAACCTTTGTATTTCCTATCAGTTCTTTATACAGTTATCTTAATGTGCTGGCAGAAATTCTTCTGAACTGATAACATAGTGGTTAAAGCGACAGCCTTTAGATCTGAAAGTTGTCGGTTTGAATCTCCTAATACTGTAGTACCCTTGAGCAATGCACTTACTCTAAAATGGCTCTGGTAAAAGTACCCAGCTGTATAAATGGGTAAATTGTAGGTACATTAAAATTGTATGTTGCTTTGGAGAAAAGCATCAGATAAATTAATGGATGTTTCTTCATGGAATGAACTTTTGTTTACTCTTGAGTTGTGACAAATGCAGATGGGTAACACTTTGGATTCACCTGCCATCATTTACAAGGATACAGTACAATGATTGACAATACAAGGATTAATAATTCTTATAGCAAATGTCCTTGTGGTGCAACTGAACATAAAAAACTACTCTATTATTTACATTTTTTTTTCTTTAGCTAATGGTTTTCTCCAAAGTAACCGACAATATTGACATACAGTAGCTTAACCATTTATACATCTGGTTATTTTTTCTAATGCAGCAATTCAGGGTAAATACCTTGGTTAAGGGTACCACAGTAAGAGGTAGGATTCAAACCTGAGCGCTTCAAATGCAAGGCAGAAGGTCTAACCTGCTATGCTGGCATCCTTTTAAATGTAAAAGATTTACATTTATCCATTTAGCTGATGCTTCTCTTCAAAGCAACTTACAATTATTTATCCATTTACACAGCTGGGTAATTTTACTAGCGCAATTTAGGATAAGTACCTTGTTCTAGGGTACTACAGCTGGAGGTGGGGACCAAACCTGCAACCTTTAGGCACAAAGGCAGCAACTCTAACCACTACGCTACCAGTTATTCCCAAAAAAAGATGTGTATTAGTGCCAGAAATTTAGTACAGCAATACCTCGCCCTATGTCGTCAATTGTTTCCAAAGGGTGCGACTTAAGTTGAAAAGCGACAAAAAACAAAATAACCCCTAAAAAACTGATTTAGACCACCTATAAACCCCTTATCAGCATTCCCCTTAAGTGTATACACTTCAATTAAAGCTAAAATACAGAAAAAACAAAACAAAAAAGAAATTCCGAAAAAATGTCAGGTAAATAAGACAATTTTTTTATTTTTATTTTTAAGCTTTTAATTGATTTTAAAGATTACAGTATATTATTCTATATATTTTAACCTTTTTTTTTTATTTGATTTTACACTTTGTTATAGTTTTTAAGTGATTTTTAAGTTGTAAACAATTTTTACTGTTTTCGGCTGACCGACGTAAAGTCGCGTCAGTCGACCGAAGACGAATTGTATTTTTCCATATATATTTAACAAAAAACCCACGTAAAGTCGAAATCGACGCAACACGAAAAAACGTAGGGCGAGGTATTACTGTACAAGAATAGGGACAGCAGAGCATAGCTAGGGAGGGAGTGAGGGAGGGAGGGCTATGAGGCACGTAGGTGAGGGTGCGGAGCTGTGTGTCAGCACATCTCCCGGCAGGCACTCACGTGGCGTGTTGGGTCGCTCGGGGTGACCGGGACCCTCGTCCTCCGAGAAACTGCTGTCCTGATTGGGCTCAAAATCCTCATCCGCCGCCATGCTCTCCATCAGCTTGCTAACAGCCCCTCCCTTGACACGAGCCTCGTTTGGGACACAAAACTTAGGGTGTTAATTGACTCCTCGTGTAGACTGATGTCATACCTTCTGTTCAACAATTATTTAAAAAAAAAAAAAAAAAAAAACTCCAGCATACGAGACAATCAACACCAAGTTGTTGTTCGCCGTAGGAACTTGTCATTGCAGGAACACGTGACGTCTCACGGGGTATCTATTTAAATAAAAACGGGCACGGCTCTCGACAAAAGCGAGGGAATGACAGTGAGAGAGACAGAGACAGAGAGAGATCGCCAGCCTACAGTGTCGCTACTTGACTCCTGCTAAAGAACCGATCAAACTCGCAAATGCAGCCGCGGTCGCACACACACAACCTCGATGGATTTGTCACTAAAACACTCCTTTCATAACTACACAAGCGCGCGGCTGAAACCGAGTCCCCCCCCTTTACACATCTCGCAACGTTCCTCAACTTCGACCTTTCCGATTTAATTAACCTCGCTTCCTTCTCCATCTTTCCTAAAAATGCCTTCCGTGCGAGGAAGACTCGGGTTAATTGAAAGGAAATTAATTAAAGTACATCTAAATTTTAACTGCCATAATCTCAGTCATAGTCTGAGCTGTTAAGTGCTTTCAACCTGGGGGTGGGGGGGGTTGGTAAAACCTGGTTTTTACTTTCTTAAACTGAATGTACATATTTCTGCGTGTGTGTGTGTGTGTGTGTGTGTGTGTGTGTGCAGTACGTGGGTGTGTGTATGAGTGTGTTTACCTCCTTGGCTTTCGGCTTGGCCCTGGTCCTGTGTGCTGGGTGGGCAGGAGAGCAGTTTAGGGGCCTCTGGGCATCTGAGGAGGCGTCGGGACGTGGCGGAGAGGGCAGGGTGTCTTTACCCTTCTTTTTCTGAAACGCGGTTCACACACACAGAGCTGGAGTCACACCGTCAGAGTGTATGAGACTGTGCTACGGCTGCGGGGACACACGGGCTGTGCTTCCACTGAGACAAACCGCTGACGCACACCCATTTCCAAGGCTCTAACTTAGATTTATATGTATGCAGTGGAACAAACCTTCCTGACACACTCGGGTTCCACAAACACAGTCATAATGTGTATTACTCTGAGAGTCAGAGAGAGAGAGAGAGAGAGGGAGAGAGAGCAAAAGACAGATCAAGCACGGATCACCAGGAGGCTCCGGCTGTCCATTAGTGTCCCGCCACGCGCCGCAGTCAGCGGGGGGCCCGACTGTACTACAAACACCGCGGGACACCTGCTGCGAAGAGCACGTCGCTCCCCACTGGCTCCACCGCACATTTACCAGTCCTACGGTGTGTGTCAAACAGGGATCCGCTTTCACAAATAAGGGATGGGTCACGTGCCGGCGGACGTCTCTCACCTCCTTGGGCTTGGCAGGCGCCTTCCTGGGGTTGCACGGCAGAGCCCTGGAGGAGCGGGGGGTTTTCGGCGTGGAGGCAGGCGGACTCCCCGGGGACGAAGCAGCGGCGGCAGCGTCGTGCAAGAAAATGCGCTCGCTCCTCCGCCGCGTCCAGCAGTCCTCGTCGCCGAATTCGAAGCCCGACTCTCTGGTCGGCTTCGCGTGCTGCGACTTCCTGCCCGACCCGGGCCCCTTGGTCTCCTCCCCGGGGGTGCTCGATAGGGCCAGATGGGGCAGCTCCGAAGCGGGCCTCTTCCTGTGCAGCAGCATCGGTACCTTCCTGCGCACCTTAGCGCTGCCCTCGGAGTCCGTGCACTCGAACCCCGTACCTGGAAATGCGAAAGACAGCCTACTGAACGGTCGCTCCCTACTCCGTCCAGAAAGACAGATTCGGCGAACGCCCGAATTCCGGTGCCAAACGCACAAGAACTTATCTACCATCTACAACTTAGAGCAGAGAGTGAACCTCCGATGAACCTCTGAACCTCTGACAGCAGTAGTTGAGGCACCTGATGGATTTAAACAGGCAGTGCAGAAATCCCCTCAGTCACATACCAGAGACTCGGGTTTCACTAGTCCTATGGCAACACATTAACCGTCACGATGATGCCCTTTTAAAATCCACCATTGTTTATCGTAAGGCTCTCTCCGCATAAAATAAGTCCAGAAGAGTGCAGTCAACAGAACGGGTCCGTTACTCAAACGTGAGTTACAGCAGTGGCATTTAGGGTTTTGCACGACGCGCAGCTGGATAAGTGAATAATTTGTATCTCAGAGGACATCAGCCATCTGTTACATCCATTAGGGGCTCAGTTGTCTTCCTACACAATAATAAATTTCTTGAGGACCTTTATTTCATTTTTACGTGCCGCGGCGGTTAGAGCCGCTGCCTTTGGACTTGTAGGTCGCAGGTTCGAATCCCACCTCCTGCTGTAGTACCCTTGATCACGGTACTTTACCCTGTAAGTTTCGCAACTTCCCCAGTAAAAATCACCCAGCTGTTTAAAGATGCAAATCATTTTAAACTGCTGAAGACTCTAAGTCGCTTTGGAGAGAAGCTGCAGGCAAATAAATAATAAAAAAAAATTCATACTTAAGCTAGACAACTCATAAAAATTGGATTATATGAAATCGCATTTTTTCATTTCCTAACGTTAGAGATTTCTAGGGTTTAACTTAAAATAAACTTTTCAAGATAAAATCAATTCATCATTTCCTATCCAAAATTTCTTCCTCGACGATCCAAGTGATGTCACGACTCTTCGTACCTGTCAAGTTCCTGCATTTCCCTTCTCCGTCTCCGTCTTCTCCGTCTGAAGGAGCCGCTCCTATCCTCTCCACCAGATGTGCAGTGCATTGTGGGTTATTCCCTTGCCTCATTTTCTCTCGCAATAACAACGAGAGCCACGCTGTCTACGTGGAATAAGACCTCGCTGGTAAAACCAGATGCGTGAGGTAACAAAATATATACGTGTACTTATAAACACTGTCTGGGGTATTAATTAGGAAGCCGTCTCCCCACTTCCATCATTTTACACCCGTCGCTTGTCAGGATCAGACGCCGTGCGCTGCACCTCATCAAAGTTGTACATATGCTAACAATCCGCACAAGGAGAATGCACGGCCCGACGTACAGAGAGCATCGGTCTCCAGACGGCACAGGAGCTTCACGGAAGAAAAAAGGAGCCGACATGTTTGTTTTAAAGAATTGTAACTTCGGCTCACCACGCTTTACCCTGCTACTCTGAGTCGGAACTGCTCACATGTAGGCAGCACGTGAAGGCGGTGTTAAAACCAGATGAGGGCAGCGTGTCAAACGACTGCATGTGCTTTTATCTCGATATTACGGATGGTCCTCCGCTAACGACGGGGTTGCGTTCCGAAAAACTCACAGTAAGTGGAAAAATCGTAAGTCGAGAAAGAATACAGTACCGCACCTACCGAACATCATAGCCTAGCGTAGCCTAACTTAAACGTGCTCAGAACACGTACTATAGCCTACAGCTGGGTAAATTTAAGCAGGACACACATATGGGCGTTTAGTAGACGTGAAAACACAAAATAAAAAAAACGCTTTCAACATTGTATTGGTTGTTTACACTCGTTCACATGATCGCTACAGAGATTGAGAGTGCGGTTGAGTGGATGCTGCGGCTCGCCGCCATCACCCAGCATTGGGAGAGAGTATCGTACCGCATATCGCGAGCATTGGAACAGATCGAAATTCAAAATACGAAGTACGGATTCTACCGAATGCTATCTTACCATCGTAACTTTGAAAAATCGTAAGTCGAACCATCGTAAGTAAAGGAGCATCTGTATATTGATATTTATTCAACTAGCTGACGCTTCTATGCAAAACGACTTACAATGATTTTTCCATTCATACAGGTGGGCAATTTCTACTGGAGTGATTTAGGATAAACACCTTATTCCAGTATACTACAGTAGAAGGTTGGAATGGAACCTGCAACGTCTGAACCCTAATCACTACTCCATGCGCTGCCCATTGATGTAATTAATTTTCAAAGGACAGCAGTCAATGACCCCTTCTGTGGGTATGATTCCATGGCATCTTACCTAGAAGGTTCTGCCTCTCCTCCTTCTTCCTGGCTTTGTGCTGTGCCTCCAGCTGGACGACAGACAGCGGCGTGGACGTGACCGGGGTGGGTGTGGCGCGGGCCGCAAAGCGAGCCAGGAGGCCCAGTCCACTCTCCTCCAGAGAGGAGGAACATAGGCCATCACTCTCATCCAGCTCACATTCGTACCCTTCCTCCTCCTCCTCCGTTTCCTCGTCGTCATACTTTTTCTTCCAGCAGATATCTGTGGAATTAAAAAGCAGTTATACATCTAGGGTTAAGGTTAGGGTTAGATAAACAACTCTTGGAATAACTATTCCAGAAGTTGCTACACTCAAACCGAATGAATGGTAGAGCTATATTGTTTACATGCCCTTTATTAAATGACAAGGAATGAATATTTTGTTGAAAAGTTTTGCCCAAATAAGTTCTGAAGCAAGCTTAAAGGAGACTACTGATAACACACATGAAACAAACAAGAAGCAAAGGTCACTTTGTGGCTGCAGGTGTCTCTCTGGTTCTCTCCAATGGTAATGCAGCAGGGCGGAGGCTAAATGCATCTCGGATAAAGTGTTCTTTAATTTATTCACGACTCCGCATGCCAATAAAAATGATTAAAGCAGGAGAAGTAAGCTTGATTTAGCTCGGGCCCTGTGTGAAATTCGGGGTTGGCCTGCATCTCATAAATACAGCAGAATAGAGGGGAATTAAAGGTGGATTTTTCATCCAAGCTGCTACTCATCATGCTCAAGGTGAAGGACTGGATGCAGAGCTGGAGATGCAGGCAGACCTGACAGAGACAATGCAAAGGGCCCTGTGCCGATACAGCTGACTGGGCACAACAATGGGAGTGTGGGCGAGTGTGCTGCTACACGCAGAAATCCTGACTAAAGAAGACATAAATTATTAACGGTTCTTTCTGAGAGGATCCTGTCAAAAAAAAAAAAAGTGCAAAGGCAAATGGGTGGGGCCTGTCAAACACCCTCATGGAAAAATCATGACGGACAGCCGACTTTCTTGTTTACCTTCATTAGCGGACAAGGACACATTAATATAGAATAAAGCAGGGCTCCCACAGCTCGGCATTTTTAGGGTTTGAAAGAGGGAACGTGCTGGTTTAATGTGTGAATAAAGCACAACGTCGAGCACAATGGGAATGCTGCGTACACTCCCCGCAGGGCTTCAAAAACACAGCTTCTTAATTTGCAGCGTGTATGAGAAGTAGTCATAAATAAGTTATACAAAAATCAATCCCTAATACAGTGAAAAAAAAAAATTCCAGTATTTTTTCTGTTACAGGAACTATATAATACTGTGTTCCCCCATAATTTCACGTTAAAATACTAATTTGACGGACAGTGACAGAGACTGCTTGATAAAAGCAGTAAATGCTACTATATAAAAGAGGAATAGTTACATAAATAAAAGCAGTTTCCATCTAACACGGAGATATATGACTACAGGACAATACTGATAAAAATTATTGCGCATATTCACATCATTCAATTAAATGGCAAAGCAGTATAGTGTACATAAAACACAAACGTACTCAAATCATGCAAAAAGTTTAGAAGTTGCCTGGGAAAATGGGACGCAATGTCAAATATGATATATGTAGGCATTACATTAAATAAGCAGACTTTTTAAAATAATTGCACTGACTCCTGACATTACACTGGAATATTGTGTAACGTCAGTGTTTATTCAGCACAAGTGCAAGTTTCATTTCCATACGGCACTTTCACATCCCAATCAAAGGCATGCTTAACAGAGCTGCTCTGTCAGCACATTTGATTATGAATGGAAATATATAAGCCACAATCAATAGGAAAGGCAGTTTAAGAAAGGCTATTTGAGGAAAAAAAATAAAATGGTCAATAAAAAAAAAAAAAAAAAAAACACTTGTTCTGTGGAAAAAATTGCCAAGGTTTACATTACGAACTGTATAAAAACGCCTCTTTGGAAGGCATACAAAAAGCTTAAGTGTCAATCAATGACACGTATTTTATTTTAATTTTTTTTATTTTGTTTATTTTATTAGTCAGAGAAATAAATTTTAATTATAGCTTTGACGTTGTTGTACTTTTTAAAAAGAAACAAGGCAACATTCTCGGTGCCCCAAGATCAAAATGTTATTATCAAATATACAGAGATTAAAAGTACAAAAAATCATAGCTAGTTACGGGGATCAGAGGTGAAAGAATGACAAATCGACTGCGGAGAGAAAGCCAGTACTGTAGAAGAGCAAGTTTTCAGAAGGGAAACCCACTATGAACCATATTATCTTAAAATCCTTTCAAGTTACTGTGGTGTGAGTTTAATATGTACAATGAACAGTAAAACCCATATAAATTACATTTACCCTGCTGCAGTTTGCCCAAATTTTTGAAATAAGGCTGCAGTTTTGTTAATCTGGCCATCAAAAAATAAGGACTGCTGCCAACAGAGTGCTCCGACAAACCAGTCATAAATCGATTCAAGTCGTCGCTCTAGGGTATTAATTTTCATCTCCTTTCAGTCTGCCCTTTGTTATAATTCTATGACTTGGTTTTTATAATATAAATCATCAAGTTCTAGGATGCCAAATTACATTCAAAAAGGCAGCCAGTTTGGCATGTTCATTATCAATACAGTTTAAATTCCTTTGAATATTTTATTATAGATATCTATAAACAAGAGAAGCAAAGGGGGGGATATCTCAGCTAACAGCTGTGCAGCGGACTTCATTCTGGAATTAAGTGAAACCACCGAATGAATTAACAGAATCACAGAAGGGGAGACAAAGCACGCTTGTTTTTTTTAGCATAACATTAAAATAAGCATATTTAATAAATCTGCAATAAAAACTGAAAGGGAAACCTTTCCAAACGCCCACGCACTGTCTCGGTCACAATTCTACAGATGCCTCTGAAACAAAACTAGGCAAAACATACAGTGCTCGGTTAAAATGGGCTCTTTGAGACGGCTGCATTGTACGCCATCACACGGAGGCACGGCGAGCGTTAGAGATCAATATCAGCACCAGCAATCGCTTTCGCACTGTGGCTGAGGGTTAAACAGGGGAGGAGGAACTGCTGTGTTTCATTCATTATGTATGTGCCGGGGGTTTGGCTGAGCAACCTTGATCGGAGGGGTCCTCCGAGGAGTCGCTGTTGGACAGGGGAGGTCTGCGCTTCCTCTCGCAGAGCGGCCGGGATGCCGCACCCCTCGTCAGCCCCGACCTCCCCCTGCTGCTCAGTACATTTTGCAAGGTGGGGCGCTGGGCGAGCAGTCCTGGCCAGCCCTCTTTCAGCGAATCCACATCCTCCTCCGAATCTGTGTCTGTCAAATCAGAAAGCCGCATGGTCAGAACCCTGCACCCATTCCCATAAAAAATCATTATTATTCCTATTAGTATTCCGTTAAAATCATTATTTGCTGGGCTGCAACAGCCTGGCATTTTTGTCCTTATGCCTGCTCTACTGATGCATTACTATAATAAATACTAGCATTCAGTCTGCCCACAGTATACCTTAAAAAAAAACCTAATGCAGCCTGTAACGAGCAAAAAGAAAAATATTTAAATTTCCTTCAAAACACAGTGCACTTTGCACGAGTGGTGTGTCAACATGCAAAATCAGCAAGAACGTTTAATGCATCACGGGGCTTGCCGCATTAGGCAATGTGCCTTTTTAATTAAGGTTTCACTCTGTTAGAAAGCACTTCTGTTACCACCTAGAATTTCATTTCATCATCGTTCATTACCAAGATCTAACGGACCGAAACCAAACAGTCGAAGAATAAAAGCCATTTTCTGGCCATATTTGTCTTTAGGTCTTCCTGCAACATCTGTGTTCATAGGTAATTATGTGTTACGTGAAATTAAAACCATGTGAACACAACCTTGGTTTTACAAACATTTTGCTGTACGGAAAACCCCAAAAAAGACCTGAAACCTTACACTCATGAGTGGGCAAAGTGGCCTCTTACACTCTGAGTAACTGCTCACTTTGAATTGTGCTGCGGAGAACAACGACCTCAGACGACCCTTCAGAGGAGACACAGATTCCACGTTCTTTATTCCTGTTCCATTTACCTCCAGTGGAAGAGCACTTTAGGTCAGCAAGACTTTTTGGGTGACTCTTCTTGCCCTCTTTGCCTTTCATCTCCATTCTCTGAAGCATCAACAATTTTCTGGAGATTCCAGAACTGGAGGACTTGTTGAGTTTGGAGAGAGACAAGACCTTGTGAAGCTTGGTTGCTAACTGCTCCTGTACAGTCACCTTCTTGTTCCTCTTTACTTCAGTCTGCTAGAAATGGGGTTCAGCAAAATAGTTAAAATATAGTGCAAACCACCTAGCAGCACGATGAAGAACATTGCATATGTTGATAGGATGAGAGGGCACAGCTGGTAGTGTAGTGGTTTGTGCTGTTGCCTTTGGATCCAAAGGTTGCAGGTTTAATTCTGACCTCCAACTGTAGTACCCTTCAGAAAGGTACTTAGCCTAAACATTATCGGTAAATAATTACAGTTGGTTTAACATTGTAAGTTGCTTTTATTGAAAAGTGTCAGCTAATTGAGTAAATGTAAATGACCTGATCCACAATCCAAACTGAATAAGAGTTTGTGGCAACAGCATACTTTAACTTTGTAAAGGTTTTCTTTCCCTTTTAATGTAGACATAGTAAAAATATTAAAATATCTGTATCTCGGAAACAGTAACAGAATCTAACCTGTAAATAAATCAAGATACATTATTGCTAAGCTTATATAATTATAAAGAACTATTAAGCCTTCACTGATTCTGACTTAAAACTGACTCTGGATTTAGAAACAAAGTGAGTTATGGGTTCTGGGCTCAATTGTTTTTGTAAGGTGAGGAACCAGTGCTTTTACTTATTTTACTTACGGATATAATAATAATAATAGTAATAATAATAAAAAATTCAAGAAAGGCACCCGATGGCACAAATACACAATGACTAACCTGGTGCGACAAGCCTGAGGAAGATTCTTGGTCATGCCAACCATTATTCCTCCTTTTGGCCTGGCCAGCTCCACCGTCCTCACTGTTATCTGGGCTTGGGCCACCCAGTTGTTTCCTTACTCCTTCTCTACTCTCAGAGTCTTTGGAGAGCAGCAGGCTCCTGCTAAAGCCAACAAGACGCAGAGCCGGGCTAAACTACACGGTCATGTTGCCGCACAGAGATACAAACTCATCTAGACTGTGTACGCACTTTCCACACTTGGCGATTCCTTTGCTTGCAGGTGGCGAGAGATCGCAGACACCATGTTTCCTCTTCCTCGGCCTTCCTGGACCTCTTCTCCCCGAATTCTCGTTCCTCTCTTCCTTTTGCTTCTCCCTGACCAAACAGACCAAATGTACTCATGCACAATTCCATCCACGAGCCATTTTGCCTACATTAAACGTTGCAAAGTTTAACTCATCTTGATCGATATTCATAAGTGCCCAAGATGGCAAAGTGCAGTTACTCTGTGCGTTTGAGTTCCTGGTGTCCTGCGGAGGTGTGGAAGCGTACAACTCGCCAGCCCGTGACTCACCCAGAGTCATGGTGTCTCTGTAACTTCATCAGCTCCCTCTGCTTGTCTCTGTACCGCCTCTGCAGTTCAGCCAGCTTCATGCGATAATCCAGCTCTAGGTCTTCCGTTGCCTCTGAGGATGACTTCATAGAGATCAGCTATGGCCCAGAAGTCAGAGGTCAGGGCAGAAATGCTTATTGTGAGGTAAGCTGTGAAGAACCTTCCTTATATTCCATGGCATTCTAAACCACATATAAAAAAATAGTGACCTCTGTGTGCCATTACAAACATCCCTTGATGCACTGTCTGAAGGGACACCTGTGTGGAGCATCTCAAACATCTCAGGGAAAAGCTGACAGTGTAGTGGTTTGAGCTGCTGTCTTTGAATTTGAAGATCAGCAGTCCAAACCTCATATAGCTCTTTAGTACCCTTGCTGTACGTACTTTGAATTAGTCCAGCAAAATTACCAGGCTGTATAAATGGGTAAAGACTTTTCTGGAGCTTAACGCTGTGAGTTTCTTTGGAGAAAAACGTCAGAAAAATTAATGTAACCTCATGTTTCCCTCAATTATAGAGGAACTAAGCAGAGCTGGTGGCCAAGGTAAAAGCTGACCTTCAAGAACAAGTCCAAAACAAATAAGCTATCAGAAATGTGATTTTCAAATTTGCCCAGGCATTTCATAGAAACAATAAAACATACTTGCAATAAACATACTAACTGGCTAATAGTAATAATAATAATAATAATAATAATAATACAAATAATAATAATCAAATGGCTAAATAATTGCAGGTAGCTGAACATAAATTGCCTTGGAGAAAAGTGTCAGCTAAATGAATAAATGTAAATGTGATAATAATATTTCAGCCAGGGGTTGAAGCACCCCAAAGCAGTGTTTTGGTCCCATCAACAAATCAGCAGGGAACTTGTCAAAATCACAAAAGGTAGTTTTTATGCACTGATACATGAGAGATTAAATAAATATTAATACATTGGGTTGAAGAAATATTTTCTTCAGAGCATTATTTATCTGCTTACAGAGTCATCGTTCTTGCTCCTCCAGCTGTACGTCTTGTTTGGGTTCAGCTCTCTAGGGAGACGGATGCTGAGGACAGGTTCACACTCAAGCTCTTCCAGCAGCACCTGTCTTCCAGCCAGCAGAAGATGCTCCAGGCCACAGTGATTCACACCTGCACGTGAAGTACACTTCTCAGTAATTTGCACCATCATTTGCACAGGGGCCTTGGTTACAGTTTGTACAAAACAAACTGCCAAAAGTAAAATTTGCCAAAACTCATGATTTACAACAATTTAAAAAAAGAAAAAAGTAGTTTCCGCAAACATACTTTTGAAAAATTCCTCAGTTAGAACCACTAACATTGGTCAGTCTACTTTAATAAATCATTCATTTCGAACGTAAAGGAAATGACTACTTTTGGAGCTGTTTGTATTTTTTTTCCAACTGAGAGAAAACATACCCTGACTCTTACTGCGGCTCCACTCCACTTCCAGCTCAGCAATTTCACTCAGCAAAGCAATTCCCTCAAGGGCTGTGGACTCCAAGGACCCAAAGTTAGAACAGACTTGTAGCTGTGCAGAGGTGCCCATCCGTGGTGGCAGTGAGCGGGCCTCGGGCAGCCCACTGGCAGTTGGCAAGGTAAGCAAGTCAGCCATGGGATCTTCGGGCACAGCGATCAACATGGGAGACAGGCATGGAGGAAGGGTGACTTCGTTGGACAGCTGGCTTTCACAAGAAGACTCAGACGTGCCACAGAGCTGGGGGATGGAATCCTCAACATCAGACTTTAAACCTGCTTCCTCGTGATGACTGACCATCTCAACTGGTCTCTGGAGCTCACAGGCTGGTGCTTTGTTACTCTGCATGGAAGGCTCACTTCCTGCACAAGGTGACCGATCTTGAACCTCTACTTTAGGTCCCACATGTGAGAAGGACTCAGTCACTTCTTGGCAGCTCTGTACTGACAGGTCCTGAGGTTCTACCATCTCGGTTTCCTCCTTTTCCTTGTTTGCCTCTTCCAGGATGGCTACATCCCTATCATGCTTGGGGGCAAAAGGAGGGTTTGGGCTTGAACTGGGTAAAGCAGTCACTGCACTGTGAAGTGAACCCAGAATCCTTTGGCTAAGAACCTCCTTTCTGGTCTCTAAAGAAGGCTCCGCCTTGAATGAAGCAGAATCCTCTCTGGAGGCTTGAAGAGGCTCCAGTACAGCAGGGGAATGCACACGTGCCATTTTGCCGTTGGCCGAGGTAGCTATATGCTCCGAGGCCTCAGTTGGCAATGGCACGTCTGGTGCCACATCACTGGCATCCGTAACAACGGTTGGCTGGAGGAGGTAGGGATAGGGGTTGCCGAAAGCGCCTGCTATCGACTGATACGTGTAGCCAAGAGGAACATCTGCCAAAAGAGATGAGACAGCAATTTGAGAGGCTTGGGACGTTTATCCATTAAGTGGAGGTTTTGGTGGGGTAAAGCTGCCTGCGACAAGAGTGGCAAAGCGATTAATCACAGACGTCACATGTTAGAAGAGGGGATTCATGAAAGTTTCATGAGGTAAATTACTAAAGAGAAGAGCTGAACTGCACTCCCAGCAAACACACACAAAGTCTTATTACTCAATGAATGACATTCCCTTTATAACAAAGACCATACCGACTTCTGGTCAGCAGAACATACTGCTCTTGAGTGACAACTGTCCCTTTACGGAATATCCATCTTAAACACTACAAGCTTTTTCATCAAGGTGTCTGAGCACCACCCTAACACTCTCTGAGCACCTTTGCAAATTCTGAGCAAATTCCTCAGTACACAATAACTTGCTTCAATAATAACAACTTGTACAATAACTTAAATGAAATGTTGTCTTTCCTACCGTTATATATTCCTCGGAATGATGCTGTAGGTTGTGTCGCATCTTTCTTCTTCAAATGCACAGCAGGCTCTTCTTTGGGGGTGTTGAGTGGGGGTGGCATGGGGGATGTGGCAGACAGGTTGGGTGTACGTTGGGCTGGGGTGGACAGAGGGTAACAGGAGGAACGCTCGGCTCGGGACACCTCTACTCTCGGCCCATTTTCTGTCTTAAGCCGGGTAATGGGCGAGTGTAACTGTGTGGTATGTTCTGCACGCAAGACCTTGTCATAAGAAGTAGACGGTGATGGGGAGAGTAAGGGTGGATTCTGGACATGAGGAGACCCAGTGGAAGCAGCAGAGACTCCTGGTTTGGCATCCTCACTGCTTCTCTTGGCTGCTTTGTCTTCCAGCTCTGCTCTAGACTCACTGGCCTTTAACCTCTCCTGTTGGCAGAAAGGACACTGGTGCTTGCCACTGCAATACTCTCCTTCGTAAGCATTCAAAGAGTTCTTAGGCAACAGAAGGGAATGGAAAAGAGTGTGGGAAGCAAGTGACTTTGTGTCACGCTATAATAACCACTTCAATAAAAAAATCTTAATTAAAATCCAAACTGCTGCTGCAAGTACTTTATCACTGTACTGCAGGGAAGCGGTGATAAATATGCTGAGTATTTCTTCCTGCAATCAACGTTGTTAAGCCTGGCACTGAACCGTAAATGGAACGCGAGTTGTCCTGCTCTGTGCGCTGCATGTAACCACAGCGTTACATAATACATTTCATAGATAGCAGAGTCCTTTCAAGTAGTCACGCATTAACGGTTTCCTACAGGCCACAAGCCCAGGTGCACCGTGACGGGAGTTAACTCATCGACCAAGTGCTGAGAGAGAAGTCTTGTGGATGGCTTGTTTACTTCTACAAGAAGGTTTTTTTAGACTTTTCGGAGGGTGACACATCCTAAGACCCTCACCGCCAGCTGAGTGCCCCGTTGCAGCTCCATGACCTGCCGCTGATGCTGGATCACGTAGAGCTCGTGTTGCCGCAGCAGCTGCTGATGGTGAGACAGGAGCTGCAGCTGATGAGCATGTTGGAAAGGACTACCTGTCGGCGGGTATACAGGCGACCACACCGAGGGGTTTCGCTCCACCAGGTCAGCTGCTGCTCGGGGTAGGAGAGGCAAAACTCAGATCATAAGACTCACAGGAACAGCAACACTATGGAACACATGGGGAAGATCTGAGGCTTGACACGTACCAAGGTGTGGGAGGTGTTCTGTGGGAACAACCAAGAGTTGCCCTGACTGAGGGTCTCGAGCAATGTGGTACGGTGAGGGAACAGAACCATGGAGGCTGGGAGGGTACCCTGAAGGCAGGGGATCCAAACCTGTTTGCAAGCGAAGGGAAGACACAAGCAGCAAGCATTTAATCAGAGTGTCTGCACAAGCTATGATTCCCCATGATGACCTATTCCTGGGCCAGCTTTATGAACTTTAAACCAAAGCAGATGAGGAAATTATCTGTTATAGTAATGAGAAATCCTTAGCATTTCCTTTCCAATGTTGGCAGCCATGATTAGACCCTTTAATACCTTTCTAAACAATTAGTCATTTTATTTTAACTTTCTTAGGATTTTCAATAAGATCCCGTTATAGCAACGGACTCACTTAGCTCCAAGGGTTACAAAGAAAACACTGACATTTTTAAGGTATGAAAAACAAAAGAACATCTCATCTTCATCAATAATCTTAACTTCTTCATGAGAAATCATGGAAGAATCACACACACACACACACACACACACATTTTCTGAACCGCTTGTCCCATACGAGGTCGCGGGGAACCGGAGCCTACCCGGCAACCGAGGGCGTAAGGCCGGAGGGAGAGGGGACACACCCAAGACGAGACACCAGTCCGCCGCAAGGCACCCCAAGCGGGACTCGAACCCCAGACCCACCAGAGAGCAGGACCCGGTCCAACCCACTGCACCCCCTTATGAAAGCATCATACTTTATTTAAATTTTGTAACTTTGACAAGCACTTGAACAAATGTAATGGTAATGAGAAACGTGTCTAGAAACTAAAATTTCACTCAAAATATTTTAGTTGTTCATAGTGGACAGATCTGTATAGTATTTGTGCAGTATGTAACATTTTTAACTGTACTGTATTACTGCAATGATATTTTTAGTGAAAAATGTGACAAAATGTAATATCAAACTAATGTTAATCTCTAAAATATGAAGGGTCATCATGTAAACTGTATTTCAAAATAGCAGTGAAGACCAGGTGCCTGTTAAAGGATGAGTAACTGAAATTACCACACATATCACTTATAACTGGTTCATAAGACTAACCCTCCTGATCCTGAACTAGGGCTGCCTTCCTCACACAAGACTGAAACTTGAGTTACTCCTGATCCCTGTGTTTTTCAAGTGCGCTGCAAAACACTGCTGTCAGAATCTGTGTTTTGCTTAATTTTCCGTCTAGACAGAAATTCAAACATGAAAGAATCCTAATGTGACTATTTTGTTTGCTGTTATTTCTAGTGGAATGTGTGGGCACTGAGTAACGCAGAGTGCAAATCACGGATGTTTCCTTATATGACTCTCGATCTTACGGATAGGAAAAGCCAACACAGATTGGCAGGTCAAGGAAGCAGACTGATTTAAATCGATTAGCCAAATAAGGCTTTTAATGCTGCCTGGTAACAGAAGCTCTGCTACATGAGGAAGACACTTTGCAGAAGGAGAACCAACATCTCAGCCACGTGGTGTTGAAGTGTTGCCTTAACTTATCTAATATTCCCAAGTAAATACTGTAAATGTTAAATGAATGAAGCCAGAGATGCCATTTTACAGTGATATTGTTTCCTTCTCCAGAGAGTCATGATTTCTTGAGTTGGGTATGATGTGTCCTGACAAAACAAGCAACTGCTGACTCATTGATGGAACTCCCCCACCCCGCCTCATTCCACGGCCATAAATGTCCATAAAGAGAAACCAGTACGGGCGCAGTAATTGCATTTGAGTGCTGTCCAGTATGAAAATGGAGGTAGCGAGACAGTCTTCAGATGGAGAATTTGAGGCCTACCGTAAGGTGATCTGGGAAGCCACAGTGCGGGGGTCCCAGTGCGGCCCATCCAGGGGAAGGAGGTGAGCTGGGAGCTGGCCTCAGCAGGCCATCGGCCCGAGCCAGGCAGGACGGGGTCCCCGGTCACCATGAGATTCGGCCCCGAGAGTGGATGCATATGTGTGTACTCTGCCAGCTCCTTATTCTCTCTGCACAAAGAGCAATTCCCAAAAGGGGATTTCAGTGGCTGCATGCAAAGACAAGTGAAAATATAGAAGGTAATCTTTTATGAATAATTTTCAGTCCTATGACAAATCAGCAGCATAATTTGCCAACTCTTTTCTATGATTTGTGCACAATTGTTTCAACAAACTGAGAACACAGACAATACTGCTAAACAGAATAAATAAATCAGAAAATATCTCATACTGTACATATTGAGAAAATAGTGTAGTTTTATACTACTTAAATCCTACCACAGTAATAATTCTGAGTAGTACAGACAAATAAACTTCCTAAAAGTTAACACAGCACACTAAAGTAAGAGATTTTAAATGAAGCCTGTATAACTGCTGCAAAAAGAAACAAATTGGTTATTTCTACAGGAAGAATAACTCAGAAAGTGCATAAACGGTAATGCCTAATTTTGACAAAGATAACCACAGCAGTCTGCCCATTAATTAAGGAGAATTCTGATTTGGTATAGGTGGTTGTCACGTCCACGCCCGCACCTCAATCGACAGCACCTGACTCTGATCAAGCACCTGACTAACCGCTCACCCTTTACAGACCCTCCTCAGCTCCCATACCTTTGTGGAATCTTGTCAGAGACAACTGTCCTCCTTTGTGATGGCCAGTTCATACGCAACCCTTGTTCTCAGTTCTCGTCCTCCGGTTTTTGACCCTTCGCTTTGTTTCCCTGACCACGTCCATGGATCTTCGTTTCAACTCCGATCGACCGACCCTTCGCCTGTCCCTGACACCGAGAACTTGCCTGACCTCTTGAATCCAGACGAACGACCCTGCACTTGGGTCCAGTCGTCCCGGTTCCCTCAGTTCCGCATGACAGTGGTTGTGTGTCTGCTACCATTTCCATTCAAGTTTTTAATATAGATGCCAAAGCTATTGTTCTTTAATATTTTTGCAGTTTTTTAATGGAGCACTATTTGCCCTTTGACGATCTTGCTCAAAATTCATACTGGGTTACTCACAATAGATTAGGTAAGAGTTCATGAGTTTCATTACCAGTGTATATACTAATGTTTTATGTATAATTTGTGCATCACAAATAAAAAAAAAAGATTGGAAAAAAAAATTAAAATAGACAGTATAATACCATTTTACTCACTGTTTGCTCATTTTTAAATATAAAGGTGTTAAAGATGTGCTGTGTAAACTCTGTTGCCCGCAATGATTAGAACCCAACATGACCATGTCACTCCCCAAATTCTAGTGCTTCTATATATTAAGAGCAATTTTAAAAATCCTAGATTCTACAGGGCAACTCCTAGAAAAAATATTCTAGCTCACAAGTAATTAGGACTCACAATCCATCTGTGCATGAATATAATCGACAAATGAACACTTTAGAAATATGACAATTTCAAATAGAAAGGATTTACTTGTAGTATTGTTCTTTACGGTTATAATGTGCTCTCATTCAATAATATATTTTCCATTTTGTTTTGGGTCATTTTATGATTTGTTCTGCTCCTTATTTGAGATACAGTATAAGGCCCTTTTTATTTAGTCTAGCCTTGACATTCCCTTCTTAGTTTCTTACAATAGTCAATGAAGCATTGAGGCAAGTCTCACCGCAGGAATCCGAGGACTTGTTTATATACGGCGAGCGCCTGCCCACGCTGCAGCGAGCCTGGGGACTGCGAGCAGTTGCAACGAGTAACCTTCAAAGGACAAACATCCCTGCCCTTTATCTGCCCTTATCTCCAGTCCCCACACAACGGAAGGAAAAATAAATCTTTTAACGGGGCTGCGGTCCCACACCTTTCGGAGAAAACTGGGAATAGAAAAACTGGAAATTTTTTTTCTGTTCTGGGTTCATTGTTCTTTCTGCGCGTGTAAGACCGAATACACACTCCAGGGCCAAGAAGCACAAAATGAGACCCTCTGGAATTCATTGTGAGAACATACAAAAGGCTCTGCTTTCATCTTCAGAATATAAAAACATATTAGAAGCACAAGAGCGACAAATCTTATAAACTAAGCCACAAGGGATTCTATCATTCCTAGATCCTTGCTATTTCACTTAAAAGGGGAGAAAACAAAGCAAAAATAACTTGATTAGGTTTTCATCCCTTTGGTTTTGGCTTTGCTTTGAGCATGCCCTGCTTGGTTCTCCTTGGGTCAACTCAAACATTACAGATTCTGCATACAAATTGGATACCGAGGCCAACATTAACCTCTTAACTTAACCTCAGCTCTCTTTTAAAGGAGCTGCAAGATTTTCCTGAAATGCCTAAATGTACAGTTTTTGACACATGTAATTACAAAGTAACGCTAGTGAAAAGCAAAAAAAGACCTGCATTTTCAAAGGTTATTATACAGTAACATAATCACTGGCACAGACAATCCAGAGGGTGGTGTTTCCCAGAAAATATCATTAGACGTTCACATGATATTAGGGTGTGGCATCACTAGAAGAATGCATATTTAAAAAAAAAAGCTTGGCTTTATCGGGTTGTTGAATAGCCACGTGATTTCTATAAACGCCTTCTGCTGACAAATACTGATGTTCAGTGAAGTAATTCTGCCTCAACACCAACAAAACAAGAGGTAATGATGCCAAGCAGAGGCATGCCCGTCTGCTCTTACCGCAGAAGCTTCTCCCGCTCCTGCTGAAGACGGCCTGGCAGGACACAGTTGTCACGGTGATGGACCCGCCCATCTTTGTGATTTCCATCTGGATGGCCTGGACGTGAAATCAAGGAAACTAAATCAGTGCGGAGTCTAGAATATACCAGATTCATGAAACCTCAAATATTTCACTTCTAAATGTCACAGACATGAAACACAGTATCCACTGGGAATAAATGTGGACATCCTACTGAAACCACAAACCTCAACCACTTACATTACAGTTATTCATTTAGCTGATTTTTCTCCAAAGCAACCTACCTACAACTATTTGCCTATTAACAGAGCTACATAATTTTACTGAAGCAATTTAGGGTAAAGATGCTACAGCAGTTTGTGAGATTCAAACCACCAACCTTCAGAGTTAAAGATAGAAACATTAACCACTACACCATCAACACTTATCCAGGTAGTCCCCGACTTACGTTGGTCCGACTTACAATTTTTTCGACTTTACGGTGGTGAGCTGGCGATCGACATTCAGTAGAAACCGTAGTTCGAATTCTGAACTTTGATTTTTTTCCCAGGCAAGCGATATGCGGTGCGATACTCTCTCACGATGCTGGGCAGCGGCAGCGATCCGCATCTCCCAGTCTGTTATGCGATTGTGTTTTGTGCATCCATAATGTCACAGTAACGCGCATCTGTGTCTCCTGCTACTGATGGGAAGAAGAAGAGGAGGGCAATTACTCTTGAGGAGAAACTCAAGATGATAACTGCCCAGAATGAAGATGGCAAGCCTGTAATGGCCATCGCACGTATGCTTGGCTATGATGTTGTGTAGGTTAGGTGTATTAAATGCATTCACGACTTCCGATATTTTCGACTTATGACAGCTTTCGCGGAACATAACCCCATTGTAAATTGCGAACCACCTGTACTTACAGCAACGGAAAACATTGAGGTAGTTAATGAAATATAAACAACACCTAACAGGTCATAAAAAAGTAATCTAACACTTTTATCTATCACTTTGTTGGTGTGATCCATATAATTCATAATCCATATTAGCTCCTTGTTCATAAACACACATTAAAAATAAACGGCAGTGCTGTGAAGAAAGCAAGAATGTCTGTGACTGTGACAGAATGGCTCAGTGAGAGCAAGTGTTAGGTAAGTCTTAGAAAAACATCAAATAGCAGTGATTATGTTCAACACACGCCAAGTGGGATGCTTTAAATCATAGTGCAGAGTATTGCAGCTGTGAGGACAGAACAGACACGCGAGTGCATCAAATCATGACACCATAAAAATCTAGTGGAATATCATGACAGCAATAACCTTCACATCAGACTGAGGCTATTTATGAGCCTGAACTTGTTCTTGAGAAACTACTGGTTCAAATTATATGGATGCAAACCAAAATTCAAATACTGCATGAAATATGGAATAAAGGAAATTATGTTATCAATTTGTATGACAAAAAACAGAACAGAATGGAAAAGTCCGAGTCCCAACTGATCATCTCTGAGTGCTTTAGCAAACTACTAAAAAAATTCAAACTCTACACGAGGTAAGGGAAGCTCTTTTGAGCCCACTGGGCTGTTTCTGCTGTCTCCCTATAGGAAGTGTCTCTGTCTTTCTGTTACACTTGGGGAAAT
This sequence comes from Scleropages formosus, assembly GCF_900964775.1. NCBI lineage: Eukaryota > Metazoa > Chordata > Actinopteri > Osteoglossiformes > Osteoglossidae > Scleropages > Scleropages formosus. The sequence continues at coordinate 7,089,030 of NC_041825.1, read as the reverse complement.
CATGCAGATTTCAATGACAAAAGCTTTGAGAAAAGTTTCTTCAGCTACCAAAAAAATGAGATAAACATTGGCCTTTTACTTCATAAACACTACAGGCAAGTCACAGAAAGTTAGCTCTTTTTTTCCTGTCTTTGTTAATAATTTTCTCTTAGAGCAAGGTTTCTGGCACAGAGGAAGAAAATTATTCTTTGGTTGCTTGCTCCCAAGGCTTCTTCTGTTTGGAAATAAACTTCGGCCTATTAGCATTCCATGGCATATGCAGCGTCTAGCTTTGCTATGTGAATTATAATCAATACAACACCACTACACTGCAGAAAGCGAAACACTTAACAAACTGTTATCTTAGACCAGGAAAGACAGACTGTAGGAACAGCTACTTTAGCAGCACAAACAAAAGCTTCAGACTGCATGTTGCAGATGACTCAATGACGATAGAGCTGCTTGGGTGGAAGGGGAAGAATGCTAAGCCCTTTCGACTTCCATGGTGCTGTCAATCAAGATTTATTCTGCAAAATCTGGAGGCAAGTGTAACAAAATGGAATGGTGCCACAACTTGAACAATCTGCCCGAAGAGTAGGGCAACCACACTTCAAGAAGCTTTGCTTTGTTCAGCCCATGCAGACTGATGTGTGTCCTTTTAGAAAAAGGGGGAAAAGAAATGCATCTTCATATTGCTTCTCTATAAAGAGAACATAGACTCCTGAAACAGAAGCCAGCAGTAAATATAATACAAAGGCACATATTTGCATTACTAAAAAAAGTACGCAGTGATGTCCCGTTAAATTCAGCTGCTTACCTTTAACGCTACAGAGAGAGAGAGGTCTGTCCCTCTCCGTCAAACATGAGCTTGGCTTGTTGCTTATGTCCTTCTGCCGAGCAACTGCCACTGCAATCCCCACTGGTGGATGCCTGACCTCCGCTTCTCCCTGAGAGCCCACGCTCTCCCGGCTGAAGGACTTTGTGCTTTCCAGTTGCTCCGGCTCCTTCTTCAGCTCCCTCCCAGGTTGCTGGAGTCTGGACACTTCAAGCTGGCTGTCCTCCAGCTTCACGTTGCCCAGGCCTCCAAAGGGGCTCTTGATGCCAGAGGCCTGCTGGGAGCTGTACTCCTTGGTGAAGCTGCCACTATATTTTATTAGACTTTGCATCGCAGACACTCCACTGCGGATGCCAGAATGCTGACCCTCCAAGCTTCCAGTGGACCCCACACTCAGAGTAGGGTCATGGACACCAGAGGGGTCCAGATACAGTTTCTTCCCCTCTTCTTCTGCCCTACTTCCATGTCCATTTTGAGCCACCAGCACTGTTATGTGGTTAGAAGTGTAATTTCCCATATCAAAAGTTTTCTTTTTGGACTCCAGGTGCTGATCTATAAGGCTCCTGGCAGAGTCAGTTCCACAGAAGAATCTGCCAGCATCTTTACTGGAGGTCCTCTGGATCCCTCCACATGGTTTTTCAAAAGTTTCGGCCTCCACTCGTGTTTTGATAATTTCTTTCGATGTGGCACTGGTTGAGGCTAAGACATTAGAACCTTTTACATGCCCAAATTTGTTAATGTATGTTTCTGATGGCTGAAGTCTTTTTAGAGCCAAAGTGTTTTGCCTGATAACAGAACCTTCTTCCCTGAACATTTCTGTCCTCTTTGTATCCCCAGAAAAAGACTCGTGTGCTTGAGCGGTCTTCTCATTGCCCAACTGCCAACCACCTAATCGATTACCATTTTTATCTCTATTTTTGTCATTTTTATTGTCCCGGGCCTTTGAAGCTATTTGGATTGGTCCATTTCTCTTATCATAAACCTCAACTGAAGGCACAAATGTGGGCGCAATCACTTTGTGCTCCCTTCCAGGCTCCAGTACTGTGGAGTACAGTGGATAAAGACTAGATGGTACGTGGTGTGGTGGAGGATACGTGCCTGGAGGCATTAGTTGTGGGGACAACTGAGAAGAGTTACTATGAGGGGAGGGACAATTGCAAGATATTTGTAAAGTGCCACATGATGTTGCGACAGAGTCACATTTTTTCAGCTTGTCTGATTGGACATGTGTCCCTGGCCTCATATTTTCATCGTGTTGACCAAAGTCTTTGGGGCTCTTGCCCTGTTCAGTGCCCTGGTACCTCAGGGATGCACTATAGCTGCCACTGTTACAGTTACTGAGGGAGGAGGTTTGCAATGGGTTCTTGGACTTTGCCTCTACGGCACTCAAACCAGGTGAATGTTCTGGAAGGAAAGCCATAGTTTGTTCTGTACCCTTGGAAGTTGAGAGCTTCCTCTCAGTCTCCATCTTTGTGTCAAGGGTAAGTTCCATAACATTGCGTGACCTGGACACCTCCTTGGATTTGTCCTTCTCCTTGCGGGACAGGGACTGGTTGAGATCATTCTTGAATAGTTTCTCTTTCCCAGAATCCTTCACAGAATCCTTGACACTCTTGTGATGGGGAAGTGACTCCTCCTTGGTAAAAGAGCTGGGAGTGTGGGTGGCAGGTGTCCTGGGGACGATGGACTGTGAAGGGAGGGCTGATGGTCCTGTAAGGCTTGCCAAATAAAACCCATCTAAAAGACAAAAGAAAAGAATAATTAAAAAAAAACTCCAGTTACATCATATGCGCAAGGTTACACACAAACACACAGGCATAGTACTGAGAACCACAGCTCAGCAGCTGCTTGCCTACAGCACACAAAAAATAAATGCTGAGGTTGGAAAGAAAATCAATAACAGAATAATAATTAAAAATAGGAGAGCCGCTCCATCTCTTTTGCCGAACAGCGGCGAAAAATGTTTTGGTAACATCATATGCTCCACTTATTTTGATCTGAATAAAAAACACCTTTCTCCTGTTCTTCCTGTTTATTAGCTGCACAGTAGAAGGTACAGTGAACTCACATGGTATGAACATCGCTGCTTTTCCAGAAGAGAGATTCAGTCCATTTCAGTAGTAATTAATGGATAATAACAAACTTAAGCAGAACAGCTTTTTTTGGCAATATTTGGCTTGGATGCATTGTATTAACTGAAATGCATCCTAGCGAAATATAAAACTATTAATTGTGGACTGAGCCCATTTTGACCAGGCTGGAAAAACAATCAGGACAATGCGAGGCTGGGATGTATACACAAAGGTTTATTTCCTGTGGTAGCTATTCAGTGCTCTATTTATATGTACAAATAACCCAATGACTATGAACAAACTTAAGACTTCATTTAGTGATGATGCCAACAAGAGCAATAACAGCAATACTCTGTTCCATTTTTTTCCTCTTCCTCTGATCTGAAGCAACGAAGTACCATAGGCTTCATCTTCAGCGATTCCATTGTCCAGTTTTTATAGTTAGCATTAAAAATATCCACTTTAGATTTCAAGTTCAACAACTGACAAACCAACTACATAACATTTTCCAAAGTATTTCACACATCTGATCATACATCTAATCCAGACAATATAGACAATGTATCTATTTCTACTATCAGTTATAAAATGGTCTCTTCCTGAGAGTATTTAAGAACTTCAATTCCCATAATTCCTTCTTTTCCATTTTGGCCCCTTCCTGGTCCCAAGGTAAGCATCTGTTCGTTTGTCATTGTAAAACAAATTTCTCACCATTTTCAGTTCCAATGTTACATATTCTCTATACTTTTATATATTCGTATAAACATAGTCTTTAATGCATGTGTGGAGGAGCTGCTCCATCACAGTCATAAAGCAGCATATATCAAAATCTTCTTATCTGGCTTCCTGAAACAAAAGTGTTTTGTAGTAAAAGTAGAGAAAGGCAGAGGATACTGACCTTTTTGAGAGTCCATGAGAGCATGCTGGCTCAACTGGGCAAAGAAGGGGTTGTTCCCATTTGTGTGATCAATGTGTCCCAGTGGAATGTAAGGACTAGGGTACAAACTGCTGGTCAAGTGGCTGAAACCTGGGGAGGCAAAAGACCCATTTAGGCATCAAGACACACATGTAGAACATCCCTCCACGCATCCATGCAAAATACTGAAGATACATAATTGCACAGAGAAGTACCAGCACATAAAATTAACATAATATCAGCACAAATAAAAAAGAAATTGTATTAGCATACTGCCTAGAATAGGTTTCCCTCCAAAACATGCTCTTGGCTTTTGAATGAAAAACTCGAGGGAAAGGGACGTTAAGCCTGGTAGCCAGTTCTGTTGAAACTACTGATGCCGAAACTCATGAATTTCTTTGTAAAGCCACAGTACTCTAAGCATGCGCTACATAACAGGAAATGTAATAAATAACAGCAAAGGTCTGCACATGTAAAAGGCTTTGTTATTTTCTGAAGGTCACAGTATTGTTATCCTAGGTAGTAGAGGAACCATTAGGAGATGAGTTACCACAAAACATTGAAAATCAGGTGTATTAATATGAAACCTCGCCAATACGGACAGATTGTCCACCTACTATACGGCTTTTCATAGCTGTTGCTTGTATCTTTCATAATGTAAATGGCAAAACAGACATTCTGAATGCAATGAAATAAAATGTCGTGTCATTTAAATGTTAGTGGGTATTTTAGCCCAGAGCTGGGGAATAATGGAATTATAAATAGGCCTTGATAAGAAAAAAAAAAAAACAGTTATTAAAATGACTGAATGTTAAATAGATGAATGAGTTAAGGGAAGTTGCTATGGTAATTTCCACCCTTGGTTTCAAACAATAGTTTACACTTCATTCTTTGAAATTGTAAATGTAGCTATTGTTGCAAAAGTTGTTAATGCCAATCACAAAAATGCCTCTAATTTTGCTTTAACAGAGATCACTATGTATACAGGAATGGTACTTTCACGCTACTAATAATGCAACGATGTCTTGTGATAATAGTGTCGTTCAAGGCTCCATTGAAAACATGAAAACCTTGTTGCTGAAGAAAATAGTTAGAAAGTACTCAGTATATAATAAAGTTTTTGAATGAGATATTTTAAAGCTCAAAACAAAAGTCAGAATGTTCAAATGTGGAGTTAACCCAAAACTGCAAAATCGCCATTTTTGATGTCATTTGAAAGTTGGATTGTAACACTATTTCTGCCAACGAGGAAAAACTGCTTGATTATTTTAAAAATCACTCATTGTTTCCATCAATAAAAATTAAATTATTTATGTGGAGATTTTCAAAATGTTGAGATAACGTCAAAGCTACAAGTGTGCGAAAGGTCAAAGGTCAGCTAATCTAAAAAAAAGTATTACAAGAGCTCAGCATTGGTGTTTCTTTCCACTGTCTAGGATAACAGAAGGAAAAGGAAAGAGCACTCAGAAAGAAAACAAAAACTGCTGTATTTATGAATGCTTTCTTGTTGGTTAGCCTGACATTTCAACACAGACTTTTCAGAAGCTGCAATATCTTCAAGGACAAAGGGAAAATCTTAATTGGCAAAGAGGCATTGGTATTCAGGAGATGCAGACATACAATAAACAATATTGTACAGCTAAATATTGTACAGTGGGTCAAAACAGTGTTAGATCTCTAATATTTCCTCTATGGGGGGGCACAGTGGCACAGTGGGCTTGGCCTGTGATTGCTCTCTGGTGGGTCTGGGGTTCAAGTCCCTCTTGGGGTGCCTTGCGTCGGACTAGTGTCCTGTCCTTGGTGTGTCCCCTCCCCCTCCAGCCCTCCGCCCCGTGTTGCCGGGTTAGGCTCCGGCCCGCTGCGATCCCACTTGAGAGAAGCAGTTTCAGTCAATGTGTGTGTGTGTATTTGCTCTACATCGAACTATAGCCATTCCAATCTAAGATAGTTAGCCATATGGACTAGGACATTTATTATCACAGAGCAACTTAAAAACAATTAAAATTCACTGACTCTTTGTTACTAGAGCATAACTACTAAAAGAATTCCCATTTAGAGTTGTAGCATTTTCAAAATTAGGACTGGACACTGAACAAGAAACTATGTATTGTTGTCACTAGACATTTCAGCTTTCTGCTTCTTAGTAATTGTCATGCTTAGTAATTTCACACTTTTTCCACTGACATTTCACCCCCAAACTATGTAAAAGTCCCAACTAAAAATACCAGAACACTTTGCTCCTGAGCTTAATTTCAGGAAGACATGCGCAAGGCCTTTCATACACAGTTTGTTTCAAAACGACTGGAAATCAGAAAATATATGCAAACAAATTCTGGAGAGGGAAAAAAAAAATCTGTTTTTTTCAACATTACAAAAGATGTCAGAGCTCTTCTTGTTAGTTCGCTTGGCATTTTTGTATTCATAAAAACATTCTGAATTTAGACTTTAAAAGTAATTACTGTGATGAACAAATGAATTTCATCTCAACATTTCTTGGGGTCCTTGGAATAAAAATGAATACAAGGAGAAAAACAATAACTACATATGAAACAAGCAAGTTTATTATAAAAGAACAGAACAGTAAATATTCACAGCATACATACGGTTCACATTATTCAATCCAGAATCTTACCGTAGCTAGCAATTTTGTCATTCGGATCCAATTAGCTATGAAACCCATCTGATATTAGTACAGTAAGAACTCTTTTCATTCAGACCGGGTTGCTTTCTAACTGTATGTACTGTAAGCAGGTGATTCTCATAAGAAAAAAGTACAGTAATTACGCAAGCACCATGGGATTATAAACAATGGCACACGACTTTGATTAACTATGGTTACTTTCATCTGGTGTTGCTTATTTTCCTGCAGGTCTTTTGTCTTTAATAAGGTACATCTGGAAACATTTTCCCCAATGTGCCAAAGAAAATGTCCTGCGTATAGCTATGCAATAAAACAAGCAAAATACTTAAGCTTAATGAGTGCCCTAATAATCATACCAGTGCTCTGATCACACAAGCTATTTCATCTGAATTTGATACAGCTTTCAAAAGTTTTCCCCAAAAACATTTTTTTTTTTTTAAAGCCTAACTTGCGTTTCTTTTCTAAGCTACCAAGCACGATTTTTACAGCCCTTCAAAGCAGTCAGTAGTGAAGCACTCTGTTATTCATTCTGACCAGTAAGTTCATCATCCCAAAAAGAGGATGAAAAGCACTCTGCTCTGACACAATAACAGTACAATGTGGCTGGGTCCTAACACCAGCGGTTGTGAACAGAACCAAGGCAGATCAGATGTGTGCATGAAGAAATATATGTGTACATGAAGATATTGTAATAATCCCACCAAACCATAGCCAATCGCTGTTTCTTTCTTGTAAGACAGTAAACCATAATTAGTTTTCCTGCCTCCTGGACACTATGACACTTTATCCAACTGTGTTAGATAACCTTGATGTGGGCCTCAATGAGGTCCATTCTTCACATCAGATAAAAACCAAGTAGAGCCGAAAATGGATTAGAGAAGGAAAAAAAACTGGTTTTATTCGGAGGGAAAAAAAAAAAAAACAAGCATTATTCCGCAAATGCACTGAATGTTTCAGCTGACATGATTATATGGCATGCGGTTGAACCCCTTGGTGAACGCAAGAGTGATTTAGCGTACTAATCCCCTTGGGAGCTACTACCCTGGGTGGGATTGGGTTACAGTAAAGCGAATGAGATAGTAAAGAAATGTGCACTCTGAAAAGGGTAACGTCCCAGTTAACATTCCCCTGTGGAACTATCCGTATCGGACAATTAACCTTCAGAAAGTGGGACTTTATTCTACATACCACAAGTGACCGCACCAAAGATTATAGGGAACCATAGCTGATGCATGAACCCATTTTTTGCTTGGTCCAGCACTCACCGTCACCAAGACTGAGGGAGTTTTATCTTAAGTCTAAGCAGTATGAAGAGGTGGTTTGTGGGAAATATCTAATAAATGGACAAGGACAGGAACTTCACGTATCACTGACAATGAGCACCTGCCCTAGTCTGCTGGCAAATGGAGAGGAAAACAACTCGTATAGCTATACTACCACTGGCTTGTCCTTTTTGCTATTATTGGTGTGAACACTGACATTACTAAAACTCACCACGCTTCCTATACAACAACACACACTACACACATCTAAATCTAAATTGCCGTAATAATAAAAAAAATTCTAAAACTTTCCAAGCCATGGCTAATTTTCATATCCATCAGTAAACATGTGCAACAGAGGGAGCTGACAAGAACTGTGCACGGCAGTATTCAAATATGCAAATCTAAATCAGTCATATGCTGGGGCCATGGAAAAAAACATGTGCGGAGTGCGTTCCCCACTCAGTCAAAACTGACCGTTCAAAAAATACTGCTGGACAGACAAACTGGCATTTACCTGATTAGTATTCTTTCCTTCATTTGTAATGACAACAATGGCAAAAATTAGTAAATATTTTATTTACTCCTAATTCAGAATGGGGAAGCTCCATATAATTCTTAGATTATTTATTGCACCTGAAATACAGGCCTCTCCTAAAAATCTGTATGTAAAATAACACCCATAAAAAGAATTCTTATTATTTAAATAGGGAAAATACAATATTTGTTTGTGTGCCTCAAAAGATGCACTCATTCGTTCACCAAGAAGGCAAAATTCCTCTTCCTGCTTTAAATGGAAGAAAATTAAATTCAAAGCCAAGTCCAAAATACATCACCGCTCTGGACAATTTTAAATTCACTACTGGGACCTACATGTTCAAAATCACAAATATTTGTGTGCTTGCTTTTTCCACCCCCTTCCTCTTTCTGTGATCTTACTTTTATGCTCCTTTTTAATTTGTTTAATCTGTGATTTTTGGACAGCGCAGTAGTGAAGCGGGTTCCTCACAGCTCCTGATCTGTGAGTTTGTCTGTTCGTTTGATCCCCACTCTTTCTGTGTTTACTTTGTGTGCTGCATGTGAATATTAGCTAATGAGGCAATTCTTGTAATTAATGTTATCTCTGCTTAGATATTCATAAATCATCATTTGCATTAAGCGCATAGTAAATCAAGTCACACAAAGTCATTCGTAATGATACTGTCTTTCAAGAGAATTCTCTGTGTTTCTTTGTTTCAAGCTTTATGGAAGACATCTTTTGCCTTTGTAACTTGTATTGCTTCTGTTATATATTTTTTTTTTTTTTTTAGCTTTAAGGGCAATTATATTATTGTCAAGCCCCCCCGACCATGCCCCAGCTACACGCACCTGGCAGAAATCCACGGAACATGGTTTAAAAACAGCTAAACCACTGATCTCATATTGCGGAATCTCCCAGAGATGACCGTCCCTCCTACTCTTGCCTGAGTCCTACAACTCTTTGCCCTGTGTCTTCTGCCTCTTTTCCCCTGACCTGTTTTCTTGCCCCACAACTTGATTACTCTGGTTCTGAACTTCGCTCCTCACCTCGACTACAACTTTATTTTCGCCTGCTGTACGACGTTTGCACCTTGGTTCCTGAAACTTCTCCCATCCCTGACCACGAGTCTCGTCTTGCCCCAAAATCTTTAATAAACACCACCGCAATTTGGTCTAACCTCTTGCCCCCCCATCTTGTGACAAATATTATATATATTACCATTGTAATAGTTAATAAAGAAACATGGAATTTCTCAGAGATGCTTACCAGCCAGCACATGGCTGATGAATGATGTGCAGAAGAAGGCACAACCCATGAAAGGCAGAGTCCACTCACCTTGTGCAGTATCACGATGCATATTTTAAGCCAAAATTTATTTTGTCATAAGGCATTCTTTATCTCAGTTGATTACTTGTTACTGTATGTGAATCATAGGGTGTAAATTACATCTGCTCGTAAGTCTGGATTCTTGTAAAAGGGGCCTTCGTTATACAAGCGAAGCCTTTATGTCTCTCTGGATTTGTAACAAAGCATTTCATGCTGCAAGTTTTGGCATACAAGTCTGAACAAACTGACAAGACCTTTCTTTTCAGTGTCTTGAAGCAGCATTTCCCTCCAGGGGCAGTAAGATCTGGGACAAATTACAGACTGTGCGGAGTGGTCTTAACTAGTGGCCTGAACTGAGAGTAGCTGTCACACTCCCCCCATATGCAATCCTAGAACATCAGTCAGCAGCAGCTCTGCTCCTTCTCCCCCCTTTCACTACAGCATACCATGAGTGACAGACAGATGGAGGGAGACCTGGGAATCATCTACCGAGCCAGTCAGCCACTCACAAGTTCTACAGTATCACTAGAAAAAAAGATAGAGGACCCCCAGAAAGGTCTGATGGGACAGTGTAATTTTTCATTTTGCATCAGACATTATGCAATCTTTTCTCATGCACAGAACCAGCAACATTTCTAGGGAACTATTTCTACTGGAAGAGTTGAAAGGAATTGTTGACGGACATCGAAAGAACAGCGCCTATAGTTCCATAGCCTTAGTTGTGCAACAGTCTGCTTGGTACAAGGATTTTACTAGACTTTAAACCAATTATTATTTTATTTTTTAAGTATTAAAAATCAAAATTTTCAAAATTTCAACTTTATTTTGTTGCATGATTTTTTTCAGGACTGAATGACCTTTACTCAAATGACTTTTTGTATATTTTCTTTGAGTCTGCACCCTCCATCAGTGTAAGTCATTACAACACTCAAACCCACAGCAATGTGCCATTGCACAAGCAGCCCCATCCTTCCTTCATCTCTGCTCAACGTTCTATAAGCAAAATGTCTGACAGTCAAGTTGTTCTGCTTTTGCTTTTTTGCTGTATGACGAGCAGCTTGAAAAGCAGTTGTTACCTTCGTGGGGGTGGGAGGCCCAGAGATGTGCCATCTGTAGGCCGGTCACGGCAGGAGCTCTGAAGGAGGGTTCGGAGGTCATGGGGGTGGGGTCCCCAAGTGGAGTGGAGGAGCCAGCCAACCCACTGTTCACGTAGCCCCCAAGAAAGGAGCTGGAACCACCTCTGTAGGCATCGTCTGCTGAACGGAGGAAGCAGAATGTCGTCAAAATTATGAAACGGCTTGCGCAAAGTGAATTGTGTGCACTGCAAATGATTTCAGAGTTTATACTTCCTTTGAAAAACTCGAGACACCAAAGTGCATTTTTGTCAGTGCCCTTTGAAATTCACCTTTCGATGAGTTAAGCGCTGTGTGCCGGGCACTTCTTCTTCTGCGCGCAAAACTTACAAAGCAGAGCGAAGTGCCACATGTTCAGAGTCACTGTTGACACTTATGAACAAATGTTATGAAGTATCATTACTCAACGTACCATTGTCATAACAGACACCAGATGTGCAAAGAGAAGGCAAAACAAAAATGGATGGCATGCAGTCTCTCCTCAAAGATTTCCATAGAAGCCACACCATAAGGGCAGCTATTTCAGCGGTAATGCAGCTACAGAAAACAGGCAGCCGTCTGCAAAATTCTTGGCAAATGGTGTCTGGGGAGGAGAGATACCCTTATGATAAATGTTTTATACCAACAGAAACTCAAAAAAATACAAACATACTCAGTTTCCAAAAGATTCTCTTCTTTATTTCTAAAGACGTCTTTGTCCTCTCATTACATGATGTAGGCTAAACCCTCAAGTCACCAGACCCACCACAACCAGCGTATCTGTCCCAATTGAATGCATGCCCCTGTTAATGCAGCCTCGCCTACTGTTCTCTTGAAAAATCCCAAGGCTCCCCAAAATACCTTTCTAAACATCTCATCTTTTATCAAAGCAGTAGGTTTATAAATCCACTGGAATTTCTCTGGCTGCCCCTAATTTTCAGCGAAATCCTTCTTGTGTACAGAACCACACATATAAGCAAACTCAGAGGAGAAAAAATACAACATCACAAACAAAATAAGTCCTATGTATCAGTGCTTGGTGTACAGTTAATCTATAATCTGTTAATATATGGCAAAATCTCTAAGATTTAATCTTGAGGTAAATGTGTTTACAAAAAACAAATATAGAAAACATTTTTTTCATTTTTTTATAATAAATCATAAAATTTCACATGAGATTATTCTAAGGTGATTTGATCACTTTCATGTTCAGGGTCTATCTAGTGCTCCAATAAGTATTGTTAATTATTAACAATTTAAATTATTAATTTAATTAATTTAAATTATTGACATGCTGATGTGCTTGGCTAAACTGCTCTCTGTTTTATGTCTTCCTTGTATTCATACGAAATATGGTGCAAGCCTTTAAAATTCCTCAAGGGGAAACAAAAAAAAAAAAAAATCACTTAATAACCACTTCATCTTCCATACAGTGGTTCTTGCTTTTTTCTGTTTTTTTTGTGTGTGCTGCAAGAATTCCTGTTTACCCAAGATGGTTCATTACTCTTTTAGAGACTATACTGCTTCTTGTAATATAATAAATGGAGACACAACTAGAATTGCTCCCATTTGCTAACACTGCATGGTGGTGACAGACTCAAATTTATCTAATCCTTATTTTATATTTTTCCTCAGAAATAATTTTATTGTAACTAAGTTAAGTAAATGAAAAAAAATTGGTGAAATAACCCAAACACAATAAAGTTGTGTTTTTTGTGTACGTGCTTACATTTTGGAAACACTTTTGTCAGAAGCCAATATTTTGCCACTAATGGCTGGAGAATAAAGCTATGAAGAAAGTGCAAACAATATCTTTCAGCTAAAAAAAATCTATTGTCAAATATTTACAGATAGGGAATTTCAAACCCGATGTAAGCACTCACCCAAGGGGCAGATTATGCAGATTTTCAAAATCAAAAAGGAAGACAACCGGGAATTATAACTGAATGCCGCTCAAAACATCAGCAATTCACATTACACACATTACACAAATTTGCTTTCACCTTGAGACGTGACTGAGATAAGTTTCACTGAAATGTTATCAGCTCTCAATAACAACAAAAAAGAGCAAACAAAAAACCTTACGCACAAAAAACACACTAGGGCTTACTAACTCAAGGTAAATTTTAGCTTTTTTCCTCCAGCAAAGCCAATAGCCTTTCTGCACCAGAGCAACACCAACACTCTCCACATCAAACCCCTTACTTCACCATGAACACCACCACACTCCAGTCTTAAACTCCCGGCTTCTCCATCAACACCACCACACTCCATTATTAAGACCTCCGTTTCACCATCAATATCACCGCAATCCACAGTAAAGCTTGCTTCTTCATCATCACCAACCACTACAACCGCAGCAACACCCATGCCCAACCCCATACTTTAGGACCAGCACCACGACATTTCATTTACTTTTTGACGTTGCAGATAGACATGCTATTATGCCTCCAGAGTTCTTAAGAAAATTATTTATGATGTTCCAAAAGTCTTAGGTAGGCCCTTTCATCATAACTGTCACACAACAATTTATGGCTGATGACATAAGCACTTCTGAAGGTTTATGTAGTATTCAAAAAGTTATGTCTTACAATGACCTTAAATTATGCCCTTGTGCAAAATTGTGATCGACCCCACAATACAGCAAAACTTCTTCCATAAACAAAAATGTAAATACAAATGTAACTTCACAGAATACATATCCATACACATGTTCATTAGGGAAGATTTTTCAGTCGAAATACATCCCATATTTCAGTGAAATTTTTGAATTTTCAAACAAGATTTTTGTCCTTGAATGGCATTTCAAGTTCAGAATCACATATTCTCATTTTCAAACAGCTTTATTAATGTCATTACTAATATCCAAAATGAGCACTATTTTGATGCTTTACTTATACCACAAGGAGAATTTCGACAAGCTACCTATTCAGTAGCAATGGCTGCAATGTTCCAATTGTCATTTGATCATCAAACTTGTTGGTCAGATCATACGAGAAATTCAAAGCGGATACTGACACGTCTGTGAGTCACAGTTTATTATATAAATTATATTCAGAGGATAAATTACGTTATATATTAAAAGAAAATAAAAACTCTGGTTATGACTTCCGTAAATGAGACAAGATTGTTTGCAAAACATATATCCGCCAAAACGCAGAAGAAACTTCACAAGTAATTAGCCTTGCAGTTCCACATAAATACTTCTAATGCACAGATGTTTATAAAAGCCACTGGTAATCCTTATAAATGTGAGTTTACTAAAAACGGTCATTTGAACGGAATGCAAATGTTCCCAATCATACCAATTTAACACAATCCTTTTCCTTGAGACCATTTCGAATTCATTGAGTTCAGCAGGTCAGATACAGTTTAGTGCTAAATGGAGTCTCTTTCACTGGGTTCCTTTTCATTCTGGCCACAGGGCACAATCGCAGACAAACTGGATGGGGAGGATGGGGAAAAAAGGCCTAATTGCTAACAACGCTCAGCTCAACAGCAATCCGGAGTCCCAAAATTGAGCTCTCCCAAAACCCCTCCAACACCCCCATAATTAAACACAGACTACTACAGAACTCACTTCAGAAAGAGCAGTTGTAAATTAATGGGGTGGGGGGGCTGGGGGGGGGGGGGGTGCTAATTAGCATTCAAGGCCTTCAAGGAAGCCAAAGAAAAATGAGGCCATTAAAACACTCAAGCACTCAGTCCTCACCGATCACACAAAGCAACCCTCCTGCCAGACTACATATAAAAGGTCCTCTTAATGAACCCGTTATTCAAACATGCACGACATAACATCTCATCCTACTTAAACACATAAATTCGTCAAAAACCCAAAGTTTGAGTTAAGAAAACTGAGGGAAATGCTCATAAATGCATGAACACTTGCACGAAGAATGTGTGTGAAGAAGCCACTCAGAATTACTTGGAAAGAATAAAGGATGTCATTCTGCCATATTTTACCAGGAGCCAAAATTAGCCCCCCATTCAAATTTCATGTGAATAAAGTCAATATTAGAATGCTGTATTATATTGCCTCTTGAACTGTAAAAATACATTACAAATCATAATATACTACCCACACGGTTGAAACTAGACACCGTACTATGTAACGTAGCACAAATGCAATAATGAACACCATAAAATGCCAACATAAAAAGGAGTATTATCTTTTCTCTATATAAAAATTAAAAGATAAACCATTTAAAAAAAAAAAAAAAAAAAAAAAAAAGAAATCAAGCTCACATACACTTTTGAAAAATAAAATTCTCAACAATACAAAGACAAAACTCAAAAAATATGATGCAAACAGAATGAAACAAAACAAATTTCCAGGGAACAGAAACACAGATCACACAAAAAACTTGAAATAAATACACAATGAATTGGTCTTCAGGGCTTCACAGTTACTGAAGGTCAAGATAGTATTGATATACTTCTTGCCATTACCATGAAACACAACAAAGAGAGACTCCTTTTATGAATATGAAATTTTGCAAGTAAAATAAAATTAGTCCAGCGGTATTCTTCATCTCCCTTCCTGTTGGTGTCATGGAAACCAAACAGCAAACGTTTAAACAATACAGAAAAGTCATTACACAGATGATCATTAATGGTCTTCTTACACAGGTCTTTCCGGAAGGTTTGAGTCTTTCCAAACTACGACTTTTCTCATGCTTCCGTTAATTTATTTTTATGTAAATAACTTATTGCTGGACTTCAGTACAAAATAAGCAATCCCAGTGTGACACATGCAGAACTGCAGTTATTTTTAAGACAGGAATACATCTCTGCTGGCGCGCGCGCGTGCGCGCGCACACACACACACACACACACACACACACACACACACACACACACACACACACACACACACACACACACACACACTATTTCACACTAGAACACAGCTGAAATACAGCACCGTTTGCCTGTCCTGACAAGTGAACGTGGATGCTGTACAGAGAGGAGATTCCAGCGCAGTGACAGCACCTCTGGGCTCGACCCGGGGCAGCAAGCAGCCAACAAATCCTGTTTCTCATTTAGTCACTTTGACAGGTGGGAGCAACCTTTGCCAAAAGACATGTGCATCATAACCAGCCCGTTTTCCTTTCCATTTGGCCTTCATGCATTTAAGAAAAGAAAAAAAAAAACAGTTATACCTTCACAATACCTTCCTGTGCTTGTCTCCTTCCTCACAGAGATAAGACACACACTGGATGTAAACAATAAGATTTTTCTTTTTTTTTTTTTTCTTTTTTCCAAACGGTGGTTTTGATTCATTACCACTGTCAAACGCATGACCTCTGCGAGTGACCTCGGCACAGCCAGTCCTCCTTTCATATTACAATCACATTCTTGCATTCTTCAGGGAAAAGTGCACTTGTGCTGCTCTCAACAGCTCAAAACTGTTACGGAAAGGAGGACAAAGTGCGTCTAAAAATATTTGCCTCCCATCCAGCACTGAAAAGAGACCTCGTGTGTCGTTGCTTCTTTTCCCCGCTCTTCTCCCTCTCCCCCCGCCCCTCCGTCTGTTTTATTCCAAGGATCCTGGGAAACGCCCCGCTGCCGGTGCGTTTCGCCAAGGGACACGGGTGACGGAGCGGGATCAGTTGGGGCAGCAGGGACAGAAAATACTGGACAAAATGGACAGAGGGACGACGGAAGGGC
The DNA here is from genome assembly GCF_900964775.1 of Scleropages formosus. NCBI lineage: Eukaryota > Metazoa > Chordata > Actinopteri > Osteoglossiformes > Osteoglossidae > Scleropages > Scleropages formosus. Next base: position 7,072,697 of record NC_041825.1, on the reverse strand, counting down.
GGGGGGAGACGGCAAGAAGAGAGCTCATTGGAAAGGTCAAGCGTATCAGCGCAGGCATCAGCGTGGCCCGCTCCAGCACCGAGGTGGCGTTAAAACAAGAAACATTTGTTACGCGCCTTGGCCCAAGCGGACCCCGCCTGACGTTTTTATGTCAGGACCCGTGCTTTACGGGGCACCAGGCGCTGTTTAAATAATTGCGACTGACCCATGAATTGGGTGGGGGTGGGGTGTTATTACACTCCTCTGTGCTGGATCGCAGTTTCATGACCGTGCATTATGCCGCACGCACACACGCTCGCGTACACTCCACCGTTTCTGCGTGGGCGCTGGAAAGGGTTAAACCGACAAGATCTATGCGGAGGAAGAACCGCGTTATTAATGAATGCGTCGCAGACGCGTAGCTGCCATGCGCCACTATCTCTGCGTGCTACAGATGGGGCTGCAGGAGGGAGAGCAGAGGTGCGCCTCACCCTCCCCCCCAGACGGCCATAAACCGCGCTACCGCCTGCCTCGGCCTTCAGTCACATTACAGGCTCTGCAGGTTAACAGGATAACACTGGACATCTATTTATGTAGCCGCGGAGGTGTGGCATGCTCAGAATGCCTTCCGTTAGTATGAACGGCAAAAAATAGGGCAACACGCCACAGCTCGTCCCCCCCATCTCGTCCCGGACTATTCCCCCTTGTTTATTTTCCGCATAACTCTGGGGGAAAAACGGCCCTCTGTTTTAGCAGGCAAATACAGTACGGTTAAATTCACCCTTTTTTCAAGGGAAAAAAAAAGCAGCTTGGCTTTTCATTATTCATTTAGAAAAACACGTAAAATTCGACTGAGTCATGACAGAGCAAAGCGTTTACAATGTTTACAACAAAGACGTTTCTTGGAAGCTTGGCTGAGGGCAAACCCCGGCATAAAATGAACCTGCGGAAGGGCGTCAGTAAATTTCTTTACACTTAGACTACATCAGAAAGCCATGCAATTCTCCCATCAATTCGACCTGGCTTTACGACTATTATCAAAATGATAATTAGTTCCATCTTCTTTCAACTAATTGCAAATAGCAAATTTCAACTAATAGCTAAACAGAATTTATCAGGGCTAAAAATTAAATCACAGTTTCTATGGCCGCTTGGGTAGCGGTACACTTCTGCGGGGAAATAACTGCACAGCATAAATTGAACTGATTTATCAATCTAAACAAAGCAAGAAACCGTTTTAGAAAAGTCTGTTCACACTCCGAGCCTTTCGCGCTCTGCGACGATGTACGTTTTCCCGAAATAAAGGGAAGAACACAGGATCTGCCCTTTGATAAACTGTAAACGGTTCTGAAGTAGCACTGTAACAGAGTCATGTGGCTTTATTTCCTCCTCTGGAATCCAACAGAGTGTGAGTGCTGGCAGAAACTTCTGAAAGAAAGGGGTTTGAAACGTGCACACACGAGTACATTAACTACAGCAGGCCATTATTTCACAGAAAGGCGGCTGAAATCATTTCCTCCTGGTTCCATCTAAAGCAGAACAGTATGTGCACGGGGCTCCCGTGCGTGCAGAAATACTGCGCTCGCTACAGCCAGGAAAGTGCATGTTTACAGAGAAATGCAGTTTGTATCACTCACTTTATCCTTCATGTCAGACACATTCACTTGGATGCTTAAAATACTTTCCCCAGTGCGCCTAAACAAGGCCTTTTCTATCTCATACGTAGTTTTGGAAAACAAAAAAAAAAAAAAAATCCCACAGTGTGGCATGTTCCCTAGTTCTCCTTCTCAACTGGTAAAGAAAATTCTCTACACGCCGCCAGATGACACAAGACAATGTACTTTTGAAAGTATAAATACCCAGACAATAACACAAAGGCAGTATAAGTGGCCACTGAAAGCATGGTGTTGTACAGAATTGATCACCCACAGAAGGGGCTATTTTTCCTTCCAGGGAATTTATTAAAAAACAGAAAATACCCTGTGAACGATGCCGTAAGTCGCAATCCCACCTCCTAATAGGGAGCTTCTTTGAAATGAGTGCCAGTGTACTTTAGACACTGATTAATACACAGGGGGATTCAGCCAAGAGTTAATTTCAGTTAAAGTTTAATTACTGTCCTTGCAGCACAATATGCAATAAAACAACTAATTACACAGTCGAGTAATAAATGACCAGGTGTAACTAGGCACAGACACATGCAGTGGGTTAACTAGAAATGAGAATATTATTAAAAAGATTTCAGTTCCGGGCTGAACAGAGTAAAGACACAAACATCATTAGCGTCGTCAACCCACACAGACAAAACGCAACTCAAAAGCTAAACAGGGGAAATCAGGCCAAAAAACACAGAAATAACAAACACACAGCATAGAAAACACCTGTGACATAAACAATTTCCCCACTGTTCCCACAAATTACCTTAATTTATCAAGAAAAAAAGAACTTCTCTGAAAACATACAAGGGTTTTGTCTTGTTTTTGTCTTATGTCACTTACAAGTGACTCACAAGTTGAGCTCCAAGTTGTACATCACTTTGGGAAAAAAACAAACACGTACATGAAAATGTAAATGTAAATATGTAAGTAAAGTGACCCTTCCAGTGAAGTCATTACAGTTCTATTTCTTTGTTCATCATGCACTGCGACAATATTCTGTTCTTCCTCCTTCCTTCTAAATCCCACTCAATTTGCACCGACAGTTAGTTGATTCTGGCCATGAAGAGTCCTGCCCAGTTGTTTTCACCTTGTTTTAACATTTCAGTTGATGAAAATGTTGTTTTTCAGTTTTAATATTCTTAATAACATAATTCTCCCTCCGGTTTGCTGTGGACTATAAAATCTACTTTTGTAGCCCATCTTGTGTCTGGTTACAGGCCTGGTGTCTGGGGACAGCTGGTAGCGTAGTGGTTAGTGTCACTACCTTTAGACCTAAAGGTTGTGGGTTGGATCCCCATTGCCAGCTATTGTATCCTTGAGCAAGGTACTCATCCTAAATTGCTCCAGTAAAATTACCCACCTGCCTAACTGGGTAAATAATTGTAACCTTAACACTGTAAGTCACTTTGGAGAAAAGTGTCAGGTAAATATCATGTTTCAGTATTAATATAAATACAGCACATCAAAGAGTAACAGCTGAAAATAAAAATTTCAGTATTAATAAGTGGTGAACTTATCTGATAGCAATGATTTGCCGCCCTGCCAGATGCACAATGAACAGAACAAATATTAATAAAAGCACACGCATTGAGGAACACCTCAAACCGTACAAAAATGTAAATAAAACTGTTAAATGTGACATATTTTTATGGAGAAAGCCATAAACAAATCACACAGCAGTGACAGATTCCGAAGAGAATGGATGACCACCAAAAGTTGCCTTTCCTCCTTTTGCAAAGAACATGTCAACCAAGAGTACCAGGAAAAAATGGATTCTGAACATGTTTCCCAAGAACAGGGAGTTATTAAATGCAATGTTTCAAATAAAATCCTTAACGGAAGTCTTTCTTCCACAACACGACCCTTAAGTGAGCCATTGATCGGTGAGTTCTAGGGTTTCTTTGTAGCTAATTAAATTGTAAATCCTGCAATAAGAGACACCGAAAATGCCAAAAATCGACTTTCTCCCAGTATGGATCTAAAATCGCATGTAAAATTAAACAGCAGGTTTACAAAAGGTTTACAAAGGCAAGGGGCTTTACAAGTGAAAAACTCAACCGTTCAATCTAATTTTGCTATTAACAAAATTACCATGGAATAAAATCACTGCTGTTGCTGTTTCCGTGCACATGTGAAACTGAGGACTTACACTGCATCTCAATATTTAGAATAAAATCATTGCTCAGAGCATGGTCTCCTCAAGCCACACTCAAAGGAAAATGCAAAACAAAACCCACATTTAATTAGCAAGCATAAACAGAAGCTAGAACGTATACATCGAGCTTCCATTTTAATTTTCAGCATCTTGACAAATTCAAACTGGCAAAATTTTTCCAGAGGCGCAAATATTTCCTGTGACAGTCTGGTTCAATTTGGGCAGTTTGACAGACATAAATCATGGAACCGTCTGATTACGGAAACATCCTCTTCTCTGCAACCATTTTGTTACAAGTATGCGAGGAAGGATTATTGAAAACATACAAGGCGGACAAATTTTTAGGAGTGACACTCTCTGTAAACAACACCCTCTGTTGGTACACGCAACAGGAAATTAAACACTAAGTGCATTCAGTGGAATAATCAAGACACACACTCTGCCCCTCCTGGCCCCCAAGGCCTCACACACTAAGTCAAAGCAGCATCTGTGTCCTGTACCAGTGATTCGCAGAGCACAGATACAATGAGGCTCCGCGAGACATCTGCCTCCCTGCATCATCCTTTTATCCCAGGCTTCTCAATCCAGACCGGGGGGGGATCAACGGGAAGGTCGGCTCTCACGCTCCAGAGCGAGTCCGGAACAGCGCGGGTCTGAGGGCTGCAGCACCATGCTGTGGGTCAGCCAGAGAGGGGAGTATGAGTCCAAAGGGCAAAAAGCTTGGACCAGCAATAGTGCAACCCTGGCATGCCTGCCACGCCCCCTCAACCAAAAAAGAAAAAAAAAAAAAAAACCACAGTTACAGCCAACACCATCTTCTCGCTACTATAGAAAGTTCTTAAGTTACATCTGTTCATTTTGCTGACCCTTTTCTCCAAAGTGACTTACAATGCTGAGATACCTACAACTATTTACCCAGCTGGGTGACTTTACTCGAGCAATGTATTGTAAGCACGTTGCTCAAGCGTACTAGAGTAGAAGGCGAGATCCGAACCGGCGATCTTCAGAGCCGAAGGCAGCAGCTCTAAACGCTACCCAGAAAGCTGCCTCCTTCATCCAACCTTAAACTCACTAGGAGCTCACTTGGGGAGCTAAGGCTACCGCTTTGTTTAGTGGTTTTTGAGACATTTCATATCTTCCCATACCCCTCCACCCTTCCTTCCTCTCCCTCCATTATTGCAGCATATTCAGCTTTTTTCTGACCCTCATCAAAGGCTAGCATGAAAAAAGACAATCCCCAAATGGACAAAATGTACTTTATTAAACCAGCATGTGTTTAATCTGCGCCTTGGTTTTTGAACAAGCAACGATGTGCATTAGTATTCACCGTGGTGAGGAGCTAAGGAATATCTGCAAGTCATAATATATGCTAATTGACTCAGGAGCAGACTAATCTTGCTCCGAGTCTCCGCCAGACTGCCACGCCGCTAACACAATTTCAGAACGGGGCTCTTTGCTTATTTAGGATTACCAGTTAGCTATTTGGATCAACCTTTGGAGAAGTGGCCGGGTCATGACGGCGTAGTCTTCGAGCCCCTTCCGATTCCCACCCCCACCGAGGGGTTTATGGGGACAGCAAGCTAGGGAGGAAGGAGGGGTTGCTGCCCGCAGAGTAATGAAACGAGAAGATCCGTTCGGCTGGGTTGTGGTCCATTGACCACGGATCAGTGACTTCTTTCAAACAGAGAAGACACTTCCTTTTCAGCCTTCGTGTGTGTGCTTGATCATCTCCAACGGCGCCGTTCCCACCCAACCCCCCAAACTTCACAGGCCGTTTTGGCAAATCCATATGTTATTTCATCAAACACAAAAGTTAGCTCGAGGGTACATTAAAAGAAAGACAAAAACAAACTAAATATAAGAAATACAATGGAACTGATTAATTGAGTCTTGGATAAACAGGGTTTTCTTCTTCTTCATAGGAAATCTGAAGACCAGTAGGTGCACGCTGGAGAAGCAGAAGGAGCCCCTTTCTCGTGCGACACACTCACTTTCACTATGAGCACAAGTGTCAGTGCATTGCAAACATCTCACTGACGAGAATAAGAGCTCAGAGACCTTCAGTGGCCCAGACAAACCTGATCGACCGGTTACGACTTCTCACTAGTATGGCGATATGGCTTCAAAAACACAAAACCAAGTCAGGTTTTACATTTGCCTTATGAAATGTGTTACGCATTCCTCCAGCCAAAATAGATTATGGATGTGTGTATTTGTCTGTTAGTTGTCTTGCTTCACATTTAATGGTTTATACATTTACACAGTGTGACTAGATGAAATACACACACACACACACACACACACACACACACACACACACACACACACACATATACACACCAAGCCATTTTTACTAGCAAGCCTTTAAACATGACAAAGATGATTCAGTAGACTGGAAAAATTAAACTTATGAATAAGTGCTATGTGATCTTTCTGGACAATTTTCAAAGGATATCAGCTTTTTGATCTTAGAGGACATTAATGATGTTAGTTCCACAAAAAAATAAAGGATAAACTTATAAGCGGAGTGCAGTGGGATAGCGTTCGCTGTAATGTTCTCAGAATGTCTTCAAAACACGAGGTTAGGTCACAGTTCATTTAGCAAATAGTACAAAAACAACAACGGATCTTGAAATGTCAGCCTCCAAACCCTCCACCCCCTCGTCACCAGCACCACCACCTCTAGCTAATACTTCATACATACACAACCACGGACAAGACAAATTGATAATGCTGAACAAAGCAAAGAAAGGATAACTGTCCTCAATTCTGGGACATCACTCAAATGGTCTTTTGGCACAACACACCACACAACTTAAAGACATACGCAGATACCTTTTTCGCCAATTCCCAAAAATTGGAGATGCAAAAAAATAAAACAAACAAACAAATATTACTAAATACATGAAACTTCCAAACCTGCTCATACTTCCAGGTTTTTTTTTAAAAAAAAACTTTAAATCTGCTTCACTCTACATCTCCCTTTTATCACATTTTTACTTTACATATAAAAGTACTATTTACCGTTCTCTAAACGTACAAACAGGACCACACAAAGACACACACAGACAGCTTGAACTGCGGTGTGCATTTTTTAACAAATGTAAAATGAAAGGCTAAAGTTGCTTACTATAAATCACTACATGAAAGCAAAGTAAACCATTTGAAAGAGAGATTCTTCACATATGGAGTGAGGTCTTTAAAATGATAGAAGTACAGAAACAGCAGTGATGCCATTGTGGGAATTCAGTGTTCTTTTTGATATCTAGTAAAGAAGAGTCTCTAAATCAGTTAAAACCATAAAACAATGATTTCACTGAACTGAATGTGATTTTAGGAATATCTCCAGGGGCTTGCTTTGCATTTCATCTCGACATTCACCAGATAAAGCCACAGCTGTTCAACACAGAATCTCTTTTTGCTCCACATGGAATTTTACCTTATAATCTGGAAATTACCTTCTGGTTGTATTGATTTCATAGAACACAAATGCCCAAAAAGCCACAGAGATGAAAGAGGGAAAAAAGAGCTACCTAGTTCCCTTCAAATCACAGCACCACCAGAACAACTGGATCATATTTTTTTTAGGAATACCCCAAGAATTCATTTAAAAGAATCATGTCAATTGGCCATCTTACATTCTTTCTTCACCCTTTCCCCGTGTCAAATCCAATACACGCTCGCTTTTTCCCAGTAGTCAAGGCACTGTCATTTAACCCTCTATTCACTCTTCTGTCTACAGCCTTATGCACCTCACTGAGAAAAACAAGCTCTCATTTGGCACCTAAAGAAGGCCTTCATCTATTATTGATGGAAGAGTCACTGCTGGTCAGGCCATAGAGAACTAGGGAGACTTTACAAACGCATTTGAGCTCAGACTCATTAAATTCGACCGTTTTTCTCGAAGAAAACGTACCACAAAAAGTGATAACCTTCTTTAAATAGCTTCATACTTACAGCACAGTCAATACTTTAACTGTAAATCAGCTGATTTGGACAACTGGCCACAGAGCACACATGCTGAAGAGCACCAGACCAAGGAGCCTTGTTTCAAGATTAAAGTGCGTAATTCAGTTTCACTCACTATTCACCGTTTACTTTTTGACTCTAGGTTCCATATTTAAATTTTGGGAATTTCAGGTATTGATGCAAACATTCTGGAAAATTATTACCCGAAACTTCAAAACCTCCTAAAATGTGAATGAAAAGGTTTGTTGTTGAAATCACGAAACCAAAGGAATTATTTTTTCCAAGAATAAGCAGAAAGGAAAACAAAATAACTAGCCCTTCACACCATTTTCAAAAGGACCACTTACAGCACATTTCCATGTAATTATTTTCACCCTACCCATGTATCCATATCTAAAACACCACACATACTTAAAACCTCATACACACACTACAACAAAAATCATTTCAGGGAAAAAAGTTTAAAACTTAGAAACGCTTTAAAATTTTCCGTCTTCTTTATTGCCCTGAAACCTGGCATCTACAAATACAAAGAAAAAAATCTATAATGTGTCAAAAAGGAGGTGTAAAGGGAAAACATCCAAAATGCAAAATGTAGAACTATTGTGTTTTATTTAATTTCAGAACATTACAGTAAGTAACGTAAAGTCCTTGTGCTGGTGCTTCATTTACATACAGTTCGGAGCCCTGCAGCAAGTACCATCGCCCAAGTCCTACCTGGGTCACCTACGACACAGAGATACAGCAATCTCAGTCTAACCTGGAGAACCATTAACACGTACCTCCAATCCATCCCCTTGTTCCTACCATTCCTACAGTTAAATAAGTAAAAAGTCTTACATTTACAAGCAAGGTAAAACAGGGTGGCACTTTGACAAAAGTGCACATGCAAACATCACACTGAATGAAGTGACAATAGTAAATTCTCTTTAAATAAAGTTTAATTCTTAGAATTTTTCTTCCAACACATGAGAATTTGTTGACTCTCATTACATTTCAGAGCTTTTCACAATTAAACTTTAATAAATATATTTTAAATAATTCAGGTTCAGGGCTTTGTACAGCTTTGTATTTCGAAGCAGGTCTGAAGCAGTGTGTTTTGTACACTTAAATAGATACACTTCAATTAGTTTTCTCTTCCACAAGGCACCAGGAGGAACAGACACACGGTGCTCCGTAAGGTGATGCTTTGTGAAACTCTCGGAAATTTTCCTTTCACAGCCTGCGCCAACCTTTCTCGGGTGATACCAGAGTCAATTGTCCAGGGTAAGCCCCAATTTGTTTCTACCACGCTGGGTTTTTATCAAAGCTCGCACCCAAGAAGAGCCAGATAAAACTGACAAGTGGTTGAAAAACTCAAAACGCTAATAATTTGTGACGACGGCACCCTTTAGCTGTTGTGCTTTTAAACCATGCTGACTTTTTTGTACAGTTCCCAAATGTATGCCCTACAGATGTAATTGAGATGACAAGAGGGAAAAAAGTGAAACGTTCCCTCCTTTACCCTTCCGAAAGAGGGTCCGTTGACATGAGATGGATAAACATGGTCAGGTACCATTCATACATCCTGGTAAACAGTAGAGCAATTACAGCTTCTCACCCACTTGATGGCACATTCTCCAGGTTTGACCTGTGTTAGCCCGGTCAAGCGAATGGGGGGAAGCTAGCGGACACAGGAATGACCGCTGGTTTTCTTAAAACAACTCAAAAGAGACCAAAAGAGAAAGGAGGGAAGAAAGCTGGATCACATAATTCAATCCACAATGACAGATGCAACCCATAACTGGATGTCTCAAAAAACTGCACATACTACACACTAAAACCGCAACCTTAAAATATTCCAAACCATCTCTTCTTCTTTAAAGACCTTCCAGCGACACTAAACAGACACCATAAACTTGGTTCTCACTTAGCAAACATAATCAGAGCCCAACCACAGAATTCTTGCCATTAATATCTCAAAGATCACAGGTTAGCGAGTTGCAAAGAGGTTGAGGAATTAAATCCGGGAAGGGAAGAGCCCTCATGGATGATACCTGCTTCAGTAAATATCCCCCGTGTATAAGACGGTACGAACTACACTCAGTGAAAACAGCTCTGGGGATGAAAGCATCTGCCAAACAAATAATGTAAAGCAAAATTACAGCAAATTTCTGGGTTTGCCTTAATTGGCAGAGTAATTTTATTTCAAAGGCTAAGCATGTTAATCCGTGTTTGACATCTGAGACATTCTTGGAAGGCCATTTGGAACTATGAACAGTCAAGTCTATTGCAGCCCCTTGACATAAAGGCTCAAAAGGGTTCAGTCAGGGATGGAAGACTTCTGCCATTCAGCAGCAACTACAGACATTTTTCACTTTGCATTTCATTAGCACTTGGAGTATCTGGCAACTGCAAATTACTACCTCAGCTCAACATGACTTAGCAATTATGTATAAATGTAGTCATTGTTAGGTCACTAGAACATACCTGGCTTTTAGTTGAACAATTTTATTAACGTCCTTTTCAAAAATATTACAATATTCTGAAATACACAGCTACAGAAAATATGTATTTGTGAAAATCAATGTATATAAGCAGTTAAATTACAGCATTTACGGTACATGAAAACACCCTCAATACATTTATTGTAATACTTTCTGGATACAAATCATGCAAAAATATAGTGCCAGCATTCACCTGAAGTTTGTTCTGTGAAAGTAATGTAATGACATTAATGGATCTCATCTAGATGGGAGGGAAAAAATAAATGGAAATTGATTCTTTTAAGAAAACAACTAAACCAAAAGAAAAACATGGAAAAAAAAAAAAAAAAACATATCTAGGTCAAAGCAAACTTTTTAGAAATTATGGACACTGTTTTCCAGACTGCTGGCTAAAAATATATAGTCACCAAAGAAATCTGGAGACCTGAACCATCCAGAATACCTCGTTTTATTTTGTCATGTTTCAGTGAAAAGGAGCCATGTCAATAAACAGAAACGAGCCTTTACTTGATCCATCTTTTCCCCCCGAGGAGTGGGAACCTACTCACTGTCAATCAACACGCCGGGCTTTTTCTAAACTGGGAACGACAAGAGCCAGTGCAGGCATCTTTCATCCCCATCCTTTTCCTCTCTTTATTACGCTCTGCTGATGGGACGCAGGACGCAGGCTGCAGAATACAAAGCCCATGCCGTGTTTTTTTCTCCTCCCCACTTTCCCTCACTACCCTGAAGAGGACATCTGGAGTGGTTTCACCCCTCACACACTGGGACGTTCTTCACAAGCAGGTGGTTTTCAAAAGAAGCTCCTGGAAAGGTAAACAAGCCATTTTTCTTCCTTTGTCACTGAACAAATCTGGCAGAAATATTGAAAAAAGACTTCCAAGGAATTCGAGACACTAGATAGAAGAAAACATCCACCACCATAGCAAAGTCTATGTCCATTTTAACACTGGCAGCCTAAGAACCTGTGCCCTTTGTCCTATGATACGGGAAAGAGAGGACAAATCGTATATTAAGAAAGCAGTATCAAAAATGATATTTTACATACTTTTTTCTTATTTCAATAATATTTGATCAATACTGGAAAGAAATTGTATTTCTTCATAATACATGAAATACATTACTGAAGGATATTATACCAGATCAAATTGATGCATAATTTTAAATGGTTCACAAAACAGTTAACTTTACAAATATTATGATTTGACTTGTACAAAAAAGTTGTGTAAAAAATTATCTGCATGTACTTTCCTACAGTGATAAATCAGACACGGGGATAACAAGATACCATTACAGGCCATTATAGTTTTTTTAGGAAGAATTATGTCAATGACATGAAATAAATTATATTCTTAATTTTTGCTACATTGAACCACTAGTCCCTTGAATTTACTTTTCAGGATTGAAAAAAATTAACTACTTTTTCAACTACAGTAGTCTCTTGTATGCCAATCCTTTACAGAATTAAACATTTAAGAAAAATATTTTGAAACAATAAACCATGTGGCATCCTACAGTGATGCTTCAAAATACATTCAACATGGTACATGAGGAGATGCCTCGGAAACTGCATACAGAAACTCTTAAAATGCACAGCACTCTCAGCTCACCCTGAAAATCATGTAAGGAAAATCATTTACATGGCAGCACCACCGTATTCCTACACGAGCAATATGGACACACGTGTAAAAAGCCCCAGCATACTTGGTTCCTTTAAAATGAGCTATTTTTACAGCACAGAAGGTAGGGCACAAAAGTTATCCCAAGAAAAATCCAGAAAATTTTACAAAACCAAAGCTGTCAAACAAAAATTCTGGGTAAATCACAGAATGACATAAAGGTGTGACCTATATGTGGCACTGTGGTAAGAATCAACTGGATTTAGCAGAAGAAAGTGATTTACTCGGTGTTCATTTGAATCAGTGAAAAACATTCTGAAGATACCCACAGTTTGAAGACACCCACTGATGTCCAAGCACTGCAGAAGCTTGAGTGATGTTCATGTCAAGAGGCAAGTGGTGCTCAGCTGCTCACAGCACTACGCTGGCCAAACACAGCCGCTCCTAAAATTTACTATGCTGTTTAACTACTGACACTCAATCGAATTTGTAATAAACTTAAATTTCACTGATTTGATGTCAGCAAAAATCTTATTTCCACTGAAATCACTGTCCGATATGGTTAAATATATAAACCAGTCAAACATTTTTCTTTGTTAATAATAAGCATGAATAACCTTGTGCCAATATCCATATTCAGAATTTTTTTTATTTCCATATTCACCATACTCAGCATTAAAACTATAAGTTATCGATTCTGAACCCTCTACAGTCTTGATCAGTCAAAGTAAGGAAAAATATAAACCTATTAATGATAATACTTATTTATTCTATAAAGTACATAACAACTGATGAAAATATCGCTGAGATAGAAAAACGGCAACAGCATTCCACATTCATGTCACTGCCCACTGCAAAAACAGCCATTTTATAAAGTTTTTTTTTTTTTTTTTTTTTTTTTCTGGCTGCTTTGAGCAGCACAGGAAACACAGTGAAGTATCAGCTCTGCTGGTGGCAGATGATAACAAAGCATTTCTTTGACACAGCCAGGCAACTATAATGTGAAATTAACCTCCTGTTCTACAGAAACCATGCCGGTGCCTGTCATATCAGGATCAGTCTTTTGTCATATACAGACATTTTCTCTCAGATGATTTCCCAGCCTTTTGCAGAGATATGTTTTCCTTTCTTCTTTGTGGAAGGTAAATATGTGTTTTCTTCCACAGAAAGGTTTACGCAATTTCCAGCTAACTCTTCAAATGTTTACATATTCACTCAGGATAAGCAAAGGCAAAGAATACCGCTGGCATCTCATCTTAAGCATCAGTTAGATGAATGATTCATTGTAGAACTTACAGGAAAACAGGATTTTATAATAACTGAGCAAGGTACAAAAATGCACAGAAATCAACAAATGGCACAGTAATCCCTTTAGTCATTCACTGTCAGCTGTCCACCAGAAAGACATAAGGCACAGATGTAAAGGGATGCATTCCAAAGACATTTTGTGTTCTATTTAATTTTTTTCCCCCCCTAAATGTATTAAGTTTTTTTTGGTTGTTCTACCTTCTGTTGTCACTTGCGTTGATTTTGTTTGTCTGGAAAGTACTTTTAATGAATTAGCTAAGACCAATGACTCAACTCCAATTGTACAGATGGAACTTTCTTAAATTAAAGCTGCTTTTTCTGACACAATAGATTCTGCAGGGCAACATTTAATTATAACATTTCTGTAAATGGACGTCAAACTGTAGCATTTGTAATTAAACAAAGCAGCTTTTGCTCATTCTTTAAATAGTCTGCAAACTGGTATAATCCAGAAGTTCCTACATTTCCACATACTTTAAGATTTAAATCTATCAGCCTGAAGTTTCCCTTAATGTAAACACAATAAAGTGGATTAAACCGTTAATTACTAGAGCAAATGGAGTGAAATGTCATTCCAAGCTCAAGCACGTTAAAACCCTGGATTAAAGTACAATACATGTACGCATGTCATTAAACATTACTGGAAGTGCAGGCATCACTTTTCAATCCCATAAGAAAAGTCTTAAATACATGTTACCATAATATACCGCGTTTTCTTTCTTCTTACACTGTTTCTCACATCCTTTATATTTTTCTTTACAAATGTCTTCGCTTTTAAAAACGGGTCACATGGATTTTTGGATTCATAAGCGGCCCAGCGCACTGCCTCCAAACAAAAAAAAAGCGCTTCCAGGGAGCGTCTAATAGTCTATTTAAAGCAAAAAGCGGCTCTTGTTCAAAAAGATGCGCACCGGGGCCCCCAAAGGACCCCCCACCCCACTCCACCCCACCCCCAGACCAGACAAGTGGACTACAAGTGTCTTCCAAAGGCACTATCCTTTTGCTGCATCTCAAACCACTTCACATTTGCAAATAATTATATATTTAAAAAAAAAAAGAAAGCACTCACTGTGATGAGGATGGAGATTAATAGAGGATAAAAGATATTTCCCAGGATGGAGGTGCGCCGGGGGTCCCGTCGCCAGACGCGCGGGGGACGCGGCCACGCGCTCGGACACAGTGGACACCGCGAGTCGGTGCGGCTCCGTGTCCAGAGCGGAGAGCAGTGGCGGGGGGACGTGCACTGATCTGTGGGCTCCGTAATCTCGGCCATCCATCATCCACAAAGGGTCGACTTGCTGTAAGGAAAGCGGACCGACAGGCAATCCCAGGAGGTCTAGGCTGTTACGCGGGGTCGGTTGCTGCGGAAAAGAACCTCTTGATGATCGGGCATCTCGATGACCTACGAATAAACAAATAAGTAAGCAACGGTACACGAACAAACCCAGACTGACTGATCCACACGTACATACTGGGAAAACTTTCCCGTTTGCTGGCAAGCGTTAAAAAAGAAAATTTAAAAAAAAAAAAAAAAAAAAAAAAAATGCATCAAATTAGGAAAGGTTACAGGACAGTAACCTATAGCTATGCATTTTTATGTGTTTTATTTTACGCAGGTCTCACACTGTGCCGTTATGTGCGCAGCGGAACAGCCCGCATGAGAGCACTCGAACCGGGGTGTGTGTTTGAGAAGAAGGAGCGCTGCGCTCCCGAATCGCCAGAGTCGCGCTCCGAACGCGGCCCCCACGCGCGCCGCGAGTCTTGTTTACCAGAATGCGACACGCTTTAGTCACGGTTACATTCTGCTATCGGCAATATCGATTCGATCCGAGTTATCTGTCTCACAGGCTGAGCGAATGCGCGTCTCTTTTCCGGCGGCCATCCCGCTTTTTTTGCAAATGTTTCCGAAACAACAATCCGCCGCGTTTTAATATAAACATTCACATTAGGATTAAAGTAAACCCACGATTTTCCTACTGGTATATAGACTCTAAAATGCAGTTGCAGAATCTTCAGCGTGATATCATTTAGCTCTCTGCTATATTCCGAGTGAAGTGGGCGCGTTTCCTTTAGCGCAAAATCCACCCGAAAGCAACGGCGCGCTTTTAACTTTACATATGAACTTTGATACTATGAAAATGAATGGCGAGATCGCTCTTACTTCGTAGCGGATACAACGAGATGTTGACACGGAGACCTTGCATAATCCAGACGTTACGGTGTCATTATTAACACCTACAATAAAGGTAATTTCGGGAAAATGTCAGGTAACATCAGAGATTGATTCTGATATTTTTCGTGCTCACGGTTCTTCCGTTCCGCCGCTGCCTAAATGCTAAACCAAGCAGATTAATATTTTGGTGCGATCATTTCCTCTGCGAAGCATGAAGAAACTGTGACTGTCGCAATCGAGAAAAAAAAAGCGCTGAACTATAAGGTTTAAGTACAAGACTTGCAATGTTGTAACGCTATTGGGTTTCTGTGCTCGGTCACTGGTGTGGAAACGACCTAACCGGTTGGATTACAGTCTGTTCATGTTATTTACCTCCTTATCATGCATCTTTAATTACCCCCACACATGCATGCATGCAAACGTATCGATCACACCACAGACTGACCCCCTAACCATACTAGTATGATCAATTTTAAAAACCTCTTCTATAATTAACCAGTGCTTTTATAACACAACGAAACAAGCATCTAATAATTCCTCGAAAATTCCGTGCGTTGTTTGCGACCCTCCGTAAAGGCAACGAAAAACAACCTGTTTTAGGGTTAATAAAATGTGTCTGATTGGTTGAAACTAAGAAACTTTCATAACTGCATCTATCGTTAAGAGCAGCCTGCCGTTTGAAGTCCTGTATTATATAATAATATTCACTTCGCAGTACATCTCGGTTGGCAGAGCCTTAGGAAAATTAATTAATATATATTTTTTATAAATCACTCATAATTTATTAGAATGCGAACTACTTTCTAGTACTGTTCATGATTAGTTTCCTTTAGGAAAAGTAACCTACATGCACTTGAAAGAGCGGGTCCTTACTGGAGTCGCCGTCCCAGAGAATCCAGTGAGTTATGAAGTTCGAGGACAGATTTTAAATACTCCATTTACGGAGCAGCCGTGCACATCGCTACAGGCTGACACTGCGCGTAAACTCCTCGCGCTGCCGTCTCCGTGTATCTTGAAGAACTCTTCTGCAATGAAACAAGCATTGTTCCGCCGGCCCCGCCCACCTGAACGTAGCCGACGAATTTCCCAGGAAAAGTCTCCTATTGGCTCTTACAAATGTCAATCATCGTAATGTAAACACGTTGGCTCTTCGCCAGCCTTATAAAGCCAATTACAGGCCGAGGAGATTGGTCGGTTTCTAGAGCCCCTTCTCCTGGACCCCGGTGATCAAAACAAGCTGTGAGAATGTTTAGGTAGTCCGTTTCAAGGCAGCTCTTCTGTACAGGCGCTGATTGATAATACAAACAGCAGGCGAACACCGGCGTAGCGGGTATGGATGAGTCGTGCTGAATTCAATAAAAACTCCTCGAAAAGCACACGTGTGTTCTGCTCTTTCTGCTGGACTGTAGGTCGTACTTGATTTATCTTTCTGAGTTGTTTCGCCCGTTGGGACTTAGTCCATAAAAATCTTGTTCAGGATTGTATCACGGAAGTGTTCACTCGTAAATGACACACCAAGGATACGATTTTTGTTTGAACGAGTCTTCATCATCATGCAGCACAAACAACCAGGACTGAGATGTAAGTATCGTAAGCACACTGTCACTGTGAGATCGTGCAAAGTATCCGATCTAACGTCCTTGCATTCTTCTTATTATAATATAAAACAATAATGCAAATCTCGAGAAACAAGCGCGGCTGTTGGGTAATGTAAAATAAATGTAATGTTATCTTGGCAGCAAGTAATAGGTGTGGTGCATTATCATATCATATGATATATGGTTCCTCTTTCAAATCTCATTTAAGAAGGTACTTAGATCCTGAATTGATACAGTGAGAATACTCTGCTGTGTAAATGGGTAAATATTTGTAAAGCTGCTCATCTAACACTGAATGTGCATTGGACGAGGTAGTCAGCTAAATCAAGGTCAATGATACGTCCAGGAGGTTAGAGATTCGAGCGGAATTAGCCCTGCAGTGGGTTCTGAGGTCAAGACTGAAGACCACAGGCTGTCACTATGATGCTGCCACCTTTTCCTGTGCCAAGAAATGTTAGTGGAGTATTGTGTACATATGGAGGAAGGGGGTGTTCTGGGGCAGTGGTTGCGGACATGCCTCCAAGTTGATACACGTTACATAGTATGTAGGGACCTCTTTCTTGAAACATCAAGACAACTCAGTGATCATCAATAACATTACAGGTGGTCCCCTACTTACGATGCCGTCGCGTTCCAGGAAACCCATCGTAAGTCGAAAATATCGTAAGTCGAAAATGTATTTAATACACCTAACCTACCGAACATCATAGCCTAGTATACATGCGATGGCCATTATGGGCTTGCCACCGGTGCCCAGCATCGCGAGAGTATCGCACCAGGTATCGCTTGCCCGTGAAAAAAATTCAAAATTCAAAGTACGATTTCCACTGAATGTCTATCGCCAGGTCATCATTATAAAGTCGGAAAATCGTAAGTGAAACCATCGTAAGTCGAGGAGCATCTTTCCATCGCTGCAGTTATTAGTAAGCAGTACTACAAGGTTAAGTGACGAAATGCAAGATTCTAAATATACTGCAGAGACAAACTCGCCATCTTTGAAAAGTATTCAAGCGAACTTGAGTCGAATCAGTCGTTAAATTTGTGCCAGTATATTTCAAAAGATGGACTTTAAAAGTGGAAATGTACTTCAAAGATTGGAGGGACAATGGGTTCTCCAGGAACTACTATTAATGTACAACTGTATTACAGCTGTAGTTCAATGTGAAACTGTATTTTCCTATTTCAAACAAAGGTAGATGTGAACTTGATGTCATAACCAAGTCCAGCTCAGAAAGTCACTAAAAAGATTCAGAAAACATTTGAATGTTTTCTGAAAGTCATCTTTTGCACATAAGGCATATGCCATCACAGTTCCTTAACTATGTTGATTATACCTTGCTCAAATTACTGATGATCCATTAACCTGAAATATAAATTAGTCTTCAAGTCGCAGTTATTTCCAATGCACACACACTTGCTGAGGCTGCTTGTCCTTGAGTGGGGTCTTGGCAAGCCGGAGCCTAACCCGGCAACACAGGGCACAAGGCTGGAGGGGGAGGGGACACACCCAGGACGGGATGCCAGTCCACTGCAAGGCACCCCAAGCAGGACTCAAACCCCAGATCCGCCACAGAGCAGGCCTCAGCCTAGCCCGCTGCACCACCGTGCCCCCCCTTATTGCTAATGTCTTACTCCAAATTATTGGAATGTTTTATTACCTCATATTCCCTTATAGAAAGTGCTGTCAGTCCACTCTGTTTTCTCTTCTGTTGCTCCAAAAAGCATGCTTTCATTTGTATTGCTTAGTATTTTAAAAAATCTAAACAAATTTGTGATTTCTTCACATTATACTATCTTATATTTTGCAGGAGCCATTCAGATTGTGCAAATTACTTGTGAGTAAAATGGCAAGGACTGTCCTGGCAGCATTTTCTAATGAGTGACTAGTGTTAAAAATGTACTAGTGAATGAAACCTAATACTAAACTGGAGCAACAGAGTTATATAGGGCTTGAATTATTACCAACATTTAAATCGGACCTAGCCTGCAAAAATGTTTTACTGTATTTTAAAAAAAACAGTAGTATATAAAGGTATTCAAGTAATTTAGGCCACATCAAATATAAAGTTATGATTTTATTTTTAACAAAGTACTCGTATAACTGAACAACTGAAAGAAAACAGCTTGATGAAATATGTAGCAAGTTCTAAATAAATTACAGTGCTAAAAATAACATAACAAACTTAGTGCCTCATTTGTGAAGCAGCCTACAGGGGCATAATAGAAACAGTATGTTCACCCTTAAGTACTGTGTCTAGATTTTTTAGCAGTTTATCATACATAACCACTGAACAAAAAAGACACTGTAAGAAGTTAAGCATATTCATAGTGGCTTTAACTCAAAGCACATCTCTTTACAATTTACTGTTTTGTTTGGCAGACCAAAACAATGTTTGCCCAAGTGTGAATTCAGCTAAATTTGTGAATTTGTAAAAATTTGTGAATTTGTAAAAATTTCATATTTTAATTTTGCTGAAGTGTATTTGTACCCCATCAATTCAAAAAGCAACAGAGAAAGTTTGAAATCTCAGTAGTTGGTCAGACTACTGGTGTACTCATTATGTCAGCAATCATGCATAATTTATAATGTTCACCGTAGCTGCTCTCTGGTGGATTTGTGATTTGGACTACCTAAGTGCTTACGAACGTGAGTGCTTACAAACGGACATGTAACGTTCTGTTAGGAGACATTGTTAACGCTCTTGTTTAATGTGCACTTAAAACACGAAACGGGTAGTGTCCAGGCTTGTGGTAAATCTGAATTTTATTGCTGAGTATAGCGTATGCAAATGTGTTCTGGATCACAAGGTTCTGCCACAATGACCTACAATGGCCCACAGTGACCCAGCTTGTACAAGTGTTTCATGTGCAGAAACTCATGATGGATTAACCTTAGCTGTAAAGCAATATAGACCTGGTGCTTGCAGTAGACTTTCACAACGGTTGGCCTTGTGTCAAGGAAGTCATTAAAACGAAAAAATCTGATTCACCAGTATTGATGAGCCTTCATCTTGTAGACTGAATTACTTTGATTTTTTGATAAATGACTTATGTCCAATCAAACAGAATTTATTATATTTGTTTTATTAAAGTATGGTTCAGTCTATAACACTCATCAGTGGAAAACAGTATTACTAATTTTCACAAATATATCTTTAATCTGTCACGCACATATTGTGCTAATTATTTTTTTCTTGCAATGATCACTTGGTTCATATTCCTAACACTAAAAACAGCACGACACAGCACATAACATAATTGGATCCTCTGGATGGAAGTTTTTCTCAGCATTTCTTATCTAACAGTGGATTGTCAGCCAAGTTGTTTTCTGCCAAATCTTGTCAAGGGAAGTGGCTGACTTTTGAAATGTCTACTTTTCGATAAAGAAATTCAACACAGATTTTGGTGCATATGTGCAACAACACAAATTCAAAGTAATTAGGAATTTTTGTTTGAATTAGAGGTGATGGATTTTGCATTTCTGTTAATGCACTCTATCAGTTTACCTATGTTGCATTTGGTAGAAATATATTTTTTATCCTGGCACGTCAAGCTCAATTATTGGCAGGCTGTGTGTGCTTATATTCTTATGGTTACATAATTACTAAAGTAGGTTACATATTATGTAGCTCTTCTGGTATGTACTCCGCACCTATCTTTTTCAACACTGTATATTTAGAGAATAATTAAATATGCCAGAGAAATAGAAACAGCAAATAGTTCACAAATCAGTGACCAGTCAAGCCAGGGAAGTTGATGCTTTATTCTGCTATGCTCTGCAACCACACACTGTAGTGGTGTGCAAGGTTAGTCACCAGATGTTTTAAGTGTTAGGTTCAATAAATATAAGAGTAAATGCACATGTTTGGAGGTTTGTTCCTGGTCACCTAAACATAATACACAGTTTAGTGTGCAAAGGCTTTGCTTTAGCCAAAATGCACTGTTCTGCACAAAGCAGATAATGTGTACTATGCAAGATTTAAGTACCTAAAACAAAATATGGGTTATTTAATACTTTTTTTGCATTCCAGTCACAAAACTGGAACACATTTTGTTTTTTTTGTTTTTTTTTTTTTTGCAGAAATATGGACCTATGTTCACTGACCTTATGGAGGGCATAGCTTTTTGGAGAAGTGTAATGCAGTACGGCAATATGTTGTTTTGCAGCTCATTTTTTTTGCACCTTATTACAAATTTTACAGAAGTGGTTAAATCAAATCAAATGTACTTTCTTGAGGAGGCTTATGTTACAGTAATTATATTCGTGCTCAAACACATTCTCGTCAGCTGGCAGCGTGGCTCTTGAGGTAATCACGTAATATTGTCAGTTGCACAATACAGTATTCAACCTTTTATTATTTTCCAGTTTACACGTTTAAACAAATTACAGCTAAGTCAATGTGTGATATTAGTACGCCAGGCTGAAATGTACCGGTATCGCTTTGAATTAATATTAATATTGTGTCCCACAACAGCTAACAAAAAGGGACGAGTTCGAGTGCGGTTTCAAACTACCCCTTTGCCAAGCCACTATGTTGCGGTTTCAAGTCCCCCGCCTCCATTTTGGAGGCTGAAGACAGGAAAATAGCAGTGAAATAGTAATGAGTCAAGGGCACAAGCGGTGGACGGACGCGAGAGCGAAGGGAGTTGTCATTTAAAATGAGTACAGCGAAAGGAGAGCGACTTGCCGCTGGATTCTTCCCAATTTGGCCAAAGGATAACAAAAAAAAAAAAAAAAAACATAATGGGTGAGGGAAATTAGTAGTGAACCACGGTTAAGTACAAAATAAGGAAGGAAAAACAAATTAATGCTGATCAGTGATCCTGCTTGCGTTTTTTTTCTTCTGCTTGGATCAAATCGTTATGGATACCGCTTTTTAATTTCGCACCGCAGTCGCCACTTTCGAGTGTCTTTAAGGGTATGTACACATTTTCCTTTTCAATCGGCCCAATAAAATCGCTTTTCCGTCGCACTCGACAGTTGTCCGTATGTTTGTCACACAAATATTCGTTATTAACAGTAAACAGCAGGCCTGCTTTGAAATACTAACTAAGTAACTGATTTCAGTTGCTTAATGTCTACATTGTTTCATAAGCTACCATAATATCGCACTGACTTGTCATATATTTTATTTACCTGAACCGTAGGGGAATAATTATTATTCTCTTTAAAAACCAGATTAGATTATAATTGGACTTGCTGAAATGAAGTATACTTATATAACAACTTGTGTGGCATTAAGATCATCATTATGTTTGGAAAGAGCCTGGCTTGAAGCGATATGATGGGCTTTTTTTCGCATTCATCTTTTGTATGGGTTAAAAATATGCGTAATCCGATAGATGTGGCCTTTTTGCTCGCACTTCTTGTTAGCGCGATTTCATAGCGAATATTTTTTGAAAGCGCGCAAATAGACGTTTTTAAGATGCCGAAGCGGGATCGAGTTGCGGCGAGAGACCGAAAAATAACGTCTCGATCGGAGATGATCCGACCGCCTTCAAAGTCAAACCTCGTTCTCCTGCCTCCCCGACTTCCGCAGCGATGTCTGTAATTTGTGTGTAAAGATGCTTCTCGATCTTGTCGGAATTGGTGAAACTCAACTCTCTGCGGTTAATGCAGCAGGATTAGGCTGTTCTGTTCACTTTTGCCGCAGATCCTCAACCGGGTGCCTTTTTAAGTTTTTTTTATTTTAGCGGCGCTCTCAACAACGCACCGCTTACCTGAACAAAAAGAAGCAGGTGTGAAAAACAGAGTTCAGTTCGTGTCGCTTATGGTCCGAATCGTAGGACGATCGGTTGGTTGTCTACGAATAAAAACAGGGGGTTATAATTATATTCAGCGTTTTGAGAGGCTTCACTGCTCCGCAGCTGCCAGGTCGGACTGAGGGACACAACGTGGACGCGGGTAAAAATGGATACGTGTATAAAACACACAGACTAAAAAAAAAGAAAACATTTGAGGAAGCCAAAACTAACATCGGAACGTCATGGTCAGAAGGGTTTAACAATATAACTCTTACACGCTGAGATTCTGGTCAAAAAGTCACTGGAGGTCACACCAAATAAACTTTTCACAAAGTTCCCTAGATTCAGAATTACTAGTTCTCTGAAAAGGACGAGGTCCTTGTGTGTATGTACTGTACCAGTCATGAGTGCACCTGGGCAACACCTGTATGGGATAAACTGGACAGAGGGGAGAATGCAATGGACCCTCAAGAGTCTGACATCTTTGGAAATTGGTGCCGGAGCCTCTGAGTCTTGTTCACCAAATGCCTCATGGGGAAATAAAAAAAAAAAACAAAATAGTTACCAGCAAGTGTGCTCAAACTTTTGACTGGCACATAAAATGTCACATGCAGAACTTTAGTAGGAAGGTTTGGCCTCCTTTGGGCATCAGTGAATTTGGGCTGGTGTTTGTGTTACTGTCCATGATTTTCATTCCTGTTATAACTGAAATATGTCATCATGTAAATAAATGAATTTCTTTAATGGATGTTTTGGTGTCCTGATTATTTTCAGAAAGTAAACACTTGGTATAGTACAGTCTGGACAATGCTTTATGTTGGGGGATGGGGACTCAGGACCACAGAAGGTCACTTGTTGAAACGTTAACCAGTTGCTCCACATGGAAAATTGATGTAGACCTTTATTGTACAATTAAAATATTGTTAATCAGTCACATAACCTACAGGCTTCACACTGCAAATATTTTGTGCAAATATTTTATCTTCAAAATCTGATATGGGATTTGCTCCTGGTCAGAATGAGGAAAAAAGCATGGCCATAAATCAGAAGAGTTGAACAGCTTTATTAAATATGACAACAATTAAAGCCTGCTGGTCATTACCTTGTGTCTGTTTCCTTGAAAAGACATTAAGTATATAGTGACATTCTGATCTACAGATGATCAGTAGTAAGCGTGAAAATAATTTCAGAATTTTCTGCAAAATGTTGAGCGTAAAAGATGCAAACAATTTCTGAGTGTTAAAGAAGTTTGAAGCTATTGCGTAATAAGAGAATGTTTCACAGCATGTTGAAGAAATGGATATGAACAGGTGACACTGTCAGATAGGCAGAAAGTACTAACAGGAGCTGGCGCGCCTTGTGAAGGCTGGTTACCTCATACCCCCGTCAGACACCACACAATCTGTGTTGGGGATGTAAACAGCCACGGGCAATACCATAAGTGTTTGCGCTGCACGTCAGGAACTGTATGCCACAAATTTGTACAGAAGAGCCCACAGCAAAAAAAAACGGAGGACTGATTCTACTGACAAGGGAAAGGCATGTTGAGCCTGGACTATGATCAATGGTAATCGATAGTGTGGAGCTACCAATGGCAGTACAGTTGGATGAACACTTCTGGGGGCTCGAGGATGATTGGAGATCTCTTTGAACCTGAGTATGTTATCCAAGTAGTGCAGTTTGTCAGTATGTTTGTTTGGGGGCATGTACTATGTTATGAATTTTCCTCCTCCAGTCGCAGAGAATGAATCCAGAAATGACGAGCCATGTCTTGATGTTCTAGAGAGTTCTCTGCCCTGCTTTCTTGCAGTATTACGCCGCTGGCTTTTGGGCTTCTAAAATGATAGGACATCGTGTTTCACTGTATGAATTTAAATGCATATTCTGCGGAGGATAACACAAACATCGTAAAAAGCCAGCACTGAGCTTTAAACTCAGCCCAGTTCAGCATGCTTGGTGATGCACTGGAAAGAATAATTAGGGTGAGGAAGGGTAGTGGATCTTATTAATTCTTCAGAGCAGGAACACAATGTCACTTGTTTTCTTCTAGAAATTAATCGCAAGTCTTTCGTAATGCATTGAAGTAGACATTTAGGCCAAAAGAAGGCCAACACGCTATTAATTTGTTGGCGCGAAGACATGTTTTATTCATGACTACCTTTAACTTATTGTGGGATAATGTGAATTAATGCAGAAAATAATCCTCTTTTCATTTCTCGAGTAAACAACCTTTTTAATTTGGATCCATTTAAAAGGCAGTGAGGACAACTAGCAATTATACTGAAAATGACAGTTAAGTATCAGTACAGTATTATCATAGCCACAGTAATAAAATACATTCAGCAAAAAAAATATGAATTAGAGAAATAGTGCAATTTAATCCATTTGAAGTGATACAGCCTGTGATATAAAACTACCAGAAACATGGATTTTTATTGTTTTGAGGACGTATGCAGTATATTGAGTATTACTAAACCATAGTTACATCACTTTTGATCTGTCTTCCTGGAAATAGTTTTGTGCAAAGTAAAATGTAATAAAATTGATTAGAAATAACATAATATTCAGACATGCTGAAAGCACATTTACAACTGTGTCTTCATAAAGCATTTTCTAATTAAACCTTTTCAGATTTTCTTTCATTACACCATAAATCCACAGGAATAATGTTCCTCCCTTTCATTAACTTGAAATATTTGTATTTACAGAAGTAATAACCAGCCTGGGGCGGCACAGTGATGCAGCTTGTTGCACTGGTGCCTTATGGATCCTGGACTGTGCGTTGGTTCGTTGCTCTGAATGCAGCTCAGTCTATGTACTCCTTGTGTTTGCCAGGGTTTCCTCCCAAAGTCCAAGCACATGATTTTCAGCTGAACTGGTGCCTCTAAATTGTATTTCGTGTGAATGTGTGAGTAAGAAAGAGTGTGTGATTGCCCTGTGATGGGCTGGTGCCCCATCCAGCACCCGCCCTGCGACAAGCTTCCCGGTCCCATTTGGTGAGAAAAGCTCGTAGGTGATCACCAACATCTTTGTCGGAAAGATTGATTTAATGGGCTGTTTTTGTTTTGGTGAGAAATAATGATCTGCATTCAGAACAAACAGTTCAGTGTTAGTCTCATCAGACCACAAAACATCCTCCCAGAAGTTGTTAGAATCCAAAACAAGGCTTATGGTAAACTCCAGATGTTACCTGATATTGGTACTCTGAAACTCATTATTGTAGCCTCTTTGTCATTTCGCTTACAATAGCCCTTGTCATCTGGTTGCTCAGTTTGGTGTCACATCCTAATTTTTGTCCTATTTCATTTGTGCCATTTTCTTTCATTCTCATACATTTGACTTAACCCTGCTCTCCGGAACATTCAGTGCTATGCCAGGGTTTCTATAATTTTCTCAAACCTTTAGCCTTTTAACATAATTTTGAAGTTCCTAGTTCTTTATTGTTGACAGCAGTGTAATTCTTCTTGAAGGTATTTGTAGAAAAATGTAAGTTAATGGATATTTGAAAAAATACACCTTTTTTTTAAATGAACCACACTAAATCATATTTCAAAAATAGAAGACAAAGTTATTGTAATATATAATATACATTACACTGGGGCACAGTGAGTAGCGCTGTTGTCTCAGCGCTCCTGGGTGGTGTGAGCGGACGTGGGGTCGATCCCCGCTCAGTCTGTGTAGAGGTTGCACGTTCTTCCTCTGTCTGTGTGGGTTTCATTCAAAAGTGATGCTTTGAATTGAATTGGTAGTAGGGGGTGTATGGGTAGGTGGTGTGGTGGTGCAGCTGGGTTGGCTGGGTCTGGCTCTCTGATAGGTCTAGGGTTCAAGTCCCCCTTGGGGTGCTTTGTGACAGACTGGTGTCTCATCCTGGGTGTGTCCCTTCCTCCTCCAGCCTTGCATCCTGTGTTGCTGGGTTAGGCTCCAGCTCACCGTGACCCTCCTCAGGACAAGCAGTTTCAGACTGTGTGTGTATGTGTGTGTGTGTGTGTGTGTGTGTGTGTGTGTGTGTGTGAGAGTGTGTTTCACTGGAGCATGGATGAGTGACTCAATGTAAATACTATATCTAGTAGTGCAAGTCATCTTGGGTGAATAAGGTGTGGGCTGATACTACTACACAGTGTTCATTGGAAGTTGCTTTGGAGAAAAGTGCCAGTCAAATGTACTGCGCAAAAGTCTTAGGCACTTAGATGTTTCACAAAAATATTTGTTTTAGATGGTTATTTAATGTCGTCTGCATTAATGTCAATGGGAAAGAGCATATTTTAGATTTCCAAGCATTCCTTTTGCAAAAAGTTACAGTATTACAGTAAATGTTTTGTATGTTGTTAAAAAAAGAAAGTACACACACACACACACACACAGTCTGAAACCACTTGTCCGAAGCAGAGTCACAGCAAACCAGAGCCTAACCCAGCAACACAGGGTGCAAGGCTGGAGGAGGAGGGGACACACCATGGACAGACGCCAGTCCATCACAAGGTACCGCAAGTAGGACTCGAACCCCAGACCCAGCAGAAAGCGGGACCCAGCCAAACCCACCACATCAAGTGGTTGTTCATGATGTTTGGTTACTAAGCTTTGTAGGAAGTTTATTAATTAAGATCATTATGTTTGGAAGCATTTTCACTTTACAGCTTTTTCTCCCCCCCCAAGTGCCTAAAACTTTTGCACAGTACTGTAAATATATATTTATAGAAAATTATCACCTTTGAAAAATATTCATCTCTGTATTTTGCTGCTACCCAGCTTCCAGTGTTCCTTCAAAACAATAATGTTTATTACCTTTTATTATTTCAGTCGATTATACATATCAGGCTAACCTTGATGTCATAGCTAAGTTTAGAGCAGCAGCAGGATTTAATCCTTAAAAAGTTATGGTTTCAGTTCTGAGAGCAGCGATAGAACACTTAAGTAAATGGCTAAAATTGTAAGGTGCTTTGTGTACAAGTGTCTGCTGAACAACAGGAGACAGCTGGTACGTTTGGAGCTTAAGGTTGCAGGTTTGATCCCCACCCCTCTGTAGTACCCTTGAGCAATGTACTTACCCTAAATTACTCCATTAAAGTTACCCACCTATATAAATAATTGTGAGCTTGTGATAACTGTAACCATAACATTTTATGTTGCTTGGGAGAAAGGCGTCAGCTAGATGTAGTAGAAGAATGACAGCAAACCCTGTTGCGAGAGGTAATTTCCTTGATAGTGATTTTTTTTGTCTTTGTTTCTTCTCAGCCCTAACTGAACAAAAGTTTTAGTTTGTCACCAGACAAAGCTGCATTGTTCCAAGGGAAAGTTGACAGAAGCACAACTTTGCCTACACACGCTTTAGGACTCATGGTTTTAAAACCAGGCTCACAGATATGTCTTCTATAATAATATTTATTATGTGGTAATCAGTGTAAAACAGCTTACAATTTTCTTTGTGTGGCGTCATTTCTCATAAACAGTAATGTACATTTTTCTTGTGAAGGTTAAACAGAAGTCTCAGGGAGGCTACAAAAACTTTCCTGTTTTATTTTTGTAGCTTGAGTCAGCTAATGGTTTTTATCATCAAAGTTGGGATGAAAGTTTGTAATATGTCTGCTAGGAATCAGCCACTCTCTTGTGGGAAATCTTTGTGGTTTTAATGGCCAGGTCTCACAGTCTTTTCTTGGAATAAAATGTAATGCTCATTAAGTAAGTTTTTTCTCTTCTTCAAGTTAATTTAGTCTTGAACAGGGTAAAAAAAACTGTTTGTAGAAGAACAGGAGTTATAAAACAGGTCAATCCCAGTTTTTCAGTGTTCTATCTCTACTTTGAACAAATTGCAAAAGGAAACCTGACTCTGGGACCTTACATCACCAGAATTAATTTTAAAAAATCCTTTGGTCCTGAAACGCCTTGTCAAAGGCACAATTTGTCACAAGAGGAAGAAAACAGCGAGACAATTGGCCCTTCCCTTGAGGCAAGGAGAAGAGTGCTGCTGGTTACACACAGACATGCGGTGTAAAATCAAGAGGCGGGAGGGAGTAGACACATTGTGCTGGTGTGGAGGTGGAGGGAGATATTTCCACCCTGCAAGCCACAGATATTATTATTCCCAGCTATATTTCCAGCTGTATAAATGGGTAAACAATTGTAGATAACATTGTAAGTCACTTTGGAGAAAAGCTTCAGCTAATTAAATAAATGTGGAAAGGTCCTATAATATAAATGAAAAGAAAATAGGAGTACAAGAAATGATGAGAGACAAAGGAATGCACAAGCACATCATTGGAAGCCAGTTTTAAACGTGTAGGTCTTGAGTGTGGATTTAAAGGTCCTTAGAGAAGAAGGCTCACTGATATTCTTAGGATGGGAATTGCACAGTTTGTGGTCAGAAAAGCAGAAAGCTCTAGACCCACAGAGTTCAGGTGAGATTGTGGGATGTGTAAAAGACTGGAGTGAGATGAAGGAAGACTGCAAGATAGGGTAGGGAAAAGGACTGATAGAAGGCTGGAGAGTTACACAGATGACAAATCATGTAGCGCTTTATAGGTAAGCATGAGGATTCTGAAGTTACCTGGAAGCCAGTGCACGGATTCTGACACAAGTGTGGTGTGGTCATTAGCATGAGATTTGGTCAGTACAGTAGCTGCTGCATTCTGAACATACCTGAGCTTTTTAAAATTGGATTTCAAGGCCTTGGAGAGGAGACAAATACAGAAGTCAGTTCCTGAGAAGATAAACACATTAACTAGCTTTTCAGCAACAGCAAAAGGTACAAGGAACAGCCTGGCAATGTTTTTTGGATGAGGTTTTTAACAATGGTCCACAGATGTGCATCAAACGTGAGGCCAAGACCAAATAGCACTGCAATGTTTTTAACATAGACTAAAATTGACTTACCATATCATCTATGCATATGGATCCAGCACTTTGTGTAAGTGATGAAGGTTCCCAAGGAGCATGGCTTCAGCCATGCCACAGTTTATTGCAGAAAGTGTTGGACCATACAAGAATTAATAAGAGAAATGCCGCTGGAGAATGCTGAGACAGCTCTTGCAATGAAAGGGTTGCTGTGGATGCAGATTTGAGAAACTGCATAAAAAATGATAACTCAAGCAGTGTAATCTTAGCATGTGACAAAGTGGGAACATTACACATTAAGGAACAGAGCGCCTTGAGAAATACAGGACTTTACATCCCTAAATGCAGAAGTGAAACACTGTTTATGCAGTGGCGAGTGACACATGAGCTGAACCATTTAAGTGCAGTTTTTGAAATTCTAAAGGCAGTCCCCAGATGGGCGAGTGAAATGCCATGATTAACAGTGTCAAAAGCTGCAGTGAGGTTTGCGACAATTGGAATGGAAAGGGATCCAGAATCAGCTGCCATTAAGAGGTCATTAAGCCTCGAAGGGTTCGAAAAGGTTATTTGCAACTAAGCGATCACTGAATTATATCTAAATAGCCCCTTCTAGGCTGTTGTAAAGAAGGGCAAGGAGAGTAATTTTTTTTATTTTATCTAGGGGCATATATGGAATTTCTAAGCACAGGAATGATGCTGTTGCGTAAACCCTTCACTGCCCCTCACTCTTTTCCTCCTGACCCAGTCTTCATCTGACCATTTTAAAAATTTATCAGGAATTTCCAAATCATGCATATATTATTCAAGGAAACATAGAACAGGCAGCTGTGCATTAGTGAGTTTTGTATACAAAGAAGTTACTGTGATACCAGTATCATCCTGAAAAAGGAAACTGAAGGAAATTACACATGAAATGTAGGTAATTTACATCTAAGTATTCAGCATATTAAATGCATGCAAAATACTATATAACTATGGTAGTTTTAAACATCATACATTTTCTGTTTGGATTGTTTTTACTCTTGCTTGAATATATGCAAATTAAAGTTTGAAAACAGAAAAACCAATAAAAATAAAAGAAGCTTATATAAGAATACTCTGAGAACTTATGACATTTTTAATATTGCTTAAAGTGACTTTCTCTTTAAGATTCCATACTTACTGCATGTTATTTTGGCTGTTGATAGCCTTGAGTAAAGCAATTTGTAAACAACAAAGGACACAAGCTCAGCACTGAAATGACAGAGAAGAATGTTCCATTTGCTGAAAATTAGGTTGCTTTCATTGCAAATTTCTAAATATTTTCATCCTGCAATGTGTCTGCTGGGCTTCAATCAGCAGTGAAAACCAAGTGAACAATGATATTCTCACTACCACTGCCAGAGCATTTGTTTGTGCATTATTGTAAAAGCTTTTATCCCATTCGTTCAGTATTCATTTATAAATTAGTTTATTGAAATACAGTGCAGTTGTGCTATTTCCCAGCACAGACATTTGGTCCTGTCTCGGTAACTGAAACCGTTTGAAAAACTGATTCTCACTCTCTCGCATGCCTTCCAAAGACATAGCATTCTTCGTTACTTGAGTATTTTTTCCATGTCATTACACAGCACGGAATTTTAACATTTAAAATAAACTGTAATATTACAATATTTTACAACCATCCACATATTTTATGCTTTTTGCATCACTCTCCACTTCTTCCATGTAGACACAGATGTCTGTGGAAGCACCCATGAGAACTGCAGTAATAATAGCCATTTGTGCACATGGAATTCTGTACAAATTTTAAGTAAACATATTGAATGTTTGACAGTTATATTTCCATAGTCTTAACATGTCTCAAATGACTCTTGAATGAACACACCCTGCAGGCCTTTCAGACACTAGGAGGTTACTAGCAGCCAATATCTTTTGGACCCCTTGAACACTGTATGAGGGAAAAAAACAAAAAGGTCTGTAATTTCTCCTTTAGACTTGTGGTTGGGAAGGAAGATCCAGAAAGCTGATTACTTGAACTGCAGTTTGACCATTTGAACTATTCTAAATACTTCAATGTCACAACACTGTACATAAAGCAAAAATATTGTCAATATCCTATTACAGTCAATCAGACTTTTGAAAAATAGCCGACAGCTGTAAACATCAATCTCAACACTCACAGGACTGTGGATTAAGTAAAAGCACTAAAGTTGATAGGACAACGAAATGAATCACAAACTACTAGAAACTGTTTATAGAGGAAAGTTGACCAACGCATAACAAATCAAATGTTTGGTTTCTTTATGTGGGACACTTTTTCACCATATTTAGCAAACCCTTATGCCAACAATAAATCATTTTCAATAGTTTTCATATGAAATCAGTCTTCTTAACTGTGCCTGGCTTTTCCTACATCAGAAATTATTCCAATATTTTAAAATTTGTAATTATTGTTTTATTTGTTACTATTTTATTCTTATTTATATTTTTTAATCAAATTAAAATAAAGTCTGTTTCTGAATGAACCAACACCCAGTATAGACAGGTCAGAAAAAGCAAAGAGTAGCTGTAGTAGTAAATCATATTTTACACACTGAGAACATATATACATCTGCAACATCATAGTAATGACTTCCATGTGTTGATTAATGAACACTGTTCCAAACGTATGAGGAATGACTCGCTGAAAGCAGAAAACTTATCAGCACCCCCCAGGCAGTTTTATCTAAGAGACAAGAATGAGGAAAGACATTCGATATGAAGGATTAACAGGAAACAACATGCGCTAAAATGTGAAAAAGGAAATCTTCAACCTTCAAGTTAGCTAACAGCCTAACCGAAAGGATAGAT
Organism: Scleropages formosus; assembly: GCF_900964775.1. Classification (NCBI taxonomy): domain Eukaryota; kingdom Metazoa; phylum Chordata; class Actinopteri; order Osteoglossiformes; family Osteoglossidae; genus Scleropages; species Scleropages formosus. Next base: position 7,040,347 of record NC_041825.1, on the reverse strand, counting down.
CTTGTTACAAAAACTCTTCTGTTATGTGCAAGACTTTGGTACCTTGCTGATCAGATTCCCATATAAAGTATCACAACAAGTTCTTATTCACTAGTTTTGTGCCATTTGCAGTAAAGGAGATCAGTAAAAGGCAAGCTGCCTGCTGTGTGGGTTCGACATCATCAGCTACTAGAGGAACGCGGACGGTAGATGCGAATTTGAGAGTCTGGGAAGCAGAACCACAGAGGCTGACTGTTATTAGTGGACAACATTTGAGTAAAAGCTTTAGATTCTCTTAGTGAAACCATAAACTATACCACCAACTCAACAAACTCATCAAGAAAACAGGAGTTCATTCCCCAGTAGACATTGACCATCTGAACGTTTATTGTTGTGGATGTTGTGGTGTCATAGGAGAAGCAGCAGCCCTCTTTGGCTTGAATAAACCATAATTTTTGTTACAAAAGTTCTAGTGATGCAAGCAAAGAAAAATATTCAAAGAATGGTAGAACTCTGCAAATGTCCATATAAGATAAGATTTTATATGTATTTGTATTTTTATCCTTTTGAAGAGATACTTTCCTTTCATTTCACAGGACTGTTTAAGATTAAAAAGTTCCTGATGCTGAATGGGAAATTGCAGAGATTGTTGAAGTGATTTGCTGAACTAGTCTTTTTTCTGTTGAAGAGAGAGAGATCTTAGTCTCTGCAATAACATACTGTTCCAGTCATAAATTTAACCTGCTGCAGAAGTGTAAGTGAAACTGGGGAAAATAGCAGGAAACTAATGTTCAGCTTCATGTAATTGTAATCCAAATCATTCTGGAAGGTTAAGAATAACCTGAAACTGCTCTTCGTGCAGTTTAGGTCAATCGATGAGTTGTTTGCAATCATTGGAAATAAAATCTTAGCAATATCTGAAAAGAATTTTTTTTTTATTATCATTTCTTTTTGAGTGTTTTCTCTGAGTAATTATGCGAACCCAAGAAGACTTCAGCAAAATGTATGTAATTGTTTTCGTCATAAAAAGATGCTGATGCAAGAAGGACACAAAATGTTTTATATATAAAACTTTAGCAAGAAAATCAGACTTATTAAACTCTCATGGAAAAAAGTGTTTTAAACAGTTGGTTAACTGAAGTCAAAGTCACAGAAATGAATGAAATATTTTTTATTTTTCATTATAATTTTAATTAAAGGCTGAGTATTTGTCACTGAGAATGAAGACATTGCTGCTACCACAGCACTAAAATTCAGATGAATAACACTCGCTTAGAATTTCAAATGTATTTTTAACACAAGCTGTTTTGCTGGTTTGACATTTAGACAATTCTAGAATCAACCATCTCAGCAAGAACAGTCACAGGGAATGCTGGTGTAATGTACATGTTTTCAATGCTAATAGTTCTTTATTTGAAATGATCTCTTGAGAGCCACACTCTTCTATTCATTTCATGCAGCGAGTTCGCTGACATTTTGCATGCCAAACACATTTTAATGTACTCTTCACATCTGTGTGTCTCTGGAACAGTGAAGCAATAGAAGGGCAAGGCAGTATAAAGCAAAAATGAAAGATTCCTTTTTATATATGTTTTTAGCTTACATCAAATGGGAAAGCAAAACCCATTTTAAACTGCAAGTTCCTCCATTTAGAGCGAGCAAAAGATCATCCAAGATTGAGTTATGTTGCAAATTAAATGGAAACATTTGATTTAAAAGCCTCTCCTTTCCCTGTTATTCCAATTACATAAAAGCTCTGAACTGACTCCTGTGGCAAGATGTAATCTGCTTTACAGCTTCTGCAGTTTACGGAGATAGAACTGCAATTTCTGGGGAAAAAAAAGAAAAAGAAAACCACAGTCCTTAGCAGTTATAGCATTCCATTTCCGAATGGGTGGACAAACATTCCTGCATTTTAAAAAAATTCAATCCACCTTTTATGTAAACTACTAGGGGTAGGATGCAGGATTTATTGAACTTTTACCCGCCATCACGTAAAGGGTGAAATCCCAGTGGGCTTTGACTCAGTGCCCCTTCTGGCTTCAGTCTTATCAAGAGTGACAGCTTGTCACCTGACGGGCGAGCAAGCGGGCCGCTATGCGGCACAGCAGCTTTCCCTGGAGAACACGACCCGTAAAGGGTTTAATTTTAGTATAGGGCCCCGTTGTCCTGACAGACTTTAATTCTCTGCGGGTGCAATTTATCATACATTGACTGTCAAGACCCATAATCAGGTTGGTCTGCTGGATATTCTCATCTGGTCAAATTAATGCAACCCAGTTTATAGCCTTTGATTTATTTGTTGGCCTTTCCATGAGTTTTGTTTGGTCTGTGTGTTGTAGGGTCCTTCAGCTCTACATGCTTGCCTCTGGAAATAAAAATGCTTTAGTTTAAAAAGGTAAACACGCCAAAATCATACAGAATCTTTAGAGCATTAAGTGCATCTTTTTGGCTTAACAATCTATGAATCAGAATTACAAAGTACAGAATTACATCTACTGGGCATGATCTCATTTTTGTCTGAAATCTAAACATAGAGAAATTAATACCCTGTAGCTGATCTTCCAGCTTGTGAAATCATCCCTCAGACCTATTCATCCAGTAATGTTTCATTATTTCCCCCTGTTTGGTCTTCCTTCGCTGGCAACCAAGAGGAAACTATTTCCAGTTTGAACACTGGAGAGTGGTGGTGTACAAAGCTGAGAATAAAACAGGACTATCTTTCCTGTAGGCAGTGACCAAACCCTATGTCTCAACAGGGAAACAATCTCTCTCATTTTCATATCCCTGGTCTGACCATCCCATCTGAAATTCTGCAAGTCCCAGTTTTATCTTTTCTTATGATATACGTAGACTCCACCATGAGGAGAAAGCTGAAGAATCCATTCCAGCCTTTTTAACGACATACTATTAGAGACTATCAACATATTACATGCAATATGTTGTGTCAGCTTTTCATGGAACAACCACACATCTGGACAATATGTTTCTGTAGGTGATATACTGTCTCTTTCAGGAAGTCCTATTGCTCTACAGGTACAACCACAGATTTTTCAGTATAGCTGAAAAAACCAAAACATCTGAGAAAGCTAGTTTCCAGTGTCTGAATTATGAAAAAAAAAAAAAAACATTATAACATGATTTAATTGCACACAGAATTTAAACATTTTAAATAATGTATGATTTATTTTAAATCATAATAGTTCAATTATTAGTATTTTTACATGAGTACATTTGTATCTATATGTTTAAGTGGTCCTATAATGTCTTTTGGGTGCTTCAGAAAGTACATATTTACTGAGTGTTTGTGAAATACCTACTTATTTCAAAGTTACCATAGCAACTAATTGCCGTAGAAATGTTTCTGAAGTACAAACTTCATGTTCTATACTGCACTAAGCCCTACAGGAATATTTAGTACTGAAGCTGAACATTTTGTATTTCCGATTACAATATTATGTTATATTAGAATTAATTTGCACCTTATTCATTATTCACCATTTGCAGTTATTAATATAGGGTGAGTTTTTCTCTGCTAGCATTCCATTTAACTGAACATTAAATGCACTGGCGTTCCGTACTCTTTGCTTTTTATTATAGTCTCATCCATTTATTTCCAATGGGCAGCCAGATCTGACCGGACCCAGTTCAACAAAATGGGTGAGCATAAATATTATGTCTTCAGCTGCCTCATGTGGAAGATGTCATGAATCTTTATTGCAGCAAGATAAGAGAACCCTACACAACTGAAAGCACAGTGATTAGAGCTGCAAACTTTGGACCCAAGGTTTGCAGGTTTGAATCCTACCTCTAGCTCTAGTACCCTTGAGCAAGGTACTTACCCAGAATTGCTCTAGTAAAATTACCGAGCTGCATAAATAATTGTAAGTTGCTTTAGAGAAAAGTGTCAGATTGTCACGGAATTACCCCGGGGCGGGAGCGCCGGACCCAAGCACGGAGCACAGGAAGGGCTTTCAGGGGGCAATCAGGAAACATGGTCAAAAAACAGGCAAAGGGTCGATGTGCGAACAAAGTTCAAAGGGAGAATCTGAGAGACGTAATCCCAAAACAGGCAAGGAGTCATGGTAAGCCAAGAAGTTGTGGAGATACAGGAGAGGGTTCAGGGAAATGAAGAAGCGGGCAAGGGGAAGGGGAAGGGGAAGGGCAAGGAGAAGGAGAAGGAGAAGGAGAAGGAGAAGGAGAAGGAGAAGGAGAAGTCAGGAAAGCAAAGGCAAGATACACAGGCAAGTAACACCACTGAACAAAGTTCTGCATCTATGTGTGCTCAGCATCTCCCTTTTATGCGCCCATCCCCTGATCAGCCACAGGTGCTCCTCGTTGTGCCGATGGGGGCGTGACACAGATAAATGTAAGTGTTATTTTTCTAATAGATAAAACTTGTAAATGGGCCAAATTCGACCAGGACACAACCTGAAGCTTAAACCAACAACCAAAAGAATGGACATAGGTTTACACTTCCTGTGCTGTATTTTCAGGGAGCCACATAATTCTTTTCAGTGGACTTCTCAATCATAGATGTCTGGTGTGGCTTCATCAAGACCTGAACCCAGTAATGAAAAAGAGAGGGCAATCCCATCACACATTTTGTTGGGTTCTTGCAAAACATCTTTATTAGTTCTATGATTGACTGACAAGCAGCTCTCTATGCACATTTGTGAAAAAACTCTGGCAGATCAACTGCTACTTTCCTGTTCATTGGTTTAACCATTTTTTGTCTTTTGCCTCACTGCCAAATCCATTAGATCGCTTCCTGGTTTTGACTCGTTGCCTATTGCAGAACTCCCTCCACTCCACTACTTCCTTGGTTTTTCACTCCTGAATTCACTACCTTTCCTGTGTATTTTGTGTCTCCAGTCCAGCCCTCCTGCCCCCTCTCCTGCTGAACTTAGTATTTGATCGTGCCTTGTGAGCCTCTGGGCCTTGCTCATCTGACCACACCACCTGCCAATACCCCGTCTGTTCTGCTGCCAGGGTGGTCCATTCTGTGCCTAGGCTCACCTCTACACCTCCACAGTTCTTCGAATGGAAACTTTTTGGTTGCCTGCAGCTCAAGTGCTTGACAATAGAGGGAAGTTCAAGTTTCAACCAATAGTGTATCTCTACTGGTACCATGATAGGCAGAATACAAATCACCAAGGGACTGGTGGAGGGGCTTTGGGTGGAAAGAGGTCTTCTACAGCATCTCTTGTCTGATTTCTGCACATTTCTTAACATTTTCCTCTTCATCACCACATTTCCTTTTGCACCTTTTTTCTCCCCTTCGGTCTGATAAACATTCAGGAGTTTTTTTTTTTTAATTTGTTATAAGGGGGTGCGGTGGTGCAGTGGGTTGGACCACAGTCCTGCTCTCCCGTGGGTCTGGGGTTCAAGTCCCGCTTGGGGTGCCTTGTGGCGGACTGGCGTCCCGTCCTGGGTGTGTCCCCTTCCCCCTCTGACCTTACGCCCTGTGTTACCGGGTGGGCTCCGTGACCCCGTATGGGACGAGCGGTTCTGAAGACTCTTATAATCTGAGGCCAGTAGACACGAATATGCACAGGGAAGCAAGATGCGATCATACAGCCTAGCTAAGTGTATCGACCCAGAACATTTAATGTGACAGCAAACCCAGCAGGCCCAAAAATTTAATTAAAATTTCTTCAACCAATTCACTCCTAACATTCACATGCTGAGTCATCATCATTCTTTACTTTAGCCATTAGACCTGCTCTTTCAAATGTATTGATTATCATTTTTTCAGTACTTCCAATTACTACCCTCCTATGTACAACTGCGTCATATCAGTAGATTTCCGAAAACATGAAGTGACAGTATTCTTCATCTTAAGTCATTGGTTCACTTTGCAAACCAAAGTGCACAAATACATATGTAAAATATCCTTTAGAGAGAGAAAAAAATATATTTTTAGAATACAGAGTGAAAGGCATACCTGGCCTTTCTGTAAAAACCGGTTTTCTGAGTTTCACTATTGCAATAACTGAATTCATCCAGCCACTGGATAAGTAACACATTTAGACGTGAACATTCCCACTAGAAGTATGCTTTTCCACAATCCTTTCTGGTTTAAAGTCTGCCGTGCAGCTTCTTTCTCTCTGGGGTAGCTCTATTCCTTCTTTCTGTCAGAGTCATTGTGACTGTTATACCACACTGAAGTGGTCTTTCCAGGAAGACCTTCTGAATCAGTGAAATCAATTCTCACATGAAATAGGTGCCTGTAGTGCATTTTTCTGTCTTTATTTAGAGTATCTGTCTTCTAACCACACTACATCTTTTTCCCACTTATCTGAAATTTGCTTATATAACTCACTTGCCTCAGTAAATTTATAGCGGTGAAGAACTAAAAATGAGTGTGGCTTTTGACAGAAGTATCTAAAGAAAATTATTCTGAAATAATGTTGAATTTTACGTGCTTCTTTATAATCGGGAAATGTTGTCGGTATCCTGGACAAATACCCCAGTACTTGTACCTGTGAAAGAAGATAAAAAAGGAATTAATTAGGAAGGCCCAATGCATTAATTATAAGAACATGAAACTCATCTTAACAAAAATTATTATACTGCTTTATGCAATTTCAGAACGACATAATAAATAATAAAAAATACATCTATTTGACCTGATTTTCCAAGACTGCTAAATTAGATATTTCTTTTTGCAGGAAAAGGCAATGACCTTATCCATCACATCATGAGGAACATCTGATTTCTATTGTTAGACTGCACTGACCTAGTATATGGTGCTTTTGTGGGATGTTGTGGTCTGGATTGTTAATAATGGCTTTTGGAAAGTACATACTACTGAAGCATTTAATCCACATTTATGTATTATAATCATTTGCAATGTTTGCCTTTAAGGAAGATTTATAACTTTGAACAATTCTTTAAATGAAAGTATGAGAGCAATAACCTAGAGAGTTTACAAATTCAGTTATACATTACCCCAACCAGAGTGTGTGGTGCAGTGGGTTTGACCATGTCCCACTGTCTGGCTGGTCTGGGGTTCAATCTTGCTTGGGGTGCCTTGTGATGGGCTGGCATCCCATCCTGGGTGTGTCCCCTCCACTTCCAGCCTTGTGCCCTGTGTTGCTGGGTTACACACCAGTTTGCTGGTACTTCACTTGGGACAAATGGTTGTGTGTATGTTGTTTTGGAGTAGTGTTTAATCATACATGCTCACAAGTGTCCCCTGTTTCAGTGTAACAGCATCTTTTATGAAATGTTACCACGTTCTGAACAGTGACTTTGCTCGGTGATGCTTGAGATGGCTGATGATGCCTTATATCTGTAGGATGTCTCTTTTCCCCCAACACACACTATCACTACTGTCAGGATACTGTAATTTATTGGTAAATAAAAACTGCCACTGTATGGAAACAGATGAGTGACACTTTTAATCTGGAATTATGTTAGGTGCCTTGGTGTAGCAGTTTTTATTGTTACAGTGAATGTGGTTATCAGAACTGTGTGGATGTGAAAGGAGAGAAACTAGAGTTAATCTGTTTCCTTCTGCAAGGTAATAGAGCACATCAAAAAACCACAGTATATGTGTCTGTTTTATGCTTTGACCTGCATTTTTTCTAAATATATTTTCTACGCATATCAAAAGCCATTTTAAGCCATGAATACTGCTTTCTGATGCTGCAAGTCACTCAGGTATTCATTTACAGTACCCTTTTGAAAAGGCACTAACTATCTAATATGTGAATGTTCTATAAAACAGTGAATAATATTTTATTATGCAGTATCTCAGTTTCAGTGGTTAGGACATTAAAAGAGACCTACTCCACTTGCAGCATCATTAAGGTTTTATAGATAAATTACTCATAAATGTTTATGCTATGCTGTGGAGCCAATATTGTTCGTTTTGAAGGGTGTAATTATTCTACAGTGAGTTTCTCTCATAGCATCTTCAGAAAAGCTCATTCTAAAACATCTTTGAGACCCAGCAAGAACTGCCTATTTCAAAAGACCAAGAGGTCAATACTGTCAACTACATTTACTTTCATCACTCAGCAGGAATGACTAATAGCAACATTAGGCAAAACAGTTGCATTAACCTTTGTGTGTAATTCACATATGAATCTCAAGATGATATGTGATTCCTATGAGTTGGGAAAATGCAAATGCTGTTTTATCTTTTCCCCAAACATAGAGGCAATACCTATATTTTCACCTCACTAATTTTGAATGATTTTGGCTCACCGAAGGGAAATTCTTTATTGTATCAGTACCTCTGCAGAGAATGTAAAAAAATACAAGATGAAGTTAAAAGGAAATACTCCTGACCTTTGTATAAAATGAACCGCTATGAAATTGCTATGAAAAAATCGAGAAACTTCAGAAAGTCAACAAATTTTTTAAAAGCACCCGAGGATCTGTGTAAAAAAGCCATTTCTTTTGTGTGAGCCATCTATTTGACTCATTCAGATGGATTAATGTTGCCTTCTTTCCCTCTTACAGTATACGTACAGTATTACCATTGCTATGGGTTGTAGTTCCAAAGTAACATGTGACACTTCTGTGCTCTTCTTTCATTGTCTAAAGTGGAGGAATGACTCTGCTGTGATATATCAACATTTTTGATACAAGAATTACTTATGAACCCATCATATTGTTTTGATTTTTTATTTTCATTTAGCAGGGTTTTCGCTGAATTCCCTCAAGGCCCTCATTTGGTTGCATTGTATAATAATTACTTGTCAGATATTTATGGACTTCCCTCATATAAAGAACGAAACAAAGGAAAAAAGAAAGGTCTATTCAAAATATTGACCTTAGTGATGTCGTGCTCCATACATGGAGAACAGAAATAAAATAAAATTAAAAAAATGCATATAAAAATTATAAGAAAAGAAGAAAATCCAGGAAGTATGTAAATTTACTTTGTACCTTGTATATTTCTAGAAAAACTGAGCTTTTCAACTTAATTTTGACATTGTTTTAGTTGAAGAAAATAAACCACAGTAGTATAATATTTGTGATTAGAGCTTTATAATGCTATAATGCTGCATTCTTTATGGAGTGAAAGACACAGGCAGTGTTCTTGTTAAGATTATTTCTTTATATGGTGAACAGCCATGATACTGACTCTTGCTTGACATTTATTTGTTGAGGTGATGCTCTTCTCTAAAGCAGCTTCTAACATGAACCTGCTTACAATTCTTACATGTGCTGGGAAATTTTACTGGAACCATTAAGTGTCAGCACCTTGCTCAAGGGTATTATAGCAGGAGGTAGGATTTGAATCTGCAATCCTTACATTTATTCATTTAGCTGATGCTTTCCTCCAAAGCAACTTATAATATTAAGGGCATACTTACTACAAGCTTACAGTCATTTATCCCTTTATACAACTGGGTAATTTTATTGGTGCAATTTAGGGTAAGTTCCTTGGGCCCTACAGCCAGAGGGGTGGATTGAACCTGTGACCTCTGGGTCCAAAGGCTGTAGCTCTAACTACTACACTACCAACTGTGCCTGTGCTTCTGCAGAAAATGCAGCAAATCTGCAATTTTGCAGTGGAAAGCAGTTGCTGATAAATAAGAAAAGCACTTGAAGACAAGGTAAGAATAACACTTTTTATTGAAAAATGTGATAAAATGTATTGATATTGTCAATGTCATGTGTAAAAACACCTTTAATGTGCGCATTTTAGTTAAATTTAGGTGATTTTTTGTTTTGTTTTTTCCCTTAAGACATGATGGTAAACAAAAGTGCTTATATTTTTATTTTGCCTAACAAGGTAATTTCACACATGGAATTAACCTTGTAAAGGGTGTATATTTTTCCACATGTAAAACTGCATCATAACTTATCATTGCAACTTCAATGGTTTACTATTATTCTTGTAAATTTTTGGATGTTTACTTTTACTTGAGTAACAGAACTCTTAATTTTACTGCCCAAGAACAAGAGCATAAAACAATAAAGCAAAGAGAGAACACAGTAAGATAAATGAAGAGGAAATGGGGACAGAATAAAAGAAGCATGCAAATGTGTAAGTAATTTTGAATGTAAGGGTCTTACACCTGGATTTAAAGGAGTCCACAGCAGTTCTGATACTCAGGGTGTGGTTTTGAATTAGATTTTCTTGGCAGATCAAACAGATCTTCAGGTATAAACTATGCCCCTTATGCAAGGGTGTGTTTATGTTATGTAAGCCTATATTTTCCTTCCACAGAAAATTCTGCATAGTCATGAACCACAGTATCAATTTTAGTATGTTATTTGAACATTTACCACATGTCATTACAGTTTAAACAATTCCAAAAAAAGGAAACGTAACCTCTGTGAATCACAGATTCTTCATCAAATCATGCATTATTCAGATATTCTAGTGCTTGTTTTAGTTGCAATTAGCTGCCTAAATAAATACTGGATAATTAACATTCACTAAAGCATGAGATGTTACAAAACACGCAGCCGTTTTTTGCCCTGAGCTTCCTTTAATGCAACTAGAACAATATCTAATTGCAGCCCTTGTATCTTTGGGGATTTACTTGTCGTGCATAATGAAACTGTTTTTAAAGACCAGCAAACTGCCTGCAGGTTTTTCCTCCCAGAAAAAAACAAGCAGCAAAATGGGCACAGCTACAAGAAGCACTAAGCCTTCAGCATGTACATGTTTGTACACCATTTCTATGCCCAGGGCAGTGACATTCAGAACTCCTACTTGCTTTCAGATATGTTACAGCTTTGCTAGCCTGTTTTAACTTATGTATAAATAGAGCATTGCAGCATTTTAAACACGGTTCATAGGCCAAGCTACTATTGGATGTCACGTAGAGTAAATGAATAAATGTTTCACGGAACGCTGTGCACACGTGAGGGATGAAGAGGCACACAGGGGAAAACGTATGTGAACTTAGTAGCACAGACATTACCGAGTGCACATATTTCTCTGCTATACTCACTACTGGGTGTGGATGGCTTGCTTTGTAGAAGCTCATAAGCTATTGTTTCCATTCTATAGAAGTTATTTCTAAGTACATCTTTGCTCTCGGAGTTGTGTGTTCAGTTCATTTATTCTCTTGTATCTTCTGTGTATGGTCTAATTTTGCTATTCAGCTGTTTTTGAACGTTAGTTGAGGGTGGGTCCCATGGGCCTAACCTATAGCCAGAGGTGAGGCTTGCCCCAGTTTGTACATAGTCCTCTAGAACTGGTTATTTTTATGTTGTTCTTTGTTTTTGATTTGTAGACTTCCCTCGTATAAATGGTACTTTTATGAGAAATATCTACAAATTTGTTTGACATGATAATTTGACTCAATTACTTCTTAATATCCAGACCAAGCAGCAAGTGGTGCAACAGTTCAAGACGTAGACTTCTGACCTCAAGGGTGAAGGGGACAAATTCTCAGGTGGGGCCCTTAACTACACAGCACTTATCCTGCAATTGCTATAGGACAATATGCAGGGACATCGTTTAGGATAAAGCGATAAAATATCACAAGTATAAATTGGATAAAATATCAGTTTGATTGAATTTTAATTTCTCTACGATTTTCCCTTTGCTAATTTTTTGAGACAGTTGAAACGTTCTGTTTGTGAAAAAGCTACATATTCTGAAGCGCACTGTGCTTTTCTCTGCAGCTCTCACTACAAGCTTTTTTTTTCACAGTGAGTGTCTGAGACACTTTCCAGGATAACATGCTTGTTGTATTTGGTGTAATTGTAACCCAAAGTGGCTTACTGAAAATGTCACAAAGACATAGGGTGTTGGAGGTATTTGATGTGAAACTGTCTGTGGGAACATTCCACTTTGGGCATCCAGCCCACGGAAATTCTAGCTGCTCCAAGCTGGAGCTCATGCTCTAGAAACAGGAGGTCTACCCACAGCCACAAATTAAAGAGGCATGAAGGACAAACATGACAAGCTAACAATGGCCCTGGTCTTATAATTAGATGGTGCTTACAATGATTTATAAGGAGCCATTGGACGCACAAAAGCCTAAACACATGCCTAACCGAGAGAAATTTTCCTATCTGCACTTGTGCAGCTGGTACCTTTGCAGGTGTTGCTGGTCGTGAATAGACAGCTTTCGGCAGCTACTCTCCTACACAATAATTAAACATTCCTCTGCGGTCCATCCCAATGACAAGGTCGCTTTGCTGTCATGTGAAATATCATAAGGGCTGAGTGCCCTCTGTGAAATCTACTGTGATTCCATAGCATGCAATTCAGAAACATCTAGTGTTGTATTTCTGGAAAGCAAACAGCTTTTATCTGATGCCGGAGGGAAAGACAAAGCCATATTTTAATATTTTACCAAGCAGTTGGCCATTAACAAATGACAAATATCAAATGCTTTGTGCAACGACTCATTTCAACTTTGGATTGTTTGTTTTTAACAATGAGTTATATCTCATATATATGGCCAGTTGGACTAAAACTGAAAACAGTTGTCTTTTTTAATTACCTAATTCAATACAGTGTCTCACCCAGAATACATTATTTTCAGAATTAGCATTCATTCAATGCTATCATATATATATATATATATATATATATATACTCACAGTATATCTTTTTTTTTTTTAAGTGACACAGTCAAGCATTAATGGTGGGACTGAGATGGAGAAAGCACTGAGTTTATAGGATAACAACTGTTGTATTACCTATACTGCAATACATGCACCAAGAGGAATGGTGCGAATGTGCCTGATCAGGTTGGTCTCACATGCTTGTAAAGGTTACCTAGTCATTACACGCTATATTAATTGTTCTGTTGAAAATCCTGTTACTGACTGGTTTTACCATGCTGAAAAGATGGGATACATAGAAAATGATGGGCCATAGAAAATACTGTTCATAACAATATAGTGTGGCCAGCACACAATCCTGACTTCCATAATATCATTTCTTATAGCATGTGAAGACAGACTTTTATGTACACCCAGCCCTTGCATAATGAGGTACAGTGAAAAAAATGATAATATATCCCATTTTTCATACTTCCACAGTGGGTATTTTGCCCTGTATAACAGTATCACTGCATGTGTGAGACATTTCCAGACAGAAATACATAATTGGTGTCTTGAACCTAAAATCTTTCGTCCTTCAGTAGAGTCAGTACAGCTATTTTTTGGCTAAATTTAATGTATTAATCTCCAAATGACCCATGAAAAAATGACCACTAGCATTAACAAAGCTTTAATTTCACTTTCATATGTGTAACCACCTTATGTCAGACACTTGTTAGTAACTTTACACAGCACTAACAGCATAATGCCTGTGTACTTTGCAGAGTGAAAGACATAGGCAGCGACTGTGCGAACTTTATTATACATCATAAACACCCATGACCTAAATTATTAAAATTTCTATCCAGGATATATCCTCACTTGCACCTTTTACTCCATGGGATAAGTTCTGCAAAGGGCAAGCGGTTATTGATAATGAAGGAAACTGCAATGGTAAAAGGTACACATAAATTACTTACAAATATTATAAAACATGTTGGTATTATTATTGCCGTGCATAAAAATTCTTTTTATTTTGATATTTTTGTGAAGGGGGGTGTGGTGGTGCAATGGGTTGGACCGGGTCCTGCTCTCCTGTGGGTCTGGGGTTCAAGTCCCACTTGGGGTGCCTTGTGACGGACTGGTGTCCCGTCCTGGGTTTGTCCCCTCCCCCTCTGGACTTACGCCCTGTGTTGCTGGGTAGGCTCCGATTCCCCGTGACCCCGTATGGGATAAAAGGTTCAGAAAATGTGTGTGTGTGTGTGTGTGTGTGTGTGTGTGTGTGTGTGTGTGTGTGTGTGTGTGTGTGTGTGTGTGTGTGTATTTTTTATGTATTTTTTATGAATTTAAGGTGACATTTCATCCAGGAACCCATTATACTGTTCAATTAGAAATGATGGTAATTTCATCCCCTTACAACATAAGTTTGTCTAATAGGGTGATTTCATGGAACAAATAAATCCTGTTATGTAAGGGACAGCTTTACTTAGGAGTGACCAGAAAAAAATGCAAATAAGTATTTTTACATGAACAAGAAATGTGGAACATTACTTCTTAGATAAACAATTGAGCTGTGCAGTAAAAATTGCCATTCTTTCTTAATATGCAGTAATTGCTGCGTGAGTGGAATGCTGAGATTTTGCCTACGTCCTGAAAAAGAAAGCTCACGGGCACACTCTTCGTAAAATCTATTTACCTTTAAAGAGCGATGCGGAGCCACTAATGCACCGCCAATGCAAGACATTACTCTTCAGTTCTTACAGGCTGTGAGATGGCCCTGGGATGCATTGTATGTTGTATCATTAGCAGCAGCCTGTGGAATCCACAAAAAACCTTTAAAATTTTATTTGCTTAAATGCCTGCTATTTCTCATCAGCACAACCGAATCATAGTTTTGCACGCAGAATCACGAAATTGCATCAGCTAGATTTTATTATTATTTATTATTTAGCTGACACCTTTGGCCAAGGTGACATATAATGCAGCATGGTAGCGTAGCGAGTAGCGCTGCTGTCTCATAGCACCTGGGTGGTGTGAGAGAACATGGGTTTGGTCCTCACTCAGTCTATGTGGAGTTTGCATGGTCTCTTCTGTGTCTGTGTGGGTTTTCTCTGGGTGCTCTGGTTCACAGTCCAAAGACATGCTGTTCAGGTTCCCCCATAGTGTGTGAGTGATGGAAAGAGTGTGTTCCACTGGTGTATGGATGAGTGACCCAGTGTAAGTAGTGTATCTAGCAGTGTAAGTCACTGTGGTGAATAAGGTTTGTGGTCTCATAACACTAAATAGCGTTCATTGGAAGTTGCTTTGGAGAAAAGTTTCTGCTAAATGTAATAATGTTACACTAAACTATTGACACTTTTGAAACCATCTACACAAAATACACACACACAGGCTGAAACTGCTGGTCCCAAGCAGAGTCACGGCAACTCGGAGCCCAAACCGGCAACACACCCAGGACGGGATGCCAGCAAGGCACCCCAAGCAGGACTCGAACCCCAGACCCACCGGAGAGCAGGGCCTGGCCAAACCTGCCGTGCTGCCACGCCCCCTCTACACAAAATAATAAAATTTAATATATATATACACACACTTCCAGAACAGCTTGTGCCATACAGGGTCGCAGGGAACCGGAGCCTACCTGACAACACAGGGCATAAGGCCGGGGGGGGGGAAGACACACCCAGGACAGGACACCAGTCCATCACAAGGCACCCCAAGCGGGACTTGAACCCCAGACCCACTGGAGAGCAGGACCCGGTCCAACCCACTGCGCCACCGCATCTCCCAATTTAATACACATAATAGACAAATTGCAAACTCACCTGAAAGACATATTGGGAGGAAACCAGGGCACTCAGAGGAAACCCACAAGGACACGGTGAGAACATACAAACTCCACATAAAAGTGAGCTGGATTTAAAACGGTGATGTGAGGCACTTGTGCCAAATGTTGTTTCACAGTGGAAAAATAAGCATCACACTTGAGAAAGAAAGAAGAATTTTCAATCCATGCATCCTCCTATTATATTATTTTCTTCCGGCATCTATTCCCTCAGACACCTATCAAGAATAAAACACAGAGGCTATCAGACTGCTTCTACTAACTTCTTCATGGAGAATCAGGTGGTTATGTACAGCTGATGGAGTAACCCTCCCAAGAATATCATACAGCAAGCAAACTATGAAGAAAAGAGAATTACCTTTCATATTTACCCATTTATCACATTACTGTATGGCAGAATAAGTGGGTGTGTGTCTATGACTCCTGGACCTGATCAATCGCTTCACTTCCATAAAAATGAAATCTATACAGCAGCTGGCACTCATTTTTTTAACTTGTATAACATACTTGATTTTTTTAAAACTAATGTATACGGCATAAATTAATTATTCATGTGTTTAGCTGACATCCACTGGGTCATGGATATACTTCCTGATCCTAATTTTCTCATGTCCTGGGCAACCGTCCTTATCTGTACTACATAAGACAGTATATATTTCCCATGGATTGGAGTAGCTGCACTGTTGTCATGGCTCTAGGAATCACTGTTCTTTCTTACCTAAATACAGCCCTACTGAGTGTACTAATGTAATTTCACCAAAATAGTTTGAAGTATCCCGCTGTCTCCAGCATCTTGGCCGTGACTCTTATTACAGCACACATTTATGTAGCCGAGATGTACTTCTCCAGAGACTGCTTCATAATTAACTGGAGAAGTACGGTTTATGTTGTGTCTATACATATTTGGCTTGTATGTCTAAGTACTCCTACATGCGTGAGGCTGCCACGTGCTTCCCGCAAAGGCTGTTGTGACACAACATGACATCCCCGCCTGCTGGACAAAAGTGGAATTATCATCAACTGAAAAAACTAAATGACATTGCTCTGAAAGGTTTACATTACATTTATTTACTTAGCAGATGCTTTTCTCCAAAGCAACTTCCAATAAACTCTATGTAGCATTACCGACCACACACCTTATTCACCGCCGTGACTTACACTGCTACTTACACATCAGTGGAACATACTCTCTCTGTCACTCACACACTATGGGTGAACCTGAACAGCATGTCTATAGACTGTGGGAGGAAACCAGAGCATCCGGAGGAAACCCACACAGACATGGAGAGAACATACAAACTCCACACAGACTGAGTAGGGATCAAATCCACGTTCTGTCGCACCACGCAGGCACTGTGAGACAGCAGCGCTACTTACTGTGGCACCACCGGTTTGCTCTGTACCCCTGGGCCTTTACACCGCACACACAGCACATGGATGTGTGTCCTTACCTACAGGAACTGCTCAGACCCTACCAGTCGGCAGGAATGCTGCAGTCCTCCAATTCTAGTCCCTTGCTTCACCTGCTCACAAAATGCCTACAGTCAAAAGACAGGGATTCTTTGGTTTTGGCCCGGTGTGGTGTAGTGCATCAGGCCTTATTTGCCAATAATTTGAGTGTCATTAACCCATTACAGAACAGCATATAGGTTAAAAGAAGGTTATACATAAGGAAATGTAGGTTTACTGATATAGTAATATAAAGACCCATTTTTCAGTTCAATTCGATTTATCAGAAGTTATTTTTTTGTGAACAGAACAGGAACTGCAGAATTCCTGCTTGTATTTATTTGAATTTGTCATTGTTCCATCAAAGAATGTAGTAACACCAAGTACATAAAATATGTTGGGAATGCAGAGAACAACTAATTTCCAATTAACTGCATAAACAAAGAAAGAATATATACTGTGTGTATATATATATAGATACATTTTTATATGTATATATAATACACTGTGTGTATATATGATATACCGTGTGTATATTTTAGCATGTTCATGTACAAATAAAAGAAGAAAATTGTAAAGGTTTGTATGTTTACCTTTGCCTTCACTTTTTCTTGCAGAATAAAGTTCCACAAATTTTATGTTTGGGTCTGAAGGAGTCTGACACAAAGGCGCAGGTGTATTAATTCAGATAATCTTTTATTGTCTCTATAGTATACGCTGCCAATTAGCAATACATTTTTTATGGAGCATCCCTGGCATGTTGGTGAAGGAGATTAATCATATTTATACCCCCTAAAAATTAAAAGTAGTGACTCATAAATAATCTCAAATCTCACAAGCCTGTTTCACGGTTTCTGCGAGTACAGTGTAATGTTTCTGCAGCGTGTTGCAATTGAAACACAGATTCTTTTCAAGGTAAATTCATTTACGTATCACCAGGAGCAAGCTTTATAAATCCTTCATAAGAAATAAAAAAGCAAAAAAGCGAAAAGTGTCAGCTTTCCATCTGTTTTGCGTCGCTGTAGTGGCTGAATCGTTGAATTGTCGAGTACGTTCTTCGACACTGAACGTGCTTGGAGATATATAGTACTGCCCAGAATAACAACAAAAATAGGGCAAACATGTCTTGGGACTGTTATGACCTCATATGCATAAATATATAGCCTGTTGTGCTATTATTTCTTTTGGAACTGTCATCTCCTGCTTCCATTCCTGTACCGAGAAATAAATGCATTAACTGTGTTTAAAAGTATCAGTGTAAGCATACACGGTCTAAGTGACAAATGATAATATATAAAGTGGGAACATGTCATAGAAGATGGTAAAAAAAAGTAGATGAGTAATTTAAGTGGGCTGAGAATGAGCTCAGATGATTAATTTGTAGATGCCTGGTTCATGCCTGCTAGTTCTTTTTAAACTGGAGCAGCATGAAAAATGTTCTGAGACAAAGCCTACAGACACAGGAGGATTCTGCAGCCGTACTGACATTAAACTCACTCAAACACACAGATGTCACCGATGTTGTTTCTCCCCCCTTTTAAGCCTAGTACTTAAGAAGCATATTTAAAAATATTGCTTGAGTCCTAAATCCAGCTGTAATCACACTTCAGCACTAGATATTTTTTCGGCATTTGTCAAAAAAAGGTGACATTTACACAAACAATATATTATAAACAGTATAATTACATATTGTTCTTCATGTGCGAAATTCACGTGTCCTCTGCCTCCGGAAGATATTATATTTGAGGACAAAGACAGAATTTGATTCAAGATGATGCACCACCTACTGTTTATTCAGAAATGTTTATTTATAAGTCGAAAACTGTACATAAAGATTCATAGATGCTAAATAAAACAGTACAGGCATTTTAAGGAAGTGTGGACTTTGCTGCCTTAGGAAACTCCCTCTGCTATTTGCAGCAGCAAACCACTCACAGCAGCCCAGAAAACCCATAAAGACGCCACATTCCCAGACAAGTCATACTGCACTAGAACCTATGATTACTTTTATTTTCATAATCTCTTGCTATGCTGTTTAAAAACGCCCTCAGTTCCAAAGAATTTAAAGGTTTCCAGTAATTTCTTTTGTTCTAAAAAAAAAAAAAAACAGAAACTGGTGAAGCCATAACAGCAAAACTGAACTTAAATATGCCAGCCTATTTTGACATGCCACGGGTAACAAAAATATTTAAAGGTTTTCATTGAGTTTGTTTTGAGAAAAATGGTAATGCAGTACCAGTAAACCTGAACCTGAGTATAAATACCCAGCAAACATGAAGTAGGTCATTTAGAAAAGCGGAAAAAGGGAGGAATTGGCCATAAACCACAAAGGTCTTACCTTCAGTAGGATATTGTTATAAATCCAATTGCTGCTCCTCTCATGTGACAGCTTGTTTTTTTCAGTTATCTCTCTACTAGGTCAGATGCTCAGAGGGAAAAAATCATTTTCATGGGGTTTGACAAACCTGTTGTCACTTTCTAGTAACGAGACCCTTGGTTGTGTAAGTGCCTTGAATCCACAAACTCATTTTTCCAGGTACCATGATATTTGTCAGAACAGTAAACCTGCTTCACCCAAGTCATCTCTTACTTTTTAATAGTGACAACTGTCATGATCACAAGCAGACACGAACTGCTGGGTACTCAAGTGCAGAGTTTATTTACAGATGCACACTGCAGAAGGTGGATACTGAAAATCTTGTGAGAACAGGGAATGAGGAGGCTTGGAGATGTGGTGAATGGAGAACCTGCATGATGTAGGAACATGGACAACAGGTAGGGACACAGGATCAGAACCCATCAGGCAGAGCAACTGTCAAACACAATGGGAAAACACTGGTTAAGAATCTGCAACCTGACTCTTGTAGACTCTCCCTTTTAAAGACCTGGGTGGGAACCTAAATGACTGATAGAATTACAGTACTATACTAGGGTTAGGTGTGTGGGATTAGGTTAGGTAGCTTCAATTGGTTCCTTCTGGGAGTCCCTGGGGGTATTGCTCCAACAGGTCCTAACAACAGAAATTTCAAGCAAACAGTGATTGTAGATTACTTTTCTAGCATCGGGGAATACAAAAATGTAAGTGAATTAAAAGACACACACTGCAAAATCTGTGTAATTCATAGTCTCAATTTTTGTTTAAATTTCCCAGATATCTACTGCGTAAAGCAAAGTACTATTTCTTGAGACTATTTCTTGTCTCTTTGTTTTTGGATCAGCTGTGCCAGTCCTCATTCTTTCCTGAGCATCTTTGCCAGCTTTGGTGAGGAACTGCTTGCAACTTTCTGCATTATTATTCATGTTGAGGCCACAACCCTGTAGGTTCAGATAAGCTGTTAATGAAACAAAAGATCTTAGTTTAAACCATCTGGAAACTTTCCACAGCTGTCAAAACCATCAGAATTCCCCATTTGTATTGACTTTTAACAGCTTGTAGGTATGGCAAGACATTCCTGGAGTTTTTTGTGTGTCTCATTTTTAATTCTTTTAATGTCGAAAACACAACGTATTTTTGTTTTGTTACAGATGAGTGTATTGGTTGTAAAGTTGTTTAATAGTCTGTATGTATACTTTTTAATGATTCAGATTAAATAAATTTTTCATGTGTATGTCAGCCATAATGTTTTATCAGTAGTTTTGAAATGATCTTGGTATTCTTGACAGTGAAAGTAAAATGGGTGCTGTTTTGCATTACAAATCCATGTACAGTACAACATTTCAAAGGGTTTTATCCCATGCTCCATCTACTGTATAAAATGGGCATTACATCTACATTGTTTATACAGTAACACAAATTTACTTGACACTTTCCTCCAAAGCAACTTATAGCTATTTACCCATTTATGCAGCTGGGAAGTTTTACTGGAGCAGTTTAGGGGTAAGTACCCTGCACAAGGGTACTATGGTGGGATTTGGACCTGTGACCTATGGTGAAGTCTGCACAGTTCATCACCGGCTGCGAGCTTCCAAAGATCCATGGCATCTATGCAGCCAGATGCCTTAAGAAGGCCAGGGCTATCCTCAAGGACCCCAGTCATCCTGGTCATACACTATTTTCTCTCCTGCTGTCCGGTAAACATTAGCAACGTATCAAATCAAAATCAAACATATGGCGGGATGGCTTCTATCTCCAGGCTGTAAGACTCCTGAACATTCAAGCAGAATCCAAGTTCAGCAACTAATCTGGTTTTTCTTAAATAGTTTTACTTAATAGTTATTAGTGTTACTCAATTCCTGTTGTGTTGTATATTGCAAATGTTTTTAACTTACGTGTAATTTTAATGGATGTTGTTACTTTTCTTTATCTCCCTCACGAGCTTGCGGAAAAAGACAATTCATTGCTAGCAAACACTGTTGTACGCTGTATTGTTGTGCATTTTATAAATAATCCTTTGAGGCCTTAAGTCCTCACAATAAGTTCCAAATCTGTCTCTGTCTCCTAAACTATGCAGTTCTAATTTTATTGTAAACACTTCTGTAGTCTTTGACAGGTTCATAACTTCTAGAAAAATTTAAAAGAAAAATTGTTATAGTTTAAGTAATTTCATGTAATGCAAATTTATAGAGATAAAATTTAAATCTGCAAAGTACTGCATACAGTAAATATCTTCATTGACCATATAACTTTATATCTATATTATAAAAACACTTAACAGACAAATGTGATTTATACCTTGAAATAATACATTTTTCCAGCAGTGTTGCCAGAAAATTATCTCCAGTTCAACATAAAATTAATTAAATCATCATTTCTGGAGACATAACAATGTGAAGGGGAGATATGAACTGTACGCAGTATCTTTTTGACACATCAGTAATATCAGTAATAATGTTCAGGACAATGGACTAGGTTTTGGTTATTTTAATATACTGTGCTTTCTACAAAGTTCAGATTTAAAAATAATAATTTGTAAGACACACTTTTTGCCAAAGTATAAACTTTAATCTCACATCTTGTCAAATAATCTTATTATAGAAAGATCAAACACAGCAACATAAGATTTGCACATTTGAAAGAAGTCAAACAACACTGAACGAAAACTGCGAGGCAACATGGCACGAGAAAAAGAGACCTGACAAGGTTGAACACATTGCAGAGACAACATTCTTTCATTGGCTTCATGACATCCAAAACCATCTTTCAAAATTATCTCAATGAGAAATAATGTGCACAGTCAAAATGTAAGAAAATTACAAAGAGAAAATGCTTCTCTTACATGGTTTCTTTCGGCAACGATGAGAAGAAAACGAGTGTTTATTTCTGTTTCTAACAGACTTGCTGAGAGGGTTAATGTAGCTTCTAATGCTGAGTTAACCTCTTTGCCTTGGAAATGCAGCAAGCAAGAAGACATTACAAGAAATACTTATTGATCCACCATTGGTGTGTCACAGCCAAAGTGTGTGTCCAGTTCAATAACCTGCGGTGAAGTTCTGGGGCATTCCTACAGAAGGACTGGCACCCTGGGAGGTGAGGGTGTAGGTGAAGTAGGCTACTGCAGAGCCCAGCATTAGTCCAGCCATATAGGATACAGTCATTGTATTGCCTGCAAAAAAGAACAAAAAAAAAATTAAATAAATAAATGAAGGATGTATGTGCAAACTTTCTCAGAAACACACTTAAAATCTGTAAAAGGGAAAATGAACGCTTACTGCAGTCAACAAAAACTGTGCTGCATATTTGGTTGCAGCTATTCCAGAATATATATGTATGTGATTCTGTGCATTATAACAGCGATTGCAATTCGAAAGCCACATATAATGCATTCATCTCTTATTAATACAAAAAAATATGTGAACGACAGCTGCCGATTCAGAATCAATGGACTGGTTTTCAGATTTTCCATGGTACAAAAAGGCCCAGCATGCCTCAAGCAATTGATGGGAAACTGTCACATTTGCTTTATGTGAGCATTACACTTGCACTATTTGTTATGTTGGACAGTTTCACGGGGGCTGCAGTCAATAACTTCTAAGACTGGCCACAAAACAAATCCTGAAAATCACTAAAATTAATGGATGTGAAACGTGCTAAAAAACTAACACTGCCCATTCAGTGTGGTTCCTGATCACAGTGTCATTTGATTAACTACAGCAACTATATGAGTCAAGACAGATCTGAAAGGTGTCTAAAATGGTGTCCTGGTTTAGGACTGCTTGGTGTGGAGGCAAGCCATACCTGCCAGCTCTCTCTGTTCTGGGGCCACCTTCCCTGCAGCCTGGATCATGGGCACGCTGCCAAAGTAGCCATTACTGATGCCCATGAGAAGGGAAAAGACACATGGCCACGCAGGGTGACTGAAGGTAGGTGCCCCAACAGGATAGACACACATGATGAAGAGTGGGATAAAAATGATGCGGATGCAGGAGAGGAGTAGCAGGCGTCTGCCGTTCCAATCGTACGGAAGTGCGGCCAGGATCTTGCATAGGGGTGACAGAGAGGGAACAAGTTGAAGGAATAAGCCTGCTTTCACAGTTTCTCCAAAAGTTCCACCATCACAGCTGTCTATTCTATCAAGATAGATTTACAAACTAGTGTTGGAATTTGAACATTTTAAATAGTATTTTAATGACCCATTACCTTGTTTTTCATTATTATTCATGTAATTTATTCTTCATTTGCATTATGGGGGTCAGTTGACAGCATAGTGGTTAACACAATTGCCTTCAGATCTGAATGTCGCAGGTTCTAAATTTAACCTCCTGCTGCAGTGTACTTCATTAACATATTCACCCTAAATTGCTCCTGTAAAAAATACACAACTGTATAAATGGATAACTAACTGTAGGTAGCTTAACACTATAAGTTGCTTTGGAAAAAAGAGGCAGCTAAGTGAAAAAATACATTTTCTATAAAATAACACAGTACAGCTAAGTGAATAAATGTCATTACTTATCTATTAATATTATATCATTTATTTTTCATTTATGACCACTATTTTTTCATTCTTGCGTATATTACTGTGAAACTGTATATCGAAATTTGTAGCATACAAAGCACCCCTGTAAGGTGGTAATTTTCCACGCAAGCAGGGGGAAGACCTTGGATGGTTCTTGTTTTGACTAAATGTAGATAAGTTTCAGGCTCTGCTAAAACACGGAACTGCAGGTGCACGCAGAAGCAGACGGGGCACATGCATAAGGCACATGAGTGCATTGACATTGTAAAGACAAGTTTTGATATTTGTTATGTATACATATTGATAGTAGCCCACACACAGTTTCTTTTGTGCTGAATCCCACCTTTTGTGTTCATTTGAGATACTGCACCTGGGTCCTATCAGCCCCACCCCTCCTTACTTGCTCCCAACATGCTGTTGCTCCTTTTATGACTGTACATGATACAAGAATTTGGTGTCCAGTTAATTTATACCATACATGGTATTAAAACATTCATATTCATTGAAACCTATTGTGTACTTAAATTACTCATCCAGGACACCTGGGAGGGGGGCATTGTCGTACCGACCACACCCTTGTCTTGTTTTGGATAAAAATTCATCCACAACATCAGCGCAGAAGTGATTGCATACAACCTTTGAGAAGTGTGTGTGTGTATACATCTGGGATGGATAACACCTGGTGAAGTTCTGCAGAACAATAATAAAACCACTTTTTCAAGCTTTTTGTGCCTCACCATTAAGACTCCAAAGAACCACAAACTGAAAAGATCAATTTCAACCCTACAAAAAAAAAATCTAATGATAATAAAACCAAAAGTCGGTGACGTCTAAATGAAAATAGTACTAAATTGATGGATTGCATGAGGAAATCTGATTTTGTAATGAATGCAAATATAGATCAACTAGCTTGTGGTTGTAATTTTTCTCGAGTTTGGTTGGGAGGTTTTTGTTTTCCTTTTATCTGTAGCCTGTTGGCTTACTTTACGGCTTTAATACCAAGTATAGTCCTGGAAGTAATTTAACGTAATTTAATGTATAGCTAACCTTTTATTTGTTGCCTTGTCTCATGATCCTTTGTTCAGTGCTCTGTGTCACTGTGAGAAAAGAGTGCACTACAAAAATAAATGCAATTGAACTGAATTGAATGACTGCAGGGTGCAGTGTTGGACCACTGTTTTCCTGACTCACCTTTCCCACAAAGTCAGACATATTAAATATGGCCATGATGAGAATGGGTAACCACTCCCCCAGCGTGACATTGCGTATCTCAGACTCCAGGCCAGGAAACAAGCAAAGGGTGATGAAGTAGGTGACTGCAATGGACAGCATGTAGGTCCAGATCACACGGGTCACTACATAACGGTGCAGGATCATATCTGTAAGGAAAGAGAGAAAATGACTTTCACATAATACACACTTACCATCACAAAAAATGTAGACCCCAGATTGACAACAAAATTCTGGGCCCAGTAAAGAAAAATTTTTCTCTAGCATGGAATGAGCCTAGAGACAAGAACAGCTGCAATAGTGTGATCTACTTGATAAGAGTACAGGCCAGCTAGCACTAGAGGACTATCAGGAAGGGAATGAATAACCGAATGATGTGCACTATCAGAATGGCAGGCTGGGAAATCAAGGAAAAAAGGAAAACAAAAATGAAGCTCCAAGAGCAGAGATAAGAGTAACAATAACAGGAAATATGACTCAAATCCAGCTCAAAGCTCATACCAGAATCCATATTGGAAATGGCCCTGATAGGGAATGTAAGAAAAGTGGATGTTTTTTAGATTCACAGGATCACGGAGAGATTTTAAAATACTGTATACTTTTGGAAGGATGAAAAGGAGTTTATTTTACTGTATTTTAAATGTGTCCAGTGTCTGGATTATGAGTATAATGTATGGAAGACAGTCTATACACATGAGACAGCCGTCATTTTAAAAATGTGTTTATAAGAGCAAGGAAATTCCTTGACATGAAATACAAATTGAGCCTGATTATACTGGATCTGTGATGCCCTGGGTAATAAAAATTGTATCAAAAATTCATATTCTGGCAGCTCTGAGCCATTAAAAAAACCACATCATTGTCCCAATTTGTAACAAACTCTCCACCTGAATTTTTTCCATGACAAACATGAATCTGATTTTGTTTGGGGCTATCAAATGATTCACCATTCAACTCAAAGCACTGAAAAAGGCAAATTGGACTGAGGAACTTAAGAACTAATTACATAAATTAGTCTTAGACTGTATTATAGATTTAATTATGGCTTTTAGATTAAAGCATGAAGTAAAATGGAACCTTGGTTTTATGCGATGACTGATAACAACAGATGGTAAAACAACATTAATGAAGATGAATCCAACATCACAAGTTAAACCACATGGCATTTTGACATATACAGTATTATGAATCAGAAGGATAAGAACAAGAGAGATTTTCAACTGCAAAAAAATGCCAACATTAAAGTAAATGAAGGAACTACATTCATCCTTTGTTAAACAGGGTTAATCTGTTCAGTGATAGGCGAATTCTCATTGTGAAGGGGATCTAAAAAACATCATTTCTTATAGGGGAAAAAAAGGTTCCAAGACAAAAAAATGAGTCACCTGATTATTAATTATAAAACCAAAAAAAAAGTTACTTTTATGCCTGACAACACCAACATATTTTACAATATTTGCAAAAAAAAAGGACTCATTCATCCAGCATAATGGTGCAGTGGGTAGTGCTACCACCTCACAGCACCTGGGCTGTCTGAGTGTAGGTTTGAATCTGTCTTAGACTGTGTGGAGTTTGCATGTTCTTCCTGTGTCTGTGTGGATTTCCTCTGGGTGCTCTGGTTTCTTCACACAGTTCAAACACACCCAGTTTAGGTGAATTAGTGACTAGCTGAGGGGAGTGCGGTGGCGAAGCGGGCTTGGCCGGATCCTGCTATGTGGTGGGTCTGGGGTTCGAGTCTTGCTTCGGGTGCCTTGCGACGGACTGACGTCCCCTCCTCCTCCTGTGTTGCCGGGTTAGGCTCCGGTTTGCCGCGGCGACGCTTAGGACTATCACTTTCAGACAGTGTGTGTGAGTGGCTGAGACTATCATTAAGACCGTACATCGTTTCTGCATGTTGGGAGAGGAGTCGGGATTGCCGTACAGAAGCATCCACTGCACGTAACTGGAATAAATTTGTATACATTTTTGAAAAAAGGGGTGTAGCAGGTAAGAATTTCTACTGGTAACCAAGATATTGCAGGTTTGTAAAGTAGTCTTTCTAAAACCTAAAACATCTTACCCCGTATGCTATTCCAACTTTTCTTTATTTTAGGTTTAGGGACATCAAATCGCACGTATGTGCCACTGCCAGCAAATACAGCTTCTGCTCCAGTCGTAGTGGGAGAAACGTGAACAGCACCATTATCCTAAGATAGTGAGAAAACAGAAAAAACTCTCATATAATGAAATAGAAAAAAAATGAGCAAAAGTGCAAAATACAGTTTTCAATGGTACATTGCTGAATTGCCCTCTTCAAACTAGGCAATTAATTTGACATTGCTCCTTTTCTTTTCTGCCTATAATTTCCCAACTATCAAAAGAAATTTAACACAGGAAAAAGTGATTTTGTCTTAGTGAATTCAAATTTTACTATGTTGCGTTTAACAAGAGGTTCCAATGTGAGAGAAGACAGAGTCAATGTCAGAGAAACAATAACAGACACTATTTGTATTCAAAGACAAATGGCACATTATTGTACTGACTACATAGATCCGCTCAGTTAAGAGTGTTCAGTTATTTTTTAGTCCTGAATAAAAAGGAGATTTATACATAAACAGTGATCTCCAGATCTTATAAAAGGCAAAATCAGTTTTGTATAGTGTCAGTATCAAATTGATGCAAAGTCTGCAGAATTTTTTTTCCCATATATGGATGACACTTTTGCTTTTCATGGATGCAGCCTCAAATGTCTGTCAAAATGGATGTAAAGTCTTACTCAAATTATTAAATGTTAAAGCTTTTTCTCCCAAATATAATTATAACAGGCAAAAATCTTAAGGCAATGTAAAAAAAAAAGTCATCTGACGTGTCTGTTGTCTCAGTTACTTCAGAAGCAAGGTAACTTACCTGAGAGCAATAGGATATAACTATACAGAAATGTTATGATTACTCAACAATGTGAAATACATATACAATATTATTGTAACTGTGAAACCATTTTATATCTATAATTGGAAGTTGTGGCAAAATTTGGAAGCACACTTTGATGTTTAAAGGAAAATGCCTAATAAAAAGTATTATATATAGTTTATACTACATGCACTGAGTTTTACACACACACACACACACACACACATTATCAGAACCGCTTGTCCCATACGGGGTCACGGGGAACCGGAGCCTACCCGGGAACACAGGGGCGTAAGGCCGGAGGGGGAGGGGACACACCCAGGACGGGACGCCAGTCCGTCGCAAGGCACCCCAAGCGGGACTTGAACCCCAGACCCACCGGACAGCAGGACTGTGGTCCAACCCACTGCGCCACCGCACCCCCCTCTGAGTTTTACATTTACATTTATTGATTTAACAGAAAATACAATTTGTGCATTACATTAAGAGAAAGAGGGACAGTTGTAGACATGCGATTCTTCAGTGCAGTTAGTTTGTTTCTTTCCACCATATGAACTAATGTTCATCACACAAGTTTTATTATGAATACTGTTATTATTATGAATACATTTTATCATGAATAGTGTTATTTGATTTTATTCACAGCTGAAGCAGTTTATAAGTATAGAACTGCTGAACATGTTTAGAATTATTCAGCTACTGCTTTATAGAAAATTTTATCTAGGAGACTCCTGCATATTGTAAAGTAAAGCAATGACTCATGAGGAAAAAAGTTTCATTAATTATGGTGTGGTATGTTTTTCAGAGACATTGGCAACCTGTGATTATAATTATCAAACACATTCTACTGAGAAGAGTGAAGTGACTTTTTTTTGGGGAAAAAAAAAGTATAACGCTGATATTTGAAAGGCCATCGTCTTATAACCTGATACGCAAATAGAAAGATATCTGACAGGACCATATTGGTTCTGAGGGGCAGGAGTTTGTGAACTGGATTGTACAAAGTCCCGCTGGAACAAAAATCTCCTGAACTCTTCAGGATTTGCACTTCAAACCTCAGATGTACAAAAAGAACCTAAAGACTTTATTTTATAGTGCTGCAGCTTGGCCATAAATGATTCCACTTCATGAATTAAAAATGAAAAAAAAAACATTCTCACATTTAGATTTTCCTTCACTGCTGACATTAGAACTCTACAAAGCTAGGTAATTGTAAATCGACAACAACTTGCACGGGCAATCTGAAGTAATAACATTGTCAAAGAATGGATCATGTTAATCAGCCAAAAGCATATATATGTATATATATTATATATGGAATATATAAAATATGCTGCCCTGCCATGGCTGTAAATGCTGAGCATGGCTGGCTTCACTGAGTAAGACACATTTATTCATTTAACTGACACTTTTCTCTAAGGTGACTTACCTTACAATTATTTAACCATTTATAAATCTGGGTATTTTTACTGGAACAATTAGGAGTGAGTACCTTGCTCAAGGGTACTGCAGCAGTATGTGAGACTCAAAACAGCAACCTTCGGATCCAAAGGCAGCAGCTCTAACCAGTATGCTATCAACTGCCACTGTAATACTCTGAAACACGGCTCCTGGAGTGAGTACAATGCGCTATGTCCCACTCATGGACAATGAGGAAACAGAGGCAGCCAAATGGCAGGTAACCTTTTAGGTAATCAAGCAATCACAAAGCATGTGCTTGTCTATTATTACCGTTATCCAGGGTGCAGAAGAGACAAGCATTTGGCTGCAGACCCACTGCAGGTGCACTCTCTGGCGTGACTAATTGCGTGACAAATGGTCGCGTCTCGCTCTAAAGCAGCACTGACACCTTACAACAATGATCTCTGCAGCCTGCAGCTCCTGTTATCTAGACTTTCCTTTGGGATGCAAACCAATTAGCACATTCTGAACATGTTTATGCCCCAGAAATCAGTGTTCAGATGAAACTTTCTGTCTTTAAATATGAGAGACAATGTGCCCCAGACATTTTTAAATATGCAATATCTGTCTGTATTGTTGATTGTCATTTTTCCCCAGCAAATCTTCAGATAGGTTTGTAATCCAAGCAAAGGCAAACTTACGAATCTTACTTCCTCAGAAATGACATCATGGTGGATGCGATATCCATTGCCATGGTTAGCAGGGCAGCTGACCTCACCGAGGCCACGGCAGGCACGGTTTTTGTGGTACTGAACAAATCGCGTCCGGCGCACCAGCAAGTGAAGCACAAAGCACAAGAGCTCCATGCAGATGGAGATGAAGAAGAAAATGATGGTGTTCTTCTTCTCATTCTCGATCAGCAGCTTTGTGAAGATGCGGCTCAGGGAAATAATTACGCCCGCAGTACCTGTGCAAACAGGAAGTGACCTCATTGTCATTGAAGCCAATTAAAAAAACAAAAATAATACTTGCAAACCTTCAGTTTGTTTTATAACTGGTCAGATTTTGGGAAAAAAAATCTTATTTGGAATAATCATAGTTAGAATAATAATTCTTTGGAACAAGTGTTCTATAAGGCAGATGAGTGTTGCTAAAGTGAGGTATGATGAGCCGAAAAGAAACAACACCACTGAATATTTCATCACAGTAACTTTCAATAAGGTGTTTTAGCTGCCACATACAATTTCATCCCAAGGTATGAAATATGATCCAATTGCTAACAAATTTAAGAAAAAGGCTGTTTGATGTCCATGGACAGATAGCTGTCATAAGCATCATAATCACATAATAGTGAAAGACAACTTACTTTCCCCAGTCATCACTCCTTGTGTGTATCTCTTTGGAAGCATTCCTGTGTAACCATAGAAACTGGACTGCTGGACTAGAAAAGGTCAGGGCAAACACTATTAAATGAATAACTATTAAACTGCTCAGTAATTACATCAATCATTTTGTATAGCTAAGGTCACCAACAGCTTTTCATGTGTGCAGTACAAAACAAAATATAATAAATACAAAATGTCTCATTACAGTGAATATCAGAGCAATCTGGGATCAGATCAATGACAAGATTATTTAAATATGCAGATGGGCCTGATTAAAAACCCTCTGTGCAGAGATACCTGTGCATCCGAATGCCACAACCCCCACCGCCACAAGGTTGATGACGTAGGCTTGCTTGGTGCTGAACTGCTCTAACCAGACGTCACAAATGCTGACAAACAACAGAGGACCCAGAGCAAACAGATACCCTTGAAGAGAAAAACAGCATCCAAGCAAATAGGTTTGTGTAGGTTTCAGATTTTAACACGCTGGCAACATACAAGTACTTCTCACATGAACCTGACTCATAAAATCACACATCAATTCAGTTACAATCAGTTTACGCCTCCATGTTCAGTTTGGCACACGGTCATGCACAAACCTGCTATTTACGGAACAGCTACAATGGTTTGTGAAGCATGATGTCATATTACAGTGTTTACTGCAATAAATACCACACACTCGATTAAAAAAACCCTCATCTGATGCGAGCAGCTACTAAACCTAAGACAGGCCCATCTCTTTTTATCTAAGCCATAATTTAATATTCCATGTTGAAGTAACAACATTAAAATTAAACTCCTATTTGGTCTCTTACCAGGCTTTTTAGGTAAATTAATCTTAATAAAGCTAAATGCAAGTGTTCAATGGACCTTAAAGTTTATTCTGCAGTGCTGAAGGGCTTGTATTCTGCTGTAATAGGAATAGGACATGAATAAGACAAACTACCTCATGAAATTTTAGGTGGCACTTTATAACCAGACACTACAATCCTATCTCCTGTACATCCCACAGAAAAAAGACAAAGACTCACTTCCTGGTAGCGCTTCATGATAGCACTTTTAATACACTATACCTTAATTTCATATTATCAGTAACAATGCTTATAGAGCATTTCCAGTGTGTATCACCTCATCCAGTGGCATCTGTGCAGGACATACAGTGTGTGGATCTCACATCCTGCAGACCACATCTCTACATTTCTCACACACCTACTGTGATCCTGGTATGAAGACTGAGCATCTCCACCAGGGCATTGTTCAGTATCACTGCCACCAGAGCCACCAGGATGTATGTTAGGCTCATATCAAAAACAATTGATGTTCCTGCAATATGGGAAGACAACGACACATTAGGGATGCTGACCTGTCATACTTGGCCTCTTTCAACTCATAGAAAAATCCTTCATTGTGTCGCCACTGTTTTTCAAACATATGTTCACATATACATTTGACTTCAAATCACACATACATTCATGTTACATGTTAAATAACATGAATCAGATAAATTTTTGTAAAATTAATATGAATTCACACAGAAACTAAAATTAATGGGTAATTAAAGGTTAATCAATCTGTAATAATCAATTTGACTACATTTAGAAAATAAAAATCCAGTGCAGGTACTATTGTATGTAGTTTGCCTTAAGACAGGGGTGACCAGCTCTGTTCTTCAAGGGCTGTGGTGTCGGTCATTTTCTGCTTTACGTCAGGTCTTAAATTCTTCGTAGCGAGTCGATACAACTGCTGTTTCAGGCACAATTTGGGGAATAAAATTAAGATGCATTTCTTAAAATCTGACAGACTAAGGCCACCCAAGACCAAGCGAGACCACCCCTGCTCTAAAATAACTGAAGCAGAAGTACCTTATGCAACAGTACCTTGAAACTTATGATGCAGATAGTCCACATCAGTAATAAAGCTATTATATGGCAGCAGAAAGCCGACCCCGGCGAGCAGCATGGCAAAATATATCCCACGATAACGGTCTTCTGGAGCAGGCTCATCAAATGCTAAGGAAAGAGGAATAAGGGGAAGTTAGATTATACACTCAGTATCCCTTCAGCTCTGTTTAGAGAATAATTCAATTTACAGGCTGTCAATGTAACTTTTAGGGGACAGGGAGGTCAACCTTTTGCATTATCGTGCTGGCTGTGCAGGTCTCATTAATAAAGAAAAGGCTATTGAGACTGTGCCTTAACTGAAACTGATGTTCAGCAATTTTTTTCTTTTATTTTATGCTAGCACCTTGATTGGCAAACCAGCGTCTTGACTTTTAAGCAGCATGAGGAATTCAAAGGTCATTAAAGTCAGATATTGTGTTTAATAGGCATTATTAATTTAAGATACCCCAGCAACTTTTATTTTTAACAGTTAATTTTAATAACTGTGTGTTTGCTTCTTAGTGAGAAATCACTCCATTACAAGCACATTTCAGCTCTAATGGGCTGCTTTAGTGAATCCTCAGTGGTTACTTCACCGTGACAAGACAAAACATTTAGTGCCTTACCTGGATTGATACCTTAAATGTACACATATACAGTACAGTGCAAAAAAAGTTGCAGTACTGCCTTTCAGACATACCCAGTGGAACCAAATAATCATTCTGAGGAACTCTTAAGCTAAATTGCATGCTTTTCACCTGGTTCCATGAAAGTCAGGACCCCTTTGTTGGAGATGTCCTTGGTCTGCACCTCATCTTCTTCCAGCTGGTAGCTCTCAAAACTGAAGCTCATCACCACATTGTCCTCAGGGGTCAAGGCAGAGGTGGGATGGCTACAACTTTCAGCCCCCAAGGAACCCATCCTGGGGTCAAAACTTGACAGAAGTTTGTTCCCAGGTCAAGCGGTGTCTGAGAGAGGTGACTAGAGGCTTCTGGAACAAGCATCGACATCAGCAAAGTGACTGCTACTGTAGGTACCCATGTACATATATCAGACATATACAGTGGTGCTTGAAAGTTTGTGAACCTTTTAGTATACACGACTGTATACTTAACCCCAGTTAACTTGAGTTGGCCTGCTAAAAATTTCCAGCAGTATAAATGGGTGAGTCACTAATAATAGTAAGAAAAATAATAATAAACATTTATTAAGCTATTCAAGGTCTGCAAACCCTTCAGCACAAATTGACAGAAACAGCTGTCTTCAGACAGATCATATCTTGCAAGAGGGTGCCGGCGAAGCTCTCTCCCCTAAGCAGTCATACTTATAATTTTGCCTTTTCGGCAGAAGCTTTAATAGCAATCAGCACATATCTGGAATAAAAGTAGAAGAATGGGCATGTCTCTGGATGATGTACTGTTATACTTGAGTAAACCTAAAACATCTGTGCCAGCAGATTTAAAGGTGGTTACTATTATAGTACTAACTAGTGCATAGTTACCTAGCAGTAAATTCCTAGGTTATAAAATCAATCTCTAAATTTCTGGTTATGAAACTGAATACTTCTCTTAATTCTACTTCTGCTTGCTTGATGGTCCTATGCACGGAGGTTCTCAGTTCTGGCTCCGTTGCAGTGGAATGACCTCCCTCTCACTCAGAACTTCTGAAACTCTGTCTACATTCAAGAAGGGTCTGAAAACTCATCTTTTCCAGACTCACTTTGCCCAAGATCTCTCAAGCTCATTACACACACACAGACACTAAAATGAAACTGCTCGCCACAAGCAGGGTCACAGTGAGCTGGAGCCTAACCTGGCAACATAGGGCATAAGGCTGGAGGGGGAGGGGACACACCCAGGACGGGACAACGGTCCATTGCAAGCCACCCCAAGTGGGTCTTGGAACCCAGACTGCCCAAAGGGCAGGCCCTGGCCAAACGTGCTGCACCACTGCATCCCCCTGCTCAAGCTCATCTATGGTGTAAATGTTTATGCACCGTGACTTTATGACCATGCCCAGATAAGCCTTTACACAGCCGCTACTCCTGTATTGTATGTAAATGTTTGTGTACCTTTTTAAAAATAATAATAAGACAAAATTTGTAGGAAGGTTATCAGGGTTAGTCTATCCTGAGTTTTGTACACCTACTCATCCAATGAACACTGGTGCATAAAGTTACTTAAGAATCACATGTCTGTCTCTTTCTCCTAATGTAATGCACAAATTGCATATTCTCTGAGATGTACGTTGCTTTGGAGACAAGCATCTGCTAAATGAATAAATGTAAATGTAATTCCAGTTGGTGATTCTCCTTTAAACTAGTAAATTCTGGTTTTAGATACCTAGGAATTTTTGTCACTCCTAGACAGCTATTACAACTAAAGAATATCTGGTTTTGTAGACCTCTACTATTTCAGTATTTGGCAAAGTTAATCTTGTCCAGGTAAATGTTTCTCCTCTGCTATATCTATACAGGGTAAAAAATACCCTGCTACTTGTGAGATTATTTTTTTAAATTACACCCCTTGAAGGGGGGGCGCAGTGGGTTGGACCAGGTCCTGCTCTCCAGTGGGTCTGGGGTTCAAGTCCTGCTTGGGGCGTCCTGTCCTGGGTGCATCCCCTCCCCCTCCAGCCTTATGCCCTGTGTTGCTGGGTTAGGCTCTGGTTCCCCGCGACCCTGTATGGGACAAGCAGGTCAGAAAGTGTGTGTGTGTGTGTGTGTGTGGACTCCTTGAGAATTTGTGAAGATAAATTAGCTGTCTGTCTACCCATGGACTGGGTGTACCCCCCTCAAGTTTGCACCCAGTGCTTCTGGGACAGATAGATTTCTATGGAACAATACAAGGTCCATAATTAAACTGCCCAAAAAACTCACCCAAAAAAACAAGATGGGGTTTCACTACCAAATGTAACATTTTAGTAATGGGTGGCAAAAATTCAAGATATGACTAACTGGTTCCAGGCTATACTGGATTATTCAAGGGTGGGTATGGAGTCTACATCATGCTACCCAATTGTTAAGATTTTTGCCTTTCATTCAGAAGTGTCATCAAATCTTATCTTTATTCAAAAATTTTGCTGTTTTCAGCATTCCTAGTTTAGACAGAGGTGAACAGACCATCATCATGGCCTCCTATTAACATTGTCACTAAAATTTCTTGTTCACAGCCCTATTCAAATGCACTCTCTATGTAAGATCTGTGGCCAGTTACAGTGCAATAATATTTTATGAAGAATGGCTTGGGATGAAAAAGAAACGATGTCGTGACAAGATATTCTAAGGTGCAATGAATTAAGGTAAATCAAGTTAATGAAAAAAGGTCGTAAATACTTCCATATTCAAAATATATGGCACTTTTGTGAAATCACAGTATACCCATCAGATTTATGCACAGGTCCATCAGGCTCCTCCTTTCAGGCCCTTGTGCAGTTTAATTAAGGAGAAAGCAGAGAAGTGCTGGAACAGCAACAGCCTGCGGCAGTGCAGGGCTCTCCAGCACTACAGGAAACGAATGCTGCATTTGTTCATAACAGAATAATGAAAAAACATCTGCCATCATTAACAAACCAGGGGAAAAATGTGAATTTAAAGACACTTGAAACCATCTCACTTTTTAACTCCCACAAATCTATACATTATTCTAAATGTGTGCGGTGGGTGATTCATTGCAGTACAGCGTTCAGTCATATTTTAGCTTTAACTTTTTCCAGCCAGTTCTTAATGTCACGTATAACATAAATTTAAATTATATTTAATTTCTTGTGTTTATAACTGGCTGCATTTCCAGTGTGTCTTTCCACATATATTCTAAAGGGGCAAAAGAGACGCCATGCATTAACACTACTGTGAATACATTAATCTCAGCATATGCATATCTACAAATACAGCAATTACAATGTAAGAATATGTAATCCTTAACACTTTTTAAATACCGTAGCATTTCAGAATAGAGCATTTGCTAATGTGGTTGTTTTTAAATGTTTTTGCTCTCAACGGAAGGGGGCGCTCACACTTTATTTTAAATACAATACGGTATTTCGGAATATCCAAGCCATTTAGAAAAAAAAGGATAGAAAAAGTAATCCATCACGAATATAATTTATTAAAAAAGCGATTTTGAGAGTTTTTATGGAAAAAATGCAAACGGGTTTGTACCAACCGGGTTTCTTTTAATTTTAAAGGAGGGAGTAACAGTATTTACTATGAGCAACTGGTTTCCTCTTAATCGTGAATCATGATCATGTTATCTGTAAGCAAAATTAATTAGTATTACCGTACATGATACACGAATTTTGTTTCCTAACGTGTTTCGCCTAAACAAACTGGTCCTTTTTTCATAGAAAGACAGGTAAACTCCTACCTCTCGATTATACTATCCCTTCGGTTTCCGTTTGTGAATATTTTTTCCATCAAACAAAAAAATAAAAATGTATATCCAGTTCTTCACGACATCCTAATTTCACCATCGTACGGGTTATACCCTTGAGGAAGCGCCCCCGACTCCCAATCCCTTCGGTCTCCATCCATAATGCCAAAGCGCAGGAAGAGGCTCGCGCCGCCCCGCCCCGCCCCGCTTCGCCCCACCCCGATCTGCTGCGCCCCGCCCCGCATAGCCCCGCCCACTCTGAACAGCATCCCGCGCTTCAGCAGAGACGAACTGATAAGTTCGGCCATTGAAACGAGTGTCGTTTCAGATAGTAGATAGACACTGTCAAAAGACCGCACATCTTAGCTGTGTTGTTTACCGATTGAGTCAACTTATTGATTCTAGAGGCGTTCCATTTTAGCACAGTCAGTACGAGTGCAGGTGATGCCATGTGGTTCTTGGTTCGAATCCCACTATAGAAACCTTCTTAACTTAAGCTACTTGACTTGAATAGAACACTGGCTGTACGGTAAAATTACACCACCTATCTTACTAAAGGTGACCATAACTTACGCGAGGTCGACGAGTAGTATTTTCTAAGTAGATGCAATACAGCGTTTCAAAGAGGGAAAAAAAAAATCACTTCGCATTCCACTTCAGGTTTTTTAATGTTAACAACTGAAGTGGCTGCGTGTGTGGAAAGTATGGAATACGAAGAATCCGCTCACGGGCAGCGCGAGCACTACGGAAATGACGAAGTTGGTGCCTCAAAAGGTAAGAAAACGGAAACGAAAAACCGCCTGGACCTTAGAGATGTGCCGTGTGTGTTTTTGGTCTTTGCTGTACCTGTTTGCTACGTCACCGGAAAATAAAATGGCGGGAAAATGTTTTTTTTTTTTTTTAAATAATAAAAAAAATTCTCTAAATGATTGCAGGACTTTGTGGAAACACTGGCTCACGTCACTGGCGTTCAAAAGAGACACACCCACACACAGTTCTGCAAAGTGTGACAAACAAGGTCTAATTTTGAGCTTATGGGATGCGTTTAGTTGCAGTTGTTGCTGCTAAAGGTGCCACATCCTGTTAAGTAGGACAGTAATTTTTTTCCACACAGTGTCATTCGGAGTTGGATAATAATTTTGTTTGTTCACTAAAAATTGCTATAAGTAAAAAAAAAAAAAAAAAAAAAAAAACTTATTTGTTCACTGAGGTGCCCTTATTTATTATCTAATATTTCATTTTGGCTGAAGATATGCAATCATAATGTCAAATTTAAAGTAACTGACGAAATCAGGAAAGGGGCAATGCCTTTTCACGCCATGACACTATATATAGTATTATGTCTTATTTAATAATAGTTGTCTTTTAATATTGAGTTAGTACATAAATAACCCCAGTGTGAATGTGTATACATTTCAATGGACTAGTTCAGCTTTGCACCTGTTGGGGTGATCATGCATGTATAGATTGAAATGCTAATGCAATTTCCAAAGTTACCAAATGTAACGATAACAAATCTTCAAAATATGTGTTTGTTATTGTATTGTTAATAACTAGTTAATTTTAAACCCTTTCAATAGTTGTTAACATTGTTAGAAATTCACTTTACATTATGTAAACAAACCCATTCGCTGATGGAAGCATTGCCAGTTTCATGCATTTTGGAAACTTCATTAACCCTAAAATTGATTAAATTGCTCATTTGTATAATTTACAATATGAAAGCACACACTTCTGTCATCCGGCCACTTATGTTTCTTCTTGATTGTCAGTTTTTGGTGTTTCAATTTTGGTAATACTTTCATGTATGCAGTATACACAAACATTAAACAAATGGTTGTGTTTTCCAGTTTAAAACACTGTCTTTGTGCTGCAATATTTATTCTAATGCCCCCAGTACACCATCAATCTCTGTCCAGTATCATTGCATTTATAAACACATACTTGGGGCCTGATATTTACAAAAAAAATAAACTCAATAGCTTTTGAAATTCAATAATTATACCAGAAACTGACTTCATGATATTTTCCCTTTGAAATATAAATTACATAGTTTTTTTTTGTAATTTGTGACTCTGCTGTAGTTATATAGCGTTGAAGTTGCTAGAGTTGACATACTGCATCGCAGAGACTAAGTGTGTGCTTTGAGGTTGTACACAATAGGTCTTTATAAAATTAGATTATATATAGTGAACTGGCTTGCAGTCCGTATAATTATTTCAGCAAAAAGCTGAAATAAAGTGGTAATCTGAATTTACTAATTTGAGCATCCCTGTTCAGTGCACGCACTTTGCTTCCATGTGCAGTCGGTGCAGCTGCTGAGACACCCTCAGGGCAGAGTGCATTCTCTAGCGGCTTCATGAATATCCTCCAGAGCAGCCCAGATCCTAGGGTGTGTTTCTTGATCCACCCCCACCCCCAGAGCCATTCAACATCATCTCAAGCAGTCAGGGTTCCTGAAGATCAGGACCAGCCAACCGTGCATCTTCCTGCAAATGCAGAGTCACTGAGCCATACTCATGGCATGGCTTTGCTTTTCTGTTGTGCCATCATTTTGCAGAAAATGAAATAACCCCCCCAGCATTAAAGGCACAGAAGCAAGGCTAAATAAGTGTTTTATTGATTGTAATGGGAAAAGACTGCAAATTTTGGAGATGACTACAGCAAATGCAGTTTTTTTTGTCAGTGTTTTAAGTAAAGCAGAGCACGCTGACCAGCAAAAGCTTAATAAGGCAACACAGCAAAAAGCAGAGCCATGTTTATAAGGATAAACAGCTATTATTTGGCTGATTGACAATAATGTGCACATAATTAGGATTGCAATTTATTCATGGTTTTGTTCTGTTTGTGTTATTCTAGTAAAGGTTGTTCTTCTACAGAATGCATTCTGAGACAAACAGCAGAGGTCTACAATGAATAAAAGGAATCACACAGCAGGAGTCTTTGTATTTTAATTTTTTTCTTTAATGCACAGATGGTTAAATAATACATAGAAATTAGTCTTATTGCAGAGTATTTGCATTATCAGCATTTCAACATCCTTTCTCTACTGACACGGTAGGTGGGGAGTTACAACCTTGCTGCACCATTATCAGAGATTAAGGTTAATATTTTACCTGAATTCTATACTGTGAAGAACAAATTCTCAGTCTTTTATTGATATGTATATACTTTAGTTTTGAAACCAAAAAATGTGACATAGATTATCTAGTACACAATTTACCAGCTATCTGCATTAGCCATTGCATATATGTAAGGAGGGGGAGCGGTGGCACAGCAGATTTGGCCGGATCCTGCTTTCTGGGCGGTCTGAGGTTCGAGTCTCGCTTGGGATGCCTTGTGATGGACTGGTGTCCTGTCCTGGGTGTGTCCCCTCCCCTTCCAGCCCTGCACCCTGTATTGCCGGGTTAGGCTCCGGTTCGCTGCGATACCCCTTGGGACAAGCGGCTTCAGCATCTGTGTGCGTATGCGTGTGTGTAAGGACAGAGTTTGACTCAAAGGGATAATGTAATTTTTGACTGAAAGTAAGGAATATTTGCAGCTGTTTTTTATTTTTTTAAAGAAACTGGGTATCATAGTGATGAAGAGCTGGGACATGTAACCTGAAAATGTACTTCTCTTAGTTCTGCTATTGTAGTAAAAACCTTGAAAATTGTAATAAAAATGAACCTTGAAATACTTGGCTGTGTATATGGATCAAGTATAAAATTTGACTTGGATAAAATCCTCAGCTAAGCTACAAAATGCTAATAATGGAATTGTACAATTTTGTCTTGCACTCATCAGACAGTTCTTGCATTAAGAAAAGTTACCACAATATAACAGGGAGAAAGAGCCATCTGGGCATAATTTCAGTTCGTATTGGCAATATGATCTTTGCCCAGTTCAGCTCTGAATTTAAAAAAAAAAACAAAAAAAAAACCCTTTAAAAGTAGTTTTCTCAAGTACAGTATAGTATGGATTAATGGGAAGTGCTGTGAATCACCTTTTTAGCACAATCTTATGGAATAGCGGCCTCATCTTAATTGCCATCTTTCAAAGACAGTACTTTCATTGCTCTTAACAGAGGGAAATACTGTGTAACTGCGCTGTAAATTCAGTGATGTACTGTGAGATGCTTTTACCATATTTTGCCAGTGCTTTGTGCTAAAATTAGAGCCACTTATTCATCAAAATGGCTTTTGCTCCATTTAATTCATGAATGATACAAAAGACACTTAGAACTGGGGGCCTGTATTAGAGGATATGATCGGATGCGTTTTTGTCTTAAGCGACATTACAAATTTCTACAAAATTTTTTACAAAAATTTTCTACATTTACTATATATCTGTCCATGAGGCCAAGAGATGTAACTTATAGTTTCAGTATAATGTAAAATTTACTTTCTGTAATACTCCAAGTATTGCATTGATTTGAGAAGGCAGTTAAGCAAGGAAACTATTCAGGAGATAATACTGTCCTGTTTAGAAATGGAAGGTCTTCTTTTTTGCCAACTGGTATGCCTAGGTTAAATGTCTTTATTTTTAATTAGAAAGGAGGCTCTACATATTTTTTTTTTTTTAGTAGAGTTGCTTCAAGCACTCTGGACTTTTGTTGAATTATAAATATTATATATAGTATTATGTTAAATGTCATTATATAATTAAATTACATTTTATTTTCATATCTGACACTTAAAAAATTAATTACTTAAAAAAAAATTCACACTATTTAGTTATAAGTTATGATTAAACTGACTTTGTGAACCACCATTCTTGGGTTAAAAGGGAACCCAGACTTTCTATTGCTCTGTCAGTAGTTAAAATTAATACTGTTTCAACATTAGAGTATGAAACAAGAGCACTGCTGCCAAGAAAGCAGATAATAATATTAAACTGGAGGAGAAAAAAAGAAACATTCAGTATAAAAGCCCTGTAATACATTTCTTGTCTGGTTCTACTTGTGAAATTTGAGTGCTTGTTCTGTTGTGTAGTTTAAATGCTAAAATTGTATTTTTGCAAAGCTGCAAATAACTCAGATTGAACATAAAAAAAAATCACGATTGCAGTTCTAGAAAGTTTTACCACACTTCAATACTTTTTATTTTAAACTGACTTTTTGACTGCTCATCCATGAAAATCCTAAATAGCCCACTAAGGTCAGCGTTTTAGATTCTCGTTTGTTGGATATTTTTCAGGATGTTCGAACACTTCAGGTCCCAGAGTTGGCTCGTTTTCTTCGTCTTTGCCTTGATGTATTGTGTTCCGGCTGCAGCCGCAGCAGTGCATATGCCCATATAAATGAGCTGCATTAATAACCCGCAGTGCTGGCAGTGCTTGCCCTCTTCTCACCACTAGCAGACTACAGCCCCTTGGCTGAGACCCACTTTACTTCAGGGAAGTCCTAACAACAGAATGGGACGTTGTATAATTCTGCCGTTAGCCTTAATAAGATTTTGCATCTGGTTAGACTCTGTGTCCATGGAATGATGTTATTGTGATCGCCAATATTTCCATTTCACAATAAAACTCCAGAATCCAAAATGGCATATTCTGTAAGCATGGGCTTCAGTCTCTTTTTGACTGACTAATTAAATACTAAAATGAAAAAATAAAGAGGATCAGTGAAATTAGTGGATTTTGGAGTAAGCTGTAAAAATTAAAATGACACAAACAAATATACCGTTTAATGTGTTTTACATAGTATGTTTGTAAAGTAGATGTCAGTCTAGAAATATCTGTAATAATTTTTTTTTTAACTTTGTGAAATATTTATTAATAGACACTTGATCAGTGCTACCATCATAGGATCATTATTACTGAAAACGGAGGCCTGGATCATTCATACAGTAAATGAATTTTGTGATTACAAGATAAACAGAAAAGAGCCATTAAAAAAAAAAAAAAAAAAAAAATCATTGTTTTCCAACAAGTTTTTCCACAGAACACTTAACCCTGATCACACCCTACATCACAGAAAGAATGCTATACCCCACCTCCTCCACGTCTTGGTGCTTACAGTCGCTTGAGGTCCACAGCTGAAAGTTTGAGGGTTTTCAGTTCTGCCTATGTTCGCTCTTCCCCTCAGAACTGCTGAATCCCTCTCAGCAGTCAGAAAGGTCTGAAACATCTTTCAGGCCCCCTTCTCTCCTGATCTAACAGTTTGTTAATTTTTCATGACACCGTTTGTCACAATTTTTGAATGTCTTATTGGACTCAGGTTTGTAGGCAGCTATATGAGTAATATGCGCTGAGAAAAAGTGGTGTGTGGAACACTGACGCGTTTCAGGTCGAGGCAGTGACCAACCATGCAGTCCCCCAAAGCCTCCAAAACTGCCCATTTCTGGCACTCAGAGTCCACACCATGTGCTTTATCACATAACTGGCCGCACCTGGTACTCATTGTCTGATTAATAAGCTGTTTCCAGTATAACTGCCAGTCTTGTATCTTTAATCATGGCCAGAGGTTTTGGACAGCAGGATGTGTGTGTGTTCTTATGATGAACTTGCTGACCTTCACCTCAAGAGGGCGCCAAACACCATTTGTAAGGCAAAGCTCCAGCACTGTACTTGTCCACATGCCTGGGGTTTTTTTTAAAAAAAAAATCAAGCTGAGAATAAAATCAAAAGGGAAATAACTGGTTCTTTTTCAATAAGAATTTTTTGATACTATTGATTGAATTAAAACCCACATGCTAACTGTATACTGTTGGAAAGGGATGATTTGGCTTATTTCTATAAGCTGTGAATAATTTTATAAAAAATCCAGATGCCAGGGTTATACTGCCGGTGATGATGTTTATATGGGAAACCCACTTTTGCTTTTATTTTTTATTGAACAAATCTGAAATCAGATCAGTGACTTTATAGTACTCAGGAAAAATGCCTGATATCTATAGTCCACATTGGTGAAAGGGAAAATACTTAACACTTTAGGTTTGAACATTTGCTTTATTTACTCAGTCACACAGTGGTAGAATTTGTACAGATTGTTCAACGTGAATGACAAATTCATAATCATTTTTTTTCATTTGGTGTCTGGAGGGCCTGAAAAATTGTGCACATCTTAGTAGATGGAAAAGATATAGACATTTTCATTACGGGATGAAAAGGTGATTACTCTATGTAGTATGACATTAACCCGGAAGACAGAGCTAATCAAGTGAACACCAGTTTTACTTTATGGAGTTTTAAGACTAAAATAAAATGGCAATGGCAGATTTTAAAGTGTATACTCATTGTGTTGCGACACTCTGTATTACTGCAATATAGTATATCTAAAGAAGTTTACCAGTTATTCTCATGTCTGTTCTTGTCTGTGCCTTTTTCAAAATATCAGTGGTAATGTCAGGAATCAGTGCATAATGATACTGTAAGTGTAGGAAAAAAGCTTTGACAATTTCAGTTTAGAAGAATAGAATATTTCCATGAGTGCCATGTGTCTCTCACATAAATGGGTTCCAGTGTCTTCGAATAATTGATATTATCACTATAGGAAGCAAGTTACTGTAATGAAGAGAATTTGTTAGAATTCCAAGGAAATTTGGATCTATGTGTTCTATAGTAATAGGTAAGTAATGAAGTGAAATGAGATGA
This sequence comes from Scleropages formosus, assembly GCF_900964775.1. NCBI lineage: Eukaryota > Metazoa > Chordata > Actinopteri > Osteoglossiformes > Osteoglossidae > Scleropages > Scleropages formosus. The sequence goes on along the minus strand of NC_041825.1, from coordinate 6,995,977 downwards.
CAACAGTAATTTTAAGTAGTAATTATAATTTATAATACTTGCATATACTGCTATTACGATTATTCAGTGTAACCATTGCAGAATTATGACAAACTTTTTTTTCTAGTTTTGTTATAAGCAATCAAAACCATTTTTTTTTTTTAAAACAAAATGGTGATCTTAGGTAACAGATCTCTTCAAGAACTACTATGATTTCTCACAAACTACATTTTATGATTTTGCTACTCACTAAAATCAGTGAAGAGTTTTTCCTGTATTTATGGAGAAATCTGTATGATCATAAATACATAAGCTAAAAAAACTACATAAGAAATCACCATGAAAGTAAAGCAAGAAAGAGTTAAACTTTTCAACAGAGACAGATAATTATATTTTTGTAATCATTTAAATACTATATATCCTGTTTGTTAAATCATGGTAGTACCCTGGAGTGCAGTAAGAAAGACAAGCAAAGTAAATGGTAGAACAGGATTTCCTGTTGTTGGTTGTTGGCCATTGGTTGTTTGTCCAGCACCTGGAAAACAGTTTGAAAATGTGAATTATTTCACCTTTCTCTGGATATGTTAATATATTACTAATCCTCACAGCTTCGTATACAAGTATGTATATGTGTAATTTTACATGTTTCACAAGAAATTCAGGGTTGGAATGGGGAGATTGATGGAATTTTTTTATAAAATATCTTGCACTATAAATTTCGCAATTTTCACAATTTTTCAGTCTGTTTATCCAAACACTATCTAACTGTAATGCATTATCAGTTTCCATTTATAATGTGCATAGAATAAAACATGATGAGATAATCACCACCATCATACGTAATATTGTAATTTCATAATGTAATGAATAAATGTAAATGTTTTGTACTCTACCAGTTCTGTATGCAGCTACCCATATATAATGTATGTTGGCTAAAAAAGTGCCATTACACAAACTGATTGTACTTTTATAATCAAGTGCATCTGTAGAAAGAAAAGCGTTTGCTCTATTCAAATTACCTGCCTGTATAAATGTGAATGTAATCAAACTTCATTTTGATGTTTTGTTTCAAATATCACTGAGAAATTGAATGAAATGTGTCGTAGCTTTGAAATTTCTGCATAGCATTTCAGCAGTGAGAGCTGTGAGAATTGATTTTGAAATTCATGTATTAATTTAAGAGATTTTCCCTTTCAGGAGACTGAGTTCTAAAGCCCAGATCACAATATTAGTGTGACCTGTTTAGTGGGAACATGTCCAAACTTCATATTCTGTGAATATTTATGTGACATCTATGATAATATAGTACGTATGTCATATATTCATGTGGCACCTCTGCCCTATAACTGAACCCAGTTGATAGCTGCAATAAACCACATTACCAGATGTGGTGGGTGTCTTTGTGGTGGGTGTCGCTGTCATCACTGTTGACACTATTGTTGCCACTGTCGTTCCAGTGCTGTTTTGTAGTCCTGGTACGGTTGTTGTGAGATCCGCTCTTCCCCCAATGAGATTCAAACCGAGAGTATCGAGCACGGACTTGTATTGAGTTGCAGTCCAGTTTTGTATCACAGTCACGTTCTCGTAGGTCTTCAGATCAGCTAAGTTGTTACCCAGAAGGCCTTTTACATCACTCACTGTAAGAGCCTGCAAATTTGTAAAACACATTAAGTTAGAGTGTATTTCACTTCCTCAGACACAGACGGGGCATTCTGATTTTTGCACTTACCATTATAACATTTGGATCCAAACTTGCAAAAGTTGGGATGTCCATGCTAACATTTGATGTAGATAAAAGCTTTACATAGGATAAAGGTGCACCACCTGCAAAGTTCCAACAGTATCAGACGATGAGAAAAATTATGATCTCGGAGTTTGACAGAGTCATGAGTCAATGATCTGTTGGTAGTACTCTAAATTAAGTCCATCAGTCTTTCATTTTCACAAAGAAGAACTTTATGAGGCACAGTGCTATATGTCGAGGCCATACTCACCTATGTATGGCTGTATGAGCTGGTAACTTGTCAGTGAGATGTTGGTTGGACTTGAGAAAAAACTATTGGCTATAGTGAAAAGTATTACCTTGTTGCTAGTAGAGCAGTTTGATACATCCAAAACATCTGCATATCTGGCAGTGTAAAGGTAAGTAAAAATGTTGTCAAGATCTTATTAAAGCTTGATCATTCAATTTTCTATAAAACTGATTTCTATAAAGCACTCTTCTCAACAAAGTGCTGTATGACATGGAACAAAAAATCATCTGGATAAGTCATAACACACAAAATGACCAATGACTTTCTGTTAGTACACACTAAAATTATGTAACAAAACTCAACTGCGTAGTAGAAAGTGACATGCTGTGGAAACCTTAAGTCTCAATGTTTTTTTTTTTTAAATTCTCCTTATTTTTTATGTTGATATGTCTTGTTACGCTTATCTTTAAATCATACATTTTTCTTATTCTCTTTCAGTTGCAAAAAAAAATGTACTTAGTCATTAACACTAGACACAATAAGATGAAAGCATATTGTGCAGTTTGCTAATTTACTGATCTGATGTATCATCTGGAAACTGAGGAAAGGAAAACAAAAAAAAACTCCCAGGCTGAGGAACTCTGAGAAAAATAAACCTTTGCGTGTCCAACTGCTAGTGGTTTCCCAACTTTCTTGGGTATTGTAGTGCATTAAAGATTACTTTAATATGCAACTTACTTATCTTCTTTTCTAAGTTGATTATGTTTTGTAACATTATCCAAAGTAAGGCTTCTAACAGTATGGCAGCTGTGTTACTGTCTGACAGTTCTTACCGAAGGCTGCTAGAGCTGATAGTATTGAGAACGCTGGCGTTGAGAGCACACAGGTTCACCCCTCCGATTGAGTTCAGCTCAGCCGTCCCCAGAGTGTTTCCTTTTGTGCTCAAGTATTTTGTAATGATGAGGTTACTCTAGGAGAAGAAATGGACACATAAAAATACTGCTAAAACATGCAGCACCAACAAGTCACTTTGTTAGTGTATCAATGTTTTAGTAGTTTTTTCCAGTTTATTGTTCATAACTTTTTTCCAGTTTTAGAGAGACAATTAAGGAATTCAGTGGGCTAAATATGTCTAGTAACCCTTGTGTGTGATGAGGCAACAGGTGTAATAGTTGTGCAATATTCTAGCAAGTGTAATATGTTATAGTGACATTTTGCGTTATATATGAGTTCGACATTGTATGTTCATTATAAATGTTTTTTTCCCTCCTTATGTCTTTGTGTTTCCACTTTATGTGCAATATGTTACTGCATCTGTAGGAAGAAGTGTTTGCTAAATGAACACAGAAATCAGACAAAGTTCAGTCATATTGTTTTGTATTATACTGTGATTGTATCATGATCACCCAGTGATGGACTGGCCTTCTGTCCAGGGTGTACCCTGCCTTATACCCAATGCTTCCAGGATAGGTTTCAAAGCATTGTGTTTGAATATTGGACATGTGGTTGAAGAAAATGAGGTAAGGGGGTTTAAAAAAAAAAAAAAAGATTTTATTTTAACCTGATCTGGTGTCCATTTTCCATCAGAAGAGGACATCAATGCAGCCAGAGTGTCAATCTTGGTGATGTTCCACTTGTTTATGTCAGCCAGAGATGCCACACGAGAAATTGACCCCAGCTGCTGAACCTGTTCATCTGCAATACTTGAATTGTATGCCTGAGGGGGGAGAAATTAGCTATAATATAGCTTTAGCTATATTACTCCGTGTTTTTGGAAATCTAAACATGTTACATGAAATTAAATTTTTTTTTGTTTGCAACTATACCTGATTTAATTTGTTCAAAATAATTGTCAGAAACCCATCATCAACAACTTTATCAGCAAAGGCTGCTAGGTTTGCCTTTACAACATCAGCAGTAAGACAGGCGTTGAACTGGATAGCGTCATATCCGAAGGGAAACGCTTCGTCGCTTATAGTCACTGCCGTAATATTGCCAGTGGTGCAGCCTGAAACAAAGGCAGCAATAAGAGGTTATTTTACACCAATGTGAGTTCTACTTATGACAATATCACTTTGTGTTTCCATACTTTTTTAGATATTTTTAATTTCAAGTCATTTTAAATAAGTGAATCTGCTTCAGTTTTTTTTTTTTTTTTTTTTTTCCTCCACATTTTTCAGTCTGTCTTGGTTGTTGCATTGTTTTCAAAGCCTGTACTCAATATATGCCTTTACTGGCTCACCTAGAGTGCAGTATCGTCAAAAATCTAAAACCTTTTCATCATTATTAAAATACATTTGAAAAAATTTTAGATAGATGTTAATGTTGTAGTGCCACTGATAGGGTCCAAATTGTGTGCTGTAAAATAGTTTTCTGCTTTTCTGGGGCAGCTGACAATGTAGTGGCCTTGGATCTGAGGGTTACAGGTTCAAATCCTGCTGCTGTAGTACGCTTTAACGAGATACTTACCCTAAATTGTTCTAGGAAAATTACCTGCCTGTATAAATGGGCAAATGATTGCAGGTAGCTTACGACTAAGTTGCCTTGGCAAAAAGTCAGTTAAGTGAATACATTTTCTGTGAAATACCCCTGTACAGACCTGTTGCACGTTTTACTCGGGAGGCCTTGTTACATGCAGTGAAAAGTTGTTTTAGTTGCGTCTTATTGGTGTTTCTCTGTCGCAAATTTTTCATGAAAGATTTCAGGAACGTTCTTTTATCTGACTGTATAGAAAAACAAAAAGTGAAGAAATTATGACATTCTAAGAAGTAACGAGGTAAACAAAAAAATGAAATAATTAACTGCAATGTACAGTTTTGAAATAGCCCCAGAAGTTGCTTGTTAAGTACAGCGGAAGAATGCCAAGGTCTTGCAGGGTCTTTATGTTCCACGTCGAAGGATCCCTAAGAAAAAGACATCAGTTTCACTTAGTGAATAATGAACACACTGTTCATAGTAGGAAATACACTTTAAACTGGTATGTTCTCATTAACACATTTTCCAGAAGATAAATTTCTCAAAGAAATTACAGAACACATGATACAAGTATAGTCCTTCCTCATGGAATTTATTAACGATATCAACAGTTTTCAATTATTGTAACTATTCAAAACACATAGGCTTCTGTGACCGGTGTCAACTGACTGGGGTTCTAAGTCTTCTGGACACGGTCTCAGCCAGAAGACTTAGAACCCCAGTCTAGTGTAACTATTTACTTTTCTAAAATTTCTGTTTTTAGTACAGTGAAAGCAGTAAGTGTTTAACTACTGAGCTGATAGGGGACCACGAAGTGGACCCAAACAGGAGTGTGGGACTGCCTTGGTTCAGCTCTTCAACAGTGTTTACAATGCATTGGTAATTACATAATAAATTATTAAAAATTAAATTAATTTAATATTACTAATATTTTCTTTAAAATTTTTCATTTTAATGTAACTCAAAGTCAATTAAAATGTGCAAGTGTTAGAGTAGCTTTTACTTATTGCGATTACATCCAATATTTTTTTACAGAATCTAATGAATAAATTGAAGGAAGTATGTATTTCATTTTTATTTGTTGTATCTGAAAAGTGACTTTGGAGGTACAAAGTATTCCTGGCCAGTGGTGTCTGTCTGTAATGGGTGAGTCACTGTACTCAGAATATATGATAATGATATTAGTAGCAGAGGACAACAGTGTGACGTAAGTGCAAGTACCGTAAGTTTGGAAGAGTGTTCAACAGTTCTAAAAAAAAATATTCTGAAGTAATATTTATTTGCAGTGTGCTGTTTGGCTGTTACCGGTGGAATCTGGCTGAGGTTTGTTTGTGCAGAATCAAACGAAAAATTTTCACGGTTCTGTAAATTGTATGCGTCTCTTGGGAAAAGTCGAAAGGTGCGAAATGCTACTTTAGGTCTTTTTAATACAGGAATTGTGAAAACAACATGTTTACATACCCGTATTTGGTGGCTCCATTAAACAGGAGTGTCTCCATTGCTGTGACCTGTTGACTAGTGAAGCTTTTGCAGTTTTTCAGATTCTCCAGGATCAGTGGATCAGAATTTGCAATGTAGGACCCATCAAGTATGCAAACCATGTTTCCTAAAATCTCCATGTTTGTACTGTTTATTTTTGTCCCAGTGATACCCTAGAATACATTCCATTGTTACAATGTATACTTTTATAAATTTTGTAAAACATCTTATGTGTATCTTATTTTTTTCTGTTATATGTAATATTAGTGATTATAATTGCATAGTACAGTTATGTGTAAGACCATACTACTCACCAGGCAGCTTTTTGCATTCTGTAGTAATGCATCTTTCTTATAAGATAGTGCATCTGATATGACATCAAAGTTTGCTGCTCCCACCTCAACAAAATATGAGCTGCAGTTGGCTTGCACTAGTTCATAGCTGGGGAAGGAAATAAGTATTTTCTTAATTTTTTCTACAGAGCTACTGGGAAAAATTGTGGTGTTAAAGCTCATATTGTTCATTCTTTAAATATCTATTATATGGAACTCACTTGTAATACAGCAGTATGTCAGATGGATATTGTGTGAAGGCACTTGCATTGCCATCTTTGATACAGTTATACATGCAGGTCAACTAAAAAAAAAAAAAAACAACAAACTAAATGCTTCTTACTTTCTATTACTCTTTAAATTAAAAACAATGCAGTCCCAGCATACTCACCTGGGTTTCCTGAAGAACTATTTTCTTCTCACCATTATTGCGACACGCCTTGATAAGATTTATTACTTTATTTTTTGTGAAAGCCTGCACTCGACTGCATGTAAATCCTTGTAGCACATCTGCTGAAATGCTAGAAGATATCAGTAAATATTGTTTTTAAAAAACAGTTTAAACATGATTGTTAATCATAATTGGTACACATTCTTTATAAAGGAACATAAAACTTACTTATTAGGGTCACTCATTGCATCTGCTACTGTGTGAAAGAACAGAACTGCCTGTAAATTACAAAAAGGAGACAAGTTTAGTTTTCCGTCAATTTGTTAAGCAGCGTGCTGAACATCATTGTAAATGCTTTATTTTCTTTTGATTAACCACTTCTAAACCATTTTAGAATATCTCCGCTACTGCGTTGACTGGCTGCCTGCATTGACTATCATTATGATAGCTTCAAATTACAATTTTTTTTAATAAATTATTGTAAATGAAACAATCATTCAAGAAATTTCATTGTGTACTCACTTTGTAAAACCAAAATTTGAAATTACAGAATTCTTCAATTACCTGTTCAGGCTTCCATTTCTTCGTATTTATTCTCTGTATTGTAACAGTGTCTGAAGTGAAATTTGTTAATAAAGATCTTGAAATTTCATCTGCCATGGCATCTGGGACATTGATTAACAGAGCCTGTGGGGCACTGTTGACAGTGATAATCTTCCAAAAAAAAAAAAAAGCAAACATTAAGTCACAGTCTAAAAGTGAGAAACTGCTGAAATGATTTTTAATGAAACATGAATTGTAAACTATAATCTTTTTGTTTCACACACACATACCTGGTTAATAAAAGTGTACTTTGTGTTTGGGGGGGCATTCAAAATGTTGATAATGAACGATGCATTTTTGGATATTTGCAGAAGCTGAGAAGGATCAGTGTGAGTAAAAACTGTTGAGGGCACTCCCACAACAAGCGTTCCTAGCTCCAGAAGTTCCACACTGTTGTTCAGCTAATGTAAAATAATTTTTGAATCAATTGTGAGACAGCAAACAGAACTACAGCTATTATGAAGTAATATGCAGCTATTTTAAATGTTAATGATTTTTTCTAGTTTCTACATTTATATAAGAAATTAATTCAGCTACAACTCTTTTCATACTGAATATATTATGCTAAATTTTGTAATGTACTCTACTACATTATTTATAAGCAGCAACTTCTATTTTACAGTGCATACTGTATATATACTTATAGAGCTTAATGTTTTACAAAATGAATTCAAGTAAAGTCATTACTACCATTGCGGAACTTACAAACTATCTGTCAGATTATATGTGCTCTTAGAATTATGGCTTTAAAGTAAAAAATTCAATACAAATATGGAAACATACTTGAAGACCCCCTGAAGCCAGAACTTGTATGATGGCTATCAGTTGCCCCAGGTCCCAGCCATTCACTGTACGTAGTATTGGAAGGGATGAAATGATCACAGATGGAGGAGCTGTTATAATCTGGTCAGTGGTCAGTCCTGAACATTCTTGGCCCAGTGATGTGATTGCAGCTACACTTATTTCAAGGTCTCCAGCCAAGGCTGCAGTAATCTGAAAAGCAATATTCCTGATTTAACTATAGTAAGATACATGCCATGCAACTGTTTTGGAACTATACATCAGAACAAAAAAAATGAAAAACAATACCACCTAAACTGGATTGTAAATATTTTGCCATTTGCTTACCTGAGGGTCGACTTCAGTACATACGTGGCTTATGTTTCTGAGAACAGTCATAGCCTCTTCATTGTTCAGTTGTGTGTATGATGAGCCTGGGGCACTACAGCGGAACTCCATTGGAAGTCTGGAGTGGTGAAACATAAAATGTACATGTTTTTGGATGAAACTTAAGAGTAATTTTTGACTGTAATCAAAGGATTGCACAATAGATTACCTTAACTAATAGGAGCATTTTCATCATAGTAAGAATTTACTGTGGTCTATTGTATTGTATAATTTATTTGCCTTATTAACAGGTTTTGGCCTTTGTGTTGTCTGCGTTCATCAAAGGTGTAAAAATCCTAGAATATACGGCATACAGGAATATAGGAAAATATTCTTTGGGCTTCAGAATGTACCAGTGCTTGGAACACTTACAGCAAAGGGTCAAAATTAGGGTCCTGTAAGTAAATGAGTTCTGTGTAAAATGATGAGATGTTCTGTTGAAAACCAGTTTGATTGAAGAGATGGATGTTTGCAAGGTTTGGGGCAAAGACCTGAAGCTGTTCCAAAAAAAAAAAAAAAAAAAAATTAGTTTCACATGTTTACATCAGAACTAATTTAAATTTTTCTATCTGTTATATAATCAAAATAATAATTTCAGCAGTGTCCAGCTCTGAAAGACATGTATGTTTTTGCTGGCTTTTATTTTGTTCGTGACTTGCCAATTTTTTTTTAAATTTATTATTTAGCACATATATGCGCCTCTGGTGTAATAACTTTAGTCTAGGGTTGGGATGTGAATAAAATCAGGGTCTATAAATGTCACTTGAGCATGTACAATTAATGAAATTTACCCTAAAACCTTGATTTTGAACAAGAATGTTAATATACCTGTGTAGAACCGAATGAGTTGAGGTCATCCAGAGTGGTGAAGTTGATGAACTCGCCGATGTAGTCAACAAACCAAGCAGTGGAGTTCAGGTCAGGATTTGTAGCGTTGTAGCATTTGGGTTTTGTTCCTTGAAGAACCAATAAACTTCAAGGTAAAGATACTTCAGAGAAAACATTTAGAATCAACAAGAAATTGAACAGATAGGAGTTTGTAAAGCAGGAAAAGTTGCCAAAAATGTCTAGGTGAACGATTTATTATTAGCAGCAAGGGTTTATGCATTTAATCTACAGTTCTTTTGTATAAAAACAGCAGCACTGTATGAGAATTTTTTTTAAGAAATCTTACAGAAATTATATATATCCGATATTACACGAGAGCATACCTCTAATTCGAAGAACACATTGTTGTTACGAATATCAGGTAAAGCCAGCATAGCTGATTAAAATTTGAAATGTGGTCTTAAGGAAGTAATCCAGTTCACCAATTACAGTGAAGCTGGACATTCTAAACCTTTGAGTGCTTTCTATTTTTGAAATGCTTTCTATTTTTTAACTGCAGTAGTTTTGTTACTGCTCCACCTTGTGATGTGCTGCTTGTGCATTTCTTTTGCAGGGTATATTTTTGATTTATATTCGTGTCCTCTTTTAGTCCCTCTTGCTCTCAGTTGCACCCTGAACATATGCATATTTAGATTGTCTATATATTGTCTTCTGTGTGTCTCAAGTGTTCTAGTTATCAATATAAACAAAATCTATGAATTGTACAATTAAAGTATAAGGACAAAGTATCATGACACATTCATTTTAAATCTGACACCATGAATAATGCTACGAAATTCGACAATATATACATTAGCTGAGGTTTCCAATGGCACTTTTCAAATGTGCTGTACATGAAGACTCACCAGTGCTGAGGTAGTCCTTAATGGTAGTGTAAACATTGCCCTTATTGAAGTTCATGTTGCTGTAGTTGTAACCATTTCCAAGAACAAAAACGCTACAAAAGAAAAAACAGTAGAATTTTTTTTTCTTTCTTTCCGTTCCTCCCCCCCCAGCAAGAACATAAAAACAGCTCGCAGTGCTTTGTTTAGGTAAATATTTGACCGCAATACTTACAATTTCTGAAATGACAGGCAGCTGGCACTGAGAAGTTTGGGAGAGCCGATGAGGTCCTTGTTGAGAAATTTCATGTACTGGCTCAAGCTGTTAAACCATACTTCCACGTCAGTCTTGGTTTTACTGCTTAGGGCCATTGGCCAGACACAAGGCAAGATTTGTTGCCTCAGGCTATCAGAGACATTTTCCTGTTGAGGAAAAAAGTAAACTATATGTGACTGTGTTCAGTTTATAAAGACACATCAGTAATGCATCCGTTATTCGGAATAAAGCGTGCACCTTCTCCAAGAAATCAGGAGTACTGAAGTAATAATTAAAAATGGTGCAGAGCTGTGAGCTGTTGTCAACAATGTTCGGCCGACTGAGGAGGCTGCCAAGGTCAGATGGTGACATGGAGTTGATCAGCTGCAAGGAAAAAATAACACATGCAAGATGAAGATGCAAGAACAACCTAATTCTATCATTTTAAGTAATATCAGTCTAACATCTAAAAACAAACTTCCTCATCAGTGTTAACTTACCATTGATTTTTCAGTGTCTGGCACCAATGAGAGGAATGTAGATAAGTTTGGGAACTGGAATCCAAGGAAGGAGCTCTCCATGAACGAATAGAAACTGTTGTTTTGATAGCAGCGAATTGGACTTGGTTCTGAGAGGAATAAAATTAAATTCAATTTAAAAAAAAAAAAAAAAAAGGGCACACTTGCAGTTAGTGCTGGTTAATGGTCGGATCAGTAGGCAATAATGTAACCCATTTTGTAAGAGCCTGCTATGGAAATTATTGAAAAGCCTTCAGATACACAATAAATGACTGATATTTTGCCAAGCCTGGAATCTGCAGGCTTCTCAAGTTTTCTTATTCAAATAATTTAGTTGACTGTCAAGTGGTCCTAAAATTTCACAGCAAAATGTACAACGGAAAATTTATCAGATACATTATCAAAAAATTAAATGTTTTATGCTATTTCTATTTTATTTTTTCTAAACAAATATAGTCATATCCAAGATACGTCCATTCAGGTTGTGACAATTAACTTTATGAGGAGTTTAATACCACAACTTTGGCCTAAGAGGCATTTCATGGGATTTACAATGACCAAATTTACAATGTGTCGACCTCTTGACAGCTGTGCGGTGTGAGACTGGAGCTGCCATGTCATCATGTTTGCAGTTGCAGTCTGGCTCATGCTGCGTTATAAACCTCCATTCCCTCTAGTTGTCTAGTTTCATCTGTTAATCATCTTGGTAATCCTGGCCCCATTTAGACTATAAAAACCATGTCAACTTGTTCGATGAGTGAATTCATTACTGTTGTTTTCATATGTTTTTTTTTGTGTGTTAACTTTTTTAATAAAAGGTTGAATTACTACATAAATATTGAGAATATGTGTGTATATTTTATGTTTAAATATACAGTATGTAATAGAGTTGAGAAAGTACAGGTAATGACAGTATTAATTAATGAAGGTAAACCTCTTTATACTGTGACAGTAAATAATAGCTATTAAAATGATTGTCTATTATGGAATTTGGTAATATTAGCATAAATGGATGTAATTTTTGGGGCTCAGGAACACATACAAGTTAATATTGAAGCTAATGGTAAATTTCTGCTTTCTGAGACTGACAGTGACAGTTTCTGTGGCTATATTCATTATTTAGCGTGGTTTCTTGGACCTTATTGTTTTAAGCTACTGACTGTCATGGACCATAATATATTTTGTAACACAGTAAATACAAATATTTTGTACATTTACTAAATTTATAGTATATTTATCCGGTGTCAGAAATCCAAAGCCTTTTTGGTACCTTTCAGTAACGTCACTATATTACTGTAGATTTTCTTTTGTGTGTCATCTGACAGCGTGGACTGGATGGAGTACAGCAGCTCAACTCTGAAAATTGGAGTAGAAGGCAATCAGCATAATATAGGACTGTATATGGAAAAATACATTTAGATTTTTTAATACATATTCAATATTAAAATAACTTTACAAACAAAAAAGGGCATTGTTTTATTCCTTAACAGTAAATATCTCTAGAAGGCTGGGAAAAATGACACAAATGACATATGGCCAAGTAGTTTTGGTAATTTGACATATTAAGGGGAAAGAGATGAAAAGCTGATCTTACGCTTGTTGTACGGTTGTACAGCTCCTATTCTGCACTGTGGTAAAGTAGGGTTCTATGTAATCCACTGACATGTTTATTAACAATGGTCTGAGTCTCAGCTGCAGCCACAGCAGAACCTCGGTGTCACTGACAGATGGTTCTGAAAGGTTTGCTCTCATAAACGCTTGCTGGAGCATTGCAGACCGCACAGAAGGTGGAATTCTATTTTCTTCACCCTGAAAAAGAGTCAAGGAAATTTCACAAATGGTGAACAGTTTCTGATAAGGAATTTTCTTATTGTAGAAGTCTGGCAAATAAACTTTTAAATTACATGACAATGAATAGGCTACCATCAAGATAGTTTAATTCTAAACCCCATACATTCAATAATTCATATTAGAATGGTATACAAATTGAAGCTTTTGCTTTATTGCTTTTTCATATTTTTTTCTATGTTGCTGTTACATTTCTAAATAGCTAGCATTCACCTGCATTTGGTGAGGTTATGCAGCCAGGAAATGGAGTTTACATTTTCTCAGTTAGTCCTAGCAATTACGATAGTATGTTTTATAATGTCATGTTTATATCTCACCTGAATAGCGCTGGAGAATTGATCAAAAAAAATGTGTAGTTCAGCATTACTTATATGACCCATTAGATTATTGGCATCTTCGGAACTGGTCAGCTGTCCAGGAGTATAGGCAACTTCTGCCAACTGGCTCACTGACAGAAGAGGCAGAGCATCCATCTAAGGATTACAAAGAGATATTTGATAGGTTGATTACATTAAGATTAATAAATTTAGGTGATGCTTTTGTCTGAAGCATGTTACAATATTTATATGTACAGTACATTTAGCTTATGCTCCAAAACGGCTTATGATAAAGTATTTAGATATTTTCCCATGTAGACAGCTAATTTTAGTGGAGCAATTCAGGATAAGTACCTTGCTCTAGGTTACTATAGCTAGAGCTGAGAATCGAACCTGCAATCTTTAGATCCAAAAGCAGTAGCTCTAATCACTATGCTACCAGCTGCCCTGTGCTTTTATGCTAAGATGTGCTTAGCTATTTTCACATTTTTTTTCTGTAGCAATTCAGGTTAAGTGCTTTATTCAAAGGTATTACAGCAGCAGCATGGATTTGGATCCAACTCTTTTGTTTACAAGGTGATAACTCTAACCACTATACGACTCGCTGCCAAATACATAATTATTTTTTCTATTCAATAATTTGGAAAGAAAATTTTGCACATTGTTTAAATGTTTCAGACTGAAAAAAACATTTCTTTGTATTATTCAGAAAAAAAGTTTTCAAAGTTTACCGCAGAAAAGTTGCTATTCAGGTACTCATTAAGGACTTACTGGTGAGAAGTGTTCGTTCAGAGCCAAAAGGTCAGTGAGGGGGGCGATGACGGAAAAGTTTCCGAAGTTTTTGAGCAGCCAATCCATACTATCGTTTGTATTTGAGAGGCAGGCAAGATCTGATGGGTAAACAGAAATACAGACTACTGAGTCAAAACACTACCAGTTAGGTTATCAAAACAAGTATATTTATTATTTACATAAAAATATTAAAATCATTAATTTTATTTTTGATTAAACAGACTAGTTTCTACCTGTTGTGTTCTTGGACAGGAATGGATATATTAAATATGTATAGACCGAAGTTTTTGTCCACGGGTCCATGTTAAGAAACTCATTGTTGAACTCCTTTAACCTAAAAAAAAAAAAAAAGATTATTCAAGTAAGAAAGATGATAGGTTTGAAATAATGTTTCCAACTCTAAATCTATGATTTCAGATGTCCACTGAAGTCCCACTGTATGACCCATAATGACGAATATAAGGTTGACAAAACCTCTCCATACGTACACATTCTGATATATCTCACAGGTGATGTTTTTGTTGCTGAGACAGCTCAAAAATTCTCCAGATGCAGATGACAAAAATGGTCTTAAATTTCCATGAAACCAGTAGTTTGTAAAATTTACATCCATCAGTTGTTCTCCGCTGAAAATGTTTATTCTGATGTCTCCAATTACGTCAAGGATGTCAGACATGACTGGCTTGCTGATGTTCATAGACTATGAAAGCATAAAAACATTAAATGATAAACCTCAGAAAACGGCTTATTTTCACAAATTTAAATAATTAATTTTTACATAGACATAATTTTCTATAAACATGCAGATAACATGTTATTTTTAATACATTAATTTACTGAAAAGGAAACACCTGTAAAATGTATTTCTTAGGCTGGTTTTTGCTTTACCAGCGGGCTCTGAGTAATAAAAATAAAAAAGTGATTTACCATGTTTGAGAAGATACTGAGGGCTTTGTCCAGGACTCCACTGACTTTTGTGAAGAATAGTTTCCAAGTCTCTTTGAAGGAGGTGCTATTGTCAGTTAGTTTGCATTTCAGCAGGCTGGCCAGGTTTTCTGGTGTGATTTCTGAAATCTTTGCAAACATAAAATGTTCCATTATTGCAAAACACAACAATAAAAATAATAATAAAGTTCAACAATTTCAAGGGGGTATTCAATTAGCAAGATTATGTAATAGCCTCAGAAAACGTTTTCTCGAAGGTTCTGCCGTTAAAGCAATAAATCACGCTCAACTTATCTGCTTCATATCTGCTTATTTGAGTTCTGAATAGTATTTTGACTTATGTAGGCAGACAATTTTTAAGCAAATCACTGTGCAGTTTAATTTCAACCACTGCCTAGCAGTCTTACTAGTGCTGAAAGTTACCATAAATATGGTGCCATTAACACAAAAAATGAATGATCGTAGCAGTGGGTATATTTTTTCCCTCCTTGGGTTTTATAATTTTTCTTTTTGTTGGACATGGCTTGTGTGTTTACATTAACGCGGAATGGTGCAAGAACTCAGTGCTAATTTCTAGTTACTGCTCATCGCTGGTGGAGTTTCTGAATGTTAGATACGGACTATTCTATTTACCACGCAAATTCACCGCTTTTCTTGTAATTGGAGTGTACGTTCCCCCCAGCTGAACTGCAGAACATACATCCTGTTGGACTGTTTATTGTCGCTGGAAATCTCAACCATGCAGATCTCAAGTTGATGCTCCCTAAATTCCATAAGCATGTGGACTTTGCAAAGAGAAGGTCGAATGCGCTGGATCTTGTTTACACAAACATCCCTGGCGCATACCGGGCAGAGCCCTGCCCTCACCTTGGCTACTCAAACCACATGTCTGTTATGCTACTCCCAGCATACAGACCCTCATCAGACATGCCAAACTGGTTCTGAAGCAGGTGAAAACTGGCCAGCAGGAGCCATCTCTGCACTTCAAGACTGTTTTGAACACACTAACTGGCACGTGTTCAGGGAGGCTGCAACCGAGGGCGACTCCACCAACTTGGAGGAATACATGTCATCAGTGACCAGCTATATCAGCATGTGCATCGATGATGTCACAAAGTCCATCATTACACGCCCCAGACAGAAACCGTGGATGACCGTGCAGGTGCATGTGCTGCTGAAGACCCTAGATTCCGCCGTCAGGGCAGGTGGCAAGGCAGCCTTAAAAACAGCGAGGGCCAGACTGTCCCGGACCATCAGAGAGGCAAAGTGTGCACGCGGCCAGAGAATCCACAACCATTTCCTGAACAGCGGTTACACACGGCCCATGTGGAAGTGCATCCAGGCCATCAAAAACTACAGGGCAACATCCCCTGCCTGCGACAGTGAGGCCTCCCTTCCAGATGCGCTGAACAACTTCTCCGCTCGGTTTGAGGCACAGAATAACGTGGCGGCAAGGAAGACCACCCTTCCTTCCTATGACCAGGTGCTGTGCCTTACCATGGCTGATGTAAGGAAAACTGTACATAGAGTAAACCCATGAAAGGCTGCTGGACCAAACATCATTCCTGGCAGAGTGCATAGAGGACGTGCAGACCAGCTTGCAGATGTTCTCACCGACATATTCAACATTTTCCTGAGCAGTGCCGTCATTCCAACGTGCTTCAAGACCACCACCATCGTCTCTGTGCTGAAGAAATCTTCAGTGTCCTGCCTCAATGACTACCGTGCCGTCGCACTCACAAGTGCTTCAGGAGGCTTGTAATGAGGCACGTCAAGACCCTGCTGCCCCCCTCGCTGGACCCCCTGCAGTTTATGTATCGTTCCAAGTGCTCAACAGATGACACCATTGCGATTATCCTCCATCTGGCCCTCACACATCTGGACAAAAATGACACGTATGTTCGAATAATGTTCATAGACTTCAGTTCAGCATTCAGTGCGATCGTTCCTCAGCACCTGATTGGAAAGCTGACCCTGCTAGGCCTGAACACCACTCTCTGCAACTGGATCCCAGACTTCCTGACCGGGAGACCTCAGTCAGTCTGGATCAGGAACAACATCTCCAACGCCACCACACTGAGCACTGGGGCTCCCCAGGACTGTGCTCAGTCCACTGCTGTTCACTCTGCTGACTCACGACTGTGTAGCAATGCACAGCTTGAACCACATCAAGTTTGCCGATGACACGACCGTGGTGTCTCATCAGCAAGATCGACAAGTCGGCTTACAGAGAAGAGGTGCAGCGGCTTACGGACTGGTGCAGAGCCAACAGCATGTCCCTGAACGTGGACAAGAAAAAAGAAATATGATTGTTGACTTCAGGAGAGCACGGAGCGACCACTCTCCACTGAACATCAACGGCTCCATCCGTGGAGATCGTCAAGAGCACCAAATTCCATTGTTGTTCACCTGGCGGAGAACCTCACTTGGTCCCTCAACATCAGCTCCGTAGCCAAGAAAGCCCAGCAGCATCTCTACTTTCTGCGTAAGTTGAGAAAGGCACGTCTCCCACCACCCATCCTCACCACATGTTACAGAGATACTATTGAGAGCATTCTGAGCAGCTGCATCACTGCCTGGTTTAGTAATTGTACTGTTTTGGATCACAAGACCCTACAGCGGTTAGCGAGGACAGCTGAGAAGGTCATCACGGTATCTGTTCCCTCCATCATGGACATTTACACCACACGCTGCATCTGCAAAACCACCAGCAGTGCAGATGACACCACACACCGTTCAGACAAACTCTTCACCTTCCTGCCACCTGGCAAGAGGTACCAAAGCATTCTGGCCCTCATGGTCAGACTGTGTAACAGTTTCTTCCCCCAAGCCATCAGACTCCTTAGTACTCAGGGACTGGACTGACACTGGCACTATTGTCCTGTCTTAGTAATTGCTGTAATATCTAGCACTGTTTGCACAAGTCTTGCACATGTGCACTTTACATACAGTAATATGTGTTGTTTTATGTAGCACGAGCAGAACGTTGTTTTGTTTCACTGTGTACTGTTGTATATGGTTGAAATGGCAGTAAGGCCTCTGACTCTTGATTCTTGTTCAGATTTGCAGAACTAACTAACAGCTTGTCCTAGTGTGTATCCTAATGATTCGGATCTCATTCCAGAATTATGGATTGTTAGGCCAGGTAGGGTACATGAAGGTTGGAACTCTAATCTTTTGTATGAGATGCAGCTGAGTGCACGTTCGCTCACATAGTCACACGCTAAGGGTAATGTAATCGGGGAGGAGTGGCGTGTTTGGGTTTTATCACTTTTTAGATGTCTTAACCAGTGAATAACGTTTTTAGTTTTCACCAAGTAACTGAATTAAATAGCTCTCTGAAATACCACCTCACCATAGTAAATAATAATGAAGTCATAATGATAATATTCATTGTAAGCAAAATGTATACGTCATTGAATATATTACTTCATGAAAGAGAGACAAAAATGTTTTAAACAGTATAGTATATCTTACCGACGCACATGCGTACTGTTCAATGCTGAAATTACAGAGCGTATTTGTGCTGCCCCCAGTGTTCAGGAATAGTTGCAGTTTAGTGCTGTATTATAATGTGAAAGAAATGTTAAAATCAAAGTTTTCTGAATGGCAAAACAAATTTTCCAGTTTAGCAATTTTTTTATTATGAACTATTCTACCCACCTGTTAACTCCAGTACAAACTCTTGTCTCTGAAAAAAGAGTCAAGCAGAATATAAGCATTACTGTGTATTAACTGACTGAGTGTAATGGTTTTCATAGTAAATAAATTGGAAAAACCCATTACAGATATTTACTTACCATTAACTGGTATGGTAAGACACTGAATAAAAGAAAGAAAATGCTAGTTACTCTCTAGAACTATGTCACTGCGTTTTAGTTATGGGAACTTATTTAAGAAGTTTAATATCACATTAATTTTTAGTTTTTTTTGCACTCATTGTGACTTATTGGTAAAACAGACATTTTTTGATTTACAGACATTTTCAGATTCAAATTGATTTCATAAGCTGAGGAGCAGTAGGCAAAACTGTCTAAAACAGTAAATACAATATGTTTTAATAAGAAGGAGTTTGAGGCTTACCGCAGGAATGCAACCTGTAGAAAACACAGCCAAAATGGGGTAAATATAAGTATGGAACTGTAGAATAATTAATTTACAAATTGTTATATTAGTTCTCATTTTGCATGAGCATATTCTCAGAAACAAGGCTGATTGTTCTCAACTTTGATTCCCAGTCTGTGAAGCTGAATTTAGTTTACAGCTTTTTCTTGAGTGACCAAGGTTTAGCAGTTATCTGATTAGCAAATGCATATTATTCATTATTTTATCAGGTGATAATTGTTTATGTGCAAAATTTAAAATTTGTTTTTTTTTTAATGCATATTATGAAACATGGGCATAGTCAAAAGACTGATATACCAAAAAGGTGACCAGATACTGTACTTAAAATCTTGTACACTTATATCCAATTGACTAGTCCTAATTTATTTTTGAAAAAGAACCAAATGGGGGAAAAACAGAGAAACTTATTCTTGGTTCACTTATTTTGGAGATACAATCTATAAACCCATTATGCTAACCTTGGATGTTTTGGATATTGCGCTACATTCCATTTTGTATCTCCCTGTTCTTACCCTTTGTGATGCACTTTGAGCACAGTCAAACATAGTCATCTAACCATAACATGACTTTAAAGGGTGAAACTCAGCCTTTCTCATTTCTTTCTGTCCGGTTTCATGCACAGCCTACTAGAAATTTTCCACCATTACCACACCCAGAACAATCTGTTGCCAGCACTGCTGACATGTTTGCTGTCATATCAGAAAGTGCAGCCAACTTGTCTATCAAATGATGTTGCCTTTCAGAATATAGTAGTATGATAGTAGGCTTCTTTTAAAAAGTATGTCAAGTATATACAGCACAATAAGTGCATAATTTAAATGTCACGTATTACAAAGTTGTATCGTCATACAGTACGTATGAAATCTCTGCAGAGAACAATTTCCTTTTGTTAACATTTAAGGAAAACATCTACGATACAAAAATATATGTAGAGTCGTACCTGTGGGAGCTCTCCACATTAGCTCAGTTAAGGTGGACCAAATTACTGGCTCAATGTCCCTTGGCACACTTGACAATGCCTGGTTAAGATTGTTGAAGCTGAGAAAGAAAACAAATTTTCTGTGACTTCTAACCCTTTACAGATGATGATGAAAATGATAATATAATGATGAATATTATTCCCCCTTGGTCACTGAGTTCACACACCCACATTTTCAGAACCACTTGTCCCATACGGGGTCACGGAGCCTACCCGGCAACACAGGGCATAAGGCCGGAGGGGGAGGGGACACACCCAGGACGGGACACCAGTCCGTCACAAGGCACCCTAAGCAGGACTCGAACCCCAGACCCACCGGACAGCAGGACTGTGGTCCAACCCACCGCACCACCCTCCACTGAGCTCACAATCAGTCTATATTTTATTATGATTTAGCTGGTTCCTTTGTCTTAATGTATTTTTTTTATGGATGATTTTAAGTACTTTGATCAAAGGTATTACAGTAGGATGTGGAACTACAGATTACAAATCAGTGACTCTATTGCATTACCCACTGCCCATTTAAATAAACATTAAGTAGTTTATTTGTACATAGCTTCAATACATTTAATTAACTTAAATATACTCATATGTAATGTAACTTACATGAGTTGATTGGTGTCACAGCTGATAGTCATCTAGAAATGGAAAATTATTTACATTACTTCATTGTACTGATGCTTTTCTCCACAGCAACATTCACTGTTCAGCTGTTTACAGTTATGTAGTCATCTGTACAGCTGGGTAATTTTTACTGGAGAAATTTAGGGTAAGTACCTTATTCAGAGGTATAACATTTGAAGGTGAGACTTGAACCTGTGACTTTGGGGTCTAAAGGCAGCAGCTCAACCACTACACTAGCAGCTGCCCCAAGGAGTTTTAAATTCAATATTATAAAATATTTTAGTTACGTATAATGGAATATATTTGTTACATGTATAGACATTACAAGAGGGGGTGGGAGTAGAGCAAATTTATTTGGGTGCGCCAATATTTGCGCACCCATTCCTTGGTTTATGAACTTAATGAATTCCTAGAAATCTGTTTTGATTGAACATATATCTATGCATGCACGCATGCATTTATGTATAGTGAAGACAAAGTGTATTAAACAAAAAAGTTAAATATTAAAGGAAGAAGAAATATTAACATATTATTCATATTTTCTAATAATTGATCACTCACTCTCATTAATTGCCTATCCTGGTTAGGGTTGCAGAGACCTTGAGTCTATCCTAGAATCACTGGACAATAAATTAGGAAAGATATACCCTGGATAGGATGGGGCTGTCTCACACACAGTTACACACCCATTCACACTATGGGTATTTTACTTTTACCAATTCAAAACAGGGAACTGACTGAAGAGGTTGCTAAAATTTGCCTGAAATGCCAACAGAAGTATATGTGCCAGGGAAAATATTGATGATAAATCACATTTAAATGTATAAATACAATGGGTTTGCATAAATGAAAATCTAAACGTTCTCAAATCAAGGTACAGATGTTTTTTTCTTTCCTTTTTTTTAAACTGCAATGAGCACTACTGCACTTTTTTAAATCCCTAATAGGTGCTGTGCAACTATTTAAATGTGTTAAATCTTACTGAGGTTTTTACCTCTGTGGACAACATAGCAAGGAAATTCAAAACTTCATTAAGATTTCTTTCCCGGGGAGATTCCAGCAAGTAGTTGAAAACTGCGTTGATGACGTTTTTGTCTGCTGGTCCAGTCAAGGGCAATAGAATCATTTCTGCCATCTGCTTTGGTGTGAGAATTTCCAGGGCTTCCAACTGAATGTAAAATGAATGAAAGATTGTATTAATGAAAGCAAAATTGTTATAGTTAATTTTATAATAGGGAATCAAATATCACTGTACCCTGGGTGTTGTTCCTTTGTATTTCCAGTATGAAGGACGTTTTATAGACTTTTATAGACCACTCAGCACTGAAGTAACAATTATGTACAACCTGTAACAATTAGGTAATCTTTACGCAGCTACTCCTGTAATGTAACATAAATGTTTATATGTATCTTTAACAAAAAAACTAGGAAGGTGATCAGGAATCCTTGATATTCGGATAAAGTTTTATGGAGCTACTTGTATGATGTACATTGGTTCATATGGTGGAAAGAAACTAACTGTACTTAAGAATCACGTGTCTGCAACAATGTCTCTCTTCTTGCTAATGTAATGCACACATTGTATTTTCTGTGAGATGTACTGTACATCGCTTTGGAGAAAAGTGTCTGCTAAACGAATAAATGTAAATGTATGTACAATTAAAAATGTACCAGGGCTAAATGAATGCTAACATTGCTAATGCTATGAAGAATGTGTCAGCCTTTGAATGTTGTCTGGTATCTGTACCAACCTGACTTATCCATGCTTTACTGTCAGAAATGCTGTTTTTCTCTTACTGGGATTACCCACGCAACTATTTATTTTATTTATGTATTTTCAAATACATACCGCTGAGAAATTTGTGTACATGTCAAAAAAGTCATGTACAGGCACAAAGACTGAAAATTTCCCAAAATTTTTTATCAACCAGTCCAGGCTGTTGTTTGTTTGGGAAATGCAGCTTGGATCTAAAATTAAGAACAAAAAACTTTTGTATTAAACGGGGAAATCATAAGTTCCAAAGGAAAACTGAGTCTAAAATTTTGAAAATTACACATATACTCCCAACATACATGACTAAAGATGGATTTTTAAGTACCTGAAGTGTTGTAATGTGACAAAAACGGATGAATGAAGTAGGTATAGACTGATAGCTGTCGTCTTCCATTCATCAGTGATATATTATCACTCAGGTCCAGTACACTGAGAGAAAGAATGGAAAAGATCTCAGTTTGTAGATACATGGGTGTTGGATTTCGGATACAGTGGTAAGTCTTATTATACGTCACAGTTATTGCTTATCTTCACAAATATTGGCAGTTATAGCTTTGTAGAGTGGATTATATTTTAGTTGAACTTTAATATGCATTTCTTCACAGTGTATAAAGAACTACAACTACAACTACAAATGACAAAATAAACATGCTATGAATATACACAGCTGCTGTCCTGCACAGCATAGAAACCCATATGGGTAGTGCAGGTAGCCGGGTGACTTTCAATTAGTCCCAAGCTGTGCAAGACAGTGTATATCTGTGCATACATACAGGGCTTGAAAAGTTTCACAGGTGAAGTTCTTGGTGCTGAGACAGAGAAGGAACTCGTTAGATACTGATGGTAAAAGCGGCTTGAGCTTGATCTGGAACCAGAGTCTAATGAAGGAGACGTCTTGAAGGTTTTCTTCAGTGAAGCTGTCTGTCTGGAGCCATCCAAAGACATCTACAATGTGGGGCTCGG
This sequence comes from Scleropages formosus, assembly GCF_900964775.1. NCBI lineage: Eukaryota > Metazoa > Chordata > Actinopteri > Osteoglossiformes > Osteoglossidae > Scleropages > Scleropages formosus. The sequence goes on along the minus strand of NC_041825.1, from coordinate 6,972,728 downwards.
CACTGTTGAAATTCTGTAATGGAATTTGAAAATGACACTTAAGATGTGTGGATGTTTTATGACACCTTCATTAACATATTCCCCATACATATAATTTATGTGTCTTGTGCTGCTTACTCAGTGCATTTATACTTCTCAGGTTTTACACTGTTCAAAAGAGAAAATAGTAGAACATACCAGTGAGGAATAGTCTTGTATCATTGAGTTAAGGACCGCCGAGAGTTCAGTAAGTAACGCAATTATATTTTCTTCTGTGAGGCTCAGATCAGCATGAGTGATACATCTTAACATGCGAGTCAAATTTGCAAGAGCATTGGGCATCTAAAATGAAGAAGAAAACAAGATATAAATAACAGAAATTAAAGTATAAGTAACATTTAGATACCCTTTAATTAAATGTGATGTTCCTCAAAACTTTGCTGTGTATATCATGATTTATTATGAAAAAAATGACATCATCCTTGACAATGCAACCCCCCTCAAGACTTGCTGCCTGACCTTGCTTAGCTATTTAGGTAAGAATGTATTAGCAGGGTGGTTACTTGTGGGTTGGGCAGATGAGTGTATGAAACAGGTTTGCTGATGAAATGGAAAAATGCAGGGCCTCATGGTGTCCTGGAGACATGGCATGTGTTGTGGGACATTTATAATGGCGAAATAATCTAAATGTCAAGATTGTGCAATGACTAGAAACCTGTGATATTTGTTATTGCTGTGATGTAACAGGTCACTAACTGAAATACTCTGCCTCTGTCTGTTATGACAGAAAAATTAATTGAGCAGCTACCGTATAGAACGTTGTTGTACTGCAACACCTTGAAGTCACATATACCAGTTAAAAAATTCAACTGTAGTTAAATAATTTTAAAGGGAGTTTACACCTAAATATGTGTCTTGTGATAATGTTCATGTAATACTGAAGTTTCCAAAGTGTCATATTTAAGGCTAAGAATACACACACACACACACTCTGTCCGAACTGCTTGGCCCATATGGAGTCGTGGGGAGCCAGAGTCTAACCTGGCAACACAGGGCATAAGGCTGGATGGGGAGGGGACACACCCAGGACGGGACGCCAGTCCGCCGCAAGGCACCCCAAGCGGGACTTGAACCCCAGACCCACCAGAGAGCAGGACCCGGTTCAACCCACTGCGCCGCCGTGCCCCCCTCAGGCTAAGAATAACAAAACCTTTTTTGAAAATGTATAAAAGGTGGAGGTGGAGGAACACTGGAAACTGTCCAACATTTTTTGACCCATTGAAGTGGTGACAGGGTGAGTAGCTCATATAACATTAACAGAAAATGTGTTAATTAGAAATAGACACGTAATAATGTCGAAAAAAACAGACTTACTGAGCAGATGGTTTCCTGTGAATCTTTCAGCGTAATAGTACAAACATCTGGGGGACCAGAGACTTGGGGATCAATGTCATTATTTAAAGAGCTGCAGAAACAAGGTGAGCATAACTTTAAGAAATACTTTATGGAACAGAGTATATGTTTATACTTTTTTATACAGTGTATACTTTTATTTGGTCAGATATTTATTCTCTTCCTTCTGTAACTTCTGAAATTCTGTGAATTATTTACTCATTATTGTGCTTAACAATGCAAATATAAATAAATGTATAAATCAATATGTATATGTGTTTAATCAATATACTTATGTGTACTAAATAAATGTATTATACTCACAAGAGGTGGTGGAAAACGGCAGTCAGATTGTTAGGGATTTCTGTTTGATTTACAGGTAGGAATCGTTTTAGCACAGGTACCACTACATGTTGGAACCAGTCATTAATGTTTGTTATGTCAAAGTTGTCTATTAATACAGCTGAGGTGGGCAAAATGTCATTCCCAGCTGACACGTTTTCAGCGAAGTGCCCAGCAAGTTCCGATAAGGTCCAGTTCAGGAGAGCTTGGGTTAGTGTGGTGCTCTTCATGGCTGTCAAATTTCCCTGAGGAGGGGAAAAATCAATCTGGTATGTTTATGCTGATCATAAGATACCTGCTAATAATAATAATAATAATAATAATGATAATGATAATGATAAAAACAATACACAGTACCTTAGTAAGAGACACAAATTCCTTGACAAAACTTCCCAGTGGTTTCAGGAATTTCAGGAACCCATTAAAGGTCTGCAAAAAATAATACTCTGAAGTATATATATATTTTTTTTACTGGAATTAGAGCTTGACTGAAAAAGTTATGTCCATCAGCAATGAGTACATCTGTTTTGATTTTACATTGTTGTATGTTGTATGTTCTATGTTTACAATGTTTTAATGTTTATATGTTTATACATATACACATACACACACATCTATATATATATATATATATATATATATATATAAACATATACAGCGGGAAGTAGACTACCTTGTATATTAGTCTTAAGGTCAATATGATTAAAATATTATTCTTACTACACAATTCTTTCAATACATCACTGATTTTACTATATTGTTTTTTAATACCCCACTGAAGACCTAGCACAGAGTTTTCTTCTGATTATGGTGGAAGTGTTTTATATATATATAATATATATACATACATATATATGTAAAATTAGAATTGCTCAATCTTTTGCTGCCACAATAACTTTTTTTTTTTTTACATTTTCCTTTTTTGTGATTTTCTGAAATTGTGTTGAACTTATAACATAATTTGATATATGCACCTCAGTACCTTGGTCTACCCTCTATGATCCCACTGAAGTGCATTTTTCTTTACTGGTACTCAGGCTACCCTGCAGTTACACTTCTGGAAAACTGGTTAAGTAATAGCCAGCCATGGCATTTTAAATCACCCTCAATTTCCCTGATGGAAAAACACTGCCACTATAATCAGAAGATGAAAAGTCTGTGCTCTTCCTTCAGTAATTTATTTAAATATGTAATATTTAATAGTATTTTAATTTTACATTTACATTTATTAATTTACCTGATGCTTTTCTCCAACGTGACTTACAATGTTACGCTTGTAACTGTAATATTTGTAACCTTAATTCTATTAAATCAATTTTACTGATTTACTTTCTCCTGTAAGCAATTACAGTTTTAATGTTATCAGACATTCTATAAAGGGACCATGGGTAATTATAATACGAGTGTCATTTTCACATAGAAGTGGTCCCTGATTTGCGATGGTTTGACTTACGATTTTTTTTTTGACTTCATGATGGTGAGCTGGCGATAAACATTCAGTAGAAACTGTATTTTAAATTTTGAATTTTGATTTTTTTTCCCTGGCAAGCGATATGCAGTACGATACCCTCTTGCAATGCTGGGCAGTGGCAGCGATCCGCATCTCCCAGTCTGTCACGCAGAAGTGTGTATTAATGCATTAAATGCATTTTTGACTTACGATATTTTGTACTTATGATGGGTTTTGTGGAACATAACCTCATCGTAAATTGGGGACCACCTGTCGAAATATTAAGACTGACAAAGATTTGATAACTGGTTTGCATTTTGTAGTCTAGCAGTATACAAGCCATACCTGTTTCAAACTGTTTTGTTGAGTTGTCATGGGTCCCAGTGTAGTCATATGGTACATGGATGCCGGTGTGGTCATATTATGCATAGATATTGAGCCATTCTGAAGCTGATTTCCTAAGAAAGGGTTTAACAGGCTCTCAAAGATCATGCTGAGGCTACTGTTATCCAGATTTGCAATTTCAGGGTGTAGAAGAATCTCTGCTTTCTGCTCTGCAGTAAGTAGATGGAGAACTTCCAGCTGCAGAGGGAAATTTGGTAAAGAAAATCATGCTTCTTAAAAAATGATATTAAAAGAAACAGATGAAAATAGATACCCTTCAATACAGTACATACTCCATTGAAGACAATGTTTAGAGTTGTGAAGTCTTTAAATCGGGCCATAGCAGAAAATGCCCCAAAGTTCTTCATAAGCCAGTCTTCACTGGAGTCTCCTTGGGATACACAGCCTTTATGTATATACAAAGAAGAAAAAAATACACTTGTAATTCACTTATAATTCACTTGCTTTTGGACTGTGTGAGGAAATTGACACAAACACAAGGAGAAAATACAGACTCCACACAGGCAGTGTGATTCCAGCTGAGGTCCAAAGTAATGACCCAGCAGCTGTGAGGCACCAGTGTTAGCCTCTGCACCACAGTGCCACCATTATAAAGCAAACATAATGTATTAAAGTATTTAATAAATGAAATAATACCTGCTGAATTGTTTCCAGCAAGGAAGGGGTACATAAAAGATAAATAGATCCACTTCTGTCTGACTGGGTCCATGGTTGAAAAGTGGTAGTTCAACTCTTGTACCCTGCAAACAATCAGGAATTCATGTTGAAATCACAATTTATTTAAATTTCAGCAGCTGCAGAAATACAGATGTGCGGCTATAATACATACACGATCTGATACGTCTCACAAGTGAAGTTCTTGGTGCTGAGACAAGACAAAAACTGTGGGGTCAGTGTTGAAAGCAGTGGCCTGATCTTCAGTTGGAACCAAATTTTGACCAAGTCAACATTATGAAAAATGTAGGCATCAGGGTTCATAATGAGGGTGCCTAGCATTTCCACAATAGGCTCCTGACTAAAGGTGGACCTCTGAGGGGAAAACATATGCACAACAATATTAAATAACAAAAATTAAATTTGTACATATCTTTATCCTTCCCTTCAGATGAAAAAAGAAATGAAAACTATTACAAAATTCAAAAATGCACAGAAAATGTGCTCTGATGCATTTGATATTTGGCAACATCCAGCAATAAAACAAAGACTAAAAAAGAGATTTTCTTTTAGTGCACTCTACCATGAAGGAGTAGACATCTAAAGCTGCTTCTATAATTCCTTTGAGATTCCATATATGTTCAGGGCTGCTATGAGACATGTTTGTAGGTAGTCCAGCACATTGTAAAAAATTCTTCAGTGTGTAATTTGTCACCTTGGAAAAAAGAAAAGCGTTACTTAGAAAAGGAGAACATTACTTAGACATATTTAATAGACACCCTTCTACTTAGGTTTTGAATCCTCACTCAAACAGCATTAATGAACAACACATTTTTTTCATATAATGTTATATTTCTAGAATAAAATAATGCCTGCTGTTTAGTAAAGGTTCTCTAAAATTTTTTCACATTTCTGGGAGGACTGAACAAAGCAGTGTGTACATTATGGTGGTGCGAAAATGACATTATGTATTTGAAAATGGTCAAATTGATAAATACTTGTTCTTAAAAACCATTTGTTTATCATTTAGATAAACATCCTTAGGTTTGGAAAATTGGAAACTCACTGGGAAGTCAGCATATGGTGGAATAGTGCTGTTCCAAGTTTCGACAGTGACGTTTCCATCCTCAGGCCTGGGAAAGATTAATAGAAAATTTCATACTGAGTCATAGTTCTTTTGTTTTTAAAGTGAAAGGTACCTGAAAAGATTCAGAGAAAACTAAAATTCCTCTGTGTTGCACTTTACAGATTAGAAACAACATCTTAAAAATAAAGTGTGTCGTTACTTACTTTATTACAACAGGTGTTGCGATTCCCTGTGAAATAGAAAGATAAAAACATTAATGCGAAATAGTGAATTTTAAAGGAACATATACTTCACTTTTACTTTACATTTACATTTACTTTTGCTCCAGTTAACAGATACATGTTCTTTAATTTGCTTTGAAGATTGCACACTGCCTGGGGACGAGAGATGATCACTGCCAAAGCACCAGGCAGCACTCCAGTTTGCATATAGGCCTATATAGAATCTGTTACAAGTTGCTTTGGAGAAAAGGGTCTGCTAAATGAAAAAATGTAAATATAGTTCCCGCCCATAAATACACCCTCATCAAACACTCCATTTCTCATCCAACCTTTACAAGATGTCGCAGCTCCCTGACGATGCTTCCAACAAGAGAAGCGAAACATTGGAACCAATGTCCCACACGACGCGATTTAATCCAGAATTACAAAACTCCCAATCAGTTGACACCAAACTATGAGTTTTACTATGTAAATATAGCTTTAGGTGTTGCTGTGATGTTCTCCACTGACTTCAGACCACTTTTTAAGATTAACCAAATTTGTAATCCCTCAGTGTAAAATATCGCTGAGCTGCCATGATGCTGTGGCCCAGTTAGTTCTGGTCTAGCACTCAGGCTCTGTATGGACCATGTCTGTTATTTCTTTATTGCGTACTAATTTAACAGGTACTCTTTTGTGGTCCCTTGTGTAATCGAATAAACAGAGTCTCCTGGGAACAATATTGTGTCGTACTACTTTGCTTTAGAACCTCAGTTACTAATAAACTTATCCAAATGCAATGTCTGAAAATTGAGCCACCGTGAAAACAATTATCTTTCCCAACCTAATAATGAACGACCTAATAGTGAGATAATTTGGTAGAGCTGTCAAAGCTAGTTAACTTTATTGATTTTTTGCTTGTACTAACGTGACATAACAAACTGCAAGTAGCAGCCAGTATTTTCAAGAAAAAATCTGATCTGACATTTTGGTAGTGCCACCTTAATTCTATGAGTGCCAGGGATTCCACGTGTACTGTACAGCAAAAAAATTTTTTTTAAAGATAAGCTTACACAATTATTGATGCAAGTTATTGCATCATAGGTTCAAAGAAGTTTGAATCCTGATGTCTAAATTATTCAAAAAAGACGAGCAGCGCGTTATGGATGTTTTTGGGGGATGCAGTATGCTGGTGTAAAAAGTATTAATTTACCGATGTTGTGTTAATTCATTGGTGTTTAGTCATGCAGAATTATAGCAGCGTCTTTGGAAAATCAATTGAAACCTGCGTAAAGCTGCCTGCATAACCTTCAGACAAAGGAAAGGAAATACTACAACTGAAATTCTTAGAATTGGATTTCATTTAATGAGCCATAATTTAGTCCCCACAGTAGTAGCTGGTACAAGTATATAATACTATTTTCATATCCTAGTCGTAACTAGGGCTTCACTAGAAACAAATCTACTGTCTATTAATTTGTTCAACCTTTCATAACAGGCTCATAACTGGATCCCTGTTTTCTTAATAGAAATTACTGTTGGATATGTTTTAATGATAAAGCACTCAAAAATGTCTAAATACTGACAGAACTCCACTGAAAAGTACATTTGTGTGGTATTTCAGCCAGAACTAGCACTTCAAGCAAAATGGTGTGTAGCAAATAGACCAGTTTGGTTGGCAGTTTGTCCTTGAATATTGAAGGCAATGAAATACTAGTCAATATATAATTGTAGGGGCTGGGGACAATTTTCCCTACTGGAACTTTAATGGCACAACATGCAGTACACATCACTCAAGAAGCAGCTCTTAAATATTTTGTGGACAAATTGAAGATATCAGCCTTGCATCACTAATAATTGCGTTCGTATTTTTAGAAAATGATCTTATTTATTTTGCATTCAGTTTCATCTGTAATTGTTTGATTACATTTTTTTTATTGTATAATTTCAGTTTTCTATGTTTCGATGTCCACTTTTAATGCAGACTAATTCTCTTCAGTGATACAACCACAAGTTAAAATGATCATTCATAATAGCTGGGTATACAGTACTCATTTTGGCATTTTGTTAGTGCACACAACAGGGTATTCCATTGATGAGACAAAAGATAGAGCCCACACCACATTTATGATAATCTGGTGCCTTAAAAGAACTCTAGGTGTCTGATTCAAAGACATATACATATATATATATATAGATGTATAGATTCAGTTTAATCTGTAATTGTGTATATATATATATATATGTGTGTGTGTGTGTGTGTGTGTGTGTGTGTGTGTGTGTGTGTGTGTGTGTGTGTGTGTGTGTGTGTGTATATATATATATATATATATATATATATATATATATATATATGGTGAGGGGTGCGGTGGCGCAGCGGGTTGGACCGCAGTCCTGCTCTCCGGTGGGTCTGGGGTTCGAGTCCCGCTTGGGGTGCCTTGTGACAGACTGGCGTCCTGTCCTGGGTGTGTCCCCTCCCCCTCCGGCCTTACGTCCTGTGTTACCGGGTAGGCTCCGGTTCCCCGTGACCCTGTATGGGACAAGCGGTTCTGAAAATGTGTGTGTGTGTGTGTGTGTGTGTGTGTGTGTGTGTGTGTGTGTGTGTGTGTGTGTGTGTGTGTGTGTGTGTGTGTGTATATATATATATATATATATATATATATATATTATATAGAGGGGGGTGCAGTGGGTTGGACCGGGTCCTGCTCTCTGGTGGGTCTGGGGTTCGAGTCCCGCTTGGGGTGCTCTGTGATGGACTGGCGTCCCGTCCTGGGTGTGTCCCCTCCCCCTCCAGCCTTACGCCCTGTGTTACCGCGTTAGGCTCCGGTTCCCCGCGACCCCGTATGGGACAAGCAGTTCAGAAAATGTGTGTATATATAATGTATATATAAAATGTGTTTCTTACCACTGTCTGAAGTTTGCATGCAGAGGAAAATGAGAAAAAAATGAATTAGAAGAACCATTCTTTGTTACAAATTTTCACAGATTCCAACTGACACTAATGACAGGTCACAAGTAAGTGTCTATCCTATTTAGTCAGTAATGAAAAAACACTAAGTGAAATTTTTAGATCCTTAATGATTCACTATAATAGATTTTTTGCTACAGTATTGCATAAGGAGACTGTAAAGTACCTGAGCAGAGATGGGTGTCTTGAGCCAACCTTTGATGACAATTAAGAAATATGACAATGTAAAATATACGCATTTTATTTTTTTATGTTTTTCTTTTTTTTAGCTGTGACTGTATAGTTTAAATTTTCATCTGGTATAAATTTTAACTGTGTTAAAACTACATTAAACATGTACTGTCATACGTATTTGTCTGTATTTATTTCCACAGTGCAGACATACTCACCAAGTACCAAGAGCATCAAGTAAATGGGATATAAATGGAAATTATGCTCCATGATGTTACTGGGACCTTTACTGATCGCATAGAAGTTGTGCTATGAAAAATACAAATAAAGAAACAAATGCACATAACATGTAAATATGTAACATTTAATCTAAATATGCCTGCTAAGCACATAAAACCACTTTAAAAGTATTATTATTGAAGCTTGTCTGTGGTTAAACGAACTGAACAAGTAAAATAAGAATACATGCATGTATTTATGAAATGTATAGAAAATTTCCGATACATTTACCTAATCTCCTTCTTCCTCTGTGTTTACTGAAGAGCTCAGTCAGTCCAACCTCTCTGTTTCAAGAACATGTTTTAGTCTTGCGTACCAATCATGTTAACCTGAGGGTGTGTCAGACTCAGGTGGGGAGTACATGTGCATGGACATTTTATTTTTTTACTCTAATCAGGAAGAAGGAGCTAGAATGCATAGCTTTCACACCCACGAAGGGGAGAAAAAAAAACAACAGTGAATAAGATACTAGTCCCACGTGATGACCTTTAAAAGGTTTCAATATCAGCCTCTGCTTTTTTCATAGATGTAATCCTCTCAGACAAATGCTGTTGGCCCTCTACCTGCTTGTCTGGTTTTACCAGATCTGCACAGTCCCACTGAGTTTATTACCTGTTGAGAGAACAAAATTGGACTTTTTCCGATGTGGCTAAACTATGAGTAAGTGTCTCTGTCCTGCATATGTAACCTTTTCAACTTCTTTCCCTTTAGCAGTCAAGAAAAACACACACACACACATTTTCAGAACCGCTTGTCCCATACGGGGTCGCGGGGAACCGGAGCCTAACCCGGCAACACAGGGCGTAAGGCCGGAGGGGGAGGGGACACATATTTGTCTGCAAAAATAATGTATAGAAGTCACAAAATCAAAGAATGTCCTGGCAAAAGTCACATTCATTGATTTTAGGCAAGTTCCTCATGAGTGCTCAACCAAAGTTGCAGCTCATAAAATGGATCATGTTTGGCACACGATGATTTAAAAGTGAAAAGTTAGTCAAAAACGTTACTCAGTGAGAAATGATGAATGCTCATGTACTGACTTCAGTGGAATAAAAATACATACACACACATACATTTTCAGAACCCCTTGTCCCATACGGGGTCACGGGGAACCGGAGCCAACCCGGTAACACAGGGCGTAAGGCCGGAGGGGGAGGGGACACACCCAGGACGGGGGAATAAAAATATCATGGCAAAATTATTTTTCTAAGTGTGTAAAAATGTATCAAAAGAATACAGAAATAAATATCAATGATAAGCCCTATACATATGAAGTGAAAGACTGAACAAAATATGTGCTTTAAAAATCTTAACCCACATTATCTGGTCATAATTTGTTCAAAAAAACAGACTTCACATACAGCACAGTGGCACAGGGAGCACTGCTGCTGTCTTACAGCAACTGGGTGGTGCGAGAGGATGTGGGTTCAATCCCTGCTCAGTCTGTGTGGAGTTTGCATGTTCTCTCTGTGTGGGTTTCTTCTGGGTGCTCTGGTTTTCTCCCACACTCCAAAGACATGCTGTTCAGGTTCACCCACAGTGCGTGAGTGACTCACAGAGTGTGTTCCACTGATGTATAGATGAGTGACCCATTGTAAGTAGTGTATCTAGCAGTGTAAGTCACCTTGGTGAATAAGGCGTGTGAGCTGATAACACTACATTGAGTTTATTGGAAGTTGCTTTGGAGAAAAGCATCTGCTAAATACATGAATGTAAAAATGACTAAATATGAAAATTACTGAATTTTTATTATGAGAAAATATCCATTCCACGTCCATCCCAAGTTTACTCCAAAACCACTGTAAATTATACAAGTATAAGTATATGTCTTGTATCATTTACAAGACATTAAAGCAGAATGAATAACAATTAATATAGCATTATGTACATTTCAGAAAATAACAATTTCATAAAAAAAGACTTACCATGATAATTTATTATGCCAAGCGTAATGTTATACTTTTGCTGAGATGTATGTCACTTTGGACAAAAGCATCTGCTAAATGAGTAAATGTAAATGTAAATGTTGTGGCAAGAACTGGATGTTACACATTGGAAAAATTTAAATACAGACCTATTAACAAGAAGGGGGATGTGGTGGCGCAGTGGGTTGGACCGCAGTCCTGCTCTCCGGTGGGTCTGGGGTTCGAGTCCCGCTTAGGGTGCCTTGCGACGGACTGGCGTCCCGTCCTGGGTGTGTCCCCTTCCCCCTCCGGCCTTATGCCCTGTGTTGCCGGGTAGGCTCCGGTTCCCTGTGACCCCGTAAGGAACAAGCGGTTCTGAAAATGTGTGTGTGTGTATTAACAAGAAGTGGCCTTAACATTTGGTGAACTAATAAGTAAAAAGCTAACCTTATGTGATAAGATGAAGTCTAGTGTTATTCTGAAGTAATTGTGACACAACAAGCTTAATGCTTTAGGAAATTATGTGAGCCCCAATCTCATTTTTACATTTACAGTTATTCATTTAACAAACACTCTTCTCCAAAGCGACTTACATGTTACACAAGATACAATGTGTGCATTATATTTGCATATATATATATATACACACACACACACACACACACACACACATATATATATATACACATTGTATATATCTCAAAGTTATAGCTCTGATCTCAAAGTTGACATGACCTTAAGAAATCATGGGTGAAGTGAGTTTGGAAGAGGTGAGTTTTAAGACTCTTTTTAAATGTGGACAGAGATTCAGCAGTTCTGAGTGAGATGAGGAGGTCGTTCCACCACATCGGAGCCAGAACTGAAAACCTTTGTGCTTTTGCTTATGGACCTTTTGTGTGTGGGACCACCAAGCGGGCAAAGGTGGAGGAGCATAGCACTCTGGCTGCGTTGTAGCGGTTGATCAAGTCTTTCAGATATCTGAGAGCAGTTCTATTGATGCATTTGTAGGTCATAACCAGGGTCTTAAACTTGATCCAAGCAGCTATAGGAAGCCAATGCAGAGAAATGTGTAGAGGACATACGTAGGAATGCTTCGGCATGTCAAACACAACTCAGGCAGCAGCACTCTGTATCAACTGTAGAGGTTTGATGGCAGTAGCTGGATGGCCAGACGAGAGAGTTGCAGTAGTCCAGGAGGGATATCATCATGGTCTGGACAAGTAATTGCACAGAGTCTGTTGTTCGATAAGGACGGATCCTGCGGATGTTATGCAGGATGTATTTGTAGGTCTGGGTTGTGGCTTCGATGTGCTGAGAGAAAGACAGACTTGAGTCAATCTTTAGTCTCATACTCTTAGCGGAGGAGGTAGGCAAGAAAAGTGAGTTGTCCAGTTTGACAGAGTTCATGACAAGAAGACAGGCTAGCTGGGAGGTGAAGGATCTGTTTTGGAAAGGTTGAGTTGTATGTAGTGATCCGACATCCAGGCAGAGATATCCGACAAACAGACAGCAATGCACATGAAAATGTCTGATGCCCCCAGTGGAAATAAGAGGAAGAGCTGAGTATCATTGGCATAGCAGTGGTAGTTGAATCCGTGGCAGGCGATGACAGGGCCGAGGGAAGAGGTCTAGATTGAGTAGAGGGCCCAGTACTGAGCCCTGCAGGACACCAGTTGAAAGAAGCTGAGGAGATGAACGGGAGCCCCGCCAGACTACTTGGTAGGATAACATTTCTTCATCAAAATGGTCTACAGTAAATGCATGCATGACAATGTTCTTTGGTTGCATGGTCTGAGTCCATTTTTTCTCAGTGGTCTCTGCTTTGCTTCGTTTGCCTTTCTGAGAATTTGTTGAGAAAAATATTGGATCCTTCCATAAAATATATTTTACACAATAATACACACACACACACACACACACACACATACACACACACACACACACTTGACTGAAGCCTATTTATTATCATACAATTGTGTCCTGATAAGAAACTGTACCTTGTCTAGGTATATAAAAAGAATCAATCAACAGATCTGTTTCGTAATGCATCTTTATTTTTGGTAACACAAATTAAAATATATAATATATGCATATATGTTTTGTTTTAACAAAATATTACCCCGTATTATACCGCTTTGTTGTGGTCTGCTGTCCTTTGTCATAAATTTTTATAGAAAATTTCATTTTCACTAAGTAGTGTTAACATAATAAACACAACACAATCATTCAGTGCAACAGAGTACTTATCCAATCATGTAAAGTATTAACAGTGCGTGAAATCACTAAAGAATAATCAAGTGTAAAGATTAACATTGTATTTAATTTGATTACTGATGAAAACATTTTAGTTTGTATTATTTATATTCACATTTAACAATTGCAGGTATAAATTTTTGGCAAAAAATGTACAGAAGAAACATTTCTTTAAAAAAAAAAGAACCCATTACCTTTCTTTAAAGTCTAAGGTAAAATCAGCATAGTATTTGCAGGAAAATAATCATTAGACAGGTGAAAACTGTTTTAAATTCCAGTGGTGATTCAATGTGTGTTCCTCCATTACTGAGACTACTTGTTCCATTGCCTGAAGACAGATTGATCACAGAATTAAAGTTTGTCAATTTTCTTTTGGGTTTGTAAACACACATTATTGCATCATACACTATATGCCATAAATGTAATAAAATATGAGTATGCATGAGTTAATTTAAAATGCACTTTAACATACCGGTGGATGAGGTGCTTGGGGTGGTAGTCATTGTTGTACTTGCGGTGGTACTTTGTGAAGGACTACAGGAGATGCTTGTGGATGTACTTGAGGTCGTCGTTGTGAAGGTGCTCGTGATGTCCACTGCACTTCCCAGAGTTGGAGATAAGTCTCCTCTTCCTCCAGTAAGACCTATACGTAAGGTGTCAAGGCTTGCCTGAGGCTGCTTAGAGATCCATTCGTGTATTGTTGACTCATTTTCAAATGTTTTCAGGTCAGGTAAATTGGCACCCAGAAGCCCTTTTACTTCATTCACTGTGAGGTTCTGCAAAGTAGAGTGGAAGAGCATTAACCACAATTTTTAAAACCCTGCTGTTTTTGGAATGTGTATTAGAATGCTGAATACAGTTTAAGCAGATTAAATGCAAACCATTTTTATTGCTGATAACAAAACAGCTATATATTTAATTATTATAAATAAGCATAATAACAAGCTATAATATTGTACTAGTATAGCATGCTGTCAGCAGTTATATTATCACATTATTCAAAATTTTCAGCCATATTACACAATAAATAAAAAGTCAGTTATTTAAATGTACTGAGATAAAATGTATGCAATGATTAAGGGTGCTGTAACGTGACTTCCTCGCTCCTTGATGCAACAGAAATATTAAATATTGAACTAACCATGATTGCATCCTTTTGAGGAATACTAAAAGTGGCTATGTACATGGATATGTTCATGGCAGAGATTATCCTTATGTCAGAGAGTGATGCACCACCTAAAGGAATAAATAATTCATTAATAAAAAACCTCATTAAAATACATTAAATTGTATAAAATTTTTGTTAAAGAAGAATCCAATTTGTCAAATAAAGCTCCATATTTTGAGAACATAGTGTACTTTTATCATATTTATCATTTGGAACTCTGATTGAAAATACAGTTTATAGAAACAATTACATTACTAGAAGATGTCAAAGTAAAGTGAAGTTTTAGTAAATGAATCTCAGCACAAGTCTACATAATGACAAGAATGCAGCTGTGATGCTTCACCAAGGTAAGGACTGATGAACTGGTAGTAAACACCAACATCAGTTCTGGCTTGACTAAAGGATTCATTTGCTTTTTGGTAAAGTTCTTTTTTCTGTTCAGTGGAGCAGTTTGATATATCCAAAGGCTTGGCATTACTGTTGAAAGAAAGAAAACAAAAGCAGTTAATATTTCTGGAATATGTGAGAAAATGTATTTTGTCAAACATGTCTAGTTCGCATATGCATCTCTTACCTAAGACTACTTGAGCTGATGGTCCTAATGACACTGACGTCAAGAGAGCACAAGTTCACTCCTCCAATACAGTTCAGTTCAGGTGTTCCCAGACTGTTTCCTGCAGTACCTAAGTACTTCATTATGATGACTTTACTCTAAAAAAACAAAAAAAAAATTCGAAAAGATCCAAAAAATTATTTAATCAACTGTTAAAGAGCTTAAAAAGGTAAAAATAAATCTTAAGAAGTTTTACCTTTGCTGATTCCCATTCCCCATCAGTGGAGATCATCAATGAAAACAGAGTGTCAATCTTTGTGATGTTCCACTTGTTGATATCATCCAATGAGGCCACACGAGAAACTGATCGTAGCTGCTGAACTTGTTCATCTGCCAATCCTGAGGGGTATGCCTGCATGAATCACCAACATTATAGAAGTTAAGGCTTGTACAAGCATTTTTTGCATTTTCAGTTTTTGCTACCTATCATTTCTTTACTTTACTAATTTTTAGCATCACCATTTCTTTATCTTACTGGTTGAAAATTGTTTTCAAGAAACTCCAGGCAATCTAAATAACACAGTGTACGATATGTAATTAAAATCAAAATTACCTCCTTTAATTTGTTTAAAATAACTCCCTGAAAGCTAACATCAACAACTTTTGAAATCAGGACTTCTTGATTGTTTTTCACAATGTTAGCATCCAGACAGAGGTCAAACTGTGACAGACTATATCCAAAGGGGAAGGCTTGATCAACGATTGTAGAACAGGTAATGTTCCCGGTGGTGCATCCTAAAATAGAAGTGGCCAGAACACACACACACACTTTCAGAACCGCTTGTCCCATACGGGGTCACGGGGAACCGGAGCCTACCCGGTAACACAGGGCGTAAGGCCAGAAGGGGAGGGGACACACCCAGGACGGGACGCCAGTCCGTCACAAGGCACCCCAAGCGGGACTCGAACCCCAGACCCACCGGAGAGCAGGACTGTGGTCCAACCCACTGCGCCATCGCACTCCCCTGTGGCCAGAACAGACATGTATAATAAAAACATGTTTTAGAGAACATATAGATATCTCATAGGCCCCTGAAAAACTGAGTAAAAATTATACCTCCTGCACGTTTACTTCTAATGGAATTGTACTGCTGAAATAAACTTCTCAATTTTTGTAATTCTGTTCCCTTTTCTCTGAGCTGTGGCAGGAAGAAGCTCAGGAACTGTTTTTTCACCAGCTGCCAAGACAGACAGAATGTCTAAGTTGTTTTGTACTTGATGGTTTATAATACACTGAATGTAATAGAAAATAAGGATATGGATTACTTACAGCAGAGAACTGTTCCCAGAATCTAGCTGTTAAGTATAATGGAAGTATTTCAAGATTTTTTAATGTTTGTAGACTCCATGTTGAAACATTTCTAAAATGAAATGCAAGGGAATTTTAAAAATCTCAGAAGAAATTGGCAAAACATTACAAACAAGTTGTGCAACAGTACCCCCATAAAAATTTTAATAGTTTGTCAGCACATTTAACAAGTTATTCATAATTTTCCTTTAAAAAATCACATAATCAATCACCAACTGATTAATCAGTTGGTTCAGACTGATTATCTATTGGTAGCATAATAAATACCTGAAAGTGGCGCTACCAGGTGGAGAGACCAGTCACAGAAACTAAGACGATGTAGCAGTTAACCAAAGAATGTTTTAGTGATTAAGGTCATTGCTGCCATATTTATGAGGATGTGCACTGCTTTATGCAATTGAAGGAGGCAAAAGTATTAACAAACTATAACTATAGCATATAGTTTGTTACTGAATATTGCTTTCTGTTGTTTTCAAGAAGTGAATATAAAGGTAATGGTTATGGTAAAATTTAAATCCTGACATGGTTAAGACAAATGGAGCACAAACAAAATTTAACAAATAAATTAATTTTTACGGTGTCTAAAGTAATGATGAAGAATATTTTATTCATTATAAGAATACATGCTTGCATACCCATACAATGTGGTGCCAGTAAACAGAAGATTCTCCATAGCCGTGACTTGTCCTTCAGAGAATCCACTACAATGTTTCAGATTCTCCAGAATTACTGGATCCGAATTTTCAATGAAGGATGCATTTAGTGTGCAGACCATGTTGCCCAGAATTTCCACTTGATCCCTTGTTAGGTTTGTCCCTGAGATACCCTGGAATTCATCAAGGTTTAATTGTTAAGAATTACTTTATATAATGTGCCAGATCTAGTGTTCAAAAAAAAAAATACTGGCTTGTGTGTAAGAATTGTTGTGATGCTTTGTTGTTGTATTGAACTTAAAATTTGTACTTACAAGACAACTGATAGCATTGTAAAGCAAACTGGCCTCTTTATTCAATATTTTGGAAAGGATGCCAAAGTTTGCTGCTCCTGTAGCATTAAAGTAGGACTTGCAATTGATTTTCTCAATATTTTCATAGCTGTAAGACAACACAACAATATTAAAAACAAAAACAGAAGTGAAAAAATCGTAACTACATACTCCTAACTTTGTACTTTTTCCAATCAAGAAACAAATAATTATTCATTAAACAAGAATGCATATATTTGTTTATGAATAAATTAATTACTCAAATATCAAAGTCAAAAGTAAAATATTTAGGTAATGATTATACCACATTGCTTTGTTCATATTTAGTTTAGAGATATATTTATTAATGTAACAGTGCTCTCAGGCTAACTTACTTGTAATACAGCAACATATCTGACGGATAGTTTGTAAAGTCCTGAAGATTTTCATCTCGGATGTAATTGTACATGCAGGTTGACTGTGAACCAGATATACGTCATGATACACTTTTTTCATTCAATTATCAAATTTATTGTGTAATAATCATTAACAGGTCTGATTTTGTGACATTTGCTATCTTGCTATATTTAAATATACTTCAGGTAACATACTGTATATTTACTGTAAGTGGTTACTTCTTTTGGACCCAAAGGTTTGAGTTTCACCTCCAGCTATAGTACCCTTGAGCAAGGCACTTACTCTAAATTGCTCCAATAAAAATTACCCAGCTGTATAAATGGGTAAGTAATTGCAATACATTAATGTTGTAAGCTGCTTTGGAGAAAAGCATCAGTTAAATGAATAAATGTAATGCTGATATTGTCAATTTGTCTGTCCACTGTACTTCTGCTGACTTTTCTGAGTCTTACAACCATGTACTGACAGTTTATTACATAGCTCTGTTGTACTGATTATGCAGAAATAATCAATACAATACAATTAAAGCGGTCTGTGTCACTGCGTGAGAGCGCTCTATAAAATTGGATTGAACTGAATTGAAATAGTTTTAAAAAAAATCTTAATCCTACTGAATTTGGTTTGTTTTCACACTTACTTGCATCTCTGTTAGTGGCACTGTAGGGCGACCTTGCCTTGGCCTGAAAGCTCTGATGATGTTTTTGACTTTTGAAACATTGAAATTTCTCACTCCGCTACAAGTAAATCCTTGGAGCACAGATGGTGATAATCTGTATGCACACACATTTTTCAATGACTTTTCATACATTTTCACATCTCTTAACATGCATTAACAACATTAACCACATATTATGTCATGCTATGCATTAATAAATATAGACTGTTATAGTTTAACCAACTTACATTTCAGGATCTTCAGCAACCCTTGCAACATTCTCAAAGAACACAACTGCCTGTAAAAGAATATTATATAGAATTAAATATACACTTTAGCACTATAACTATGTGGATATGGGCCGCTGATGGCAATTGAGCCCCAAAATACCTGCTCTTGACTCCATGTTTTGTTATTAATTGTGTCCACTTGCACAGATTCTTTAGAGAAACTCAACAGAACCCGTGGGATTTCAACAGCCAACTGAGCAGGCACATTGTCTATGACTGTATTAGGGTCTTGGTTGAGTGAGATGATCTTGAAAAGAAGCCAAAAAGCAAGTTAGGCCAAGCACTAACAAATTAAGGTCTCATGGCTTTGTGAAATAATAATTCCTGGGATTTTAGGATTTTAAAGGCAAATTGAATATGCGTTCAGTTTTTTCTCATAATCAGTTTGTAGGATGCTGAGAATGAATATACCTTAGAGACAAAAGTCTGCTGCACAATTTCTGGGGCTTGTATTATATTGGTGATAAACTGCTGACTTTTAGAGGCAGCAAGAAGTTCAGAAGAAGAAATGCTGTTGATTGCTGCTGAGGGAACACCAGTTATTAGAGTTCCCAGTGACATCAGGGCAGAAGAATTGTTGATCTGTTGATGAAATATATGTCTTTAGATCCATGAAGGAATGAATTATCAGGTAGAGGCCATTAATGTGCCATGGCTGCTAAAAACTCTAATGCTATACTTTTTAAAACAGGAGAAAAATGGCAAGCAACATATGTCATTTAGACCAGATGATGGAAGTGACTTTACCTGAAAGTCCCCAGCAGTTATGGATCGTACTACTGCAAGGGCTTGACCCAGGTTCCAGCCAGTTACAGAACTCATGGTTGGTAAAGATGACACAAGGACATTAAATGAAGCTGAGGCAATCTGTCCTATTGTGAATTTTGCAGCATTCTGCCCCAAACTTTGGATTGTGTTTGCATCTAAGACTTAGATGTTTTCAACCAAATTTGCTAATACCTGAGAAAAAATAAATGAAATAATTAGTTATTGGTTTGGAACTGTGGCTGTAACAAATTGTAATATTCTTTAAATAAAAAAAGATTAAAATGCATTACTTTTTACCACTCACCACTGAATTATTTGTACCATTGCAGAAATTCTTCAGTTCTGTTAGAATACTTATACTCTGCATCTGGCTCAAGCCAGTATATGCATAGGATGGGACTGAACAAAGAAAGAGACCTGGAAGTCTAAAACAGAAGAAACAGAATTTAGATTTGGATAATAATAATACATTTATTTGTACATTTATTAATTTGGCTAACACTCTCCTTCAAAGTTCAGAGTAAAAACACTTACAAATAATCCTACAATGTTTTCTTTTTAAATCCCAGCATACTATCTTGCACATGACAAAAATGTGAAACTCAATTTACCGCAAAGGATTGAAGTTGGGGTTGTACGGGTATAATTGTAAGGTGTAATATGAAATGACATCCTGAGGTATGGCTGTGTTGTTGAAGAGTTGGATATTTTCATAATTCTCCAAGAATAACTGTATCTGTTAGAACAAACAAATACATAAAATATATATGCTTTATAATTTGGGGAATTGTGAAAAAACACAAGACAAAACATGTATCTATATATACGCAACTACCAAATACCAGAAGTTTATATATATAAAGACCAACATGTATTTGCTACTGCTTTCAAATACTTCAGAACTGACAATTTCTTTTAATTACTGAAATAATTCTATTGTTTTAGTAAGTAAAAATATTTATGGAGCATACTTGATCACTTGGGACAAATGACTTCAGGTCATCCAGCGTGATGAAGGTGATGAACACACCAATGTAATTGACAAACCAAGCAGTAGAATTCAGTTGCCTATCAGTGGCATTATAACATTTCGGAGGTGTCCCTGAAAGAAAACAAAAATCATCTTACAGGCCTACAGTCTTTAATATTTGGACTTAAATTTTTATAAATGAGTAGTTGCTACAGTGCAGCTAGGTAACTACAGTTAGTTTTAATGCTTAATGTAAAATACTGCCTAAACTGTAAACTATGTAAATGCACAATGAAAATTACAGTTGTTTTTACTGTAACGCAACAGATGTGTTCTTGTAAAACATTACGTTACTAAAAATTGCATAAAAATTACTGGGCTAATGTAAGAAATATTGTTGGGGCAAACCACACCAAAGCTAAATAAATTTGTAACAAAAGCATTATCAGTTACCAGAATGTTTTATTTAATCTGCTTGCTCTTTTTTTTGGCACTGAGGTAAACATCACCATCAGAGGTGAGAACTGAATGTCATGTGTTCCTTCATAGGCTGCTGTTTTCACCTGTACTACTTTGCCTACAGCAGGTTTTACACAGTGATGTGAAACAAACAGGTTGGGGACGAAATTTTGTATAACCAAATGCAAGTTTTGCATAATACTAACATTGTCCCCGTATTTACCAATCATGTATAGTTTGCTTTGAAAATTCTGGTAGTTGCAGAAATTTGTGTATCTTAATTACTAGATTTTTTAAAAATCTAGTTTTTAAAATGATTAAACATGATTAAAAGATAATTTACCTGTGTTCAGGTAAGACCTAATGGTATTGTACACGTCTTTCCGAGTGAAATCTGTGTTGTTATAGATGACGTTCTCTCCAAGAACAGACACACTGAAAGAATACAAATTGTAAATACAGAGCATTGCAAGTATTTTACCTGGTTATGCAGAATGACATCTCTAGGTAAGACTATGTATTCCTAAAGACAATAGAAATCCACTGTTTATGGTCTATTGACTAGTATAACTTTAAATAACAGCAAACAAATTGATATCTTACAGGCTCCTAAATGCTAGACAGCTAGCACCATGGATTTCTGAGAAACTGATGAGATCCTTGGTGAGGAATTTTATGTACTTCCTCAGACTTTTCTGAAACCATGCATTGACATCTGTTTGGTTCTCATTGCTGAGGGCTAATGGCCAGACACAATGCAAGACTGATTTTCCTAAGGATTCTGGAACATTCACCTGAAAAAAATATAATTATAAAAATAATTATTATGAAGTAGAACTGGAAGCACTAATTGAAGGTACATGTCTTTGTCTGAAAAAACAGTTCACTACATACAAATTAAGAACTCGTTGTATTTTCTTTGAAGGACCATGTTTAATGTCACTAATAAGTGTTTTTGTTATACTGTATATTGTTGTGTATTTAAATTGTTTAGCCATGATTTTCCTATGCTAAAATATTTATGGAAAACTTGCATTTTACCAGATAGGTATTCAGTTTATTTTTCCATTGGAAAATTACAATTTTTTATTTGATTTGTAACTTTTAGATTTGTAAGTGAACTGAGGATTAAAAGTACACTACAACATTTCTTTCTAGTGCAACTTAAGTTGTACTTACAGTTTCCAGAAAACTATTCACCATGCTGTACTGGCTGAGAAGAATACAGAGATCTGTGATGTTGTCAATGACATTGGCTTGGCTAAAGTAATCACCAAGCTCGGGCACAAGAACTGAGTTGATGAGCTGCAATGCAGAAATTACATGGTTGTGAGTAGGTCGAAGTCACTAGCTTCTTCACATAAATAAGTGCCTTAAAATGTTGAACTACAGGAATGTTTCTAATAGCAGAACAGAAATAAATTTTATTTTTATCAGTTACCTCAGGTTGGCGATTATTTGGCATTAATGAAAGGAATGTGGTTAAATTAGGAAACCCAAAGTCACGGAAGGATTTTCTCAGGAATACAAAGAAACTCCCATTTGTATAGCAACGTACTGCAGTTGGTTCTGTGTGGAAATGATACAAATCATGAACACAACAGTGAATGAAAAGTAAAAATAAAATATAGATATTCATATCCATGTTTTTATTACCCTAGTTTCAGACAGTACCTTTGAGTGAATGTACTATGTTGTTGTAGATTTCATTTTGGATTTCATTATCCAGTAAGGAGTGAATATTGCTCAGTTCATCAATGCTGAAAAACAATAGAGCTTCAAAACAGGGAAAAAGAAATACCAAACTACCTAAGAAATGTATTCTTTATGAAACCATAAACTTACAGTTTTTGGACTGTGCTACAGTTTCTGTTGATCACAATGTTAAAGAAAGCTGGCACTTGACGTGCTGTCAGACTTGACAACAAGGGACTTAGCCTATTTCTAAGCCATAAAAGAATTTCTGATTCAGGGATTGATGGAGCAGATAGATTTCCCTTATCAAGGACTTCTTGGAGCAATGTGGATTTTACTTCATAATTGTAACTGTCTTCATTTTTCTGAAATAAGAAGAAGTTTTTCAAAACCTAGCCAAGTGCACTTAACTTCAGGTTAGATTTTTTTTTTTTTACATCTGTATACCTGAATAACAGGAGAAACTATGTCAAAAAATGATGCTAGGGAGGAAGAAGTCATGACTGTCATGATTTTTGTCACATCCTCTTGTCTTTTCAGTTGACCAGGGGTAGCTGAGAGCTGAATAATCTGTGTTTGACTGAGAAGGCCAGCAACATCCACCTAGAGGAAAAATATCAAAGTTATTGTTTTATAACAGAAATAAGTGTTAAAAGCTGACATTTTTGTCCAACGCAGTTTGTATCGTTCAGTTAAAATGGAACAAATGAATGAAACTTCATTAATCCCAGGGGGAATTTACATAATATTACAGAAGCATACACGTACAAAAACATGATGATGGGGGGAAAAAACAGTTAGACAGAACCTGGACCAAGACTGGACAAAAACTAGAAAGCAATATTTGTATGATTTACCCAGGTATACAATATGCAAACACTGAGTATGTAATCATGTAAACACCATCGACACAACAAGACTTACTCCATTGAAGTTCTTATTCAGTTTTATGAAATCTTGATATGATGCATAGGTTCCAAATTGTCCAAAATTTTTAACAAGCCAATCTCTGCTACTTTCATTAGCAAGGGTGCAAGAGAACCCTGCAACAAATAGATCAAATATTAAACGATTACATTTACATTTGTTCATTTAGTGAACATTTTTCTCCAAAGCAATGTAGATGTCAGAGAACAATACAAAAAGTAGAAATAAGACATGGGATTCTTGAACAGTCAAACTGTTGCCACTACACAGTATACATTATACAGTATACAGAATCGGGTATACGTTACACAAGTAGCTGCATATAGGCTTTTCAGTTAGTAAACAAATTGTTTAAACGCAAGACTTTATTGAGCACATAGAAGATCATTGTGTAAGAAGCCAGTTATAAGACACTTATTATATGTACAGAGAGATTCAGTAGTTCAAACTAAAATAGTGGCAAAAACAAACAAAAGATGTTAAACAGCTCGTAAACAAACAAAAAAACATAATAATATGCTTACCATCTTCTGACTGACCCATCAGAAAATGGATTGCAAATTGATAAAATATAACAGAGTGGTCCAAAGAAAGTAATGAAGAAATCTTGTTAAAGCCTTGCAATCTGCAAATAGACAATTAAAACAAAAAATAATGAATTAACGAAATCAATGAAAACCGAGAAAAATAATTAAGGCAAATCTTAAAGAAGCTGATATGCCACTTACATTGAATGATAAGACTCACAGCTGATATTTCCTGGAATAACACCCAAGGTGCCAGAACTAATACTTGGTAAAAGAATGGGCAAATACGATTGGAACCAGACCGCGTAGTTTTCTGGCGTGAAGCGGTTGAATGCAGGTGCCAGTGCTGTCAGAGTTAAGTTTAGCATGGTGTCCCTCACAGCTGAGTTGGAGATGAGTGTCAGGTTTGCCTGAAAAAGACTGGGTTTACATGTAGGCGATGGCTCACATTTGCCTGTAGAGCCGTGCGTGCACAGCTGCGGACAATGTGCAAACTTAAAGCGAAACTGGCGTGAAACCCTCAGGTGAGGGCACCTACCTTGTGTGCGGCCTGCACAAACGCTGAGAAGAACTCGTCGAGTTGCCCCACATCTGATGATGTCGAGAAGCTGCGGAAAACATCAGTTACGATGGTCTCGTTGTCGAGGGCGCCGGTGCTGGGATCCAGTAATAGTTGTGCTTTTTGGCTTGGGGCGAGGGAGCTCAGAAGGTCCAGCTGAAGGGCAGACAGAGAAATGAGAACGTTTTGCGCGTTGCGATGTTTGCCGTGACTGCAGCATAACATTCCAGACGTTCAGCGGCCACTAAACTGAAATGCACAGAAGCACGCTTGTGCATTTCAAACATAACGGAAAGAAGAAATGGGAGAAAAACGATAGCTGTACCCCTGTAATGTTGAAGTCCTTCAGGTCCGAGTAACTTGCATATTGAGAGAAATGTCCTAAATTGATGCTGAGCCATTCGGAGTTGTTGTGAATATTGTTTCGACAGCCTAAAAAAGAAAAAGAGACAGAAGTGGAATTAAAGCAGGGTCAGTTGAGCAACGTGCGAAACGCAATGTAACAACACAATGATATGAACGCGTATTACAAGAGGGGAAAAAAATAAGAAAATCCCACAACACCGTGCTATTTGCGCTGCGGAAAAGAAAAGACGAGAAAACCACGTTTGTTGCAAAACCGTGTTGTGCGTGCAGCGGCGGAAGCTGTTTGAATCATACCAGGGTCATTGATTTGTGCAATGGACTGCTTGAGGTGGGCCACTAAAATCGCGCCGAGCTCCTGTGCTCTCTGTGAGGTCAGTTGCCCGAACACGCTATTAATTCCGGAAAGACTGCAAAAAATAAAGACGTAAATCAATCGATAAATCTTAAATACGAATAAAAGAGGAGCAGAAAAGCTTCGATGCCCGGACATTTGGCAAACTGCGGTCCACCACTCACTTCCATCGTTCAGTCACATTGATATTGTCTGTAAGAAAACCCTTGTGCTTGTCCTTTCTAGCCACGTTGAAGGGTGTTTTACAAGAAAGGCAGTTCCTAACTTACACGATTTGGTAATTGGTGCAATTGGTGCCGTTGATTGCGATGGTAAGCATCTCCGCACTTAAACTGGGAAGCAGATACTTTAGCTTCACACCGAACCACGCGGCCCAGTCCTGGGCCTTAAATACGGGGAAATGGCTCCTGATGATGCTGAATGTGTGATTCATCATGATGTCTCTTACAGCAGGACTGACATCCGGAGACTGTAGGGGAAAGAAGTGAAAAGAAAAAAAAAAAAAAAAAACACAAAATAAGTGCCCCGTGAACCTGACTTCTTTCTACGTTGACAGCGTCACTTGGCTGCATTTATCCAGGTCACAGGTTTGCAGGTAAGAAATGGCGGGCATCATCAGCTGAGCGAGCGTCTTGCGGATTTGCTTTTTGTGCGAGTTACCTTTGATGGTGCGAGCAATTGAGTGAGAAATTCATCAACATTCCGGAAAGAGTCCCCTTTCTCCAGTTGCTGGAAGACGGCAGTGATCTGGTCTGTGTTGTTCAGGGCTCCGGAGATCAGCGTCAGTTGTGCTATTTGGCTTGGGGTCTGCAGCGACAAGGAGTCGAACTGCAAAAGAAAGAAAGGAAGGTTGAAGAAGAATTCGGTGGCCATCGCATTGGAATCGTTGTTATGGAAAGCGATGCGCTCGGCTCGGGCACAATTCAGGTTCTCCTGGGACTTACCGCGGAGAAATTTTCGTTGAGCGTCATTAAATCTTCCAGTGGCGCAAAGGCAGAGAAGTTTCCAAAGTTCTTTTGAAGCCAGTCTAAGCTCCCACCGGTGTTGGAGACACAGCCTGCATCTGAAATGGACAGAAAGGAAGGTGAATTCCTCCGTCTCCCTCGCGCATCCGCAAGCGGAGGACTTAGTGCGGGGAAAGAAGGCCGCACGTGTGAGAGCGTCAAACGTCGGTAAGAGCGTTTGTGTGGAGCAATGACGTGGCTCAAAACCCACGTGAGGCTGAGTGAGACAGTTTATATACCTGTGGAGTTCTTCCTTGACAGGAACGGGTGGATGAAATAAGTGTAAACAGACTTTTGCTGCGCCTCTCCCATCGATGGCATTTGTTCACTCATGGCTTTTATTCTGTGAACGGGTAAAGAAAGCGTTTCCAGTCAGCGACCGACCGAATCGTCGTTAATGAGAAATGCGGCAGCTTTGAAAGTTTGCGTGGCAGAGAAAGCCGTGCGCATACGTACACAGCCTGGTAGGTGTCGCAGCTGAAGTTCTTTGTGCTGAGACATGACAGAAACTCTTGAGAGAGAGATGGCAAGAAAGGTTGGAGCCTCCTCTGGAACCACAGGTTGATAAAGGCGACATCTTGAAGCTGTGCATCAGTGAAGTTATTAATTCTGAGCTCTTGAATGGCATCAAGGATCCAGGGTTTCTTCATGAAGGAACTGCCGACGGGGTGGGACTACAAAGGGTAAAATGAAAAGGAAAAAGAAAGAAAGAAGGAAAAAGAGAAGAAAAATCAAACCCCTGCTACGACTGCAAGCAAAATTGCGAAAGTCACATATCGCTGCCTGGAGTAGGCTCAGTGGGAAAGGTACCAGAGCCGAATACGAGTCCAGGGCTTCGTCCACGACTGCGGAGGCTTTGGTGAGCGTAAGCTTCCAGGTGGCAACCGAGTTACTCAAGTTGCTGGCCATTTCGCACGTGAACAGAGTGACCAAATTTTCCTTGGTAAATTGCTGCTGCTGCTGCAGGAAGAGGGCACATGAACAAGGAGCGTTAGGAAATCGGCTGGCCCTGGAAAGACTTGCGCAACTTTGTCCAGTCCTTGAAAATTTAGAAACGGAAATGAACTCGATGCAATTCGATCCACTGCATTCGGCTGCGTGATGCGAGGACGAGGTACGTACGGATGAACAGGCGTAGTGCGCAATGCTGAAATTGCAGGGTGCTCCGGAGGTGTTCTCAGGGGCCCCAAACAGGTCATAAGGAATTCTGCGGATGAGAAATACGTGAAGTGAAGCAAGGAAAGAAAACAGTGAATGGGATACTTCCAAAGTTCACTGCAAGATGCTTCGGCGGCTGCTAAGTTGGTCTGCAAGTCTCGTTCTGACTGAAAAAAGACCCACCGTTGCAGTGTGGAACAGATGCTCACCTCTGCCAAGACAATGAGAACACGAGGTTGTGTTTTAAAACGTGAAGAAATTACGTCCTATAATTATATGTGTATTACGAAATCGGAGAGTATGTTTTCCTGTCACAGACTCACCATCGACTGGCGCAACGTTGCACTGGCGGAAGTGAAGAAGAAATAAATTAGTTACAAGAATAAGTAAAAGGGTACATTGACGTCATAGTGGTGCACAAGGCCCCGTTCAGAATTGTGTCTCTGAGAGCCTCATTAGAACTAACCCGGCCAAGGACTGGAAGCGTAGCACAACCTTGGAAAGGAAAGAGAAAAAAACAGCGGAAGACGACATCAGTGACAAGTCACGGAGTCATTAGGTTTTCACTGTCTTTCTGAGCGACATGAAGTGAGTGAAGAAAAGGCGTGGGGGTGGTAGGGAGAATTCCTCACAAAACAGTGCTCCGTTAATGAAAGGAGGAGGTAAAAGCGCAATTGGAAATGACAAAAGTTACTTGTGGGTAACCGACTTTGTGGAGCTCTCTGGATCAGCAGGGCCTTACTTGACCGAACGCCTTGGCTGAGTTCAGTGGGAAGGGATGCCAGACTTTGATCGAGCCCGATGAAACTGGGAAAAGACAGAATGAGAAGGATTCAACATTTCCTTGTCGATAACATGCAAAACGAAAGAGCTGTTTTCAGCGATTTAGCGCCCCGTTGAGAAGCAGTCTCGAAGTCACGTACATGGCACGGTACGAGTCACAGCTGATGTTCCTGGGGATTGCATCCAGACTGGTGGGATTAATGCTGGCCATCAGGACAACTAGGTTGACTTGGAACCAGACCGCATAGTTTTCTGGCGTGAAGCGGTTGAATGCAGGTGCCAGTGCTGTCAGAGTTAAGTTTAGCATGGTGTCCCTCACAGCTGAGTTGGAGATGAGTGTCAGGTTTGCCTGAAAAAGACTGGGTTTACATGTAGGCGATGGCTCACATTTGCCTGTAGAGCCGTGCGTGCACAGCTGCGGACAATGTGCAAACTTAAAGCGAAACTGGCGTGAAACCCTCAGGTGAGGGCACCTACCTTGTGTGCGGCCTGCACAAACGCTGAGAAGAACTCGTCGAGTTGCCCCACATCTGATGATGTCGAGAAGCTGCGGAAAACATCAGTTACGATGGTCTCGTTGTCGAGGGCGCCGGTGCTGGGATCCAGTAATAGTTGTGCTTTTTGGCCTGGGGAGAGGGAGCTCAGAATTTCCAGCTGAAAAATTATTGAAAAAAATCAGAATATTAGCCATATATGAAAATACACACACACACACACACACATTTCCAGAACCGCTTGTCCCTCACGGGGTCACGGGAAACCGGAGCCTACCCGGCAACACAGGGCGTAAGGCCGGAGGGGGAAGGGGACACACCCAGGACGGGACGCCAGTCCGTCGCAAGGCACCCCAAGCGGGACTCAAACCCCAGACCCACCAAAGAGCAGGACTGCGGTCCAACCCACTGCGCCACCGCATCCCCTATATGAAAATATTTTTCTTTTATTTTTTCAAAATTTTTTTTTCGATATATTAAGAAAAATTGCTCTACATGCATACCAGAGACATATTTGTATTTATTGTCAGGAGGTGTTGTATGGTTCCATATTTTAAAAATTTTCCAAAATTTCTTTCCAACCAATTTGTAGTGTTCTTTGATTCTGAGAGACATCCTGTGGATTAAATCAGTGAAATTTGTTTATCAAACTATAGATAGTTTTTAGATATAGTCTTTGTCAAGAGCACAAGTAATTGCACGTTTTTGTAATATTTAGAATACCTGACATGTCTTTCCTTGATAAGAAGGTATATATGAAGTCAGCATAGATCAGGTCTTGTGTTGTTGTCTTTAGTGTGTCAAACTGATCATTTAGGCCTTTCACTCTGTAATTTTGAAAAAAAGTACTCATTATTGAAGGTTGATTTTGTAGTTTTTATTAGAAAAATGTTTCAACAGAAAGTCTTTGGGTATAATAATATCCTCACATGACTTGGTAGGACTGACAGCTGAAGTTTTTTGCACTGAGGAATTGTATGTACTCTTCACTTATATACTGTAAGAGAGGCTTGAGTCTTGTTTGGAACCATAAATTCATGTAGGCAGCATTCTGTAGGTTTTCATGACTGGTGTTTAAAGTCCCAAATAATTTCATGATATCAGAGTTGGTTATGTTGAGTTTCTGAAAAAAATTAAAAAAGTGATTTGTCAGTTCCTTTTTCCATGCATGTCTGGGGCTTTCAAATACAGGAAAAAACAAGCAAACTCAACACATCCTTTCTTGGACTCAAAACCCAGGCCCAGCAGGCACTTCAAGAGCTTTGAGGTACCAGCTTCATTTACTGCCTCACTTCAGTCACCGTATTATATATACTCTTGTTTCCTTTAAACTTGCAACATTTGTAGCTGTATTTTATTTATTTTCCATTTTCTGATTGTTTTAATTATATACTCTAGCACAAATATATCCTACCAGATTTTCATAGATGTTCAGAGTTGATTGCATAATTTCTCTTAAGTAGTTTTCCAGCACCAACAATTTTTCCCCTGTGAAGCCTTCATTCATGTAGGCTGTACAAATCATGTAGCTGGTAATGCTGTCAAGACCATTCAAAATCTGAAAAAAGAAATATTGTCCTAAATAAACATTTACATGCAAAAGAATAAAAAGCTGCTCTGTAGATTCATTGCACTTTAAATGTTAGTGTTTATCAGAAGCAGCAAAAAACATATCACATATTTTAGTTTCAAGTGATTGTGGGTCATGTTAATTCTGACTTTTTATAATTGTAGCAAGGATATGCATGTTAGTATAATTATTTGTTTGTTTGTTCGTTTGTTCATTCATCCATACATTCGCTCATTCATAACAGTTTGGATATTAGAAGGTCCTATTTGACAATCGTACAGCCTAAGGCAGGATACTGTGGACCAATTGTCAAAATCATTGAAATTTTCCTGAATCCTGCATGAAAGTACGAATTAATATTTTTACTGTGTATTTATGTGATGGGGGGGTGCGGTGGCGCAGTGGGTTGGACCGCAGTCCTACTCTCCGGTGGGTCTGGGGTTCGAGTCCCGCTTGGGGTGCCTTGTGACGGACTGGCGTCCCGTCCTGGGTGCGTCCCCTTCCCCCTCCGGCCTTACGCCCTGTGTTGCCGGGTAGGCTCCGGTTCCCCGTGACCCCGTAAGGGACAAGCGGTTCTGAAAATGTGTGTGTGTGTGTGTGTATTTATGTGATAAGTAATGATTCTTCCTGCTATGAACAAATGCCTGCCACATGACCTACCCATGAACTTGCATAATCTGCAATGTCTGCATTACAGGTTGTGACAGAGGTGTTGCTTTCTGTCACGTTTTGATGAAAAACCCTGCAGTAAAAGTTTAACTTAATATTACATTATCACGGTATACATGTAGAATTTAAGTAAATATTGTTGACACACAGAGCAGGTGAAATAAATGCTCTAGCTGCGCATCAGTGTTTTAATATTAAGTTATACACACCCCTTTCTGAGAACATCTTGGTTTGTTCCTGAAATAAAAAAATAAAGGTTGATAAATGTATACAGTATATATTTATGTGCAAATTTATCCTTACATTGATTATGTGTAAAACTGAAATAAAAAGCAGAGAATTGTGTTTGCCACCTTACCATTTACATTTGTTGTGGTAAACTGCAATAAAAACATTTATGATTAGTAAAAATACAAGTTAAAAGGGTTGTTAATGGACTTATTTCTTGGTTTGAAAATTGGAAACACTCAGTACAGCAATAACGGAAGTTTATGAAATCTAATGAGACTAGAAATGAAAAACACCTGTCCAAAGGCTGAAGAAGTTAGACAGCCTAGTGCAAATAATAGAAAAAAAATGTAAGCATATCATTAAAACAACAAACATCAAAGGCTTTAAGCTTATCGTGATCATTGTGTTTTAACTCACCAATTCCAATGACCATCAGTGCCAGGAAACACATGATGTTAGAGCAGCTGCCCATCCTCAAGTTGGGAAGCATCTCATGTGGAACAACAAGGTGCAAAAAAATAAATACATAATTTAGAAGAAAGGATTTTTGGTTTTGCATTTTTCAGTAATAGTGTGACCCATGCTTATGCGGCCAGCCAGAAGATAATAAATAAAACATCAGATCAGTTCGCTTCTGCAACATGTACCGCTTGTCCCAGGTGTTTCTAAGTTCTCTTGATTATAAGATGATGGACTTGTTATGTTATCACACACACTTTCTGAACCTCTTGTCCCATACAGGGTCATGGGGAACTGGAACTTAACCCAATAACTCAGGGCGCAAGGCTGGAGGGGGAGGGGACACACCCAGGACAGGACACCAGTCCATCACAAGGCACCCCAAGCAGGACTCAAACCCCAGACCCACCGGAGAGCAGGACTGCAGTCCAACCCACTGCGCCACTGCGCCACCGCACCCTCTGTTATATAACCATTCAGTCAATAATCAAGATTCAATAGCTGTTTGTGGAGAGGATGGATAATAAAAATAAGTATCTCAAATTGGCTTTAGTTTTTAATGTATCTTTTTTCTTTAATGTATCTTGTCAATATATCATCTTTAAAGCATCTTAATTATAATTTTAAATATTTAAATAGTTTTTAAAAATTTCTTACAGTTACTTGTAAGAATTTAACAGAAGCTAACTTGAACATAATTCAAGGGACACCTGTATTATTAAACATTTATTCAATGTAAATGGAAAAAAGTGACTGGATTTATGAACAATCTGTTTGTTTACAGAGGGGGTGTGGTGGCGCAGTGGGTTGGACCGGGTCCTGCTTTCCGGTGGGTCTGGGGTTAGAGTCCCACTTGGGGTGCCCTGCAATGGACTGGCATCCCGTTCTGGGTGTATCCCTATCCCCCTCTGGCCTTCCGCCCTGTGCTGCAGGGTAGGTTCTGGTTCCCCGCAACCCCGTATGGGACGAGCGGTTCTAAAAATGTGTGTGTGTGTGTGTGTGTGTGTGTGTTTACAAACAGGCTTTCATATCAGTTGTGTTTGCAAGCTAAAATTGTATTGTTATATATTTGTGTACAAATACAGCTACAAATACAACTACCTATTTAATTATGTTATAATATTTTTGGAGGTTTTTTTTATACATTTTAGTTCTAAATTAATTAGTTGTTAAATGGTTAGAGAGCAGGTTTACTTCAGAGAAAAAAACTTTCCATTTTTTTGTTGTGTTTTACACACACACACACATTGTCTGAAACCAGTTCTTCTAATTGGGGTCACGACGAACTGGAGTATAACCTGGCCACACAGGATGCAAGGCTGGAGGAGGAGGAGGGGCTACACCCTGGACAGGACGCCAGTCTGCTGGAAGGCACCCCAAGCAGGATTTGAATCCCTGACCCGCCACACAGTGGGACGCAACCAAACCCGCTATGCAACCACGCCTCCCTCTTGTTGTGTTTTAGGAGGCACAATAAAAGTAACCTTTAGGTGGCGACACATTCATACAAACACACACACACACACACACACACTTTCTGAACCGCTTGTCCCATACGGGGTCGCGGGGAACCGGAGCCTAACCCAACAACTCAGGGCGTAAGGCCGGAGGGGGAGGGGCCATACCCAGGATGGGATGCCAGTCCTTTGCAAGACACCCCAAGCGGGACTCAGAGCAGGACCCGGTCCAACCCACTGCTCCACTGCACCACCGTTCCCCCCCCTTCATACAAACATTTGCACACAAAAATTAACAAATTGTACTTTTAAGTCTGCATTTGACAGCCAGTTTTCAGTGTCTTCAGAGTCTTGCCTATGTGGCGTTAAAGTCAGAGTTAAATTGAAATTTATGCATTGCATTTTTTTGATTTGCTCATTTCTTTTACAAATTCTGTCTGTTTACGTTTGTCACACATGCTATATTGCACCTTGAGGCTTCAATGATAAAAGTATCTTTCTGATCAGAGCTTTTAGAAATCCAAATAGCCTTTTCAACAATATGAATTATTGAAGAACCCATTTTTGATCATGCATAAATATTTAAATTTTAACTTTTTCTAAAGCTCTTCGCACATGCTTTGACAAGTGTAACTAATCGAGATACATGGAAATTACTTAATTGATATATTTGCCATATTTTTTTAATCATTAGTTTCATCAATAGGCACAATAAGAAAATTTGTAGTTTAATCAAAATTTAATCTTTACAGTATAATAAACACACCCCCCTAAAAACTTTTTAGGAATGTGCACAATTTACAAAATTATATGCAATTCACACACACACACACACACATTTTCAGAACCGCTCGTCCCTTACGGGGTCACGGGGAACCGGAGCCTACCCGGCAACACAGGGCGTAAGGCCAGAGGGGGAAGGGGACGCACCCAGGACGGGACGCCAGTCCGTCACAAGGCACCCCAAGCGGGACTCGAACCCCAGACCCACCGGAGAGTAGGACTGCGGTCCAACCCACTGCGCCACCGCACCCCATATGCAATTCAATTAATATTATTTTCTACAAATAATGAAAAAGACAATAATGATAATAAATCTTTGAGTGTATGCATACCCGTTTCACTATGCGCACATATCCACACTCAACCATAAAATGTAAAATTGTATTTATGTGTCTTTGTTCCACGGGGGGTGCGGTGGCGCAGTGGGTTGGACCGGGTCCTGCTCTCCGGCAGGTCTGGGGTTCAAGTCCCCCTTGGGGTGCCTTGTGACGGACTGGCGTCCCGTCCTGGGTGTGTCCCCTCTCCCTCTGGCCTTACTCCCTGTGTTGCCGGGTAGGCTCTGGTTCCCCACGACCCTGTATGGCAAGCGGTTCCGAAAGTGTGTGTGTCTTTGTTCCTTTGTAAAAATAACTCTTTGATTCTGATGGAACTTCACATACCTCCTAGTAATCCTTCAGCTCCTGGTTTGGAACAAAATATCAGCAAGAATAGGTTGTTACAAGATTTCTCGATAATGCATTTGACTCTTGCAAATATCTATTCCTAGCATCATATGGCACAGAAATGCTTACCTGATGGTTTGCAAAAGGAAAACGTATCTAACTGGTATGAAGCAAAAAAGAAGTGAAGTGACATTTCAGCTCATCAGTCAGGTTAAATGGGTGTGCACTGGATGTGTCATGCAGCAGCAGGTGGGACTGGAAATGTATACATAGTAAAGGTGGTATGAATATGTAAGGCATGTTAGGGTATATAAAAACAAAGCAATAAAGTCCATTTTAAAAGAGTTATTTTTTTGTTGTTTTCTCTGGAATACATTGGTGTGTCAAATAAGTTTAAATTTATCATAAAAAAAGCACAGGTTTGAAGAATCTAATCTATGTTATCTGCATAGACTGATTTACCAAGATTTTTTTTAAAAAAGTACGTTGTCACAAAACTGGAGTGATTCTTTTGATTTAACAAAACTTTCTGACAACTGATTACCTTCGAACATTTCAAAACTATTATTATTGTGAACTAATATTTTTTTTTTTAAAAAAAGAGTATATATACATAAAGAGTCATGACAAAGTAAATATACCCCATGGAAAATTTTGCCTTTTTCAGCAACTTGGGTCATACAGACTTTTGTCTTCATTTAAACAGTTTCTGTAGATAAAGGTTCTGCTCTAGACACTGGCTTCTCATCTGGTACACCTCATTCTAACTTTGTGCATTTGAAGTTGTGATAAATGTAGCAGTGTACTTACTTTTTCCATGTAACAAATCTGTATTTTTGTTTCTTTAAATTATAAAAAGGACTACATAGTGTGAGTTTGATGTATCATTTGTTCAAGTATATCACCTTTATATATAGGCAGTGATTAAATGAAGATTAAATGGCTGCATGTCCTAATTTGTTGAAATAGGCAAAACTTTCCATGGGGCGTACTTACTTTTTTCACATGACTGTAGTTCTCAGAAAAGAGTTTTATCATGCAAAACATTCCTGCATGAGTCATGCTTGGAGATTGTTGTACCCAATGAAGGAGCTGTGTGACATGCCTTTTCTGGAGAACAACTTTGCTGGGTTGCAGCTTCTGACTTTTGCTGCAGTGATGATATCCATAAGTTCCAATTGGCTTGGGGTCACCATGCAGGAGGCTGGGAGCTTTCTTTTGGGTGGGGAGGCTTTGTGAGATCCATTGTACCAGCAGGGGACTGGGATGTTTTAGAATTTGGGCATATGTGAAATATTGCTCAAGCTTTTTGATAAGCTTTTGGTGCTGCTGGTGTTCAAGCAAGCACTTTCAGGGATGATGTGGAAAGTCACCGACATAAAGAATTTAACAAAAATACTTAAGATTTTAGAAATACCTAAAACTGCTGTGACGCTTTGGGGTCTTGGCCAGGATTTTACTCCTTGTACTTTTTCTCATCCATGACGCAACACAGAACCAAAAAATTATGTTAGCGTCTGGTGACACAGGCATTTCGATCTGTAAAGTATTACAAATTAAAAAGAGAGATTTACTGAAGAAGACACAAACATGTTTTTACTCCTAAACAGCTTCTCTAAGTGCTCATTGTATATTGCTTATAATACAGAAGTCTAGGCTTTGGTAGACATAAAGACAGCACACCCAGAAATGGCAAATATATGTACATGCACAGAGCGACGGGTCAGGATCAAAAGATTACTATATCATAGATATAATCGTGTAGCAATTGTAATTAATTACAGATTACAAAAGTCCTTAGAATTGTCAAGTAGATCAAATGTCAATGTTTCAAGTGGAAGAAATTCAAATACCTCAGTCATCCACATGCTGACAAAGAGAACTTCTGGTGTAAACCACAGAATTAAAAGGCATTTCATTGCCAAATGTGTAAGAATCATTTGTCTACGTAGCATAACAGTATACTATACAAAGAAGTTTGAGTTGGGTCTTAAAGAAATGAATGGCTTTTGATGGTCTGTTCTGGAGACGCAACTTTGTTCCATAATAGCCACGAGAGATGCAATAACTTTCATAAGATTTCTTACTTTGAGTCCTAGGCATCTAGCCAGTTGAGCCCCATTAATGATTTCAGTTCAGGAACTGATCAACAGTGCTGGACTAAGATGAGTTCCATCTATGGGTGCTACATGTGCTCAGGAGCAGTTGTTCATCACAGACTGATGGGCTGATAAAATCAGGGGACGGAGCCTGGGCTACGGCTGGAGGTAGGGTTAAGGCCGGAGCCAGGGTTAGGGTTCGGGCTAGGACAAGTGCTGGAGCCCGGCTAAGGGTTTCAGCTCTTTGCAGGGCCGGCGCTGTGGCTTGCGCAGCAGCCAGAGTTCTGCTGGGAGCTAGGGTTAGGGCTGGAGATAGGGTCGGGGACGGAGCATGGTCTATGGCTGGAGGTAGGGTTCAGGCCGGAGCTAGGGTTAGGGTTCGGACTCGAGCAAGTGCTGGAGCCCGGCTAAGGGTTTCAGCTTTTTGCGGGGCCGGCGCTGTGGCTTGCGCAGCAGCCAGAGTTCAGCTGGGAGCTAGGGTTAGGGCTGGAGATAGGGTCGGGGCCGGAGCCTGGGCTATGGCTGGAGGTAGGGTTAAGGCCGGAGCTAGGGTTAGGGTTCGGGCTAGGGCAAGTGCTGGAGCCCGGCTAAGGGTTTCAGCTCTTTGCGGGGCCGGCGCTGTGGCTTGCGCAGCAGCCAGAGTTCAGCTGGGAGCTAGGGTTAGGGCTGGAGATAGGGTCGGGGCCGGAGCCTGGGCTATGGCTGGAGGTAGGGTTAAGGCCGGAGCTAGGGTTAGGGTTCGGGCTAGGGCAAGTGCTGGAGCCCGGCTAAGGGTTTCAGCTTTTTGCGGGGCCGGCGCTGTGGCTTGCGCAGCAGCCAGAGTTCAGCTGGGAGCTAGGGTTAGGGCTGGAGATAGGGTCGGGGCCGGAGCCTGGGCTATGGCTGGAGGTAGGGTTAAGGCCGGAGCTAGGGTTAGGGTTCGGGCTAGGGCAAGTGCTGGAGCCCGGCTAAGGGTTTCAGCTCTTTGCGGGGCCGGCGCTGTGGCTTGCGCAGCAGCCAGAGTTCAGCTGGGAGCTAGGGTTAGGGCTGGAGATAGGGTCGGGGACGAAGCATGGTCTATGGCTGGAGGTAGGGTTAAGGCCGGAGCTAGGGTTAGGGTTCGGGCTAGGGCAAGTGCTGGAGCCCGGCTAAGGGTTTCAGCTCTTTGCGGGGCCGGCGCTGTGGCTTGCGCAGCAGCCAGAGTTCAGCTGGGAGCTAGGGTTAGGGCTGGAGATAGGGTCGGGGCCGGAGCCTGGGCTATGGCTGGAGGTAGGGTTAAGGCCGGAGCTAGGGTTAGGGTTCGGGCTAGGGCAAGTGCTGGAGCCCGGCTAAGGGTTTCAGCTTTTGCGGGGCCGGCGCTGTGGCTTGCGCAGCAGCCAGAGTTCAGCTGGGAGCTAGGGTTAGGGCTGGAGATAGGGTCGGGGCCGGAGCCTGGGCTATGGCTGGAGGTAGGGTTAAGGCCGGAGCTAGGGTTAGGGTTCGGGCTAGGGCAAGTGCTGGAGCCCGGCTAAGGGTTTCAGCTCGTTGCGGGGCCGGCGCTGTGGCTTGCGCAGCAGCCAGAGTTCAGCTGGGAGCTAGGGTTAGGGCTGGAGATAGGGTCGGGGCCGGAGCCTGGGCTATGGCTGGAGGTAGGGTTAAGGCCGGAGCTAGGGTTAGGGTTCGGGCTAGGGCAAGTGCTGGAGCCCGGCTAAGGGTTTCAGCTCTTTGCGGGGCCGGCGCTGTGGCTTGCGCAGCAGCCAGAGTTCAGCTGGGAGCTAGGGTTAGGGCTGGAGATAGGGTCGGGGCCGGAGCCTGGGCTATGGCTGGAGGTAGGGTTAAGGCCGGAGCTAGGGTTAGGGTTCGGGCTAGGGCAAGTGCTGGAGCCCGGCTAAGGGTTTCAGCTCTTTGCGGGGCCGGCGCTGTGGCTTGCGCAGCAGCCAGAGTTCAGCTGGGAGCTAGGGTTAGGGCTGGAGATAGGGTCGGGGCCGGAGCCTGGGCTATGGCTGGAGGTAGGGTTAAGGCCGGAGCTAGGGTTAGGGTTCGGGCTAGGGCAAGTGCTGGAGCCCGGCTAAGGGTTTCAGCTCTTTGCGGGGCCGGCGCTGTGGCTTGCGCAGCAGCCAGAGTTCAGCTGGGAGCTAGGGTTAGGGCTGGAGATAGGGTCGGGGCCGGAGCCTGGGCTATGGCTGGAGGTAGGGTTAAGGCCGGAGCTAGGGTTAGGGTTCGGGCTAGGGCAAGTGCTGGAGCCCGGCTAAGGGTTTCAGCTCTTTGCGGGGCCGGCGCTGTGGCTTGCGCAGCAGCCAGAGTTCAGCTGGGAGCTAGGGTTAGGGCTGGAGATAGGGTCGGGGCCGGAGCCTGGGCTATGGCTGGAGGTAGGGTTAAGGCCGGAGCTAGGGTTAGGGTTCGGGCTAGGGCAAGTGCTGGAGCCCGGCTAAGGGTTTCAGGCTCTTTGCGGGGCCGGCGCTGTGGCTTGCGCAGCAGCCAGAGTTCAGCTGGGAGCTAGGGTTAGGGCTGGAGATAGGGTCGGGGCCGGAGCATGGGCTATGGCTGGAGGTAGGGTTAAGGCCGGAGCTAGGGTTAGGGTTCGGGCTAGGGCAAGTGCTGGAGCCCGGCTAAGGGTTTCAGCTCTTTGCGGGGCCGGCGCTGTGGCTTGCGCAGCAGCCAGAGTTCAGCTGGGAGCTAGGGTTAGGGCTGGAGATAGGGTCGGGGCCGGAGCCTGGGCTATGGCTGGAGGTAGGGTTAAGGCCGGAGCTAGGGTTAGGGTTCGGGCTAGGGCAAGTGCTGGAGCCCGGCTAAGGGTTTCAGCTCTTTGCGGGGCCGGCGCTGTGGCTTGCGCAGAAGCCAGAGTTCAGCTGGGAGCTAGGGTTAGGGCTGGAGATAGGGTCGGGGCCGGAGCCTGGGCTATGGCTGGAGGTAGGGTTAAGGCCGGAGCTAGGGTTAGGGTTCGGGCTAGGGCAAGTGCTGGAGCCCGGCTAAGGGTTTCAGCTCTTTGCGGGGCCGGCGCTGTGGCTTGCGCAGCAGCCAGAGTTCAGCTGGGAGCTAGGGTTAGGGCTGGAGATAGGGTCGGGGCCGGAGCCTGGGCTATGGCTGGAGGTAGGGTTAAGGCCGGAGCTAGGGTTAGGGTTCGGGCTAGGGCAAGTGCTGGAGCCCGGCTAAGGGTTTCAGGCTCTTTGCGGGGCCGGCGCTGTGGCTTGCGCAGCAGCCAGAGTTCAGCTGGGAGCTAGGGTTAGGGCTGGAGATAGGGTCGGGGCCGGAGCCTGGGCTATGGCTGGAGGTAGGGTTAAGGCCGGAGCTAGGGTTAGGGTTCGGGCTAGGGCAAGTGCTGGAGCCCGGCTAAGGGTTTCAGGCTCTTTGCGGGGCCGGCGCTGTGGCTTGCGCAGCAGCCAGAGTTCAGCTGGGAGCTAGGGTTAGGGCTGGAGATAGGGTCGGGGCCGGAGCCTGGGCTATGGCTGGAGGTAGGGTTAAGGCCGGAGCTAGGGTTAGGGTTCGGGCTAGGGCAAGTGCTGGAGCCCGGCTAAGGGTTTCAGCTCTTTGCGGGGCCGGCGCTGTGGCTTGCGCAGCAGCCAGAGTTCAGCTGGGAGCTAGGGTTAGGGCTGGAGATAGGGTCGGGGCCGGAGCCTGGGCTATGGCTGGAGGTAGGGTTAAGGCCGGAGCTAGGGTTAGGGTTCGGGCTAGGGCAAGTGCTGGAGCCCGGCTAAGGGTTTCAGCTCTTTGCGGGGCCGGCGCTGTGGCTTGCGCAGCAGCCAGAGTTCAGCTGGGAGCTAGGGTTAGGGCTGGAGATAGGGTCGGGGCCGGAGCCTGGGCTATGGCTGGAGGTAGGGTTAAGGCCGGAGCTAGGGTTAGGGTTCGGGCTAGGGCAAGTGCTGGAGCCCGGCTAAGGGTTTCAGCTCTTTGCGGGGCCGGCGCTGTGGCTTGCGCAGCAGCCAGAGTTCAGCTGGGAGCTAGGGTTAGGGCTGGAGATAGGGTCGGGGCCGGAGCCTGGGCTATGGCTGGAGGTAGGGTTAAGGCCGGAGCTAGGGTTAGGGTTCGGGCTAGGGCAAGTGCTGGAGCCCGGCTAAGGGTTTCAGCTCTTTGCGGGGCCGGCGCTGTGGCTTGCGCAGCAGCCAGAGTTCA
The DNA here is from genome assembly GCF_900964775.1 of Scleropages formosus. Lineage (NCBI taxonomy): Eukaryota > Metazoa > Chordata > Actinopteri > Osteoglossiformes > Osteoglossidae > Scleropages > Scleropages formosus. Next base: position 6,932,168 of record NC_041825.1, on the reverse strand, counting down.
GCTGGGAGCTAGGGTTAGGGCTGGAGATAGGGTCGGGGCCGGAGCCTGGGCTATGGCTGGAGGTAGGGTTAAGGCCGGAGCTAGGGTTAGGGTTCGGGCTAGGGCAAGTGCTGGAGCCCGGCTAAGGGTTTCAGCTCTTTGCGGGGCCGGCGCTGTGGCTTGCGCAGCAGCCAGAGTTCAGCTGGGAGCTAGGGTTAGGGCTGGAGATAGGGTCGGGGCCGGAGCCTGGGCTATGGCTGGAGGTAGGGTTAAGGCCGGAGCTAGGGTTAGGGTTCGGGCTAGGGCAAGTGCTGGAGCCCGGCTAAGGGTTTCAGCTCTTTGCGGGGCCGGCGCTGTGGCTTGCGCAGCAGCCAGAGTTCAGCTGGGAGCTAGGGTTAGGGCTGGAGATAGGGTCGGGGCCGGAGCCTGGGCTATGGCTGGAGGTAGGGTTAAGGCCGGAGCTAGGGTTAGGGTTCGGGCTAGGGCAAGTGCTGGAGCCCGGCTAAGGGTTTCAGCTCTTTGCGGGGCCGGCGCTGTGGCTTGCGCAGCAGCCAGAGTTCAGCTGGGAGCTAGGGTTAGGGCTGGAGATAGGGTCGGGGCCGGAGCCTGGGCTATGGCTGGAGGTAGGGTTAAGGCCGGAGCTAGGGTTAGGGTTCGGGCTAGGGCAAGTGCTGGAGCCCGGCTAAGGGTTTCAGCTCTTTGCGGGGCCGGCGCTGTGGCTTGCGCAGCAGCCAGAGTTCAGCTGGGAGCTAGGGTTAGGGCTGGAGATAGGGTCGGGGCCGGAGCCTGGGCTATGGCTGGAGGTAGGGTTAAGGCCGGAGCTAGGGTTAGGGTTCGGGCTCGGGCAAGTGCTGGAGCCCGGCTAAGGGTTTCAGCTCTTTGCGGGGCCGGCGCTGTGGCTTGCGCAGCAGCCAGAGTTCAGCTGGGAGCTAGGGTTAGGGCTGGAGATAGGGTCGGGGCCGGAGCCTGGGCTATGGCTGGAGGTAGGGTTAAGGCCGGAGCTAGGGTTAGGGTTCGGGCTAGGGCAAGTGCTGGAGCCCGGCTAAGGGTTTCAGCTCTTTGCGGGGCCGGCGCTGTGGCTTGCGCAGCAGCCAGAGTTCAGCTGGGAGCTAGGGTTAGGGCTGGAGATAGGGTCGGGGCCGGAGCCTGGGCTATGGCTGGAGGTAGGGTTAAGGCCGGAGCTAGGGTTAGGGTTCGGGCTAGGGCAAGTGCTGGAGCCCGGCTAAGGGTTTCAGCTCTTTGCGGGGCCGGCGCTGTGGCTTGCGCAGCAGCCAGAGTTCAGCTGGGAGCTAGGGTTAGGGCTGGAGATAGGGTCGGGGCCGGAGCCTGGGCTATGGCTGGAGGTAGGGTTAAGGCCGGAGCTAGGGTTAGGGTTCGGGCTTGGGCAAGTGCTGGAGCCCGGCTAAGGGTTTCAGCTCTTTGCGGGGCCGGCGCTGTGGCTTGCGCAGCAGCCAGAGTTCAGCTGGGAGCTAGGGTTAGGGCTGGAGATAGGGTCGGGGCCGGAGCCTGGGCTATGGCTGGAGGTAGGGTTAAGGCCGGAGCTAGGGTTAGGGTTCGGGCTAGGGCAAGTGCTGGAGCCCGGCTAAGGGTTTCAGGCTCTTTGCGGGGCCGGCGCTGTGGCTTGCGCAGCAGCCAGAGTTCAGCTGGGAGCTAGGGTTAGGGCTGGAGATAGGGTCGGGGCCGGAGCCTGGGCTATGGCTGGAGGTAGGGTTAAGGCCGGAGCTAGGGTTAGGGTTCGGGCTAGGGCAAGTGCTGGAGCCCGGCTAAGGGTTTCAGCTCTTTGCGGGGCCGGCGCTGTGGCTTGCGCAGCAGCCAGAGTTCAGCTGGGAGCTAGGGTTAGGGCTGGAGATAGGGTCGGGGCCGGAGCCTGGGCTATGGCTGGAGGTAGGGTTAAGGCCGGAGCTAGGGTTAGGGTTCGGGCTAGGGCAAGCGCTGGAGCCCGGCTAAGGGTTTCAGCTCTTTGCGGGGCCGGCGCTGTGGCTTGCGCAGCAGCCAGAGTTCAGCTGGGAGCTAGGGTTAGGGCTGGAGATAGGGTCGGGGCCGGAGCCTGGGCTATGGCTGGAGGTAGGGTTAAGGCCGGAGCTAGGGTTAGGGTTCGGGCTAGGGCAAGTGCTGGAGCCCGGCTAAGGGTTTCAGCGTTTTGCGGGGCCGGCGCTGTGGCTTGCGCAGCAGCCAGAGTTCAGCTGGGAGCTAGGGTTAGGGCTGGAGATAGGGTCGGGGCCGGAGCCTGGGCTATGGCTGGAGGTAGGGTTAAGGCCGGAGCTAGGGTTAGGGTTCGGGCTAGGGCAAGTGCTGGAGCCCGGCTAAGGGTTTCAGGCTCTTTGCGGGGCCGGCGCTGTGGCTTGCGCAGCAGCCAGAGTTCAGCTGGGAGCTAGGGTTAGGGCTGGAGATAGGGTCGGGGCCGGAGCCTGGGCTATGGCTGGAGGTAGGGTTAAGGCCGGAGCTAGGGTTAGGGTTCGGGCTAGGGCAAGTGCTGGAGCCCGGCTAAGGGTTTCAGCTCTTTGCGGGGCCGGCGCTGTGGCTTGCGCAGCAGCCAGAGTTCAGCTGGGAGCTAGGGTTAGGGCTGGAGATAGGGTCGGGGCCGGAGCCTGGGCTATGGCTGGAGGTAGGGTTAAGGCCGGAGCTAGGGTTAGGGTTCGGGCTAGGGCAAGTGCTGGAGCCCGGCTAAGGGTTTCAGCTCTTTGCGGGGCCGGCGCTGTGGCTTGCGCAACAGCCAGAGTTCAGCTGGGAGCTAGGGTTAGGGCTGGAGATAGGGTCGGGGCCGGAGCCTGGGCTATGGCTGGAGGTAGGGTTAAGGCCGGAGCTAGGGTTAGGGTTCGGGCTAGGGCAAGTGCTGGAGCCCGGCTAAGGGTTTCAGCTCTTTGCGGGGCCGGCGCTGTGGCTTGCGCAGCAGCCAGAGTTCAGCTGGGAGCTAGGGTTAGGGCTGGAGATAGGGTCGGGGCCGGAGCCTGGGCTATGGCTGGAGGTAGGGTTAAGGCCGGAGCTAGGGTTAGGGTTCGGGCTAGGGCAAGTGCTGGAGCCCGGCTAAGGGTTTCAGCTCTTTGCGGGGCCGGCGCTGTGGCTTGCGCAGCAGCCAGAGTTCAGCTGGGAGCTAGGGTTAGGGCTGGAGATAGGGTCGGGGCCGGAGCCTGGGCTATGGCTGGAGGTAGGGTTAAGGCCGGAGCTAGGGTTAGGGTTCGGGCTAGGGCAAGTGCTGGAGCCCGGCTAAGGGTTTCAGCTCGTTGCGGGGCCGGCGCTGTGGCTTGCGCAGCAGCCAGAGTTCAGCTGGGAGCTAGGGTTAGGGCTGGAGATAGGGTCGGGGCCGGAGCCTGGGCTATGGCTGGAGGTAGGGTTAAGGCCGGAGCTAGGGTTAGGGTTCGGGCTAGGGCAAGTGCTGGAGCCCGGCTAAGGGTTTCGGGCTCTTTGCGGGGCCGGCGCTGTGGCTTGCGCAGCAGCCAGAGTTCAGCTGGGAGCTAGGGTTAGGGCTGGAGATAGGGTCGGGGCCGGAGCCTGGGCTATGGCTGGAGGTAGGGTTAAGGCCGGAGCTAGGGTTAGGGTTCGGGCTAGGGCAAGTGCTGGAGCCCGGCTAAGGGTTTCAGCTCTTTGCGGGGCCGGCGCTGTGGCTTGCGCAGCAGCCAGAGTTCAGCTGGGAGCTAGGGTTAGGGCTGGAGATAGGGTCGGGGCCGGAGCCTGGGCTATGGCTGGAGGTAGGGTTAAGGCCGGAGCTAGGGTTAGGGTTCGGGCTAGGGCAAGTGCTGGAGCCCGGCTAAGGGTTTCAGCTCTTTGCGGGGCCGGCGCTGTGGCTTGCGCAGCAGCCAGAGTTCAGCTGGGAGCTAGGGTTAGGGCTGGAGATAGGGTCGGGGCCGGAGCCTGGGCTATGGCTGGAGGTAGGGTTAAGGCCGGAGCTAGGGTTAGGGTTCGGGCTAGGGCAAGTGCTGGAGCCCGGCTAAGGGTTTCAGCTCGTTGCGGGGCCGGCGCTGTGGCTTGCGCAGCAGCCAGAGTTCAGCTGGGAGCTAGGGTTAGGGCTGGAGATAGGGTCGGGGCCGGAGCCTGGGCTATGGCTGGAGGTAGGGTTAAGGCCGGAGCTAGGGTTAGGGTTCGGGCTAGGGCAAGTGCTGGAGCCCGGCTAAGGGTTTCAGCTCTTTGCGGGGCCGGCGCTGTGGCTTGCGCAGCAGCCAGAGTTCAGCTGGGAGCTAGGGTTAGGGCTGGAGATAGGGTCGGGGCCGGAGCCTGGGCTATGGCTGGAGGTAGGGTTAAGGCCGGAGCTAGGGTTAGGGTTCGGGCTAGGGCAAGTGCTGGAGCCCGGCTAAGGGTTTCAGCTCTTTGCGGGGCCGGCGCTGTGGCTTGCGCAGCAGCCAGAGTTCAGCTGGGAGCTAGGGTTAGGGCTGGAGATAGGGTCGGGGCCGGAGCCTGGGCTATGGCTGGAGGTAGGGTTAAGGCCGGAGCTAGGGTTAGGGTTCGGGCTAGGGCAAGTGCTGGAGCCCGGCTAAGGGTTTCAGCTCTTTGCGGGGCCGGCGCTGTGGCTTGCGCAGCAGCCAGAGTTCAGCTGGGAGCTAGGGTTAGGGCTGGAGATAGGGTCGGGGCCGGAGCCTGGGCTATGGCTGGAGGTAGGGTTAAGGCCGGAGCTAGGGTTAGGGTTCGGGCTAGGGCAAGTGCTGGAGCCCGGCTAAGGGTTTCAGCTCTTTGCGGGGCCGGCGCTGTGGCTTGCGCAGCAGCCAGAGTTCAGCTGGGAGCTAGGGTTAGGGCTGGAGATAGGGTCGGGGCCGGAGCCTGGGCTATGGCTGGAGGTAGGGTTAAGGCCGGAGCTAGGGTTAGGGTTCGGGCTAGGGCAAGTGCTGGAGCCCGGCTAAGGGTTTCAGCTCTTTGCGGGGCCGGCGCTGTGGCTTGCGCAGCAGCCAGAGTTCAGCTGGGAGCTAGGGTTAGGGCTGGAGATAGGGTCGGGGCCGGAGCCTGGGCTATGGCTGGAGGTAGGGTTAAGGCCGGAGCTAGGGTTAGGGTTCGGGCTAGGGCAAGTGCTGGAGCCCGGCTAAGGGTTTCAGCTCTTTGCGGGGCCGGCGCTGTGGCTTGCGCAGCAGCCAGAGTTCAGCTGGGAGCTAGGGTTAGGGCTGGAGATAGGGTCGGGGCCGGAGCCTGGGCTATGGCTGGAGGTAGGGTTAAGGCCGGAGCTAGGGTTAGGGTTCGGACTCGGGCAAGTGCTGGAGCCCGGCTAAGGGTTTCAGCTCTTTGCGGGGCCGGCGCTGTGGCTTGCGCAGCAGCCAGAGTTCAGCTGGGAGCTAGGGTTAGGGCTGGAGATAGGGTCGGGGCCGGAGCCTGGGCTATGGCTGGAGGTAGGGTTAAGGCCGGAGCTAGGGTTAGGGTTCGGGGTAGGGCAAGTGCTGGAGCCCGGCTAAGGGTTTCAGCTCTTTGCGGGGCCGGCGCTGTGGCTTGCGCAGCAGCCAGAGTTCAGCTGGGAGCTAGGGTTAGGGCTGGAGATAGGGTCGGGGCCGGAGCCTGGGCTATGGCTGGAGGTAGGGTTAAGGCCGGAGCTAGGGTTAGGGTTCGGGCTAGGGCAAGTGCTGGAGCCCGGCTAAGGGTTTCAGCTCTTTGCGGGGCCGGCGCTGTGGCTTGCGCAGCAGCCAGAGTTCAGCTGGGAGCTAGGGTTAGGGCTGGAGATAGGGTCGGGGCCGGAGCCTGGGCTATGGCTGGAGGTAGGGTTAAGGCCGGAGCTAGGGTTAGGGTTCGGGCTAGGGCAAGTGCTGGAGCCCGGCTAAGGGTTTCAGCTCTTTGCGGGGCCGGCGCTGTGGCTTGCGCAGCAGCCAGAGTTCAGCTGGGAGCTAGGGTTAGGGCTGGAGATAGGGTCGGGGCCGGAGCCTGGGCTATGGCTGGAGGTAGGGTTAAGGCCGGAGCTAGGGTTAGGGTTCGGACTCGGGCAAGTGCTGGAGCCCGGCTAAGGGTTTCAGCTTTTTGCGGGGCCGGCGCTGTGGCTTGCGCAGCAGCCAGAGTTCAGCTGGGAGCTAGGGTTAGGGCTGGAGATAGGGTCGGGGCCGGAGCCTGGGCTATGGCTGGAGGTAGGGTTAAGGCCGGAGCTAGGGTTAGGGTTCGGGCTAGGGCAAGTGCTGGAGCCCGGCTAAGGGTTTCAGCTCTTTGCGGGGCCGGCGCTGTGGCTTGCGCAGCAGCCAGAGTTCAGCTGGGAGCTAGGGTTAGGGCTGGAGATAGGGTCGGGGCCGGAGCCTGGGCTATGGCTGGAGGTAGGGTTAAGGCCGGAGCTAGGGTTAGGGTTCGGGCTAGGGCAAGTGCTGGAGCCCGGCTAAGGGTTTCAGCTCTTTGCGGGGCCGGCGCTGTGGCTTGCGCAGCAGCCAGAGTTCAGCTGGGAGCTAGGGTTAGGGCTGGAGATAGGGTCGGGGCCGGAGCCTGGGCTATGGCTGGAGGTAGGGTTAAGGCCGGAGCTAGGGTTAGGGTTCGGGCTAGGGCAAGTGCTGGAGCCCGGCTAAGGGTTTCAGCTCTTTGCGGGGCCGGCGCTGTGGCTTGCGCAGCAGCCAGAGTTCAGCTGGGAGCTAGGGTTAGGGCTGGAGATAGGGTCGGGGCCGGAGCCTGGGCTATGGCTGGAGGTAGGGTTAAGGCCGGAGCTAGGGTTAGGGTTCGGGCTAGGGCAAGTGCTGGAGCCCGGCTAAGGGTTTCAGCTCTTTGCGGGGCCGGCGCTGTGGCTTGCGCAGCAGCCAGAGTTCAGCTGGGAGCTAGGGTTAGGGCTGGAGATAGGGTCGGGGCCGGAGCCTGGGCTATGGCTGGAGGTAGGGTTAAGGCCGGAGCTAGGGTTAGGGTTCGGGCTAGGGCAAGTGCTGGAGCCCGGCTAAGGGTTTCAGCTCTTTGCGGGGCCGGCGCTGTGGCTTGCGCAGCAGCCAGAGTTCAGCTGGGAGCTAGGGTTAGGGCTGGAGATAGGGTCGGGGCCGGAGCCTGGGCTATGGCTGGAGGTAGGGTTAAGGCCGGAGCTAGGGTTAGGGTTCGGGCTAGGGCAAGTGCTGGAGCCCGGCTAAGGGTTTCAGCTCTTTGCGGGGCCGGCGCTGTGGCTTGCGCAGCAGCCAGAGTTCAGCTGGGAGCTAGGGTTAGGGCTGGAGATAGGGTCGGGGCCGGAGCCTGGGCTATGGCTGGAGGTAGGGTTAAGGCCGGAGCTAGGGTTAGGGTTCGGGCTAGGGCAAGTGCTGGAGCCCGGCTAAGGGTTTCAGCTCTTTGCGGGGCCGGCGCTGTGGCTTGCGCAGCAGCCAGAGTTCAGCTGGGAGCTAGGGTTAGGGCTGGAGATAGGGTCGGGGCCGGAGCCTGGGCTATGGCTGGAGGTAGGGTTAAGGCCGGAGCTAGGGTTAGGGTTCGGGCTAGGGCAAGTGCTGGAGCCCGGCTAAGGGTTTCAGCTCTTTGCGGGGCCGGCGCTGTGGCTTGCGCAGCAGCCAGAGTTCAGCTGGGAGCTAGGGTTAGGGCTGGAGATAGGGTCGGGGCCGGAGCATGGGCAATGGCTGGAGGTAGGGTTAAGGCCGGAGCTAGGGTTAGGGTTCGGGCTAGGGCAAGTGCTGGAGCCCGGCTAAGGGTTTCAGCTCTTTGCGGGGCCGGCGCTGTGGCTTGCGCAGCAGCCAGAGTTCAGCTGGGAGCTAGGGTTAGGGCTGGAGATAGGGTCGGGGCCGGAGCCTGGGCTATGGCTGGAGGTAGGGTTAAGGCCGGAGCTAGGGTTAGGGTTCGGGCTAGGGCAAGTGCTGGAGCCCGGCTAAGGGTTTCAGCTCTTTGCGGGGCCGGCGCTGTGGCTTGCGCAGCAGCCAGAGTTCAGCTGGGAGCTAGGGTTAGGGCTGGAGATAGGGTCGGGGCCGGAGCCTGGGCTATGGCTGGAGGTAGGGTTAAGGCCGGAGCTAGGGTTAGGGTTCGGGCTAGGGCAAGTGCTGGAGCCCGGCTAAGGGTTTCAGCTCGTTGCGGGGCCGGCGCTGTGGCTTGCGCAGCAGCCAGAGTTCAGCTGGGAGCTAGGGTTAGGGCTGGAGATAGGGTCGGGGCCGGAGCCTGGGCTATGGCTGGAGGTAGGGTTAAGGCCGGAGCTAGGGTTAGGGTTCGGGCTAGGGCAAGTGCTGGAGCCCGGCTAAGGGTTTCAGCTTTTTGCGGGGCCGGCGCTGTGGCTTGCGCAGCAGCCAGAGTTCAGCTGGGAGCTAGGGTTAGGGCTGGAGATAGGGTCGGGGCCGGAGCCTGGCTATGGCTGGAGGTAGGGTTAAGGCCGGAGCTAGGGTTAGGGTTCGGGCTAGGGCAAGTGCTGGAGCCCGGCTAAGGGTTTCGGCTCGTTGCGGGGCCGGCGCTGTGGCTTGCGCAGCAGCCAGAGTTCAGCTGGGAGCTAGGGTTAGGGCTGGAGATAGGGTCGGGGCCGGAGCCTGGGCTATGGCTGGAGGTAGGGTTAAGGCCGGAGCTAGGGTTAGGGTTCGGGCTAGGGCAAGTGCTGGAGCCCGGCTAAGGGTTTCAGCTCTTTGCGGGGCCGGCGCTGTGGCTTGCGCAGCAGCCAGAGTTCAGCTGGGAGCTAGGGTTAGGGCTGGAGATAGGGTCGGGGCCGGAGCGTGGCTATGGCTGGAGGTAGGGTTAAGGCCGGAGCTAGGGTTAGGGTTCGGGCTAGGGCAAGTGCTGGAGCCCGGCTAAGGGTTTCAGCTCTTTGCGGGGCCGGCGCTGTGGCTTGCGCAGCAGCCAGAGTTCAGCTGGGAGCTAGGGTTAGGGCTGGAGATAGGGTCGGGGCCGGAGCCTGGGCTATGGCTGGAGGTAGGGTTAAGGCCGGAGCTAGGGTTAGGGTTCGGGCTAGGGCAAGTGCTGGAGCCCGGCTAAGGGTTTCAGCTCTTTGCGGGGCCGGCGCTGTGGCTTGCACAGCAGCCAGAGTTCAGCTGGGAGCTAGGGTTAGGGCTGGAGATAGGGTCGGGGCCGGAGCCTGGGCTATGGCTGGAGGTAGGGTTAAGGCCGGAGCTAGGGTTAGGGTTCGGGCTAGGGCAAGTGCTGGAGCCCGGCTAAGGGTTTCAGCTCTTTGCGGGGCCGGCGCTGTGGCTTGCGCAGCAGCCAGAGTTCAGCTGGGAGCTAGGGTTAGGGCTGGAGATAGGGTCGGGGCCGGAGCCTGGGCTATGGCTGGAGGTAGGGTTAAGGCCGGAGCTAGGGTTAGGGTTCGGGCTAGGGCAAGTGCTGGAGCCCGGCTAAGGGTTTCAGCTTTTTGCGGGGCCGGCGCTGTGGCTTGCGCAGCAGCCAGAGTTCAGCTGGGAGCTAGGGTTAGGGCTGGAGATAGGGTCGGGGCCGGAGCCTGGGCTATGGCTGGAGGTAGGGTTAAGGCCGGAGCTAGGGTTAGGGTTCGGGCTAGGGCAAGTGCTGGAGCCCGGCTAAGGGTTTCAGCTCTTTGCGGGGCCGGCGCTGTGGCTTGCGCAGCAGCCAGAGTTCAGCTGGGAGCTAGGGTTAGGGCTGGAGATAGGGTGCGGGGCCGGCGCTGTGGCTTGCGCAGCAGCCAGAGTTCAGCTGGGAGCTAGGGTTAGGGCTGGAGATAGGGTCGGGGCCGGAGCCTGGCCTATGGCTGGAGGTAGGGTTAAGGCCGGAGCTAGGGTTAGGGTTCGGGCTAGGGCAAGTGCTGGAGCCCGGCTAAGGGTTTCAGGCTCTTTGCGGGGGCCGGCGCTGTGGCTTGCGCAGCAGCCAGAGTTCAGCTGGGAGCTAGGGTTTAGGGCTGGAGATAGGGTCGGGGCCGGAGCCTGGGCTATGGCTGGAGGTAGGGTTAAGGCCGGAGCTAGGGTTAGGGTTCGGGCTAGGGCAAGTGCTGGAGCCCGGCTAAGGGTTTCAGCTCTTTGCGGGGCCGGCGCTGTGGCTTGCGCAGCAGCCAGAGTTCAGCTGGGAGCTAGGGTTAGGGCTGGAGATAGGGTCGGGGCCGGAGCCTGGGCTATGGCTGGAGGTAGGGTTAAGGCCGGAGCTAGGGTTAGGGTTCGGGCTAGGGCAAGTGCTGGAGCCCGGCTAAGGGTTTCAGGCTCTTTGCGGGGCCGGCGCTGTGGCTTGCGCAGCAGCCGGAGTTCAGCTGGGAGCTAGGGTTAGGGCTGGAGATAGGGTCGGGGCCGGAGCCTGGGCTATGGCTGGAGGTAGGGTTAAGGCCGGAGCTAGGGTTAGGGTTCGGGCTAGGGCAAGTGCTGGAGCCCGGCTAAGGGTTTCAGCTCTTTGCGGGGCCGGCGCTGTGGCTTGCGCAGCAGCCAGAGTTCAGCTGGGAGCTAGGGTTAGGGCTGGAGATAGGGTCGGGGCCGGAGCCTGGGCTATGGCTGGAGGTAGGGTTAAGGCCGGAGCTAGGGTTAGGGTTCGGGCTAGGGCAAGTGCTGGAGCCCGGCTAAGGGTTTCAGCTCTTTGCGGGGCCGGCGCTGTGGCTTGCGCAGCAGCCAGAGTTCAGCTGGGAGCTAGGGTTAGGGCTGGAGATAGGGTCGGGGCCGGAGCCTGGGCTATGGCTGGAGGTAGGGTTAAGGCCGGAGCTAGGGTTAGGGTTCGGGCTAGGGCAAGTGCTGGAGCCCGGCTAAGGGTTTCAGCTCTTTGCGGGGCCGGCGCTGTGGCTTGCGCAGCAGCCAGAGTTCAGCTGGGAGCTAGGGTTAGGGCTGGAGATAGGGTCGGGGCCGGAGCCTGGCTATGGCTGGAGGTAGGGTTAAGGCCGGAGCTAGGGTTAGGGTTCGGGCTAGGGCAAGTGCTGGAGCCCGGCTAAGGGTTTCAGCTCTTTGCGGGGCCGGCGCTGTGGCTTGCGCAGCAGCCAGAGTTCAGCTGGGAGCTAGGGTTAGGGCTGGAGATAGGGTCGGGGCCGGAGCCTGGGCTATGGCTGGAGGTAGGGTTAAGGCCGGAGCTAGGGTTAGGGTTCGGGCTAGGGCAAGTGCTGGAGCCCGGCTAAGGGTTTCAGCTCTTTGCGGGGCCGGCGCTGTGGCTTGCGCAGCAGCCAGAGTTCAGCTGGGAGCTAGGGTTAGGGCTGGAGATAGGGTCGGGGCCGGAGCCTGGGCTATGGCTGGAGGTAGGGTTAAGGCCGGAGCTAGGGTTAGGGTTCGGGCTAGGGCAAGTGCTGGAGCCCGGCTAAGGGTTTCAGCTCTTTGCGGGGCCGGCGCTGTGGCTTGCGCAGCAGCCAGAGTTCAGCTGGGAGCTAGGGTTAGGGCTGGAGATAGGGTCGGGGCCGGAGCCTGGGCTATGGCTGGAGGTAGGGTTAAGGCCGGAGCTAGGGTTAGGGTTCGGGCTAGGGCAAGTGCTGGAGCCCGGCTAAGGGTTTCAGCTCTTTGCGGGGCCGGCGCTGTGGCTTGCGCAGCAGCCAGAGTTCAGCTGGGAGCTAGGGTTAGGGCTGGAGATAGGGTCGGGGCCGGAGCCTGGGCTATGGCTGGAGGTAGGGTTAAGGCCGGAGCTAGGGTTAGGGTTCGGGCTAGGGCAAGTGCTGGAGCCCGGCTAAGGGTTTCAGCTCTTTGCGGGGCCGGCGCTGTGGCTTGCGCAGCAGCCAGAGTTCAGCTGGGAGCTAGGGTTAGGGCTGGAGATAGGGTCGGGGCCGGAGCCTGGGCTATGGCTGGAGGTAGGGTTAAGGCCGGAGCTAGGGTTAGGGTTCGGGCTAGGGCAAGTGCTGGAGCCCGGCTAAGGGTTTCAGCTCTTTGCGGGGCCGGCGCTGTGGCTTGCGCAGCAGCCAGAGTTCAGCTGGGAGCTAGGGTTAGGGCTGGAGATAGGGTCGGGGCCGGAGCCTGGGCTATGGCTGGAGGTAGGGTTAAGGCCGGAGCTAGGGTTAGGGTTCGGGCTAGGGCAAGTGCTGGAGCCCGGCTAAGGGTTTCAGCTCTTTGCGGGGCCGGCGCTGTGGCTTGCGCAGCAGCCAGAGTTCAGCTGGGAGCTAGGGTTAGGGCTGGAGATAGGGTCGGGGCCGGAGCCTGGGCTATGGCTGGAGGTAGGGTTAAGGCCGGAGCTAGGGTTAGGGTTCGGGCTAGGGCAAGTGCTGGAGCCCGGCTAAGGGTTTCAGCTCTTTGCGGGGCCGGCGCTGTGGCTTGCGCAGCAGCCAGAGTTCAGCTGGGAGCTAGGGTTAGGGCTGGAGATAGGGTCGGGGCCGGAGCCTGGCTATGGCTGGAGGTAGGGTTAAGGCCGGAGCTAGGGTTAGGGTTCGGGCTAGGGCAAGTGCTGGAGCCCGGCTAAGGGTTTCAGCTCTTTGCGGGGCCGGCGCTGTGGCTTGCGCAGCAGCCAGAGTTCAGCTGGGAGCTAGGGTTAGGGCTGGAGATAGGGTCGGGGCCGGAGCCTGGGCTATGGCTGGAGGTAGGGTTAAGGCCGGAGCTAGGGTTAGGGTTCGGGCTAGGGCAAGTGCTGGAGCCCGGCTAAGGGTTTCAGCTCTTTGCGGGGCCGGCGCTGTGGCTTGCGCAGCAGCCAGAGTTCAGCTGGGAGCTAGGGTTAGGGCTGGAGATAGGGTCGGGGCCGGAGCCTGGGCTATGGCTGGAGGTAGGGTTAAGGCCGGAGCTAGGGTTAGGGTTCGGGCTAGGGCAAGTGCTGGAGCCCGGCTAAGGGTTTCAGCTCTTTGCGGGGCCGGCGCTGTGGCTTGCGCAGCAGCCAGAGTTCAGCTGGGAGCTAGGGTTAGGGCTGGAGATAGGGTCGGGGCCGGAGCCTGGGCTATGGCTGGAGGTAGGGTTAAGGCCGGAGCTAGGGTTAGGGTTCGGGCTAGGGCAAGCGCTGGAGCCCGGCTAAGGGTTTCAGCTCTTTGCGGGGCCGGCGCTGAGGCTTGCGCAGCAGCCAGAGTTCAGCTGGGAGCTAGGGTTAGGGCTGGAGATAGGGTCGGGGCCGGAGCCTGGGCTATGGCTGGAGGTAGGGTTAAGGCCGGAGCTAGGGTTAGGGTTCGGGCTCGGGCAAGTGCTGGAGCCCGGCTAAGGGTTTCAGCTCTTTGCGGGGCCGGCGCTGTGGCTTGCGCAGCAGCCAGAGTTCAGCTGGGAGCTAGGGTTAGGGCTGGAGATAGGGTCGGGGCCGGAGCCTGGGCTATGGCTGGAGGTAGGGTTAAGGCCGGAGCTAGGGTTAGGGTTCGGGCTAGGGCAAGTGCTGGAGCCCGGCTAAGGGTTTCAGCTTTTTGCGGGGCCGGCGCTGTGGCTTGCGCAGCAGCCAGAGTTCAGCTGGGAGCTAGGGTTAGGGCTGGAGATAGGGTCGGGGCCGGAGCCTGGGCTATGGCTGGAGGTAGGGTTAAGGCCGGAGCTAGGGTTAGGGTTCGGGCTAGGGCAAGTGCTGGAGCCCGGCTAAGGGTTTCAGCTCTTTGCGGGGCCGGCGCTGTGGCTTGCGCAGCAGCCAGAGTTCAGCTGGGAGCTAGGGTTAGGGCTGGAGATAGGGTCGGGGCCGGAGCCTGGGCTATGGCTGGAGGTAGGGTTAAGGCCGGAGCTAGGGTTAGGGTTCGGGCTAGGGCAAGTGCTGGAGCCCGGCTAAGGGTTTCAGCTCTTTGCGGGGCCGGCGCTGTGGCTTGCGCAGCAGCCAGAGTTCAGCTGGGAGCTAGGGTTAGGGCTGGAGATAGGGTCGGGGCCGGAGCCTGGGCTATGGCTGGAGGTAGGGTTAAGGCCGGAGCTAGGGTTAGGGTTCGGGCTAGGGCAAGTGCTGGAGCCCGGCTAAGGGTTTCGGCTCTTTGCGGGGCCGGCGCTGTGGCTTGCGCAGCAGCCAGAGTTCAGCTGGGAGCTAGGGTTAGGGCTGGAGATAGGGTCGGGGCCGGAGCCTGGGCTATGGCTGGAGGTAGGGTTAAGGCCGGAGCTAGGGTTAGGGTTCGGGCTTGGGCAAGTGCTGGAGCCCGGCTAAGGGTTTCAGCTTTTTGCGGGGCCGGCGCTGTGGCTTGCGCAGCAGCCAGAGTTCAGCTGGGAGCTAGGGTTAGGGCTGGAGATAGGGTCGGGGCCGGAGCCTGGGCTATGGCTGGAGGTAGGGTTAAGGCCGGAGCTAGGGTTAGGGTTCGGGCTAGGGCAAGTGCTGGAGCCCGGCTAAGGGTTTCAGCGCTTTGCGGGGCCGGCGCTGTGGCTTGCGCAGCAGCCAGAGTTCAGCTGGGAGCTAGGGTTAGGGCTGGAGATAGGGTCGGGGCCGGAGCCTGGGCTATGGCTGGAGGTAGGGTTAAGGCCGGAGCTAGGGTTAGGGTTCGGGCTAGGGCAAGTGCTGGAGCCCGGCTAAGGGTTTCGGCTCTTTGCGGGGCCGGCGCTGTGGCTTGCGCAGCAGCCAGAGTTCAGCTGGGAGCTAGGGTTAGGGCTGGAGATAGGGTCGGGGCCGGAGCCTGGGCTATGGCTGGAGGTAGGGTTAAGGCCGGAGCTAGGGTTAGGGTTCGGGCTAGGGCAAGTGCTGGAGCCCGGCTAAGGGTTTCAGCTCTTTGCGGGGCCGGCGCTGTGGCTTGCGCAGCAGCCAGAGTTCAGCTGGGAGCTAGGGTTAGGGCTGGAGATAGGGTCGGGGCCGGAGCCTGGGCTATGGCTGGAGGTAGGGTTAAGGCCGGAGCTAGGGTTAGGGTTCGGGCTAGGGCAAGTGCTGGAGCCCGGCTAAGGGTTTCAGCTCTTTGCGGGGCTGGCGCTGTGGCTTGCGCAGCAGCCAGAGTTCAGCTGGGAGCTAGGGTTAGGGCTGGAGATAGGGTCGGGGCCGGAGCCTGGGCTATGGCTGGAGGTAGGGTTAAGGCCGGAGCTAGGGTTAGGGTTCGGGCTAGGGCAAGTGCTGGAGCCCGGCTAAGGGTTTCAGCTCTTTGCGGGGCCGGCGCTGTGGCTTGCGCAGCAGCCAGAGTTCAGCTGGGAGCTAGGGTTAGGGCTGGAGATAGGGTCGGGGCCGGAGCCTGGGCTATGGCTGGAGGTAGGGTTAAGGCCGGAGCTAGGGTTAGGGTTCGGGCTAGGGCAAGTGCTGGAGCCCGGCTAAGGGTTTCAGCTCTTTGCGGGGCCGGCGCTGTGGCTTGCGCAGCAGCCAGAGTTCAGCTGGGAGCTAGGGTTAGGGCTGGAGATAGGGTCGGGGCCGGAGCCTGGGCTATGGCTGGAGGTAGGGTTAAGGCCGGAGCTAGGGTTAGGGTTCGGGCTAGGGCAAGCGCTGGAGCCCGGCTAAGGGTTTCAGCTCTTTGCGGGGCCGGCGCTGTGGCTTGCGCAGCAGCCAGAGTTCAGCTGGGAGCTAGGGTTAGGGCTGGAGATAGGGTCGGGGCCGGAGCCTGGGCTATGGCTGGAGGTAGGGTTAAGGCCGGAGCTAGGGTTAGGGTTCGGGCTAGGGCAAGTGCTGGAGCCCGGCTAAGGGTTTCAGCTCTTTGCGGGGCCGGCGCTGTGGCTTGCGCAGCAGCCAGAGTTCAGCTGGGAGCTAGGGTTAGGGCTGGAGATAGGGTCGGGGCCGGAGCCTGGGCTATGGCTGGAGGTAGGGTTAAGGCCGGAGCTAGGGTTAGGGTTCGGGCTAGGGCAAGTGCTGGAGCCCGGCTAAGGGTTTCAGCTTTTGCGGGGCCGGCGCTGTGGCTTGCGCAGCAGCCAGAGTTCAGCTGGGAGCTAGGGTTAGGGCTGGAGATAGGGTCGGGGCCGGAGCCTGGGCTATGGCTGGAGGTAGGGTTAAGGCCGGAGCTAGGGTTAGGGTTCGGGCTAGGGCAAGTGCTGGAGCCCGGCTAAGGGTTTCAGCTTTTTGCGGGGCCGGCGCTGTGGCTTGCGCAGCAGCCAGAGTTCAGCTGGGAGCTAGGGTTAGGGCTGGAGATAGGGTCGGGGCCGGAGCCTGGGCTATGGCTGGAGGTAGGGTTAAGGCCGGAGCTAGGGTTAGGGTTCGGGCTAGGGCAAGTGCTGGAGCCCGGCTAAGGGTTTCAGCTCTTTGCGGGGCCGGCGCTGTGGCTTGCGCAGCAGCCAGAGTTCAGCTGGGAGCTAGGGTTAGGGCTGGAGATAGGGTCGGGGCCGGAGCCTGGCTATGGCTGGAGGTAGGGTTAAGGCCGGAGCTAGGGTTAGGGTTCGGGCTAGGGCAAGTGCTGGAGCCCGGCTAAGGGTTTCAGCTCTTTGCGGGGCCGGCGCTGTGGCTTGCGCAGCAGCCAGAGTTCAGCTGGGAGCTAGGGTTAGGGCTGGAGATAGGGTCGGGGCCGGAGCCTGGGCTATGGCTGGAGGTAGGGTTAAGGCCGGAGCTAGGGTTAGGGTTCGGGCTAGGGCAAGTGCTGGAGCCCGGCTAAGGGTTTCAGCTCTTTGCGGGGCCGGCGCTGTGGCTTGCGCAGCAGCCAGAGTTCAGCTGGGAGCTAGGGTTAGGGCTGGAGATAGGGTCGGGGCCGGAGCCTGGCTATGGCTGGAGGTAGGGTTAAGGCCGGAGCTAGGGTTAGGGTTCGGGCTAGGGCAAGTGCTGGAGCCCGGCTAAGGGTTTCAGCTCGTTGCGGGGCCGGCGCTGTGGCTTGCGCAGCAGCCAGAGTTCAGCTGGGAGCTAGGGTTAGGGCTGGAGATAGGGTCGGGGCCGGAGCCTGGGCTATGGCTGGAGGTAGGGTTAAGGCCGGAGCTAGGGTTAGGGTTCGGGCTAGGGCAAGTGCTGGAGCCCGGCTAAGGGTTTCAGCTCTTTGCGGGGCCGGCGCTGTGGCTTGCGCAGCAGCCAGAGTTCAGCTGGGAGCTAGGGTTAGGGCTGGAGATAGGGTCGGGGCCGGAGCCTGGGCTATGGCTGGAGGTAGGGTTAAGGCCGGAGCTAGGGTTAGGGTTCGGGCTAGGGCAAGTGCTGGAGCCCGGCTAAGGGTTTCAGCTCTTTGCGGGGCCGGCGCTGTGGCTTGCGCAGCAGCCAGAGTTCAGCTGGGAGCTAGGGTTAGGGCTGGAGATAGGGTCGGGGCCGGAGCCTGGGCTATGGCTGGAGGTAGGGTTAAGGCCGGAGCTAGGGTTAGGGTTCGGGCTAGGGCAAGTGCTGGAGCCCGGCTAAGGGTTTCAGCTCTTTGCGGGGCCGGCGCTGTGGCTTGCGCAGCAGCCAGAGTTCAGCTGGGAGCTAGGGTTAGGGCTGGAGATAGGGTCGGGGCCGGAGCCTGGGCTATGGCTGGAGGTAGGGTTAAGGCCGGAGCTAGGGTTAGGGTTCGGGCTCGGGCAAGTGCTGGAGCCCGGCTAAGGGTTTCAGCTCTTTGCGGGGCCGGCGCTGTGGCTTGCGCAGCAGCCAGAGTTCAGCTGGGAGCTAGGGTTAGGGCTGGAGATAGGGTCGGGGCCGGAGCCTGGGCTATGGCTGGAGGTAGGGTTAAGGCCGGAGCTAGGGTTAGGGTTCGGGCTAGGGCAAGTGCTGGAGCCCGGCTAAGGGTTTCAGCTCTTTGCGGGGCCGGCGCTGTGGCTTGCGCAGCAGCCAGAGTTCAGCTGGGAGCTAGGGTTAGGGCTGGAGATAGGGTCGGGGCCGGAGCCTGGGCAATGGCTGGAGGTAGGGTTAAGGCCGGAGCTAGGGTTAGGGTTCGGGCTAGGGCAAGTGCTGGAGCCCGGCTAAGGGTTTCAGCTCTTTGCGGGGCCGGCGCTGTGGCTTGCGCAGCAGCCAGAGTTCAGCTGGGAGCTAGGGTTAGGGCTGGAGATAGGGTCGGGGCCGGAGCCTGGGCTATGGCTGGAGGTAGGGTTAAGGCCGGAGCTAGGGTTAGGGTTCGGGCTAGGGCAAGTGCTGGAGCCCGGCTAAGGGTTTCAGCTCTTTGCGGGGCCGGCGCTGTGGCTTGCGCAGCAGCCAGAGTTCAGCTGGGAGCTAGGGTTAGGGCTGGAGATAGGGTCGGGGCCGGAGCCTGGCCTATGGCTGGAGGTAGGGTTAAGGCCGGAGCTAGGGTTAGGGTTCGGGCTAGGGCAAGTGCTGGAGCCCGGCTAAGGGTTTCAGCTCTTTGCGGGGCCGGCGCTGTGGCTTGCGCAGCAGCCAGAGTTCAGCTGGGAGCTAGGGTTAGGGCTGGAGATAGGGTCGGGGCCGGAGCCTGGGCTATGGCTGGAGGTAGGGTTAAGGCCGGAGCTAGGGTTAGGGTTCGGGCTAGGGCAAGTGCTGGAGCCCGGCTAAGGGTTTCAGCTCTTTGCGGGGCCGGCGCTGTGGCTTGCGCAGCAGCCGGAGTTCAGCTGGGAGCTAGGGTTAGGGCTGGAGATAGGGTCGGGGCCGGAGCCTGGGCTATGGCTGGAGGTAGGGTTAAGGCCGGAGCTAGGGTTAGGGTTCGGGCTAGGGCAAGTGCTGGAGCCCGGCTAAGGGTTTCAGCTCTTTGCGGGGCCGGCGCTGTGGCTTGCGCAGCAGCCAGAGTTCAGCTGGGAGCTAGGGTTAGGGCTGGAGATAGGGTCGGGGCCGGAGCCTGGGCTATGGCTGGAGGTAGGGTTAAGGCCGGAGCTAGGGTTAGGGTTCGGGCTAGGGCAAGTGCTGGAGCCCGGCTAAGGGTTTCAGCTTTTTGCGGGGCCGGCGCTGTGGCTTGCGCAGCAGCCAGAGTTCAGCTGGGAGCTAGGGTTAGGGCTGGAGATAGGGTCGGGGCCGGAGCCTGGCTATGGCTGGAGGTAGGGTTAAGGCCGGAGCTAGGGTTAGGGTTCGGGCTAGGGCAAGTGCTGGAGCCCGGCTAAGGGTTTCAGCTCTTTGCGGGGCCGGCGCTGTGGCTTGCGCAGCAGCCAGAGTTCAGCTGGGAGCTAGGGTTAGGGCTGGAGATAGGGTCGGGGCCGGAGCCTGGGCTATGGCTGGAGGTAGGGTTAAGGCCGGAGCTAGGGTTAGGGTTCGGGCTAGGGCAAGTGCTGGAGCCCGGCTAAGGGTTTCAGCTCTTTGCGGGGCCGGCGCTGTGGCTTGCGCAGCAGCCAGAGTTCAGCTGGGAGCTAGGGTTAGGGCTGGAGATAGGGTCGGGGCCGGAGCCTGGGCTATGGCTGGAGGTAGGGTTAAGGCCGGAGCTAGGGTTAGGGTTCGGGCTAGGGCAAGTGCTGGAGCCCGGCTAAGGGTTTCAGCTCTTTGCGGGGCCGGCGCTGTGGCTTGCGCAGCAGCCAGAGTTCAGCTGGGAGCTAGGGTTAGGGCTGGAGATAGGGTCGGGGCCGGAGCCTGGCTATGGCTGGAGGTAGGGTTAAGGCCGGAGCTAGGGTTAGGGTTCGGGCTAGGGCAAGTGCTGGAGCCCGGCTAAGGGTTTCAGCTCTTTGCGGGGCCGGCGCTGTGGCTTGCGCAGCAGCCAGAGTTCAGCTGGGAGCTAGGGTTAGGGCTGGAGATAGGGTCGGGGCCGGAGCCTGGGCTATGGCTGGAGGTAGGGTTAAGGCCGGAGCTAGGGTTAGGGTTCGGGCTAGGGCAAGTGCTGGAGCCCGGCTAAGGGTTTCAGCTTTTTGCGGGGCCGGCGCTGTGGCTTGCGCAGCAGCCAGAGTTCAGCTGGGAGCTAGGGTTAGGGCTGGAGATAGGGTCGGGGCCGGAGCCTGGCCTATGGCTGGAGGTAGGGTTAAGGCCGGAGCTAGGGTTAGGGTTCGGGCTAGGGCAAGTGCTGGAGCCCGGCTAAGGGTTTCAGCTCTTTGCGGGGCCGGCGCTGTGGCTTGCGCAGCAGCCAGAGTTCAGCTGGGAGCTAGGGTTAGGGCTGGAGATAGGGTCGGGGCCGGAGCCTGGGCTTTGGCTGGAGGTAGGGTTAAGGCCGGAGCTAGGGTTAGGGTTCGGGCTAGGGCAAGTGCTGGAGCCCGGCTAAGGGTTTCAGGTTTTTTGCGGGGCCGGCGCTGTGGCTTGCGCAGCAGCCAGAGTTCAGCTGGGAGCTAGGGTTAGGGCTGGAGATAGGGTCGGGGCCGGAGCCTGGGCTATGGCTGGAGGTAGGGTTAAGGCCGGAGCTAGGGTTAGGGTTCGGGCTAGGGCAAGTGCTGGAGCCCGGCTAAGGGTTTCAGCTCTTTGCGGGGCCGGCGCTGTGGCTTGCGCAGCAGCCAGAGTTCAGCTGGGAGCTAGGGTTAGGGCTGGAGATAGGGTCGGGGCCGGAGCCTGGGCTATGGCTGGAGGTAGGGTTAAGGCCGGAGCTAGGGTTAGGGTTCGGGCTAGGGCAAGTGCTGGAGCCCGGCTAAGGGTTTCAGCTCTTTGCGGGGCCGGCGCTGTGGCTTGCGCAGCAGCCAGAGTTCAGCTGGGAGCTAGGGTTATTGCTGGAGATAGGGTCGGGGCCGGAGCCTGGCCTGGCCAGTGAAATAAGTGTATTGACCATCCTTAAAAGTATTATAACTTTGAAAATTACTAATTATCACTTAATCATTTTGCACACACTTTTCTTCAAAGTGACTTACAATCTTAAGACAACTAAAATTATTTACCTATTTATGCAACTGGGTAATATTCACCGGAACAATTTCAGGGTAAGTACCTTGTTGAAGGGTATAAGATCAGTAGGTGGGATTCAAACCTGAACTAAGGCACCTGAATAGAGCTGCAACCTGCACAGCTCTAACCACTATGCTAACCCACCCCTCACCCCCCACTCCCAAATACCAATATTACATACAGTGCTGCTTGAAAGTAGATGATCCCCTTGTCCCCTTTAGTTTAATAAAATTTTTACTTTATCAGAATCAGTCTGTGGTAGGAAAATGAGAGTAGTGTAGGTGAAAGAATAAGTAATCTCCAAGTTGCACTGGTTAAATCAAATAGGTCAGGAGAATCAGATGTGTAAATTTGCTTTACTTAGCAAACATGCACCTACTTGAACAATGAACCTTGGTGCAGCAAGTGGTCGGTAACAAACTAGGTTTACTTGAGTCACATGTCTGCAGCTATGTCTCTTTCTCTTAATGTAATGCATAAATTGTACTTTTGCTGAGATGTATGTCACTTTGGACAAAAGCGTCTGCTAAATGAAGAAATGTAAATGTAAATGTAAACAGTGCCAAAGGAAAAACCTGCCATCCTCTGTACATGCAAGCTATGTGTCACTTTCTTCTTATTATGTCAGAAGTTTTTCATATTTAATTTTTTAAAATTTCCTAACCTAGAACAAGTAGGTCACTTTTACCACAGACCATTAGTGACACCTCCTAACTGGCAGTTGACTTGATCCCTGGACTTTACTGGCTTTTGTTCATTGTCAGTCACTGTCAGTTTTCACCTAAACCAGTTGTGTCACTTTTACCACAGACTGAAAATAAGACATAGTTTCTGCCAGCTGTCTTTTGCTTTATCTTTCATTGGCTATTTCTGGCTGTTAGTCACAGTAGGGTATTCATACTGGAACAGATCAGGGTAAGCACATGACTCATAGACAATGGCTGGAGCAGGGTTCAGACCAGCAACCTATTGGGCTCATAATAAAACCAACTTACAAGTCATTATCACCAGTCACTACACCACTGTCTGTCCTGTAAGAAAGCCCTAACACAAAGTACCACTGTAACAAAATGTGTCAGTTCAAATTTATAATTACATTTACATTTATTCATTTAACAGACACGTTTCTCCAAAGCGATGCACATCTCAAATGTTCAAAATCCATCATCCTATGCTATCAATTGCCTGGGACATGAATGAATTTGGTCTTGGAGAGACTGAGTTGTTGGTGGTGGTCAGTCATGCAAGCAGAGATGTTGGACTAAAAAGCTGCCATATGAAAGAATACATTTGCAAATAAAGAAGAGCTTCTTGCATTACTTTATCAATAGTGCATTTTTGTCAGTGACAGGAAAACCAAAACAAGACAATGGGAGAGCCAATGAAAGCAGAGTAGTTGGAGGAAAATAAGGGGATCATCATCAAGCCATGTAGAGCACAGCTGAGAGAGACTGAGTGAAAGTCAAGGAGCCATGGCCAACCACCTGGTAAGATCTAACTGATAAGTAACAGGTAGGACTGAAAACATTTTAGTTCTGATCCTTAGACTACACCAACAGAAATGGTTTTATTGAAGTTACAAACATTACGTTAATAGTTAATAGTACGGTAAGTGTTTTTCAAATTTTATCCTTTGTTTCATTCAGATGACATCTCTTCCACTTTACCCACTTTAATATTATAAATTATATTTAGATTTATTCATTTAGCAGATGCTTTTTTCCAAAGCGACATACATCTCATAGAAAATACAATTTGTGCAATTGTACAATTATACAATTATAAAAATGTTTACCTGTAATAATATGATAATAAATGCTTGAGTAACAATTCTCTGAACTTATATTCCTTGTACTGTAATTTAATTTGGATGTAACTGCTGAACACATGTATACAGGTTTCTGATTTTACAGTAAAGATGGCTACTTATGCAGTCAGTATACCTAATAGGTTGGGATATTCACCCTATAAGGTATACTGACTACACACCATCCAAGCCCTATAATGTGTCATGACTACACATCCTCCTGCACTTGACGTGGTTGCCAAAGAATGTCAGAGTTAGGGGAACCAGAACCAGTATAAATATCACCATTAGCAATAAAACATTTCAAGAGTTAACAGATTACATTCCGCTTGCTCCAAAAAACTAGGCATGCAACTTATTTACAAGCCAGTACTTTTCGACTATATAATTTTGATATTATATATGTAGTGGCCCAGCAAGATGACTATCAGATAAGTTAGACTGATTAGACTGTTGAATAGTTAGTACACTGGTCTTGCTTTACTTCTGTGTTTATTTTATTAGTGTTACTGATTATATCTACAGTGCTGCTTGAAAGTATGTGAACCCCCTGTGTCCCATTGTTTTACTACGAAATTGTTATTTAATGACAAATCGTCTTTCACATCTGACATACTAGGTGGGTAATGAGCAATTCCATATGTGCATTTAGAGGAAAACATGACTGTAGTAGAAAAATTAAAGTAGTGAAGGTGCAAAAATAAGTGAACTCCAGACTAAACTGGTTAAACCAAGTAGATAAGTAGAACCAAGTGTGTAAAGCATTATTGTTTATTCATTTTATAAGTTTATTTTCACATTTTCTATAAAAATAATGGCCATGCCTATAGGATTCACACTCACATACTTCGAAACAGCACTGTGTGCTTCAGTACTCAATCTTGAACTTTTAGAGTTGTGGCTGTCTACACACTTTGACTAATTATACTTTTTCCAAGCCTGAGAACAGTGCAGGACTGACGATATGAAGATAAAATTGCTATTTAATGTGGTCATTAAGAGTCAGCAATCCTGCTTAACGTTTCACAGCAACAGTAAGAAGAACAACAAAGCTGTAAATAGCTTTACATGCCTGTTGTTCTCACATGCAGAAGAGAAAACATGCACTACTGGCCAGGTTGTCGCTCTGGTTTATGTCACTGTGCGTGTTATGGAAATGACTCTGAACAACTCTCAGAAAGGAATTGTTATGAGATGCAACTGCTTAAAGTGCAGCTTCATCTCCTTTGTCTTTTCTCATCACCTTAAATGCCAGGGTGGAATAAATGGAAGTTGGCATCTTGAGTGGTGAGTCACAGAATAAGATTTCCCAACATTAGCCAGTAAAGTGAAAACCACAGCTGGCAGTTCTGCCATTTCTTCCTACAATGTTAATGTTATGTGCTAGGCAGAGTAGATTTATTTAGTTGATGTTTTCATCCGGGGGGGGGGGGCGCAGGGACACAGTGACGCAGGGGGTTGGACCTGCTCCTGCTCTCTGGTGGGTCTGGGGTTCGAGTCTTGCTTGGGGTGCCTTGTAACAGACTGGCGTCTCGTCCTGGGTACGTCCCCTCTCCCTCCAGCCCTATGCCCTGTGTTGCCGGGGTAGGCTCTAGCTCCCTGTGACCCCCCCATATGGGACAAGCGGTTCAGATGGTGAGTGAGTGATGTGTGTGTGTGTTTTCATCCAAAGCAACTTACAATGTTAAATTATCTATAGCTACTTAGACCTTACACATTTCTGTCATTTATAACTTATTGTCAAATTTACGTATTTTGGTAGTCTTGCCAAAATGTGTTCACAACAACACGTGTTCACAACGTAGCAAGCTACATATCTGGCTAGTACAGAAAACTGAAGTACTCTAAGTTAAATGTGTTTTTTACAAAAACTGCCCACTATGCCAACTACAAAAACAGCAGTGACCACATGGAAGAGCTCCCATATGTAACATCAATTTGCCTGTGCTTCATTCTTACAGTGAAATTAAAAACTTTCTCAAGAAAAAAGAATGAACCAAATGGCATCAATTTCAGAATAAACATATATCTTGAAGAAACAGTGCTGTTGATTGAAACATGAAATATCTTGTGTTTATACTGTTTTTGTTTGAATATAAATCAAAGTAAGTTTACCAATCACTCGTTTTTGCTTTTATTAGCATTTTCTATACTCTCCTAACTTTTTTGAAATTGGGATTGTAAAATTAAGTTAAAAAATCAAACCTACTTTCTCCTTTGGGCCATGGTGACATCGTGGCTAGACTACTGCCATTCCCTCCTGTGTGACCTTCCAGCCTCTGCCATGAAAACTCTCTAGCTGATACAGAATGTTGCTGCAGGAGTCATGTTTGACCTGCCAAGGCGTTCTCATCTATTCCCCCTCCTCATCTCTTTGCAATGGCTTCCTATAGCTGCTTGGATCATATGTGATACACCGTATATGCATTGCATATGTCATATATACTGCATGTTGTAACGATCCGGCTAATGAGTTAGCCCAGATCCTCACGTGGATTCCAGAAAGGCGTATAATTATATAAATCCAGACGGACACGGACAAAAGGAAGCTCTTCTTTTTAATATCTTGTAGGCAACTATGGATGACATATTTCACACAGCTGTCCTTACGATAAAATAAACAACATTAAAGTAATCTCCAAAACGTGCGAGGCACAAAATGTGTACACGGCCAAGTATATCAGCCTGCGCGCGCGGGAGCGAGGACCAAGGCGGAGGAGCAACCCCTTAGTCTCCATCATGATACGTCATCATTACAATGTGTCATATGCAAGACTCTGGTTATGGTCTACAAAACCATTAACAGATCTGCTCCACAATATCTGCAAGACCTGCAATGGCCTCCTCCTCTCATTCAGAACTGCTGCATTGCTCTCTACATTAAAGGAGGGTTTCAAAACTCACCTGTCTGGAACTCACTTCACCCCTGATCTCGTAAGTGCATGGCAAATGTTTATGTGTATGTGTCTTTAATAATTTGTAAAAACTATTTTTTAAATAATGTATAGCCTATATGTAGCTATTCATATAACACACACTGGTTCATCTGATGGAATGTGACACATTGACTTTTCTCAAGAATCTTGTGTCTGCATTCAAATCTCTCCTGTTGCTATAATGTACTCATAGTATTGTTCTCTGAGATGTACATCACTTTGGAGAAAAGTGTCTGCTAAATGAAAAAATGTAAATGTACTTTTGAATTTTCTTGTTTGCATTTAAAAATGCATACAAAACTGTTCTATTTGTATGGAATGCTGTCCGATTGATTAACAAGTTGACTGTTTTAACTGTTGGCTGACAGTCTTTCACTTCTAGAAAGCAAAGAGGGAAATAACCGTATAGTGAAGATGTCCTTGAGCAAGATCTTATCATTTACAGTTTTCCATTGGAAGGGAACCCCATGGGAACCCCATCAAAACAAGCAGGAAAGTCATGTAACATGTGAAACTTCTCTTATGAGTGGCATACAATGTTCAAAATGTGAACATTAGTGGACAGGTGAAGGCCAGATTTCATTTTTGGAATGCAGTGATACAAGTCACAGCGAAACAAATTCCTAACAAGAGAATGACACATCAGCATATTAACATTCCATGTTAACCTGCTTTACCATAATTAAGACCATACCTTTTCACAGCAGTCAGCTTGTGCTTTGAGAGCAATTGCATTCCCCAAATCCCTATGTTTTCAACATTTTTTTAAACTACTTACATTTACATCAATGCTTTTTATTTTTATTCAGGTATATTTGAAAAAAAAATACTCAGTTTGCATCCTTTTTTTGTTACAATGTGAATTTTATGGGGGTGCGGTGGCGCAGTGGGTTGGACCGCAGTCCTGCTCTCCGGTGGGTCTGGGGTTCGAGTCCCGCTTGGGGTGCCTTGCGGCGGACTGGCGTCCCGTCCTGGGTGTGTCCCCTTCCCCCTCTGGCCTTACGCCCTGTGTTGCCGGGTAGGCTCCGGTTCCCCGTGACCCCGTAAGGGACAAGCGGTTCTGAAAATGTGTGTGTGTGTGTGTGTGTGTGTGTGTGTGTGTGTGTGTGTGTGTGTGTGTGTGTGAATTTTATGTGTTTCATGTTTTGACTTCCTCTCCTTAAAACTAATTGTATCACCTCTACTGTGATGTGTGACATATTTTGGGAATTTCACTGGTCAATGTCAACAATCAGTTGCAGGATTTTTATAGTGAGCAATTAAACATGATTCTTCACCATTTAAAAAAAAAAAAAAAGTTTGAATAATGTTCCATTTAGAAGGGGGGTGTGGTGGTGCAGTGGTGCAGTGGGTTTGGTGGGTCTGGGGTTCTTGTCCCACTTGGGGTGCCCTGCGGCAGACTGGGGTCCTATCCTGGGTGTGTCCCCTCCTCCTCCAGCCTTACGCCCTGTGTTGCTGGGTTGGGCTCCTGTTTGGGACAAGCAGTTTCAGTCTGTGTGTAATGTTACATTTATTTTTTTCAATTTCTACAGATCTTTCAAATTTAGAAGTATAATACATTTACATTACATTTACATTTACATTTACAAATACCAAAATCTAGGAAGCTTAGATTGCATTGCAATGGGTTCAGGTTAGTGGGGGGCGCGGTGGTGCAGTGGGTTGGACCACAGTCCTGCTCTCCGGTGGGTCTGGGGTTCGAGTCCCGCTTGGGGTGCCTTGCGACGGACTGGCGTCCCGTCCTGGGTGTGTCCCCTCCCCCTTAGGCCCTGTGTTGCCGGGTTAGGCTCCGGTTCCCCGTGACCCCGTATGGGACAAGCGGTTCTGAAAGTGTGTGTGTGTGTGTTCAGGTTAATGTTAGTAAATCTTTTAATAATGTCATTTGAAGTAGAAAGGAAACAGCTTTTTTCATTAAGAACTAATTTTCTGAGAATAATTTTCACTATTATTATAATTGTCTGTCTATTGACCCAGCTGAAATTATTATTATTATTATTATTATTATTATTATTCTATTATACTATGTGTGTTTGCTGTGGTTCAGGTTTTTTCTTTACCTAACATTCACTATGAATAGCATGTTACTTAAAGGTACTTAATTTTTCAGACCAGTCGAACCATTTTGTAAAGGATTGTATTCATAAGAAGGTGACTGGGCTTGTCATTTCCATGTGGATAGCAGAGGACATTAGAGTGTCCAAATAAAAGTACTGCTACTTTTCGTTAAATAATCACTCAAATAAAAGTAAAAAATTTGGGTAAAAGCAAAAAGTATCTATCTATCTATCTATCTATCTGATATTGTCATTTAAGTAATAAGTCAAGTAAATGCAAATTCCATAAGAAACCACAGTCTGCTAGGTATTATTATTAACCATCACTTAGTATTCCGTAAGTAAAATTGTTAATGAAATGAACATGGATGAATTATAAGTGGAGACACAGCCAGAGGACTTTCTGGTAGCATAGTGGTTGGAGCTACTGCCCTTGGACCTAAAGCTGTAAGATTGATTCCTGCCTCTAGTTGTGGTACCTTCAAGCCAGATACTTACCCTAAATTGCTCTAGTAAAAATTGCCAAGCTCTATAAATTGGTGAATAATTGTA
Organism: Scleropages formosus; assembly: GCF_900964775.1. Classification (NCBI taxonomy): domain Eukaryota; kingdom Metazoa; phylum Chordata; class Actinopteri; order Osteoglossiformes; family Osteoglossidae; genus Scleropages; species Scleropages formosus. The sequence continues at coordinate 6,904,755 of NC_041825.1, read as the reverse complement.
AGAAGCTTAACAGTGTAAATTGCTTTGGAGAAAAGCGGTAGCAAAATGAATAAATGAAACAAAATTCAACCCCAGAAAATGTTTCTAACGCAGGGACTCAACCTTTTTACCCTCAAATCAAAGTGAACTTATTATTTATACCTTCTATCCTTCCTCAAATTGATCAATGAACTACTTGTGGCAAGCTTCTCATGTGACAGGGTAAGAACTCAGGTTCTAGTGGGCTTATTTTTGTTTTCAGGAAAGTTGCAGTACATGGTATTTTAATACGGTGAGTCATACTTACATTATGCTCAGAGAAAGGAGAACTAAAATGACAAAATGACACCCAGTAATCCTACTGTCAAATGTTTCTCATCGCCTTGTTCTGTTGTGCTAGTCTTACATCTGATTGTATTACATTGTGCGTTTTTTCTCCAAAGCAACGTACAACCCAAGGGAAAACATAAGTGCAGGCACAGAACTGCAGATGCAGAGCATGTTTTTCCTGATACCACGGTTTTGCTGGTTCACGTTGCATAAGTAGTTTCCAACAGAATCTAAAACTTTGTGGAGTTCTATGAAAATAATGATCTCTCTATTTAAAATCTATGTATAGGGGTAATAAAAACTGTGTCTCTTCCTTAATTTAAAAGCATTTAAAGAAATCTGCCTTTGTCAAGATTAAACATACTTTGAATTGTAGCCCAAATGGCAACAAAGGAAAATTAGAAGACAAATAATTTTAATGAGCATGCAGTCAACAGATAAATAATTTTATAGACAAAAATAATTTATACATATTTCTGCAATTAACTTCACAGTCAAGGTGAGTCATGTATTCAAAATATATGTGTTAAACTATATATATGTGTGTGTGTGGTTTGTATATGTAAGATGTTTGGCAGCACAATGAGTAGCACTGCTGTCTCACAGCACCTCTGTAGTGCGAGAAGATGTGGGTTCAGTCCTCACTCAGTCTGTGTGGAGTTTGCATGTTCTCCCTGTGTCTATGTGGGTTTCCTCCGGGTGCTCTGGTTTCCTCCCACACTCCAAAGAGAGGCTGTTCTGGTTCCCCCATAGTGTGTGAGTGACACAGAGAGAGTGTGTTCCACTGATGTATGGATGAGTGACCCATAAGTAGTGTAAGTCACCAGAGTGAATAAGGTGGGTGGGCTGATAACACTACATAGTTTATAGGAAGTTGCGCAAATAACGTAAACGTAGGACATTTCAAAAATGAAAAAAAAAGAGCGAGTTATTTTAGTTATACAGTACGTGAGTTTTGGTTTTTCAGCCACAAGATGGCAGTAGCGAAATTGAGTTATACGTGTGCACTGCGCAGCTGCATCTTACACATATTTATATGGACGAACCTACCTTCCAAAAAAAAAAAAAGATTTTTTTTTTTTCATGATTAAAACTTATGAACGCGATTTTGGATATTGAGCCATATCAGCGCTGCGCTTTCCCCCGTGAAACCCCCACAGACCCCCTTCAGGCATCGAGATCTTTACCTTTCCGTCATATGAACATTTTAACATCTCCATGCATGTAAAATTAATGCTGACTCAAACATTTTTACAGGAAAAAAATCCAAATAATTGAATAAACCGGCAATTAACCCGTCTGTCAAAGAAATTTTAAAAGCGTGGAAAACCGTTAGAGCATTGTTACTCCGTTTATTAATTTTTACTTTATTTTCATTTAATAAATAACTGTTACATTTATTATATATAACGCACTGTATTGTTTCGTGTAAGCGTCAGCGTCTAGAGAACCGTTATACGCTCTTACTTTACGTGCTTCGGCACACGTCACGAACCGCACGCTATAATTCAACACCCTACCACTAGGTGTCAGCATAAAATTGAAACGGTACGTGTAATTGCTCAGTGCCTTCCTTGTCACCTAACAGCGTCGTTAGTTTTTAAAGCTGTAGTCGCGCAAAATGTGACGTAACGTTTGGACGTTTCTTAGAACGTTTCTCCCAGACGGCTGCAGCCTTGTTTTTGAGCTCGTCTTCAACTTCTCGCGTGCGTGTCTTCCACCTGAGTTGTACGCAGTGGTGCAGTTTTGCACAGTTTTACTAGCGATTCTACACAGACACTGTTGTCCGAACGTGTGCGCGCTGGAGGGCAGCTTCTCTGGTCCAGCCGATCGCTCGCTCGCTCAGTCAGTGCCTTAGCTTAGCGGCTCAGCGTTAGTGAGTGTCTTTCTCCGCGCCCCTGCGGCGGAAGCAGAGTGTAAGTCATGGTGGTCGTTCCGCGGCAGCGCTGCTGCTTCACGCTGTTATGGCGAGCAGGGAGTTGTGTGTCAATGCGCGCTGTTCGGACATCGGTTTGCAGCGCTTCCGGTTTTCCGCTGGAAGATGGAGGAGGGAGGAGTTCGGTGAGGGTGAGGTTCGCTCCGAGTCCCACAGGTAAAATAACGACTCACTTTTTCATCTGAATACCTACTTACTTACACAACAAAACAGTACTTCTTAGGGCTGCTCTTCGAGTAACATCATCATGATGATCATGTCGAATACAGTTGTTTGCCATTGTTCACGTCACCTTCACCTTGAATTTCAATAATCATTGATTTATATTCGACTCGAGTATCCACTGTTATACTATACTAGTAATAATTTTTCGTATTAGGTCCTCAGGTTTTAGAATGAATATGATATTGCTGCATGAAATTTATTTATGATATTTTGAAATTGTTCATGATAAGTAATAGTAAAAGTGCTGCTTTTTTAAATACCAAGAATTGCTGCAGTAAAAATGGTTACTCCAGGTAAAAAATTTTATATAGAATATGATTCTTAAATATTAGGATAGCGATTTGGTATAGAATTTATATATTTGTTAATTTACCTGAAACTTTTTTCTCCAAAGTAACATACTATGTATGTTTACATTGCTTTACTTCAGTTAGCTGACACCTTTCTCCAAACTGACTTACAGTTTTAAGCAACTTAGTTATTTACCCGTACCCAAGGTAATTTTCACAATTTAGGGTAAGCACCTTGCTCAAGGGTACTACAGCTGAAGGTGAGACTCGAACCTGCAACCTTTGGGTCCAAGGGCAGCAGCTCTAACCACTATTCTATGAGCTGCCCCGATGTTAAGATGGTAAACTTAGGGGTGTAACAAGTTGGATGGGGGCCAAAAGAACTGAGCAAACAGGACTTGCGGTGATGTCATCGATAATGATGTTTGGCAGGATAACAGATCGATGACGGTTGGACACCTCTAAACAGTCTCTCAAGCTACCAGAAGCAACAGCAACACATTAGAACGTAACAATACAGCTGGGTAGTTTTTATTGGAGCAGTTTTTGCGGTACATACCTTGCTCAAGGGCAGCACAGCAATGGGTTGAAACCTTCGATTTTCCGATCCGAAGGCAGCTGCTCTAATCGGTATTCTGCCCGATGCCCCTTGTATCATTTAATATGGGGGAGCGGCACAGTGGTTTCGGTTTCAGCCCCTGCCCTCACTTCAAGGTATTTAATTGATAAAGCTGGGTGCTGTATAAAAGGGTAAACCATTGTACAGTGGACTGTTTAATTTTGCAAGTCATTCTGGATGTAGGATGAAGAATTGCTGTAGACAAATGCAACGATTTTTCTACTGAAAAGTATATAACGGAATACTAAAGTTGAAACTGTGCGTGCTCTGAAAGTTCACCTCTTAATGCCTGTTGTAGGTTTCCTGCACTTGGGAGGACTACGCACGGCCCTCTACAACTACCTTTTTGCCAAAAAGCACAGGGGGACGTTCATCCTAAGGATGGAGGACACAGATCAGAGTCGCCTTGTTTCAGGGGCTGCGGAGAGCATCGAAGATATGCTTGAATGGGCGGGTGTGCCAAGCATTTGTGTTCTTACATGTTAATAAGATTTGCAGCTTATAAATGCTTTAGGACATCCTGCAAGCTACTTCACACAGTATGTAAGGTCAAAGTGCAATATTTTCAGCTCTTGTTTTACCCTCATAGTTAAAATATGTTTGTTAATGATAATCCCTTCTTCTTTACAAGGAATCCCCCCTGATGAAAGTCCCCGTAAAGGGGGTGATTTTGGCCCTTATCTGCAGTCTCAAAGACTAGAGAAGTACAGACAAGCAGCTGAGACCTTAGTACACACCGGGAATGCCTATTATTGTTTCTGCAGCCCACAGAGACTGGACCTGTTAAAGAAAGAGGCACTCCGGAGTAGGCAGAACCCTCGGTATGTGGGAGAACCGTTGTAGGTTGGTCACAATATTCTACTACCTTGCTCTAGGCCTGACTGGTGTACAGATGTTTAAAGAATTACTGGTTTGCCTTAGTAGCTTTTATCATTTTAAAGGTTTTTTGTGTGCGCGTGTGTGTTTTGCAGGTATGATAATAGGTGCAGACATCTCCATTCTGACCAAGTGGCAGAGAAACTTGCCAGTGGGCAGCCACGTGTGGTCCGGTTCCGCCTGCAGGAGGGTGTGGAGCCCTTTGAGGACATGGTATTTGGCTGGAACAGGCACGATGTGGCTGCCTTTGAAGGGGATCCTGTTATCATAAAGGCGGACGGTTTTCCCACATACCACCTGGCCAATGTAGTTGACGATCATCACATGCAGATCAGCCATGTTTTAAGGGGCTCAGAGTGGCTAATTTCCACCTCCAAACATCTTCTGATGTACAAGGCGTTTGGGTGGAAGCCTCCTGCATTTGCACATCTGCCCCTCTTACTGAATAAAGACGGCAGCAAGCTCTCTAAGCGACAGGGTGACATCTTCATAGAGTATTATGTCAAAAAAGGGTCTCTGCCTGAAGCACTGCTTGATCTCATTACAAACTGTGGGTCAGGATTCGCAGGTGAGTGTGTGCATTCAAACATACATGAATAGAGTAGTATGCAGATATAGAATAACATGCAACTAATATTGGTAGTAGAGATACAAATGAATAATATTGGCTATAAAATCTATAGAGTTAATGGCTGCACATTTGCAATAAGTTACTTTACATTAAAGAAAAAATGTGGACAGCTGGTAGTGTAATGGTTAGAAATGTTGCCTTTATATCCAAAGGTTGTCGGTTCGAATTCCAGTTGCAGTACTCTTGAGCAAGGTACTTGCCCTAAATGATTTCATTGAAATTAGCTGGCTATATAATAGGGTAAATAATTGTAAGTAGTGTAGCATTTTAAGTCACTTTGGAGAAAAGTGTAAGCTAAATGAATAAATGTAAATATGCCATATTCATTAATTGTTCTTGTCTTTTAAAAAAAAAAAAACAAAAAAAACACATCCTCAACAGATAATCGCCCAGGCAGGCAGCTGAATGAACTAATTTCACATTTTGATGCCTCAAGACTAATGACTCATTCTGCTATGTTGGATCTGGATAAACTACCTGAGTTTAACAGGTAAGTCCAGATGTGTGAAACGTTTAATGGATGATCTGCAGTTTTTTTTTCCCTCTTTTTTTTTTTTTTATTTTAAATATATAACAATACAGTGGTATAAGGTGGCCTTGGAAGTCAGAGAACACGAACAAGTAACTTTAAAGTGGTGTAAAAACCCGATGCTGTTTTAGAGTACCAGGTTTTGCTTTCACTGCATGTTTGATGCAGTTTTCTTTTTTATTCATTAAATTTGTCCTTGTAATTAAATATATCTAGTGTAGTAATCACCACTCATCAATATGAATATTTAAAGGTTGCAGGTTCAAATTCCACCTCCACCTGTACTACCCTTGAGCAGGGTACTTACTGTAAAATACTCCAGTAAAATTACCCAGCTGTATAATTGTAAAGAGCTTAACAATTTAAGTCGCTTTGGAGAAAAGTGTCAGCTAAATAAATAAATGAACTCTCACCCTAATTCATATACTGTAATGAATATGTATATGAAAAAATTAATAATTAACCTATATTTTTATGCAAACACTGTAAATGCAAATTACAGGATCCATTTGCTGCAGAGAATTAACAGCAAGGAGAAGTGTGAGTTCCTTGTGAAGGACCTGCAGGACCTTATTAGACAGGCCTATGGAACAGAAACCCAGGAAGGGGGTGTTCTTGAGAGCGGGTACATCAGGCGTATCCTTCATCTTCGAAAGGTACCATTTGAATGTAGCTCATGTACCTTGGGGGGTGGGTGTGGTGGCGTGGCGTGGTGGATTTGACTGGTGCCTCGCTGTGTGGTGGGTCTTGGGCTCGAGTCCTGTTTGCCTCCCCCTACATACAGAGGAAGGACCTGGCAACCCACCTTTGTTCCTCCAATGAGTGGTCAATATGGGCCAGGTTTGATTTGACACCTTGCATGCGTGCATGTGCCTTGAAGAGTTCTGCTCTTAAAGCTAGACTGTACGGAATCCACTGGGTGGCAGCAGAGGCTTCACCTTTGACAGTCATGTTTTAGTGTCATGTGAACATGGAAAGCTTTTTAAAATAATAATAAAAGAAAAAAATCTTAGACACCGTAAGGGGAGCCTCCAGCAACTGCCACCACATACAAAAATATTTGTATTACGTATGTGGTGTAAAGTTAAAAAGTTGGGTTTTTATTTTTTTGAAGGGCCACATAACTTGCCTGAAGGATCTGGTGACGCCTGATTACACCTACCTGTGGGTAAGACCCTCTGTCCCACGGGAGCAGCTTGAGAACGTCTGCGCAGAATCCCAGGCTATTGCAGCACTTACTATGGAGTACGTATTTCCACATAATTGAATGAGTATAGTTTAGGCATTGGAAATACTGGTCACTGCAACGGTTTGTAACATTCCCATTTTCATTATCTTGTAACCTCCAAAATAATACAAACCACAGTTTAGCCGTTAACCTTAATTTACAGTGTTTGTAATAACGTAGTGAACAGCTGTGAAGAATAGAAGTGCGTGCGTGCGTTCATCTTGGATTTGCTGGACCTTTTGCATCACAGCTTTTGTGACTGCTAGAGGTGTCTATATAATTGAGTATGTATTAGTCCATCAAAAATCTGTTTCAGCAAAGGTTATTTATATTGTACAAGAAATGTGGAAATTGCACATAATGTAGTAAAAAGACTTTATGCCATTGCTTTTTTTTGCTCATATTTGTTTTTCTACATAAATTCTTTGCAAGTTTATGCGTGAAATTTGGCCCGCAGTGCAAACGTGACACTGTAACAATCATTTTGTTTCATTTTTGTAGGATGATTAGGAAACACAGCAAAGAATTATCTATGGAGTGGCTTAACATGGAGTTGAAAGAATTGCCAAAAAAATTAAAGGTGGTCCAGTACAGTACAGTGATGAAGGCACTTCGGTTAGCCTTAAGTGGCCTACAGGTAATTCAGCTGTTCCTCCTCCTCTTTTTCTTCTAATTTTCTTGTTGTTGTTGTTGTTGTTATTATTGGTTCTTGTTAATGTTATTCTCCTTCCAGAAAAATCCTTCGTCAGAACCCATATATAATTTCATTTTATTTAGTAAATGGTAAACAGGATTGGAGTTAAGCAAGCATACAGGAAGTAATTTGATGTTCTTTGACAGCGTACACAAACTGAATTGTATTTGTCTTAAATCTTGTTGCAGCAAGGACCAAGTGTTGCTGAAATGATGGTGTCTTTGGGACCCATTGAAATCTGTCACCGCTTACAGAGAGTATTGGAATGCTGATTTGAAACAGTGATGAATGTTTAGTTGTTCACCAATACATCCATAAAAAAATGTGCCTTGTTCGAAAATACAAAAGATTATTATGAATTAGAGTATGCTTAATGATTTACTGTAAACTTGAACCACACACAGAATATTACCTTGTTTTAGAGGTATCAGTTTGACAGATTTTTTTCCCCAAACCACATGCATTGATAGTTTATAGTGTTTTCTTTTAAGATATAATTACTCTTTGTTTCCTGTGCTTTACATTGTTTGCTCTGTAGAATATTTTACTGTACCAGCTGTGATGTACAATACAAGTGAAGCACAGATCAATGTGCAGTGCTATGTGAAGGAACAAACTAAAACAAATTGAGCTGGAAAACCTTCAGATCACAGTAAAGCTTCATTTTGAGAATTGAATTTGATACATTCTGTTTGGCACAGAAGCTGCAGTGCCTGGTCAGTCAGCAACATTTGCAAGTCTTGTACTTCATCAACACACACACACGCACACACAGAGTCTGAGGAGCCAGAGCCTAACGTGGCAGCGCAGGGCGTGAGGCTGGAGGGGGAGGGGACACAACCAAGGCTGGGATGCCAGTCCGTTGCAAGGCACCCCAAGCAGGACTTGAACCCCAGACCCACCGGAGAGCAGGACCCGGGCCACCACACTCCGCCACCACACCCCCCCCCCCCCTTCATCAACACATGCTAGAATTAGTATTTGCAGAGAAAGACACTTTTTTCAACATTAAAACATTGAAAGGTAGGGATGCTCTAAAAAAGATTCACTGAACTAACTGCATGGGGAAACCAAAGCTTCAGTTGATATACACAGTATGCCTTAGACAACACCTTTTACAAAGGTGTCAGCGAAATAATAAAAATGATGACGTGCAATACTTGTATGACAAGCTCTGAAAACTGTTGGTGCAGTTTTGTGGTCTAATAGTTTTATTAGAAGTGTGTGTGTATGTGTGTGTATTATTTATGGTGATCTCATTTTTTCATAAACCAAACCTGCTTAAGAAGGGAGGGATTTTGTTTTAGGCTTAATCCAGATCTTCCAAAGTATGTGTGTGCAAAAAAAAAAGGTATTCTGAACAACATGTAGGTAAATACAACCTTTCATACATCTGTGATCATATTTGTTGGGTCTTTGTGGGAATCAGGACAAGGACAGTTTTCTGGACCCAGTTTAACCTTGGGCTAAAAAGTGGTGGTACAATTAAGTCATGTTGGTGTGCAGTAATGTGTGTGAGGAATATTTACTGATATACTGAGAGTTCCTTATTGTTTTTTTAAAGCTTTTTGTGCATTGCTCTGTTTAGATGCTGTAATAATTTTGGTGTTTTAAATATGTTCAGTGGACTTTACTGTGCTGATGTTGCTTGCAGCCTTCCTGTTGCAGAGAAGGAGTGATGTGACAAAAGTGGCAACGAACGCTTGTGTGTACTGTTCTTATACAAGCATGCTCTAGACAGCTTTATTATCAAAAGACTGTGATATACATGTAATCCTCTTAAACCAGGACCCTTAGTCAGTGTGCATTGCAGGAAGTATTGCACTGTTACAGTCTAACAGCAGTGGCATCCCTGTGATGCCCTACTTCACTAAAAGCTCCCCCTTGGGCCCTCCTTGACATGTCTGTCATTTTGATCTCTGGGCTGAGCACCTCCCCTCTTCCTGTTGGAAATGTTGTTTTGCTGGCGCCTTTACCAAAGGTAAGAAACCTCAGAGGAAGACAACCATATCAGTATTCTAAACCCGGCATTCTTCTGGAAGCGTTCCTGCCAAGACATCAATATTCTTAGCAGCACCTTCTTTGAAACACTCCAGTGAAATAAAATGGCTGCTATGTAAATTCTTTATTTTTCTCTTTAAAATTACTTTATAGAGCAGTGCACAAAAAGTTTAAAAAAAAAAAAAAAAAAAAAAAGGCAGCACTGCAGGGATACATAAGTCACAGATTTGGTATTGGAGGTGCTCTTTGGGGAGATTCAACCAATCAGTTATTCTTGAAGTGAAGCAAAGGCCCTGTTTCTTGTTTGAATTACTTTGAAAAGCATTGCAAGCATTTTTATGAATTATTACTGGGGGTATATTTTCTATACTTAAATGCACTCTGCTGAAACCATCAGGGTGTAATGTACTGCCTATGCTTTTTGTCTGTCGTTTTATCCATCTCGGTGAGCGCATGAGGCCGTTTCTCTTGAGCGCGTGTCCCGTGTCATCCGTGCACTACAAGTGACACTGCAGTCGCCCACGGAGTTGGAGCTGCCAGCCTACGCCCCGTTACGGCCCCATACAGCCTTTGGCAGTCATCTTCCGAGCATCGCTCCTTTCTCACACGCTTTCCACAGCATGCCAAGCTACATCTGTTTCACACCAGGCCATGTAATGCACATTTTTCCACTGCATGACGGTTGTGCTTGAACAGAGCGCCCAATTTCTGTAGGAGTATTACATTCATACATAAAGTAGGGGAGCAATGTCATGTTATGCACTTCCTCTTCCCGTAGAAATGGATAACCGAAGTCATAAAATGAAATAGGTGTTATAAAGTCGGCCTTTTTGTTGGAGGTGGGGAGGGGGTGGTGTGGGTGGTTTTGATCCTAAAGAAATCTATTGAAAATTGATTGCTCATGACTATTATTGCTCAGACAGAAACAGGTTTATTAGTGAGGGTACTGTAGGAACCAAAAACAAAGGGGAGGAATCTGTTTTTCAATAACAAGTGGTTTCATCAGTGTTGCATCATGTTGAGGGGCATAAAAAACATAGTAGTTTTATAATATTTCGTTTTGGGTTATGAAGTCAAGGGAATTTTTGTAATTTGTTTGTGTATTACCACATCCTACACTTTTTTTTAATCAAAACCAGAGAAATATGTTGGTTCACACAAAATTACAGTTAGTGAAGCACTTCTTAGGAAGGGAAAAAAAGGGCTGAGCCAGTTTGTAAATGAAGATAAAAATGTATATAAAACAATAAAACTCACATTTTTGCATTCAAGTTGCATTTGGTTTGTTATGTCCTGAGATACTCCCATTCCAGCTGAGAATTTGGCTTTCTAATGAGTTTCGTTCAACATCCCTTCTTCGACTTACAAGGTGTTTCCTTTGGTTTTGTATGCCTCCGGACAGCTGAGCAACACAAGGCATTTACGTTATTCATTCAGCAGGCTTCTTACCAAAGTGACTTAGTGATTATTAAATAGTATTTTGTCGACACCTTTGTCCAAGGTGACTTAGTGTTGGATGCAGTAAACTCCCTGCAGTCATTCACCCAGTAATACAGCAGAACAATCAATGTAACACACAATGAGTTTCAGCAAGTTTTAATTTGCATGTGCATAGTTTTTTTTTTTTTTTTTATTGACATACTAATTATAATCAGTATGTATAATTACGATATTGTACAATAATTATTTTGTGTATGGGGGGTGTGGTGGCACAGCAGGTTTTGCCAGGGTCTGCTCTGTGGCGCGTCTGGGGTTCAAGCCCTCCTTGGGTACCTTGCAGTGGACTGGCATCCCATCCTGGGTGTGTCCCCCTCCAGCCCTGTGCCCTGCGTTGCCGGGTTAGGCTCCGGTTTGCTGCCACCCCGCTCGGGACAGGCGGTTTCAGCCAGTGTGTGTGATTAATGGTTTGCATTTTACGTGGCGGTCCTCCTCTGTCGAGTCATGCCGAATTGCCCTCCAAAGACAGCCCCACGTGGACCTAGGAATCAAACAAATTAAATTTCTGAATTTTAAAACAATTGTTTCCATGTTTATTTTGAGCGTATTTGTATGGATTTTACAGTGGAAACGGAAGCATGTGGCATCACATATTTTTCATGTCTTCGAATTCATGTTTGGCTCAGTACATGAGGTTAGCCTGTAGATGTGCCAAAGGAAGGCAGTAAGGGAGATGCCAAGCAGGTCTGCTGGGCCCTGTGCGGGTAGATGTCCCATTTCTCTGACCGTGAGTGTTAATGGGGAAAAAAGGAGAGACTGCCTTTGTGACTGTGCTGCGTGCCCCCAGCGAGCGAGTGTTTTGTGAGATGTTACCTTATTTGTTGCAATCAAACTGTCAGATTGAAGTGTTGTGCTTGCTTTAAACATCAGCAGCTATTCTGTTTCTGCATCTATTTATTTTCTGAAACACTGCAGTGAATTTCAAGGTCATTGAGTTTCACAAGACGCTTGCAGAAAAGCAGCTTTGTGAAACTAAATGACAACCTTGAGCAGCTGGGGAAACTGGAGAGGATAGTAGTTGTCTTGGTGACACGAGCCACTTCTGCTCTCGCACATAAGTGTTTTGGATAAATGAAGGCTTGATGCTGACACTGTAGAGGGAACTTCATCCTCTTATGGATTGTGAAGAAGCGATGTGTGGAAACTTCTGAAATAAAGGTGGGATGGCGTCACATTTAGTATATAATTTCTGAATTTTTTATCGTGTCATAGGTCATATGAAAATACGTTTATTTTCTCCTTATAATGCAGCTGTCAGCTGGATAGTGTGATTACCATCAGTCGGGTGAGGCCAAATTTAGCTTGCTTACCGAGGACGGAATGTATGTGTCCTATGCCCAACACAAAAATGGTGTATTGCCAAGGGCAGCTGCGAAGTATGCTGCGCTGCAGGTGGACGAGAAACGAAAGCTGGATTTCTGAGGGGTGTCTTTCTAGACTGAAACCGAGCAGCCACAGTGACAAGCAAAATCACAGGTCTGATCCTCCAGCTGCTTTTCAATCTCAATTTTTACCGTGTCAGTAAAAAGCAGAGGATGCGATTTTTCATCGCGTGGCAAGTTTTAAACCTGCAGTCAAAGTAAACGTTCTGGTTAGTATTATTTTGCACAGTTGCACCTGGTGTCCAGTGATTCCAGGATAGGCACTGGACTGCCATAGCCTTGACAATAAGCGGTTCTCACAAGGGGGTAAGGTAAAAGTTGGGGGCGGGGGGAAAAGCACGCCTTGCATGAACCTTGAAGTGATGAATTCTGCACAGTTTGGTGTTACAAACAAATCAAGTTACAAACACACTTTCTGTGAGTGAGTACAGACACCCCTCGACTTACGCAAATAGACTGTTCTTCAACCCCTTACGTAAGTCAAAAGTTACGTATGTCAGATTCCCCTTCCTCCCCCTCCATTCAGCATCATCACGTGCTCCTTTATACGTGCAGCATCCTTCACTATCGTATTCATAGTCAATACAGCTAAACCTGGTTCCTGTGCTATAGATGGTAATCTTTGTCCACCTGCATACTTCCTTATTATTTTCAGTTTCATCTCCAGACCAATTGCTATACGCTTGCGAGACGGTTCTCCTTTTCCTTCAAGTGCACGTTCACCACTAGACTTTGTGAATAATGAAATGGGTGGAAAATACGAAAAACAGAGGGCGAGAGACGAGACTCCTCTAACAAGAGGAAATGCGCTCACGGCTCAAAACACGTGGGAACTGGGAAGATGCAGCTTCTTGCCTTGTCTGGCTACGCCGACTTGTGCTTAACGTATTTCAGATGATTTACGTAAGCGCGATCCATAAATAATGTGCCTGTTGGGAATTTTTTACGTAAATCTGGATTTACTTAAGTAGAGGGGTGTCTGTATATTGTTTTGCCTTAAAGCACTGATGTGATGAATGAGACTGTAGTTTGAACTGACCAATAGATGGCAGTATTTCATACAAGATATAAATGGCAAGGTGCCTGGTAAATGAACTAGCTGGCGAAGAATGTGCTTTCCCTAAATTCTTGCATCTCAACAGACACCAGACACACCAGAACAATTAGGCCATAAGTCTCATTGTAAGATGCAAATATCCAGACTGAATTAAAATATAAAATGTTTATTAAATCATCAAAACACTTCATAATGAATGTGCATGCCTAATATAGAGTACAGCACATTTATAAATATTTCATATTGATTAATTTATTTTCTTTACCCTGAGCATTGCATTCAGAAAAATACTGGAATTTTAACAAGTTAAAACATTTCTTTCCACAGTTTATGAATGACATGTTTGTTGACTCATGAAATCACCATATGAAACAGCTATTAAGAATGCAAGAATGTTTAGAGAATCTGAATTATCATGGAGTCTTCTACATTTCTTTCATTCCCTTTTTAAGGTTTATTTTTACTTCTGCAAATTATCTGAAGGGCGATGTGTTGGTAAATTTGGTCATTTTCCTGCTTAAATGTGCTTTTCCAGATTAATCTGTATTTGATTGTTTTGTCAGTGTTGAGTTCTACTATACTTTGAAAGGTGTCACCCAGTATCCTGTTCTTCTCATGCTCTTATACTATTATTTATCCGTCTACGATGAACTCCTCAAGTGCTCTGTCGCCCAGCGTCAGGTTCACAATTGCTGTCTTGTATATGGAATCATTTTTATAGAGGCAATAAAATTGACACTGTGCTTTGTCTGTACCAAGAGCAACTAGATGTGAAGGGATTTGATTTATTTAAACAATCTGTTTTCCTTCACAGAATAAACAGAATATCCTAATGCGCATTTATAGTTAATACAAACACCATTTCAAATAACTTCTGGAATAACTAATAAATCTCCTTTCGAATAAAGGAGATGAAAATGAAGTCTAAAGAAATGATACCAGAACCACTGTAGATGTACAGGCCTTTTTGCACTGTTAGTTTAAACCCAAAGTGACCCCGGGATGAGCGTATGTGAGTTCTCACGTTGCCATTTTCAATGTGGGTGAGTCAACTTTGCTTGGCACCAGGGTCGAAAAGTTTCACCCTGGCTTGAGATTTTTGCCCCGAGGCAGAAATGTTAAATGTGAACCGTTAGACTCACCCAAAGGGTTTCCAACATGCAGCTGCATGAGAGTTGCCAAGACAACCAAACCAAAATTATTTGATGTTTTCTTTGCAGCCACAGGTACTCAGAACACACACAGCTTTTGTCAATGTTTTCCCAGTAAACACTTATTTCACATTCGTGGCTTGAGGTCCATTGTCCCTAGGGATTTACTTTGTGATATCTGAATATAATATTGTCCATCTACACGTACTTTCCAGTGCTAACAAATATAAATACCTGTTTTCCCTCTGATTGAACTCAAACAGATCATAAAATTGTTGACCCTTGTTGATCGTTATGATGACAATGATGATGGTTATTATTGTTGGTTTTGCTGTTGCTGTTGTATATCCTGATTCTATAATGAATTAATGCTAAATACTAGAGGGGATCATCGGTGCCAGCCACAGGGAATTGAACACAGGAGTCATTCTACGTTGAAAGTTTGCTGTGTGAAAATAGCTTTTACGTTGCAGAAAGAAGCTCCCAGAGACTATATTATCCAGACATGTTAACTACATGAAGAAAATATTATGGCTATATGTATATAATCAATGAGTAGCACCACACCAGGGGCCTTATTTAAGCAATTACCTGCCCAGCCTTTCCTGAAAGATGATATATAACTCTTGGGACTGGCAACCTCAGTCACTGTGGCTGCTTGATGTGCCTAGTATGTTTGTCATTATAAACGTAGAATATAGAGGTAAACGAGCCACAGACTGTCTATGGACCTGTCAAAACAGAAATAGGTACAGTACGTAGGCCATTACTGTTGCATCTGCCTACTTAATAAAGAGGGAACTGCTTGAGGGAACTGGTTTCCTGGTGCAACAAATAAGTAATTTAGCTGGCCAGTTTGGCACAAAGATGCGCTCCATTATTTTTTAAGAAAACGAATACACGTCAGACATATTTGCGTTGTGTTCTGTGCATGCTGTGTAACTTGAAGCTGCAAGCAAAGACCTTTTTTGAAACTTGTCGATCCAGGGGGTGTGCCTTTGGTTTTAACTGAGCGTTAGCATGCCACCAACGAGGAGAAATTCTGGTTAAGAATCAGAAGGAATTTTATTGGCCAGTGTGCTGATGCACACAAGGAATTTGCCGTGGTTCTAGATGCCTGAGTATTTACAGACAAACAGATAAACAGCTGACACAGAATTACAGAAAAAATAAGATATTTACCAAGTATACAAACATGAGAGTGTAAATAGATGCAAAAAAGTAAATAAATAAGAATTAAATTACAAAAAGTGAAAAATGTTACTTTTGCATTTACACTGATTCATTCCTCAGTCACTTTTCTCCAGTTATACAACAGAATAGAATAAAACAGAAAATAAATAAGAGAGAATGGAATAAAAAGAATAGACAAAAAAGAAAGAAAAAAAAAACAAAAGAATAGAATAAACAAAAAGCACATTTCACAATAGATGAAGAGTTTTACACACACAATTGTTGAACCACAGTCAGTTTGTCCGATACCACGGTTTTTGAGTAGCTGCCTATAGAATTGGGCGGAAGTACAAAGGTGATCGTGACAGGTGATTTAATGCAAGTTAATGGAGCAGTCAGGAAGATTGGGAGAGAAGCGGATCGAAAAAAGTGTTGTGTTTTGAGACCCTTCTCGAATGTGCATCCCAACTCTGCAGCACCTGCATCGCAAACAGGAAAGCATAAAGCATTTTTACAGCAGCATAAAATGTAACAACGCTGCTGTTCAGTATGTAAATTAATACATTGGATTTTTAAATTCTGTATGTTATTACATATAGTTTTGGCCTGTTCGTATAATGACTTGAACCCTAATAGCTCCATGCGGTTTTTCTCTTATCTGCAGAAAAACACATTAAGATAACACAGCTTTTAAAACTACACATGACTACTTATTAGGTCTATATACCAAACAACTACCGTTGAACAATAACAGAGTTTTTCACACCATTTATGAGCAAATTTTCATCTGCAAAATGTGTAGATACTTATCACATCCTCGCACATGTTATTTAAACCAGGAAAGATATAGTTACTCATAAAAGTGTAGCTAATTTGAAAGAGCAAGTCACGACATATTGTTTATTATATTATGTATGTCAAGTAAATAATAATAAAAAGCCAATTTAGCTAAATGGAGCAAAAACTGTACTCATTCAACTGTTGCCAGCTCATTTGAGGAGTGATGCCAGGTTATACATTCACAACATTTTAAGATCAGTAAATGTTTTTCCCAAAAAAGCAGTTTCTTTTTTTTTTTTTTTTTTTAAACATTGTACTGAATATCCCACTTGGCAGAGTGGTACACATCTCCAGTTTTATATATATGGAGATTTATTTATTTAATGATGTATAACTGAAAGCTGCCCTGTAGAAAATTGCACAAGTGCGTCATTGAAGTGCAGTAATGGGTCTAGAGTCTGTACTGTTTATGATCACATGAATCACAACGAGACACGTTGAGCTCACACACTGAAATAAAAACAGAAGCATCTTTCCAGTCTCTAAATCTACACTTAGCTTTGTGGATATTCATCTCTGGTTTCACTGACACGCTATGACGTCAATGAAGTAATCTGGGTACTGCTGAGTTTCGGCTGTATTTTGTGATGTTCTTCAAGGTTTTAATCACAGTTTCTTTTGCAAGATTTTATAATATTTATAAAAAAAAAAAAAACACTTTTTCTGTCCAGCTGTGGGGTAGCAGTATTATAAAATTATGTCCAATAGATGACTGAATGCTGACATTCTGCTTTGAAATCAACCCACATTTCTTTTTTTTTTTTGTGATTTAGAATGTATGTTAATTATTCTTGCATAGCAGGCAAGAAAAAGTATTTTATTACTATATCCTTTATTACAGCCTCACTCCACAAATACGTTTGATGACTAAAGTGATTGAATTAGTTAAATTAGTTAACATTTTAATCTTTTGCTGCAGTGTTCATCTGTATCTGTACATGTTTGTGGTTTTTTTTTTTTATATACTAGTTCTATCTGTATGTTGTGACCCAGTTCTGTACTGTTGTTTCTAAAAATGGAACCAAAAATGAATCAAGCACACTTTTTTGAACAATATGTATTTAATCAGATTTGTTGAAATGCATGACATCTGTTGGACTTCAGATAAACTCTTTACCATGGTCTCTAACCTCAAATTACATTAACTATAAAATGCTAGAATTAAATTACAGTATTTCTTCAGCATGCCACACTGCCATCCCCCCTAACATCACAGTCAAAAATAAGATGTTGAAAAATGGTCGCAACTTCCACAGTCCTTCATGGCAGCCCTCCATTTCTGTAATGGCTGGTATTCATGCTGGGTGGTTTTATGACGTGTAGTCACAGACATTAGGAGCACTGCCAAACCCATTTCATAGAAGACTAATACACTTGCTGCAGCAGAGCAGCTTTCAGCTTGAACTTGTGATGAAACGGGACAATCAGATCCCTGTCAGCTGTGCCTCTGCTGCTTGACCTTGGTCGATGTCATTAAGATTCCTATTTTTTTAAACTATTACAGACACTAGATAAAAGGTTTTAAAAAAATACACTACAATTATCCAGGACTGCATGAATTAAAATGGCTATACATTTTTTATTTATTTATTTTTTTCCCCACATTTAAGGGTGTTTAGTTGTAATTATTCAATTTATTTGAAAGTTAGTAAAATTAATCCTTTGTATGGGTGGCACAGTGGGCAACACAGGTGCCTCACAGTGCTCGGGCTTAAACAAACAGATTGCTCAGTTTTTGTGTAGCTGGCATGTTCTCCTTGTATTCATGTGGGTTTCTTCAAGGTGCTCTGGTTTCCACCCACAGTACAAAACCTGTATTTAAGGTGGGTTCATGACTCTGAATTGCCCTTAGTGTGTGAAATATTCTGTGTGGCTTTCTTGCGATGGACTGTTGTCCTGTTTGGGGTGTACCTTGTCTACCCTAGCGCCCATCAAAATAGGCTCTGGACCACTGAGACCCTGAACTGGACAAGTGGTTATTGTTATATAGACGGAGTAATAATTTGTATAAATTGCCAGTCAGACTTCTCCCTTCAGCCCCACTTACTAAAACAAGAATTACAGTGGACACCTTTGCAATCTTAGCTCCTTTCTTCTCTGCTGGCATGATCCTTAAGTTAGAGAGATAATAGAAATATATCTTCTTTTTCTTCCTGCACTGGAGTAGGGAGAGTAAAGCCTTTCAAAGCAATAAATCATCTAAGCGACTGGCTTTGCTTTTAAACTCATCTACATTCCAAATGCCTAAAAAAGTCTGTGTCTTTTTGGACTCACACAAATTTTGACAAACTTTTCATCACCATCCAATGCTATGCCCCAATTTTTGAACAAAATAAGTGAAGGAAGCTCTACATCCTTCCGTGTTTCCTTCAGTGAAGGGAGGAGCCATGCACACTTGCAGGAAAATTGTCACAAATGGAGTAGCTTAGAAGAATGTTTAAAAACAGTGTAATACAAAAAAAAAAAAAAAGAAAGCTCTGAAATATTAATTAAATGTTTATAATACAGTGTTATGATTATACTATGGTCTATGTATACTGTACCAAATTAAACCTTACTCCCACTTTTGTTCTATTTTGGGGTTTAATAAAGATTTCACCAACCAATGTCATATTATCAACATTCAAACATGACATCTAGCATAGTATAATAAATTATCTATCAGTTTTCAGTAAAACCTTACCCAGTTCAGGGTCCAGAGAGTAACCCCGAAGTAAAGGGGATGAGGTAGAATACACCCAGAATAGGAAATCAGGCGACTGCAGAAAAATTAATGAATTACCTGGATTTCCATATACATATAGAAGTTTGAAGATGCTGGATATTTCATTTATTTATGTATTTGGTAAATATGTGTATGTAGATTTGGTATACTTGAGTTCTGAAATTATTAACACTTTTATTGAAACTGTAACAATATTAAGAATAAAATGTAAACAATATTCAAGCAAAATTTTCTTTCTCAAAGAAGAATAATTCCTTTGTAATAAAATTCAGACTTGAATCGAAAGAACACCTCAGCACAGTGTGTTGTAATATCAACTTTTCCTCATCAAGGTCTAATAAATTAAAGCCTGGATTTATTTAAATGCTCATCTTCTTTCAGCTGGCTCATTAATAGCAGCAGTTCTCATTGTCCTCCTTTTAACTAGTTCTTGTCACATGAAAAATCTGTAAGCATTGGACCAGTGTAATGATATGATTAATGTATGGCATTAAACCAAATGTTTCAAGACAGGTATTTGTATGCAAGCGGCAACAACTGCAAGCTTAATAACATAATGCTGCATCTGTCCTTCAGGACCAATTTGTTCTAGCAATGTTCCAGTAAATTTTGATAACCCATCAAGTTTGTTTATTAAAAAGCTATGACTGCTGTAAGCTAAGGCAATGGTGCTTGAATCGTTCAGTTTTTAGTTTTATATTCCCTATTTTTTTGTTCTCTGATGTTTCTTTAGGGCTTTTTTAATGTGTGTATTGCATTTTTGGAAACAGGACAAAAGGACACAGTAAGCACAAGAGATTGTGACGTTTGATAATCGTCACTGTAGTCATCCTTTCTTTGAATTATTGAACCGTTTATTATAACACCTGTAGTACCAAAAAGGGAGGTTAGGTGGTTAGATTTGGTCCTGGTAGGCCACTTGCATGTTCTGGTTTGTGTTTCAGCTAGCTTTTAATTAATTTGTCATATTATTAGTTGTTCATGACTTACACAATTTAAGTTTCGTTAATACTGTATGATAGTGGCTAGAATTTTACAAATGTGTTAATTCATATTTGTGTTAGGCAAAAAAAACAATAACATACACAGCATATGCAGTGATCTGCTCCAAAATAAAGATAATTGATAGCATCATAGTACCCCTAGATAGCAGGAGAACCTATATATTTAACTGATTAATGATAAGGCAAATACAGCCCATAAGTTCAAATAAATCCAAGACTACACTGTTCCTTCACAAACATCATTCTTACCATAACAGATGACTGTTTCATGAATAAAACATTCTACATGGTCCAGCAGAAGGTAATGATTAAGGGGTTAGACTTGACAGGTTGCTTCCTTGACCAAACTTCTTTCCCTGAAAATCTTGCTATGTAACCAAATAAATGCGTCACACTGCTAGCCTAAAAACTGTAACAAAAATCGGCATAAGGCAGAAAAATTACACAAGATCCAACCAACAGCAGTGTTGTAATTTGGTTGCAATCATAACCAATATTAAAATCGCCAGTAAACCCAACTGAAATGAACTCGTAAGGTTTTCAAAAACCCAAGAGTGGTGGAAAAGTGTGAAGAAGAGTTTACCGAAAGAGATCAAAGGGTAGAAGTACTTATATCAGATGATTTATAGTTTTGCCGAAAACTTCAGTTCACACTGATTTGAAAGGAAAACAGCAGTACACCTGGGCTGCTTCTCAGTTGTTAATTAAATCTTGTATTTTTATTTTACATCCCCAGGGTTACATTTTACTGCTTTCAATAACTTGGCAAAACAAGCGTAAATTAGTGGTTAAAATACATGTTTCCTCTATTGTTCTCTTATCAGTAAATACTCACTGCAGACATGATTATACATCTAAACCAGGGGTACTCAACTTCTCTTCCCTCAGGCCACAGTTTATGCAGGCTTATACTGGATGTTCTTATTAAATGCTACTCTGTCCAAAGTTGCTGTAAGTTGAGGATATGCTTTCGTAAGCAAAAGCACTGATAAAATCAAAACTATGTGAAGAGGTTAAGGTTTTATTTTGTTTTGTTTTTTTTTTTTCAATAAAAAAGTATTAATACCTGCTCTTTCCTTTATAGTGAATATATGCTATACTTTATTGGGGAAACGCACTATAGTAGTGGCTTAATGCACTTAAGTTTAAGGGGCACACATTCAATTTGGAGAAGATACTTCATTGATAAAACTAATGGTACTTTAGACAGGAATTAATGTGGAACAGTTGAGCAGCATTTAAAATAGGAAAACTACAGGCAGGAAGTTTAAGCAGGACAAGAAGTAGGGAATAAATCGGGCACTATGGACACCTGAGGTGTTTCTAATAGTAAAGGTTAAGGCATAGTACAGCGTAGACTGTTAGGTAATTGGCAAGTGGAAGATATGAATAAGTGCTGAAGTGATACTTAAAAATTTTATTTCTTAAATGTCAAAATCATTAAAATTAAATCTGCAGAGACTGGGGGTCATGTGCAGAAGGTAAAGTATGATACTACTGACATTATTAAACCTGTTCAAACAAAGAATACAAACATAATATAGACTGACATTTTTTAGACAAAGCCAGAATAAATGTAAAGATGTCTCATGGGAATCAGAGGTATCCAGCTGGGATTCCAAAAAACAGACTTTTAATAATGGAAGTGCAAACCAAAACCTGCTGGTCCCTTAAAAGCAGAGGTCAGCAACAAACAAAAGAAGACAGCAACAAATATTAAACAAACCCTCACAAAAATCTGCCTTCACTAGTTAATTTCCCTACCAGGCTTCTCAGTTTTTTGTTCCACCATAGTTGCAGACAGTTGTCATATAAGAAACCTTCATTAGAAGCATATTCCCGTGTTTTAACTGGCATAGGTCAGACTTTGAGGTGCTTTTTATGAAATGTAGCCCCCAAAGACCTGCTAACACGATTTAATTAATATAATAGATTCACACTAACTGTTTTACTAAATACTATCATATCATCATATGCTGACGTCATGTTATTGAAACCAGATAGCACCTGCCTGCTGATTGTATGTGTGCATGCAATTCACAGCAAAGAGGAAGAGAAAACATTTAAGTATCATAAGTGTATTAATAACACACACACACACTTTCAGAACCGCTTGTCCCATACGGAGTCGCGGGGAGCCAGAGCCTAACCCGGTAACACAGGGCATAAGGCTGGAGGGGGAGGGGACACACCCAGGATGGGATGCCAGTCCGTCGCAAGGCACCCCAAGGGGGACTCGAACCTTAGACCCACCGGAGAGCAGGAATGCAGTCCAACCCACTGCGCCACCGCACCCCCTCAATAAATAAATAAATAAATAAATAAATAAAAATCAACTGCAAGTGACAGCCCTTTTGTTGGAAGCAGATTATTCCAGAGGCTGACATGTTACAGTGCACAAATTCTACCTTGTCTCAGCAAAGATACAGTAGCTGACAGCCTAACATACAGTTGTTCTGATGCTGATGAATGGACAAGGACATGGTAGAAACTGAGCAAGTCTGTGGATCCATACTGCCAGGTGTCAACAATGTATGATTGTTGGTAGTGGCATAGAGGTGTTGTATCTGTTTTCGTAGCACATACTGAGTTCCTTCACATGAAAAAAACATTGCATTCATGTCACCAGGATGTCTCTGCTGGTTGTGTGTCTACCATCATTAGAGTACATCTCCTCGTGAATGAGTTTTTTCAGCAGGACAATTCTCCCGACTAGAATACTAGGGCTGTCCAAAAATGACGTCATGAATAAGCAAGTGAATTCCACATGCTCCAGTAGACTGATCAGTCACGAGATCTCAATAAAATTGACAAACTGTAATAAAAGGTTCTGAGATATTTGAATGGAAATCCACTATCAGCCAGAGGGCAGCATCTGCAAAACACTTAGTTTAGTCAATGTCCTGATGACTGAGGTTGTGAATGATTTAAAAGGTTAATTTTCCTACTATATCAAATCTGCATCTGAACATGACACTACACAGAAAGACTTTTACCACTTTTAACTTAGACAACTTTAAGATGTACAAATTTAAATGATAAACTGCTTCTATTTTTATTTTGAACATGTAATAAATGAACTCCTAGCAATGTTAACAGCTACGCCATACAGTTTGAAGTCATTGGAGAAATGAACTGTAGTGTATTGCATTGTACTGATGTTCTTGTTATTGAGAACATACAAGTTCTTACTTAGTTACTGAATACTTAGCAAGCTACCTAGGCAGCAAGAGGACAGTATCACCTAACCAAAAGGTTTTTTAGAGCGAATGTGGAGTTCATGCACAATAACACCAACATCCTTAGACAAAGAGGATGACAGCCCAGGTGTAAAATAAAAGTGAATGTGTAGCCTGTGTACCTTTTATGGTGGATTACCCACACAGCCAGACTGCTGGTTCCAGTGGGAGGTAGTGGTGTTGGATAGGGTTGAATAGGGCTAAAGTGGGGGCGGGGGACTATGTACTACAAAATGTGTCCGTAATATTGAAATGTTGCATTCAACGTTATACTACTATGAAGTCCAAACAATTTCACAGAATAGTCCTCAGTCATTTCATAGAACAGGTTTATCATTGGTTAAAATTCATCACATTAACCTGGGACACAACAGCAGTAAATTAATTTGCCAAAAATAAATGAAAGCCAGTCAAACCCACTGAGGACAGTGGACAGTAAGGAGGTTTAATTGTTTATTTATTGAACTTGTGTCAAAAAGGGAGAACATCACAGCAACTGTTGTTCCTGTAATCAGTACAAGTAAAAACGATCAATGGCAGAAAATACTCTGAAAGGTACACTTTTTTCCCTGAATGTACTTAAGTAAGAGTAATGAGTTACATTTACTCCAATACAACCTACCCCTGCTCATAATTGGCAAAAAATAATTTATTAATTATGAAAAGAATATTTAATTATCAGTAACTCTAGGATGTGATGTATTGTACACCCAGAACGGGACACCAGTTCATTGTAGGACAATCACATGGCATCATTACCAGAAGCCATGTTAGTGGCAGAACTAATTTTTTGTAAAAAACACCTCTACAATTGTAATGTTTGTAGAAAGCTGTTTTCATGCTTCATTACTTATTCATGCTTCCTGCATCATGTGCCCACTTTGCTTCTTATTTCAGAGATTTGAGCTTTATTCCTCACGAAACTGTATAATACAGCATTTCTATTGCTGACAGCATTTAGCAATGACAAACAACAACAAAGGAACAACAATAAAAATACAGTTTGTTATTATTAGAATGAAGATCAAATAATGAGGAACAACTATTGATAAGTTCTCATATCATGTTCTTTATGTTCTTCTCATATTCTGTTTCAATGCCATTTATTTTCACCAAATTGATTAATTTATACAGCTTCATTTAAATGGAAGGAAAGGTTGCTCAGAATCTATAATTAAATTCTCCTACATGTTACAGTTCTTTTAGCATTAGAATTAGACCTTCAATACCTTTGTCCAAAGAACATTCAGGCTGTAAAACAAAGTGATGGAGAGAGACAAAGAACAGAGGTTACACAACTTCCCATGTAGTGGCTCCCATCATTTTCCCTAGGTAATTTAAAAGCTTTCATCCAGGATGTCAAACACTGTAAATTGCAGGGATGAATTCATGCTGAGTAACCCTCCCCTGAAGCGAAGACCTTCCCTTTCAAAGGCTCATGCAGAGTCTGTAGGAGTGCAAAACTGCTCTTCAGTTCCAGGTTATAATTCATCTTTATATCTATCATTAATTTCAAATATTTTACTTTAACGACCCAGCCTATTTTTTTCAGTTTGATTGACTTGTCTATTTTGCTCATCACAATATGTTAGATGAACTGCTAAGACCAACTGACCATGTCTGTATGCCTCATTATTACAGCTGTTGCCTAGAATATATTACCTAGCTAAACGCTAGCAGATCCCGCATCTCAAAATAAACTTAAATGTGTTTGTAATTCAGTTGCACGCTCTCTCTCCCTCCCCTTCTCTCAGTTTCGCTCTTTCAATTTTGTTCAGCACAATTTAGGACCATTTAAACGCTTGATGCAAGCAGAACATAACTAATGCATGTGCAGGGGTGGAATCTAAATATTGACTTAAGTGGCATTTTATTAGCATTTGCCTCACCTTTGACACAAATTTGCAAATAATGTTACCACACTGCTGTCTTAAACAGCTGGTTAATTTTCACCAGCAACTATTTGTTACTGTCGAGGGTGAAATTAACGGCAAAAAAAAAAAAAAAAAAAAAAGACAACTAAACAGATGTTGTCTCAAGATCGATCAATGTGTCAACAAAACGTTTTAGTTAGGGTTTGGTCAGGCCTTTCTTTGCAATATGGCTCATTAAGAATTTTGCTGGAAGAGGCCATTAAAACACATCACACTCTACACAGTTCCTGGTGCAGGCCATGGTAATATCTCATCTGGACTACAATAACTTCATCCTGTCTGGTCTTATAGCCTCTACCATCAAAACCCTCCAGTTGGGATGCCGCAGCTCTAGCTCCGTTAGACTTTCGAAAGTGTCCCCATTATCCCTCCTTCTTGCCACTCTGCACTGACACCAGAGTCCAAAGTGAAAAGTCAGCAGGTTTTGGTTTTGGCTTCTGTGTAGTAGACTAAGCTCCCTCTGGCCCTCAGAATTGCTGAAATCCTTTCAGCACATAAAAACACCTCTCTTTGAGTCCTGTTTCTGTCCTACTACGGACCTGTATATACATTTGCACACATTTACTTCACGCCTTTTGCCACAATTATCTTTGTATCTGAACCTATTCTAAAGCCAGGTACTTGTGTAATGTACACTTGCAAAAACAATGGTAACAGACAAACTGTGCTTCGATTATTGTATGTCTGCACCTAAAGCTCTTTGACTGTGTGTTTGTGTGTGTGAGAGTAAGACACAAACTTTCAGTCAAGTATTAGTAGTAAAGTACTGGTAAACATTGTGCTATCTAAGAGTCCCAGACTGAATCTGATCATCTCCTAAAACAGTTAAAATTGTTGTTTCCTCTTACAGAATGGTCTTTTGGTAAGACTCAAGATATTAATTATACTCTGAGAACATATGCTTGTAAACTGCTGTCTGAAATGAGTTCTTATGTTTATTGGTGAAACGATCTCATTGATTATTTGATGTATATAGGAATTAGTTAATATAAACATTACAAAACAGGATAAATTGACAGACAGTTCTTCTGTGAAACTAAATGCATTTTTGAATCCTCAGTATAAATAATTGTTTAGAATTCAATTCAAAACATGCCATAGATGGATGATCTTAGCCTTTTAAGAAGACAAGTAGGGTTTTATTGAAATGTAAACCTACAAAATTTTGCAAGAAATCTGTAAAAATGTTTTTGGAATCCAAGTTAAATGCCTATCTGTACATTTGAAATACAACATTTATCTTTTTGGCTTTATACTACTGTGTTCACAGCATAAGAGAACAATAAGCTGATTGGTGAAGAATAAACATCAGCTGTCTTCTGTGCATTTCATTGGGCATCATTTATTCTTGAGTTTATTGATCAGTTTTGACTCACAACCTAGTTCATTCAGGTTGGAGAGAAGTGTTGGTAGAACTGCGAAAAAAAAGGTGTTTAAATAAACTTACTAAGTTAAATTCACTCCTATTTTAATCACTCAAATTAAACTATGAAACTGAATTTTGTTTTTTACTGTTGTGTATGTAGTATGTTTTTGAAAAGAACTGTGAAAATGGGTTAAACAATGGAAGTCATTGTTTAAATATGATCAAAATATTATTTATTGCAATTACTTTGGTATGCTGAAAATTCCTACTAAAGATTTTTAATTAGATATAAATTTTAGAATCAAGTTCTACATGACTGCGGTTGGGTGGTGCAATAGAGGGGAGGAGGTGGGCACCACCTGATGGACAGGTACCAATGACCCACCACTGCCATAAAAGAATAATGAAAGCCAGCTGCTGCCAGTGAAAGGAAATTGTGTAAGAATCAGTGTAAGACTGTCCTGAGGACTTTAGCAAGGACTGGTTGGTAAGTGTATGTTTGTGGTTCTGTTCCTTGTCTTCCTGAAAGGGGCCATGCCCCTGTCTTGGGTTCTCTTTTGCTCTTTATTCAACTAAATCTGGTGTCCTGTACCACAAATCCTGTCCAGGTGGCCACCTCTTTCCCATAACCTGCCACAGTATCTTAATATTTATTAATGTAATAACTGAAAAACTAATTAATATGCTAATTGCACATGCTTCATAAACATTAAGGTAATGTCAGCAACTTTGGTAAACTGAATTATTTTTTTTTTTTTGGAATGTAACCTTGGAATGTAACGTTTCTTTTTGGTGAGTTATATGTTTTCCTTTATTAATGTTCCTGCACCCAGGGAAATGCTTTAAGAAATGTTTGTTCCACTTATGATATTTTTAATGTAGCAAACGTTTGAACTGTTTTTCAATTACAGTGAAGAATACTGTGAATACATATACTGTAGTTAATTAACACTAACTAATTTGTACTGTGCTGCTACCATCTAATTTATCCTGAACTGCTTTAGTATAAATACCCTTCTGTTTAAAACAAATCATGAGTTCTAATTCACTTTTGATAAAGGCTTCAGATAAATGAGAAATCATTGACTGTACACAGCTATTGTTGTAGTACACTTAATTAAGATACATGTCCTAAGTTGCTCCAGTAAAAATTACTCAATGTTAAAAATAAGACAATAATCATAGGCTAGTGTGCAAACTATACATTTTAAGTAATCTTCGAGAAAGACTCAGCTTAACAATGAGTAGACCCTAACTCTGGTCTCTTGTTTTTTCCCGTATTTATCTAATTTTATTTCTGTAATAGATTTAATCCATTGAAAATATGTTTATCCTTATCCCATGAGTTAAAACTTTTATTCTAGTTCAACATTGCTAGTGGTTCAAAACATTAGCGCTTAATTTCAGTCAGACTAACTTCAGTTATTAGTAATTAGTTTTTTCAGTCAGATACTTTTTTACTCTTGCTGCTGTAAACATTTGGATGAGTGCTTGTGTAATTATTTTTTGAAAGAACGTGTTTCTCTGGAGTATTACTGGCTACTCTACCCATCTCTTTGCATTATATTACATTCTGAAAATAGACTGACAATTCAACTTGAATGGTATCTTTCTGTATTGAAGTAGCTTTTGAAAATTGCTTCCCTTTTTATTTTTGCAATTAAAAAAATCACAGTTGCATGCTTTGAATGTTTACATTCATTGTTATTTTTCAAGTTACTCAAGTGACCTTGCTAGGGTGCTACGATGTGTCACATTTGCATGTATCTGGCACAGCTTATATTCACAATAAACAACCAAACAAAACTGCATCAGGTTCAAACAACTGTCTTTTCTCAGTCTGCTGAAACAAAGGCTCGTCTCTTAGTCTCACGGTATAAAGCCAGTAGCTGGAAACCACTATCTACATTCAGCTTTTCTCTGTATTTCATTTCCACTGTTTTACAGCCCTTGACTGGTTTCAAAAGAGCATGGTTCGCCTGAACAAGCCCACGGTTAGACATGCTTGCTGATGAGCGTGTTTCCAATGACAGCCTGTCATGAGTCATCATTACTCTCAGTGGTTTTTAAGTGAAGGAAGTACAACTTTGTCAAATATACACTGTGCTGCCACATTACATTAAATTAACTGCATATTTCTTAGGTAAAACTTAATTTGAATAAATTCTGATCAAACAGGAAGAGACACCTGCACTTCCAGGACAGTTTATTGAATGTATTAGCTTGTATGTGGCCACCGAATTACCGAAAGAGCATGGAATTGATGTATCTGTCAGGTGGTATGAGGAGAAAGTGCCTAAGAAATTTAACTGTAATAAACCTTATTTTTATTTGCACTAAGAGTGCACAGGTTTAATCGTTAACTTTTTACTTCTAGCATATCTGTGACTTGTACATTTTATTTTTGTCATTATTTACTTTACCTATTTATTGTCTTGTCGGTAAAACTGTATTTCTTATATATATATATATATATATATATATATATATATATATATATATATATATATATATATATATATATATATATATATATATATATATATATATATATGTTTATGCCAGAGGGGGTGCGGTGGCGCAGTGGGTTGGACCGCAGTCCTGCTCTCCGGTGGGTCTGGGGTTCGAGTCCCGCTTGGGGTGCCTTGCGATGGACTGGCGTCCCGTCCTGGGTGTGTCCCCTCCCCCTCCGGCCTTACGCCCTGTGTTACCGGGGTTAGGCTCCGGTTCCCCGTGACCCCGTAAGGGACGAGCGGTTCTGAAAATGTGTGTGTGTGTGTTTATGTCTGTTACTGGGTATCAGGTTGAACTGCTGTGTATGAATTTCCCTGCAGGGATTAATGAACTACTGTCCTCTCCTAACCATATCCACAGAAACTGTTCTGTTCTAATATACTCCAGGATGTTGCAGATGAACAGTTCCATGAAGGGTCATGTTTGATCGCAGAGCATAACTTTAACTGCTTCAGTAAAAACATAAATTTATGCAAAGCAAGAAAAAAATGTAAGCTGTGTAACATACAGAGAAAATTTCTGCCGCAGAATGAAATCACGTGCAGTAAATATTGGAATGTAATGGATTGGAAGCATGGGTGCATGCACCAGCCATACCACACGCTGCAATGAAAACGTTTCACACTGCTGTGGTTTCAAGGACGTTCAGGGCAAGAAAAGACAGACCTTCTGCATGCTGTCACTCTTGTCTTTTTAAGCAGAAGCTGACCCAGCACTTGCAGCCATTTGTCACACTAAACATTTCACAGCTACAGCGCTGTTGTGGGATATGATGTCCAGCTTATGGCTTTCCCATAAAGATTCCAGATGAGGGTTGACTCCCGGCGTTAAATGGAAATCATTACTTGCTCAAGTTGATCAATGTAACACAGTTTGCTGCTCTTGATGATTTAAAGAGGATTGTAAAACTTGCTGGCTTTTTGGGCAGAGATCCTGTACTATGCAGCTGTCCCTTGACCTTATCATACATTCCTCATGCAAAGCCAAGCAGCAGAATCTGGATTCCCTTCAAATGACAGGCTTTAACATTTACTGTATATGTCTATTGGAAATGGAAATCAATCCAAAAAGTAGATGTGGACTGGAAATGGTAAATGAAACAAGATGAAAACAAAACTGGTGGTATAGTTCTGCAAAAGTCAGATGTGAAATTTCTTTTTAAAATGATGCTGTATTCATGTTCATTTCCTGCACAGCAGCACAGTAGTTAATTATGATGAATTTTAAATTCTTTTGGTGACTGAAAATTAAGATTTACTGTAATCTATTCCAGTTGTTTAATTTTGTGCTTCCTTAAACAATATGTTAATTTTGTACTTGTTTTTATTTACAAATCATGAAAAAAAAGAAAAAAAAAATGAAAGGACATTCGGGTCTGCCCAGTGCGTTTTAAAAAAAGCATCCACATTCTGTAATGTGTGTACGGAGAATGTAAGTACTGCTTTTCTGCGTGATCTGTTGAACTGGAAAAGGCCTGGGATGAAGTCTCTCTGCATTGCTGTTTGATCATGCTGCGCTCTGCAGCTGCCTGACAAGGTCACAGAGACTTCACAGCCACGCACCGTGAGGAGTCTGAGCTTTGGCCCTTCACACTGGGGGATGCAGAGCCTGTTTTTACATGGCGGTGCTGTGGGAATCACAGTTCATAATGTAATATAGAGGCTGTGTTTGTTTACTGCAGAGCCTGGTGGAGGTATGGGTTACACAGTGTGAGGGGGAATGCATTATTCAAATGCTCCCTGAGCAGAGGGAGCAGCTGAAGGTCAGAGGCTCAGGACCGTAGTTCCTTGCTGGTTCATCAACACACACTCTTGCTTGCAGGGCATCAGGGCACCCCTGGGTTATCCTGAAGTCCTTTCCCTTGGAGTTTTCATACGACGCTCGGAGTAAAACCTACTCTTTCCCCTGCTGCGTGTACTCAAACCAAAATAACAATCTTAAGAATTTTGTAAATGCAATTTTGGTTATACATTTTATAAAGGTTTGACCAGAAGGCAACCCTAAGCCATAACTGATACACTGAGACTACACTTTCCCAGGCACACATACAGAATGATGACATATTCACCGTATCATTTCTCACATAAATGACATATTATTGAAATCTGGGATGTTAAGCTAGGAAATAATGAGTGTACTATGATAAAAACAGCGAAATATAGCTAAAAATATACATTAGAGCAATGATTCCTTCCTAGTAATTTTTGTATATATATATATATATATATATATATATATATATGCACACACATATACACACAGTCTGATACCGCTTGTCCTGAGCGGGGTTGCTTCAAACCAGAGCCTAACCTGGCAACGCAGGACACAAGGCCAGAGGGGGAAGGGACATACCCAGGACAGTGCACCAGTCCATTGCAAGGCAGTCCAAGCAGGACTCGAACCTCAGACCCGCCAGAGAGTGGGACCTGGCCAAACCCGCTGCACCACTGTGTGCCACCTCATCCCCCCATATATATATATATATATACACACACACACATACCGTATAAGTTAACTGTTTAAATATAAACATTTGCATTACATTACAGGAGTAGTTGCATGAAGGTTTATCCATTGTTTAACAGTATCTTACTTAAGGAAGATTTTTAATTATATTCCCAAAGTGTTGATGGTACATAGCATACAAAACTGTCATTAAGCCAAATCAAAAACTGTCTAATGAAAGGCGCAATAGTCATTAACACTAGACAGTCCACAGTTCCATGCAATTAAGCTTTAGTACATGTTGGAAAAGGTATATCTTGGCTCATCATTATAAGTTCAGCAAATCTGTGACATATCCTTTGTTTTTTAGAACACTTTTAAGTAAAGCTACAAATGAAAGGTAGAAAAACATCACTGCAGATATTTTTTCCAGCACAAAGCACTTAGACAATCTTCTCCAAAGGTCATTAACATAGCTTCATGAAGCTTTACAGATGTACAGCTTTACTTAAGAAAATTGTGGAAACAGCATAATTGTACTACTGGAGAAATCGTTTCCTCTTGAAAGTCCTCTCTGACTTGTATTATAAACTAGCGAGAATATTCCTTTACATTTTAGAGATCGGAAAGGGGAAATTATTCCTTAGTCTGAACTGTGATTGATGCTCACTTTAGATGCTCCCAAAAAGCCATACCCTTCTTTTAATTGAAAAGTAATTAAATTCTAAAAGCATACAGTCATACATTACTGCTTGTCAAAACTAACAAAAGTTGTGAATGCTCATGCCAAATATCTGCATTTAAAGACATTTAGTGAATTCTTTGGCCATGTGCTGTCACTTTCCATGAATGTTGTAAAAAACTTGATCATGTGTTATAAATGATAAACCTACAGACAAATTCACAGTGAAATAGGCCATAGAAATGTGTCACAAACAAATATTTCTCAAGAATTTGATA
This sequence comes from Scleropages formosus, assembly GCF_900964775.1. NCBI lineage: Eukaryota > Metazoa > Chordata > Actinopteri > Osteoglossiformes > Osteoglossidae > Scleropages > Scleropages formosus. Next base: position 6,872,130 of record NC_041825.1, on the reverse strand, counting down.
GGATTTTGATTTACTGCCAAGTTAGCCTTTGTATTTAAAAATGGTCCAAGCATTTACGGTCTAATTAAATGTATTGTACAAGTTGCTTTTATGCAGGAATTTATACAACAGATTTTTTTTTTTTGAGTCTGTTCGTCTAAGTTATAAATTAAATTGACCTTAATTAACAAATTACCTTAACTGACAGTCTAACCTGAGCGTGCAGCATAGTACGTGTACTATGCAAAAACAAATAAGTAAATTTAAAAATTTAAGTATCATTTTTCTGGCAGCATCGATTTTTCCTCCATGAATATTACCTACTCACCACTTTACTGCTGGGAAATGCAATGCAAGAATCATTAGTTAAGACTGCATTTCTTTGGCAGGCACTATTTATTAACCTCAGCCCTTTATATTTTACAACCCGATGTTGGTATAATGTTCCCATGTCACAAAGCACAAGCTCCTTTACCTCGCCACCAGGGTTGGGGCTGCAGAGGGATTAGGTTCACCTACAGTACAGCATCCAATTTCAGAGACGGCCAGATGAAGTCGGGAACAGAGAATAGCTCTGTCAGGAGGGATGGTTATAAAGGGTGGCTCCGCCTCGAGCCACATCCCTCCTCCTCTGGGACAGTACATTAGTCCCTCCAGCCTTGACTCCACTCACACAAAAATGTGCTACTGGGGTAACCTTGGACAGGTTCATGTTCAATGAATGCAAGCCACCAACACCACCAGCACCACTGGTGCACCTCTGCAACTCTTCACCCTATAAGATCAGCCTCTGTGGAAGTGGATTTGGGAGACCCTCATCACCTTTCTCTAATTAAACTCATAACGGCTCCTGTGTGCAGGAACACGTGTACTGGTATTCCTTGGTTTTTGGGGTGTAACAACTCAAGCACTGGCCACACTTTAATCTCATTCTCTTCAAGTGTTAAGTACATTTAAGGCAAGTGGTTGCCAGATTAGCAGAGTATGGCTGGGGGAATGACGCCTGGCGAATAAAAAGGCTTTTGGAAGTTTTACAGCTTCTAATAGAAATTGATTAAGATTAGACAGACCCAAGTAATGTAGCACTTTAATAAAATAGACACCTCTAAAAGCCACAGCTGCCCAGAAGTAGTATAAAACCTAACGGTCCCATTGGCTCCAGTAATCCTAGAACTGCTCATTTATAGTCAAGGGATAGTCAGTACTTTTACGGTGCTCGGGCAGACGTGCGATCGAGGGGCCGATGCAACGGTGCATTGTGTAACGTGTGTTCGGCTCTGCAGCAGACCTCTGTGCACAGCGGCAAGAGAAGCATGATGCTCACAGCGATTTCAGGAGATTGAGCCATGCCACCCACTCGGTAACTGAGACCCTGATGAGAAAGAAGGCAGGTCCTGGTGGGGCCCACGTGTGAAGCTCTGAGTTAGACATGCCGCCGTGCCCAGAGAAATCCTCCTGCGAGTGCCAACAAAAGCAACCATTTAAGTTGGCTTTGATGTTACCTAATAGGCACAGCGCAACCATTGTGGGCTGAGATCGGCCCTGGAGGCAGAGCTGTCCAGCAGGAAAGAGGGGGAGTGAGGAAGAGGCTGTTTGTATAGCTGCTAACAAAATAAATACACAGATAAACACATTTTCTGATATCCTGCCTTGCAAATTTGGAGCTACTGTAAAAGTTTGAGTCAAAAGTAAAAGTACTGTAAAACTGTGAAAGTGCCGTGAAGTGCAAGTGGTAGTGCAGTGGTTCGTACTGCTGCTTTTGGACTCAAAGGTCATGGGTTTGAATCACACCTCCAGCTGTATTATCCTTGCGCAAGATTCTTACCTTGAATTGCTCCAGTAAAAATTGCCCAGGTCTCTAAATGGATAAATAATTGTAGTAGTTAGACTAAATATTAAAGTGAAAAACTATGCTGTGTAAAAATGTATTTCAAAATGCATCAGGTTTACTGTCTTCATGGATGGTACAGCTGTGTTGTAAGAAGAAACTTTGCCAAACATTGTATAAATCCTTTAAAAAAACTACTCACAGAGTGTCAGCATAGCCTTTTGCTTAGTTTCATTAATAAAGTTAAACATGCGAATGGGGGAAATAGAATATTAATGTGTTTTGTATTTAATCTTTATTATTATTACTGTAATTGAGTAACTGGAGGAATTAAGAACAAAACGAATACAGATAATGCACTAACACTAACTTGTAATAGCAAATTCATTTAGTTGTTTTGGTGAAAACCACTGAATCATTTTTTTCTCTTGCTAGTGCTTAGATTGTGAACTAAGAAAGCTGACACAAATCAACAATCATCCATCCATCATCAACAATCACTCCTCCCGAGTAGGGTCACGGCGAGCCGGAGTCTTACCTGGCAACACAAGGCCAAGGGGGGAGGGGACACCCCCAGGAGGAGACACACCCAGGGCGGAATGCCAGTCCGTCGCAAGGCACCCCAAGCAGGGCTCAAACCCCAGAACCGCCACACAGCGGGCACCGGCTGGACCTGCCACACCACCATGAGCAAACACACACACACACACACACACACACACATTTTCTGAACCGCTTGTCCCATACGGGGTCAATTAGGTTAAATTATTGTCACGATTAGGTTTTTTTTTTTTTTTTTTTCCCGACAGAGGTGCAGAAAACGCAGAAATGAAAAAATATTTGGCATAAGAAGACAAGTGGATTCTCAGACTGCTGACTAGAAAAAAATATTCACATGCAATGTTCATGTATAAAACTTTTGTGTGATGTACCAAAAGATATACATGCATAAGATTGTCATATTCTGCAGTTTTGTAACAGTTGTATATGGATGTATTGCAAACAGATTGCAATTTGCATGTGAAATAATGCTTCCCTAATTTGAATATTCTGCACACTGTGGACATCTAACACATGGCTACAATAGATCACCTGTAGGGGGCAGTAGTGTAGCAGCTGAAGCTGCACCACAGACCACAGGCCACTGGTCTTGATTGAGGAGAATGTCCAATAAGTCTTTTTAGATGGGTTTCCAAAGAGCTTTATGGTCATGTCAATAATTAATGAACTAATTGAAGATAATAAAAGGTTAAATAAATAAACTCCCATTGGGTTCTCCTTAAACATTTTATGGAAGATTTGTGATTTGTGAATTAATTTTCGAGGCACACAAAGCTTGCACATGCTGAGAACCAGAATGTGGTTTGTGCGCGATGAAGAGAAAACTGGTATTGTGAGGGAAACAAAAGGCTCAACACCTCGAGAAAATGTGCTGCAGCAGCACTGCACAATAGGACGCATGCTCCGCATGTGCTTGGCATGTTCCTGTCGGTAGAAGAACACCGAGGACAAAAACGTGAGTTTAGAAAAAAAAAAAACAAAAGCAATCGCTCTTCTGCATCCTTCCCGGATAAATTTAAAGAGAGCAAGTAGTGAACTTACAGTTATCAGGGTGGTGACTTTCAGAGTAAAACAAAATCATTTTCACTGCATATTCCCTGCATGCAGAACGTAATTTTTAATTTTTTTTCCACTAGTTGACGCTTGTTAATTTTCTTTGGCTTTTGTGACCATGCTCAGCTCCTTCTCCAACAACTGCTTGGGCTGATTAGAAGCACGTGAGGGCACAGGGTACCCAGTGGAGCTGGGGCCTCTTAATGCCTGTGTATATATTGTCCAGAGCCAAGCCTGACTGTTCCAAGTGTGTGCCTGTGTTTACAAGAGACTGGAAAAGCTTAGGAGTGGCCTGCTGAATTCAGTCTCCTGCTTGTGGGAAATCTTGTGCCGGGCCTGGATCTCCCTCTGAAGTTTCTTCAGTCTGGCTGTGACGTCTTGACGCTGGCAGGGGCCTCCCTGAACAGATGTCACCATACAGCACACAGACACAGCAGCGCCCTTGCTAGGCTTTGCAAAGTGCTGCAGTGTAGAGGGTGGGAAAATATCCTTCTTTTTCTTGTAAAGATACTGTGAAAACAAAGACAGCTCAAAAGGCGATTAGTTCCTCACGGTCAAATATGTACAGGAAACACAACTCGAGCTGCAGTTGCCAATCAAAATGCCTTCTTCTTTGGTACTATTTTAATTGTTACTATATATTCATTTCGAGTCACATAGACAGGGGTGTATAGAGCTCTATAAAGCTTATAACTTTCTTTTAAGTAGCTTCACTTGGAATTTTATATACTTCAATCCAGGAAGACCATTTATATTATCACCTGTCATGATTTTTCAGAGATGTGTGCAATACTACTTTTTGTTATGCTTTTTAATGCACTTACACTCTGGTATAAAGACACCTGATGTGTATACATTCACTTTTTAAGAACGTATAGGTTAAGATACTATGTGTCATAAGATGTTACGTAATATAATAAAGTTAAGAATTTTTACCACTCACCCTGGTAAAAGGACTTTGATATTTAGACTTTTCAGTTTTTAAAAGCACCAAAACCAAGGTGAAATGTGCCTGACCATAGAATCCATTTCAGGAATTTGGTCAGATCTGCAAATAATCCCCGAGGAAGAACTCGCCATCAGCTGTGCACACAGGCTGTGTACATTAGGAAATGGACATCATGTCATGAAATTTGTACACGAGATACCAGAGGTGGCAAGTTATATTTACACCGTAAGTTGTTGAGTACATTTCTGGAGAACTTTACTTTTCCGTGCAGTTTTTGGCCAAAATTCTTCTTCCTTTTATTCAAGTACATTTGAAAAGAAGCAAATTCCCTTCTGCTCCTTTGCACTTCTGTCACTCTCTCCTTATTACTTTAGAAATATATTTAACGTTTTAACTTTCCTTACTTAAAACCAAGGTGGTAAATTTGATGACGGACCATTAGAAATACGTCCTCATTGTCAGTTGACTTGATCTGTGGATTTAATTGGGTTTTGTGTGTGTTGTTCATTGTCAGTCACTGCCGGTTTTCTGACGAAACCAGTCACTTTTACTGCGATTTGAAAGTAATACATAGTTGCTGCCAGCTGCCTTCTGCTTTGTCTTTCATTGGCTATTGCTGGCTGTTTGTAGGGTATTCATACTGGAACAGATCAGGGTAAGCACATTACTCATAGACAACAGATGGAGCAGGGTTGAGACCAACCACCTTTTTGGGATCATAATAAAATCAAGTTACAAGTCATTATCACCAGTCACTACACCACTCTCTGTCCTGTAAGAAAGTCCAGACACAAAGTAACACTATACAAAAAGGTCAGTTAGTTCAGATGTTCAAAATCCATCATACCAATGTGCTACACTATCAACTGCCTTGGAAATGCAGAATTTTAGTCTAGGAGAGACTGAGTTGTAGGAGGTGGTCAGTCATCCAAGAAGAGATGTTGGACTAGCAAGCTGCAATATGAAAGAATACACCTGTAGCCACTGGGGAAGAAAGAAGGAGAGCTTCTTGTATTACATTATCATTAGTGCATTCTTGACAGTGACAGGAGAACCAATGAAAGGGAATGACAGAACTAAAGGAAGTGGTGTATATGGAGAAAAATAAGGGGCTCACCAAAAAGCCCTGTAGAACACCAGCTGAGAGAGACTGATGGGAAGACATGCCAAACCACCTGGTAGGATCCAACTGACAGGCACGACTCAAAACATTTCATTTCTGATCCTTTGACTGTGCTAACAGAAATGTTTTATTTAAGTTACTAACATGTTCACAGTTAGGTCAGTGTTTTTGAAAACTTTATCCTTTATTTCATTTTGGTGACTTATTTCCCTTTACCCGGTGTAATATTAAAATGTTTTCACCTCTGATAATATTATAACAAGAGCATGTGCACAAATTTGCTGAACTTGTTTTCCATTTACTGTAATTTATTTTGTAATGTAAGTAGTGGACCCATTTATACATTTTCCTGATTTTTTAATAAAGCTGGCTACTTTGATCCATTTTAGTCTTGTTATGGTACACTACACCTTCCCATTGGAAATAGCATTCTGGTCCCATGTGGATATCCAGTCAATAAGGAATACTGACTATGCATCATCCAAACCCTATAGTGTGTAATGTCTACACATCCACCTACACTTGACATGTGGGTTGTCATCGTTGGGTGCCAAAGGACGTCAGAGTCAGCGGAACTCCACATTCATTCTAAATAAGACATGTCACAGTGAGTTGTTGCTCTTCTTCTGTTGCGTAATTAGTTCTGCTGGCATTTCACCATGTAGAAAACAGGCTTTCTTTTAAACTGGATCTTCAACATCAGCGTTAGCAATGGCATATTTATAACAGTTGATACACTATATTCAACTTGCTCCATTAAACTTGCTATGTAAGTTGTTTACAAGCCAATATTTGATGTTATAGACGTACAGTAGCCTAGCAAGTTAAGCTAGACTGATTGGGAAAAGCAAGTTACATATTGCAATTAATCAGTTGGATAGATTGTAGACTGTGATTTTTTTTTTTTCCTTTCCATGTGTATTTTGTTTGTGTTACTGACCATATCTACAGTGATGGTTGAAAGTATGTGAACCCCTCATGTCCTTTGTTTTACCATGAAATTGTTATTTAATCAGAACCGGTCTTTCTCTGCCATAATTGGCATGCAATTATTAATTCCATATGTTGCTGTAGAGGAAATCATGCGTGTTCTAGAGAAACGGAAGTAGTGCAGGTACAAAAAATGTGAGCTCCATGTTTCATTCATTAAACCAAGGAGATAAGCAGATCCAGGTATATAAATCATGGTGTACAAAGGTGTATAAAGTTTACTTTAACATTTAAGATTTAGATTTTATAAGTTTGTTTCAATATTTTACTGAGGAATAATGAATCCCTATAGGGTTCAGATACTTTCAAGCAGCATTGTAATGACATTCAGCTACTGCAAGTGCTATGTTGTTTTAATCAAACAGCATATACAATTAATTTACCTTTCTTTTTTCACCTGATGCTTTTTTACATTTACTCAATTAGAAAGTTAGATGAATACTTTTATGAGTTTGATTTTTTTCAGAGTTGCAGTAGTCAAAACTCTTTGAAAATATCTACCCACATCTGCATTCTTCCTTGTGTACATCCTTTTTTTAAAATATTTTTTATGCTTTTTTGGTGTTTATTTTGGTTTGCTTATGAGCCTAAAACGAGAATAAGTAAGTAAATAAATAAATAAATAAATAAATGTACTGACAAAAAAGAAAAGGCCAACAGAAAGGAAACAAACTATAAACTAGAAATGCTGAAGAATATTAGATGTGGTGAGAGAAATAATATCTGGCCAAATGAACATTATGAAGGAGACATCTGACCAAATATCATGTCTAACACAATGAGTGGTAGATGAGGTTCAGCTTGCAAAACTAGATGTTGTCAGTGCTGAACAAAAGAAACGTGTCCTCAGTCGTGGCTATAGAAACAAAACTCCAACTAACTGGTAGCACGAATACCTTCAGAAACTAGACTGATGAGGCTGAATATGGGATTTCCGCTATTGAGGATTTAGATGAATCACAGCCTTAATCAATAGCTGCCCTGGAGCAAATAGGTGAGTTGTACCAAGTGAAGGTGCAAGAGGTACAAAAAAAAAAAATAAAAAAACTGTAACAAAAATCCGAAAACTGTGGATTTATCTGAAAAAGCTGAAGGAAACATCCTACTTAAACGATTTCTGCAGAACAAGTTGCCTTCTTGGGTGGGGCTGTCAGCCAAGTCTTCCAATTGAGATAGATTTCACCTACAGATACCCTGCCAGTGCACCTGATACAAATGCCCCATTCAGAAATATACTGGTTCGATTTTTGCACTTTTCTGATAAGGACGATGTCTCCAGAACTGCAATGAAGGAACACAAAATCACTTTTGAAGGATCCTATCTGTGATTCTCCCCCATTTTGCCTGCCAGTGTCCTTGTGAGCCCAGTCCAACATATATCACTGCTTTATTTCTCTCCTCCCCAGATGTTTAAATGGGAGAAGATCTGCTTGTTTCAACAACCCAAAATCAGCATGTACTTTACTGGCAGCTTTGGTGAACTGAGAAGGATCTCAGTCAGTTTCTGAAAGATCTGAATTTACTTCTGCCTCTCTTTCTATTTTCACTGGACCTTAGTGTGCTCCTTAACTTGTTGGGGCAAGGGTTCTACTTTTACTTTTTACATATTTTCAGTATTGCTTTCCGGGAGAAAGCTGAAGTTGGAAATGATAAAAAAAAGCAGTTTACAGTAGTCCCCATCAAGCACTCATAATGCAATAACTTTTTTTTGGGGGGGGGGGCAAGACAAGGTGCAGTTCAGGTTCCTGCTCATAGCTTTGCTTTCTTTTGCTTGTTTTGAAATTTTTCTCTTTCTTTTCAGTTTTATTTCTTTGGGTCACTTTTTTGTGGTTCCTGCGGTTTTGTTACACCATGATTTTATGGTAAAATTATTCAAGTTTTCCACTTAAAATCTAATCTATCATGAAGAGGATTTTAACATTCTTAAAAAGAATGTAAAAAGATTGCTGTTGCATCACATAAAATCCATATCTAGTCAAAGGAGCATTTAAAACTTTGAAGGGTTGGTTTGATCAAGTTCACTTTTATTCCTTCAGCTTTAAGAGAAGAGGTACAACCATTTTCATTCAGAGGGAATACCATTTTTACTCCAAATTCATTCAAAGAATTTACCTTATTCCAGTAGATCTTCATAGGTTATTTTCAGGGACATCTCAGCTGTGTTTGAAGTGTGTGGCCACCCCAGTACATTTACATTTATTTAATTAGCAGATGCTTTTCTCCAAAGCGACTTCCAATGAAGTCTATGTAGTGTTATCAGCCCACACACCTTATTCACCAAGGTGACTTACACTGCTAGATACACTACTTATACTGGGTCACCCATCCGTATATCAATGGAACATACTCTCTCTGTCACTCACACTATGGGGGAACCTCAACAGCATGTCTTTGGACTGTTGGAGGAAACCCACGCAGACATGAGGAGAACATGCAAACTCCACACAGACTGTGCAGGGACTGCCTAAAAGTTAGTATAGCACTAAAAAGTTAATATTCAACAGAGGTTTGCTTGAATGACCTCTGAAATTTTGTGTTCTTTTAGAATTTTCTTAGCCTGAAGTGATAGGAGTGCATTACAAGACTTGAAGACAGGAGCAAATTGTGTGATATTTTTTGGATGCTGTTTAAAAAACATAGGGTGATGTCCCTTATTTTGCGTGTATAATTTAAGTGATTCTGAGCGAACTTGTATGGGTGTGAGCATAGATCTTTCCCATAAGACATAATAGGAGCAGCTTCTTTGGTATCCAGACATCTGAGTCATGGACCAGTTTTCAGAATTATTTTTAAACACCAGCGGATGGGTTAATTATTATCACTCCACTGAAGAAAAACAAGTTTGATTTTTATTCTCTTATGTTCTTTTCCTTGTCAACGGTGTTTCAAAGCAACGTTGACAGCCACAAAATTAAATAAAAATTCTGTACAAATTCAGAACATTAGTTATTCATGGGTTAAAAAATTGCAAGATTTCAGAATTAATACTGGACATTGTATGCTTCTCACAACAATGCGCGCGAAGATGCTTTATTTGCTATTTTTCCATTTTTAAATGATATAGTTTACAGAAATCACTAGTAATTTTGACGTCGCAGTATAGTGGATTCTTTAGAAAATACTAAACAAATCATAGGATACTTTTAGAAAAAGCTATAAGGCATGAGTATCACATTTAAATGAGGTAGTGAAGCAAAAATAAAGAACGAAATGACTTTAAGACAGAAATGTACAATGCTGGTTTTATTTTTCTGGTTTTATAATAATAAAATTCATTATTCAGTTGCAAATCAGTGGCCTTTATTATTTAGTATGATTCAATTTGGCATAGTACGGGGTACAAAAATTCAAATCAGATTAAAAAATTACATAAAAAAATAAACAAGGAAAATAAGGTGAATTTAAAGAAGCAAGTAAGAGTATTCGTGTGTTATATTTTTGGTTGAATTTCTGAATATCTGAAATTAATGAACCTTGTGTTCTCAATACCAAAACACATTTGCAGTTATTTTGTAAGAGCAGCCTCATGGAAAAAGAGGGGAAGGATATATTTAGTCAAAATATGAAGCTGCAAAAAATTTTTGCCATTGCAAGTCACACTTGATCATCATCATTATCATCATAATTAGTAATAATGCATTATGAAGTGAAACAAATTTCAACAGGTGGTTTCATTATTTTGGTTTTAAGAAATATATACATGTACAGAGTAACAACGCAAACTGTGAACTCTTATAAGTGAAATGGAAGTTGAACTTGTATCCATTGTTAGTAAAGCTATGGGGTATGTGGAACTTACACCCATCCTTACTGTCTATGAGCAGCTAATTAAGGCTGTCTGTTATGGAATAATTAAGTCATCACAAGTATCCATGTATGTAATCTGATAGTAAAGTGGTGTTTTTGCTTGGGCAGGAAAAACCCAGGAGAACTGGCAAGGCAAAGATATGTTTTGTGACAGACATGCCTTTTATGTTCTTAGAAAACAATCACAGCAACAACAATAAAATACCGGAGAAGTAAACAAACTAAGCTAAAGTCTATTTGGTGTGCTTAGGTTAAAAGGAAAAAGGAGAAAGTCATACATTTAAAGTGCCTCTTGAAGGAATGACGAGTTTCTTGCTGTGGAGATTTAGTGGACTGCTTGCACTCCTTGCCGGTCTTGTGGTAAAAGGCTTTTACCACGTGACCTGTGCCACCCAACCTTAAGGTGGGCTAATGAGTACATGCCATGTGAACAGTGAGCATTTCGAAGTGGATGAAGTCACTGTGCTTGGAGTCAGACTCATTCTTAGCCAACCAGGCATCTGGCTGCTGTGAATCATTGCTCCTCAGATGGCCAACGTCCCACATTGCTCCACAGCGGTGAGGCCAGATGATGTAGTTTCCCTCTTCTCGTGTGGCTGGTGCAATTTCAAGCGATAAAGGCATATTAATTTATTCACCAAAGGGTACACTTTTTAATGATGCAAAGGTTTAATTTACATTAAAATAATTTAATCCATATGGGTAGCATGCTTTGCTATAATGTTCCTTGTAAGTGTTCTATTTAATGTATTTTATGTTACTTAGAACATCAGAGACCTGCAGCTCTAATCATTTCTAACCATTTTATTGCTAACCACATTATTTATATTTTGGAATAATTTTCAGCCTATTTGGGTTCTGGCGTGTTTATTAGGACTGCTTTAAAGACTCCTCATCATATTCCTTCCCTTCTGGTCATTTCATACATCTCCAGTAGGATTTTACTTTTTCCTCTTACCATATGTGTCCCACCTTCCGATATCAGTAGTGGAACCACTTATAGCATGGCCCAGCATGAATTTCTGGTAAAATTTTTAAACAGACTTTGAAGTAACAACTGAAACTAGTTCAAACTGGGGTAGTGGTCTTTAGCTTGCAGGGTGCTTATCTACGGTACACATTTCGTGGAAGCCAGTGGAAAATTGCCATCAAATACGATGCAACATAATTGATGTACAGAGGGCATATGCTGACATTTCCTTCTTGCACTTCCCCAAGATAACACATTAAACTGTGTAATTGTTCCACATGATTATCCGGTGCCGCTGTTACCCTTTCTACTGTGATACCTCTCCACAACACACAAGTACAGGTACCAAATATGCCTTCCCTACTCCCTATTAATAGATACAAGAGTGTGTTTCCTCATCTTTGCGAGATTATTGAGGTGGTGTGCAAATCTGCTTCTTTCTGGTTTTACCTCGCTACCCAGAATAATGCCTAGAGCTAACGCACAGCGAAATCCAGCAGAAAGGAGGGCCGAGAGAAATGTTGTACTGGCCTAGGTTGTGAGAAGACTCCTTCTAAAGCTCCGTGCCACTCTGAAAGTATGTTTGGGGAAAGCAAAGAAAAGTGTGAGATCTGCAGTGAAGGTCAATCGTCCTTCACAGTAAGGACTGAGTTTACAGTGGCTTGTCTCTCTATGTGTCCGCATGAGCAGTCATCTGGCTCTAGGCCTTCTAAGCCTGGAGGCACCTGTTTTCTTTGTTCTTGCCAGCAACCGTGGCAGTCCATGATTTGCAACACTGACTACTGGAGGAAAGAAAAGAGAGTAATGGTTGGTTGGACTTCTAATCTGAGAGGAAACACAGCTTGGATATAGCTGTATAGGCCAGAGAAAGCTGCTCTTTCAGGCTGTATTGTTGCTTTGCCTTGTCTCAAGAAAAAAAAAAAAAAGTAGTTGTTAACAGGGGGTGCGGTGGCGCAGCAGGTTTGCCTGGGTCCCGTTCTCTGGCAGGTCTCGGGGTTTGCGTCCTACTTGGTGTGCCCTCCGATGGACTGGCGTCCCGTCCTTGGTGCGTACCCTCCACCTCCAGCCTTGCACCCTGCATTGCCGAGTTAGGCTCCGACTTGCCGCGGCCCCGCTTGGAACAAACGGTTTCAGCCTGTGTGTAGCTGTTAACCTCCTTATTTTTAAGAAGTATGTAAAATGTAAAAATTCATGTCATTCTTAACAACCACTTGTCCCAAGTGGGGTCACAGTGAGCCGGAGCCTTACGCAGCAAGACAGGGTACAAGCACGAAGAGCAAGGGGACATACCCTCGATGGGACGCCAGTCTGTCGCAAAGCACCCCAGGACCCGAAGGAGGACTTGAACCCCAGACCCGCCACACAGCAGGTACTGGCCAAACTCACCACGCCACCACACCCCACTGTAAAAATTCAAAAATGTGAACATTTAAAAAAATAAAATATTTACCTTAAATATCATAAATAAGTTAAGTTATGAGGGGGGCGCAGCGGGTTTGGCCGGGACCTGCTCTGTGGTGGGTCTGGCATTCGAGTCCTCCTTGGGAAGCCTTGCAGAGGACTGGCGTCCCATCCGGGGTGTATCCCCTCCTCCCTCAGCCTTGTGCCCTGTGTTGCCGGGTGAGGCTTCAGCTCCCCGCAATCCTGCTTGGGACAAGCTTCTGTCGACAATGTGCATGTGTCTGAGTTCAGTTACGGATAAGTAAAAAGAAACTGGTATTTTCCTTTGATTCTCATCAGAAACTTCTCAGTGGTTTAATAGATATGGCAAAAGTGTCACAGGCCAATGTTCACTGTTCTCGTGTCTCAGGTCAAGCTTGTTAGGACTCAGAGAGCTTTTCCATGCCTAGAAGTTACTCACTAGTAAAGTTTAAGCTCCTCTGAAGAGAGTCTTAATTAGATGGCCCACTGATCTAAATGCTGATTATAGATGCTGTGTATTCCATCACTGCATTTGCTGTAAAAGGCATTGTTATGGCCCTGAAAGCATGAAATAATTCATTCCTTCCAGTCCTGTTCACCAGAGTAACAGATATTTGCTGTTTGAGATTCAGAGAACAAGAATGGAGGAAAAACCACAAAATGATTTACTGCACAAGACTCAAACAGCTCTCCATCTCCTGAAACTACAGGGTACAATTCAGCATGCACTACAGACTACTAACCTTAGACCATAGTGTCAACACATCTCAGAAAGAAATATGATTCAATTCTGCTTCTGCCTGCAAATAATCTTATCAAAGAGGCACACTGCCTCAGAGAAAGACAAAGACAATTAGGAGACAGACAGGAACATTAAATCCATTAATCTTACTTTCATTAATTAAAATCCTTACTAGACACTGTATAGTCAATTTAATCGGCTTTGACTTATGGACACAGGTGGGAAACAATTACTGCAGGCATTAAATAAATAAAATGTTTAAAGCCAAAATAATTAATTTTCCTGTTCACTGTGGCAACTGAGTCAAATTTAAAATCATTGCATATTTAAATGTTTCCTGTCTTATTCCTCTGTCCAAATGATGTTTATGTTTTTTAGTAAAATTTTACCTTTTATATGATTTCTCCTGCACACCAGTCCATGAAAATGAATGAATGAATGAATGAATGAATGAATGAATGAATGAATGAACAAGTTAATAATCCATTGGGGAGATGTTTTGGTAATTGGTACAACATTAAACTCAGTCCTTTCTTGTAGTCTCATATTGAGTAAACAAGACAGTGGGACATATTTCTTAACGTAGTCTGTTAGGAACTGCTGCCATTATTGCATACTGAATTCCACCAATTTATGATAATGTGAAACTTACTGGAATTGATGCTGCTCCCATTGATTTGGATTGTTGATGTTTTCATTGAAAAATGTGCAAGATGGAAATTGGAACAGTTTCGTTTCTAAGATTTCTAAGATCCGGAGGAGAATTAAGTTATATCCCGTGGTTAACCTCACAACATAGGACAACCCCTCTCCTTCCATCCGACATTACATCCTGTAAATATGTCCCCAATTAATATTTGATGACATCAACAGTTACAGTGTTGTGTAATGTTGCAGAAAGGGGGAACTTTTTTGAAGAGAGGGCCAGAGCAACATGGTGTGGAGTGCACAGGAGTAAAAGAGTGTGAAGAATGATGGTGGAACATGGGGGTGTGTGAGCTAGCAGTTTGGATGTGTCTGGACTCCCAAAATAAAGTGTTGGTGTCCCTGAATCCAATTGTGTCCTGTCTAGGTGTCCATTCTACCAACTGACAAAATACATTCACACTAAGGACTAAGGTCGAAAGCAGTGAATGAAAAAAGGTGAGCCAGAACCCTGACCACCCCACAATGCACACATTTGTTGCAACCCCTTCACGTAACCTCTTTAGTTAAAATGTCTCAACCATGTAACAAGTGCCACGTTGCAAACATAATGGATTCACTGCATGCAATGTACTGCCCTCATACTAATTCTGTTATTACAAGTAATTGTTTCTTTTTCATGCATACTCAATGCATGTGAAGTATATCATTTTCAGAGGCCCCATCAACTCTTAGCTCAGAAAAAGGTTTAGGGAGGTGCAGACAGTACAACCCTATTTACACCCAGTTTAGCTGCACAATGGAGATGGAGTGGTTGTTGCCACCACCTCCTCCAGGAGGCACATAAATCATCAGAGACAAGCCCCTTCTATCATTCCTGTTCCCTTGGCTCAACAACCATGACTTAACTTCTATCTATAAAGGCTTTGATCAATTACTCAATTGTTCAGTCGCTGCTTGTACTTTAAGAGGTGATTCCCAGTGCTGTCAATTCTTAAGTTGTGGCTTTGCTTCACTGCATATGTTTTGATACCAATTAAAAGGCAGAATTTCTGGTTCGGGCCAAGGTGTATTAACATGCACAGGGACTTCTCTCTGAATTCACAACCGCTTTCTGAATTGAAAAGTGAGGAAACTTGACTCTCAGAAGATGTGCTTGGAATGCTGTTGGGAAATTGATGCAGTAACAATTGAGAAAGGGAAGCCAACCCCGGAATTGGCTGTGGTCTATATCATATATAAGCAGTGCCTGAAGAACTTGAGGCCGAAGTGAAGCACCTGTCTCTGTGGTGAAACAAACTCTCCATCTGCCTCCGCACATCTCCTTCCAAACACAGAGGAGATTGGGCTGGAAAAATATCTGCCTGGAGCATTCCAGGGCAAGGAGACCTGATTGCAAAAGCTGAGTGTAGCATGAAGGATTTCACAATATCTGGAGAAAATCCTGTGCATGAGGCTTACTGCTACTTTTAGTTTATTCTTTCAACCTGGCAAATGTGGCTGGCATCTCAACTCCTATACAATGCTACATGTTTGTTTGGCCCTATTCATTTGCCCCAGTCTTTTTGTCCCAAAATCTCTATCTCTGTTTTTAGTCATTTGAATATGTTTTCTTTTATGTAAACTGCTAGCTTTGGTTTATCAATGCCTTTGTAATACTCATTATTTTTGGGAAGGCCATTACAGCAGCTAAGCGGGGAGAAGAGCTGGAATTCTTTTCATTGCACATATACTCTGTATCACATTTATAAAAGGAAAAATGTCAGCCATATCAATTTTTCTTGTATATACAATACATCGAGCAAGCAAAATTAACTTTTTTGCCATCCCTGCCTTACAAGGCAATTTGTTAGGAAGACAGATCAGACTAGTTTTGTGAGTGGTGTGGATTAGCTGGCCTGTCAATCTGCTTTTTGTAGCAGGTTTTCAGCTGAGGGATAAAATTTATGTAGCACGCTATGTTTTTGTTTGGTTTCCATTCAGTCTCAGAAGACTTTGTCTGATGCTTTCTTGTCAAATGTTTGCCGAATACCTGAACCGAGGGCAGATATTTCATTTTACATTGCAGGTATTTCACAGGTTGTGCTACATTACGGACCTAAACACTTACAGCGCCCTACAAAAAAGTACAATGCCTCAGTTTCACACAGCAACAATAATGAGCAATAATACACCACCAATGAATGGATTCTTAAACTAAAAACTGAAGAAATGTTGTAAATACTGCACAGAGGAGACTATGCAGATTAAGAAAGTCAAGAAAGTTCCCCCAAATTCTTTATCATTGAAAAGCAGTACCTATGTGGCAGTCATTGTAGTTTCTGTATTTTTTTTTAGATACATGTGGCTTTGTTAGCGACAGGCATAGAAATTCCCAGCTGGCAGGAGGAATGTACTGGTTTTTTCTGCCCTGCAACTATTGCAAACATAGAAAATTAATAGAAGATTCAGGATAAAACCTTTATCGTTACCTTCTTTTATCTTTCTTGATATATTAAAGATATCAAACCATTTATAAATGTGGTGAAAAAGCGCAACGCATCTTTCACAATGGATGTTTTATGCCATTTATTGTAAAATGTAACAAGCTGTTTTGAAAAAGCAGCAGTTTCAGCTTTTTCACATCCATGAATTCAATTACCATAAAAAAAAAAAAAAAATCAGCTGTACAAAACTGGATATTTACTTCTTTGTTGAAAACAGGACAAGGACAACTGTTATAAGAGATGAAATCATTTATATATTTTGTGCAGCAGCAGGTACCTCTGAGTTTCATTTCTAGATAATTGCTTATACCAAGCTGCAGGTCATGAAATGTGGTTTTTGCCAAAAATGATGACATATTGGCCCAGAGATGTCATCCTGACCATGAGCAAAGGCATTATATTATTTAATAAAGCCTAAAAATATATATTTTATAAAGATTCCTTTTACTACTGCACCACACTCTTTTTGCATGATGGACAGAGGGATATTCAATCCATGAATTGATTTTATTCAGCCAGTGTGTCAGTGAGAGTGTGAATTTGTTGAATACAATTTCTCTTATATGTACTGCCTGCCACACTGGCACCTTTGCTCAGGGGAAGGTATTGTTTCCCACATTAGGTTTTCAGTACGACACAAAACAAGAGCAGTTTCAGATGCAAACATCTGTCACCTCACAGTCAGTGACAGATACAAAAAGAGAAAGAAACAGGCTTCCCCATTGGTGACATTACTGTTATAGAACTGTACACCACATCACTTTGGTTCTGACTTTCTGACATATCTCTGCCCTTTGTATTGGTGTATTGCACATCTACACTTATGTGGAGCAAAGCTCTGGGGTGTCTGCGCCCACAGCAAACTGAAGATGGAAAGGGCAAATCTGAGAAAATTTGCATCTGAGAATTCCTTTCAAAACACAAACATCAAAAAGCCAAAATGTGTTTTCTCCTATGTATGTCACTGACCTTTATGCAATCCATTATTTTAAGGAAACTCGGTGATTTAGACATGCAAAATGGTATCCGAAGCATCTGTAACCCTACCAGCTGCCCCTATATAAGATATGTTTTATACATTTCTATTTATATTTACTTTTTTATAATTATACATATAATATAATAATATACATACTATACATATAATATACACACACATTTTCAGAACCGCTTGTCCCATACGGGGTTGCGGGGAACCGGAGCCTACCCGGCAACTCAGAGCGTAAGGCCGGAGGGGGAGGGGACACACCCAGGACGGGATGCCAGTCCATCGCAAGGCACCCCAAGCGGGACTTGAACCCCAGACCCACTGGAGAGCAGGACCGTGGTCCAACCCACTGCGCCACCGCACCCCCATACATATAATATATAATATGATATATAAGATTATATAACATATAATATATAATATATATAATTATACATATAATATATTATATATATCATCTCACCTACTGCTGTAGTACCCTTCAGCAAGGTACTACTAACCCTAACCGAAAAATTTCTCAGAGGTATGAATGGGTAAATCAATATAAGTAACTCCATATTGCATGTCATTTTGGAGAAAAGCATCAGACAAATGAATAAATGAAATTTAAATGTTATGTGTAAGATCCAAAACATCAGAAGTATATATATGTGATTAATTATACTCAATGAACAAAATATTATACAGTCAAGAACAACGCAACAAACACATTCTTATACTGTTGTTGTCTTGTGTATAATAAAATCAAAGGCAGAGTAATTAAAAGCCAAGACTTTGGGGGATTGCTGCTGTGTTTACTGGGAACTGAAAACACTTTGAAGTTTCAAATACACCAGTATAATGCTTATAATTGCCATTCAGCCCATCCCAGTTTTGTAGATTAGCTACAGGTCATGGAACTGCACAACAAGCATTAATAATGATACAGAACACCATCTGTTGAACTTCAAAGCCCCATGTTAGTCTGAGGATTGTGATACCCTTCAGTAATTCCACCCTGTGCAGGAAAGAAAAGGAGAAAAGAGGTTTGAAACTTTCTTGTTTTTCTCGCGGCCCAAAGCACCAAAGCAGATGAGAATACTAGTAGATTCTAAACTAACAATTTGTATTATTTTTCCAAGGAATGCCACATACAAGCATCCATTTTTACGTTCAAAACTGTTTTTTGAAACACTGCATTTGCAGATAATTAACAGAAGTACTACATTTTATTACGTGATCTGAAACAAAATGGACTGAAAGTTAGCTAATGATGTGCATAGGCTGGGGCAGGAAAAAAAAAAATTAAATCATATTTATCAGCATATATTGTGACTGAGGCCATGGTTCTTAAAAAAATAAAGTCAGATGCTGAGTGGATTACACTATCACAGTAATGAAAAACCTCATGAAATGAATCTAATTTTGAATACGATAGATTTCCGGTTTGACACTAATGTGGCAAATATGAAGAAAACAGGATGTTAACATAAGAGCTAGTGCAGCATATTGGTTACTGGCTTCTGCAGAACTTTTGGCCGCTGTGGAAGAGCACTGCCTATTAAACACATGAAGTTCAAGGTTTCACCGAAGTGCTCTGCCTTTCACATAGCTGGGTCTATCAAAATGTTTTTCACCTCTTGTGGGCCTGCTAAAGGGTGTGGAGAAGATGTTGAACCGAACGTCAGATTCTTGGATTTAACTGCAGGGGATGGAATTCTTAGATACAGTTTCTATAGACAGTTTTAAACAAGTACTTTTACTCCTACATCCATTCCCCTGGTTTAGCAAAAGCCTCTTGTGTAGCAACACCAAGGACAAGCAGAGCTTGACGCCTTTACATGATGTCAATAAAAATAATATAATAATAAAAAAGCGACATACAATAAAGTTTATATCCTGACAAAAGAGGAAAAAAGCAATACATTGTTTCTGCTCTACTGGCTCATGGAAGGCAATAATGGAAAAAAGGGCAGAAAAAGACAATGCAAAACCATATAATGAAACCCAATGAAGATTAACAATGTATGGTACAGCCTTATTGTTAATGTTAATCAAAGGTCGTGATGCAGAATCATTCACTTATGGAAAAGAGGGATGTCCAGGTCGTATGCAAATACGATAGGTTTGCTCACTATTGGTGCTTAACTGTTAATGGTAAATTTGTCATGGTCAATTTAATGACTTCTCTTGTGGCATATTCCCATTAAATCCTTTGGTGGCTATGGTCTTAATTTCAGACCTCCAGTCTTAATTTCAGACCTCTCAGTAAATTGTATTTGGATTCGAGTCTTGAATAATAAAAAAAAAATATAGTTAATTAACTCGGAACATGTCTGGTCATTAGCAATCCCCTTTTTCACACTTCTGAGAGATATCTTCTCTCACGTCTTGTCAAAAGCTTTTGAAGCTTTACTCGACACTTTTTAATCCTGGAGCAGCATGGTACTCATTCAGAAGCACAAGGTCAGATCATGTCACTTGTCTGACAACTGCAGGGAAACGAAGACCCTACAGTTAAACCGCTGTCTTTGGGAAAATATCAGAACAATGCCGGGGTAACTCATCACTGGTCAGTCACCAGACACTATATACTGAGCACTGCAACACCACTTATTCTCAGCAAAGACAGGAATCTGTGATTCCAGCATAGTGCGATTTCTGAGTGTGTCTTTATCTTCTCCGGTTTCAAATAAAACTTCTTGTGTTATAGAAGAGACTGGTGAATTTCTCCCATAAGCTCTTGTATTAGTAGAATGGTGTCATAGATATTTACATTGAATTAATAAAATAAATTAAAAGCAGGGATATTAGAAGCAACCTTTTAAAGAGGGTATTGCGAATAAACTGCGAATAAATATAAAAAACAAAGTGCTCAGCATAACTGACAGAGACGTGGAACTCAATACAATGGTTTAATTTGATTACCGGCATGGTGTCAGTGAACTACAATCTAAGGAAATGCACATGAACTGAAAACCAATTTACCAAGCCAAGCACATAAACAGGTACAAATTAGTGCTTAGAGTAACAACTATATGAAAAACTAAATTGATAAAGACAACAAATCCTACCAATACATATATGCACAATCACCATAATCACATGCTGGTTAAAAGTGCACTGTTTTGCAGCAGTATATCTGACAATAAACTGCAGGTATAAAGGCTACAGTGCTGAAATGTAATTAAAAAAAAAACTGGACAAAAGCATTCTTCTTCTTCTTCTTCTTCTTCTTCTTCTTCTTCTTCTTCTTCTTCTTCTTATTATTATTATTATTGTTATTATTGTCTTGTTTTACACAGGTTTGTGAGTGACTGAACATGCTTTCTCTGTTTTTTTCTAATTTGCAAAGACAACTTATTAACTGAATTCAGAATAAATTCAGATTTCATAGAAATGTTAGAATATAAGTATTTATATATGAACCAAGGTTACTGTGTCCTTTGTCATATTTCCAGAGATTACAAAGTTAATTGTGAATAAGTGAACATGCACTTTTCTGTCAAAAAATAAATGCCCATATGAAGGCGATGGGGAAAAATGACAGCTTTTAAATTACAAGAGAAAACAACCTGCAAGTACACATTATAAGGGCATATAAAATTTTTGTTTCTGTGCATTAAAACCAAACCCAGTGCAGGAATGTCCAGCTGAATGCATGACAGAAGTCCATTTATCTCTCACGACCATCCAGAGAAGCAAATGGGCTACCAGGAAATCAGCAAAATAATGACATCATTCATCATTTTTTTTTATTCTCACGTGTGCTATGTATCAGAAATAATGTCAGAATGTTAGTTGTTCACTAGTTTTCAGTCAAAGGAGGAATATTTAGGTGTCATAACATGGCACATTAAACTACTCATTCGCAACGCCCCAGGACCGATTGTGAGTCATTTTTCAATGGTACGACATGCTGTCATCGAGGCTTTTTCAAAGACCCAGAGAGCCCTGTGCCTTGGAGCATGCTCTTTCACTCACACTCTTGACTGTTCAATCAGCGCTGACACGACAAACCATCAGACAAGCCCTTTGCTGATGAAAAGTGCCACCTGGAGAGCGAAATTAAACTTTCATTCTGTTTCCGTTGAGATTTGATGAACTCTGTATTGGCGGTGCTTTTTATTTACGTTTTTTTTTTTAACATTTTTCCTCTGCCAGCATGAAATCACTAGCTGAACATTTAGTTCTGAACATCACAAATTGTACTCTTAATACAAAACTGGTAAAATAAATATTTGTACTTGTTCAAATCCTTCAGATTTCCGGCTTCACAGTTCAACTGGAAAATTCTTTCTTAATTTTCGTCATTATTATTTATATGGGCACACTGGATCAGAAGAATATTTAATTAATTTGCACCTTTTTTTTCAGGTAACAAAACTATTTTTCGGAACATCTTACAGTTTTAGATTGGTGTAAAAGCTACTCACAATAATTTATGCATATATAGCTGGGTTATTGTTTCTGGGAGTATCGTGATCGGGAATAGTACAGCATAATACATTGTTACCCACTAAACTACCTGCTGCAACATTCACTTGCCATTTACCTTATGCTTTATTCGAAAGTGATTTAAAAACAGTTGAAGTTGAGATATCTGAAATCCGAAGATTATGTATTGAGTACTAGTGTGCTTTGGCTGTCGTTCCCTTCCTCTTTTGTATCAGCATGGCGGCACGTGCCACAGGCAGTTCTACACTTCCCAAATTCCCTGAAGGAAGTAGACAGAAATGAATGGCGAAATAGGACATAACACTCGGAGCAATAGTAATAGCTGGATACCAGCATCTAAAAGAAGTTTTTAAAACAGGATTAATCTGATATCAAATATTTTTTATTTTATATTTTTAAAATTAATCTTCTTGAGTTTTATGAGAGCTGTGTATCACAAAATGTACAAGATTAACTGCCAAGTGCCAAGTGCTTAGAAAATAAATGAGAAGGTTCAGCAAGACAAAATGAACAGCAAGTGTTGATTTTCAAGCATACAAAATGCAACCACATTAGCATAAATCCCAGTCAAAATAAAGAAGTTATGTTTCACTATTGTCACTGTCAAATCATAACTGATGATTTTATAAAGTAGTAATCAGGCATCTGAGCCTTGGTTCCCTCCTCACATAAACATCTCTTCGTATTCTGACAGATATTCGTCAACAACTGACATATCGTTAGTAAAAATAGTCATTATAATCAACCGCTGCTTTCACTGTGATTGTCAATGATGAAACAAAACTACAATTAAGTGGATCCTGACATCAAGATATTCAGTGTCCTCACGTATCCTGAATCTGACTGTCTTATCAGAATTACAGTCAATTTGTTGCATTCTAATGCTGAATAGCACATGACACACTAAGGAACGGCATTTTAATTGTAATTTAACCTGCAGTATAGAAAGAAAAAAAATCTGCATTAAATTACTTCTGATTTTCCATCCATGTAAATGACCATGCCCTGCGTCTGGCATCCCGTCCAAGGTGTGCCCTCACCCCCACCGCTTCAGCCTTGAACCCAGTGTCTCTGGGATAGCCTCCGGCTCATCGCGACCCCGCTCGGGACAAGCAGTTACAGAAATTGGTTGGTAAATGACCATCAGTAATCTGTGTCCAATGGAAACATATTGTCCAACATTTTGCATGTTTTAAATTAATAAGATCTTACCCAATATCCAGAACACATGTTTTAACTATATCAGTGTGGGGAATATCCACTTGTTTGTCATTCTGTATAAATGAAATGAAAGTGGATTATATTGGTTTTTTTTTGGGGGGGGGGGGGGGGGGGGGGGGCGGTGATCAACCACAGTTGGTTCTCTGCGATCCATGAAATAATCTGCCTGGAGAAGAAATATGATACTTTTGAACTCATCTCTCTAATACTGCTTCGATGTGGGTGCAGGAAGGGTTTCATAGCTCTGTTAGAAGCCTCAGGCATGTCAGAATGTTTCTCTTTCCACTATTCATGCAGTTCTACAAGCAACAGTATTCTTTGAGAGGCAGAAGGTAGACTAGTCATTAAGGAACAGAACTTGCGATCAAAGGTCTAAGTCTGAAGAGGAGAAAAGCTAACGTTGTATACTTAAGCAAGGTTTATCTTCCTGTATGTTAAGTGCACTGAGAAAGCAAGCAGAATTGTACATTTAAAAAACATACTGCAGTTACCTTTTTTTTTTTTCTTAACGTTTACATGAAACTTAAAAAAAAATGCTTGAATTTTACAAGACTCACAATTTGATTCTTGTGTGCTATTCGGCTAAACACATAAGGGTAGCAGGTATCATAGTGGTTAGGAGCTGCTGTCTTGGAATCAGAGGAGCCAGATTCAGATCTCACCGCTAGCTTCAAAATCAGAGTAAAAAAATCTGATGACTGAATGTTATAGTCTTCATTTTTTGTTGCTGATCCTAAATGAATATCAAAGTATATACACACACACACACACACACACACACACACACACACACACACACACTGGCTGAAACCACTTGTCCCACACCCCCTAATATAAAAGTAAATAGATATTAAAGTCCAGATACAGTTTTTTTATGTTTTTCAGATGTTCCAGAATGAGGTCTTATGACATCCTTTTTTAGCTGTTGTGGTTAATTGGAATTTATCTGGAAAATTTAACATACTAAAATTAGTGCAGTTATTATTATTCTCTTATGCAAAACTGCATCAAGAATTGCATAGAAAACTGTAGCATTATATTCAAAAGGTATTTTATGTACCCTGGCAGTTTTTTTCATCTGGTTAGTACATTTTTATGTTTTAAAAATGTCCTCACATACTCCATTTGTTTTACCTCAGTTCCTTACGAATGGCCTTTTCAAATAGTGTAGCCTCATTTGGAGTTTCCATTTCCTATTGAAATTGAGGACAAAGACATTTACAGTGCCTCTTCATTGTGTAAGAGAGGGCTTTGAAGCTGTGAAATTCTGTAAGATGGAATCTTCCATATGGATGTACATTTCACTAGTATTCTGAAGTACTGCTTGAATTAATATCCACCCCAGGCATAAGCAGCCTAATAGTGGCACCCTCTTATTAACCTTGAAAAAGAAAAAAATAAATATAAAGAAGAAAGTAAGTTTGATAAAACTATTTAGAGACAAATTCAGCGAATGGCATTTCAGTTACACAATTAATGCTATATCTTTAATACTGAATATAGAGAATAGAAATGACTGACTCATGCCTGAAGCAGAGTCTAAAATATTGTAATGGAATATCTGAAAAGAAAAAAAAAAAATTCAGGAAGGCAATAAATTAACCGGAATTTATGTAATGCTGGAAATAACTATTACAATATAAATCAAAAAATGGACCAAAGGATAGGAAAGTTGAATGAAAATGCAAGCAAAATTAATGTGAAAATAGTGGGTAATTTAAAGAGCAAATGATAATGAAAGAATCTCCTTTAAAACAGAGGTGCATCTATGAAAAAACTTTTTTGTTTGTTATTTAAATGCTCTTTGCAGCTATCTGAAATATTTGTTGTTACAGGAACTGTCCTTTGTGTGAAATTGTAGTTTTTTTTTTCTTCTAGAATGAGGTCCAAAATTTGTTGAGTGTACAGCACAAAAGAATTCTACAATGCCTTCCTGAGTCAACTGTCATCTGCCAGTCTTGTGCCATCACCAGGAACCCTGAACTGGCATTGAGTGCTGAATCTACTCTTTGCCTTTCTCTGACAAATACTACGGTCTTCCTTCCCAGCCAGCAGGTTCAATAAATCCTCATGTTTACATGTACATTTTTTAATTTAGATAATGTGATCTAAGCAATATAAATCTGTCCAATCTCTGTCTCTCACTTTACAGGCCTTACATCCAAACGCCACACCTCACATTGCAGGTGGTGAGCCCAAAACACTGCTTAGCGTAGTCTTTTTGGGTTGTGTCCAACCTGGTTTTGCAGGTCACCCCACTCCCAGGCACTCACTGGCAAAACTCTGTTTGTGTGGATTACTGCCAAATTACAGAGATGTATTCATTCTAGAACTTTCTGCTGCATGCAATGTCACAATATTGTGCACAATAAGTAAACAGAAAAGAACATATAATATATAGAATGTTTGAAAAACACTGTAATAAAGAATACACAAGTATTCACAAGTATACACAAGTCCAAAGACATGCTGTTGAGGTTCAGCCATAGTGTGAGTGACAGAGGGAGTGTGTTGCACTGATGTATGGATGAGTGACCCAGTGTAAGTAATCTGTCTAGCAGTGTAAATCACTGCGGTGAATAAGGTGTGTGGGTAGATCACACTACATAGAGTTCATTGGAAATTGCTTTGGAGAAAAGTGTCAGCTAAATTAATAAATGTAAAATAAATACATGTAAATGTATACTCGCCCTAGCTACCTCTTGATGCCTGAGTTATAACATAAGTGGGCTTAGAGTCTTACGGATGTTAGGAGATCCTTGGTTCATATCCATTAATGTGACGACCCCATGCTACCACTGTTCACCATTCAGTTGATGTTACACCCTAGCTACTCCTAGATGCTTGGAGCTGCAAGAGTATGAGAAAATAATAAAAAGTAAATGATAACAATAAAGGGCATTGCTTAATTAAAAAAAAAAAAAAAAAAAAAAAAAAACAAAGAATTACATGTTGTAAATTGTAACATCTTCCCCTTTAATTCAGAAATCTGGATTATTATACAGAGATGCATATTTCTGTACCTATGAGAGTGTGCTACAGACTCTTCTGAGGTTGTAGCTGTATTGTATGCATATGTTTGTCAGCACTCTTTACAAGGATTTGTAAGTTATTACTGGTCTCATTGTCTGTGGAGGCTGAAGCTGGTTAATCACTCCAACAGACTTTGACTTTGATGGATTTGTTCCAACAACAATAATGACACAACACATACAAAACACATACAAAAGAATGTTTGTCATTCTGGCTTAATTAAAGACTATATGCTGTCATTAAATAACAATTAACAGGCTTATGTTTAATAAGGTATTTTCAAAACAGGACTGCATAATCAGCATTTTAACAACACATGCCACTGAGAAAAGATATCGCTGTTGTTAAAATGACTTCAGTGATCTTTTCTTGAAAAGAGGAATAAATTAAAGAGTAAATGTTCAGTGATCATGTATAATTTAAAAAAAAAAAATACATATATAGAGATGATCTTTCTTTACACAGATATTACAATACACGTGAGTGTATTGTTAAAATAGAAACAAATTTCAACAGAATTTTAGATTGCATTCTGAATTTGGTATTTTAAGAAACTGATGTGTTTAAAGTATAATAGCATTGCGCCACAGTGAGCTGATCATTTTCCTTTGAATTTTTTTGAGAAGTTCCTAGAACATTACTACAAGAAATGAGGGTGCCGAAAATACCTCATTATGTTCTCCAGGGTAGAGGAGGCCACAATTAAAACAAATCAGGAAGAACCTGTTCTTTGTAGTCTCAAGTAAGTGGAATTTACCATTCAGAGGTTTTTGTGCACTAAACACATTATAAGAGAAGCTGGATTATATGAAAGTGGATTCAGATACTGATACTGATACCATACTGATACCAAACTGAAGAAGACATAAATATTATATTCAACCATATTTTATTACATCATGTGAAGGCCTGTATTATATTCAGACCTTAAAATAATATTTAAAAAACGAAGGTGAAAAAATGGAGCCATAATTAGATCTGCTAACTGGCACACTTTTCAATGACAAGGGATTTACTAGTCCACAAATATTCTTAAGATTTAACACTTGGCTGATCTACTATGAAGGATCTGGAAAATGTTCTCAGTGTGCTGATGAACATTAGAATTGTTCAAGCAAAAATCCACATGTGTAATGTTGATATATGTATACATACGTATACAATAGAGAGAAAAAAAAGATAGACTTTGAACTGTGGTGTTGCAGAATTTTAAAGATGTCATAAACAACCAGGAAAACACTGGATCAAATCAGGTGAGAACTCTAATTTGAAGCACCAATGAAATGGAGGTTTTCTCACTTTGTAAATATCATAACAATAATATCAGTAATAATCTGAGTCTCTCAAAAAGACTTAATGTTAGGAAAGGAGAAGTAGTGATCCAAGTAGCCGATGGATGGATGGATGGATGGATGGATGGATGGATGGATGCATGGATGGATGGATGGATGGATGGAATCACAGGAACAATGGTCGCACCCCTTTTTAACTCTACCAGCTCAAGTGGAGAACAGAAGTTTCGGGAAATGTTCTATCTATGTGGTCGCCTAGAGTCAACCTCAGCTCAATGGCACTTAAAACCAGCAACAAACACTACAATAAAAGCAGAATTGTCAGTCAATAAAGCTTATCGGATATGTTTGGGTTGCTCTAATGAAAACAAATGTTTATAATGAAACCAATTATGTGATTTGTCTCTGTGCATTTGTATTTCTATTCTAATACACGCAATCATCTAATTTGCAGGGTAATCCAGCAACCACAGGTGTCTGGAATCATTGTTCTTAACTTGATGAATGTCGAGTATGTTGTGTAACGCATCTTGCTGTTGTGTGCATGATGAAATACATCTTAAACTCATCAGTGTTTAAATAGTCAAACTGGCTGATTTCTGATTGCTGATTGATTAACAATTTCAGACTGTTGGACTCCAGATATTGAATGTCATGTGGTTATCTAATAATCTATCATCACCTTTGATGTAATCATCAGTGTCAATTAATAAAAATGCAAGTTGATTTTTTTTGGTCAAATGTCACAAGTATATGGATAGCTAGTTATGCTCCACTTTCCCGTTACTCTCGTATTATTACAACAAGACCCTCACTGTACGCTACTTCTCATTTTTGCTGCACAGAGACTAAAACGGCTTGTATAGACAAGAATGCCCGTCATTAAAAGGCAAGAGTGGATAAATTGTTTCAGGATGAGGGCTTCTCTCGCACACTCGAGCCTCAAGTTGGATGTCTGATAAATGTCAGAGGTTTGTATCTGGAAGTGGAGAAGCTCATCTGAATATTGCGATTGGCTAACAATTTCAAAATGCAACAAAGAGGATTTTGTCTGCTCTGCCAGCTCTTTGTTGCAGGATCTGAGTAGAATCCAATTAACCCAAGTTAAAAGGAGTGCAACACTTCTAGCAATAGCTTTCCTATGCAGTCAGGAGATCCGTCTTTACTTTTAAAAGAACACAGTAGGCTTCATCACACTTCTATAAAAGAAATGTCTGAGACTAATTTTCTCAGCTTGCAAAACCTTAATAAATGTCTGTGAAGAGTCCTAAGAATCAGAACCCAGTGACATTCTCTTTTTTGTTGAGAAACAATGTGGCAAAAGAGCATGTCGACTCTCTTTTTTCATGCCCCTTTTCTTGACCTGAAATGGGAAATAGCATGTGAGCAGAAATCTTTGAGGGAAAGGAAAAGGATTTAGCATTCGTCCAATTTGGACATTTGAGCTGATAATGTCAGCTGTGTCTTTAATAAAAATCGGTTCATTTAAATTTTAAAAGTAAGTGTGAAGCACTTTTGGAAATGATTCTGTACATGTAATTGCTCAGTAATTCTATATGAATTGGATCAGACCTCTTGGTAGTCTACTCACATACATGCACACAAGCACCTTAGCATCGACTATGCATAAAGTTGGATAAATCGAAACTCAAGCCTGCTTGAAAAACCCATTTTAAATCCAAAATAACCAGAATAAGCATGTACGAACCATACGAACTATTAAACAGTTTAAAAAAAAACTGTCTAGTTTTATAGTATAATATTCTGACACACTAATTTTGGGGACAGCTGGTAGCATAGTGGTTAGAACACTTGCCTTTAGACCCAAAAGTCACAGGTTTGAGCCTCACTTCTGCTTGTAGTACCCTTGAGCAAGATACTTACCCTGAATTGCTCCTGTAGAATTACCCAGCTGTCTAAATTGGTAAATAATTGTAACCTTAACATTGCAAGTTGCTTTGGAGAAAAGCATCAGCTAAATGAATAAATGTAAATAATGCACAGTTTATTTGCTTAAATGATACTTTTAAACCTTCTTATCTGGTTTGCAGATTTAATACAGTATTTTAAAAATATGGTGATGAAAACCTGGTTTTAACATGTTCAAAAATGCTGCATAGCTTGTATAT
This sequence comes from Scleropages formosus, assembly GCF_900964775.1. Lineage (NCBI taxonomy): Eukaryota > Metazoa > Chordata > Actinopteri > Osteoglossiformes > Osteoglossidae > Scleropages > Scleropages formosus. The sequence continues at coordinate 6,842,475 of NC_041825.1, read as the reverse complement.
ATTTCTATATATTTCTTTCAATTATAAACTGGATGCCACTTCAGCATCAAGTCCTGGAACACCAAGAGCATGTAGTACCAATATGTCATTATGCTAGCAGTGCCATGTAAGTTTACCGGGTAGGCATTTTGTCTTGGTATGAAAGACAAAAACTTATGTTTCTGAAAATCAGTCTTGATGAACACTTGTCTGAATATGTCTGTTTCTGAAATGTGTTTTGAGCAGAGTGTTTTGTCGTTTCACACAAATGGCTTCAGCTGAATGACAAGTGGCTATGGCAGTTCTCATGAGCTGCATTTAAAAGAGGCTTGCGTTAACGCTCCAGAATTTGTGGAATATTTACATAATAATGCCTTAGTGATTTCTCTGGTAATTGCTCACATTAATGTGACAAAGTTACTGGTAGGTTGCCTCAGGGCATCTCTATGTATAACTTGTATTCTTCCTGTTATTAAACTAGTATCATTAAGTATGGACATTTTAAATGTGTTATATGTGATAATACGTTTTATACATTATTAGTTTTTCCCCATAGGTACTTTTCAAGTTTCAAATGCACATTGTAAATGAGTTTGACAGTACGTTTCAATGAGAATGCGTCAGAGCTACAGCACACTTGTTTACACTTCTGGTTATCTTTACATTCATTCATTTGGTAGATTCTTTTCTCAGAATCAGCCTACAATGTTAAGCAACCTACAAGCATTTATCCTGTTTTATCTGATGAGTTATTTTTACTGGAACAATTCAGGGTAAGTAATTTGTTCAATGGTACTATAACAGAAAGCACACACATGCAACAAGTGAATAATAGTATGACATGGGCAATAATTCATATAATTTAATCTGGGTAACCAATATATAAGAACTCAAAATGTAAAAACAGGAACATAATATCTGGTCCTTCTACTTTCTGTAAGAAAACATAGAAAACCATTAATATCTTCTAAATCTTCTTTGCAATAATGTAATGCTATGAAGTTTAAAAATCAGTATAAAAATTATTTCACTTGAATGCAATAGGTAAAAATAATTTTTGACTAAACTATGTTAAAACAGGTAAAACATGAAGAACTCTAGTATACTCCAGTTTAAATTTTATTTTTCTGTTTGTAAAGAGTTACTTCCATTTCAGTATATTGTTGAATTATGAGCATGCCTCTAATCCTAGATTTAAAAGGAAGATATATTTGAATTTCACTTTCTTTTTTGTTCTGGATAACCATAATTCAGGATAACCTCTAGTGCACAGAAGTGTAACTGCTAATATTCTTTCTTCCTTTCTGTCACACATCCTCTAGTATTCTGTATGCAGGGCCAATTTTAGTACCCCCATATCTTTATATTTTCAAGAATCGCTATTATCATAGCTCAAATGGAATATGCATACTGAAATTTTATATTCATACCAACCTTTCTAATGGAAAGAAGTTGAATAGGTTTTTAAGTAGCGATAAAAATCTAAATGTACTAAAGTATGCCTGCCGTTACAAACTGTCTGTTTCTAAGAGGACTCATTAAGAAGCCAAGAGATTAAAAACCGAAGAAAGGCTTGTGCACCACTGGACAATTACATGTATATTTACATTCATTCATTTAGCAAAGCGAATTCCAATGAAAACTATGTGGTGTTATCAGCCCCACATATTTTTCACCCAAAGTGACTTACAAAGATACATTACTTACAATGGGTCACTCATGCATACACCAGTAAAACACAGTTAATCTCTGTCACTCAGACATACACCCACCCACACACACTCTGGGTGATTTTAGAGCCACCAATCCACCTGAACAGGATGTTTTTGGACTGTGTGAGGAAACCAGAGCGAAAAGAAGAAACCCACAAAGACATGGGACGCAAACTCTACACAGACTGACTGGGGAATGAACCGACTTCCTCTCGCACCACCCATGTGCTGAGAAACAACAACACTACTCTCAGTTAATTAAAATTAAAACATAGTTGTCAAATTAAGCAAAATAGTATTGATTTGTGTTAACTGGTGCCACTGGTTTGGAAAAAAGTGTGTAAAGGAATTGTTTTGGTTGGATTGGTCTACTGTGTTGAACGTACAATAGTTTACAGTTAACATTGGCATTACACATCAATTGTACACCTGGAATATCAAGACAGAAAACAAAACCTGTGGATGGCAATTCTGTTTAGCAACATCTGCATCACTTCAGGAAAATCACCAACACTATTTTTCTTTGTCACTGATTCGTTGTAGTTGTGCATTTCTTGATGAACAATGCAATTCTGCTCCTTTGTCACAGGCATGTATACAGCTTGGGGCAGCCGAGAGGAACCAGCTGTTCATGCCTTCTGTCCTGGGCTGGAGAGGAAGGAGATGGGTCTAAATTTTGATTGAAGACCCTTTTCTTGGGATGCCTCAGAAATGCCTTTTTAATTGCGACAACCATGTCTGCATCGCATTGCTCATTTAAATTTCTTTATGGCATGAACATTTTCCTTATGGCAACAGAACTGATAGAACCTGTAGGGTAAAAGTCTTTCACACACTGCAGTGAATCATGCTGAAGCAAAAGCTAGAAAGCTTTTATACCATGTTACATTTACCAGTGGAAGAGTGGGAAAGACAGACCTAATAATATTTTATTACTACTGAGGTAGCTTTCTGCTGATCATTTTTACAAGAACACATGTTGTGTAAAAGAGTGCACAGGCAGAGTTGGTGTAAAACACAGCTATTACCCAATAAAGCTGTCAGCTGGACAAACATCGTTGCAAGTCCTTGAACAACAATATCAGACCAGGTTTAAAACACGAGAGAAAGTACTCACCAATCATTTTTTGTGGCAGACAAAAAAAAATCAATAAAGTGTTGAGCAAATGGATTGAGTGTACTGCCCACAGGCAACTGAGTAAAATACAATGGTTGACCTGGGCCACGCTAAAGCTCAGGATCATTGCACTAACAGAAGTAAATCAAATTCTTGAGCGATTGTCATTTGGCCCTCTGTCACACAGGGGTGTGCTGACCATGGTGTTTTTGAGCAAATGCATTCTAATCTTTGCAAACACGCATCTCTGAAGCAGACTTTGGCAAAGCGGAGCGCAAACAATCCAAAACACCGAGCAAGGCAAGCAGGGGTTAAAGTCCTTAAAATTTAATCCTGTCTCAGCTATTTATGGGTAGCTGAAATCCACCACATGAGAGGGTGGAAAATGCCTTTGTGTCTCTGTTAATAAAAGCCTGCTTGTACAAACAAAAACACCGTAAATTATCGCACTGCACCACTTTGCAGGGCAATTTTTTTTCCAGGTCCTAGATTTTCATTTGTTCCGGAATTGCACTATTTCACCATTACTGGGCATATGCATTAACTAAATAACTGCTTTAGAACAACCACTTCCACAGCAATATTGATGGGTGAAAATTGGAATGCTTTTGTGCTAGGTGCATGTTAAATAAGAGAGCCACATTGTATCTTTATATGTCTCCAAAGAAATCATGCTTGTAAATTATGATTTATTAGTCTACCCATTATACACGGGTTATCAGTGCATTGTTTGCCTATACTCTCACACACACTCTCTGAAGCTACTTGTCCCAGCTGGGGTTGCAGCAAGCTGGAGCCTAACCCAACAACACAGAGCGCAAGGCTGGAGGGGGCAATGGCACACTCAGGACAGGATGCCAGTCTGTCACAAGGCACCCCAAGCAGGACTTCAACCCCAGACCCACCAGAAAGTAGGCCCTGGCCAAACCCGCTGCACCACCATATCCCCCTGCTTATACTTAGTATAGTTAAAAATACCCCCAGTTTAATTTGTTAAAGATAACCTTCTTTGTACTCAGTGTTGGGAGGGTGCGGTGGCACAGCGGGTTTGACTTGTCTGGGGTTCGAGTCCCAGTTGGGGTGCCCTGCAATGGATTGTGCCCCCTCCCCCTCCAGCCTTGTGCCCTGTATTGCTGGGTTAGGCTCCGGTTTGCCACGACCCCGCTTGGGACAAGCAAGCAGTTTCAGTCAATTTGTGTGTGTGTGTGTGTGTGTGTGTGTGTGTGTGTGTGTGTGTGTGTGTGTGTGTGTGTGTGTGTTTGTTCCTATTGGGCTTGTTCACTAGTGGTTAGAGCTACTGTCTTTGGACCCAAAGGTTACAGGTTTAATTCCCATCTCCAGCTCTAGTACTATTAAGCAAAGTACTCACCCTAAAAAATTGCTCCAGTAAAGATACCCACCTGTATAAATGGGTAAATAATTGTAAATACCTTAATGTTATAAGTCGCTTTGGAGAAAAATGTCACTTGAATAAATGTAGGTTGTTTTAAGTAGCTGCTATTGGCATCACAGAGAGACGGGTGCTGTAGAGACCATTGATGATTTCATCTCATTGATGTGTGCTTGAAGGTCTGCCTGCATGGTGATTAACAAAATTCAGCATTTACACCCAGCAACAATGTGAGGACTATTGACTTTTTCCAGTAAGGTGAAAGAGAGGCATGTGCCTGATATACCAACAATTCAAACTAAAATTAATTTTTCCAGATTTGATATCTCATTGTTTGCCAGGTGAAGCTAACAGCCATAAGCTGACCTTTGTCATTGTTAGCAATCCTGTACTGCTACATAATACATGCTGAAGGTCTGAAGAATTTTTCATATCTTTTGTGTTTTTACTGCATATCTATTCACAGCAGCCTTTCATTTGCATAACTCATTTTCAAATGTTTGTTTGTCAAAGGTGGTGTGATAGAGGGTAATATAATTCTAGGACCAGTACAATATGAAGAATGTTTCTTTGGTAGATGGGGCAATGACAGAGAAGGAAGTCAAGTGTCTTATAACAATGTTCTGTATATGCCTATTTTTCCAATTTTGTAAGAGAGCTGCATTTAAGGAATTCATAACAATATGGTGCCTTGTACAATGAAAATGTTTATCATTTTTAAGGTACCTTCAGTGCTTCTTATATTTGAATTTGTCGTTCTTTTTTCTACATAAAATGTCTCAGTGTAATGGTTCAAAAAACATAGTACAAGCACTTAGGCAAAAAGTTATGGTAGTTAGCAAGGACTGTCAAACAGCTCTAAGTAAGGTATAATCTGAGCTACACTTTGATGAATATAAGCAATAAAAATCTGCTAAATTTAAGTCAAACAAAAAGTACAGCTACATAAAAATCGGGAAAATGTCACAAAGGCACTATGAGGCTTCTACAGTATTTAAATTAATAAAACAAAACAGCATGTGTGCACTTAACATTAAGCTTATATTTTTTATTCTGAATTCCATTCATTAGATACTTGTCTCAGAAGTGATACTCCATGTTAGGATACTTGCAATTATTTATCGATTTGTACTGCTGGGCAATTCATGGTAAATACCTAGCTCAAGGGTACTGCAGCCAAAGGTAAAATTCAAACCTGTAACCTTTGGGTCCAAGGGTAGCAACACTAACCACTGCGCTACCAGCTACCCTTTTTTATTCTGGTCTTAATCACAATGTTTGAAAAATTCACAGTACTGGGCTATGCTATCTATGCCGAGTTCAGATTCAAGAAAATCCTGTGATCATTTATTTACAATTTCAGATTGCTCATTAGGTACACAACTGTGTCAGGGTGTGATTAATTATGCTGTAATGCAAAGCATCTGTTTGTGACAAGCTGATGCATACTCTGTTTTTTCTTTAATTAAAAGACTGAAAAACTTATGAATTAAAGTTAAAATCAAATAGGCTGACCCAATTTGCCACCCAGGCAATGTTTGGATCCATAAACTCCCCCATAAGCTGGTGGGGTGGATAATCTACATTTACTATTGATACATACAGCAAGAGCCAATCTATAGCCGTTCTTTTCTCTGCTTGCAATCCCATTGCAGATAAATCTTTTTTAAATGTTTTTTTTTTTTTTCTGTGTATACAAAGGGTAAATAGTGCAAATTGCATTGAATAACACAGATAGAGACATATTAGTTCTTATAACACTGTACTGCAAGTAGATGGTAATGTTGTGCAACATTCTGATATGGAAATGTAACATCAAACACTGGTCTGCACTGCAGTGCAAGCATGATGAGACCCCTTATTGCTTAAGTATAATAAATTTCTTCACCTGGATTTCAATATGGAATGGAAGAGGGTGTCATTGTGATGTCATTTCCTGTCTTAAAAGGTACTGGCATGCCTAAGCAGATAATTTTAGAGTCCAATTTTTTTTCAGTAGAGAATAGCAATTTTTATAACAACTATCTGTCGATTAATTTTTTGTGCATAATAGCATATTACAGCAATTTATCAATGTCAAATAAGAAAGCCTTTTCTTCTCTGAAATGTTTTTAGCTACTCAGGTGTTAAATTGGTTGCTCCTGAATATGCCTGTGTCAGTGTGACTTTTTCAGGCACCCTTGAAGATATAAGACACAATCAGCACAGGGGACTCTTCATCAGGTAGGAATAGTTGTGACCCTGGATCCTAGTGCCTGAGAACAGGAGGAGTCCATGGCCAAACTAATGTGAAGGCTTTGCACATTTTAGTTATAGCCATACTGCACCAATTGGCATTCACAAATCCAATCTTGCTCTATGATCACATTCTTAGTGTAGGTATTGTAATAATGTGTGCCCTTGTATACTTTTCATCACACACACACACACACACACACACACACATTTTCTGAACTGCTTGTCCCATACGGGGTCACGGGGAACCGGAGCCAACCCGGCAACACAGGGCGTAAGGCCGGAGGAGGAGGGGACACACCCAGGACGGGACGCCAGTCCGTTGGAAGGCACCCCAAGCGGGACTCGAACCCCAGACCCACCGAAGAACAGGACCCGGTCCAACCCACTGTGCCACCGCACCCTACTTTTCATCAATTATGTTTAATTTATGAAATCTTAGAATGTTAATAATATTAATAACAGAGGACAGTTTATGTTTGTAAGTCTTTTTTTTGGAGGAGGCAGCTTCTAGTGGTTAGAGGCACAATCTTGCAAAATGACCCAAATTCAAATTGTTGTAGTGCCCATGAGCAAGGTATGCATGCTAAATTGCTCCTGTAAAAATTATACAGCTTTGTTTTATGCACCTACTCGAACGATGAACCTCGGTGCAGCAAGTGGTAGGTAATGAACTAGGTTTGCTTGAGACTTTCATGTCTGCAGATATGTCTCCTTCTCTTAATGTAATGCATAAATTGTACTTTTGCTGAGATATATAGATTGGTAAATACCTATATGCAGCAGTTCAACATTGCATAGCTTTGGAGAAAAGGGGTAGCTGAATATATTCACAACTATAAATAAGGACTTATGTGTTTGCACAAAAGGGTATGTCTCTTCCAAGGAGCCATGAGATTGCTATGGGTAAAATTTTTACAAATCATTTTATAAGTAGTTTAGAATAAACAATACTGGGTAGCAATGAAGACAAAACCAATAGCAAACCACAAAAAGAAAGTAGTAACAAATTAACAAATAAACAAGTGAAAGTAAATACTGCCTCATTGTAGTTTTCTTTCAAAATTCAATGCTTCTTATTTTTAGGAAATGAAGTATCAAACACTGGGGGGGGTGTGGTGGCACAGTGAGTTGGACCGGGTCCTGTATTCCGCTGGGTCTGGGGTTTGAGTCCCGCTTGGGGTGCCTTCCAATGGACTGGCGTCCCATCCTGGGTGTGTCCCCGCCCCCTCCAGCCTTACGCCCTGTGTTGCCGGGTTAGGCTCCGGCTCCCCACGACCCGTTATGGGAGAAGTGGTTCAGACAATGTGCGATGAGTACTGAACACTATCGTTACCTGATACAGGCCTGTGTATGCGATTGCCACAATAATACAAAGCAATCACACAGCCAAAGGCTCCACTCATTTTCAAGCCACTTATCCTGATAATGGTTGTGGTGGGAAAAGGCCAAGCAGGACAGACCATATTTCCCTTACTGCAGAAAAGCTTTTACGCTCCTCCTTGTAGATCCCCAAGCATTTCCTGGCCGGCCCAGAGAAATAATATCTCCAGCGTGTCCTGGTTCTCAGCCAGTGCCTCCTCTCAGTGAAATGTGGGTGGTACAGCCTCTGCAGGATGCTGCCGCTTTGTCTTTCCTTTCCTCTTGAAATCACTTGTGAAAAAGACCAGGAATTACTAAATCTCGACTGTGTTACTCTCAGCTGCAGACTCCTCTATTGGATGCTAAAGATTACAAGTCTAACAGAGGGTAATAGGACCACATCTTCTGCAAGCAGCAGCAATAAACCCTGGTATTCCCAGTGAGGAAACAGTCAAAACTTTGAATGCATCTTGGTATCCTGTCCACAAGTAGGACTGATGAGATAAGGCAAATTCTTGACAGAGCCCAACCTATACACAGTGTGACTTTATATCAAATACAAACTAATTTACACAAAATAAGACCTGAAACCTTATAGTTGTGCGCTGAACTTTTTTTTGTCCGTTGTGTTTTTCTCGATGAGTCAACAGTTCAACGTTTTACTATATTTAGGTTGCATAGCAGTTGAATTAAATATTGGGAATTAATCCTTGTGTCTTCCATAAGTCTTTTGCTATACAACAAGTGATAAAAAATATTACTTTTTAGACGCAGTGAAATGAAACATACTTTTGATGTAATGACAATATTACATTACATAGTACAATTTTTCAGTAACACATTGAACACTTACAGTAACGTTTGGTTGCTGCATAGAAGACATATTTCACACACGTTTTTCACAAGGGTGAGATGTATCCCAAGCATCTAGAATTATGAAAGGACCAAAGAAAACTAGAACTGAATGCGATAGACTGTTTAGTGTACTGAACTTCATTCGGCATACATTTACATTACATTTACATTTATTAATTTAGCAGACGCTTTTCTCCAAAGTGACGTACATCTTCGCGGAAATACAATTTGTGCATTACGTTAAGAGAAAGAGGCATAGTTGCAGACATGTAATTCTTAAGTAAACTTTATTTATTTCTTTCCATTTGATGCACTGATGTCCATCGCTTGAGAAGGTGCATAAAACGCAGGATAGATGAGTCCTGATAACCTTCCTACAAATTTAGTTTTTTTTTGTAAGGTAAACAAACATTCACATACAATACAGGAGTAGCGGCTGTGTAAAGGCTTATCTGGGGATGATCATAAAGTTATGGTGCATGAACATTTACACCATACATGAGCTAGAGAGATCATGGGCAAAATGAGTCCAGAAAAGGTAATATTACTTTACATACATACATGTTATTTTAACATGTAGCTCAGGGAGCACCGGCAATGAACTCTAAAGTAGTGAAGGACTATGATACGCTCATGTTAGCAGGGTGACAGCAAGGGTATGGGACAAAAGGAGGAGTAATTGTTGATTAATTGTTTGGTTAACTAGGAGCAGCTGGTGCCTTTCCTAGCTCGGTCCCTAATGAAATGGGATTGGGGAGAACAACAGAACCATGTGACTGTTAGTGCACGGGTGAGGGTTTTAATCTCATTTTCTCAAAGAAAGTGCGAAGACCTGTGGGGGATGGGTGTGTTGCTCAGTGCTTCCAGTGTATCCGCAGCGAGTACAGGAGCCTGCTACACATTCATGGCTTGTCAATGAAAAGAGAAGTCGTGCTGCAGGACACTACTGACCTGATAAAAAGGACAAGAAGGCAGGCTGAAATCCTGAGGGAGAAATGCAACAATGGCATGCTTAGTTCAGGTGCCCCTCTGTGGTGACAGACAAAGTACCGTGTGCTAGTATTTTGTCCTTCTTGCAGGATAAAGAGGTGAGCTGGGTGATGTGCAAGCGAGCAAGTGCTGAAGACTAATGGAACTGTAGGGTGATGAAAGGCAACACCTTAGACTGGAGGAAAATTTTCTTAATTATGAAAGTTAAATGATAAGTACACCATAAAAATAGCTTAGATAAGGGCATTATAATGGTCTCAAAATCAAATTGTTTATTTGTACCCCATCTTAATTTTTTTTTTTATTTTTTTTATTTTTTTTTAAATGGGTCCTAAGCAAGGCATTTTGAAGAAAGACCCACTTTCTTCAAAAAAAACAAGCTATTTTCTGTGAACATAACTTCAGAAACATAACAGAAAGTGGTGCAAGACCGGCAGGGCTCCACAGATGAGTAAGTGTTAAAGAAAATGTCATTTAATGTAATCTACACTCCTTCTAAGAAAAGTCATTAATTAATTACATTACATGCATTAGCAACTGCCAGCACATCTCCATATCATTCTTCTTAACAGCCCAGAGTGTATTCTTCAGGTCAAATATGTGTCCCATATTTGACTTTTAAACTCACTCACTTCCATTAATGACTTATCAAGCATGACGTCACAGTGGTCTTGGAGCCTATCTCAGGATCGATGGCCACAAGGCTAGGTAGCATACATCCTGAAAGGAACCCAAGTCCATCACAGGGTAGCTGCATTTTCCAATTAATTCTCCTGTTCACCTTAAAATCACGTCTTCTACTATGGGAGGAAACCCAAGCAGATGCAGGAAGCTTCAAACCTAAACCCAAACAGGCCAGGTGCAATGAGATGGCAGTACCATCCTGTGTGCGACCATGCTACCATCACTTTAAAACTATATCCACATAATTAAAATGGCATTAGACTTTTATTTATTTTCAAAGCTAGACAAAAATTAATAGGAAATTTAATAAAGTAAAATGATGTTAAATCAAAGCAACACTAAATTTAAGTTCGTGACATTTTGATCAAAATTTTATAAGAAGTTTTCAGGTATCATAGATAACTATAAATATAGCTTTTGCCTATAAATAGTAAATCACTGAAATGTCATCTGAGAGAGTTCTTTGCTATTTACCCTTATATAGATTAGGAAACAAAACGTTTATCACAAGAGTATACAGCTAATTACCTAGTTATTTATGGTTGGTCTGAACACGTCAAGTAGTTGGCTTTCTTGCAAATGAGGTGTTGTAGGTATAGGAGGTGAAATGAATACTTTACTCTTGTAACTTAGGCCAGAAAAATTTACTTCTTAATAATTTTGCTGCTTCATGCTGACACATTATGTCACTAGGTCATTCCATTAATAAAGAACATGTGTTTAAAAAAAAAAAAAAATGAAAAGTTAATTCCAAAGACAGTGTTCACCGGACATTATTTTTGGAGGGAGCTGTACAATCTAAAGTGTCATCTTTTATAATTGCACACTTATTCATGAAAAAAATTATGCACTTGAAACTGTTTGAAGGAACCATTAATTCTCAAATATGTTGATTTTCACATGTGCAATTGGTTTCACATGTCCCATTAACTCCACTGGTTGAAATTTTGACTGTCACACAAGTTATTAAATTGCCATTAAATTGGGGAAGTTGGGTCATTTTCTTTTTAATAGTTTTTTCTTCATATATATTTGACTTTATGAAAACAAAATTCAGGGAAAGAAGTATTAGACAAAACCACAAGTCTTGTCCAGCTGTCAATCAGGTACAATGCATATTAATGCCTACTAACCTCCGCGTCCCTTGTTTTCCTTTCCCTTTTGCTGTTGGGTCGGATCTGCTCACCGTTGTTGCAGTCGACACCCTCTCACCTGGGCCTTTCCTCTCTCAGTCTTGGCTGGTTTCAGTTTTCTTGCTATCCCATCTCCCGACTGCCATCTTCCTCACAATCTATGCTACACCTGCAGCACCAGGCCTCTCCCACCCTACTCAGCAAATCAGGAGCCCTCCAATTTGCTATCCACTGCAAATCCCCTTCCATCCTCCCACCCCCAGGGGCTCCTGCCTCCCAATGCTGCCGTCCATCCACTCTCAAATTCTAGTAGATGCTGACTTTAATCTAGCGTTACTCCTTTCTCCTGCCGACAACGTTGATGCTGATTCCACTTACACTGTCTTCCATACATCTTCCTGCACATCTTCCATATATCTCCCTGAGGCAGGTTATCTTCTTGCCCACATTTTGCATTGCATTTGGAAATGTTTATACGTCATCTACTCTATCCTTCTCCACCGCCACAAAGACGTGAATGATTACTTTGCTGTCCTTGCCGATCCAGAAACTTGTTTTGGGGAGTACCGTGTGGCAAAAATTGTTCTCAACAAAATCACTGCAGTTCTCACAGCGGAATCAGTGCATCTTTTGGGGAGCTCACAAAGACAACCTGTACCATATAATTTTCGCTGGCTTCAGAATGCAACCCAGGTGGTTCAGTGAGCCTAAGGCCAGTCTTACCCTTGCAGCCACCTCCCTGTCTGCTGCTGCTGGCCATGTCAGACCATGTCCTCATTCTACTCTGCATTTCTTATATCATCCAAGTACATTAGTTGTCTGTTCTATAGCCTCGGTTGAGTAAGTTCTGGTGTTGTTCTTAACTGTAGCTACCGTTCTGCTCACCCACAATTTGACTACTTACAAATGCTGTCATTTGCACCAGGCCTTATTTCTTCTTTGCTTACTCCCTGTCTTTCCCTTATGGTACTTGTCATTAGGACTTCTAGTGGTTTAGTGTGTCCGTGTATTTATGGTATACATGCGTTAACATATGTTCAGCACCCTAGTATATATAATGCTGCAGTACCAATCACTTTTGCTGTGTTCTTGAGCATTTGCTAACTTTAACTAATGACAATGTGTTTAATCTTTTTGAAGTCAAGTTTTGGGGGTTCAGTAATATTGTTCAATGGCAGATGACAACCCTCTAACAGACTCTAAACCCAAATGGAAGGTACACTTAACATTCACTCAAATGCATAACCACAGTGATACTTTTAACTCTGGAATATGGGAGGAAATAAATGTCACTGCTTTCTTTTGCTTATCATTTTTCTTTAACCTTTTATTCTTTTTTTTAAACTTTTGGGTTAAGGTAATGGGGGTGTGGTGGCACAGTGGGTTGGACTGGGTCCTGCTCTCCGGGTGGTCTGGGATTCGAGTCCTGCTTGGGGTGCCTTGTGGTGGATTGGCATCCTGCCCTGGGTGTGTCCCCTCCCTCTCCAGCCTTATGCCCTGTGTTGCCGGGTTGGGCTCTGGCTCCCTGCGACCCTGTAGGGGACAGGAAGTTTCAGATGATGTGTGTGGGCTAAGGTAATTGAACACATGAAGCCATGTGCCTTAAGCAATTACAGTTTGAATAATTCACAGTTTTAGTTTTACTTAATAAATTACATGTAAGTATTCATTTGTGGGTGTCATGTGAATTCATGCTCCATACCAACGACTCAAAGCGAACTATGTAAATATATATTCAACACATGTTCTGTTAACAAATTTCTTTATGCAATCTTTTAAGTCTGTGATTGTTTTGTATTTGGTTACTTAAACTGCCACAGGCATAAAATAACAAATGTACATTTACATTTACAGTGTAACATAGGGGGCATGAAAGATGGTTCAAATGACTTTATGAGTTCTATAAAAGTTTATTTTCAATTTATGGGTAAATGATATAGCAAAAGAAAATGGTGTTAATTTAAAAACAAACTTACCGACCACCAGAATGGAGTTTACACAATCCAGATTGTATTATTACGAACAAACTTTACAATTCGGACACTTTGTTTTGAAGATTACGTAAATTTTTTTCTTTGACACGTTTTGTCTCACGTTATAGTGTAATGGCTATTCCCTACATACAAAACAGCACCATGGACACACTAGTGTATCCCTTAAATAAAAGTGTCCTGCATCCTGGTTGTGCCTGCTCTATGGTGGCATCAGCTGATGTTGCTGACTAGAGAAGCAGGACATCTCTCATCACATGCCACTGACAATTTGAAGGCGCTCAGAGACGTAAGAGGCAATTATGAAGAACCCGGTCAACATGGCCTAGCTGACTTAAGCTCTCAGTTCCTAAAGTGCCAATTATGCTGCTGTTCTACGGTACTGCAGGTCATACTCAGTGAACAACATAGTTCAGACCTGAACTGTGGGTTGAGATATCTGGGTAGGAGCTTCAGAAAATTATATAAACTGCTTTTACTTGGTATGTTTTCTAAATATATATATATATATATATATATATATATATATTTTTTTTTTTGGGGGGGGGGGTGAAGGGTACCATATTTATATGAAAAAAAAAAAATTAAATAAAAACTTGTTAATCTGAAACCCTCTTCATCCCAGTGAGTAATTTGTACGCTGGTCTCCAGTTAGTGTAATAATAGCACAAGGGTATGTTTCCTCATCCATTTGTAACTTTTATGTGAAACACATTATGACAGAACCTGGACTACAGTTAAATCTGGAGGAAAATAATTATGACGATTATGACAAGTATAACAGCAGAACACCTTAGAGTTGGTGGCGATGACACTGAGGTAGTGGAAAATTTTTGTCTCCTGAGATCAGTGACCAGCAGCATATTATCTAGCATTCAAGACATATACTCAAGACTAACTCCCCTTTCAATTAAAAAACAAGTGCAAGACAGAACATCCTGGAGGCAATGTGTATATGTGGTCATCAAAAGTTACCACTGGCTTGATTCAATGGCGCTTAACAAGATTTTGACAGTTTATTGTGCACACATTATAAAACGGCAAAATATTCCACAACTTTACAGGAAAGGATTTTACTGTGGTGTACAATATAAGTGTTTTACTTATTTCTTTATTTTTTTCTTTTTTATTTTCAGTAATAGGCTATAGTTTTTTTTCTTCTTTGAAGTTAAGAAAAAAGCTTGTACACTATCCTTCTTCAAAAGTGGCCAGTAGTATTCTTATCATGCTCGGGGGGGGGGGGGGCGCAGTGGTCCAGTGGGTTTGGCTGGGGCCTGCTCTGTGGTGGGTCTGGGGTTTGAGTTCTGCCTGGGGTTCCCTGCGGCAGACTGGCATCCTTTCCAAGTTGTGTCACCTCCCCCTCCAGCCCTGCGCCCTGTGCTGCCAGGTAAGGTTCCGGCTCACGGTGACCCGGCTTGGGACAAGCGGCTGTAGGCATTGTGTGTGTTTCTTATCATATTATAGTGGACCCCTACTTCCTCAATTTTGAAGACTTCAAAAAAAGTTTATGTTAATAAGTATTTTGTTTTTTAATTCCAGTTTTTTTTGGTTCATTCCTTAAGCTTAGCATCTGTTCAACCATACAGCTGAAGAGGAAATCATGTGTATTCAGAGCATGTTACCACAGAAAACTGAAAACTAGATGGTGAGGTGATTTCAGGACTTACAGAAATTCAATTTTTATTTGCAGTATTTCATTAAACAATACGCAACATCCGATAAAATTATTATTTTTTTTTTTCCAGATGGTAATGCGGAGTTATAGTCATGTTGCCCTAACTTGCAGACATATCTATAATTCATATAGGTATTGACTAGAAAAAAATGGGAGAATGGGACAGGGAGCATAATTCATCAGTGCCCTGGGCAAGGAGATTCTTTTCTCTTCCGACAAAATGCTATTGCTGCATTACTGGTAGCTCGCTGGTTCATTATGAAGAGGCCACAGGCTAAACGTAGCCAAGAATATCAAATATCCTGGCAGTACACACTAAATAAATAATTGTATTCATTCTGTTTCTGAAGGATGTTTCCCTGAAAGCCAGCCAGAGACCTCCTCAGAGATTGGGGCAGCTTTAAAGGGCTCCAAAGCCAGTCCTGCCAATTCTGCTCTTTGAGTTCCTGACAGCAGGACTCACCGAATCCAATGGCGACTCACCTGAGTGTGGGGGCTGTGCTTGCGTCAGAAGTGCCTCCTGGCAAGTTACAGAGTGTTAGTCTCAATGCGTGCTGTGTTAAGTCCAAAGACGCAGCAGCTAACATGAGAGATGCGAGAGGGATGAGACGTTTACTGAAGAAACTGATTTAAATGTTTTATTTAAACAGCTTTTCCATTTTTTTGAAAAAATCTTTTGGACATATAGTAAGTGACATTTTAAAATGTCTGCGGTAATGTTCATTTTATTCCATGAAATACGTTTAATTGGGGTACATAATGTATTGGGCACAACACTGCATTTAAATGATTTCCAACAAACCATTCCTCATTAGAAGGAAAGCAAGTGTTTATGTCTTATTTTGAAACACAAAACAGACAAAACTTTAAAGAGTTGTATCCTCAGCACAGAATATTTCCACAGAATATAAGCCCTGGTAGGTTAAATGGTGATTTACTTATACTCTACTGAAAACAACATGCTGACTCCTTGTGTTAGGAACAACCAAATTATAAAATTGGAAACATAAAAAAAAACGTTGTTTTAAATTATTATTTTTTTACACTGAATAGTGTTCACTTATGTGTTAATAAATCAGGAGAGGACATTTGATTGCATGGAAAGTCCAAGAAGCTGATGAGCACTGCACACCTTTATGAATCAGTCAAATATACAGATTACGAAGCTCTGGAAATGACAGATCTTTTGTTTTTGGTGAATATAGAATAACACACACATTTATTTTCTGAAGTGCTTGTCCCATACGGGGTCGCAGGGAACCGGAGCCTAACCCGGCAACTCAGGGCGTAAGGCTGGAGGGGGAGGGGACACACCCAGGACGGGACGCCAGTCCGTCACAAGGCACCCCAAGCGGGACTCGAACCCCAGACCCACTAGAGAGCAGGACCCGGTCCAACGCACTGCACCCCCTGAATATAGAATAACTTTAATCTTAATAGTTTAATGTTGTCAAAAATAATTAAAATAAAGAAAGTAACATTTTGCAAGGAAAATTTTAGTTAATTATTTTGTGGTTTTTACAGAACCAAACCAGCAAATAAATAAATAGAAAATTTCAGGTGCCAGCTATGTTGATATATTGAGGAACCAGTGAATTTTTTTTTTTTTTTTTAAGAAAACAATACTTTTTAGACTTTAATTTGGTTACGTTACACAGTAGCTACACATGTAAAACAAAGGGAAGCGGTCAGGTTTCGTTAAATTACCATCAAATGGTAGAAAATCTCAGCAAACTATAACAATCTGATAGAACTCTACTAGGAATAGGAAAATACTTTTGTGTTGACTGCTGGCTGACACTGAAGTACCCCACATCACTGTGCAGTGGAGAAGCTACTTTTTTGTGTTTGCTGTTGGTTTGCTTTAAGAAGGTTAGAAATAAGCGAACTTCTTGAAATGGTGAAAAAGCATCAGAGAAATGCAGAGAAGAAAAATGCAAAATGGGTTGATTTTGTGACCGGAAAAGCTGCTACTTTGAAATCTGCTTAACTTGGAGAGCCCTGCTTTTGTGCAAAGGACATCCCTGATAAGGTTATGCTCATTATGACCTCGCACATCAAACTTCAGGCAGAGAAGCAGAACATCTAACATCCCAGGGTCCCTGTTGCCCAATCATCAAACTATCTGAAAATATATTCTTTTTCTGAAAAGGGAAAGGCGTTCGCTATTTGTTTCCCCAAGGGAGGCAAATTTAAAGTTACTGCAGGCTTCTTTGGCCAGTCAATCTTCTTGAAGTTCATATCTCCTCAGGCGAGTGTCAGACATAACAAGATATAAAATAACTAAACATTCTTGCTTGTTTCTGATGGCAAGTGAAAGTTTTTTTCTTGACATAGTTGTTAACTCAAAATTTGTCAATACAGTCAATGCTAAGAGAGGATGGATACATAATACATACCTCTACGCACACATTCTATAAAAATGATACAACAATGAATCATACAGCAACACATTACACAAGGTAAGATATAATGCAAATGCAAATAGATATTTTATGCTTATGAAATAGTAACTACTATACATCAGGTAATGCATAATACAAATGTACTGGGTGCCCTAACACAGTGTGATAAACAGCAGTACAAAATATATTTTCAGATAATATGTTAAGTATAGGGTTGCACAATGGCAAGTGGGGTAGTGCTGGTGCCTTACAGCACATAAGCTGTGGATTCTGACATGGATTCGAATCCAGTTTATGCATAGTTTGGATGTGTAATGGGTTTTATTTGTAGTTATTAATTATTTATTCCCTTGTGTTAGAAAATCTGAAATATGTTGCTGTATACATTCATTTTAAATAATCAGTTATACTTCGAAATATTGCATTGCTCATATAAATGTTTAATTAGCATCTGTGAATAATGAAAGAAATTCAATAGATTATTTTATGTGTAGAATAATTTCATTTCATTTATTGAGTAGAGTGATCTGCAATAGTGAGAGGGGAGGTATAGCAAATGAAAAAAAGCTTTGATTTCTGACAGCAGTCGTTTATTGAAAAATGCGGAGGAAGTTATTGTAGCAAAGTCCAGTTGGCTTGCAGCACTGTGGAGGACCAGTAAAATACAGGTTTCCTCTCACAGTCCAAAGACCTGTATCTGAGATGAACTGTTGACTCTAAATTGCCTTTATTGTCTGTCTGTGTGCATGACTGAAGGCATATGTATGTGTGATTGCTTTGTGATTGCCTGGTCTCTTGTCCATGGAGTATCCTGCTATCACACACTATATTCTGCGTCAGGCTCTGGAGCGCTGGACAAATTACATGAATATTACAACAGTAATCATAATAACTAACTGAATCCAAAACGTTTTACAATTCCTGTGCTACAACAGAAGTACAGTCATCCCCGTGAGAATTTGGCTTTATGAGAAGTATCACTTGATACCCCTACTTCAAATAGGGAGGCATTTCTTTGTGTTTACAAAGTTTGAATTTGGATTTTGTGACATTTACAAGACATTTACATTTATTCTTTTAGTAAATACTTTTCTCTAAAGCAACATACAATGATTAACTGGTTTAACTGACACCTTTCCAAAATCAGGCCAAGAACAAGAATCCAGCTATTACTCTGAAAAACCTGCAGAGCTTACTGACTGAAACTGGATACACTGCCAACAGATTTCTCCAGCGCTTTCACAGATTTTGGCTCTTTGGTGGAGTGGCAACATGAAAGCCATGTCTGTGATAAATAATGAAGTCACATTTGGACTTAGCCAGAAATTGAGGGACAGATCCTGAGACTTTCTGGGAAATGATTTTTTTTTTGGTCTGATTAGATAAATGTTTAGCTCATCGACCTGAAAGTGAGAACTATTTTTGGTGAAAAACCAAAACACCTTAATACTGAGGTATCATTATCCCTACCATAAAACCAAGATGTGGAGACACCATGCTTTGACAATGTTTTTCAGCATTTGCAAGTTTGTTTCCAATAAGGACAAAATTGAAAGAGACAAATAAACCAAAATCCTAGAGACAACTGATTTGAATTGCCATGGAATTTGCTTTCATGATGAGGAATTGTGTTTCAGTAGGGCAATGAACAAAACACATTGCCCAAAACTAGAGGTATGACTGAAAAAAAACAAGAAAATGTGTATTCTGGAATGACAAAGCTAAAACCATACTTGAATCCCATTGAATATCTGTGATATGAGCTGAAATCCTGTCCCCATAGATCCTTTCTGTCTGACTTTGTAGATTTAGTTGAAATTTGCATGGATAGATGGATAAAAATTCGAAAATACAGTCAGTATGTAAAAATCTCAAACAAACATACCAGCAAACACTTGCAATTACTTTCTGAGACCTATTTTAGATGTAGTGCTATCAGAGCAGTATGGAATAGGGGACTGATTTCCTTTGTTTACACACACACACATTTTGCCTTGTAAATGTTCAAATTTTTTGTGAAAGAAAATTGAAAATAAAAAATTTAACAAAAAAATGGTAAATTCTTAAACAATATTAAAAAAAAAACTGTTAAAACTTTCTAAAGGCACTGTATGTATACCGCTGTATGTAGTGACAGTTAAGTTTGTAGAAAACTTCTTGAGACAGACTATGGCATGGCTGGTAAAATTAGAGAGTGGAGGCTTCAAGGGACTTCTCTAGAGGAATCTCCCAAAACTGTCAGCAAGAATCAAATTGCAGTAGTGAGACATATCAAAGGCTGTGCTCTTTAGAGATTCCTTTTTGTACAAAAATCAGGCTATCCTGATCCACTTCTCATTTATCCACTCCTGGTTTTTAGCTTTCGTTCCATGAAACTGCAAACATAGCTTTCACAGGAGTAAAGCAAAATTCCAATAGCTCGACTAAAGACCCCTATGATTTAATATTCAGGTGCAAAGTAAGACTATCCCTAAAAGATCACAACACATCTTTGGTTTGCGGAAGCATTTTGTTTCATGCTGTAATATGGATAATGATAATATGAAAAAGAAAAAAACAAAATTAAAATAATTTGCCTGTATTTTAATTAACTTGGCTAATCATGTTGTCTTTGCTATTAAAGGAATACAGCTTGGCAATGTTTAAAAATTACAGAAATAACTGGTCTGTAGTTTCCTCTGAGGAAGAACTGATTTTTCACAAGGGACATTATTCTAACTTTCAAATATTTTGGCAAAATTAAAATGAAACCATACAGAAATGCTTCAAAAGTTAAATGGAAAGAAAGTTAACTCCAGCGTCACATATTAGAAACAAAGCACTCCTTATCCTGACAGGAGAATGCTTTGCAGGGATAGTTTCCCAAGGAAGGATTCCACATTTGTCATCCTCACTGTTCAGCCCCAGTGCTGCCTGAAATAAAATGCACCATACTATCTATCACTTTCACTGCTCCCCCCCGACTACTGGCTTTCTCCCCTCTCACCTCTTTATAGCGGTTGTTAATAGAGAAATCCCCAGCAGGTGTGCAGGACTGGGACAGCACCTGGTCCTGATTTCTCCAACAGGACTTTTAAAGGTCCATTGTGTTGTTCAGCAGTGTCACATCATGCAAGCTCTATCCAGTCCATGGCATGGTGCACCGACCACCTTCACTTTCTGTGCAGTCACTAAAAAAAAGAGAAGGCCAGAGCCAGAGAAAAGAAGGAAATAAATACCTAGAACAAAGCTATGCAGAAGGCACAAGGTGTCACCACAACAATGTTACCACACAGCCATACATGTCATGTAACTTAAACCTCAAAGTGGTCTGTCTATTAATGAAGGAGAATAAACACAACTGATAAGAAAGTTCTAGCTAACTGAAAACAGCTCAATACCTTGACGTGAGAAGATGTGGATAGAAAATTGAATGCGTCTTATGTGAGCAGTAGCCTACCACATCACTGTTGCTCATGAGAGAAATTCCTCTTGGGAAGCCTTATGTCAAGTATTAGTATTGATTCTTAGTTTTCCACATAATTAATAATGCAATTCATATAGTTCATAAATATGTTAGTAAGCTTTCTGGTTTCATACTTAAAGGCGATCACGATTTGATATTCAAAAGCTAGTAATAGTTAATAGCCAACTTTCAATTCTGCCTTATTTACATTTACACTTACATTTATTCATTTAGCAGACACTTTTCTCCAAAGCGACGCACATCTCAGCAAAAATACAATTTGTGCATTGCATCAAGAGAAAGAGACATAGCTGCAGAAATGTGATTCTTAAGTAAATCTAGTTTGTTACTTTCCAGCTGATGCACCGACATTCATCGCTAGAGTAGGTGCATGAAATACAGGATGGATGAATCCTGATAACCTTCCTACATTTTTTTTCTTTTTTTTTCCAATAAGGTACACAAACATTCACATACAATGCCGGAGTAGCAGCTGTGTAACGGCTTATCTGGGGAAGATGATAAAGCCACAGTGAACATTTACACCATACATGAGCTGGAGAGAGCTTGGCCGAAGTGAGTCCGGAAAAGGTGAGTTTTCAGATCCTTCTTGAATGCAGACAGAGTTTCCGCAGTCCTGAGTGAGAGGTCATTCAACCACAACAGAGCCAGAACTGAGAACCTCTGTGCTTTACTTTTCGTGCATGGGACCACCAAGCAAGCAGAAGTAGATGAGCGAAAGGGTCTGGCTGGGGTGTAGCGGTTGATCAAGTCTTGTAAATAGCTAGGAGCAGTTCTATTGATACATCTGTAGACAATAAGCAGGGTCTTTAATTTGATCTGGGCAGCTATAGGAATGCTTTGGCGAATCAAACCCAACTTGTGCAGCAGCATTCTGTATCAGCTGCAGAGATTTAATGGCAGTAGCAGGAAGGCCACACAGGAGAGAGTTGCAGTATTCCAGATGGGATGTCACCAGGGCCTGGACAAGTATTATGCAGTCTTCACATACATTTACAGTAAACAGAACACAAAACACATAATAGAATGTCATGAATACACCATGCTGGTAACCATGCTACCCAAGGAAATATACAGAGTTACCATTAACACCCAGTTGCTATGACTCCCCTATTGAAGCCCCTGCTCAACAATGACAAAAGACTTGTTCTTTTCTATCTTTCTCATGGCCCATTCTGATTCCTTTTGCCTTGACACCTTACCCATCTTAAGGATTCTAGAATAAAGACTACTAAATCCAGACATCCAGAGTCAGTGTAATTTTATTTCATTCCTAGTTTTGAAGAAAAGGTATTCAAACATCTATTTACTGAATGGCAGCTTCCCTAACAAAGACAATATTTTATGAAAAGAGATTTTACCTTCTGTTTTGGTATTTGGTGTATTAGGGCCAATGATGAGGACTCAAACAAAATCGTGCATTCACTTTGGGTCACAGAAATGGATGCAGAGTATCTCTGTTCCGTAAATGTTCAAAACTTCCTGTCTCTGATTCAGATATTACTATTACTTCCCGAGTGTATCTCTGCAAACTTGACTCACATTTGAAAAACTGATTTTGTTAAATGAGATGCAAGATGCAATGGTTTTCTTTAGATGAAGGACTTTCAAAATACTTCTCCCCTTTTTCCGATCTTCAAAATTTACTTATATAGAGAATGTATACATACATAAATACATATATACAGTACATACATATACACGTGTGTGTGTGTGTATAAATCTTTGTCTTTGCACTCCTGTTGATTGAGGTTTAAATGGGTGTGATAAACGGTTTTGCTGTAATATTCAGTACTTTTAATTCAATGAGTTTCATACATGAAAGGTCGCCAGTACTGCTAGAAATGCATCCCCATTTTCCATCATTTATCCTACAGCAGCATATATAAATAAATAAAGAAAATTGAAAATGAAAGTGCTGATAGGTCTAAGTCTTCTTTGCTACACTTTGCTAATCCCAGCACTGATGGCACAGCAATCTTTCCTAATTCAAGGCTGATTAAGCAAGACTCTAAGATGCTTTTGTATGTAAAGACATATTTTCACTTTTAAAAAAATGCACACACAATTAAAATTTTTCTTATGTTTGCAAAACTTCTTTTTTTCCATATTCATTTATTTCATTCTAATGTTCTGTGCTCTTTACATACAAGTAGACTTGTATGAACAATAAAAGTGATAAATTACTAGTGATTTCCCTTTAAATTTTGTTTATAATGTTTGAAATAATTAGATTGTTAATATCATTTTAAGTTAATTTTGTTGTGAGCAGAATTCAATCATCTTATTATTATTAAAATTACATGCATTAACTATAATTATAGTTTCTACTACACTGTATGCTATGTTTTGACAAGTAAAAATTAAAAAAAAATATTTAAACTTCTGTTATAATACCATAATGCAGAATATAAACAAAATAACTATACCACACTGGCTCCTGACATTAATGAACACAGCTGGACGCAGAAAAAAGATAGTGAATAGTTTAGCTTCTAACTTAAGCCATCTTTAAATCTTTTTATATGCTTGCTTATTTATTTTTTTTCACTTTTCTGCTTCTTTATCTTTATTGTCACTGTATATATGTTAAATATGTAATACATTAGGTACGCTGCTGCAGCTGAGTGAAGTTTCCTTGTGGGATTAAAAATATTTCTTTCTTTCAAATCATGATCTTTAAAATCTTAATACAGACGATTTATCCCCAGGGATAATGTTAAAATAAATGATGCATTCTGTGTGACTTTTTATTTATTATAAACAGTAAACTATGTGCAATTCACTAACTTTAATTAACAAAATTAATTAACAAAATTAATTTAACATATGTCGTCTTGACTGGGGGTGCAGCGGCACAGTGGGTTGGATAAAAGATAAATAATTATAAATTATATATTTACAGTTAGGGTTGGGGTTGGAGGGCACGGTGGTGCAGTGGGTTGGATCGGGTCCTGCTCTCTAGTGGGTCTGGGGTTCGAGTCCTGCTTGGGGTGCCTTGCGACGGACTGGTGTCCCGTCCTGGGTGTGTCCCCTTACGCCCTGTGTTTCCGGGTGAGGCTCCGGCTCCCCGCGACCCCGTATGGGACAAGTGGTTCAGACAATGTGTATGTTGTCTTTACAACTTCATATTCAACATTGCAAATTGTGATTTATTTGATTAGTATTTGCAGTGTTTGCTATCTTCTTTCCATTTCCAATTTTTATCTCTGATTTCTTGTTAGTGCTTCAAAATGCCTAAAAATCAGACAGAAGTTGTGCACACCTAGATAATTCCCACAGAACTGTTCTTTTTGTGTATGCTTTCCTGCCATCTATTGGCTTGGCAGGTAAACACAGAGCAAGCTCACTCTTACACACATAAACTATTTTCTCATGCATCCATTTCCAATTTTAATAATTGTTTGCACTGAGCAGGTTCATGGTGAACTGGAGCCTCTCTTGGAACCATTGAACACAAGGTGGAGGACACAGCATGTCTTTGGACTGTGGGAGGAAACCAGAGCACCCAGACAAAACCCACATAGACATGTGGAGAACATGCAAACTCAGACTGAGCAGGAATCAAACCCATGCTCTCTTGCACAACCCAGGTGCTGTGGGGCAGCAGCACTACCCACTCCACCATTGTGCTGTCCCTAAATCATTTTTTGAAAAGTTCAGACCTTTGGAAATTTCTAACAACTGTCCTTAACCTGGAGAGCAAGTGCATTGTCCTTCTGACATTTGAAAAATAACTAAAAAGTTAAAAGAAAAAAATCGAAAACTTAAAGTACAACACAATATGGGAAGCATGGTGGAGCAGCAGGTAGTGTGGTGGAGATTTATCCATACAATCTTGGGTTGGGTTGATCCCCATTCAGTCTCGGCAGAGATGATATCTTTGCATGGGCTTCCCACCACAGTCCGAAAAATGAACCTCATGTAACCACAAATAATAACTGGTGACTATAAATTGCCTGTAGTGTGAGTGAGTGTGTGTGAAGGAATGCTGCATTACTCTGCCATATAAATGTGTGAATAACTGTAGGAAGTTTAGTGTAGTCTGTCTAGTTTACTTAAATACTAGTTATAAACCATTGTCATTCACTTTGGTGAAAAGCATCTGCTAAATAAATCAAAACAATGTAAATGTACTAAACATTAAACAATAAGAGCACACCACATTTTACAGTGTATTGCAGCTTTCAAAGTGCCTTTTAGAGGCAACTTGTATTAAAGCATGAGGGATTTATTTTTTGGTTTTCTGATGTTAGACACTTTTTTTTTTTTAACACAGTAATCAGCGCACTCCAGTATGTTACACAAGTGACAAGTTTGTAATTATGTGAAAGTATTATCATCCAAAGAGAAATGAAAGAAAATAAAATTCAGGCATTTGCCTTCTTAATTGCTGATTTTGTATTAGATTACACATATTTCCTTGAACCTCTGTTTAAATTGCTTTAGTTCAATGGCTGTGTGGGTCTGAATATAAATAAGGTGTATGAGCGTCACTGAGATGTGTGTATGTGTCACAAAAGTTTATATATTGAGCTGCATATCTCAGAGCTCTTTCCTGGACAGCCAGTCCTTGCAGAAAAGTAAAAGTAAACGGAAGATGCTATGTATGAGAAATAAAAGATAAAATGCTTTGGAGAAAAAGGCTATGTTGCCTTCACCTTCCACATCTTTTCTAGCTCCTCTATCGCCTCTATGTATGTATATATATATATATATATATATATATATATATATATATATATATATATATATATACTCATTGGTTTCTTTGTTTTCCAGATTTTGGCTTCAGAGTTTTGACTTGCTTTAGCTGTAGACACATTTTATTTCTATTGATTGTGCCGTCCTGTTACACCTTTATACAGCGCGTTCCCCTCTATCTCAGTCCAACTGGTTATGACAACTTTGCTAAATTACCTCACGACACTGAGTTCTCACTGATTTCATATGCAAATTTAAACACGCTTCTAGAGCCGTGGTCTGTAAAAATCCTGACAATACCTGCAACAAAGCACACAGGCTATTAAAATTATCTGGTATGAATTAAAGTCTACAAAGCAATTTATTGCAATGTACAAAGCCATTCTTTAGAATATGTAACGTATGTCATGTGTGTACTACAGTGAATCCATAACATAACATTATAGTATAATGCACATACTCTTTTTAATCACAACACCCTTTTTTCATGTTATATACGCATAGTGTTGTGTCTGAAGGGCAAACTTTCTATTGCCGAACATCAGGAATTTTTTGCATATTTTTGACTGCCACAGGAAAAGCTATTTGAATACAAAAAGGGATGACAAACAGGACTTGACATGATTTATGAGGCTTTTGTGATATTTCCAAAATATACAGTACAGGTGAGACCATGGAAACAAGCCAGTCAACTGTTTCATCACCCACCACTAACATTTTAAAGAGAAAATTGAAAACAGAAATGCTATTGACTTCGCTCAAGGACAGTGATTGATGTTATACTCCTGTCCCTCTATGTTGTGCTCTCTATAAACTTTTTTATTAACCACAGAACAGGCTTCAATTGCAACCGTCTAAAGAAATGCCACATTTCTGAAAACGAACTGGAGTCAATAAATTCAGTTTAGATACTGTACTTTCTATCAGACACGTAGATTATATGTCCTTCTGCCCTTTTAGTACGTCTGTTGAAGTTGTACAAAAATAAAATATTGCCTCGACAATACTTCATCAAGCCATTAATCCATTAACCCCTAAAACACTTCACATTTCATTTGTACATTGAACTTGCCTTGTTTTTTTGTTTTTTTTTTTTTTTGTCAGTAAAACCACTTTTATAGCATTCATAGGGATGTTATTCATAGGAAAAGCTAAAGGAAATAAACAAAACACAGGTCCTGGAAAGTTTCAAATGCAAAGCTGAACAGACTTCCATATAGTTTAACAGCAGTTGAACATTTTAAATTCCTTCCACATTTTATTATGAGTTGTAATTTTACATGGATGTGCTAACATAACATAGCATAAAATAGAAACGGGAGAGTAAAACGTTAATGATACAGTCTATCATGTAATAAAAACAAGAGTTAGGACATATGAATCCCCTTGCTTTTCAATATAGATTAACATAAAATGCATTTTAATTATTACAGTAACTGTTGTCTTCATCAAACTTGGTTTCAGGTTGTACAATGAATATTTTGAATCACTATCCTTCCAAATATGAGTCGTGTGGCCTCTACTCAGGTATCGCCATGACCCCCAACCCCGCATAAAGATTTGATTGGCATGATGAAGCTCCAGCTCAACACCCTACAGATAGACGCAGAGTAGCAACAAATCAGGATAACAATTAACCTTTTTGTAATAAAAAAAAACATTCATCTGTTATTCCTGACAATCATTTTGATATGAATAAAGCACATCCATCTATCCATTATCCAGAAGCATTTGCTAAGGGAAGGGTCATCATGGTTTGAAGCATGGAGCAGGTCCCACCCTGGATAGGATGCCAGTCCATTGTAGGATAATCTCACGCACATGCTGATTAATTCACACATACACACACACTACAGTCAATTAAAAGTCATTAATAAACTGTAAACATGTCTTTGGATTGTAGGAAGAATCTGGATCACTAGGAGGAAACCTTCATGGATATAGCGAGAATAAAGTCCACATCTGAACATTGTGTTTGAACACACAGGCCAATAGCTGCGAGACACCAGTGTTACCCCCTGCATCACAGTTTTCAAAAAGTAAATGCAGTCAGTGCAGTTTTCATAAGTTAAGTTGCAGAGTCATACAGAAAACAACCTTCACAGTGAACCCTCGTAGCTTTTATAAGATATTTATTTGAAAGCTGTTGCACAAAGGAGAATCTGGCATTGCCATTCAGGTATGTTGTGGTAGAAATTGTATTGTTCTGATAGACTAGTTTTTCTGAAAGGGCAAAAACAATAAAATATTAACAAATGATTCATTCACACTGAATAAAAGAACAGGAGAAATCTGACTGAAATGATTAGCCACTGTGCAACTGTAATGATCCAACAAAGACCTGTAACTTTTCTACAGGTGATGTATTTTCTCCTTTAAATTAATCATTGCAAAATTTAAAATAACAATCATCTTGTTGGAACAGCTTAGTCTGGAGTGCTAGCAATTTATTCCAGGTGGGGTCTCCTCCCAAGTTCAGACAGTCTGTTCATTATAATATGGATTTATCCTCTTGTATTAGAGCTTATGCATTTTAAATAGAAAAATATACTTAATACCAGTCATCATCCATTAAAAAGACATACTATACACACTTTAATTGTGTATAAGATAAAATACTGAGAGCACAAACATAGAAAAAAAGATTAAAATATAGAGACTATTTTGACAGTCACAATAATTCACATTAACAGTAACTGTATTCTGTTTCAACATTATTATTAACTACAAAATTAGGTTTGTGTGTGCTATAAAATACCAGGTACCTTAATTCTCTCAAACAAGTTCAAGGTCCAAGTTTATTGTCATAGATACAAGTACCATGTACAAGTATCATGAAATTCTTCCTGAATGCTTCTCCACAGACTATTGACAAAGACAATAGAAATACTGCACAAACAAAACAATGACAATGACAGTGTGTAGTGCAACAGCAATAGCAATAAATAATGGTAACAGTAGTAACAATAATGCCAGTTGACAGTCAGAGAACTCAGAAGGAGAGAATGAGAATGCTTAAAGTGGCAGTGTAATTTACCAGTTTAACAAAGTACTTAACCGAAAATGCTATAGTATAATATAAATATATTTCCTGCTGTAGTATAAAATATTTATAGAGCAAAACAATATACATGTGTAACTATTTGTAAAATAGATAAACATCATAAGTCAGTTTGGGTAAAGAAATCAAAAAATTAAATGTAATTTAAAGCTAAATATAATGTAATAGATGTAATGCAAATAAAGGTAAAAACTTTGTATCAAATATATACTGTACACACAGGCCATATTTTGATTTATGCTTAGATTTTTCCTAGATTTTTATGTTTTTCTGTGTTGTTGATTTTTAAAATTAGCATATTTGTTCCACCTGTTACTGTTACCATTAATAGCAGTAATTAGATAATGTGGTGTGGTGGTCATTATTTTGCTTTTCATGTTTGCAACACTAGCATACATTTTTCACTGTTGCCCACCCTAATATTTACACAGTCGTCTGAGATTTATGTATCTGCTTCAGTAATTACAGCATTAAGCGTTTTCACTGGTTATGTTTATTGATTACATTGGTTACATATAAACTTATGATTTTCCTTTTAACACACAGAAAAACCACTTGCAATACATTGATTAAATTCCAAGAAAGTGAGTTATTCAATGCTGTCAGAAATAAAGGGTATCCGAAATTAATCTACATTTAATAAATAAATAAATTTAAAAAATAAAGCCAAATATTATTTCTAGAATGGCTTTCAGTAATACTGACTGCTGCAGTATGTTTATGTGCTGGTCTATGTAGTAATCTCTAGAGAATCCCCCTCCAGAACAGCTGCTATGAGGACCAAACCTCTGAAGTGTAAATCTTGTAATTTTTAGGAAAGTGCTCCACTATATTGGTTACTTTCCTTTCAGTCATGACAAATACTAATCCTTCATTCCAGTCCTTCTCATGTCACTTTTTTACCCTTATATATTATTTAAATATATATGGAAATAATATACATATTCAGAATTGTATTTGAAAATAATAAATGAGCTCTACTATCTCTGGAAGGGGGGGCACGGTGATGCAACAGACTTGGCTGGGGCCTGTTGCATGGTGGCTCTGGGGTTCGAACCCTCTCTGGGGTGCCCTGTGATGAACTGGCGTCCTGTCTCGTCCAGGGTGTGGGTTTAATTCATCAAGGCCCATGCTGCTCATACCTTCCACTTGACAGGCATAGTATCTGCCCCCAACCATTCACTTTGCAGTTAGTGACTCCACAGTGTTTTGGCCTCCTTACTTGCCTTACTTGCTTTGGTCTGTAACCATAATTTGGGTAGTAAGTTACATTTTTACATATATATAGAGGTGTTCAAGGACCATTTTTTGTCTTGCCTTTTTCCTCAAACCTATTC
The DNA here is from genome assembly GCF_900964775.1 of Scleropages formosus. Taxonomy (NCBI): domain Eukaryota; kingdom Metazoa; phylum Chordata; class Actinopteri; order Osteoglossiformes; family Osteoglossidae; genus Scleropages; species Scleropages formosus. The sequence continues at coordinate 6,812,379 of NC_041825.1, read as the reverse complement.
AGCAAAGGAGGTTCCAACCAGGAGCACAAGGCTCCAGACAATGAAGCTCTGAGGTTCAAAGAATCACATAAGCCCCACCACCATGTCAAAACGATGGGCCCTTGGTGAAGAAATTTCAGATAATACATCTTAATTAGTTTCTAATATCATTTGTAAAGTCAGGTTATGTGAAATAAAATTGACCATTTCTAGCCAAAGCAATTAAGAGTTGAATTTAAGCAGAAACCAGGACACCACAGTGCCCTCAAAAGAGTGGAATTGCAAACCCCTGCTGCAAGGCCTTGAATTAGCCTTTCAAACCGCCTTTTTTTCTCCTTCTTTCCCGTTCCTATTTTCTTCAACCGTAAGGTATATTTCAAGGCTGAGCTGTAACAGCATTTCTCTGCAGCCTTTCTTTGGTGTGAGGACATTAAATCTGAGTGAAATGTTCTTTAGGGTGTAATGGGGCATCAGCACCCCACTGTTTAGTTGGTAAAAGGCAGTCTGACTTGAGGGAGTTTAACTTGATTGGAATGATCTTCCATTGTAGCATGGCACTATGGCGACAAACTTACCATACCGTTGAACTTAGGAAGAGTCCAGGACATACTACATTATCCAACAATCTGAATGAATGTAAAATCAGTAATAATAATAATAATAATAATAATAATAATAATAATAATAATAATTCTACATTGCTTGCATGGTAGGAAAATGCAAAATTTTCTGGAGGTACATTGTGTACAGAAACAACGAGGTTTTGTATTGCAAAAAAGCTACTCTGCTTCTAAAACACACTTGTAAATCTGTTTTGGTGAAGGGTTCTCGGGGGTAAATAATCTGTCTACACTCTCTACAACAGTCTGATAACCTGTGCACTGCAAGCCCCCAAGTACTCATGTGAGCACTTGCAATTTTAATGCAGCATACTGAAAATTGATATGCTTTGCACGATGTTGCATTCTTCTAACCTTTTTTCTTTTGTTTCTCCAAACAATAAAAACGCATTAGTCATCTTGCTATTTAAAAGGCACATGCTTCAGTCTTCACATCTGGGCATTTGTGAATTATATCAGTTTTATGTATTTGGACTAGTTTGAGCTCACTTGAGGGCTGAAGAAATATTAATTCCAATCTTACAAATAATTCTTAAGTGAATCCGTAAAGGAGGCATCAACTGATAATCATAAACACATTAATGTTACCGAGAGTGACTTTTATTGCAAGAACAATATGGACATTTTCAGTACTGCAGTTACTATAAGTTCAGTTCCTTCATTTTTATCCCACTTACTCTGCACATTTCTGGCAAATTCATTCCAAAGGAAAATCATGCATTTTCAAATTACAGAAAAGTCTTCTTTTCAGATTTTCATGTTAAAGAGTATCCGATTTTGGGAGCAGTTGGGGACAGGCAAATGCAGAGTTTGGTTTTATTTGTTACATTATACACACACACACACACACACACACATTTTCGGAACCGCTCGTCCCATACGGGGTTGCGGGGAACTGGATCCTACCCGGCAACACAGGGCGTAAGGCTGGAGGGGGAGGGGACACACCCAGGATGGGACGCCAGTCCGTCGCAAGGCACCCCAAGTGGGACTCGAACCCCAGACCCACTGAAGAGCGGGACCCGGTCCATACACACACACACACACACATTTTCAGAACCACTTGTCCCTCACGGGGTCACGGGAAACCGGAGCCTACCCGGCAACACAGGGCGTAAGGCCGGAGGGGGAAGGGGACACACCCAGGACGGGACGCCAGTCCGTCGCAAGGCACCCCAAGCGGGACTCGAACCCCAGACCCACCAAAGAGCAGGACTGCGGTCCAACCCACTGCACCACCGCATCCCCTCCGGTCCATACATTATAATTAAATTAAATAATACCAAGTGAAAAATTTCCTTTTTTTTTTAGTTGTGCAGGAGTTAGCATCTCTCTCCTCTGACTTTTTATAAATGACATCTGATTTTTTTAATTATCTGAACAAGAACGCACTTGCCCCACTAAGCACCTATCTTAGTCGGTCTTTTAAGGTACAACTGAGCCTGTTTAGACATTTTAGACATACATTTTACTGTTCACTGCCCTTTAAAAGCAATCAACCAGAAGGTAAATTTATCTAATATCAGTTTAGTATTAAAACACTATTTCGAAAACACCCAGTGTTGATTTCCATGTAGTGAATCAATACTGATCATTATTTATGAATGTATTTTGAAGAACACAGATGATAGAATTATATAAACTGACTCTGTATTGTCTGCTTAATAATTCTACCATTTGTTATATTTTGACAAGTGCCACCTCATGAACACAAAACTGCACATTGTTGCAATTTGAGCTCAACTGTATGTTCTTTAAAGCAATATTAAGAGAAAAGCAGTTTTGTCCAGTCCAAGATTTAGTTGGTCATATTAGCACTGGAATTAAAAGAATTTCATTGTAATTCATTAATGCCCAAGAAATAAAGTTAAATTGTTTGTATTAGTTTTCATTATGTATTGCATACACTGTATTAATCAAGGTATTTATGTCACTGCAAGAAAGTAGTCAAAGCTATACATTGTAGAATATTACTTTAGTCTGACTTAGTAAATAACAAAATGTTCCTTAATCTGCCTTTTGTTCCATCCGTTTTTCATTCCAATTTACCCCCTCAAAAAATTCTATTTCATAGAAGGAAGACTACCCAACCAATGTCTTAGTCCATTGGTTACAAAGCAGCAACAATCTACACATACACCCATTCCTGCTAGATTTGAGAGTCAAGCAAAAAAAAAAAATCTGTCCCACTTGTTCTCTTTTGGAGAGATACTGTATGAACCCATCTCAACTCTACAGGTTAGTGGGGGTGAAGGCTTAGACAGCCACTACTCCTGTATTGTATGTAAATGTTTGTGTATCTCAAAAAAAAAAATGTTGGAAAGTGATCAGGAATCATCTATTGAGTTTTATGCAGCTACGCGTGATAAACATTGGTGCATATAGTGGAAAGAAACAAACTAAATGTACTTAAGAATTATATTCTCTGTAATGTATGTCGCTTTGGAGAAAAGTGTCTGCTAAATGATACATGAAAATGTATATGAGTGACAAATCATCAAGAGTATTGAGTAAATGAAACAACTCTTTATTTAAATGTTTAATGTTAAATACTCATTTAACATTTTGAAACCAACATTGTAATATATTAACAAAAGCTTGGTGTAATTTGTGTAATACATGGAATACAAGGATGAAACTGAACTTCTGATTCAAATATGGGGAAGTTATAGCCAATAACTCCTCTTCCATCACCCCTTAGGACAAATGACAGCAAGCACACAGGACATTTTTTTACAGTTTGGGCAGACAGGGAGGTCAAATTATCCTTATTTTTTGCATGTACTAGAGCTTTGTTTAAACTGAAGTGGTGAAATCTGGTCACAAACTAGGGCAGGTTTGTATGGTGCTATTCTAAATGAACCTCAAAATGCTATGAAAAATTAACCCTAGTTATCTGCGACGACAGCAGTAACCTCACCCTAACTCAGCTGTATGTGATGTTTGAGAACCTCATCCATGTAGTGTTGAATTATCACAGCTCAAACGTGACTGCTGCAAAGTGGGTTAATATAGGAAATATTGGATCCCAAGTTCTGCACATGTTAGAGATGCATATGAAGACAAAGGTGGAACACGGATGACATACTACTGAACCCTCTCATCTGTTGCATTTTAGATACACTAACATGTTGCATCAGTGTGCCATTAACATCCCGTTGGTGGTCTGAATATTTGCCATTTTACTGTTCGACTTAAGCTTATTTTTTGTATTAGATATTTTAAGTTTAAATAGCCCTCTCCTGTCTGATTTTCCAACCTCTGCAATCAAACCTCTGTAGCTGCTGTATGAGTGATTGAACCTACCAAAGCGTTCCCATGTGTCCACTTCCTCGTTTCCCTCTGTTGACCTTCCTGTAGCTGCCCATATCAAGTTCAGACTCTGGTTACAGTCAGCGAGACTGTCAAAGCATCTGCACCTTGGCACCTACAACACGTATTCACTCCCTAAACCCAAGAAGGAGCGTTGGCCACTTTATAGTCTCACAAAAAATCAAAAAGATCGGAAGTTCTTGATTTTTGGCTTCAGTGTGGGGAAATTAACTGAATTCCTTTCAACATTCACAAAGTGTCTCAAAATGCATCCCTTTCAGATCAGCGTCTCTCCTGGTCTCCTAGCAGCTGCATAAATTTGCATCATGCCACCTGTCATGATCATCTTTGTATTTCCTTCAGACTCAGTTCTCAAGGCAGCTACTTGTGTAAAGTGAGCCGACAAAAACCGCGGAATCAGAAAAACTGCGATTCAACAGTCGGGTGTCTGAGTCTACAGCCTTTTGCCTGTGGTGGGAATTACAGCTTTGCTTACTCTGAGTTGTTTGTCACTTTGGAGCAAAGTTAGGTGAATAAATGTTTATGTAAAGGTAAATAATCAATTTCTACACTTTGTTTCTACAATATCTAAGTCGCTGAATACTGGGGTGCCACGGAAGCACAGTGAGTACTGCTGCTGTCTCACAGAGATGATGTCAGAAGATGGGGGTTCAATACCTGCTCAGTCTGTGTGGAGCTTTCATGTTCTGAATGGGTTTCCTCTGGGTATTCCAGTTTCCTCCCAAAGACATGCTGTTCAGGTTCACCCATAGTGTGTGAGTGACAGAGAGAGTGTGTTGCACTGATGTATGGGTGAGTGACCCATTGTAAGTAGTATATGTAGCAGTGTAAGTCACCTTGGTGAATAAGGTGTGTTGGCTGATTACACTACACAGAGTTCATTGGAAGTTGTTTTGGAGAAAAGTGTCTGCTAGATAGATAAATAGAAAATATAAATATACAATATAACAGGTGAAAATTGGGATGGTACTATGGTCATTTTTATTCTAAGCTTTCTCAGTAATAAAGATGCATAGTGGCACACAAGTAATTCTAACTTGCCTAAATTGTCTAATCTGTACAATGTAGCATCAGACATACATCATATTAATTTTTTTGACTTCCACAGATTTAGATCTTTTGGAAGGATATTCATAAGAAACAAGATAACTGACAAAAGAACATCAAAAGAGATCAAAAGTGCAATTGAACCATAAATCTAGTTCCTGATAATTCTTTTGTGCAGGGCAATATGTTTTGATCTGTAATGGACATGGGATACACCCCCCAGCACCTTTCAACAATGATACAATAGATTTTCTTAAGTAAGTCTTGTGTTTATTAAAAAAAAATAAACATAGTACTTCTTTCAGGTTTCGGACCCATGTTTATTATGCTTGACAGAGAAAACACCGGTCGTGGTGGGACGAGGGATTAAACTGATTAAATTAAATCAGTATGACTTGATAGGTTTTTTTATTTAACCTTCTTGACTAATGCCTACTAGTAGATTGTTACTTCGCTTAAATTTGAGTGGATTTGTTACCTTCCCATGAGAAGAATTGTCTTTGTGGAACCACATCAATGAAGAGAACACTGTGCCTAACTGAAATCCATACATCTGTCTTAATACAAACAATAAAATATGTTTTACATGTGACACTAACTTTAACCCCAACCCATACACACACACCATCTAAACCGCTTGTCCCATACAGGGTCGCGGGGAGCCGGAACCTAACCTGGCAACACAGGGCGTAAGGCTGGAGGGGGAGGGGACACACCCAGGACAGGACGCCAGTCCGTCGCAAGGCACCCCAAGTGGAACTTGAACCCCAGATCCACCAGAGAGCAGGACCCGATCCAACCCACTGCACCACCCACCCTCCAACCCCAACCCTAACTGTAAATATAGAATTTATAATTCTTTATCTTTTCACAGCAAGAAACACAGAAAGAATCTGATAGGAAAGCATGGTTTGTCATGCCTGAAAATATAACGGAAAGAAACGAGGATGAAATTATCAGAAAATAATTATTCGATCATAAAATATTAGCATTAGAGGAGCTGCCCTAAGCATATTTTTCTCTGCAAGCAAACACAAGGAACATGCAAGGACAGTCAGTCAACATCAAAGACAGAGATCTTCTGCTTCTCAAAATCTGGGATTTTTTTCAAAGCAGGAAATGCAAGCAACATGTGAGGATGGTGAATGAAACAGAGCAAACCATGGGTGTAGTTTACCAGAGGTTGGAGTGCAGGTGCTGGTGCAGAGAAATAATTTAACCCATAAAATATGACTCAAAGACATCAGTTCATTCTGATTGTTCATATTAATTGTTTCTCCTTGCTGCTTTTGGGAGAAGGCCAATGCTAGCAACTGCTTGGTAAATTTCACCTACATTCTGATTAATGAAATATTTGAAATGGGTCAACTTATTGATAACATTGGTTACATTTACATTTTCATTTATATACCTGATGCAGGAGAAGAGGAACAGTGAGAGAAACTCAGCCTGCTGTGTGCGCAACGATCGCTCAGGCTGTGTGCAGACATCCGCCGAGGAGTGCTCTGTACGTCCTTCTACACACTCATATACTCAGCAGTACACGTTTACACACTGTATATACACTTAAACACGCATATTTGGTACACTCACATGGAGAAACACACACAACCACACACGCATGCATGGACAAAGACACCAGCACCTATAAATGGATATTAACACATGCATACCTGTACACGAATTTATTATAAATAACAAGTTATACACACACACACACACTTTCTGACCCGCTTATCCCATACGGGGTCACGGGAAACCGGAGCCTACCCGGCAACACAGGGTGTAAGGCCGGAGGGGGAGGGGACACACCAAGGACGGGACGCCAGTCCATCACAAGGCACCCCAAGCGGAACTCGAACCCCAGACCCACGGGAAAGCAGGACCCGGTCCAACCCACTGCGCCACCGCGCCGCCCCTAACAAGTTATAATTATTATAAATAATAAAGCGATGAAGGGGGCGTGGTGGCGCAATGAGTTGGACCGGGTCCTGCTGTGTTGCCGGGTAGGCTCCGGTCCCCCGCGACCCCGTATGGGACAAGCGGTTCCGAAAATGTGTGTGTGTATTTAACAGATGCTTTTCTCCAAAGCGACTTCCAACGGATGCTATGTAGTGCCATCAGTCCACACACCTTGTTCACCAAGGTGACTTACACTGCTAGATACACTACTTACAATGGGTCACTCATCCATACATCATACATGGTTATATTGTTTGTTTTTAACAGTAGTATTCAAAGATGATAGATAGATAGATAGATAGATAGATAGATAGATAGATAGATAGATAGATGGAGGACACAGAAATGGCACTCAACACAGCTTCACAGCTGACTGAGAGTTCAACTCCTAAAACGTTGTGCATCTAGAACTTGTTTACATCCACCTGAAGATAGAAATTATTGAAAAAAAAAAAAAAAACCTCCTTCTGAATTCATAGGTTTCTATTGTGTTCTAATAATAATACTTTTCATAAGCTCAGTGAAGCCCTTAATTAAAACCATCAGGACAATGTTTCTCATAAAAGGAAGGTTGCAGTAATGTTTTCAGGAATAATGCGAAGCTTTGGATTGGAAAAAAAAAAGAAGATGAAAACATTGATATGTTCAGGAAAATTAGTTTGACTATTTGCAAGAACTATGTGAATGAGTGTGCTATTTACCTCCTAAAAAGAAGAAAAAAAAACATGGACTGCATTGAGCAAGTGAAATGAACTTTGAAATAGCTGTATTGCCTTTTGTTAATAAAATGTGGACCTTGTGGATTTTAGCATTACAATAAATAACTTCAAAAAAGTATGGCCCAGTTCAGTGTAGGAATTAGCAGGATGAAGAGTTCTGTTTACACGATGTAAACAAATTTGTGCAAATTCGTCCAGTAGTGGATTACCTGACCAAACAACAGTATTTACCTTTTGTAAATAACACTTTGAACAGTGAAGTTAGAACAACTAGCACAATCATTTGTAAATAAAATCACAAACTGTGTCAAGCAAAAGACTGGCAGAATGAATAGCTGTGTTTATGGAGACCAGAGAAAAATCAGAAAAGAAAATATGCTCTGGGAGACCCAACCAGAAAAAGGAATACAATAAATGACACTATGAAGTGACAGAATAGAATGCAAAATCAGCAAGGGCCATAGCGGCAGAAGCTCAGGAAGCACAGGCAAAGAAAACTGGAGATACCACTGAGCAAGCGAAAGGTGATAGTGTCACTGGGATTAACAACACTGCTACTGGAAGCGCTATAGCAGGCTCACCCAGCAGAGCCGAGCAACCAGAAGGTGGTCAGTAGAAACAGAAAACACACACACACATTTTCAGAACCGTTTGTCCCATACGGGGTCACGGGGTCACAGAGCCCACCCAGCAACACAGGGCACAAGGCCGGAGAGGGAGGGGACACACCCAGGACGGGACACCAGTCCGTCGCAAGGCACCCCAAGCAGGACTTGAACCCCAGACCCACCAGAGAGGAGGACTGTGGTCCAACCCACTGCACCACTGCACCCCCTCCCAACAGAAAACAGGCAAGAGATTTTAGTACAAGATGGGGCAAGACAGAGGCGGTCCAGAGCGTTTGCGAAAGGGGCTGCCTGAGCAGCAGAGACATTAAAAGGATGGAGGGGTGTGGGAGCAACATCAGAAGAGCTGTCGTGCAGAACAAAGAATTGTGTGAGCCAGTGTCGACCATAACCATAAAGCCAACCGCAGCCAGAAACTGCAACAAGCCGAAAGAGCATAGTGTGCTGACTGTACTTTAAACTTGTCTTATACAATGTATAAGACCAATGCTGTTGATAATGTTATGTGTACAAAATACATCACAAATATACAGCGACGGTGGGGAAAAGACATGCTTTACACCACCCCCGGCCTCAATAAATCTAAACATGAGCGTTGGTCGCTTTGTGGGCTCACCTATGAGAGTTACAAAATCAAAAGATTGGGAGGGTGGGAAGCTACTGGTAATTGGCCCCCATAGGTTTATTTTTCTCCCTTTATTTGGGATTGGGATTTTTTTTTTCTTTTTCACTGCTGCGAGATGGCTTACTCTGTTGTTATTTATATGTGCTACAACTGTAACTTTTGATCTAACCTTTTCTTGTACTCTGTGTCACTCGGGCGAGAAGGGTGCTCTATTGAATTACACAGTGGCCTGAATGGAGGCGGTGGTAGAGAAGTTCACGGAGAAGGTGAAATGGTACATACCCAACTAGGAGTGGCACTAGGGGAGAAATCACTAACAGATGCAGAAGCTTGGAGTTCATAACAGAATTGAGCCTGGAGGAGGACAAATCAGAGCAGTAAGCAGTACACACCATGAGCAAAAGAAAAAAAAAAAAAACACAGTGCAGCCTCTGAAGGACCACGAAAGTTCGAAGGAGTTTAAATACCTATTTATTGTTTGGCCCATTGATGCAGTGGGCAAGGGAAGCTCACATACTTTTCTCTTAAATTACTGCGTGAAAATTCTGTTATGGAATTTATAATCCCAGGAGTGTAGAAATGCTAAAGTGTGATTGGGAAGCTGTCATAACACCAAGTGGCATGAGAATCTTACTGGGATTCATCAGGATTCTTCAATTTAAAATATGGTTTAAATTTTTACATTTTGAACAAGACCCCTAGGCTGGTTAATAAAACTATTTTTGTTCCACTGCTAGCAGATAGACAAATAAAAGCTGTGAAGTAATTACCTTGAAAAAACCTGATGAGTATGCTTGTGTAAATAACAAACTGAAAAGCACAACTGCAAATCATTTAGGATGTAATTACATATTTCGGTGAAAGTTAGGAAAATTCTGATAAGGGTTCATTTTGGGATTTAAATGATTCATGTTTTATTATTTTAAGAAAAAACTTTCATCTCTTCTGCACAGTACTCAGCATCCTTAGTTGGCATGCTGGGGTAACTCCCACTGGTGCTGCTCATTTTTACATTTGAGTTGTACATTTTATAATACAAAGGGTTTTGTTAAAATAAATTGGCCTCTGGTTGTGTTGTTCTACCAGCAGCAGATATTGAATGAAGTCTTTTGATGGCTGTCAGAAGTCAAAGTGCAGAACTGGCCTTTTCTATTCTCATGGACCTGCTGTAGCAGGAAGAGATCAGGGAATTAGAAATGCACAGTTTTAAACAGATTGGGCATACTGCTGAAACAAGACTAAGCCCTTTACTAGGGAAAGAAAAGGTCTCAGAATTCAAGAAGACTGATGTATTCAGAATAATGCTTCCATTAAATCATGGACACCGTTTTATTATCTTTATGGTTAAGATGACAGATTAAATTACTTTAATTAGAGTTTTGGGATGCTACACTTCTGTATTTGAGGACAGGGGTGAAGATATGCCGGCAACAGCAGTCTGAAAGTTTTATTAACTTATGGGCTATAGATTAATGCAGTGATTCATTGTAGGTCAGTGATGCCCTTCGTTTTTCATAGCTAATGGATTTCTAGTTAATTTTGAAATTAATAGTCTAATAATAATCTTCACAACAGTGCAATAGAGTTAATCATGAAAGGAACGCTAAATTAAACCAAGAACACCTGTGACAAGCCAGGTCACCAACTGGAACAAAGCCTTAGATTGCAATGTGAGGGCAGCCTAGTCATAAAAAAATATATGTACATATATATATATATATATAGTCACAAAAAGAGAAAAACCAGGTTGTTCATATTTTTTTTTAAATTTTTTCTCTCATTTATTTAATTATATAATTTGTTAAAAGATTATTGTGTTAACTTGTTAAAACATCAGGCACAATTATCCAATTTAAACCAGAGTGCATTGAGCACAGTTTTATATTTTTACTGAAGAAAGAATTAAGGTAGTTTGTTCATTTCCCTTCCGCTTGTGACGGTCTAGCAGAGTAAAGATGTGGGCCCAAACCTTCTGAAGCCTCAGCTCCTGTTTCATCACCAGAAATCAGTACAGTGCCGGCAAAAATGCTTATGCTGCACAGATCCATCTTTCAATCCCCTTCTCCCCTCTACCATCACTCACGAACGAGACCCAAAGATACTTGAACTCCTGCACTATCTGCATTTTTGCTTCCCTCATCTGGAAGGTGCGGACCACCCATTTCAGTTGATTTTAATACCAGCTGCCTCAAACTCAGCAGCAAACAGCTTCCTCACATTCCTAAATACCATGTTCCTATATCATTTCTTATTATTTTTAATAATAATAATAATAATAATAATAATAATATAGTAAATGAACAAAAGAATAGCATCACTGCTAATGATCAAAAGTTAGGCAACACTGAAAGTGATGAATAATTTATTATTATGTAAAATAATTGCAATAGAAATAAATTACTATTGATTTTCAGAAATAAATTGTTATATAAGAGGAAATCATGAATTTAGTAAGACATATTTAGAGTTGAAAAACACGTGTAATTTTATTCCGGATGAAGCTGAGGCCACTAAGGATTTGTCATATCAGTTGAACGTTTAGATAAGAGTGTTTTTTTTTCCTTTTTTTTTAATATAAAGTTGCTCATGCATTTCAAGACAAGACAAGCAGTTCAGCCTAAAATCGAAGAATCATTATGCAATCTTTCTCTTGCAATGTAATTTAGAACTAGAGTCATATTTTGCAAAAAGCTTAATTTAAAAGCAGTTTTAGCTGAATGAAACGGCTATGAATGCCCTTGTCATAATGACTGATTAGCAATGTAGCACATAATCATTTGAATACTGTTTATCTCCACTCTGCAGGTTTTTGCCAAATAAGAGCCTGTGCTGGTTCTACTTTGCAAAATAAATTGCTAACATCTAAAACTGTGAAAATAAAACAACTTTGAAATACATAAAACTGACAAATCTCACTGATAAATAGCTATTGGAGGTATAATAACAAAAGCAAAGCAGTTGAGCTCTGCTAATGTGTGACAAGCTTTTTTCCATGCAAAGTACCAGAGGCAGTTGTGGCTGTGTGATATCAAGCAGCAGTACCTTACATCAGTACAGTTAAGAAGGAAGTCCTTGCCAAAGCCCTTTTAGAATCCACGTAAAAACACGGAAATGTATTTTATGTGTATCTTAAGATACAAATTACACTCTCTCATTGCGGTCAACTCCTTGTCAAGTCAGGATAGCTGTGGTCCGGAGCCTATCCCCGAAGAACGTGGAGGAAGTGACAACAAGGCTGATAATGGACTGTATTAGGGAATAATGATAATAACCAGACCTGTACAGGAGGCACAAAACACACAAAGAAAGGAGAAAGGAGAAACAAACCACACCAAAAGTCAGCACAGGGACGTCATGCATGCCCTACTCCAAGATAAAGTATTGGCTCTGTCGTGTTGTGGTTCTTTTTCTCGTCTGAAAACTAAGATTAGAAACTTTGGCATAAACTATTCTTTCCCATCTTCCACCCTCAAGTGGACACTTAAAATAATGTTCCATTGACGTCACTTGGGGACCACTTGGCTGGTAAAATAGCAAGGGATGGAAGAACTTCAGAATGTAATCCTGGAACATACTGCTGCATCATTAGTTAAACATAAATGTCATTATTAAAAACAAAAATGAAGAAAACACAAACTGACTAAATATACATAATGCAAAAAAGCATCCCCACTTCTTGGAACAGGGAAACATTTTAAAGAGGTTTAACTAAAAAATAAGAAAATATAATGGTGCCAGCTGTATGGCAGAGATGACCACAATGGAGGGACCAGGCAGCACCAGACAGCAAGATTCAATAAAACAGAAACTTTTTTTTATAAATCATAATGGGAGCGGCCCTTTTAAATCAAAAACCCAAAATAAGCCCTTTTACTCCCTGTAAAAACTTCTTCAGTCACCACCCTGAGGTTCTCAGACCAGCTGCTTTAAAGTCATTTGTGATTCCACTCTACTGGTAGCAGCTGGTTTCATTATTCTTCTAGAACAGGTGGCCACTGGGAGCTGTCCTGGTGAAATCTGTCTGCTAGCCCAGTATGTACCATCCATCAGCTCACATAATGCTAAATAAACTCCTTTATGATCATTCACTTCTCATGTAGTGATTAGGTAGCCCACACACACACACACACACACACACACACACACACACACACACACACCGTCTGAAACCATTTGTCCCGAGCTGGGTCACGGCAAATGAGAGCCTAACCGGGCAACACAGGGCACAAGGCTTGACGGGGGAGGGGGCACAAGCAGGAGAGGATGTCAGTCCACCACAGGGCACCCCAAGCAGGACTCGAACCCCATACCCACCAGAGAGCGGGACACAGCCAAAATGCTGTTCCACTGCACTCCTTATGATTAGGTAGCATTCACTTAATAAAATGTGGATTTCCTCCGAGTGCCCCTATTTCTTCCCACAATCCAAAAATGTTTTTCAGAAGGACTAGTGGCTAAATTTCTTTGTGTATGTCTTACCTGCTCCCCTCAGGTAGACGGTACCGGAGCATCCGGTCCCGCACAAGTTGGCTGAGGGACAGTTTCTTTCCTCAGGCCATTAGACTGTTAAACACCCAGGACTGAGACCAAAAAACAAAATCCGCTGTTTAACTTCACTACATGTACATATTCTCTGTATTCTCTACACATACATTAGAGATAGTTTATGTTTATTTGTAAGGCTCCCGCGACCCCATATTTGTTGTATATTTTGTGAATACAATTTGCACATATACTGTGTTTTGTCTGTGTACATTGCGTTATCCCCCTGTGCGTTGTATGCATACTATGTATACTGCGTATATAGTGCATATATTGTGCATATTTCGTATACTGTGCAATATTGTGTGTGTGTGTGTGTGTGTATATACTGAGCAACCCCCTGTGTATTTGTATTGTTCTAATATACAGGGATTGCATAGTGTGCACTCATGTTGTATAACGTAACTTTTGTTATACTCTCAACACTGCATTTTCTGGAGCTGCACTAAAGATTTTCACTCTTCTCTACATGTTATGTTGACGGTGATGTGACAATAAAGCTTGATTTGATTTTGATTTGATTTGATTTGATTTACCTTGTTCCAGCAAAGACACTGTAAACCAAGCGTGTGTTTCATGTTAATTTACGAATAGAATAGTCCGTTGCATCTGTATGTGTGTCACATTGCTTTTTTTTATAGATGAGTGAATGACTAGGGAGTTTACTGTATCTAATGCTTTAAGTCACCTTGAACAAATTTGTCAGCTAAATACTAGATGACATTGTAAGTCACTTTGGAGAAAATGAAAATAATGGGAAATGAAGACGTACATGTAAATTTTTGTGCTGCTCAGCTGTAAAGAGGTGAGTAAAATCCAAATTCTATCCTATTGAATTTATTTAAATTTCTTGTAAGTCAATATAGGGGTATTAGATTAAACTGTTTGTAAAGTTTAACTTCTGTAACTCAAATGGATGTATCTCAGGGTATGAGTCCAGATGTAGAAAAAGGACTGGCAGACTAGTTTGCAACATTCAGAAGGGTAACATTGTGTAACTTCCTTCAGAATGTATAAATAAATAAGACTGAAGTGTACAAGTAATATTGAAAAAAAATGAAAATAAACTGACTTTCTTGATGGTTCAAACTGGCAAGAACTAGACATTCACTTTGACATATACAATGAAACTAGAATCAAATGCAAAGCAATGCATGAGAAATAATAGATAAAATGCAAATAATTCTGACAGCACTGAAGCGTTAAAAACAGAAAGAAGTATATTGTTTGGAAGTCAGCTTTTTTAACATTTATTTGCCTCAGGGATTTATTTCTCCATATGAGCAACTTTTCGAGGCCTTTTTCCTCTTCACAGATTTTGAATTATCCCATTTACATCCCAGCAGCATATAGTTTTAAGTTACATGCAGCAGGGCAACCTCTTTAAAATACCTCTGAAATGTAACACATGATATTTCAGTTTCATACAGCATCATGAGAAGACATCATGTAACATCATGGGGAAAGAACAGCTGGTTTCTTTTTTGAACTCTTTCCACTTTAGACCAGAATAGCCCTGTGAAATATGAGTAAATGGAAACAAACCATAACATCACCTTGACATGTTTACATTAATACATCCATCCTGGGCTCTTTCATAACAAAAATTTGGCAAAGCAATAAATAAAAATTGGTACTCTTTGGGTCATATTCTAGGCCTTTCACTCTTTATATCTGGATTTTTGCCAGACATGGTTTGAATGTATTTGAACCACTCTAAGCATCTCAGAAGGAAAAATTATTAAATGAACACAAGAATAATATTGTTGTTCTGATGTTATAATAGCACACGAGCCTTAATCTATCGTCTCAAACAGCTGTTTTTGGGCGTAAATCACTTTCACGGGTAGTTATATCAATTTACATTTTCCAAAGCAATAACACATGCAACCAAAACATATACAATCACAAGAATGATAGAACAATTTCAACAAGCAAAATAAAACACAGGAATAAAAGCACGCTGCCTGTCACAAGCTCTGGGATCAGTTCTCCATCTGACGGCCAGTGGACATTTCATAAAAGGAGCCAGCAGGATTCAGCACACTTACATTCAATCAACCGATCGGAGCAGTCTAAACTGAGTGAAACATACCTCTGGACTTTCAACCAGTGCTCGAGATCTTCTGTTTCTGCTTGATTGAGTTTGCTGTGCCCTGTCTTCCAGCCTCTGATTTAGCTATTCCC
The DNA here is from genome assembly GCF_900964775.1 of Scleropages formosus. NCBI lineage: Eukaryota > Metazoa > Chordata > Actinopteri > Osteoglossiformes > Osteoglossidae > Scleropages > Scleropages formosus. The sequence goes on along the minus strand of NC_041825.1, from coordinate 6,796,739 downwards.
TGTGTGTTCCAAACACCTCCTGGTTCTTCAGCCCCATGTCGTCAAGTCTCTGTACTTCATCGTCGTCCAAGTCCCACAGCCACTGTGTCTTCAAGTCTCCACGTTTCGTCCCACTCAAGTCCACATGACATCAAAACTTTACTTTTCACCTTCTGCACTTGTAATTGAATTTTGCACTTCGGTTCACATTATCACCAGTCTTTGTGCATTAAAGACGCTGCATTTGATCCACTGACCCTAAGAAGAACAAGCAGTGTAGCAGACACATAAAACATAGAGCACAGATTGGACAACAGTATTTATTACAGTAGTTCACATCATTTGAGCGACTTGCTGCTACATGAGACTCAGAGTGCTGTACATAAGATGTTATTGTAAAAAGTGTGATGAAATGTATTGTTCAAATTGCATGCACTGTCTTCAGTTTAATCATTAAATGGTTTTAGTTGTAACCCTAAGCGATAACAAGACCCCAGTATAACAGAATAGCTTATATACTGTAGACAATAAAATGCATTCAATCAAAATCCTGAATAGTTCTTAATAAAGGGATATTTCTCAGCATTTAAACCCCTAACATGATCTGTCTGAGTCTGTTAAATAAAATTGATTCTGATTGCTTAAAATTCCAATCCAAAACAAATCTAAATAATGTAATTCATGTTTAATAATAAGTTATTATAAGTATATCTGATGGGCAGACAAATAAGCTTTAAAAATATTTCTAAACCAGAACCATACATTTTAAACATTTTCTTGGCTTGTTTACAATATTATCACTGCAGAAAATATGACTTTTTGGTGAGGGTACTTTTTTCATATATTGTGGACAGTACTGTAATGATAGTGCAAACTGAAACAGCTAACACACACATACACACACACACACACATTTTCAGAACCCCTTGTCCCATACGGGGTCGCGGGGAACCAGAGCCTACCCGGCAACTCAAGGCGTAAAGCCAGAGGGGGAGGGGACACACCCAGGACAGGGCGCCAGTTTGCCACAAGGCACCCCCAGCGGGACTCGAACCCCAGACCCACCAGAAAGCAGGACCCGGTCCAACCCACTGCACCACCGTGTCCCCTACAGCTAACACATTTCAGAACCGCTCATCCCATACAGGGAACCGGAGCCTACCCGGCAACACAGGGCGTAAGGCCGGAGGGGGAGGGGACACACCCAGGACGGGACGCCAGTCCATCGCAAGGCACCCCAAGCGGGACTCGAACCCCAGACCCACTGAAGAGCAGGACCCGGTCCAACCCACTGCGCCACCGTGCCCCCTACAGCTAATACATTTTGATAAAATTCAAAATGTCAAAGGCTTTTCATATGTCAACGGCTAATCTTTAATGATTATTTAATTAATGATCTGTCGAGGAGGGTAGATATTACAGCTGATTGTCTTTTTTTATCATTATTTTGTGCTTGGGGTTGATCTTAAGTGACTGTGTAATGATAAAGAAAATGACAAATTTTCTAAAAATTTCAATTCTAATTCTAAAAATCATAATTGTGGTTTGGGTTTAAGTTTTTGCCTTGAAGAGTTAAAAGTATGAAGGGATAATGTGCTAGTTTATGAAACAGTTTCTTTGAAAATTGTTTACATTTCAAGGGGATGTTGGTTTTTTCTTAGAAAAGCAATGCCACCTAGATAATGAAAGATAATCCTTTACAAATATCACATGTATATAGTTTTGTTTCTTTTTTTTTACTTTCAGGCTGAAGTGGATTATCTTACCAATGTGGCACTATATTATGGTCCAGTCTGGGTTTTTTGAGAGATTATGCTCTTATTGGCATGTCAATCTCTAAATGTGCGAGAAAGCCAAACTGCATTTTGTTATTTAAGACTGGAGGGTATGCTATACAAGGTAGTATAATATACAGTCTCCTAATTACCATGGGTATACAGTCACACTAACTGTGATAAAACGCTCACAGAAAATGGATTGTAAGAAGAAGGGGCCGGCACAGTCACCAGGATTGCTAGAGGGGGGTTTATTGGTCGGAGGGACAGCAGACAGAAGGAGGAGAGGGAAATGGGGGGTGCAGGGAAGTGGTGTCTTGTGGGAGTGCTTGGAGGGGGAGGTTGTGGTTGGGTTCGCTGTTGGGACCAGGGTTGTGCTTTCTCTCTCTCACGTCCCGAGGTCGTCTCCAGCGTTTACTCCTCAGACTCCCTTCTCCTCTCAATGGTCGAGCCGGGGGAAGAAATAGGGGCATTGATTATGTTCAGCTGCTGTTGTTCCTTCCCCAGCTCCGCCCTCCCTTCCGACCACCCCAGCATGTTACATGGATATATGGAACTTATTATTCGTATTATTATTATATTGTTGTTGTTGCTTTGTTTTTCTTTTTTTTTTGCAAAGACATAATACTAATAAGATAAAAAAAGAAAAAATAATTAAACCTCCCCTCCAAAGAAAGACACTTGTTATAGCTCTTTAAACACAGAGTGGAGAATAGCCAAAGAATTTCATAAAAGTCTTTTGCAATCTTGGTTTTCAGTGTTATTGAAGATAATTTCCCCTTATTCCATCTACAGTCAAAAAATCTTGGAAGTTTGGAGTAAGGACTGGCTGTCTGCCTGACAAGTTATAACTTTGTAAACTCTTGTATAATAAAGATACAGTCACTGAAGACCAATACATAGGCTGAATTATTCAACTGCAAGCCAACTTTCAGTAGAAAAAGGCATTTGTACAAAGGTAGACTTCCTTAAGTTTCACTGTCTCTGATGTTTAGTCCCTCCTGTCTCTCATGCTGGTTATCACTGAGAATTCATTATTGCATATGTTGCCAGTTTGTGAGTAAATACAGTGGATGTTTTAAATTTTGTCTCAAGATACTAGCATGGAAAAGCAGAAAAATCCATCTTTTAATATGTTGCTCATTGCAGTTACAGGTGTTCCAGGCCTTTCCACATGTCATTCGCTTACAAACGGGCACGTTGAATGTTTTCAGTGGGACTTTAATACATAGGCATCTCACTTTTGACAGCCTCACAAGAAGATTACACTCAAGAGAAAGACAATGAAATGGAGGAAAAAATGTATTGGTTGCTGTAGATCAAAATTTTAATACTTAGTAGCTAATACTATACAGAGTACCCAAATGAGATTTAAAATAAGCAAAATGATTTTAAAATCATGAATGCAGAGCTTTGGGGGAGATTTAAAATATACTACAAATGCATGTTTTTCTTCATGTGAAGTTGAGGCTGTGCCAATGGTGTTTTAATGTATGCATGTGTCACTATCCTTTGATGGACTAACATCCCATTAAGACCATAGCTCTCCTAGCATAAAACATTGCAATACAAATACGTTAAATTGTAAATGCAACTGTGTCAAATTAGGTTGGATGTTTCAAAACATATTCTGAGTTGGCTGAGTTATTGTTTCCCAGATTTGAAATTAAGAAAATAGTAAAAATAACGGGCTATGAACTAATTTGAACAGGCTAATGTGTTCTCAGCTATTGCGTAACATCGACATCCGTCTGGGTGGCACAGAATCAAAGTGGGTTGTGCTGTCACTTCACAGAGCCTGGGATTTTTGGGCATAGCTTTGAATGCAGCTCAGTCAGTTTTCATTTTCCCATGTCTATGTGAGTTTTCATCTGGTGCTCTGGTTTCCTCCCACAGTCATAAGACATGGTTCCGGTTAATTAGTGACTCCAAATTTCCCATAGGGTGAGAATGTGTGTAAGTGTAGCTACCCTTCAATGGACTGACGTCCTGTCAAGAGCATAGCCCTCCTAGCCTGGGGCCCAGTGTTTCTGGGATAAGCGAGTAACCAACGTGATGACTGTGACCCTCACAAGGAAAATTGGTTAACAATTGAGAGCAAGAGTACTAACATCTCTTAGGAAATGTATACTTAATCAGAGCAAAAGAACTCTTTATATTCACAAATTGATAAACAGATAAATCAGAAATATCCATATTTCAATCATACAGTACCAATGTTTTATTTTTGATGGCCAGTTTTAATGGACTGTATAAATGCTTTAATTTTACAAATAGAATATAATTGAAAAATAATATATGCTCACTGTATCTGCTGAGGAAATATTGGTACAGCTGGTCCTAGATCCAATGAAAATGTTAAAATATTGTGTGCTTAGGACAACACTCATATTTATAACTATATATGTTAAATTTAACCATGAGCTTGTTTTGCCCCCAGGTCTTTATCAGTGTGTGCAGACATTAATGAAATACAGTGAAATAAATAAGGAAGATACAGTGTCATGTGACTTGCAATTTTACATAGCAAGGAAAATCATAGGATAACAAATTATTTACATTAAGGCATCTGATTGGACAAAGGATGGTCAGTGAAATATCAAGTGAATACTAGTGAATAGTAGAGTTATTTACATTGCAAACAAGATTTTATCTGTTCAAAATAGATGAGAGTGCTTCAGAAATGGCCCACAGTGATTCAAAGAAAAAACCCCAAATCTGAAAATGAAGTGACACAAAGTAAGAAATCCGATACATTGTTACTACCAGAAGAATGCAAACTAAAACAGTAGAGATTAAACTCTGTGTGTGTGTGTGTGTGTGTGTTACCTGTTCAAAGCTCCTATCTGGCTATAGTACCCTTGAACAAGGTACTTACCCTGAAGTTGCTTCAGTACAATTGGCTACCTGTATAAATGGGTAAATAATTGCAAAATAGCTTAACCTTATAAGTTGCTTTGGAGAAAAGTGTCAGGTAAATGAATAAATGTGTGTGTATAAATATATATATATATATATATATATATATATATATATATATATATATATATATATATATATATATATATATATATATATATATATATATATATATATATATATATATAAATCAGAGGGGGTGCGGTGGCGCAGTGGGTTGGACCACGGTCCTGCTGTCCGGTGGGTCTGGGGTTCGAGTCCCGCTTGGGGTGCCTTGCAACGGACTGGCGTCCTGTCCTAGGTGTGTCCCCTCCCCCTCCGGCCTTACGCCCTGTGTTGCCGGGTAGGCTCCGGTTCCCCGTGACCCCGTATGGGAGAAGCGGTTCTGAAAATGTGTGTGTGTGTGTGTATATATAAATCAAGAGCAGGAAGGCTTAACTAAGCAGCGAGAGAAAAGAACAACCCTTTGAAATATATGCAACTTGTAAGTGACACTGACAATTGTTGAAACCTGCTTTGAAATGTCTTTTGTTCCCTCTGCTCATTTCAGAGGTATCCCCGGGGCTCTCCTAAGGCAAAGAAGCCTGCCGAATTTCAATAAGCACACAATTAGCAGTTCAAACCGGGGCCACCATGCCTCGTCACTTTTTTAATAGACGAAAATGGCCAGTTTTTCTGAAACCAACATTTGTCAATTATTCATGCATATTCCACTCTAATCACATTAAAATCCTATCAACAGTCCCGCAGAAAAGCATATATTATTAACACTCTTTAGCAAGGAACACATTTGAGCTAACATGTTTTGTGAAAAAGACCTAAGTGGAGATTTCATAATAATACTGCACTGCACTACATTTGGGGGTCCATCCCGGTTCCTGCTCTTCTGCTCTGAATCATTCTCATTCTCAAGATTCACTTGATTTGCAAGACTCAAATTAATTTTTGAATGCACGCCTTGGCTTTAACCCAAGGGGTTAACAAGGAACTCCCATCTCTGTTTAACCATTCCAACTATGTCCCCAGCACTAGAGCCTGCATGTAATGGGATCTGGACTTATTTATTAGCCATATTTTAGGTTGAAGCAGCAGGGCAGAGATAATTAATGATTCAGGTAGCATAGCCTTGTTTTGCTCCAATGCGACATGTTCAGCATAGCAAATAAAACTGGATCTGCCACAAGCTTTGAATGTTTGACTGCTACATTACTTCAGCATCATAAAGATTTCCATGAGGTCTGTTAAAGAAGTAAATATACTCAATATCCCGAAGATTGTCCAGTCTTTTACCTAAACTCTGTTTAGGCTTTTGAAATATAAACAGAAAAAAAATGTAATTACGTTCTTTGCTTAGAGTAAAACTATGATTTGGAGTAATAATTAAATTTTAAGCAGAAGAATGTACGTATTTGTGTATTTGTACAGAGAAATAAACAAGAAGTCAAACAGGGAAACTGTATGAAGTAGGAATACTGTGTTTCAAACAGAACACACACACATACACACACACACACACACACACACACACACACACACACACACACACCACACATGTTGGGATGGACACATCATCAGTGATGTAATCTGGGGTCATGTGGTGTTTCAGGTCTTTCAAGATCAGACATCATCAGCCAGGCAACCTGACCAGGACTGATAAAGCCCCACCCTGTATCCAGTGCTACCTTGAACCCACTGCTCACATCTCCTGATCCAAAGTAATCTAAATCCCCTGTCCATAGCTACTTTTAATGCCTAACCAGTAACTACTTTTTATAGCCTACAAATGCATCAATAGAACTACACCCAGCTATTTACAAGCTACACCCAAAACAGACCGCTACGCTCTTCCACATGTGCCTGCTTGGTGGTCCCACGTTCAAAAGGTAAAGCGCGGAGGTTCTCTGTTCTGGCTACGTTGTGGTGGAATAACTTCCCCCTGTCACTCAGAACTGCTGAATCTCTGTTCACATTTGAAAAGGGTCTGAAAACTCATTTCTTCCAGACTCATTTTGCCCATCATTTCTTAAGTTCATGGAAGGTGTAAATGTTCATGCCCCATAGCATTAGGGTCATGCCTGGATAAGCCTTTATGCAGCTACTCCTGTAAATGTCTGTGTTCCTGAAAAAGAAAAAAAAATAGTAGGAGGGTGATCAGGAATTGTCAATATTCTGAGTTTTATACAGCTACTTGTGTGGTGAACATTGGCGCATATGGTGGAAAGAAACAAATTAAATGTACTTAATCACACGTCTGAAACTATGTTTCTCTTTCTCCTAATGTAATGCACAAATTGTATTATCTATGGGATATATGTTGCTTTGAAGAAAAGCATCTGCTAAATGAATAAATGTAAATGTAAATGTAATGTCCTCCCTCCGCTGGCTAACTGTTACACCCGCCATACAATATGCCCGATGCGAAGACTTCCCTGCAAAGCCCTTGAAGGCTATTAATAGACACACACCTTGTCCTTTAGCCTTTTGAGGAGCTCCAAAAGATATATAAAAAAATGATTATGAGACTAAAGTAGAGAATGTCTCTGTTTATCTTTGAAGTAATGATTTTCATACATCTTAAAATATCTTGTGGTAATATTTTTTTTTCATCCCAACATTAGCTGAACATAAGCATTAGGATGAATGTGAGACAGGTGTTTCTAATTTACTGAAGTATTCCATGTTCCCTTAATTGTACACATATTAAAAGAGCTGTGAATTAATAGAACTGATTTAAACTATTCACCTTTTGAGTGTGGTATTGCGGTAAAAGGTATAAGCCAAGATGCATACTAGAGAACTGACTCTGACTAAAAAGCAAGCAATTTTTAAAAAAGAAAAAAAAAAAAACAAAAGGTAGAAGCATTGTAGAGCAATTGCGCATCGCAAAATCAATGCTTTGGAATATCTTGAAAAAAGAACATACTGTAATAGTTAACAAGTTGTGATGACCAGCTTGTCATCACACTTGATCAGAGCACCTGAAAACAGGAAAATCATTAGAGATGTGAAGGAGAACACTAAAATGACAGCCCAAGAAACTGGAGGTGAAACCAGCACCCTAGAAAGCAGGGGTGACAGCATCATCATTCAGCATTCACAGAGACTTGGAGGGGAGAGATACAGAAATTTCACTGCAAGATGGAAACCTCTCGTCTGCACCAAGTACAGAAGTGTCAGACTGGAATCTGAGTGCAAAGATGAGCCAGAAGAGTTCTTAAACAAAATTTTATGAACAGATGAAGTGAAGATAAACCTTTATTACAGTGATGGAAAGGGGAAAATGTTGGGAAACAGAAGGCCACAGATAATCATAAGCTCACCTCCTCACCTGTGAAGCATGGAGTCATAGTGTCATGGCTTGTTCAAGTACGGATGCTTCTGGAACTGGCCCGCTGCTCTTTATTGATGGCTTAAGCAACAATTTCAGGAGCAGAATTAATTCTAAAGTCTACAGCAGCATCTTGTTTTTGCCTATTCAAAAATGTCTCCAAACTCATTGAGAAGAAATTCATGATGTGGTCAAATAAAGATCCAGAACATACATACTTAAACGAGGACTTCACCATGGTGGACACAATGGCACAGAAAGAAGGTGAGTTTGACCCCTGCTCATGCTGTGTGGAGTTTGCATGTTCTCCACATGTTCATGTGCCAACCCCCAACATTCAAAGACATGCATTTTGTCCCAGTGCCAGTCTGAATGCATGTCTCCATAGGGGTTCATAAAGTATCTTAATCAGAGAGAAAATGGAAAAAAAAATTCATCTGGCTAAATCTATCTCCTGATTTAAATCCTATTGAGCATGCATTTCACTTGATGAAGAAGAAACAGAAGTCAGAGAACCCCGTAAAGAAGTGACAACTGAACGGCTGCTATTAAGGCTTGACAAAGCATCTCAAAAGAAGATATAAATATCCTTCAGGATATTGATGGTTCACAGATCTGAGGTATTTATTACATGAAAAAGGTTATGCAAATAAAAACTTTCTTCCTAACTTTACACAACATTAAGTTGCTTTAAATGTACTTTTCCCAATACTTATGCTCAGCAGAAAATGGGCAGATAAAAGAAAAAAAAAAAAAAAGAGACATTTTCCACTATGGTTTAACCTGTTTGAAAATTATTACTTGTAAATAAAAGCTGACATTCTGTACCATCATTCATCTTTTGAGCTGAAAGAAAAATTTCATGAATATACAACAGAAATAACCTGTTTACTTTACAATCCAAATACTTGTGCTTCTCACTCTATGTTGTCTGGAGCCCTGATCTTTTGGTTGGGTTACCCTTGGCAAACTGTTCAAAGGTGATCGTCTGGAAAAAAGCAACCCTAATTCTCCTGTGAAAAGTCTGAATAGTAACATAAGTACATTAGTTGGATTGGGGTTACTGGAGCCCACTCCACGAATCATGACAGTGAATGGTGTTTGCTGGTGAGCACCTGGTGTCTGGGTGCCTGACCCACTGAGTCTCACTGGGTTTCACCCAGCAAGACTACACAAAATTGCCTTGTAGGCTTAGGAAGGTGTGGCGGTGGGGTGCAATGGGCATTAGGGAGGTAAAATCAAGTGGGTGGGAGAATCACATTTAAGCAACACAGAGGTGGTTTCTGATTTAAACTTTGCCATGGTTGGCTCTATTTCTTGTGCAGTGGGTAGCTTAGTGTTTAGACCTACTGCTTTTGCACCCAAAGATCATAGGTTTGGTTCCCATCTCTACCTATAGTACCCCTTGAGCAACATACTTAAACTAAGCTGCTCCAGTAAAATTACTCAGCTGTATAAAAGGGTAAGTAACTTAATACTGTAAGCTGCTTTGGAAAAAAAGTGTCAGCTAAATGAATGACTTTAAATTCCTGAAAGTTTCACATTTGGCTTATGACCCTTTTGGTAATTTTTTTAAATGACAAGAGTAATAATGCAGTAGTATCATTAACAGTTCAAAAGAAAATTGTGGAAATTATTTTGCACATTTGCAGCAAAATATTTTTATTTCAGTGTTGAAAGAATTAGTATTCAATTTTATCAGCTCATATTTTGGGGTAGAGTTTGAAAAACAGTTACAGCTCAAGATTTTTCCCTTTAGTTCAGCAGCCTAGCCAATTAAGGACAACTTTTTATGTAAAATACCAGCCTGGCAGAAAGTGAAAGACTGTACAATCATAAATATTAAAATATGAGAGAGAGAAATATGGAAAGAGGGCAAGAACAAGCCTATAACATTACCTGCCCTGTTCCTAAGACTTGTCACCATGGGACTCCCTTCCCTCCTGTGGAGGAGGTACACTAGTAACTAGAAGTTTCATCAGGGTCTCTTTGAAAGGAACTGCTTTCAGGTCTATTATTACAAAGTCTTGCTTTTCCCCTTGTGCTTCTTCTTGCTCATGGGCTACCCGATCTTCCACGTCTAAATAAACTTTGCTCTTAGATGCATTTACATTTTGTCAGTTCTGTTACAAAACCACATCAAAATAAAGAAAACAATGCATCTAACAGAAAAAGACAGGCTTAAGACCAAATAATATAAAAAATACAACTAATCAAGTTAATAAATAATCTATGATCAATTCACATGTTGAAGTCTGGACATTTGTCAAAATGTACACAAAATTCATAAAATAATATTTACGTAACTAGTGTCTCAGTGCACCAATTAATTAATTAGTTCATAGATAAACTAAATTAATTAAATATGTATTATAGATAATTTATTTAGTAAATTGTTCAGGTGATTACAGTACTAGATACACTATATTCATTGAGTCAGTCATCCCTCTGTCACACACCTTCCTTGTCACTCACACATACAAACAATGGGTGATTTTAGAGTCACCATTCCACCTTAAAAGCATGTCTTTGGACTGTGGGAGGAAACAAGAGCACACACTTTGGACATTTTTACAGGAACACGAAGGGGATCTATGCACCTCTTTTTCACACACAAAGAATGCAGATGGAGTTTTAACTGCTGAAACAAATAATGATGTAATTTCTCATTCGTGGTGATGTAACTTTAATCTTTTCTGAGACACTCTCACAAATAAAACTCACACATTATTAACACAACAGTTAAAACTTATTATTTCAGATCTCAACATCTGATAAATTAAACCATCTCAGCATCTTTTTTGCGCACAGGTTGCTTATTATGTTGTACCACTCTGCTCTGTGAAAAAGAAAAAAAACTCAACCACTGTGCACACATTATTTTAAAATGATCTTTTTTCATTGCAAAGGGGAAAAAATAATGCCTTTCACTGTTTTTTGTAAAAGTGGTTTCAAAATAAAAGTTATGCTTTATAATAGAATAAATAATAGAAAATATAACTTTATAAAACTGAGGCAAATTTCTTTAAATAATACCTTGAAAGAGAAGAAAGTATGCAAAAACTGTGTGACACAATGAACAGTAATTGCTGTTGTAATACAGTTTTGAAGCTCGATTTATTGAGTTATGATAAAATTACATTAATTGTTAATTACATTCAGTATGCATGTTAAAACACTGAGGTTAACAATGAGGTTAATTTGTTCTGTAAAATCACCCTGTGCAGCAAATCCCCATTGTGGGTGAATTACAAATTACTGTTATTTCTTCTGGAAAAAAAAAAAAATTACAAAAAATCATTAAAATACAAAAATAAAATATGTATTTATGCATGACAATGATGATATCAACTTGACTCCCATGATCTGGTTCTATCAAACCAGGGGTGGAATGGTCTAGAGATTATCCTGGAAGGCTAGTCAGGGTATACCCTGCACCGGATGCCAGTCCATGAAGGGATTGCTACACACATACGCAGCCACACATTATGGGCAATTTAGAAGCACAAATCTACATGAAATGCATTGACTGTTGGAGGAAATGCGTACAAACACATGAAGAACATCTAAACTCCACACAGATTAAACTGATTCTAACACCTGAACAACCCTCTGTGCCACCATGCCATGAATAACATCAGCCTTTTTTTTAATACTTGGAAGAAAAATTTTATAAGTATTTGGGGAAAAAAAAAAAAGAAAAAATCATTATTGCCCTAATACAGGGTCATGGATGAGCAGTAGCCCATTGCAGGTCATTAACATTTATATTAAATTTACTTATTTAGCTGACATCTGGCAAAGTGACTTCCAGCGTTAAGGTACTTACAGTGATTTACCCTTTAACATCAGTGGGTAATTTTTACAGCTGCAGTTTAGGGTAAGTACCTTGCTCAAGGGTGCTATAGCAAAGGATAGGATTCGGTGTCACTATTACTCGGTTTTTCAATGCTCTGCATCACTTAGAGCTTTATTAAAAAATAAATAAATAAATAAATAAAAGTTAGACGTAGTGTAGTCAGTTATACATTGGGTACTTTTAAAGCTGGCCGCCATGTGGCTCTGCTGTGGTTGTATGCTGTTAATGCACATGGTACAAGACTGTCATATTTTCTTGTCCTAAAATGAACCATTGCCTAGAAAACTTTCCTATCAGCTTGACTGACTGAGCAAAGCAAGTTCATAGAAGGTCAGAGACCTTATACTGTTGCACCTTCATTTTAGATTTCGAAGATCTGAAACAATATATATATATATTTTGCTATTTTCATCAACCTCCTTGTCCTGTGTAATGTGGATGCCTCACAGCACCTGGGCCGTGCATTCGGGTGTGAATGTGTAAGTGTGTGCGATATCCCTGTAACGGACTGGCGTTCCATCCAGTTTGTACCGTGTCTAAATGTTTCGTTCTGAATTTCATCTTAACTAGAATCTTAACAAAGACACATGCTGTTTCCCTAATCTGTGAAGGATTAGGTGAATCACATTTCTGTCATGAAAGATTTGGTCCCTGAGGTCTTCAAGTTACTCCTGTTTGTTGTTCTTTAGATTCTACAATCCCATGTATATCATGTATTGTACGTTTTACTTGAATTGTCTCCTCCACTGACCAGCTTTCTCGATGCTCTGGATTCTACTACTTGACACCAGTGGTCACCTTGGTGCCATCACCCACTTACATTTATTCATTTAGTTGACACTTTCCTCCAAAGGAGCTTACAGTGCTGAGGTTACAATTATTTACCCATTTATACAGCGGGGTAATTTTACTGGAGCAATTTAGGGTAAGTACCTTGCTCAAGGATACTACAGCCGAAGGTGAGGCTTAAACCTGTGGTCTTTGTGTGCAAAGGCAGTAGTTCCAACCACCACGCTACCTAGCTGTCCCACATCCCATGAACTCTTACTTCTTATTCACTTTTTTAACAGCTTTTTACCCTCTTTTAGTGTCTGAAAACAGGCTGCCATCTTGACCTCATGTTTACAGAAGACTGCTCTTCCTTCAAAGAGCTTCGTACCCCTCTTGACCTCTCCAATTACCTTCAAGTTGTGTCTGTTTATATTCACTGTCCCTCTACTTATCCCAATGACCTCACTTTGGTTCCCACTTTTAACAGACATTCTTTCCAGGGCAAGAAGATGGAAAATTTTGTGGTTCTTGAAGTAACATTCCTTTTTTATGTTATTTTATTGTAAGCACTTAGCAGATCCCATCCAAACTTTCTGCTCAGGTCAGAAAGTTCTGCCCTGAGTGGGCAACCATTTATTGGTATGGTTGAGCACTGTTGTACAGTTGCATAAAACTGTCCAGTGTTACTTATTCAAACCTAGATTTACAGTATGTACCCCATGTCCTCACCTCCTTCAAATTCAAGTCAGTTGAAATCCTCCACCTCTTTACACCGCCCAATCTTCAGGCACCAGTCGGTCACATTGCCCAAGCAACTTGACCTAGGAAACTAAAGCTTAGCCCTTTATGAAAATGGCATTTTGTAGCGTTAAGTCTCCCAACCACATCTGTACCTTGACTTTCACTTCCTGCTAGGCATTTCACTTTTCTCACAAAGCATTTTTGACAATACAAACATTCCACAGTACCATGTACCGCACTGTAAAGTGATTACCATTACTGTTAGCTGACATAAACAGCAATGTTTGATTTAAATTTCATTAGCATTTACCTTCTGATAATTTCTGTTGATTACTAATTGAGATTTATGAAAAAAATACTGGATATACAGTGAACACCTTTTCCTTGTATAACGGGGATTATGAATTCTTTTGAAATCACCCAGTTATCATTATCGTGTGGACAAATTATTACTAATTATTACTATTTTCCACATGAAAAGATAAATAAATAATCTGTTCTTGGATGAAAAATATGCTAAAAGTTATTACATTATCAAAATAAATGGCATTTTTATACAATACTAACATATTTTACAATTTTGGCAACAAAATTATTTCAACCTAATCTTTAAATGTTATATTTTCAATCATTGATCTATAACTGCTTTCTGATATGTTGTCTAGAATCTAACAAGGAGTCATAGGACCTGAGTCAGGTTCTCTTTAGGTCCCGCTTCAATCCCCATTGACAGTCAGTCTGTGATTGTTTCCCAGTTATTGTTGCGGTTGACACAGTACATGTACTTTTTTTGCTGCATAATGGGCAAAAGTGCAACTGCAACGCATAATAAGTCCATTGCATAGAACAAAAAGGTATGTATATTTACCTGATGCTTTTCTCTGAAGTAGCTTACAACATTAAGGTTACAATTATTTACACAGCTGGGTAATTTTATTAGAGTAGTTTAGGCTAAGTACCTTGCTCAAGGGCACTACAGGGGCAAGATGAGGGTTGAACTTGCAGCCTTTGGGTACAAGGGCAGCAGGTCTAACCACTATGCTATCGGCTGATCCGATCTTAGTGCCTAACTACTTGTAGCAAGTCTTCATTGCACAAACCCATTATATCAGGACTGTGTCTGAAGTACCCATTTGATACAAAAAGGGATAGACCGTTAAATCTATCCATATCAGATTTGAAGTCTTCTGCTACTTGTTGCTTGATTATCATGAAAATTTTGCATTAACCACTGTTAATAATTACACAATCTGTATAAAATGTGCCTTCTAGTCTGAGGCTAGAGTTCTGCACTAAGATCCACAGGCACAATATTGAATGTACCAGCACTGGTCTTATTTTTGTCTTCGTTCCTTGTCTGTAGAAATTGTTGGAAGTCTGACATAAAATAGCATGGTGCCTGTTTTGGGTTTCTTGCAGGAAAAGAGCCAGTAATCCCAAGTTACCAAGCTTCCTTGTCTCTGGTGTCTGCCTCTGTGCGCCTACACAACATGACTGCCTGTCATGATGTGTGGCTTCTTGTTGTATTTATAAAAGCATGAAGACCACCAAAAAACATCTCTTCTAGCAGAGTCTGATATGTTTGTCTTTTTTTCTTTCCTATCATGTTCAAAATTGGGTAATTGTTCAAGACCAATAATAATAATAATAATAATAATAATAATAATTTTTTTCCAGAAATTAAACATGGGTCTGAAGAACAGACTATATTAAAGCAATTTACTGGCTATTACAAATGAAATGTCATTTTACATTTTAAATGTTACTTTAGGCTCTATTTATTGTTGACCTTGTAGTCACAGAACTGAGAATTTTTTTTTAATGCCATTTACCAGGTCAATATATTCGCTAAGTGCATTTCAATAATTTCCATCAACAAATAATATTTATGTTTTCTAAATATCCACACTAAACCACCAAACGGAAGTATCATGAACTGAAAAGCTTAGCAGCAAAGAATTCTTAATGCTAAGTGGACATTTACTGAAGACCTTAACATAAACACATATCAAGGCTGTCTGTGCCTGAATTCCTATTGAGTCATGCTTTTTACATTTGTATTTTACATTGATTAACAAATTTATGTTGATTAATCCATTGTACATAAATTGCAAAATGGCAAAAAAAAAACACTAAATGCCTTGGTTGTTAAATTGAATAGGGGGCAATTAATTATTGACACAGTACATAATTTACTTAGGGAATGCTATGAATTGAGTGGTGTTTTACAGAGATATATGTTTAGATGCTGCGCTTCACTGTTAAATAGTATGATTACTACATTAAGAGGCTGGCTTGTATGTAATTTATTATTTTTTTTCATGTTAAATGTGTTCATGTTAAAAATATACATTCCACCATCCATTGCAAGGCTTTCTTGAAACAGCAGCATTATATGATCTGTTCCTTCAGACACACACAAAATTTAGTTCTGTTGTCCTTTAGAGTTTAACATTACAGTTTCTAGATGATGGCGGTTGCCTGTGGAAGCAAATGCTTGTACTATATATAGATCTGTTTATAATTGTAACGTATATGTATAACCATGCAAGAGACTGAGGCTGAGGAAGGTAAAGTTATTTTACTGCATCATTAGTTGGGGGAAGAGATTTGAGGATATGCGTGGAACAGTATACCCATATAGAAGTGAAAATTAGAAGAGAAAAGATTATAATATTTTAAAGGTGTGATTATGTGTCACTATCAATGAAGTCCACAATCTTAAACAGGGCTCAGACACTACAGAATTTGACTGAATTATCAGACAGATGTTAATTTTTCTTGTGAAAAAAGTTAAACGCTTTTGTCATCCATATGGATAATCGATTTGCTTTTAATTATGTCAGATGTCATTACCAAAATAAATTTACTTCAGGAGAGGTTGATAATGCAGAAGCCAAGAGGATTGTGCATGCATTGATGCAGGCCTCCCAGTTACAGACAAGACTGACTTGGCTTTCGGGATCATTATAAGTTGTATATTTACTGTCTTATTAACTGAGGAAGTCTTTATGTTCAGTCATTTAATATGTCAGGTGCTATTTCCCAAAATCCTTTAATAATAATTACCCTGCTTAGCGTTGATTAAACAGCTGCTCATTAAACATAATTAAGCCTGATTAATGTTATAGAACTTTTCACAATGAAAGATGCTTATATATTGCTCCAGTTAATTTGCAAAAAGAAGCAAAACAGAAAAATGCCCCATGTTATGACTGACCTTTATTAAATTTACTTTTTTTCCTCTAAGGTAACTTAAAATGTTTGTACAGCCATAAAATAGTTGCAATTTTGTACAGGTTCATACATAAGGGTATTTTTCACTCAGCAGTTTAGGGTAAGTGCATTGCTCAAGGGTCCTGCAGCATAAGGAATATTCAAACCAGGGACTTTCAGACTGCAGTGGAATGGCCCAGTCACTAAATCACCTGCTGCCCAACTGTTGTTGTTTTTTTCTGTTCATGTTACTTTAGTTACTTAAATATATATATAAAACTTAAAAGCCTTTCAAATACTTTTATAGTTTTATTAATTAAAAGAAAAATAAAAAAACAACAATTGTAATAAGAACCAGGCTGAAAAGAATGTGAAAAGCTTTTGGTTTGCAGGAACAAGTAGATGCATTATTTGTAAGTAATGCACTTTGGAGGACACACACACTTTCAGAACCGCTTGTCTCATACGGGGTCGCGGAGCCCACCCGGTAACACAGGGCGTAAGGCCGGAGGGGCAGGGGACACACCTAGGACGGGACGCCAGTCCGTCGCAAGGCACCCCAAGCAGGACTCGAACCCCAGACCCACCGGAGAGCAGGACTGCGGTCCAACCCACTGCGCCACTGCACCCCTCACTTTGGAGGACATGTTTTTGAATTTCTAAATGAGCAAATTCTATAAAATGTGACAATTTGGTAACAATACATTGCAGCAACATATTTAATTTTTACAAACTTATCTATGTTTGTAATATCTACTGTAGCCTTTAGGGAATGAGACAGAACAGCTCAGGCATTAATGGAAAGAAATTTCCTAAATTTTGAAAAAAAAAAAAAAAAAAAAACGAAATACTAGTTGTCTACCCAACATCTTTTGATCTTTAACATTTTTTGGACAAAGTTTGTTATTTAATTAGGACAGTGTTAACTGCAAAACAAAGTGAATAATCAAACAAACAAAATAAATAAATCAGCAAACTTGAACATTTGCTGAGAGACAGTCATAGCAGTCAGTTCTGCCAAAAATCCCTTTAGACCCTCAAGCTATGAGACGCCGGGGAAACAACAAAAAAGCTGTAAACCATCAGCACCTCAGCTCATTGAGAGGTATCCCAGGGACATTACACGTTACATGTACACACTTTTCTACTCGTTGGCTAATGAGTTGATTTAGTTGACATATTCAGTGAGACCAAACAACAAAGAAGAATATCTTGAGGGAACTTGCACATACATGATACTGTTTTAGGGACCGAGCTCCAAATTCTGTAATTTAATTATGAGTTTTACAAATTATTTAAATCAGGGGTGTCTTGTTTCAAACAGGAAGCCGAATAAGACTAAAGGCAGCTGCAGTAAGTCAGTTTTGTACGTCGTATTTGTATACCAATATAGACAGTGACTGGCAGAGTAGGTAAACATTATTAAGGCTCTCTTCCCCTATATTCTAAAGTGTTGTACACTGATACAATATTTTACCCATGGTAGGTTGTATGCTTGACTCTTCTACAGTACTATTATTGAAATTTTGGTATGGTGAAACATAAATCCATAAAAATGATGTCACTATTGTATGATGATATGTTTGGAGTATATTCATGTTATTGTGTTGTCTAACACCAGTAAGCAGTTGCAAACTTCAGGACAGAGTCAGCGAGTTAAGAGTGATACTGTAACAGAGTGTTTGGGCCATGCTGTCCATGTTACTCTTATTAATGAAGGGTTTGAGAGACATGGACCCCGGGGCCACACATTTAATTGCAATCTGGAATGACTTAGTAGGAAGACTTGACAGAATCTACAGACATCAAAGCTCCAGAACCCATGGACTGTACAGGGCTCAGTAGCAACAACACAACTCCATCCAGTGGTTACTACATTAATACATGTCCACAACCCATCATTAAAAAAAATTAAACACAGGAAAAAAGCAAATCTTTTCATAACAGTAATTACAGCAAAAGCATTAAACTTTTTACAATTACCGTTGAACTTGACTGGCCATGGATCGTGTGAAATGCATATATTTGTACTTCTGGGTTTATGAATGTAGCAGAAAGAAACAGTGGTAAGAGATGCTGCCTCTGGACTTTGCAGGACTGAATAGAGGTTGAATGCCACCCTCTACTGTAGTACCCTTGAGCAAGGTACTTGTCCTGACTTGATTACATTATTCGTTGATTAAGAATTACCCAACTGTATAAATGGGTAAATCAAGTAGTTTTTTTTTTTTTTTTAATTTAAATTCAAGTCTTGCAAACAAACACGGTCACACATATCAAGGGGAACAAAACACAGCAGATGAATGGCATAGAGGAAAGTGCAACAGCAACTAGTGATGAAAAGGGTATACACAGAGAAAAAAAAAGAATAAATTGAAAAATTAAAAATGCAGGTATAAAATAGAAAAGAACAGTTTAGCCAGATCCAAGGTGATAATGTCCACATGCCTTTTTAATTAGAAGGCATTTTTCTGAAGAGTTAAAATTGTTTTTCACAGAGTTTGTACATGATTGAGTCAAGACTGAGTATAAACTTATATGGAATTGTAACAAGATTAATGCTGTCAATATGCAGCAAAAAAAAAAAAAAAAATCTGCATCTGTCAATATGACCCCCATACAGTTTTTTGCTTTCTAGAATTTTGGCTGACATTTCTGTGCATTCTGTCAAGTTTTGCTGATAGACATAGAAAGTAACATGCCACTGTCCCATTTCCCAGTCCCTTAATACACTGTAGGCTGGTTGGTTAATGTGGGTAGGGTATTGCTAGTCACCTGACAGTATGACAGTAGAAAAGGTGTATTTACTTATTAAATAACTGCATACACAGATTATTGATTTTAGTCATTAAGGTGTTGTTAGTGCTACTTCATCTACGGTATAATCACAGCATTTAACTCCCAGCCAACCATCAAGTGGGTCAGTAAGCAGCTTTCATGGGGTAGATATCGCCCATCGGTCATATGTTTAACACCCCGATGAATGGCATAACTTTGATTTTTCGTTTAAAGGTTACAGAAAATGAAAGATGGAAAAAATCAAAATTATTCGACTGAAGGGTGATCATTTTTATTGTATGAGGACCTTGACTGTTTAGGGCATGAGGTAGGGCACTCCTGGATAGGATACTTACTAATTGTGGGGCAACCATACACACTCATTGCCATGACCCATAGGAACAATACTCATGGCGACCAGAGAAGGTGCCACTTGGTTCCATTAGCCCAGACCTGTACACATGTTCACAATAGGGTAATCAATCACATATAAAAGAGCAATCTACTGAGGCAAGACTGCAGATTCTTAATCAGCATTCGAGTGCGATATCTTTGCAAACCTTAGTTAGTAGCAAAACTTGTTTCCCAAGTCTTGTTCCACCGGTGTTCCAGTTCTAGTCCTGAGCGTCTGTCCTGTCTATGCCTGCCTTTTGTGTTCCTATCCAGGCCCAGTGTTTTCGTTTAGTAACTGGTCACATCTCCGTATTCAAGCCCCAGTCACAGATTCGTGTTTCACTTTTCACCTTTGTGAGAATACACTGTGCACCTCTTTGTCCCCGTGTTTCTTGTTTCACCTCTACACTGTTCTCTCCCGTTTGCACTGTGTACTTAAAAATACACTCTGCACATGGAGTCATTATACTTTACGTCCATGTCTGGGCGTTGCAGCAATATGCGTCCGTGTTGGTTACATGGACGTAACACTCATTCATTTACATATAGACACACCGAGGGCAATCAAGAGTCACCATTTCACCTGAAACACATCTCTTTTGCCTTGCGAAAGGAAGCCAAAGCAACAGAAGGAAATCCATAAGAACATACAAACTCAGGATATACTGAACCAGATTTTAATCCATATTTACGGGCTGTGAGGCACCGGCACAATCCGCTGCACCTCCGTGCTGTACGCCAAAGGAACTGCCTAAAATATAGAGTAAAGAAACCATTATCTCTCACTCAGTTCCACTTCATAAAGTCTACACTACTTCAAATGAGCTTCTTCTCTGTGACAAGGATTTGATGCAGATATATCTTGCTGTGGTCCTTTGACAAAACAGCCCAACTTTCCTCCTCCCTTGTTCTCACTGTTTGCTTCAAACGGCATCAGATTCAATGAAGGTGCAAAAAAGTCTCCATATTGTACCTAAAATTATTAGCCATCCAAGTCAGGTTTAAATGAAGAAGGTTCACAGGTTCACATTTCTCTGGGAGCTCTTAGACTGCGTAAGGTGTCAAGGAGAAGGGAATGAGACCAGTCCTGCCCCTTCTCTGTTTCTCGCTCTATGCAAGTCCTTTCTCACTGACAAGGGCTTGAATGTGGAGTCATGGCAGTTTGACTGTTTCTTAATAGTAACATGATTACCAGCATGGTAACAGGTGTAGGCCTTTATGTGTGTGCTGTATATGGTAGGTGTACATGAGTAGGTGTGCTGTCCATGTGCCATACTACATCACTGCCAGAAATAAAAACCAGTTGGGGGATGAGCTGGCTGAGCCCAGCCGATATGAGGTAAGGCCCTGTCCCACTATTACAGGAAGTCAAGGATGGCCAAGGAGGTTTATCACCTGGTATCTAAAAGGCTGCAGAATTGGTATTAAACAGTTATCTGGGCAATGGTGTTTTTCATGGTATGTAGCCAGCAGAAGGAGGCATGGTTGAAAAAGGTTGTTTGCTGAGTGGGGAAAAGTTAACATATAAAAATAATATCATTGATAAAACAGAAGCTCAGACATACAGTACATTATACTTTAATTATGTTAGAAATCCAGACAAAGACTACAGCTACATGCTCACACAGACTCATACGTGCCTTTAGATATTCAGAAAGAAAAATAACCTAATAAATTTGGTCTTTTTTTGGAAAACAAGGGTGTCTGCAGTCATACGATGAGTTCATAATGTATGGTCATTCAGTTGAGACAAGGGGAAACCAGTCATTCACAAATTCACTTCAGTAAACATGAACTCAACATCAGTTGACACATACTTTAGTAACAAAGGTGCTTCTTACTAAAAAAAAAAAAAAACACATTTTTATAAAAAACCTTTAGCACTATAATTTTACTATTAAATGGTATAATAAAATATTCTTCCTTCCTTAGAAAAAAATGTGTAAAAAATTTGTAACTTAGTCACAGACAGTCCAGTGTCTGCAAGCATCCAGTAGTCTCATTTCTTCAGGTAGTTGATACCTGAGGGATATAGTTTTGTTAGTATGCTAATCAAGCTTTGTGCGTGTCTTTAGCATATCAAATAATAGATCATTGGTTTATGCGTCCCTGGTAAATATTTAATGACCCCGTATGTCATTCACTTTAATGAGAGTAGTCTACACATGTAGGCTCTGAGTGCTATTCTAAGGTCATTGTACGTCATTTTCATCTGCTAATTTTTGAGAAGGTCCTTGAAAGGTGCCTGTGACAAGATGGAAAAAAAATATGTTTAATAAAAAACAAATAGATGTGCAGTTACAGGATGTACATTAGAACAGAGTGACAAGAAATCTGTGGTGCTATTGTTGATTTCTTCACAAGCCGTAGGATTTGTAAAGCTGGAATATGCTTACTGAGATACTTCTTTTAGAAGTAAGAAGATGTGTAGCTGCCACAAGAACACTTCAGGCAGTCTGGGTTTGGCTTATCTTATGTGCAATTTAGTCTAGATAAGCCTTTCAGTCATGCACCAAATAGATGTTGCCGTTTTTGGTTGATCCAGAAGCTCAGGCGTGCTGAAAGTAAACAGCTTCATGCACACTAACACCAAAAAGTCACCTTCCAGAAGCATGGAGAACTGCTTATAGGGTTGCAGAGCACTATCCATTTGTATGCTGCTAATTTTTTAAGCTTTTTTGTGTTTCTTACTGTGCTGCTAATATAAGTGATCTCTACTAGTAAAGTGTGTGAAGGGAATTAAAGATTTTTGTAATTTAAAAAAAAAAGAACTGCTTTGTATTAGCCAAATTAATTAGAATGAATGTCACGAATAATCTTTTAAATCCCCTGTCATGGTTTCTAATTGAACATCAAAATAAATACATGCCTGCCTGTCAAATGCAATTATATTCTGTTTACATACATTTTGTTGGAATAAGCAAATTTCGATGTGGTCAACATCCTTACATATTAAGCATATGTCAGTCAGACTTATTTGACATTTAAAAATCATAACTTGCGTCCCTCCTCCAACACATCAGCGTTCTCAATATATGTCCCCTCCCCCTTTCTTCTTGCATCCATCTAAGCTGTGTTCTGATTTGTGCCTACACACAGCTATCTCATGACAGGTCAGTGGGAATAAAAAGGGAAGCTCAACAACATAACCAAAGAGAGAATCAACACAAAGAAATATTGATCTTTTTTTCTAGCCTGGCAGGGAACAGCTGACAGGTTTGGAGAGAAGCTCTGCAGCTGAAGAGGAAGAACAACTGCCACGTACAGTACGTGCATGGAGACAGAGGATTTAAAAAGCTTCATTTGAAAATCTGGGGATCCTAGCTGGATACAGTTTAATAAATAATGTACAATATGCATATCAAGCATAGCTTCTCATTTTCTTACAAGAGAAAGATGCATGTAGACAGTATTTTTTGGAATCATATGGTTTTTTTTTTTTTTTTCTTTTTTGGATGTAGAGATTGAAATTAGTTCTACCATCTGTATTTTCCAAGCTATAAAAATAAAAGGCATGTATGGCAAAGTGTGCCTTTTGCAAGTGTGTTAATATTTCCCTCTGTACAATAAATGGAGGACTGACATTATCTCTGGGTCATTTATAGTCATTTCTTCACACTCTATTCTAGGCAGAGCTATAAATACCAAAATGGGTCTGTTTGTACATAGTTGGTATTTTATTATTTGATATGAATTGAAGGAAAAATAACATTTATGTTAAGTAGTATTTGCCTACGAATTCATTTCAAATTAAGGCTGAACTAACAAGTTGATGCTCATCATGTTGCTCAGTTAAGTTTTTAAACTCTATCTGTAACAAACACATGTCTAACAAGTTTAAGGGATTGCGTTTACAGAAGAAATACTGATTTACTCTGTTTCAGGATCCTATTGCTCAACACTGGTATAACAAGCATATAATTCTATTGAAGGTAAAGTTTTAATAACATATTGGAGGAAATATATCTAATTTAATTTTATGAAACATCTTCAAAAGACTTGCTTTTTCAAATGGCTAAATTCATAACATCAAACTAGTGAATGTAAAGTCAATTATAATAAACTCTGCTCAACTCTGTTCTTTTGCTGTATAAATATATGGATGACAGATTTCAAAATACCTAAATTGAGAGTTCAGAGAAATATAATTTCCATGCATTAGTATACTTAATTTTTGAATACATAATTCATTTATGAGAGATAGCTAATCTTCTTGTACTCTAGGACTACAATTCACAAGAGACAGATGAATAAAGCAGTTTTACAAAATGGAGGTTTATTTACCTTATATAACCCACTTATTGTTTAATAGAAAGATGGAAAAGCCATTTTTACCATAGTTTGGATATGTAACCCAGCACAATTGACACGGTCCCAGTACTTCATATTTAACTGAATTCCCCTTGACAGAAATTCCGACTGACTATTTTACATTTTTCAGTTCATAGGGGAAAAAGGTTTTGTCATGAACCCAGGATTGTGCATCTGCTCCCACGAGGAACAGTGGGAAGCAATGATTTATCTGAATGGCAATAATTGTGGAGCTCATTTTATTCCAGTAAGGATCTTTAAACCACAATCAATTTGGCTTGACATCATAAATAATAGAGGGCAGCTGAGTAATATAAAGACTACAGCAAACACCATTTAGAGTGCTGGAATGGAATAATTGAGAGGAGGCTCAGGAGTATGGCAAAAGCGATTTTACACAAAACCTACCTTTATCTATAAGATAAGCTGACAGCCCATACAAATTTGAAACAACTCTCACCAGAGGAGGTAGGAAAAACAGCTAACAGACTCCAGGCTGGCAAACCTTCTTGTTTTGCAAGATGGCAGAAATGACATATTCTATGCAAGTACTGACTGAGGGCTGGATGATGACAGAAATGGACGGGTGATCATTTGCTTCCTGAGCAATAACATTTGAAGAAGGTACAATTGATGGAGTGAAATCTAATGGCAAATTATGATCATATATATAAATGGGATGCTATAGTGATTTTGTCACTTAACCTTCATAAAAAACGGCTTCTGAAGTGTCTTGGGCAGTCTACATAAGTATCACACCCCAACTCTTGCTTATCTAGACAATTTATTCATACCATGTGCCATACCATTTAGACCAATGCAATGTAAATGGAGCAGAAGATCTGCAATTGAGTTTATTTATCTTTTCCTTCTTAAATAAGAACAATAATGTCATCTGAGGGGTTGAGATCCTTCAGTTCAACATTCTCCATCAGGTTAACTAATGAATAAGCAGAGGTTAGTGTTCAGCCAAATGTGCCTATTTGAAAATAAGATTTTTATCATTTAATGTAACTGCACTGTCAACGAAATCAGAATTAAAAAGCCTTGTCAAAAAATGTCCTGCCTACAAATAAACAATGAAAGCAATAATGTTCAGTAACTGATTACATTCATGATGATTATATAAACCTTCACAATTTAATTAAAATCTAAAATTCCATATGCAGTCCCTCAAGGAAAGTTGCATGATCTCAAATACGTACATATAAAATGTATAAAGAATAGCTTCATATGCTTTATAGTGATTTTATTGTGAACATAAGATTCTATAGGTCAAATAATTGCATGAATTCTATAGTTTATTTAAAACTTTTCCAAATGTAGTGGAGGATAAACTATACTCTTATTCCCTGTTATCAGGCTGTAATTCCTTTTTCAAAGTGGGCAAATACTGAAAAAAAAAAAAAAAACAGGCCAATAAAATTACTTATTCCATTATCTGTAATGGGGAAAAATTCTAATTCATTCCAAGCCTGTATCAAGTTCACTGCAAAATCCCCATGAATGCTTTCTCATATCATGAGGAAAACGATGTGTAATACACTAAAATAGAATAAATAAATTAATAATAGCATTGTGCATTAAATGAATGTTAAATAATAAGAATTTCTAATAACAGGGTGCATGGACTGGCCTGTTGAAGGCAAAGGTTACCATGTTTGAGGAAAACAGATGACATAAACACAAACAAGCAAGTACACAAACAAGACCATGAAGTGCCAGAACGCAGCTGTGAATATGCGTGTTTGGCTCCCACATTGTAGTGCGTCTCAGTATCTCACACAGCTGCCTGGCACAACTTTAACATGGGGTCTCAGTTTTTTGCTCCAGTCCAAATATTGATGGCCTACATTGAATTACACAGACCAGATAAATGAAAATACCAGAAGATTACTGATAAATAGTATTAATAATCACAAACTGAATATGTGAAAAAACCCATGTCAGGACACAGACTAATGAGGGATGAGTGTGTATCTCAGGATCAAGGATACTTGTTACAACTAAGCCTGTATGGAAGACAGAAAAACAATATAACTGCATGCTAAATCTCTCCTTATTTTCAATATATCATGAGCTGTCATCAATACATTTATACTTTCAAAAACCTTACATCGAGCACTCTTCGGTAGGCTAAATATACCTAATAACAGATACTCTGATAAAGCAAATTGCATTCATAAAATACACACACACAAACACACATTTTCTGAACCGCTTGTCCCATACAGGGTCGCGGGGAACCGGAGCCTAACCCGGCAACTCAGGGCGTAAGGCCGGAGGGGGAGGGGACGCACCCAGGACGGGACGCCAGTCCGTCGCAAGGCACCCCAAGCGGGATAAAATATATTTTTTAATATTAAAGGTAAAGGATGGCAAATGTATGTGATCCATTAAATTCAGTAATAGGCGGAACTTCCTTTAGCAGCAATAACCACCATGACCATAATAACCAGGACTCTGGCCTGTGGTATCTGTCAGCCCTGTTAATGACACTGTCCAGGTTCTTCAGCAGCCTTGATGATGCTGTCTGGCTGCCATGATGTGGTATCACCATCTCTTTATTCTACACAGGGGGGTGTCGTGGCAAGATGGGTTCAGCCCACCTTGTGTTGTGGGTCTGGGGCTCGATCCATACTTGGGGTGCCTTGCAATGGACTGACGTCTCATCCTGGGTGAGGTCCCTCTGCCCCCTGTTGCCGAGTAAGTCTCTGGCTTGCTCCGACCCTCCTTGGGAAAAGCGGTTGTTGACGATGGATGGATCTCTTTATTCTCCTTTTTGGAAGCTGAAGACCACAGCTTCCTTCCAACTACTTCCAGGTGTCTTAACCTATTGATGAATTGTTTTATTTCTTCCTCTGCTTTCTACTTCTGATCTGTTCGGACTTGAGCGTAAAGACAATAAGGGCAATAAAGCTTAAAGAAAATTTTGTTTTACTTTTAACTACAGTACATTTTATTCCAGAATTTTCCAAACTTCAGGTTTTTTTCTGGAAGTTTCATTCATCCCTTTTCTCAAACTGGGTTAGTATACTCAACCTAAATTTCCTGAGGGAATATCCAATATCCAATTACACATATTTTTAATTTAAAAAATTACTTGTGCATGACTCCCCTGCAGTGTTATAAATATATTTACTATTTTCATAATTTGCTTAAACTTCATTACAGCTTTCCAAGGTACAGTATGCAGTACATGCATGAATGTCACTGTATAAAAACCTCATTTACTTAATCATGTCATTGTTTAACCTCTTTCAAACCAAGCTTTACAATGCATGTTAAAAGTTGACATTGTTGGAGGCACATTGATTCTTTGCCATTGAACAAACAAGTATCTGTGATTCATGCTGGCAAATAAACAAACAAACAAATAAATAAGTAGACAAATAAATTAATAAGTTAACAAATACATGTAGCAAAGTATGTGGGAAGGCAGAACAGCTTCTTAAATGGGTATAATCAAGTTGAGTAATTATTTCAGGCTATGTTTTTGCAGATTTCTTCCCCCCTCCATCACACAACCCAAATCCCAATGACTGAAAAATAGAGGAATATTCAGATTTGTTGTCAGTACGTTATTGTGAGCATTTGAGATGTGGGAGGGTGGAAATATGTTGCATAGCAGCTCTTTGAACATAAATAGAACATAATGCTCAAGTGGGAGAGAGGAAGGATATTTCATTCAATGAATGAGAGCTACAGATACAGAATTAATCATTCTAGTATTGTTCAAACTTCAAGGATATATATTAAATGTTATACCCTCTCTTTCATATATATATATATATATATATAGAGAGAGAGAGAGAGAGATTCTGGATATATATATATCACTTTCAATATACATATACAGATCACTTCTGTGTTACAGAACATGTGACTTAAGTAGTTAGACATATATTAAAAGTACTGTAAATGGAATAAATTTAGGTAACTGATCATTTGTATGACTTTACGACTATTTTATATGACATTAACACTGCATCAACCTTACTTGTGAATGAGTAAAAATGTTTTTATTGAGTAAATATGTTTTTTTTTTCTTTTATGTAAGAGCATTCTGGCAGACACTGCGGCACAAAAGACAGCCCTTCTCTCTGGCAGCACCTGAATGGTGGTCCATGTAGATGGTGGTATAAGTGTATATTCTACACATGCATTTGGCACAGCTACAGCCTGAGTGAATTTCCCCACAAATAATGACTATTTTCAGCATTTACTTATGTATACAGGTACGCATTGTCTTCATTCATGGCTCAGCAACTATTTATTTTGTACCTTTTATGTATATATACTGTATATGTGTTATGATCCTGAAATAATTAAGAAAATATTTCTATATTTTTATTTATAATATGGGGGGTGCAGTGGCGCAGTGGGTTGGACCACGGTCCTGCTGTCCGGTGGGTCTGGGGTTCGAGTCCCGCTTGGGGTGCCTTGTGACAGACTGGCGTCCCGTCCTGGGTGTGTCCCCTCCCCCTCCGGCCTTACGCCCTGTGTTGCCGGGTTAGGCTCCGGTTCCCCCGTGACCCCGTATGGGACAAGCGGCTCTGAAAATGTGTGTGTGTGTGTGTGTATTTATAATATGGTGTGCTATACACCATTAATAGTGAAATTTTTAAATGTAATTTTCTTTTTGCATTGCATATCAAATGAACTGATATACAGTATACAAAAATTTGTTTCAGATGGTTTTTTAATGTCTTCTGCATTAGTGTCAATGGGAAACAGCATATTTTAGATTTCCAAGCATTCCTTTTGCAAAAAGTTACAGTATTACAGTTAGGGTTTTGTATGCTGTGAAAGAAAGAAAGTAAAATAGTAATCAACCACTTTCCAAATATAGAACTTGAGGTTTCTATATGCCACACCGATTAACTGAAGCAGAAACAGCTGTATAGAGGCAATAAAACTGGACAAGGGACAACCATTCCGAAAATGTGAGGTTTTGTCAGATGTGGCAGTCTAACTCTCAGATCTTACACCATGGCAAGAGCGAGTATAGCAAAAAGACGCATGGTGGTCATCCTCGGGGTAAGCAGTTGCTGACGAGCATTATTTTTGGAATCATTCTCACTTTACAGCTTTTTTCCCCAAGTGCCTAAAACTTTTGCACAGTATCGTAAATAACATTTTAAAATGTGCACATGCATTGGACATTCTGTATGCATAACCCTTCAGGTGTTCTTAATGGGGGGTGGTTAAATACTGATTTATGTTAATTCCTACTAAGGGATAGTGTTTCTGGACAGTCACAAAGTTTCTTCATAAACAATTTTCAGTATATATCTTTGATATCTTTGCAACTTACAGAGGTGTGGTGGCTCAGCAGGCTTGGCCGGGTTCTGCTCTGCGGCAGGTCTGGGGTTTGAGCCCTACTTGGGGTGCCTTGCGATGGACTGGTGTCCCGTCCTGGGTGCGCCCCCTCCCCCTCTGGCCTTACGCCCTGTGTTGCCAGGTTAGGCTCCAGTTCACCACGATCCCGCTTGGGACAAGCGGTTTCAGCCAGTGTGTATGTGTGATCTTTGCTTATTGTTGCATATATGCTCTGCTTCAGACTTCAAGAAACAACAAGAAAATGTGTCACATTACATTTTCCAGACCTGCCTAGTGTACATCATGATGCAGTAATGGTAGTATTTATTTAATTAGAGTTTTATTTTTACTTTTTTGCTGGATATTTTCATATGCAATTTGTATGGGGAATAGCATACATTTTGTTTTCTAACCTTAGTATTTTCTAACACTGTGTCTATTTAAACCCATCGTAACATTACGTTTTGTGCTTTTGACACTAGGTACTGGTAATGCTTTGTACTCAACATTTGGGTAATACACTTAAACCCAGGGCAAACAGAACCTCTGGTTGTTCTCTAAGGACCAATATTAGACGTAAACATAAAATATTTATTTCAAACCAGTGTGACAGTTGCGTAAGATTGAATATTCTTACTTTTTTAATCTTGCTGGTGTGCTTTGAAATATTTATATTTTCAGCACACTGTGCACCATATCAGATATATCAACCTGGAGACTGGAAGGTAAGTCAAGAGAGTAGAGATGAATGTGATTGTCGAATTTTGAATGTTGACTGATAGAACATCTTATTCCAAAAAACTTGTCCGTCCTTTTCAATATGTGTAATTTTTGACATTTTCAGGTTTGCTTTTTCATTATGACCAGTACCTCTCCACATATATTAGAGGAATGTGTTTCTAACAGTAACAGGCTGAAATTCTGCTGTCGTAGAATGCCAGGACTGTTCTTATGAATACAGAAAGCACTATCCTCTCCTGTCATATAATACACTAGGGAAATCACAATTTATTTAATCAAACAAAATACAGAACTGTTTCTGGCTGTTCTGAAAATGAATTGCATCTGAGAGTTCACCAGCTGCCCAAAACATATTAAGATTAGGTCTGAATTCAGATTGAAGGTTTGATAAAGTTGCATTCCACTCCAAGACTATTTCCCATATTCCCCCTACATTTTCTGTGATGCTGCAGCATGATAGATATTCTGAAGGAATGGGTTGTTGATTCCAATTTAGTCTGTACCTGATAATTTTTCTTCATCCATAGAGTGTGAAACATTCTTGTGAAGTTGTGTGTGTGCTTTTTTAAAAATTTTTGCCTGTTTGGACAACATTTGGACTATGCTTTTAATATTGCTGTAATGTTATATTTATTCAAATAAACTTGATTTAAAATAAATTCAAATGAGCTTTGAGAGTGTGCACTTGCAAAATGTGTCTGTTTTGCTCCCATTTTCTATAAAAAAATCTTCATTCATAAATTAATTAATTGATTAAACTGAGACACACATATCTATCCCTACAGAATAATTAATAAACTAAAACACAACTCTCTACAACTAATGATAATTATGTCAGTTTTAAATGGAATTGAGTTATAATTTAGCATCAATGGGTGTCAATTTTTGCAAAAAAGAAGACAACCAAAATTCATGCAAAATCTTTGTTGCTTTGCAAGGGTTTATCTTCACCGTAAATATAAATTCAAATTTTTATCTGACTGACTGCAAAGCCAACTTTTTCCAACTTCTGTTGAAAATCATACATTTGACTTTCTCCTTTTAAATTACGCTTGTAGTACAAGAACCTACTTTCATGACAACACCATGAATTATTCTGCAAATGAACTGTGCTTTAATATTTGGACTGTGGGAGGTAACCAGTGTCCAGGGGAAACCCACCTACCACCATAAACTATACTGTCAGTGGATTTTTTTTTTTTTTCTGTAAATTCAGTTGATGAACTAAATGAATTGAATAATCAACATACAAACATACTTATGAGCAACTCACATAGACACATACAAACACACACATATATGTATGTAATAATATATGCATATAATAAATATATGTCTATATATATATGTGTGTATTATGTGTATATATTATTATATATGTATCACATGCATATTACATTACTTAAAAGAAAATTCAGTTTCCCTTAAAACGTAAAATGAAGGGTGACACTACTAAATGTACAAAGTATATAATTCAGATTTAATTCAAAAGCAGCATTTTTGAACCATCTTCAAGAGAACAATCTTTCCGGTAGCCATTTTTGTAAGGTCATGCACTTGCCAATTTATGTGCTGCATAAATTTAGGAGCAAAAGATATTCTCAAGCGATATATCAGTATGTAAAGTTACCATAGTGAATTTCAAATTAAAGCTTTCTAGACTGTAAACTTCTGTATTCCAGAGTAATCACTGAACCACCTGGAGAAAGACAAAAATTAACATCTTTGATATGAAACCAGTTTAATTTGAATTTAACCTTTTTGTTTTCTATTAATATTTGCTGCTAGGCGATTCTTATAGTGATTACTTATTTTTGGATCATCAACATAATTCTTGTAATTTTTTTTCGAAAACATTTTATTGGTTGGTATTTTTTCTATTTGACTTTCTTTTACTTTATTTTTCTTTTAATTTTTAAAAATTTGTCTCTTTGTCTATTTGAATATTTAATGATTCAGTACAACTTTTAAGAAGCTTCTGGGTGAGATCCTGGATAGAAACAGAGAATAGTTTATTTCACATTCAACGTATTACCGATCCACACATTCTTGAAGAGCCAGTCCTGCTTTCCCCACTATTCCCTTGCTGGTCCAATTTACAAAGTGAGGACAAAATAATAGAAAACCACATGAAAACAAGTTAATCTTTGAAGTAACTAAATCATTATTACAAACACAGCAGCAAGGATGAGTCATTTTAGGTTGACTGCCAGTTAGCAGTAGGTGCCAGCTGTAAAAGAGGTCTGACAAAGCAAACATTACAAACATGGTGAAAGCAACATTAAGCAACTGAGTTACAGAGAGGCCAAGTAGCATGTGCCAAATTGCAGGTGCATCTATCAAAACCCGAAAACTTATTTAATGTGTCATTGGGAATAGTCTCAAAAATTCCCACAGAAATTAATCAGCAGTTCTGTGACCCAGTCTCAGCAAAACCTGGTTGTTGTGGGCGTCACAAAGCTGGAATTTTTGACAGGCCTGCCATTCATTCAGAAAACACTTTCATCCAAAGCCTCCACAAAAAGACACATAACTTGGTGTTAGCAGCAAATTACATGGACCCTCTAACAATGGGAAAGGTGATATGGTCTGATGAGTCATCTTTCATGCCATTTCCTACATCTGGATGTGTTAAAATTTGGAGAGAATCAAAGGATGAAAAATGTTAAATGTGGTAGGAGATATGCTATGGGAACCAGTTCTTGTTGGAGTTTTTAGGTCCGATGATTGCTCTGCATGATCGGAATGGCCAAAGAACACGAACCATTTTAAAGTACCAAGTACTCCCTACAGTGCAAACACTGTCATCCCTCAAAGAACTGGAGGCCTTTCTCCTTGAAGAATGGAGAAATATCCCAGAACACACAATTTAGAACCTGCATGATAGCATTTCAAGAAGGAAAAATGCCATTCTGCTTTTAGTTATTATTAGACTGAACAATACAATTTTAACAAACATCCTTCACAGATCATTACAGATTCTCTGCCAAATTATCTAGGCGTCCATTTGGTTGGATAAAACTGTAAGGAGAAGAAGCAGAGAGTTGGTGAAACACAGCATGTTACCATTCTTGTCATCCATGAAAGGAACCTTACTTGTGAGAGAGAGAAGTTTTAAATCCAATTTGACCGGAAGATAATATGAGGGTTAAAGGCATTAAGGAACGGAAGCAGTGTTTCACATCAGCACGCTATCTGAAATATCCTTATTCTTCTCATCCATTTGTGTTCAGGATGGATGCATCAGAGGTCAGAGTTGGTTTGATTCTGTCCCACAACATTGGAGCCTTTCCCAGTTTTACCCCGGTGCCTTCTTTCCATTCAAGCTCGGATGTACAGTAACACATAGACCCAGTTCCAAGAATGGAGAGGCACAATAATGTTTTGTCCAGAATCCAGGAATCTCTAAAAAGCAGTTCCATGAAAACTGCAGAACCTGTTTACAGTTCTAAGTCTTTCAATTCCATGCCATACTTGAAGACTTTGCATCAGACCGAAGTCCACAATTTGTGTCAAATGTGTGGCAGGCTTTCTATTCCAGTGTAATAGTGTTTGGTAGCTTGACATGTGGCCATCATTCTTAGTCTAATTGACAGGTGGAACAATTCAGCCAGGAGTATGCTCAAAATCCACTAATTCACTTTTCCAAGAAACTTGCACCCTTCCAGAGTACATTTACATTTACACTTACATTTATTTATTTAGCAGACGCTACAATAAAGGGACGTACATCTCATAGAAAACAGTTTGTGCATTACCTTAGGAGAAAAAGACATAGCTGCAGATGTGTGATTCTTAAGTACAGTTAGTTTCCTTCACCATATGCACCGACATTCATTACACAAGTAGCTGCATAAAACTTTACCAGAATATTGTCGATTCCTAATCACCTTCCTAGTACTTTTTTTTCAGATACATGTAAACATTTACGATACATTGCAGTAGTGGCTCTGTAAAGGACTGAGCCGAGCATGATATGAACATGTATACCTTACGGGAATGAACATGAGTATTATAGCTTGTCTGCTTCCCTTGTTTTCATGCACCCTTGAGCCTAGTGATGTAGTGGATGCCTGGTTTAAGAACAGTAAACAGTTTTGAGGGGCAGTTTGCATTCATCTGTAGTAACAGACAAGAAAGTGCAAGCTGATTGAAAATACTAAGTAGTGCTATACCAAGAAACACAGAAGGTGTGGCTTTCCACATGTACAAGTTCAAATCCCACCTCTAGCTATAATACCCTTGAGCAAGGTACTTACCCTAAATTGGGGTTAGCTATGGACCACCATGAAGATGCATTATGTCAAACTGTAATTTAAAATAAATGAATGTGTGATTATTATTACTATTACTGTGTTGTTTTTTTTTTTTTTGTTTTATGTTTTGATTGCACCAGAGAGCTTAACGTAGAATGTAGCTGCGAGATAAGCATTTAACTTAGAAACAATTTCTTAGTTAGCTTATCTTAATAATAGAAAAATTTCTTTCTACTTGAACTTTATTCCTACAGCTGAACTTTTCTTAAATGCTTCTCAAAAGGCTGACAGGAGTAACAACGTGTTTTGTTTCAGTATAAAGTAGGTTAGTCTTTAAGTTGCTCTTCTCAGACTTCTTCATCCTTCTGTTTGTCCTAGGAAAATCAATACTCCACTGTTACTGAAATCCTATAATGACAGGTGGTCAGTCACCTCAAGACTCTGAAACAACATTCATATTGACTTTGGTTTTTTTTTTTTTTTCCCAGCCGGTAAACAGTCTGTATCATATTTAACAGATCTCATAATTTGGTTTAAGTTACTACTTAATTTTTAGTATTATGTGATTTGTCATGTATATATTTTCAAAAACTGCAAATTTGCAGTTTTCTAGTATCCAAATTGTTACAGAAAGCTTTAACATCACACACACACACACACACACACACACACACACACACACACACACACACATTTTCTGAACCACTTGTCCCATACGGGGTCACGGGGAACCAGAGCCCAACTCCGCAACACAGGGCATAAGGCCGGAGGGGGAGAGGACACACCCAGGACGGGATGCCAGTCCATCGCAAGGCACCCCAAGCGGGACTCGAACCCCAGACCCACTAGAGAACAGGACCGGGTCCAACCCACTGTGCCACTACACCCCCCTCACTGTAACATCATTGCTTTCTTAATTATTCAACTCTATTTTTAATATTAAAAACTAAAAACAGACCACCTAACTCATTCCATCTGTTTTGGATTGGAGTCTTCTTTATTAAGATGTTTATGAGATATAACACAATGCCAGTGATTCACATAAGACATCTGTTGACTATCTCTATGCAATGAAGCGGCATTGAATAACATCAAATGAACAACCCCTGAGAGAAGCAGCAGACATGAGGTCTTGTGTTTTCAGTCAAATCATTATGTTTTAGTAAATTGTTCAGGTTTAATAGATTACATAGGCTAAGTTGTGACAACATGATGACATTGTATTTTGTATAGTTATTATTTTCTGAGCTGTAATAATCTATAGTCTAAACAGTAAAAAAGTAAATCTGTTAAGTGCAATATTTAATAATTGGACATAATTCATGTTTGTAAAGTCATTTTATTTGTATTAAAGTTGAATTATAGATGTGTCCACCCAAGTAGGCTGCAGGGGCTTTGCAGGTAAGTTTCTTTGAAGGGCTGTAACTGACAAGTAGTTTTATCATGTTTCTGCATCCGAGTCTCTTTTTCTTTTGATGTCATGCACTACTTGTATTTTTCACTGAGATGTACGTTGCTTTGGAGAACTATCTGTTAAATTAATAAATGTAAATATAAAATCTATTACAGGAAGGCCATCAGACCTGTGATTTGGCCTCCTCATTTTACAGACATGCAGACGTGAGAGTGTAGAATTTAGAAAAAAACCCTAATTCTAGAAAGACAAAACCTTCAAACCAGTGGTAAATCCTTAATACCTGCCATGAGTGCCACCAGCTTATGGCACCTTCAAATTCACTTATAATTAAATATTTTACATTTACATTTATTCATTTAGCAGACCAAAGTGATGTACATCTCAGAGAAATACAATTTGTGCGTTGCATTAAGAGAAAAAGGGGGTGCGGTGGCACGGTGGGCTTGGCCGGGTCCTGCTCTCTGGTCTGGGGTTCAAGTCCCACTTGGGTTGCCTTGTGATGGACTGCCGTCCCCTCCCCCTCCAGCCCCATGCCCTGTGTTGCCGGGTTAGGCTCAGACTCACCACGATCCCGCTAAGGACAAGCGGCTTCAGCCAATGTGTGTGTGTGTGTGTGTGTGTGTGTGTGTGTGTGTGAGAAAGACAGACATAGTTGCAGACGTGTGGTTTCCTAAGATGTTCATCGCACGAGTAGGTGTATAAAACTCAGAAGAAACAATTGATCACCTACCAGCAATTTATTTATTTTTTTTAAAGGTACACTAACATTTACGTACAATACAGGAGTAGCAGCTGTGTAGAGGCTTATCCAGGTATGATCATAAAGTTATGGTGCATGAACATTTATACCTTACATGAGCTTGAGAGATCATGGGCGAAGTGAGTCCGGAAAAGGTGAGTTTCTAGATCCTTCTTGAATGTGGACAGATTTTCAGCAGTTCTGAGTGAGAGGGGGAGGTCATTCCACTACAATTTATTCAATCCACTACAATTACAATTTATTTTAATAAATAATACTATTCATGTTTTGTGTTACCTAGTGCAAGTCTTGCTGATAATGGGATATGTTAAAAAAAAAAAAAAAAACTCTACATAAATTTAAAAAATAACAGGACTGATTGAAAGGAGTAATGCTTTAGAGCTGAATCATAAACATGTTCTACACTCTATCAATGAATTAAAGGCT
Organism: Scleropages formosus; assembly: GCF_900964775.1. Taxonomy (NCBI): domain Eukaryota; kingdom Metazoa; phylum Chordata; class Actinopteri; order Osteoglossiformes; family Osteoglossidae; genus Scleropages; species Scleropages formosus. The sequence goes on along the minus strand of NC_041825.1, from coordinate 6,759,747 downwards.
TTTCTCCTTTTGTTCCAGTTTAGGGTATTTAAAAAGTATAAATTAAAAAAGAAAATTCACTGAGCTAGGTTTGATGAAACACTAAACTTTGGATTGGTTTTACTAAATACATTGTGAAATATATTGTAAAAAAAATCAATAGCATTGCCTCAGTCAAAAAAAAATGGTTGCCTGACAAAGAACTGACTTAAAGGAGCAGGTTTCTCACACCTGCTCCATTTCCCTTACTTCACACCACAAATTTCACTGCAAGCCTTCTAAAGTACCTCATTAAAACACATTTTCCCTCTGCAGAGGAATGTTGCAGTCAGCAGGCCTGACAGCTCGGAGACCATATTTCCAATGCACAAGCAGAAGTATAATATTTAATTGAATACTCCTTTCTATAATGAATCAGTGATCAGCGCCTCTGTTCAGACTCCACTTATTTTGATCATGCTTTGCTCACACCCATTTTAGACAGAACCAAGCAAATGTAGAATGACTGTGCTATCGGTATGGTTGTAATACACAAATTAGTTATTTATTTTTTGTAAAGTTGTATTTATAGATACCCGACTTACATACTTTATTTATAGACTTGTTAGTATGTGTACTCGGTTTATGTTAATGATGCTATTTTAGTGTTCTATTTTGATTTATTTAACGAAAAGGGGAAACACTGAGAACTGATTTAGAAAAATAATTCCAAACAACACCTTCTGTAATTATAAAGAAGCACTTGAGATGACTGCAGGTCAGTTCATGTCACTTGCAGGCTGCTAAATAAATTATCTTTGGGAGAGAAACAGTGGATAAAGGATATTTTGAAATCAGGATTACTCAGTTTTGTGAAACATCACAGAGTTGATATCGATTTTATGAATTTTTAATTTTTTTTTTCACCCCTGTCTAACTTTGTTGACATCTTCAACAAAAGTATTTTTTACAGCAGTGTACGAATCATTCCAATGACTCAAAAACACAATCAGAACCAGGTTGCTCTGATCCATTCAAAATTTGCAATTGAGCACATTCTGAACGCAGAGCTTCCAGGGCCACACCAAGGTCTGTCTATTCAAGGGAGTTACAATATTCAGTGAGTTCTGCCAGACACAGAAACTGACTCAGACCAGACTCAGTAATAGCCAGATCTCAAAGTACGAACCGATCTTGTTGAGCACCGCCACACCGGGAGATGTACAAGACCGTGCCAGGAATCTTGAGCCTGACAGTATTACACTGAATAAAATATGATGGTGTAAACATGTCGGGAAAAAATTCTAAATATATGTTTGCACTGTTGTCATTTTCAATACCGTGCAATCATAAGTACCTCCTTACTCTGTCAGTAGCACAGGAATGTTGGACATCTATAAATTACAATTCCTTCCTATTTTGTAGGGCTTCACAGACACAACCTATAGAGAAATCACTAGTAATTTGTTTGGATCCCTTATTCGAGGAGGTCTGTGTATTTCCAGATTGCAAAAATCATTAATTGCCCAAGTTGCCACAGGTTTTGCAGTCAGAGATTTAAATAAAACAACCTAAGATTAAGGTAAGAAAGGGAACAAACTGAAAGACAAGAAGTGAGGTTACAGAGAAAACCATAAGTAAAATGTAATACTGCAGATGAGATCTAATTTAATATACTGATTTAAATTATGCTTCCATAAATTACGCACTTGGAAACACAACAAATTGCGGCAGTAAGTAAAGACTAAAAAAAAGCTGCTGCTGCAGTAGCTGCTTGTTTCCTTACCACCCATGGCTTTCCTCAACATCTGACATTCTACATGACAGTTTAATGTCACACATTAGATATATCACTCTTATAAGAACTAGTGCAAAAACACCACATACAATCACTGACACCAAGTGTACAGAAAGGCCGTTCAGTGTTCACACTGTTCACCTACACAATACTAGTGTAAATAGTAGTTTAAGGTCTTTTTATATAACAACAGCAAAATTAGCATTAAAAAGAGATTCACACACACACACACACACACACACACACACACACACACACACACACATTTTCAGAACCGCTTGCCCCATACGGGGTCACGGGGAACCGGAGCCTACCCGGTAACACAGGGCGTAAGGCCGAAAGGGGAGGGGGATATACCCAGGACAGGACGCCAGTCCGCCACAAGGCACCCCAAGCGGGACTCGAACCCCAGACCCACCGGAGAGCAGGACTGTGGTCCAACCCACTGCGCCACCGCGCCCCCTTAAAAAGAGATTCATTAAAATAGATTTGTGCAGAGGTGAGCCAAACTGGGAATAAATTGTTTCAATAGACTATTAGTAACCTTCAATTTTTTTTAAAAAGGAACAGTGACAACATTCTTATTAATTTTTCCTTGTACTGTAGTACATGTTATTGAATCATGCTAGAACTTATTGATTAGAAATGACCAGATCATATTTAAACAATTTAAAGCCGTGTTTAACACCATTACCCCAAAGATAGCCAATTTACAGCACCCTTGGGTGAAGTAATCTTGTAATTATGCTCTAATGCAAGTACTTAAACCTCATAAATTTGCCTTAAATACTTGTCACTTAGCCAATGATGCCATAAATTTTTCATTGCTATTAAAAATGGCACAAGATCCAGCAACGTGCTGCACTCCTATGATCAGTCCAAGAATAGCTGGAAATGAAAAATAAACAGGAAATCTGTGTGTCATTCTTTCACCTTTGAAGGTAATAAATATATATTGTGTTAAGTGCTTCTTAAATGGCAAGCACATTTGTACATATCATTTGCTGAAGGCTCTGTATCCAGAGTTGTGGGGTTTCATATTATATTAACACTTTTTTTGACAAAGCACTTAACTAGAATTGGTACAAGAATATCCAGATGTATAAAACATCCAAATGCATTAAACAACAAATTGCTTCTGACATCAAATGCTGGAATAATCCACTCAAAAATAATTTCATACTTGACAGTAATGAATTTCTTTTATTCTGTTTACTTCATTATATATTTTGAACTCTAGTTAAATATAATATAACAAACATCTATGACACTCATGGATAAGGGGTCACCTAAAGTTGATGACTCTGGGTCACTCATGATCTATAAGCATTTTAACATTTACTTGCATTTTCCATTAATAGCTATGGCCCTTGTTATATCTATTGCAATGTGTTAATCTAAAAAAAAAATCCCCAAGACAGTAAAACATTCCATTATGTTTTGTTATTCATATTGGTATTTTTGTGTAGTATTGTATTTTCTGGAATAATACTGCAAACATGAACTGAGCAAAATGGCTTGTGGTTTGTTAGCTTGTCATGTGCCATTTTTTAGAAAATACACGCTGAAAAATAAGCATGCCGTTTTCATATCAGAATGATGAGACTCAAAAATTACTGGAGAGAAATCTATCTATCTATTTATTCTTAAGATATGTTTGTGTTTCAGGTGTACTTTCCCATAAAGAAATGCATTTCAAGTGGTGCATTCCAAAGTGATGTCCTGCTAAATATAGCAGTGACAATGTCCGAATTTGACCATAGCAAGGTTGAAACTATATACATTTGTGCCGGAATCATTACTGACACCACTGGTACTAATTCAGTAACTTATACCTTATAGCTTATATCTTGAAGTAAATAGACATACTCATACTTGGTGAAGCAAAGGGTCTTGCACAAAAAATTGCTTTTGCATATGGATTTTGAAACCTGCACATATGTCTTATTGCATGCATAAAAAACAGTTTATATATTACATTTACTGACATGTCAACATGCTTTTTGCAGTCTGGGGGTGTCATGTGTTAGAAAAAGAAGAGGTATGTATGTCCCTTAATTTACATTTCTTTCTATCAGCAGTGTACAAAATCCTTTTATATAAAAGGATGTCTAGAGTAAGTCAGGGAAAATTAAGGATGTATACACTGGCTCCTCGAGCAGATCTTCAGAGACATCGACTGGAAGGGCGGCGTAAACATCAACGGCGAGCTACTGACCCACCTCCGTTTCGCTGACGATATCGTCCTCGTCGCCGAAACCACAGATCTACTTCAGACCATGCTAACCGAGCTAGACATCAGAAGCTCGAGAGTAGGCCTCAAAATGAACCGCATGAAGACCAAGTTCATGCGGTCAGATTACGCAACAAGGGGCTGAATAGTGGTTCAAGGCGATGAAATAGAGGAGGTGGAGGAATACGTCTACCTTGGACAAGAAGTAAATATGCGTCGAGACATGGAGAAGGAAATCTCGCGGAGAATAAGGGCCGGATGGAAAGCGTTTAACTCCATCAAGGATGTGCTCAAAGGAAAGTTGGATAAGACCACCCGCGCGAACCTCTTCAATGGCACAGTTTTACCTGCAATGTTATACGGCAGTGAAACTTGGGCCACCACGAAGAGAGAAGAGCAAAGGTTGGTAACTGCTCAAAGGGCGATGGAGAGATCTATGCTGGGAATATCACTAAGAGAACATATCCGGAGTGAGACGATCAGAGAGAAATCCGGCGTGAGGGACGTCATCAACGAGTACGAGAAGCAAAAGTTGAGATGGGCCGGACACGTTGCTCGGTTCACCGACAATCGGTGGACTCGCGCAATTGTCGAGTGGTATCCGCGTGAGCGGAAAAGGCCACTCGGAAGGCCTCCAAAACGATGGATTGACGACATAAGAAAAACGTTTGGAGCTACGTGGATGAGGAAGCCGCGATCCAGAGAGGAATGGGAAGCGTGCTGTGACCAGCGGAGTTGATTCGACGCCCGATAGTCTGGTCGGTCAAGACAATCAAGACGGTCAAGACACTGGCTCCTCAGGTTAAAAAGAACTTAGTTGTGAATATTTGGGGACATTCAAGTTTTTTATTATCAGTTACTTTTTTTTTTCATATGCTGCAGACCATATGTAGCATGATTTTACCTAATAGATATCAGTGAAATGCACTGTCACAAAACGGTACTATGGAACTGTTTGAATTGAGCTCTGTCTTTTTACAGCTTGTGTCCAGAGTTAATGAATGTTGGTGATCAATAACAAAATGACACAGTGCACGTTAATGTGATGCCTTTGTCAAGAATCAGAACTGAGTGTGACCCTATTTTCATTTTCCTCCAATTTAAAAAGTATTTATTTAAACATTTATGTGTTTACCTGTTTGTCTGTTTGTTTGGTTGGTTAACATTTGTTTTAAAAAAGAAAAAACAATTATGAACAGACAGTTTAAGAGTCAGTGTTTGCTGTTGAGTTGAAGATCAAAAGATCTTCATATGTGATCAGAATAATAGTCAGTGCTTGTGGAATTGAAAAACATGGGCAGAAATAAAAGGACAATGAGACAGGCTGGGCGCTGTATTATAATAAACATAATGACAGATAGCAAAAGAAACTCAAGTGAACTCAGATCAGCCTATTGATCAGTGCTCCAAAGAGGGTATCTTTGCAGAGGGAACTGACACAGGAAGAGCTGGCAGAGACAGACCTACCCTCCAGGAGATATGCATTTCACAGTTGATTGTATTATATTGGCTGGTTTGTGGCACAGATATATCTGATTACTGCAAACAAGGTCAGGAAGGTTCTGAAATAAATCGCTTTAAAAGGAATCAAATAATTTCTTCTTTCTTTTCTGTACACATCAAATGGATGAAAGTATAAGCACCTCAAAGAAAAAAAATCTGCTGTCAAACAGAATTAGAATTTGGAATGCATTGCAAACACCTGAAGGTATTTCATCTTAGAGCTGACCTCTGCGTCTGCTACATGTCACTTTCACAATTTCTACAATTTTTACAGGATCTATATATAAAATTTCCACAAGAAGCCAAAAAGAAAAGCATTGTGTGTATTAGTTTTGAACAAACCTCATGCCAACCAGATGACACCTACTGTAAACAATAACTACATGTGTAATTTTTTTTCAGTCAATACCTTAAACCTTTTAATGATCACTGCCAAATGCCTTTCCTGTTTTTCTTTTTAAATCTTTTAAAATTAAATAATAATTATTATTATTTTTATCTAGCCATCCATCATCAACAACCACTTATCCTGGGGAGCCAGAGCCTTACCCAGCAACACAGGGTGCAATGCCAGGGGGAGGGGACACATTCTGTCACTAGTCATCCCAAGCAGGGTTAGAACCCCAAACCTGCCACAAAGGGGGCACTGGCTGAACCTGCCAAGCCCATTATTATTATTATTATTATTTGTGTCTTGTGTTGCCAGGTTAGGCACCAGCTCATTGCGTCCCTGCTCGGTACAAGTGTTTACTTATTTCCATATGTGCTTAATTTTAAAAAAGAAGAAGAAGAAGAAGAAGAAGAAGAAGAAGAAGAAGAAGAAGAAGAAGAAGAAGAATTCTTGATACCACAAGGACTTGTTTATAGTTCTCATTTCCTTTTCACAGAGGTAGGGTACAACAACAGCTTTACTACAGCTTTTCAGTGAAGGACTGAATAAATAGCTAACTTCTAATACACACTGAAGATTTTGAAATGGATATAGCTGATAGTTTCCATAATACTGCAGATGAATCAGAACACATAAACATTCCTGTGAATTTTCACTCTTCCAGTTCATTACGACATACTGTAATATCTAACATTCTTATTCACTTATGTTGCTTCTTGGATTTAGAGAAAAGAAAGATAAAATATTAAGTTTATTTATTTACCTATTACAGGGTTTCCATATGTAAGAGCATACTAAGAGAACACAACAAACCACCCCTTTCCACTAAAAAAAGGATTTATTTGTTATTTTATTGAAGAATGTATATTGTTTGCTTCAACTTCAGATCTTTTACAATGCATGTATATTATAAGTGTAATTAACACACTTACATGTTAACCTGAAAGGGCTATACATGTTGATATTAATAACTGCAGAAATCATATTACCCCATGTCTGTGCAGCTGTTGTTGGGAAATATTTTTTTTTTTTTTTTTAACTCATACTCGTTTCTCAGTGTGCAATACAGATTTTGGGTGTTGTAAGCCTTTTAATTTTCTAAGCAAGCCTAGTAATTTTAAGGGCATCTTGGTCATTCTTGGCAATATGGCCCAGGCAACACAAAATGTCCCTGTAATATACTGTATAGTAACAAGGTGAAATGGCTGGATTTCTCCCATAACATTGAATTTCTCCCATTAAACTTGCAGATGCATCCACACACACACACACACACACACTCACAAACACAAAATTACTCTCACACAATCGTATAATGTGGGCAGTAGAACACCAGGCACTGAATCCTTACAGAAACTTAAAATGCAGAGGACACTATGATAATTATGCATAATGATTATGTGTAAATGAAGAACTGCGTTCAGCTGTGTTGACAATAACGCAGCTTTTTGAAAAATTATAAAACTGTTGGTAAGTTTAATTTTTTTTTCCAAATGCTCTCCATATTGTTGCAGTTAACTCGAACTGAAGTGCTGCACACTTTTATGATGAATTGTAAACACATTAAAAAATAATGTGTTTACATTTAAAGAACGGTTTGTATACTGTGTGTGTATAAATATTTTCAAAGCACAAATTTAAGGCGAAATTTTAATACATAGGAAAAATTTAAATACAATGAAAAATAAGACCCTGAAGCACCATTCCTAAGCCTTGAGGCTCTGACAGTGCAAGAAGCAAGTTTTATCAAGGCCACAGTTCCCCTAAAAGGTTTTGTTCTCTATACCTTGAAATCCCTCAAGGCCTCTGCCAAGAAATTGCAGCCGAACTGTAATTATAATTGCTAGCTGTCAATGCTAACATAAGAGCTACTCCTAGTCTTTTAGGACATTTCTTTGTTACTGGGAAGCAGAATTCGGAATTCTATGCCACTTGAGGACCACAGCCAACAAATACGTCTCTGCACTTTCAATCGAAATCTGCTAGGGCTTTAATGGTTGACATTGTTCAAATGAAAACCACTTACATCATACTGACATAGTTAAAATGAAAAGTTACATTTGTAATAAATCCTTCAAATCACAATACATTTTGTCAGTCTAAATGCGTCTGAATTTTTGTATGTTTGTGTGTTTGCTTGTTTAGCTGATGCCTTTGTTCGAATCTTTTGTTGTTAGTTTACAGCAGTTTTTTGGGCACTGAAAACAATCTGGTAAAATATTTTAAATACCTTAATATTAGCAAATTCCACTTATTTGACAGTAAGATTAGCCCAGCAAACTAGGCTTGGCTTTAACCCAGTGCATATTTCTGCCCCACAGTGCCCAACCATGGTTTAATTTTAATCTCTTCATTTGTTTGGAGCGTATTATTTTAGCATTTCGATGTGGACTTTTGGATGTGTTTGCATCAGGAAAACCCCAACAAATTAGAATTAAGTTATAAATGAATTCAATAAATTCACATGAATACAGAAATGAATTCAAAATACTAAAGCTGCATTCATTTTCTCCCACATTTTAAAACCATCTGCATAAATATCAGATGAGAATGAAGTCTAGTTAATGCTCTCTTCATTAACATGCTTTACTCTCTCACAAAAAAGTTATGTTAATTTTTAAATTAGGGTGATTACACTCCCATAGGAGGCACCTAATAGATGCCAAATAAAAAGTTTTAATTTTGCTGTACTCTTTACAGTAAGTTAAATTTTGTTTGTTTTACATTCCTTCATTCGGTTCCAAAAGGTTTTTTTTTTTTTTTCCCTCCCATTATATGCCGGACTTAATGGTTGCTTAACCATCCCACTTGTTTGTTCCACTTGCTGTAACATAATATTCCTGTCTTTAGTTCAGAGGAATGGTTAAACATTGTTAAATGTGTATCAGGAAATGTGATTCTTTCCCTTGTGCATTTCATCCTCATACCTGCGTATGCTTCTTTTTTAATCAAATTTAAAACCATCATTTATCATAACAATGAGCCATAAACACTAAAATAAATGTGTAAATGTTTTAAAGAAAGTGCTAAAATATTTTTGAAAAGCTAAGAAAAACCTTACAATCTGCCTATTATCAACAGCTGCTTGTTCAGTGCAGAGTCACGGTTGTTTACCCCAGAAAAATTGAACATGCATTGAAAAAGTACAGCTTGGATGGGACATCAGTCCTTCACAGGACCATCACATACACTCAATGTAAATATTTAATAAATTTAAATAAATGTAAATGTAAATAAATAAATGTAAATATTTAGTGTCCGCAATATGGCTTAAAAATTTTGGGACTGCGGGACGAAACAGAGGTGCCAGAAGGAAGCCCAGAACGGACAGAATAAACAAACTCTACGTAGACTGACCCAACAGCTGTGAGACACCAGCATTACTCCCTCTGTCTTTGTGCCATGCATTGGAAAGCCTTAGTTCAAAACTTATGTCATGATACATTTTGAATTCTCTTGAAATGCAGCATCATTGATAATGTTCTTTTTGGTGACTGGATGTACTATTAATTTATTGCTCATGATACTGCTGAAATACATTACATTTATCAGACACGTTTTCTCCAAAGCAACCTCCAACAAACTCTATGTAGTGTTATCAGCTGACACACCTTATTCACCAAGGTGACTTACTCTGCTAGATACACTATTTACAATGGGTCACTCATCTATACATCAGTGCAACACAGTCTCTCTGTCAGTCGCACACTATGGGTGAACCTGCACAGCAAGTCTTTGGACTGCGGGAGGAAACCAGAGCACCCAGAGGAAACCCACACAGACTGAGCAGGGATTGAACTCATGTTCTCACACCATCCAAGTGCTGTGAGACAGCCGTGCTACTCACTGTGCCACCCCTGAAATAGTTCAACATCCAGAGGTTACAAATGCAGATTTTCATGGACACACTATGCTTATTATCCAGTGTAAGTCTGTAACGCAAACTTCGCAAACTTCTAATTGTCTTGGAATCAAAAATTAACAATTTCATATTAGTATCAGAGATGCCATCTTATAACTTTTAATTCTAGTGCTACTACAAATATCTGATTGTACATATCAGAATTTCAGATCTACGAATCCTAATTCCCGAAGCAAACACGTGATATATACAGTCCTCTGAAGTGTTAAAAGCTGATTTAGCTAACATTACTTTCGAAATTTTGTCTCAGTGGACCAGTATACATGTTTTGTTTTCTTTTTTCAAGTTAAAAACAGAAGGGAAATTAAAGGAATATGCACTGCAAAAAAAAAATAAAAAATCACAGTTGCATGTAGCTCATAAGTCTTGGATATAATATATATCCATAAACATGAACACATATGACTTTAGACTTTTGTAACTGAACATTTGTTTTCACTGATTCCAAGTTGAATTACATATACACTTGTTGTGTACTGTTCATATGGATAAGAAAATATTTTTCCTCAGTAAAATCATTAGTTATTTGTATTCCAGTTGGTTCTTCTCTCGGTAGTCCAGTTATAATTTATGCATTATTCATCTTTTATAATTGCTTTCTAAATAGGAATCTCCATGAGCTGCTATAACAGGATATATGTATATGACTAACTTTTACAGATCTAAATAACAGACCTCCAATTAGAAGGGGGGTTTCAAAATTGTTTATTTGTAGTGAAGCATTCAGCTGAAATTTATATAAAAAGGACAGCCAAATATTACATTGTAAGGGTAAACATATCAAGTCAAGTGGGTTTCACTTGGGTCAAACATATGGGTTGTTTAAAAAAGATATTTATCCCAGCCTTGAAATAACAAAAACACTTTTCAGTCACATGGTCTCCTTAGTATGTTTTCTTTCCTATATATTTAAAAAGAAGATAATTGGTTTCACCACGTTGTTTTACATTCATTTTTCTGTGGTTTTTCCAGATTGGACTGGCAGGTGTTCTCCCTCACAGAAGCTTTTCTCATCATTTGAAAAGCCACAGAAATGAGAAAGAATTAATTAAACAGTACAGCAGATGTTGCTTCAGGTAAGTTAAACTGATTTTAGCAGATTGTTAAAGGATCTCGCAGACCAGAAAGCTAGTTTTCCCTCCAAACAGTCCTTGCATCATGTAGAAGTACAAAATGCACAGATCAGGTTTCTAATTCAAACATTTTACAAGTGTCATTATTGAATTAAATTACATTATGAGAATTAATTTTTGGCCATTTGAAAAACAATTGCAACATACTGTATCTAAGTGACATATATATATATTTTTTCAATTTATTATTGTTATTATTATTATTATTATTATTATTATTATTATTATTATTATTATTATTATACAAACCTAGATGGTATAGACTCGATGCAGTCAAGAGACGCGGTAAACACAAGATTTATAACCCTGCTGCCAGCATAACACGGCATACTGTTTTACATTAAACTTTGTTTTTTCAGCTCCATTATAATCTTACGGGACCCCCTATATGGGGTCAGTCGTTAATCGAAATGTTGTTAAGAGGCGTTAAGCACACTCTATGGTGTTCGCTCAACAACGACTGGTTTCAAAAAACGTATCCCCGTCATTTTTTTTAGGCAGCACATACGCTGTACACACACACACACACACACACACACACACACACACACACATACATATATATGCTATAGGCTGTGATATCAATATCATAGATACAGTTGTTGATATCAGAATAAACTGACCTCTGTCCTCAAATGATACTAAGTCCTAAGTCCTATACTTTCAGTCCTTAAATGATACTAACTTGCTACAGGCTGCACATGAAATATTAAAGAAGTGGACCTTTATCTATAAAGTAACTGCTAAATCTGTGTGTCAAAATTTTCATTTAATTAAGATGTAATGAAATTACAGAAAAGGCAGTTGTTGGTATGGTTTGTTATTGCAAACTTATACACCATGATTTTGAGTTCAGTACATTCTTGAAACCCACTGGTCTTTTCCAAGTTTGTGTTTTGTCATTGTTTGATAAATATAACTGTGGATTTGATATTTCCAGAGGATTAGGGAGAGGACAGAATGGAATTAGACAGATCTATTCACATCCTTCAGTAGCCTTCTTAAATCAATAAGGTCTAGTTATGCAGTCTCCTCTCTCAGGGCATCTGTCAGACTTTTGAAATAGATCTACTTATATCAAGAAACACCTCAGAGACTGCCGCTTAATCACCTTCGCTAAGGAATGACCAAAAATTAGTTTCTATCTGTTTGCTATTGAACAAAGGAAAATACTGCTGGTATAAAACCCAGCAACCAGGAAACAACCAGTTCTGCTGGGCAGATAAAAGCAGAAAAGTAAATCAGTTGATCAATATGCAGGTTGAAGGCAAACTTTAAATGTCTGAAGCACAAAAACACAAATGAACGAACAAAAAATGAATAGTATGTACTATTTAGTTGACACCTTCTTCAGCTAGTGTGACTTGCAATGGTAGACACATTACCTACAGTTAACCACTCAGTTAAACACCAGAGTAATGCAACGCACTCTCACACAAATCCTCCGGGCACAGAAGAGTCAGCAATCCATCTGAAACACATGTCTTTGGACCGCATAAGGAAAGCAGAGCACCACCCACGCAAACAAAGTGAGAACATGCAAACTTTGCACAGATTGAGCAGAAAACAAACCCACGTTCTCTCAGACCATTTAAGCACTGCGAGACAACAGTACTATTCACTGTTCCGTTTTTTTTTTTTTTAAATCAGAACTGTTTCTTAAAAAGGTGTTCTCAAGCCAGCTGAGAGATATAATCTCTCCAACATGTCCAAGCCTGCCGGTCTTGTGATTCTCTTGGATGTGCCAGGTATAACTCCAGTAGGAGCTGATCGGGGGCATTCTTATGACATGCCCAAATGACCTCAGCTGACTTCAGTGACAGCACTCCTATGGTCTACCAGAGCAATGAGCCCCTTCTGTTATCATGTGCTGTAAGTCATGCAATCTTGTAGAGAAATCTCAGTTCATCTGCTTGCATTCGGGATCTTGTTCTTGTGCTAATTACTCGAAACTCATGATAACAGGTAGGGATATGGCCATAGACTGAGTAGAAAATTGAGAGTATGGTCTGACGACTTGGCTACCACTTCATCACAGCAAATTACTACAATACCCTTGGAACTGATGACTCTGCAGCAAACCACCCTTGAATATTCTGTTCCTTTCTTACATCAGTCATGAAAAAGACCCCAAGACACTTGAACTTATCCACAAGAGGAAGTTGCTCATTCCTCACCTGTAGACAGCAACCTAGATTTTTGTGGGTGAGTCAGACTTAGAGGTGCTGAGTTTCATGCCAGCTGAATCGTACTCAGCAGCAACTGTTCAAGTGCACAGTGAGCTTACAGTAAGTTGAGGTCAAAAGGACAACATCATCTGCAAACAGCAAAGATGCCACTCTAAGACCCCCAACTGGATACCATCAGAGCCATAGCTGTGTCTTAATATCCTGTCCCTGAAAATCACAAACAGGAGTGGAGACAAAATACAACCCTGGTGGAGTCCGATACCAACACTGAAAGACTTAAACTTAATGCCAAGAATACAGATACTGTATAACTCACAACGCGCTAGGATTTTTGGCACTTCCAGGCAAGAATCAATCCAGTACCACTTAGACTCTAAATTAATAAAAATACACATACATATTGCACAGAAAATTATTTTTTATTTTTGATATAGACACATACGATCATAGAGAAGATAAGTTTTGAATAATTTATAAATTTGAATTTATAAACAAGTTACTTATGTAATCAATAAATATTAACATATTAACATTAGATATGCATATAAGAGAAATGTATACTTTAACAATCCAAAAGCAGACTGAGAATTAAATTTATCTTCAAGGCTGAAGTATGTTAAGGGAACAAACAGATATACAATTTATGGTGTGCACTGAGAGTTTCACAGAAAATGATCTACAAAGATGTAACATTTCAAACACACAGGGGGGTAAGGCATTATTTACATAAGGTGGAATGTTTTCAGTTTTCTAATAGAACTGTTTTAAGTAATCAAAGTTAAGTACACACACACACAGTTTCAGAACCGCTTGTCCCATACAGGGTCACGGGGAACCGGAGCCTACCCGGCAACACAGGGCGTAGGGCCAGAGGGGGAGGGGACACACCCAGGACGGGACGCCAGTCCATCGCAAGGCACCCCAAGCGGGACTTGAACCCCAGACCCACCGGAGAGGAGGACTGCAGTCCAACCCACTGCACCACCGCACCCCCAAAGTTAAGTAACTTTTTTAAATTTAAGTGCTTTTTGGTTAGTTATTTGAGCTCAGTTCCTTCAAGACAGTTGAGATGCCGGTTCACTTCAAAAGACAACCTTTGGAAAGCAATGGCCAGACTGCATCTGTGGTCAAATCACTTAAGTTTCTAGGGACCACCATTATCAACACCATTAAAGTGGGACATCATGAACATCAAGAAAGCCCAACTGAGACTGTGTTTCCTATGGCAGCTCTGGATGCTCAGTATCTCAAAACACATCATGATGAACTTTTCTGTGATCATCACTGATAGTGTCTTGATCACCTGCATCACTAGCTGGTTTCCCCCTGCCTCAAAACTTTCCAAGACCAAGTTAAAGTGAGTAGTCTGTTCCACTGAGAAGATCATTGGTTGTGAACTACCATCAGTGAAAGCCTTGTTCACCATCAGGGTGAAGAAGAGAGTTGGCAAGATTGCTGTGGATCCCATCAATCCCAGCAGTCATCTCATCACTAAACTGCCATCACAGAGGCGATACAAGTCCATCACTGTTCAGACTTCACATCGTCTCCACAGCTTCTACCCTGAAGCCATCAGTCTCCTCAATGAAACCAACTAGATGCGCACCCCCCTACCGCTTCAAGTCATGTCCTGAGTCTTGTCTATATTTACACTCCACTGCTTAACTGCACTCCTATTTGTACACTGCCATCATCTCCACACTGCTTGCTATTGTACTATTGTATATTATTTGTACTGCTCTTTGGGTCTGCAGTCTGATTCTTTATTCTTTACTTACATATGGTGACTCTTTTCTGTATTGCTGTGGTTTTGTATAGTTATATAATATTTCGTGTTTGGCATTAAATGACAACCAATTCCAGTATTTTATATACTGACAATAAAGAGTTCTGAGTCTGAGTTTATTGTCAAGAAAGATGTTTTTATAAGTTTTTCCAAGATTACAATTTATTTTTCAGTTTTAGTAGCGAAATTTCGTACCCAGACATTTCATTCGTAATTAGGACATTAAATAGGACAAAAAATTACAAAACCAATGGATAAAATGTGCCATTGGGCCCCATTTTCCAGCATTACCTTCCATAGCCCATGCCAAGGAACATTGTCATTTGAAAGGCCCAAAAAATACATTTAAACTTGGCTAGCATAACACCATGTTCCCTCAGATATCTGTGGCAAAAAAAGCTAGTCCATTGTTTGATTTCAAGGTTTAAATCTACATTTTTCACCTGAATTTGAGGCTTGACAATCAGGCAGAGTCCCCTTTCAGTTCCCTAACACAGACTTTGCCAGAATGACTGACAATTCAGAGTGTGATCCCATCTGATTGTAAAATAGCCTCCTGTCTAGAGAGATCAGAGCCGTTGTTTCCCAATCCAACTCTGAAGACTCATGAAGTAGAGAGCCCAATGAAGAATCATAAATAATGCTGTCCTGACACTGTCCAGTGCGTTTAACATTTCCAGGCTAGATATTATCCACCCCTGCAGTCTTACGACAATGGAAGTCTCTCACAGCCAAAGTAACTACAGAAACAATGATAGGTTTTAATCTACTGAAGGGTTGCCTCCAGTCTACCAGGCTGAGGAGTTCTTTCAAAGTGTTCCTTCCACCACTGAACAGTTACCCCAAGTTGTCAGCACTCCACTGTTGCATTGCACAACTTGTACAGGGTCACACCTTCCCCTTCTATGGCGCCAAAAGGTTTGCCTGAATAACTTCAAGAACACTTGAGAAGCCTTCTTTATAGCCACTCCAAACCCCTCCCAAACTTGAGATTCTGTATCTCTCCTGGCATGCCAGTAACTCTTAGAGCAATCAGGCAACCCTCCCCCCCACCCACCCAAAACATTGCATAGAGAGCCTCCTTCTTCAGCTGAATAGCTTACTTCACTGCTGATGTCCTGTAACGGGTCCTAGGTTTTCCACTGTGACACCACCTGCCCTTAATCCACAACTTCTAGCAACTGTATGCACAACTGAGGTTCTTAATATGGCCCATTCTGACTCCATGCCCCTGTTGTCTCTTGGGGACAAATCATTCTCTCAGAGGAAAGATTTAAATTGATCTTGCACTCAGCTGTCCACCAGTAGTTCCCAGAAAATCCTAGTAGAGTATTAGAGTCTCCCAGGTCTTTCCAGCTGGTACCTAATACGTCAAATCCGGTTCACCAGGTGGTGATCAGTTGACAGGTCTGGCCCTCTGACAGGATGACAAAGTCAATCACCATCAACAAAAAAACTCAATGAAAAAGTTTTTTCTTTATCTGAAGAAGTGGCATCTGACTGGCATAAGGGTTAAAGAGGCCTTTTGGTTGTCTCCAGTCTGGAAAAATCCGCAAGATTTATGTCTTCATCATCTGTAGATTTAAACCATGCAATGGAAAAATAGGATTTCTCTGAAAATTGAATATGGCAGAAAATTTGAAAAATTAACTGTTGACTCTTTGTTCTTAGTGCACAATCTTGGCTATGTTGTGGCTAAACAGTTAAGTGTTACCCACTATTCTTCACTTCACACAGTGGTCAAGCACTCCCTTCTATAGCGGTATGTTGTGAATGTTTTTAATGAATAATATACAGGGAGGACTAACAACAGGGTAATTATAGGATAATGAATGCACCTGCATTTTGCAACATAGTCACAGCATCAGCAAAATATGGAGTTGAGAAAAACACTGGTGCTTTCCTACTAATAACAGCCAAACTTTTGTCTTCTAATGAGACAAAACTACAGCACACTCCATCAGAAAACTTTACTGAACTCAAAATAATATATTCAAAACAAGTAAATGAATGAAAATATGAATAAAAATTAAGAAACCATTCAATAATTGTGATCAGATGAAGCAATATGTATGTTGTGTTGCAGTTTTTAAGAAGTTAATTCACATATAACATAGAATCAAAATATGTTTGGGAAAATATACAAAAACATATAAGCCTATATTGAGCACTGCTAAACATATTTTAATTAGGAATTATGAATTTGCTCTAATTATTCTGTTCTTCTGATTTTTCTGCAATTTGTAACCTCATCTCTTCATTTTATTAGGTAATGGTAGGTATATGCTGTCAGTATTGCATTTATAAGTGCGAAGGTTGGCAGATAGCTACGTAGTTAAATATTTCTCTAGTCTCACCTCAAAAAAAGTCTTGTTGTAAACCCAAAATTAGATTTTTTATCACTCTGTAGAACACTTAATATGTATTGGTTCTTCTGCATATTTTCCTCTTCACTGATCCTTATTTAATTGAATTTTGGCTGCTGGCAAAAAATACAGCAAATCAATTTGGAGAAAATGTTTGAAAGCTATCTGACTCAAGTACAAGAAAACTTAATGTTTATGTAATATTAACCTTTAAGCTTCTGAGACTCCATTAACCTGTGTTCAGCAGTCAGAATACATTTAACAAGTGAATTGATTGTTTTTAAGTCAGTATGCCCATTAGTATAGTGTGGATACCTTAGCTGAAAGTCTCCGGAGTATGGTACATAAAGAAGATAGTTTACATAGTTTGAGAAACTTCAAATCATCAGGGAAGAAGGAACAAATAATGAAATTAAGATGTTTGAACTAACTGGAATTAGTTCAAACTAAATTACAGGTAGCATTGTTTTAAACACACTTTTCTTCAGTTCTTGTCTCATCAATTTTTTAATATCCAAACAAATTTTCAGATTGTATTCGGGTCACTTTAAAAGGTTTTATGACTTTGTAGTTTTAAAATTCTGGACTTGCGATCAAGTAAGCCAACTTAATTTGGTCTCAAACATGTCTGATGAGTTTACAGCAGTTATTGCTGTGGCATCTGACCGACTAACGTAAAGGCCGGCTTTGGTGTTAACACTAATGATCAGGACTTCTGACTTTGATTCAATTTGGAGCAAAATAACTGCTAATGAGGCTATGAGGAATGCAATCGGAGGATGAGAATGTGCGGTAATTTAACGTGGAATGAATGAATGTGGCAGTGTGGTGCAAAACCTGCCAACGGGAGATTTGTGCGGTGTCACACAGAGCAGGGAAAATAGGCACATTTTAATCTCCCATCTGTTGCATTAAGGTTTTCTGCTTGTCCACAGGTGTGTGATTGTAGCTGTGCTTTATGCAGTAACAGAATGTACTGTAATCATCACATTCAGCATGAGCAATTTTACTGTGCTGCAGTTAGTACTGTCCATTACATACCTTTAGATTCCCACCTTTGGTCCTTGTCTTTTTGCTCCATCTTATATGTTTCAATCACATTAAACATAATAGTGCACACTGCATGCAAGTATCTGCTCCTGCTTTGCACAGGCATATTCCTTCCTTCAGTCATAATCACTTGTTAATAGACTTGAAAAGGTACGAAAGGTAGAAGAGATTTAAACCATATTCACAGCGGACTCAGAGAAGTGAAGTCAAGAGAAGCTTCTGCAAGAGCAGAACACATTTACAGTTCAGTCCCCATATTTAGTTCAGGCTGAAGTATCCTGTGAAGAAGACTCCAAACTCCATCGTCAGTTTTCTAAAAAACTGATATTGTCAGCTTTCTCCTGATGCATGGTTTCTGACTGTCCCTGGCAAACTTGTCAGCTTTGTCTTACTCATTGTCATTCAGACAGGGTAAATAAGTACATTCCACCTATCGCCCACAATTGTACAACACTTCAGAATATGCCTTGAAAATGGCAGCAACACAACAATAAGAAGTGACTCATGAATCATACCTTTTATTAAATTTATGATACTCATGTGCAATGACATTTCTGAGACGTGGGCCTGCAAACGTTTTATCAGTTACCTTAAATTCTCTTTTTGTGTTTTACAGTTACTCCTGCAGCAAATATCTTTCTGTGTCTTGGATTAAGTTGATTTAACAAGCAGATTTTTGCCTCTGCTGTTGAAAAGACAATGAATAAAAATGCTAGTCTAGTTGTTATTGAGTCACTTTTGACCTTTTGTTTAATGAGGAATATTTTAAGGGCACTTAGTTATAAACCATAATGTTTTAGACTTTCTTATGTAACAAAAGCAGTTTGTTGTGCAAAATCGAGGGTGCTTTTTAGAGCTGACAGTTTCCATTTGAGGCTCATTTTGTTGATAAGCAGTCTCTTCTCTTGAAGTCATACTCATCATTCTGATTCTCACTTTTGAAGAGAAGGAAAATTCTGAGCAGAAGGAAAATCTTATTTCCTACCCCTTTTCTCTTGTCTATGTGATATAAAATTATAGGTTTTACAGCTTCTTTTACCTCCATTAATGTCCATATATCACAACCTTTCCCTGTATCCTAGCAACAAGCACAACCAGGTCTGTGGGGAAAAAAAAAAAAAAATCTGACAGGGCATTTTGCTTCTTTTGAACATTAATGAAAAAGATTACTTCAGATGAAATATCTCCAGTACAGAGTGAAACACATCGAATGATAGCAAGGCCAGTGACAAGGTACAGTTTTATCTTTTGCCGTGTTTGCAGCAGCTATCTGTGATGCAATCATACAACATATTACCGGAGAAAATAAAACAAAACAAAGAAAAAAAACAGTAGTAAGACAACTATAACAGTATTATTATTATTGTTATTGTTATTACTATTATTATTATTTACTTTGACTGTTTTCATCTAGAGCTTAAGAAATGGCTGACAGGTTAAAAAAGTATGGCAATGGCGCATGCAATAGATTTCACATTTCAGAATGCACATACAACCTATCTTCAAAAAAGTTTTTTTTTTTTTTTAGAACTTTACTTTCCATACTAATTTAGTGGAATTGCTGTTTTTCATTCCCTATGAAAGCATTTGTATTTTTTATATGGCTTATGATACATAATTTATAGATTTTTAATACGTATACATGCAGTATATACTAAGACGGATTTCACTTTAAAACAAAATGTTAAGCGCACTTCTCTAAATCATAAAACATGTGACAAAAGTTTCTCAGCCAGAAGAAGACATGCTCATATTGAAATGTAGTGCTGGTGCAGCAATTCTCTTTAAGTCAACAACAGTGAAGACCGGGATCCATCATTCTGAGTCCAGTTGTCCAGTCAGTGCTTTGAAGCTGTATAAACACTATGTAAATGCAAAAGAATAGCACAGCTAGCACAGGAAGTTCATGCTTTAAAACTTAATGAGACACAACTTGATGATGTGATGAATAATAAAACATGTTGGCCATAACAGGACCTCTGGACAAAGGAATGAAAGGCCTGTGACACTCTATCCCTTTGATTATTCTTCTTCTTCCCCGTCCTCTTCTTGTACCAACATGCAGGTGGAGACGTACATAGAGACAGAGCTCAAGGTCAAACGATTACAATTTATCACAGGTATGATCAGATAGCACCTTCTAATAAGTTCCAAAAGGGTACCAGGATATTCCAGAATTCCGTAGAATCGTCATGCAGATAATATATCAATTTTTCAGGTCACGGAAATTTAAACACTTTAGTCATCCACTTTTTTACAGAGGGAACGTCTTTTGTACATCACAGTATTAAAATTACTATCTAAACCACATTTAAAATTTCCAGCCAGGGGACCAAATACTTTGAAGCATTGGATAAAAAATAACATATGGGACATGAGCTGTGGAGAGTTCACATTTGGGGCATAAACATGCTGAAGTGTGATATGCTTTCTAAAAAGAGAGTCAGATCTTAAAACAAGCCTACCCCCTGAGTCCTGTTGTTAATAATCAAATATGAAAGAGGTATTATTGTTAATCAGAAAAAAGTACTCCTTTAGAGCCAAGCATTTTTTTTAACTGTACATATTTTCTTAGTAATTTATCTTTTATTGAAATTATTAGTAGTACGACAGAATGCGAGAGTAGACACTCCTTATAAAGCTACAGTCCTGGTTTTCCATAAATTCTTTTTCAGTTGTGTTGCAGGATGAAGATAGGAAAGTTAAGTCATTAAAAATGTTTATAACGTCGCAAAATGTGAAGGTTAGGGAGTGGTTTTCCACGTTACGTATTCTGTACAAGAGCTGGTCTTGGCATGAATGTTTTTCTTCGCATTATTTAGACAGACCATAAAAATTTAATTCCTTCTTCCTTTTGTGACATAGATCACACTGCAGCTGTGAGCTCTGCTCAACTATTGATACTTGCAGCCTCTCTGTCACTGATGTTTGCCAGGGCATTGAGTTTCACAGTTGTTTCACTTTATTTATTTATTTATTGTCTCCCCCAGAGAATGTTCGCTCATGATACTTCTGCACAGAACTCAGATGTCTGTGCTTCTAACTGATCCTGTTTTGTCTGTGGTTTGTTTCCAAAATTTCCAGTGGCTAGTCCAGGTCTTAGCTCTTCAAGGTTACATTTCTTCTATGTTTCATTTTACAGTCCTGCTTCTTATATGTCATGTCTTACATTGTCAGAGACACATCTTCCCTTGCTATAAACATTTATCTACACAGACATGCAGTTCTTTTACAAATGTTATTACAGGATGGCTTCATGCATCAAAGTTATAGGAAAGTTACCCTTTTCTGTTATTAAATAATATTTGAATCACAACTAAAACATGCAGTTGAAAATAATGGTTTTTGTTATACTACGTATTCTGTATTTAATATATTTTGAATGTGAAAAGATTATATTATTTGCCAAGAAGTGTCATGGTGTCCTTGGCTCAGTAATTCAATTAAATTTCTTAAGTTGTGCTAATATATAACTATTAAAGCAGATTATTCTAATTTAACATTAATAGGAGCATCAAATTTAACATGACCTATCAATCTTTCAAGGTAATTGTTCCTTGTGGGAAAAAAAAAAAATGTAGTAGAATGTGCAGCATGGACTGGCATGACCTAAGTATAGCACTTTGGTGATTTAAGAATGTATAGATCTTTCTTTGAATCTGTACTCAAAATATTCAAACTAAAATTGTGTGTAATTTTATTAATATTACAGTTCCAGGTGTTGGGAGAAGGCAAACATATTGTCAGTGAGAAAAAAAAAAATGGGTTCAATGCACACTACAGCAATAACCATGGACTGCAGCTCCATCAAGCTACAATCATTAAGTTACAGACATAAAAAATTCAGCAGCACTTCAGCAAAGTCAAAGACCTTCAGAGTGGTACATCAGCAACCTATGAAACACTGAAGAAAAGAAGGCAACAAAACAACACTCACCCAAACGAAGGAAATGTGGGGCTAAACTTTAGACAGACAGATGCACCCATTCCTGGCAGGGTAAACATCAGTAAATGCAATTACTGAACAGCACCCGAGGGGCAAACATTGGCTGAAAAAAGGCAACTACTGAAGACCCAAGCAGTTCATGTTTGTTTTACATTATGGTCCTTCAAGAGATTTTCCTCATATACTTCCATTAAAAAGTATGATCTAATTATGCAAAATCTCATTTGATAAAGTCTTGAAATCTTATTTGATAATGTCTTTAAATCCAGTAAACATCTGACTTTGCACATTTTGATCCGAATGTGCTTTTTTTCTCATGGAAGAATGAAACAAGATACAAGCATTTGATTTTTGCCACTCGTGTGAATCAATAGATACACAGACCAATGAAATTTAATATCCCATCATCCTTTTGTGACACATAAGAGCATATCCAAAACTGGCTGATGATTTCAAAGTTAAATACTAATTGGTGAGATAATATATAACATTATTTTATATTCATATAACATTTTTACATGTTTCCTGTTATTATACTTTTATTAATGTTATTTTTTTTTTTCAGTACTGAATCTACAGGGATATTTTTTCTCAAACTTTGGTCAATGGAATGTCTGGCCCTTGCAATCTCTTATAAGCCAAAAAAAGACAATGACGTGTGCTCATAACGGAAAAAAATATATATATATTCTTAATTACAATGTTTTTTCAAACACAACATTCAGATAAATTTTGGCAAGTGTACTCAAACTTTTGAGTGAAGTGTTTGTTGCTGAACAATGGAACAATGACAGTAACTTTTCCAGCAACTTGTCTTTAGAGGCAATATGTACCTCCCCTCATATATTTTTTTCATCAAAATCATCAAAAGAACAAGAGAAGAGAGATTTGAATATAAAATTGACTAGTGCAGTAATAGTTGCTTTGATCAAAATACTAAGCCATATTTGGTTAAAAAAAAAAAAAATCTGAAAGCTGATGACTCTTTGCCCGTTGACTGGGTCTTCCTCTATATTTTTCATTTGCAGTGTTGATTCAAGACTTCAAAACATTCTCAGTGCGGGTCATTTTCAACGATAATTGCTTATGGTAGCACGTAATTGGTTTAAATAGCACTTTTGCAGAACACAATCTGTTAGTGACACTGTTATTGTATAGCAGAGCAAACTTGTTTTTGCAGGGTCATACATTTTAATTAATCCTGACCTCCTGTTGTGCTTTGATACACCTCAATGAATGTATATTCATCTAATCAGCTTGTCTTTCACCTGACCCTTAGTTTCAAATATGGTGTTACATTTTCTGCTATTTGTTAAAACCTCCATATCTCAATTCCACACAGTGAAACATTCATTTTAATATCTGAATATTTTCCATCAGCTTTTCTCGCATATTTCCTATTCTCTGGAGGTCATGAGACTGTTTCATCCAAACATCCACATTATATATCGTCTTGCTGTAAATTTTCTAGACCATTTTTTTCATTAATATCACACATTTTGCAATGCACTTTTCATGCTCTCCTTGTGTTTACATGAGGTTCCTCCCACAGTGCAAATACATGTAAAATTAAATTGCAACTCTAATTCTCCTACAGTTTGTGCTTGTGCAAGTGTGCTACACTCATCCAAAAGCCCACATAATGTACAGGGTTACTACTGCAAATGTACTAATTTTATTTATTTATATGACAATCTTTCAATGCACCATGACCCATCATCAGTGATATATCCTTGAGTCACTGGGTGTTTTAGGTCTTTCACCTCTCCTCCCCTGATCCCCATCCATCTAGAAGTCTTTTCCACAGTCTCATTAACAGTTTCCTCATCTGGTTGCTTGTGTTACCCAACATGCTACAGGCCCTACTATAGGCAACCTATATGCAATCAATTGCAATGGGCACACACACTGCCCTCAAGCCTTTTGAGCAGCACTGCTCCACCAGTTTCTCACAACTTGGCATTTTTCTTTCATTAACTTTTGATAGAGAATCAACTTTTTCTCATGTATACAGGTTGGATGTACTAGGCAGCACATCATAACCTTCCTGAATCAGAAATTTAATAAAATGGGGCTCTGCCCATAAGATGTCATGTTCCAGAACTTGTTCCCACCAAGTCCGTACTCCCTTGTGCTGTATCCCTAGTATCCTAGCCATCTGTTCACGCACATTACTGCCCATACCTCCTTCCATATTAGCTTGTACCTCTCATTTCCCTGGAATTTTTCATACCGACGTGACCAAATCTACGCAGGCAAGCACCTCCAGAAGCCACTTACTCAACATCACACTGTGTTGAAGCCGGGATTCTGTCTGCCCCACTGCAAACACTGCACTCCACTTCTTTTTTGTCCTTACCTCCATGACAGCTCCAGAAACCCAAGGATCCAACAAGTCATTGTATTCTACCACTTCCTTTACCCTAAACACCTCCACTAGACTCCTAAATGGTATTTTTAGCTTGTTATTCTGCCTGTATGAGGCTATGCTGCTCCAGCTTTCAGGGACACCAAGTCACCTGTGGAGGTAACAGCTTATCTTTCTCTTAAATACAATAACTGTTGATACTGGGACTTTGAAACCCAGAAGGGGAGAATGAAATGCATTTTTGAACACTGTCAGTTGTGAGTTGCTTTCAGTTAAAGTCCTGCTACATGAAATAATACACCTATCATCCATCCACCCATCCATCCATCCATCCATGATCAATAACCGCTTTTGAAATGCAGTGTCATGTGGTGTTTGTGTTTTCTCAGAAACACAGAGTATAATGCATGTTACACCCTGGATGGGAGTCCAGTTCTTCTCACACACACTCACACTCACAAATGCAGGTATGTACACATACTAAGAGCAATTTTAGTTTGCCCAGTTTGCATGGAATGTATATATACACACACACACACACACACACACACACACACTTTCTGAACCGCTTGTCCCATTCAGGGTCACGGGGAGCCAGAGCCTAACCTGGCAACACAGGGCATAAGGCTGGAGGGGGAGGGGACACACCCAGGACGGGACGCCAGTCCGTCGCAAGGGACTCGAACCCCAGACCCACCAAAGAGCAGAACTGTGGTCCAACCCACCGCGCCACAACACCCCCGGAATTTATGTATATATTTATATATATATATTTTAAATATAGAAATATTTAAAAACCTCTTTCAAACCAAAGACCAGGAACTGTGAGGTACCAGCATTATCTCTTTTGCCAGGGCACCCAGCTCAGTAAATCAATGCGAATGTAAATGCAGTTTTACTCATAACACAACAAAACTGCATGGTCATTGCAGAACACTGACTCAAACAAACTGTAACTAAGAACAAAATATGTTAATGAACACATAAATGAATCAGTTCTAACATTTCCTAGGATCCATCCAAAGGTTAATTTTTTGTCCTTGGTGTGGTGCTTGAAGAGGATGGGTCTTGAGTTTGACTGTCAAAATCATCAGAAACAGTTTTGTGTTAAAATTCTCTGGCTACTGAATCCAGCAGTGTAAGTATAAGCAGTGTGCAAGCAGAAGCTGGGGGACAAAGTAAGGGCATCACATAATCATGAGAAATAGAAGAGCAAAAGGTGTGGAGGTGAGTATGCACAGATACCAAACAGTTAAAGCCTTTAGGGCCTGAACAGCGAAGCATATGGCAGGTGAGGACTAGGGTCCTGAATGCAATCCAGGCTTGGATGGTGAGCCAGGGTAGGGTATGAAGCTGAAAGGTGGTTCATGTGTCACGAGTGGCAGAGAATACTAGGTGTGAGTAATAGAGTTCTGAAAAGTAGAATGGGTCATGTAGATCATGCAGTGAGTTTGGCATGCTGACAGTTTCAGTTACAGATGGCAACATCAGCAGCAGAGGAAGCGGATTTGAGGGGATCGAGATGTATGATAGATCAGGTCCACTTCATGTCATGCGTCTCTCTTTCTGTCAATGCAAAAATGCTGCAAGAACATTAGCATCATGGATCTACAGTAAATGGAAGCAGGGGCATATCTAGGCATCATAAACACAGAGAGAAATCACAGAAGGATAGAGCTTTCAAAAGGCAGTACATAGTTTAAACAGGAGTTGTCCCAATATTCATCCTTGATTGCTGGAGAATAAAGGTACCCTCCAAAGAAGTTTTTAACAGTGAGAATACAGTGTATGAATGAAGCAGTGTATCGCAGATCAAGTCTTAAAACGAGGGTGGGAGGACATTGTGGTTAAATCATACCAAAGGTAGTCTTCATGCAGATAGGTGGCAAAAGATACAGAAAGCACAGGTGTAAAATGCATCAACTTAGCAACAAATATACCATTTTTCCCTATTGTAGAGAGTTCTCTTACATTAATGCTTCTTGACCTTAATGCTGCTTTTAATAAAACAGTTCACACAATACTCCCACATAAGCTGGAGTCCTACATTACCCTGTCTGGTCCGGTGCTTAAGTGGTATGCCTGTTAACTAGATAATCATATTCAGCATGTGCAAACCTCTAATATATATTCTCTATCATCTTTAATTAATATGGTGCTCCACATAGTTCAGCTTTTGCTACCATTCTATTCTCTCTTTGTGTGCTACTGCTAATGAGGTTTAACTGGAGGGAAAAATTAGATTTTATGTTGATGACGCATATAACTATTTCTTGATACAGCCAAATCAGTGTCTGAGGCTGCCATAACCACCTTTTTTTTTTAATTAGGTGAATAAATGAAAAACTGAGGCATCACAGAGACTGGAAGAAACTGGGTGGGTAAGAGATAAAAATTTTTATCAGTTGCATATAGTTTAAAATATAGAATAAACTGAAGTTCAAGAGATTTCTTTTGTTGAAGATATATGTATGTCAGGTGGGTTGAGCAGCAACTACCACAATTAGAAGCCTATTTAAATTTTATGCTTCATATCGATAAATTGGGATATAGACAAATATCAATTTTCTTTGTTTTATTTAATTGATTTCCTTCATATTACTGAGATTTTTTATTTTTTTATTTTTTTTACTATATGTGATGCAAGGGGGTGTACTCATGAAGCACTACTGCTAAAGTTTGGGAAAAGCGGAAATGTGCATTAACTGATGTGCAAGAGACACGCACATGCAATGGCTGAAACCACTTGTCCCGAGTGGGGTCACAGCGAACCGGAGCCAAGCCCGGAAACACAGGGCACAGGGCTGGAGAGGGAGGGGGCACACCCAGGATGGGACACCAGTCCATCGCAAGGCACCCCAGGCAAGGCTCGAACCCCAGACCTGGACTGGCATCCCGTTCTGGGTGTGTCCCCTCCTCCTCCAGCCTTGTGCCCTGTGTTGCCGGGTTAGGCTTCAGCTTGGCGTGACCCTGCTCTGGATAAGCGATTTCAGTCCTATGTGTGTGTGTGTGTGTGTGTGTGTGTGTGTGTGTGTGTGTAAATTCAATTGAAATCCATGCATCCAAGTTAAAAAGAACAAAAATACTTAATCAATTTGGAGCAGAAGTAGCTAAAGCAACACAGCAGAGGCAAACAATATGAAATAGCAAAACCACAGGAAATAAATGAACAGATACAAAAGAGCAATTCGAACTGCCAGGAAAAGAAAATTAAGATGAATAAAAATATTCAACTACTTGCTGATTAAATTACGTTGAGAACAGGATTACCGCCAGTGATGACGAGACAGAATAAATCTGGAGGCTTCAAAGTTCCATTCAGTTACTGTGTGTCGTTACCTTAGAGGCTAACACACACTCTTCATTCAACACTAACTGCAGGAACAGCCTGCACTACTCCATTAAAAAGTCAGTATAACTTTCTTGTTGTATTTTAATATTATGATACAATTTGACATTTTGAAACTTCAAACTAATTTTTGAAACAAATTAGAGAAAATTTAACTGGAAATCACAAGTTCCATCACAAGGTAAGCTCAACCAGATAAGTGGAATATTCATAGTAACATTAGAATTTCGTGTATTGAGAGGCCATGATATGGAACAGTGTGGCATAGTGGGTTAAGTCACTGCCAGTTGCACCTTAAGCTACTGGGTGGTTGCAGGGTTTCCTTCCGCAGTTGTATGGAGTTTGTCAAGTTCTCCCTGTGATTGAACACCGCAAAATATCCCTGCAAGAAGGCGCAACTGATCACTGTGAGTTTGACTTGACTCGATGGCACTACCATCCATCAGTCATCATAATGTAACAGTTAACCTCTTGACATGGTGAAAGCCTTTAACTGTTCCTAATTAAGTGCTTTAATAATATACCGTTATATAAACTGTCAAAAGTCATTTCAATTTTGTAAAGCCTATAAATCACAGAACATGTACCACAGTGCTTCATTTCCATACTTATATCAATAAAAAAAACGAATGTCCACTAGAGTCACCACGCTGGACCATGTGCCAAATTCTCAGCCCTTTAAAAGGGCTCAAGACAGGTCACTAGTCTGTGGATACTTCATCAGCTCTCTACTGCTTTACCTGTAATAACCTAGTAATCCTTATTCCTTCATCATTGACTTGTTTCCACACTCCTATTCTCAGTCTATTTCTTTTCCAGTCCTGAGGTCCTGTCCTGTCTGCACCTGTCCTCCCTGATCAAAATCCAGGTCCTGTGTTCCAGCCCTGTCTACTTCACACCATCTAGCTCTGGTCCATAACTTTGTTCCACTCGCTGTAAGAACACTCCATACGTCTTTGTTCCATGTTCATCATATCACCTCAGCACTTCCATTCAAGATTTGCACTGTGCACTTTTATATCCACTCTGCACTTGAGATCTCTACACTTTACATCCATATCAGGATGTTACAATAAAACAGGTCTGTGTCAATGTCACATGCCGACATAACAGAATTACTGGTATGACACGTAAAAATGCATAAAATCACTGATGCAAGAATGAAAGTAAAATGTGTTAAAGTTTTGCTAAAGCAATTACACCCACTTCAGAGAAAAACCAGAACTACTCCTGAAATTTGAATGATTTGATCCTGACCAGAGCAAGAGGCTAACAAAAGTGAGTGAGTGAGAATTAAAACAATGTGGGCTACTATATTGCTGTACTGAACATCTGTTTAGTAAAATTAGCAGTTCCATTAAGGAAAACAAGCCAGTATTTTCTTGGTGTTCTCATTATTTAAAATGTATTTGTGCACAGTGCACTTGCTGTAAATAGACCAAAACGGAGAATAGTAATGGATTACTTCTTCTTTGTTTGAACACATGTACAATAAAGTGACATAAAAAATTAAAAAGGTATAATAACACCACAGTTCTCTAAATTCAGCATTCTATTTTAGCCTTTTGAGCTATCTAGCATTCAAAAAAATCCTGCATTTTTCATTAAGTGATCAGGATTTTTTTTTTCTCTCTCTCACTCTAAAATGACCTGGGCTATGCAGATGACCTGGGGCACCAAGACATCCAGCAGAAGACAGAGAGCCTCAGTGAGACAGCCAGTACTACTGCACTTAACACCAGGAAAAACGCCACAACCACCACTCCAGTCACAGTGAACGGTAGGCCACTGGAGGACATGGAAGAGTTTGTCTACCTGTGCAGCAAGGTTATAACAGATGGTGACTGTGACTGGGAAATCAACACCAGAATCAGCAAAGCAAACCATGCCTTTGCCATGCTCAAGCCCATCTGGAGAGCCACCAGGCTCAGCGTCAACATGAACATAAAGATCTTCAACAGCAACATCCTCAGCATCCTCTTGTACGGATCAGAGTGCTGGGATACCACTGTCGCTATCGAGTAGAAACTTCAGGTATTCCAGACCAGGTGCCTGCAGAGTATCCTCAAGATCTTCTGAACAAACACCATGTACAACAAAGACCCCAGGAAGAGGACAGGGAGCAGTCTTGTTATGACATATATTAAAATAATTTCTTATGGATGTCTTCACCAGTAAATGAACTGCTTGTGATATTTAATTCAAGTTATAAAGGCCAATATTCACAGCATTCAGAGTAATTAAGGCCAAAACAGCCAAATTCTGGAGAAGTCCAATATATTTTGCAGTATTCCCCTGTCATTAGAGATATAACACTGACTTGCAGAAGCAGCATGTTGATCTCAGTTTGGTGTAATTTTACAGGCCGTACCCCTCCTTGTGGGCAAGGTTGTTCGCTTGAGAAAACAATGAGCCAGGAAATGCTGTGACACTGGCACAGATGGCGGGCGAAGATCATATGCAGCGAGGAAGGTCGAAATAACAAAGCAAAGCACCCTCCTGAGAGATTTAAAACAATCAACATATATGTGAATCCGAGAAAGGCTGTTCCGGTGTTTAAAACTAACACAGCGACATAATGAAAATAAATAGCTATTGTGTTGTTATACCAGTTGTTATGTTGTGAGGACAAGTAAGTGCAAAAGCGAGTAAGTGAAGAGACTGAGATGTTATGAATATCTTTTCCGATGCATATAGTTGCCCCACAAAGTGGCAAGTAGATAAACAGAATCAGGGATTTTTTTTTTTTTTTTTATCAGAACCTGGGAAAATAAACAAAGCAATCTCAACAATAAGCAAGAATTCATAAACTGAATATTTTTTACATTTATTAAATAAAATATTTTTTAAAACATTACATTACATGAAATTGTGGTTGCCTCTTTGAACTAAACAAGATCACGAGCATTTACATAACTGTCACCGTTAAAGTTTGCATGTAATGTATGCAAAAAATTTACATCTTACTTAGTTTATGGACCTCTTAAGCTTAGGATACACAGAGATCGATGTTAATATGCCAATTTTTCACAGAACATGTAGAGCGACTGGTTCTAGAAACCACATTGCTGTGCATCCCAGTGTTCAATTTGTCTTTAATGAGGAACAAACTCGAAGCACATATTGCCTATTATTCACTGAGTGAAGATCCAAATCCAGCCGTAAATTAAATCTGCATTTCCATACACAAAATTCAGTCATAAAAACTGGCTTAAATTTGCGAGTGGCTATTTCCATAGAAACCAAAAATTGATTTTGCCTAAGCCTTGGGCTGTTTTCTGGGGAGTGAATACACACACACACACACACACACACACACACACACACACACACAGGAATGCTTATTATAACCACTGTGTGCCACAGGGTGGAAAACCAAAAATACTAAGACAATAACCTCATTAGCAAGCACTCATCAGAGATATTGTGGAAGAAACACACAAATGGAAGCCAGTGTGTTACATAATGATAACATGAAAATGTCTTTCGGAAAACTTTCGCAAGATTACCGCCTACGCCTTTCACTTTGCAAAGCATGTGGACACTTTTAAAATTAAAAGAAATAATCTTCTCAACCTCCTGTTTAAAGTGTTGGGTTCTGCTTTATACAAGCATGCAAGACAGTGTCATGATCCTCTTGCACATCAGGTACAGGAGTGTATTTTAGGGTAGCGCTGAGAGGAAGTATCAAAAGCGTTTGACGTTAAATACTGTATGTCTCATTTGCGACTGACAGCACGATAACACTGGCAATGAGGATGGAGATCATAACATAAACATTACAAACCAAACCATCTAATAAGTGCAACAATTGGCATGTACTGAATCTCTCTTTTATTTTCTGAGACATTTCTCTAAAAGCCTCAAATTTAGTATCTAAAATAAATTTTTGAAAATATGCTGTAAAATTTTTGATGTTTGTTTTAACTTTAAGGTGTTCTAAAATGAAAATAAATTTAAAACAACTGGAAATTAAAAGTGGTAAAGGGGGAGCTGAGCCATAAGGCGAAGCTCTCCATTTACCGGTCGATCTACGTCCCTACCCTCACCTATGGTCATCAACTCCGGGTGATGACCGAAAGAATAAGATCGTGGATACAAGCGGCCGAAATGAGTTTTCTCCGCAGGGTGCTGGGACTCACTCTCCGTGACGGGGTGAGGAGTTCGGACATCTGGGAGGAACTCAGAGCAGAGCCGCTACTCCTTCACATTGAGAGGAGCCACTTGAGGTGGTTTGGGCATCTGATAAGGATGCCCCCCTGGACACCTCCCTCTGGAGGTACACCGGGCACGGACAACTGGGACAAGGCCCTGAGGTCGGCCAAGAACCTGCTGGAGGGATTACATCTCTGCCACCGCTACCCTTTTAGGACAAGCAGGACAGAAGATGGGTGGATGGATGGAAATTTAAATACATCTTCTCAAACTTTTACTCAGTGCTGAACGTTGTTCATAAATATGTTCACCATTCCTCATCTTTTTACCGATCATCAAAGTCAGGAACATGAGACATCAGCTATTCATGCTGTGAACTCTTTTACAAGTTCATGAAATCAAGGCAGTCCTGCACTGATATTATTGCCAGAGTTGAATTGTCTAAATTGTTCTTGAACAAAGGAATTGGCAGGGGGGGTGCAGTGGCTCAGTGGGTCGGACTGGGTTCTGCTCATGGGTGGGTCTGGGGTACTTTGCGATGGCCTGGCATCCCGTTCTGGGTGTGTCCCCTCCCCATCCAACCTTAGGCCCTGTGTTGCCGGGTTAGGCTTTGGCTCCCCGTGACCCCGTATGGGTCAAGTGGTTCAGACAAAGGCATTGGGTGAGTCTCTCCTATTATATAATTTAAGCATATGCACTGTGTTAACAGAAATTATTTTTAGAAATGAGTTTCAGAAAGTACACAGTCATGCTAACATTTAATATATTAAAACGCAGAAGAAAATACAAATTGCATATTACTCGTAAGCAGTGAAAAGAATTTTTTAAATTGTTTTTGTTTTGTTATTTTAGTCTATTTTTATTTCCTTGAGCAAAACTGCAGCATCCATACTGATGTTATGAGACATGTACACCTATGATCATGTCAGTTTAGCAATTGGACTGCTAGAAGTGTAATGGTTAGAGCTGCTGTCTTTGAACACAAAGATTGCAGGTTTGAATCCCACCTCCAGCTGTTGTACCACTGAGCAATGTATTAACCCAAAATTGTTTTATTAAAGTTACCCAACTGTGTAAATACAGTAATTGTAAGTGGCTTAACATTATAAGTGGATTTGGAGAAAGGCGTCAGCTAAATGTAACAAATGTTTCTGTAGTACTTAGTATTACTTATGTGCTGTTTCCTGTAATTTAATGTCGAATGTAACTTTTGAGTAACTACATTTTTCTTATTTTATACTAAAGCTGGTTTGTTTTCCCCACTTTACTCTTGGTTCTCATCCTTAGGATGGCTTGGCAGTGCAGCACCTCACAATGCCTCTGTGTTTCAAGCGAACATGAGTTCAATACTTGCTCATATTGTATTTTGTCTGTCTTATTTATTTTGTTTGTTTTTTGTTCAGTCACCATTAGTTAAAAGTGAATGCAGTATCCATTAACATTGCTGGTGGTTAAGAACCTTGAAATGCTGAAGTTGACCTGATACATTTTTACTTTTACTGAAGTAACAGTTTTTTTTTTGATGAGTACTTCTCAGTGTTCTTCAGTAAATATTTCGGAAAATACCAATATTTTTACTATATTATTTTTGGAGACTCATTTCTGCAAAAGATAAAATATGAAAGAAACTGACGATTGATTTCTGATCAATGAACAATTCATTCAACATACCATATGCTGAAGAAGCAAAAATAGTCTGAGCTGGTCATCTAAAAAATAAATATTCCAAAAAAAATGGCCGCAACCCTTTTATTCATTTATTGTTCTCTCAGCGTGTTACACAAGCTATGCATGTTCTGGGAGCTATTCTTTTCATCACCAGATTAGTTGCACGGTGATAATTTGCTATTCTCCTGGGAAGAAAGGTACAAAAAGTGACTCTAAATCCATATTTTAGCTTTGATGAATAATTCTACTTGAATCCATTAAACAATTTTTGATATATTTTTGAGAAACCCAGTAAAGGTTTCAAGAGGATAAGCATGTGAACCAGAGGGACTGGTATTTTAAATTAACTTTACAGAATTACTGCTTCCAGATGTTGTGTTGAAGTCCGACCTCTTGACTATCAATGCATACGAATTGTAAAGCATTTTTGACTGCCCTGTATTGATGTGACAACTAATTATTTCACTGTTGTAATAATAATAATAATAATAATAATAATAATAATAATAATAATAAAAATAATAATTCCCATGAAAGTTCCTTCTGTGAAAGGACAAATTTGTTTTTATAGTCTATTTTAATGTTTTTTTTAAATTTTTTTTTTTTTTTGTTTTTCAGTCTTTTTTTCTTTAAAATCTTATAAGAATGTAATGTAAATGTAAATGTAAAAAAAATTGGAGCATTGTATGTTGTTCCTGAAATCCATGGTTCCAGTATCCGCTGTTCTGTAGATGAATTGTTTTTTAAATTTTACAGCCCGTGTTTGGTGATTACTGGGGGTGACAATACATAAAACATTTGTTGATTACCTTTCATTTGGCAATGGTGGAAAGGAAAGCACTCTCGAAAACTCCGAATCACAGCCAAAGGGAGAAAAATAAACCTCTGGAAGTTCATGTGCCAGTTGCTGCCCACCCCTCTGGGGCATTCTACAGAGTGGACAACGAACCCAAGTGGACATGTCTAAGTACAACTGTGAAGGTTAAACTGCAGTCCATAGAAGCTCTTGACTGCAGTTTAGCCTTGACAGAAGCAAACAGTCCAATCTTATAAAAGGACTCCTGATGAGATGATGACTTCAGGCTGCAAACAGTCGCTAAACACAAACAGTCTCTTAGGGCTGATGTTGAAACTTTGTTCACATTCACAACCCCAACGAGCTGTTCCTGTCCCATGTTAACAACAGAGCCTCCCTCTTGGGTACATTTCCAGGAGCCAAATCCTTCCAGACAATGCTTGTATCTATTGTATCTACTTGTGAAATTTTGGACTGCTGTTTGGGACCATCCGGACCACCCAAAGTTGTATTATCCAGTCAACTACTGGATACAGGTGCTACACAGAACTTGGAGTCTATAAGAAGGTGAACACCGTAGGCAGGCAAACCATCCTATCTTGACAGATGATGGTGGAACCAAGGAGGCTAACCTGGGCAATTTATGACCTCATTGAAGTACATGTGACTTCATAGGAGGAAGGACATACTTCCCTTGCCGGGGTATGTTGTTAGGACCAAGATCAGGGACCCGTGGATAGGCAATGTGCTTGAAGAAGTGTCCAAAATGGTGTCAGGTGCAGTCTCACAGCTGGAGCTTTCAAAGAGTCTAGAGACCATCCGCTTCAAATTTTTTTCAACCTGCAGAGCATATCACTATGAATAGGAACCTGGCACAAAAAATGAGCTCATGTGCCTGCTGAGGGTTGAAGACATTTAGTCTTCTAGAGATTTCGATGGCCTTCAAGATTCCTATAGTCAGTCAGTACCTCAAAAGGATGAATGCCTCCTCCCCCAAGTTTCTCCAGCTCCCCAGGAGTTAATAAAAACCTGCATAATATATTTATTAAAGATTTTACTTTGTAATGATACATCTGACATACTTATCAGGTGACACATTGTTTGCTTCCAAATTATCTGGCATACTTAAAAGCATATTGGTGTTTATACCTTTTATAATTCAGAAAGTGAAGAAAGAAAAAAGTGGAAAGAATTACGAATGCATGATGATGTTAAATTTTAAACATATGTCTGTGTAATATCTTTGTAGCAGAGTGGGCTGGACTAATTTTCACTGTGTTTTTTTTTCTTTTTATTACCCATAATAAAACAGTATATTTTTCTGTATTATATAATAAACCAGATTACAAAAAAAAAAAAAAAAAAAAAGAAAAAAACCTGACTGTATTACAGTGACAGAGACATTTTAAATAAATGAGCCTGCAGAGCAAATAAATAGTGTCATGCTATAATATGTAAGCATAATGGAAAAAAAGTTAAATTCTCTTATTAAAAAAAATGAGTTAAAACCTTTAGTCTATCAAGAGTTAATTCTCAGTACTGCTGAATAGAAATTATCTTGTGATATAAACTGAAGGAATAGTGGAAACTAATAGGTGATTCATGGGTGCCAAGGCTCAGGGTACAAAGACTGAAAAACCTGTCCCTTTTACTAACAAATCAGTTCTGAGAAACAGCGGGGGGAGGGGGTTTGGGAAGGTATCTACACAGCATTGTGACACAGTCTCCCTTGGGTTTCAGTTGTAGGATTCAGTGCTGATGTTGAAAAAAAGACATATGACAGCAGCATCATTACATCTGTGTTCACTGGTTATTCTGCATTATTCATTCTACGCCCATTAAATATTTCTCAAGTGCTGCAGTGCACAGCAGAAGAGCAGTACAGGAGCGGAGCACCTACCTCAACTGTAAGTCTGACCTGGAGAAGGGAGCCAAGATTGAATGAGAATTGTGCTCTAAGGTGAGACAATATAATCAGATAGCCAAGAAGAGAAGGATTTGTTCTTGTGAATAAATGTTTACTGGCTGCAGTCCCAGGATTCATTCATATGCAAACTTACTTTGTTAAATGATTCCATTAATATAAGTAAAATAATAAACATTTCTATAGAAAAGTGATCTTTTATGAAAAAGATTGCAGATAAAGTAATAATTAAATTAATTAATTCCACACTTGTTATAACTTCAAAAGAAAAAATAAAAGGTCAAGAATATGTCATAAAAGCTTTTTGTTTGTTTTTTCTGACTGCATGCAGTGTCAAGAGCATAAGAGCAAAAAATATTACTCAATCAATTCTGAAATGAAGGTAATTGAACATGTATGACTTGCTTATTTGATTTTAGCATATTAACATGGAAATGGTTTTTGAAGGTCGTTGGTTTTAACTAGTAATTTAATTTATATGTCGTGGTTTAATTTTATGAAATCTTTTAATTGTCAATTTGCATCACTTCCATGCGGATAGGGGTAAAGACCTTTTTGAAATACTCTTCTTCTTACCATACCCTTGAAGTTTTGATGATATGAAGATAATAATTAATTACAACTTAGCCCTTCATTAAACAAACACTAATAGTCTTTGTGAACTTTACATTTCATTGGCATCATTATTAAAAATAAAATACAACAAAATAAAATAAAATAAAATAAAAAATAATGTGCTGTTTTTGATGAATACTAATTTATTATATATAACACACACTCTCTGCCTGCAACTGGAGCCTATCCTAGATTCACTGGGATCACTTTTTACACTTATACATACACGGTTGTGCTGCCAAGAGAATAACACTTGAGGTTTAAGAAAACCTAAGTCATATGTGCTCCACAAAGAATCTCTTTTCTAATCAAAAAACTCCTCGGCTGGGGCAAGACCCTGTGACGTTTTGGATCAATGATGCAGACTGCACTTAAGCTGGAGCTTTTCTAGAGATGAGTCACTCAGTGAGTCCTAACTTTTATTTTTTAGATTCATCCTGAAGAACAAAGTAACTCTAAAGTATTAACTGAAAATTCCAAAGAATGCAAGGTCAGTTGTGCACTCAGTACGTGCTTGAAGGACATTTATTTACCTGTGTTGATTGTGTAGTTAAGGTAAAAATGCAAGATCAGAATGACTAGTTACACTGAAAATTGTACCACAAGAATAAAAGAAGTGTGCATTATTGAAGTTGACTGATTATTTTGCATATTATATACATATAGACACACACATTTTCAGAACCGCTCGTCCCATAGGGGGTCACGGAGCCTACCCGGGCAACACAGGGCGTAAGGCCGGAGGGGGAGGGGACACACCCAGGACGGGACGCCAGTCCGTCACAAGACACCCCAAGGGGGACTCGAACTCCAGACCCACCAGAGAGCAGGACTGCACTCCAACCCATTGCGCCACCGCACCCCTCCACATATAGACACATATAGACACATATATAGATATATATTTCAAATCCAAAGATATTTTGTCTTTGTTATATATTGCCTCTATGCAATGTATCTGAAATTAATAAATGTAGAAAACTCCAGAAACCATCACCTGAATCAGTGACTGCTGAGGAATATTGTTACCCCAAGGGGGACTCGAACCCCCGACCCACCGGAGAGCAGGACCCGGGCCAACCCACTGCGCCACCGTGCCACCGCACCCCCTTTGTATAACATATAAAAATTGTGAAAAACATAGACAATCAAGCAGAAATCTAGGAGCCTCAACATGATAAGCAGGTTTAAAAAACTTTGATGTTCAGCTCAGTATGTTCAGTTTTGTTTCGAACTAGCTGGTTATGCCTTTCATTTTATAGTACATTGTATCTGTTATGAGATGCCTGGAGAGCCCTTGTTGACGGCCTATGCCCCAAGAGGGATAGTAGGCATAAATAAGTAAGTAAGTAAGTGTCTGTTATGCTATGTGATCATCATTGGCAGGAGCAGTTTTTACTTGTAGAACTTTCATATTATTCTACTATGCATTTTGTTTGTTCTTAGCTGACTTTATCCACTGGGCTTCAAACATAATTTAATTTTGCATTTCAGTATTGTGTCACTGGGTGTGAAGTGCAGCTCAGGTCAGGAGGCGGGATCTGATTGGAAATGCATGGCCCTACCCTAAGAGCCCAATATAATGATGAGAACAAGCTGTTGTACTGGTGGTTACTTTTTTAACTTCAAAAAACTGGAAGGTACAAAACTTGGTTTGTGGTGCTGGTGATCCAGATGGTTCCTGTGGAAGTTGCTTCTTTGGGAAAAAGGTGGATAATGTTCCCAAACACATTTACATTACATTTATTTATTTAGCAGAGGCTTTCTCCAAAGCAGCTTCCAATGAACTCTATGTTGTGTTATCAGCCCACATACCTTATTCACCATGGTGACCTACTCTGCTAGATACACTACTTACAATGGGTCACACATCAGTGGAACACGCTCAACACAAGGAAAGGTACTCACCCTAAACTTCATTTGAGAATAAGTAAAAAAGTGCAGCAGTTCAGGGTTTCGGATGTTTCCTTTAACTGAAAGGTGACAGTGCTAACCACTGTACTACCCGCAGTGCCAAATTAAGTTATATTGCTAATTTTCTCTTTAGCTGACATCTACATCCAAAATGATTTACAGTTGTACACTAATTTAAACAGCAGGATATTGATGCTAAAGAAGTAAAGGATAAATGGTTTCCTCAAAGACAATATAGCAGCGGCAAAATTTGGATTTGGACAGACAACTTGGAGGGTATATGCCATTATCCCTAATCACTGCTCTATGGACTGTCCCATAAAAAGAACATGGGAGCAGGGATTGTGGTGGATGCAGATGCAGAATTTAATTATTCATTGTGAAATTGTCTATGGTTTTCATGAAACTTCTGAATGGAACAGGAGACAACCAATGGACATATGCATTAATTAATTAATTAATTTATTTATTTAGCAGATGCTTCTCTCCAAAGTGACTTCCAATGGATAGTATGTAGTGTCATCAGCCCACACACCTTATTCACCAAGGTGACTTACACTGCTAGATACAGTACTTACAATGGGTCACTCATCCATACATCATGCACACTTAGCTGAATCCACAAAGGCAAACGTGAACAAACCCTTCTTATAAAGAGTCCTCACAGCAAATGGTGTTGTCAGGGCTTGGTGGAAGCAGCAGAGTCCTTCTATGCTACTGGGCCCCACCTGCCAAGGTATTTAACAGTCCCAAATTTGTTGAAGTGTTTCCTTTGCTAAATTTGTTTAAATATTAAGATGTTTAAATGTTTATATGAATCTGGAAGAAAAAAAAAAACATTCTAGGAAGGTGATCAGGGATCCTACTCGTGTGATGAACATTGGTTCATGCGGTGGAAAGAAACTAACTGTACTTAAGAATCATATATCTTCAAGTAAGTTTCTCTTTCTGAAAATGTAATGTACACATTGCATCATCTATGAGATGCACACCACGTTGGAGAAAAGCATCTGCTAAATTAATAAATGTGAATGTGAATGTAAACTTGCCAGTAAAATCCCGAACATCAATTTATTTTTGCAAAAACCGCTGTTTCTTAAGTGCATTCTCGTTTAACCTACAGGTACTGTGCAGTATGAGTTTAATGATAAGCAGTTCTCTCATGTGCCTCTAGTTGAAGCGCTGAGAAAAAGTTCAATTGATAATAATGGCCTAAAGGGTTCTTTGAAGAAGATTAATGAATATACTTCTGCACCACACTATATATTGTTCTAAAAAACAACAACAAAAACAATCCATTCACTATGAAATAACATGGAGAAATATAAAAGTTGAATTATTATTTTTTATACATTCAATTGCTGTAAATTAACTTCACCTGCACCTAAGGCCATATCTACAACTCAACGAAATGATTCAGAAATACACAACTCAATCAGAACTGAATGAATGCTATACCTCCCTTGGGCCTTTCAATTTGTAATCCTATGACATGCATTTTATTTAGGAGAACTGAAGAAAGCCTTTCTTGACCAAGTTTGGCTTTGTTTATTTCGTGTTCTTAAGGCACCACTTACTACATCTCCTTTCTATATATTTCTAAATAAGTAATGGCAAAAAAACCAGAAACTAATGCACGGTACAAAACACTGGAATGAACACATCTGGTTTGTGATTCAATGCAGAAAAATATACAAAAAGCCTTTTGAATTATACCATTACCAGAGACAGTACACATACAGCACATGAACCTATGCAGCAAAATTGGCTGATCTCATGATGCTAAGCAAGGGCTAGTTTACATCACACAGAGGTAGTGCTTAAGTGGCAGGGTTTTCTTAACTTTTTTATTTATTTATTGAGGGTGGAACAGAAGTCTGATAAAGGAAAGCTTTATACAGCTTTGAAATATATATGAAGTGCTACACATAAACCCACAGTTGCCTTGTTTACAAGGGGATATTAATGGAACGGCAGCAGCAGAAAGAACATTGATGTCCATTAAATTAAAATGAAAATGAACATTCTGAACCTTGACTTGAACTGTCAAGTTACACTTGTGTTAAAAGACAGTTACATTGAGGTAAGTGAAAAAACAAAGAATTGTGTAAGAAGGGTTTGTTATATAGTAAATCTGTAAGTACATAAAGGTGAAGCAGTGAATTTTTAAAGAAGGGTGGGTGGGTTGTGTGCCACAAGTTTTTCTTTTATTTGAATAATTAATGGCACCTCAGGAAAACTTTAGATTTTATTTTTCTCTAAAATGTTTGTGCCTGCAGTGTGAGGATGACAGGCACTCCCAAAGGAAACCGTTCATCAGTGGGTAAAGGACAGAAGTGACCCAGAAGTCTTTTCTCCAGTGACATTCTCCCCCTCCACTTACATTACCATCTAATGCTCAAGCTGTACATTGTTCTTCAATCTACCCCACCATCTGAAAATCTCATTTTATACCACAGAGATCAATCAAAAATATATTTCTTGAGTAACCTCTCAGATATTTATTTCATGATATTATAGCAGACATGCAGTCTTTAAATTTTCACATCTACTTCTTACATGTTTTCTGACATACTGAGTTTTACATGAAAAGGAAAAGTTCATTCAATTTAATTTATTTTGATAGTTGCTCAAAAGGGTATTTTTACTATTACTATAAAAAGACTATTGCAAATATTCATAGCAAAAT
The DNA here is from genome assembly GCF_900964775.1 of Scleropages formosus. Lineage (NCBI taxonomy): Eukaryota > Metazoa > Chordata > Actinopteri > Osteoglossiformes > Osteoglossidae > Scleropages > Scleropages formosus. Next base: position 6,717,994 of record NC_041825.1, on the reverse strand, counting down.
CATCATCAAAAAAAATTGCTGAAAATTGCTGAAACCCAGTCGTTTTGTTTAGCAAATGGATATGCTCCACATATAAAAATAAAGAAAACAGAATGAATAAAATAGTTACTTTCTCACAGAAACCATATAACATCAGGTTCATCCTTTGGGAAAGTCTTATTTCATGCTTTGCCCTAAAGCTCTAATATACCCACTGTGCTTCACATATTTAAAATATATGTTTAAGTTGAAACCAGCAAGGATGATTCACAATTCACAACTTTTTACATCAAAACATGACAACTTGAAATATTTTTTAAAAAAATGTAATAATTAATTAAATTACATTTTCATATCTATCAATCTAGTTAGTTAAATGAAAATGAAGTAAAATCTTGGATCTTGTCTGCATGATACTGATTCCAATATGCAAATGTTTCATCGGAAGTTTTACTACAACTTCAAGGCAGCCTGCATCATTGACTTTTAGCAACTTTGAGAAGTTAAGAAATGTTAAACATCTGTCATATAAATTCATTGACTGGGGAACAGATTTACATGTGGGCTGCTGTCTGCTTTCAGGTACAAACAGGTGCATAAATGTTGATTTTAATTTCTTTTTTTTTATTTTGGGTTTGGGTGTTAATTCCACAAATAAAATTATGTTCAACTATTCAACTCCTGGTGGGCCTCTAGAGAATTTTCAGTTTTTTTAGAGAAATTAAACTTGAGATAAATTGACTAAAGGTAACTTAGATTTGGAGCATTCTAATTTAATGACAGTGTGGTGTGATATAGTTATGGAATTATAATAAATACTGTATTTTTGGTGCAACTTATTAGATACATGTTTAGATACATGTACATTATAAGTGGCTTTCCTGCTACTTCCATCAAACCTCTGCAGCATCTACAAAATGCTGCTGCACGAGTTGTGTTTGCTTTGCCAAAGCATTCCCACGTATTTCCTCTTCTCATTTCTGTGCACTGGCTTGCTGCCTGAATCAAATTCAAGACCCTGGTTATTGTCTACAAATGCATCAATAGAACTGCTCCCAGCTATTCACAGGTCTCGATCAACACCCCAGCTAGACCCCTTCGCTCGTCTACTTCTGCTCACTTGGTGGTCCCGCGCACGAAAGGTGAAGCACGGAGGTTCTAGGTTCTGGCTCCATTATGGGGGAACAACGTTCCTCTCTCACTCAGAACTGCGGAAACTCCGTCTACATTCAAGAAGGGTCTGAAAACTCACCTTTTCTGGATCCATTTCGCCCAAGATCTCTCCAGCTCATGTACGGTGTAAATGTTCATGCACCGTAACTTCATGAGCATCACCAGATAAAACCTTTATTCAGTCACTACTCCAACATTGTTTTTGCTTACTTGTGTATCTTATAATATTCTTAAAAAAAAATGAGGTAGGAGGGTATCAGGATTTGTTTATCCTGTGTTTTATGAACCTACTTGAACGATGAACCTCAGTGCAGCAAGTGGTAGGTAACAAACTAGGTTTACTTGAGTCACATGTCTGCAGCCATCTCTCTGTCTCTTAATGTGATGCATAAATTGTACTTTTGCTGAGATGTACGTCGCTTTAGACAAAAGCATCTGCTAAATGAATAAATGTAAATGTAAATGTACATCGGTACATTTGAGAAAGAGCTAACTACCTGATGGAATGCAAATCACAAAGAAGTTTGTTCTCCAAGAAGGCTGAATTATTTTAGTAAAGACACAGCAATTTATATATAAATAGACATTGTGTGTGTATATGCATATGTATATATTATAAAGTGTGCAATCTATGTGTAAAGCGTATATGTACACACTTTATTTAAATTGATGTATATATCTGTTACATAAGCAGGGTGAAGGCCTTTGGTAGATGGTAAGATGGACTGAACAATCGAACATCTGGTCCTTACATTCATGGCACCATTTCATTTTAACATCTTAAAAACAAGTGAAAATATTTTCCATTTCTGCAAGTTTACTGAGAAAGAAAGAAAGAAAGAAAGAAAGAAAGAAAAAAAAACTATTTCTGCTATCATAGTCAAGTATTATGGTCGTCTTTCTCTGCCAGAATAAACATTACAAAGTACAATGAACATTACTACATGTTTAATATCTAGCTTATTTACATAAACAAAACCACATAAACAGGGAGATATGATTCTATTCAGAGTACTGTTTATTCACAGCTGGCAGCTGAAATTCAGGCAGATAAAAATGAATGTGAAGCCTTTCTTGTATTCCAGTTCATATGAAAAACTGAACATGCAGAGAGAGGGTGAAACATCTTACAATTCAAATTAGAGGATATGAGCAGTCACAGCAGTCATTTGACATTGATAGAGGTGCAGTTTGCAGCTTATCTCGCTGCTCCATGTCTTCTATCTTTCACAGATCTTAACCTTGAGTTTGCAAGGAAACTAGCATCTGAGCGTGGTGAGCGATAAGACCCACCCTGAAAAGAACATACAAAAAGAGCATTATCAAGATTGCACTGTTTGCTTGAGTGTGCCATTTTCAGCGCTATTCTTCTTTTTTTTTTTTTTCTTGTTTTTAGTGAACTTTTTACTGAACAAGAACATTATTTGTTTTTGCCATGTTAAAACCTCAGCTTTTAACTGGATAAACAGTTCTGGAAATGGATGTCTGCTAAATGAATAAATGTTGCCTGTGATCTTGTTTATTTATTTTATTAGTGCAATGCACATGTTCTTTTTCGCATTCACTGTCAACAGCCCTTTGTGTTCCGTACCCAGCAACGCGGGGAACAAGGCCGAAAGGGGTGGGGACACCACTCTTTCACAAGGCACCCCAAGCAGGGCTCAAACCTCAGATCAGCCACACAGTGGGCACTGGCTGAACCCACACCACACCACACCACACCATACCCCCTCATTTGCAGTTTTTTGTTTTAAATCATCTAATATTGAGCAAATTTTACTTAAAAATGTCAAGTTTAGGCAAAATAAGAATCCAGTACTTTAGCTCTTTGGTTGAAAATTGGTGCTAAACTAAACTGCAAAGCAATGTAAATTTAACTACAGACACACACACACACACACACACACACATTTTCTGAACCGCTTGTCCCATACGGGGTCGCGGGGAACCGGAGCCTAGCCCGGCAACACAGGGCGTAAGGCCGGAGGGGGAGGGGACACACCCAGGACGGGACGCCAGTCCGTCGCAAGGCACCCCAAGCGGGACTTGAACCCCAGACCCACCGGAGAGCAGGACCCGGTCCAACCCACCGCGCCCCTGCGCCCCCCTAAATTTAATTAATTTAACTAATTTTACTTTAAATAATTTTTTAAAAATTTCGCTGAGAAAAGTTACTTTTTAATGAGGTAAATAAAATTATCCTTTATTTTGGTATGGTAATTTCATTTCAGGTCTCATCTAGTAGGAGAAATACCTCATCAGAAGCATCAAAATACTACAGCAATGTAAAAAAGCAAATTAAAACTCGTGTGCTATAGGCTGGGATACATTATTATTTAACTTTAGTACTTTATAATAGTAAATTGTAATAATTAAAATATGTTGACTTATTGTTTTCGAGCAAAATATAACTCATATATTTAAGAGTGTGGGGGTGCGGTGGTGCAGTGGGTTGGACCACAGTCCTGCTCTCCAGTGGGTCTGGGGTTCGAGTCCTACTTGGGGTGCCTTGTGACGGACTGGCATCCCGTCCTGGGTGTGTCCCCTCCCCCTCCGGCCTTACACCCTGTGTTACCGGGTTGGCTCCGGTTCCCCGCGAACCCGTATGGGACAAGCGGTTCAGAAAGTGTGTGTGTGTATTTAAGAGTATCCACAGATTTTTTTTTCTTCCAGTCATGTCCGATTTTTACTCGGAGTTTTAATTTAAGCCAAGTATTCATTAAAAAAACAGCTTTCACTGGACTGACCTCAAATTTTTTGTTGTTAGTTGTGTACATTTTTCTGCTTTAGGAAAAAAAGACCATGTTATTCTTTGTTCAGATTTTGCCTTTGTGCAAGGTCAATTACGAAGTCAGAATTTGCACATCACATGAGTACATTTAAGATTGCAAGGTAAAATTGCACGATGACAATTTTGTACAACACTACAGCACAAGGTCTTCTTATTAAACTTTGCGACACAAATAACTGGCAGAATGAAAACATTACATTAAATTGTAAGAAGCAGTTAACAAAATCAAAAATTTGAATGTTAAGGAATGCACAGCAAAAATTATAGGACTTTAAATTTTGCAACTGCTTCATTGCTCTATAAATTATATTTCTAAAGAAATTCTTCTTTAGCCAGATCAACAGCAGCTACAGACAAAAGATATAATCACATAGAGTATGTGCATCAACAATGACAAATCTTTCAGCAAATTCATACTTCAAGTCAATAATTACATTTTTTAGACAAAGGATTTTTTTTCCCTATGTTTCAAAATAAGGGGGTGCGGTGGCGCAGTGGGTTGGACCGCAGTCCTACTCTCCGGTGGGTCTGGGGTTCGAGTCCCGCTTGGGGTGCCTTGTGACGGACTGGCGTCCCGTCCTGGGTGCGTCCCCTTCCCCCTCCGGCCTTACGCCCTGTGTTGCCGGGTAGGCTCCGGTTCCCCGTGACCCCGTAAGGGACGAGCGGTTCTGAAAATGTGTGTGTGTGTGTGTGTGTGTGTGTGTGTATTTTAAAATATACCCTAATAGGATAATGTAAAATGAGACAAAGTTGCAGGAAGAATTCTTTGAAATAATGAAGAATCATGCATAAATAATGTTTAAAGTACTGATAAAATCGCATGAGGATTAAACTTATAAAAACACTTCACTTATAAGACATATCTTTTTTGGTTGAAATGACCCATTTGTACACCCAGCGTTTCTCTTTAAATATTTCACGCTGAAAATGGTAAAAGGAAATTTTCTTTTCTTTTCTTTTTTTTTTTACAAACCTTTAAACTTAAACATCTTCGTCTCACAACCTGCAGCTGATTGGCACAGATCCTCCCTCATTAATTAACTCCAGTGATCTTTGCAATCAATTTTCTTAATCCACTACAAAGCTCACGTAGCCCAATATGTTCCTTCTATGACCAACTGCCCTTGCCACACAGCTCACTCCTATCCATCGGAGTCACTGCTGTTGCACTATGTTTTACCCAGGCCACGTCTCCGTACACACTACATCTTGTCCTTGACCACTCATTAACCCACAACTGTGGAGTCCAGACACCATACTGTCCTCTCCACTATCAGAGCCATAATAGAATAGAATAAAAATAATTTTAGTCTTTTGTTTTGTGCAGTGTTTATAAAAGTAATGTTTGTAAAAAATAATTTGCCAGTATTCTTTAATACTTACAAATTATTACCCACCACACTTACAACATAACAACTGGTGCAGCGGGTAGCGCAGTGCTTGGAGCTGTCAACTTGTAATTGAAGTATCTGAGTTTTAATACACGCTGCCACAGATGTACTCTTGATCGACGTATGTGAGTAAGCAACAAAAAGTAAATTACCACACTTTATAAATGAGTGAATAATGCTTAACAATTTCTGTAAAAAGAGAAATAGGTGTCAGTTAACAGAATAAAATAGTAAATTTACACATAAATTTTATTCTGTGAGGTATATATATATATATATATATATATATATATATATATATATTGCATCATCACTAAGAGCAGACTAAGAACAGCCATATCTTCTTGTGATCTGATGGTGAAATGGGTATGAGGACAACATGTATGATATCTCCCAAGGCCTGTTTTGAGCTGATTAGATAAAGATCTTGTGGGTTCTAAAGGAGAGGGTTATCTCGCAAGTCATCCACGGAGTTACAGATACCTTTGCTGGGCGTAAATCTGAGATGTGCTTTACTTGGAAATGCAGCATGATTCTCACTTTTTATTTCACACACTATGATTTTGTTATTTGTTAGAGATAAATGTTCCCCAAGTTTTTTTTTCGTTTTGCAGAAAGAATGCATCCTTCATATGTAGTAATTTATACAATACACAGCTCTTTGAAATTAATTTATAATGTAAATCTTAATATATCTATTTAGTATAGCATCCTATGAATAAATATGGGTACTGTCTGGTTCAACGGAATTTTTTGTACCTGAATGTCAAAAATCTAATTGTTTGCTTTATTACAAACCAATGCTTTGTGTCACCATATTGCCCCAGATATTATGTGTAAGACAACAAAGATCATCACCATGAACATCACCAAAAACCATATATGAAAGAGAGAGAGAGAGAGAGAGAGAGAGAGAGAAAGAGAGAGAGAGAGAGAGAGAGAACCATGGGCAGATGATGAAAAAAACTGATGAGCATATTTTGGGGTATCCTTAGAGCTGTTTGTGAACTGTAAATCTGGGGATCGAACATACTGATATTGAGGTACTGTCTCTTTGAGAAGTCCTCCTGTCCATGCGCAGCAACTCCTCACTTCAGAGAACAATCCATAGTGCTTCAGTCCATAAGAAATGCTCATGCAGAATTAAAGCAAAACATCACAATGTCAAAATTAATTCAAAAGTGACTGCTCTCACTGATGATACTTTATCTACTTCAACTGTTAAGTCTACCTGATTGTGTTTTTTTCTTGTAGTCATTTGCTGGTAGCAGTCCCTGCTGCTTAGGTAATAAACAGATCATCTATGAAGATGAGACACTTTTTGTCCATGCCTGTCAGTCCTGTAAACAGACAGCAGTGACTGGGTTAATGCTTAAATAAAATAAAATAGGAATTAATTTTGCACCGTGCTGATGAGAATTTTTAAATTGCTGCCCACCTAATAAATCAAAGTATTGAGTTGAGCTCTGCAGTCTTCATTGTACCAGGTCAAACCTACCAGATTAATTTCAGTCAGTCCGCTGTCCTTGGTTGACGTTACTTTCTATAGACATGTGCTGCATTGTCTCTCAGTGTCATGCCCTCAGGAGATTGCCCTGACCCAAGCACCTGCACCTGATGACAATGGGAAGCATCGGCATCAGCCCTCACCACGAAACCTCGACAGAGAGTAAATGCTGAATCACTTGCTGGAGAGAACCTTGAATACTGGCTTATATCTTATTTTTTCTGTGTCAAGAGTGGTTTGTGTAACATCCCCATCAGAAAACCAGTCTCAGCTTCCGCTGAGCTTCCTGTCTTCACCTCCACAGATCCACATTTCACTTTGATACTTTGCACCTGGGTTCACGGTTGCCTTGGTCTCTCAGTAATCTGTGACTCTGTTAATGTGTAGAATTTCAATGTTATTTGTAGAACCCCAGTGTTCATTGTAGAGGAGTATCGAGTTCTGCAGAGAATGGACTCTAAAACTGTGAACTTCCATTAAAATTGAGCCCGTGTTTGTTCTATTGCAAAGGGTTAAGAGAGTTCATAGTCATTTGACTCGGAAATGACATTTAGGTTATACGTACCACCTCTAAAAGTATGTTGACCACCATTGTCTAATAAGAGTGCTGTTTCTCTGGTGTTGCAATGTTTAAGCATGCATGATGAAGAAAGGGAAAAAAAAAAAGAAACAAGACGATTCCCCATTTGGTCAACTAGCAGCAGTGAAACAAAAAAAAAGAAAAAAAGCTCTTCACCTCCATTTCTCAACACACACATACACACCATCTGAAACCACTTGTCCTGCATGGGGTCATGGTGAACCAGAGCCTAACCTGGCAACACAAGATGCAAGGCTGGGGAGGGAGGGGACACACCCAGGATGGGATTCCAGTCCATTGCAAGGCACCCCAAGCAGGACTCAAACCCCAGACCCGCCAGAAAATGGGACCCAGCCAAGCCCGCTGCACCACCCTGCCCTACCCTGCTGATTTCTCAATAATTGCTACTAATTCCAGGGGGGTGCGGTGGTGCAGTGGGTTGGACCAGGTCCTGCTCTCCAGTGGGTCTGGGGTTCGAGTCCCGCTTGGGGTGCCTTGCAACGGACTGGCGTCCCGTCCTGGGTGTGTCCCCTCCCCCTCCGGCCTTACGCCCTGTGTTGCCGGCTAGGCTCCGGTTCCCCGCGACCCCGTATGGGACAAGCGGTTCAGAAAATGTGTGTGTTACTAATTCCAAATCAGATTTTGCTTTATGAGACCATCTGAATTAAAATTACATATGGAAAAAAATGTTCAAGACTATTATTTCATTGTGCAAGTTTAAAAAAATATATACGATTCTGGCTTACAGCTCTATGCAGTATTGTGAAATCCCAATTTCACCAGTCCAGCCTTGCTTTTCTGGGATTCGAAATCACTGCGCAGGGCAATCACCCCACTGATGGGCATATAAGTGTCATCTTCAATGTCCCCACATCTTTAGATTCTTCAGCTTTCCTGGGACTGACAGCTTAGTACATCCTGTGTGAAATTACTCAAGGGTGGTTGAAGCAATGTGTGCTTCCCTTAAATTACTTGCTCATAGACCACTGGAGCCAAGGACCGCTCTGATGCAATCAAAAAGCTGATCATCACCAGCCCAGTGGTAGTCATTTTTAATCATTCCCTGCCAACCATAGTGGCTCAGTCTGAATATGATTGAGGTATAGCATTGATACAGATTAATCCAAATGATACCCAGCAGAGTGGTGTTTTCTTCTCACTGCCTACAGCTGAATGCACGTTTTGGAGAAGGTGGTGTTTCCTTGTGTGTGGGGAGTGGAAAAATGCAGGACATGTGTTTGGATCACACTGTTCAGATTAAATTCAAACCACCAAGCCTGGACTACCGTGCAAAAAACCAAAAGTGCATGTGATAAATTTATGGACGTAAGAAAAATGGATGTCTAACTTGTTTTGTGTTTATAACATGCTCTCCTGACCAAGTTTGCATAACCTGTCTGCAGATCATCTATGCCATTTGCTTCTTTAATCTGATAATGATAACCAGTGAGGACAACCTGAACATTTGGCTTGGCTTTTCTCTTCAGTGAGTTTAGCGCTCTTTCCGTAGTCACGTTCACATCTGCATGTATCACATGTCCAAAACCAAAAGGCTTCTGCAGATAAGTCAGAAGTGAGTGATACAGATCAATGATGGTTCTGTCACCTTTTTTTGCAACTTCCTTTGTACTATAGATGAGCTACAGTATCTGTTTCAGCTGAACTTGTATACAGTGAATCGGTCAAAATTTTAGGGCGAATTGCGTAGAGGTACACTCCTGCTATCGTTAAACATGACAGCTGCCTTGACATGGTGAGAACAAACTAACAGGTACTTGACCTGTACTAGCAACTGTTAATGGATCGTTAACACTCATGTCCCACCCCTGCAACTTGTTATTCTTCAGGGTGAATTACTGACATTGCCAGGCCATGTGAAACAGATCATGGGACACCTGATATGCAACTACCTGCAGCTGTTATTGTACTTGCCTTCTACCAAATTCAGCTGACATAGGAACCAAGTAGAAAATGTTAGTGACAATGGTTCACATTTCCATCCAACAGACAGGCTTCAGATGCCCGAGGAAAGAGATCTCACGTGCTAAACTCACTTAGCAACAAAAAGAAGGTTTTAAAAAGAATATAAGACACACATTTAATTTTATCACCTCATAATTAGGGTTTCAAGTTTGTAATTTTAGAGAAACTGAGGTTCTTGAAGTTGTATGCATGGAATAAACCATCATGGGTTGTAAATCTGTTGGAAAACAATGCATGATGGGACACTAATGCAGCCATTCTACTTTGCCTATATTATATGCTACTGCAGACCTGCAATCAAGCCTTTCTGGCATACTGGCATAATCTGAGTTAGTGAGCACAGCAGATGGCACTCCCTTTCTGCTTTATTTTTCTGTTTGGTAAACAGGAAGAATAAAAATGCTAAGTTCACCCATTGCTTCATGCCTCATCATTCCATGAATCAGTAACACAATAACACGCCACAGTGAGGATATGTGTGTCGTAAGCCTGACTGTCACAGTCAAAAAGGCTGGTGCAGGACCCAGATAGGGGTTTGTGGGCATAGAAAAAAAAGGTTTATTGATGAAATTGTTGGTAAAAAAGTTATATGCTTCAAACCAATAAACAGAAATCACAAACAAGAAACCTTTTAGACAAATGAAAGGCTAGAACATAATTTTTTTTAAGTACTTTGTTGGGTTATTGTCTTCCCTGTCTTGCTTTCATTATTGAGAAAGCTAAATACATTTACATTTACATTTATTCTTTTAGGAAGGGCACAGAGGGTTTGGCCTCTGCCTGCTCTCTAGTGGGTCTGGGGTTCAAGTCCCACTTGGTGTGCCTTGGAACAGACTGGCGTCCCATCCTGGCTGTGTTCCCTCCCCCTCCAGCCCTGTGCCTTGTGTTGCCGGGCTAGGCTCCGGCTCACCGCGACCCTGCTTGGGATAAGCAGTTTCAGTCAGTGTGCGTGTGTGTCATTTATTCTTTTAGCAGATGCTTCTCTCTAAAGCAACATACATCTCAGAGATAAATACAATGAGTGCATTACATAAAAAGAGGGAGATATTAGGATGCAGGGGTGTGATTCTAGAATACAGTTTATTTGTCGCAGTCCACCATCCTAGTACACCTTGTACTAAGAAATTAAAGGAAAAAAAATTAAATACAGGATTTCTCATTTCCTCACTCACTCATTCACTCAATCACTGTTGATAGGCTGTTGTCCAAGTCTGGGTTATGGTGGTATGGCATCTATCAAGGAATCATAGGGTGCAAAGTTGAAGACGGTACACCCTAGATGGGATCTCAGCAGATCGCAGGGTAGCCACACATACATTCACTCACACATCCTCGTGATATGGGAAATTTAGAAGCACCATTTTAACCTGGAACGCATCCCTGTGGACTGGAGCAACCCAAGGAAACCCATGGAGACACAGGAAGAAGATGCAAATTCCACACAGACTAAGCCTTCACTCAGACATTGTTGTCTGAATTTCTTTGATTGGTGTGCTCCTTCCCATCTGCACTGCCATGAGTGTCGTGTGCCACAGTGTGTTTATTTACATTTCCAGTGACATTTAACACATACCGAGAGACTGTTGTTGCAACCAAATGACACTTAGAGCCTAACTAAGAATTGGTTGTTTCAAATTTAAGGAGACCAGGTTTTTTTTTTTTTTCTTTTTATATCATACATACATCTATTTTCAATAACCACTTGTCCTGAGCAGGGTCACGGCAAGCCAGAGCTTATCTCAGAAACACTGGGCACAAGGCTGGTGGGGGGTGAGGTGAGGGTGCATCCTGGATGAGATGCTAGTCCATCGCAGGATAGTCACACATGCATACACCATGGGCAATTTTTGCCACACCGATTCACCTCAACTGCTTATCTTCAGACGGTGAGAGGAAACCCACACAGATAGAGGGAGAACATGCAAACTCTACACAAACTGAGAGGGGATCGAACCCCTGCACAGCATTGTGCGCTACTTGCTGCACGACCATGCTGCCCCAGCTGTTTTGATTTGCATAACTTAAATGGGATTATTGTCTGTGACTTGTGTTCCTAATTTGCATCATGCAGTAGGAGAAGGGATGATATTAATGCAGTTCACAAATCGGTACATTATATGTGCTAACTGGAGCATTGTACAAATTCATCCAAAAATCCTTACTGCCTCCAGAGTTAAGCTTAAAGGGAAACTGTGGTCGCATTATATGTCCAAGAACCAGGCATGTTCATATTCATTCCTGTGTGTTGTTATGTCCATCAGCATTTTAAAGGCATCTACAGCAATGCAAACAGTGAACCTTAACTAATTTGTGATACCTTGTGTTGCGACTGGGAAAAGAAATAGGGAGTAAGGCTTTGCAGTTAGACGTTTTAAAATCATTGCTGGCTTTCCCAACATCAGCACAATAATTAGCAGATCCCATATTTAAACGTGACCAATCCCCACTTATTTGCCTCAACTGGAAAGAAATAGAGAATGGAAAGAAAACAAAGGAGTAGATTGTACCATGCTTTCAATAATATAAAGAGCGCAAAAAATGCTTCGTAGTTTTGTAATAACACAGTTCAATATTTAATGTCTATGTATTATGTGACACAAGGCAGTGTAGAATAAAGAAAAATGAGGCAGTATAGCCAAGGGTTGTATTTTATTTTGCATTATTTATGTATGCTTTAAGGCAGACTTTAAAACCCAAAAAAACCAAAACTGGAACTCCAAGGAAAAGATTTCTTGTCAGCTAAAATGTATCCTTAAAAAACTCAACTGTTTGTTGGTATAAATTTTCTAATTAGCTGCATATTCACTGCAAGAAACCAAATCACAAGTTATGAACCATGAAACCGACACGTACGTAACTTCAGCTACTTCTGTAGAAAGTTCGACTTCAGGCAATAGGCCACAGTGGTATAGAGAAAATAATGAAGGAGGCTTTTCAAACTAGACTGGCTTGATTTCATATGCTGTCCTGGAGATGCTAAAATGACCATTGAAAGGTCTTGGAAAACTTCTGCTATGTTAAAAGCAATAGAACAGTCTTACCAGTCTTCAATGTGTTTTATTTGCTGATCTCCATCAGCATGAATTTGAAGGCGAGGCGCATATGGATGTACGTGTCGAGGTTCAATTTATTTAGTGAATATCGGTTAGTAAAATGTGCAGCCGTCGACGTATGAGACCCGTCTTAAGAGGGGACCAGAAAGGCTCTCCAGCAGACACACAGAAGACAATGCTCACTTTTTAATAGAAAGGTGTTGAATGTGGGAGGTGGGAAAATGTGTCACACATTCTTCAAATCAAGCACGTAATTGTATTTACATGTGTAGGCTGGTGTTTGAATACACTTACGGTTAGCCTTATTACCTTACCTTAATACCTTTCGGGGGTTACAGCCTGCTTTTCAGGACTGTTTTGGACACCCCAAGCCACCCCTTGTTGCTCACTAGAGTAAAATCTGGCACTTTTCATTAAACACGAATAAAGATTATTTTTTTAAAATAAATAAAGGTCTGATTAGAAAAAATTCTTTGCTAAAAAGCTGTATCCTCATTTTTAGTATTGCTAAAAAATTGTACGTTGTGTCTATCTTACAGCATTATGTTCACCTTGAACCCAGTTAAAACGAATTGTGCATACTAAAAAAAAAAAAAAAAAAAAAAATGAAAGAGAATAATAAAGATGAAATAAATAAAGTGTTGCATAATAAGAAAATGCAGCAAAACCTTGACTATTATAGCCTTGACAGAGTACTGCTCAAAATGGTCATTGAAAAACTGACCTTGTTATTCTAAGATGAAGTTGTGGAAGAGAATTCAGGATTTTAATAAATTATTTTTTATTAAACATTGCAAAGCATTTTGATTTAAAATTAATTTGCTAAAAAATGCAAATAGTCTTCATCTTTCCCACTTGTATATACAGTCTTGGTACAGATGCCATATACAGTATATGCTGCAATGCCATAAGACAAATAAATTGAAATTAAAACATCAGGCAGCTTACAAATGAATTGCTGATTTTATTTATAAAATCAAATGCATGGGCATCAGAAAACAGCTTTGGTCAACAGACAAAAACTAGAAACAGTGCACAGTCTTCTATACTATTTAAAATATCTGAAATTGATACTTACCCTGCAATGGGTTGGCATCCCCTCCAGGGTGTCCACTATTTAGCCTTTTATCGCACACTTCTGGGATAGGCTCTGTACCTTCATGACCCTGACTTGGCCGAGCATCTAAGTGGAGTGAGTGAAATTACACCTTCGCATATTCTACATATAAGACCTTTTTATCACAAATTTGGGTTTTCAGTAATATTTCTTAGAGGACCTTATTCAGCATTATTCACGTTTGTTTTTCTTATGTTTTTTTATGCTATAGATATATGGTAGTTTTTACCCTGTAATGAACTGGTGTCCCATCCAGGGTGTATGCCCCTCAGTCATGCACTCAGAGATTGTAGGATAGGCTTCGGCTCACTGTGACCCTGCTCAAGACAAATGGTTATCGAAATTGGATGGATGGATGGATGGATGGATGGATTATAAATATCAGTTTATTCACCGAGTATACAAAAATTCCTTGCATGTTAACAATACCCTCTGAAAAGTGGTGGTGGATGCAACACTGATCTTACTTTGACTTGGAACTATCAACAATTTTAATGACACAGAATCCTGTAAATTTTGTTGATTAATATGAATGAAGCGAAAAAAAAGGAAGAAACAGCCTTTAACAAAGTTTTAACTTTAAACTGACTGGAATCTCTCTGAAGCCATGTAAAGTGTGGAATGACCTTCTCATTTGGATACAAAAACTCATACAGTGCTGTATCTATATCTATAATTAACCAGAATGCATCCAAATGATCACTTTAATAAATAAAATTATTTTCTCACTGCTAAATATTCATGAGCAATTACAGAACAATTATGCAATAATAGCAAGCGTTTTTGTTATATTTCTGCCTTTGTTTTAGCTAGAGGCAAAAAAGTCTAGGATCATTTACACAGCCTGATTTTTCAGACCTATAATGAGCACACATTTAATTACCACCTTAAAATAATTTACCTGCCAATCACTTGTGTTCAATTCCTGCTTGTTTTAATCATATCCATGACTGAACAAAGGAGCAGTAGAATTGTTCCACACTGTCTCGAGAACGAATATGGCAGCTGAAGACTTAATTCACTGTCATTTAGTGTCCTGCTGACTCAAAGTGTCTCCCATTTGATATATACTGTAAATTAACAAAAACAGACACTGTAGGATCATGATAGCATAATTAATTATACAACTAAAAAGAAATGAATTTGCAACAGTTAAACAAGTTAGGTCAGCTATACGATAAACTTCTTACAGGGTGCATTTTAAATTGAAATTGTTCAGGTAAATTATTAAAATAAAATCACAGTTTTTTTTTTTTGCACTGCTCTCCTGAGGATGTAGAAGACTCCTGGTAAACATCTTAATTTTGTTTCATTAATACACCCTCATTGTTACCCACCTATTGTAATTTGTTAAACACTGTTCTGTGTGTTTTTTTTTTTTAACTTCCTGGTTGATATCAGAAATTTAATGTGATCTAAATGCAATTTCCTGTATCAGTGATTTGATTTCTGGAGATCAGCAATTATTTGTCCTTTACTTTTCTCCAAGTTCATGGCAAAAAGTTTTGTCAAGTGTTCTCCTTTTTTGCACCCTGAAGTCCAAGGAAGAATTAATTGCACAATCTGAATTTCATTGTATTTATATATATATATAATATACATATATATACACACACACACATTTTCAGAACCACTTGTTCTATACGGGGTTGCGGGGAACCGGACCCTACCCGGCAACACAGGGCGCAAGGCCGGAGGGGGAGGGGACACACCCAGTACGGGACGCCAGTCCGCCGCAAGGCACCCCAAGCAGGACTCGAACCCCAGACCCACTGGAGAGCAGGACCCGGTCCAACCCACTGCACCACCGCGCCCCCCGTATATATGTATATATATATAAGCCTTACCATAAACCATATATTTTTTTTGTTTCGACACAAACAACACAGAGAAATAACAAAGGGAATCCAATAATTTTGAACCCTATATTTCTGAAGAAAACACTGTAGTGTTGGAGGCCGCTGTGCAAATTTGCATATATTTCTTTATAAATACAGTGTGCAGGACAATTAGTGTCATATGAACATATAGAAAAGTTGGGCAAGCAGGATTACTCAGATGTTTCAAAGACTGCAAATATATTTATATTTACATTTATGGATTATACAGATGTTTTCCTCCAAAAAGGTGTACATCTCATAGAAAGAGCACATTACCTCAACTGAGGAAGAAATTTGGATGCAGACACGTGATAACCACAATGCCCAGTACTGCAATTCCAGAGAGCATGCCAATGCATCCAAATATTAAATTAACAAAGTTGGTACATGACAAATATAATGCTGCCATGAGTCAATTTACAACTATTATTTGTAACAATGATTTACTGGGCAGGAGAAATAATTAACATGACACCTTGTCTAACAAGGACTATTTGCAAATGTAATAGTGGGACTCAGAAAAGACAAACACTAATTGTGATGTCATAATTACTTTCCTTCACAATTGATTTGGACAGTTTCCTGGTTACGTGTCAAAATTATTGAACAGAACACTCATGGAAGAGTAAATAAATAAATACTTGGACATTACTCCTGTGAGACAGCTGTGTAGAGGTTGTGAAATTCAAATATTCAGATTTAGCGGTGGGTATGAACACAACACAGTCTTTGTGGGGGTTTTCATGTTCCCTCCCTTTCACCTAGGTTTACTCTTGGTGTTCTGCTTTTCTTTCATAGTCCAAAGATATGTTCACATGAAGCAGTGACTCTAAGTTGTACTTGATGTGTACATGTGTAAGTGAATGTGTGCGTGGCTATCCTGCAATAGACTGGGGTCTTGTTAAGGCTCTTCTCTTCTTAGCCTTGTGTCTTGTGCATCTTGAAAGAACTCTGAACCACTGTAACCCCAACTTGGACAAGCAGTGAACTACAGGGAGTGAGTACATAATAATGAAAGCTGAAAGTAGCCGGAAGCTAACAAATACTTTTTTACCATGTAATTTTGGGAAGAACTGGTCTCCAAGTACAATTTAATAGTTGTGGTGGTTTTTTTTTCTTAATTGTAATAATAATAAATGTGTTAGAGGACCAGTCTATGGACCACCCTGTCTCACGCTATGTGTTTCTGCAATAGGGTGTGGACTCCTCTGATCTCGAGTTGAACAACAGGTTTTTGATAATGGATGGATCAACCAATTACCAACCACCTGTAAATTCCAATTAAATTCAAATTACTACTTTCTAAGTTACGCTATAAATATGCATGTTCAGCACTTGGCTGCAGGAGGCAGGGTCCTTTCTTAGTAGCACTGTTACAAAGAAAAAAGCTTAGGCCATAAAAGTGTTGAAATGCACAAAGCCATGCAATACGTTTTTTCTGTTTTATTTATTCTCTTAGATGTTACCAGTCCAGTAAAGATTACTGTGAGCTGATGGGCAGTCCTGCCCTGGGAGGGGCAGCGTTGAATTGATGGACAACACCTTACTGCCCTCCCCTTCCCTGTTTCAAGGGCATAATGAGGACCAGCTGTTGCCCCTTAAAAGCAATCAACAAGGCCTTAAAATCAGCTGGTCTGAAGACTCCAGAGAATAGGGGTCTATTTACATTGTACTTAGTTATATACAGTATGTTATGGTGTTGCTCTTCTTCTGGTGTTTTAGTTTTTGTTTGCTGAAGGGACAGTGTACCTGCTTTTGCTGTAGTTTTTTTTTTTTTTTTAATTTTTTTATTTCCTCTTTCTCAGTTAAGCCTTTTAGTGGTGAAACTTGCTGTACAGTGCCTTTGTCCTACTCATGCAGCAGCCTCTGCTCCACAGCCAGCCACACTACTTTTTGGAATCAGAAGAAAAATTATTGCTGTGAAGGAAGCCCTGGGAGCTTGAGATATTTGATGCATGGCAATGCTCAAAATATACAATACGTGAAAACTTTATGAAGGCCCTGAAGTTGCCAGAATAGGAGACAGGAGACATTCAAGCTTTACATGTTAAGTTCTACTACTTTAGGTAATTTTGAAAAACATCTGGAGGAAACATCAGATGATAGATAATGAAGCAACAGAAACTCAACAGGTGGGCACAGCTGTTGTGAAGGTCCTTGAAAAACCTTTGCCAAAAAAAAATAAAAAATAGGTGCAGGTACTGAAACTAGCAAAGTTTCCAGTGGTTGGTGATAGCGCTGCCTTTATTCAGAGTATGTAGTTATTCCAGTTGTGTTGTGCATAGCAGATGACAAGAACACTAGTAACTCTGGTGATCACTATTGGACAGTAGAGGAATCCATTACAGAATATAATGAGAGAGAATCGAATGGCTGCATGAACACTAGATAAAGACACTGCTAGTCTTACACCTAAGTTCTTGTATCTGATGTCAGGCAACTTATTAACAACCTAAAGAAAAATGCAAGAATACATATTCTGCAATCGTTCTGCTTTTTCAGATATTTCCTTTACAACTCTGAATAAATGTGAAAAGTTCCCTTGAAGAAATATGGAGGTTTACAGTAAATTGGGCTGAATTGTTGCCACCAGCTCTGGCCAGTGATGGCAATAATTTCTTATTTATAATGGCCTCAGATAAATTACCTGGTCATGTCAAGGGAGCAAGGAAATAAAATAGAGCAGCTACATTACCAAAAAACTGTATCTTTATTTCTGAAATCCAAGTGATGAAGCATACAGTAAAGTAGCAAAACAACATGCATTAAAAACTCTCCCTATTTGATAGCTATATCAAATGAAAGGGAAAAACGCAAAGTCCAATAGAATCTATTTACAGTGTGGCTGAATAAATTGGCTTCAATAAGACCAAGCATACATAACAATCTGAATCAAATTAACATAAGGGCAGCATTAAAGATGTACTGTTGCTTTGCTCAGAAGTAGAAAGGGTTTGTGGTAGCAGAGTGGATGCACATCAAACAGTTCTGGTCCTCAAATCAAAAAATCTAATAATCATCAGACTGTGATAGGAAGAACAACTCAAGGCATGTTTGCACAAAATTTCACCTGTGGCTTAAATACAACAGCTAAGTGTACGAAGAGGGCGATGCCATTCTCCAGGGACAAAGCCAAAAGGTGAAGAGAGGCTTCATGTCAAACAAGTGAATCCAGCTGAAGACAACTTTCTAGGTCAATATATGTCCCAGCAGGCCTTATCTGAACTAATGCTGAAACTTGTACAGCCCA
This sequence comes from Scleropages formosus, assembly GCF_900964775.1. Taxonomy (NCBI): domain Eukaryota; kingdom Metazoa; phylum Chordata; class Actinopteri; order Osteoglossiformes; family Osteoglossidae; genus Scleropages; species Scleropages formosus. The sequence continues at coordinate 6,699,290 of NC_041825.1, read as the reverse complement.
TTGAAAATCTTTTGAGGACAAAAGTGAATTGACATTATACAGAATAAAACTGGAACATTTATTTATTGATCAAAATCTTGACCAGATTGACTGAAAATTTACGTTTTTTAATTTCCTTAAGACAGACAAGATTATTAACAATAAATTAGAAAAAAAACTAAAGTATATTTTGAGACAGATTGGCGTCCCGTCCTGGGTGTGTCCTCCTCTCCTCCGGCCTTGCGCCCTGTGTTGCCGGGTTGGGCTCCTGCTCCCCGCGACCCCGTATGGGACAAGCGGTTCAGATGATGTGTGTGTGTGTGAAGTATATTTTGAATAAAGGTATGAGGATGACTGTAACCTGATTTCATTTTCAGATAAGTAATAATTGTTACTCATCCACACACACACACACACATTTTCTGAACCGCTTGTCCCATACAGGGTCACGGGGAACCAGAGCCTACCCGGCAACACAGGGCGTAAGGCCGGAGGGGACACACCCGGGAGGGGACACACCCAGGACGGGACGCCAGTCCGTCGCAAGGCACCCCAAGTGGGACTCGAACCCCAGACCCACTAGAGAGCAGGACTGCGGTCCAACCCACTGCGCCACCGCACCCCCTGTTACTCATCCATTGCAGGCTTTATGACATTCTAATTAAAAACAATGTGAGAAACAGATACTTCATTGGTCTTTTAAAAGAGATGCATTCTTCCAAGGGGGCACTATTTGGAACAGAAAAGCAAGTCTATAGAATTATAATAGAATTATAATTATTATATAATTTGTTTTTCAGCAGCAGCTTTTATACCAGGCACCTTACAGTGTTTGACTCATTTATACCTAGTTTACAGGTGCTCTTCAGAGTGACTACCAAACATGGGTCAGCTCATAGTATAGTATTAGAGCTTCTGTGTTTGGATATGAAGGTTGCAGGTTTGAATCTCACCCACTGTTGTACTACCCTAAACCAAAGTCCACTGTAAGTTGCTCCAGCAAAATTACCCGGCTGTTTAAATGGGTAAATAGGTGCAGGTAGCTTAACATGAGGAAAGCATCAGCTAACTAAGTAAATGTACCTTGTTCAAAAGGTACATCGTGAGGAGTAATACTGAACTCCCAACCTACAAGTTACAAATGTGTGGAGGGATGTGAGCACAATTTACTGAATCACTTTTTGAACTGGAGCGGGGCACAGACAAGATCATTTTAAAACAGAAATTTTTATTTTTTGCTGCTTTAAGAAGATTCCCTATGCATAATGGCACATTATAAAATGTTTCCTTTTGGTTATTTGACTGATTACTTCAAGAGCTTTTTCCACAAATTTCCATTGCTGTAAGTGTGATGTTTGATTGTAATGCTTACATGTGTAGGTACTGCCATGCTTTAAAAACAGCAGGGGAGATTTCTGTCTTTGACATAAATTTGCAAAGCTTAAAGGAAGGTGCTACAACAGTGTAGATTCTGCTAATCTTTTTTTTCTACAAGAAAAGCATGTTCACCTGCTCAATGACCAGAGCAGGGCAATTAAAATTCATCTCAAACCACACAACAGAAAATTTCCAATTAGCCCTGAAGAAATTAATCTTTTGAATAATGATCTTTTCAGGCGATACGAAGGAACTTAAACAACCTGACCAACCTGACCAAGAGTTGAGACAGCAGTAGAAAAAAATCGGATGTTGCCATTTATTAAGGGTTTTCCTCAGAGGCAGGCCTTAGCTGGAGCATAATAGTTGAGCAAGAACAATTTAGCAGGGTGCATTCTGCCCAAGATCTATAAAGTAAGTAAGTTTTAACTCAAAAAAAGAACATGCACTGCTTATGTCTTGAATCATTTTGGATTATGGTGATGGACATAAAGCTGTAGACATTTTACCTTTGTGCCTAATGAACTATGTAGTACAGTTACTGACAGCAGCCCATAGTGAAAAAACAACTTGTGCTGAAAAGCCAGTGCTACAGAAAAACTGAATTTTTAAAAGGCACCCATTCACTGTGAAAACATTGTGACATAACATGGTTCTCGATTTTTCCTAGCCGATAACAAGAACATATAAGAAATTTCTTGCTGGGCATGTGACAGTTCTTGGTGAGAAGTTGGTGTTGCAGAACCATAAAGATTCATAATACTTTGTGAATGTTTTTTTTTTTTTTTTTTTTTTCCAACACTCTTTAAACTGCAAACAAGTGCAGTAGTGATTAGTTTTATTTGGGGTCTCAGATTTCTGCATATTGTATCGCAAGCTGTTTTCCCATCAAGGCCTAGCGAGTCTCTCCCGGTGGAATTAATCTCCTGACCTTTATAATTTATAATTACAATCTCATTGACTCATGCCTCATGCACCTTGCACCCAACCTTTGACTGCATTCTGTTTCCATTGTCATTTCAAAACTAATACCCCACAATCCAAACCAGCATATGTTGTGCTACTGACCTACAAATTAGCAATATACAGACACGTATTCAGTTTAATTAGAATAGTTTTCTTCATGTGCATCTTTTAAAAAACATGAAAACTCTTTAGTTAAGAACCAAAAGACCATTATGACACCTGTTAAAAAGTATTAATATTGTAGCGACCCACATTACCGAACAGTGTCGTATTTGAGCGGGAACGGATGCTCTTTATAAATAGTTAGTGGATACTGGGAATTGTTGGAAAAATGTTAAATAGTTGCTCAACCGTTATGGGGGCTCATACGGATTATAAGGGGGTGAGTGCCAGTTAGAGAGTGTGAGGAAGTTAAGAAAAGCTTGAAAATGGCTGAAAGTGCTGAAAAGGCTGGTTTCAAGTGCAAGTCCTTGTGAAAAAGGGATTCTAAAGCTGAGAGCGTTATTTCAATTGGTTCGTACTAAGACCTCTTGCTGTGTGGTGGTGTTTCAATAAATGTTTGTAACAAACTGTGTCTGTATGTATTTCTTTTCCCCATCTAAACACAATGCTCCTGATGTCCAAATGTAGATTCCGTTTTCTGACATGTACACTCCAGAATTTAAACGGTAGTACTTGGGCCATGATTCCATAGACATGTGTAAAGCATTTTTGAAAATAAAGTTTATTTACTTCAACATTTTTGAAGAATTACATTAATAGACATAGCAGCAAAGCATAATAAGGTGTTTATTTGGCAGGTATTTATTTTATGGTAATGTGACCAACAAATTGTGACGAAACATAAAACACACACACACACACACACACACACACAAGAAAGGAGTGTGCAACAAACATATGCTAAAAAAGACAACTAACTACACTCTCATATGTTAGCTGTCTGTGAATCAGGAAAAAGCCGCAACATTTCTGAATATCGTTCAAAGAGAATTTGTGCACCACAGCAGAAACAAATATGTATTATGTTTGTGGATGTTCTGGTAGTGCTTGAATTATACATTTTTTATTAGGTTTAATAACTCAGACTTCAGATTTGTTTGACTGAATCTGTCTTAGACAAGTGACCCGAACAGTGACTCCATGCAAAACAGGAGCGCAGTAACCTGGACTTGGGCTTAACTTGGCCTTTAAATTAAAGATTCCAATACAACAATGCTGTTAACATACAAGCGTTAGATACGTACTTAAACTCCCTGCTGATAGTGACACACAATTATTCAATTATTTACTAAGCATCCAATCTCATTTCATCTAGTTTAATTGCAAATCCATTAAATGCGGGTTATCGAAACTTTCCGTTCACACTGCTGATGTTCTTTACCCGAGAGCAACGTTCAAACAGAAATTTACAGAACACACAGGACTGCCAGCAGACTGTTGTTTACCAAAGAAAAAAAAGGTCATGAACTGCATAAAAAGCCATAGATACACATAGGCACAGGACCTTCATACATCAGCAGCTCTCACCGGAATACATTAGGCTTGATGATCTGAACACACCTTTAAGTAATTGATTCAGGCTTCAGATCTTTTTCCTCTCTCCCCTTTCCAGCTGTTTTCAGTCAGTCTTATTAGTGTTGACACACACTAACACTAATATTCAGGCCACGTAAACCTCACAAATCATTACTCTGCCCACTGTTATAGCAAATTATAACATCTCAGGCTACATCATAAAAACGGGAAGGTGAAATACTTATTTTTAAGTGCTGGCTGTAGTCTCTAAACACATACCGTATTAATATTGTAAGAAATAAAGACCGACGAAGAAGAGCATGTAACACATAAATAACAACCCATGGACGTGGAGTGTTAAATCAGTTTTGTTCAGCTGCTCAGGTATGTTGAATTGTCCATGGAAAGACTAAGATTAATGTATACTTTCTCGTCCAAAAACGGAAGTTAGCATCAGGTCAGCTGTCCACGCAGACAGGTAAGATAATTAATTTCGGCATTCTGGCTCGTACTGGAAAGACTGCCTTTCAGACAGATGTCCTGAACTGATACAGGGCTGCATATCTTGATCAGACTGTCAGGCAGACAAGTAAGTAAAATTCTTATTTTCAGTGACCAGTTATAAACAGGAATGACCTAACTGCAAACCTACTATAATTCATAAGCAATGCCACAAAGACAGACCAACGCTTACTCATCCAGGCCGATGGGCAGGCCAGATTTCCAACAGGCAGACAAGACCTTATGCATGCTTCCTCGTCCAGACAGCCAAAAACCGTATTTCAGTTAAACCGTCCCATCCAGACAAGCAGGCAGGTCCATCAATTACAGCTTTCTGCCTCGCTTCACCAGCGTATGGTCCTATAACTCCCATCTTGGAGGCAGTTAAGCTACAATGCTTGCCCATAGTTGATGAATTATTGCAGCACATACTTCTGCACAGCTTGGATGTTCTTCCTAAGAGAAGGACAACAACCTCATTCACAGAGCAGGATGCGATCCTTACAACTAGAGGAATGCTCCACATATGTACCAATGCTCCCAACATGCATCTTCCAGTAAAAATTAAAGTTTTCCAGTGCCTTTTCTCTGTCAAAAAAAACCCAAATCAATAAAAAAGACAAGAAAATCCCACAGGACTGGTGAATAATTTCTAATATATGTGTGCACCAAAAACTTCATGAAAATATTTTCTTTTTGTTAACTAATCAAACCATTTAGCACTCATCCTGTGTGTGTGTGTGTGTACTATTCAGTACATACACACACATTTTCAGAACCACTTGTCCCATACACGGTCGCAGGGAACCGGAGTCTACCCGGTAACACAGGGCGTAGGGCTGGAGGGGGAGGGGTCACACCCAGGACGGGACGCCAGTCCGTCGCAAGGCACCCCAAGCGGGACTCGAACTTCAGACCCACCAGAGAGCAGGACCGTGGTCCAACCCACTACCCACTGCACCCCACCCCCTATTCAGTACATATTAATCCTAAAAAAGAAAAAAAAATCTTAATTTTAGATAATATGACCTTGATTGACCTAAAATTATATGAATGATCATAATTATTATCTACATTAGCTAACTAGTATTTTGACAAAAGGCTCTAATTACTATCTATTTGCATGAAACAGTATATATGACTAGTTAAAAAACAGTACATTTGCACAGCAAGTACAGTCTGACCTTTGACTAATAGATGTGCCACTGGGACAATCCATTGAAAAACAATGCAATCACACTTTGCCTACAGAAGGGTGCTCCACATGGAACAGGAAATTCCAGTTACAAACATTCTTCAGAATTAATAAACGCAGCAGAAATGCAAGGTTACAATGAAAGTAATCAACAGTGGCATCAGTTCTCATTTTCGATCTCATTCATGACCAGTTCTTACTAAACCTTACCTGATGTTGTAACAACAATAATACACATTCTGCAGATTAGAGATGTAGAATCATGGCCATCATTTAAATGCTCACTGAAATGTGACTTCTGATATTCCAAGATTTTTATTTAATTCCTTTCTTTCAGGGATTAAAGAATTTCCAGTTTTCGCAATATTGGACATTTGGATTATGTATTTATTTGGAGAGAAACAACATCTGTTGGTCACTTGAGCCCTTATAGATTTGTAATGTAAAGTTAGATATGAAACTTATTTAGTTTTTGCACCGAGCTATATTTTTGTTGTCAGAATACTTTCAGCAGGCTTTGAATACCTGCAAAATGTATAATTTCTTTTAATCTCCTAATTAAATTACTTTAGGAAAAACTATTTTCTGATAAATATGGTGTTTGTATTCTGATACATTTAAACTGTTAACTGTTTAAATGCTCTCACTCTGGTTTCCCGCATATTTAAAAGTTAGTTAAAAATTAGTTTGTAGAAAAGAGAATACATATTAACATAGTTTTAATTGTCAGTGTTTACAGACTTCATCTGCATTATGCTTTCTTAATGTTTCTTAAATAGTGTCTTAATTTTTCTTTCATTTTGCTATTTTATGTTTTACTAAACTTCAGATTTGTATGCTTTTTTTATTGTTTCCATTGGCTCATTTTTATAGACTGGGAAGTCTATTAATTTAAAGGATATAATGTAAGACTTCTGTTTACTACTGGTTTAGACATGGGCAAGAATGACAGGTTTGCACTCTACCTTTATTGTGGTGAAAGAGGGTATTGGGGCACTGTTTTTTATATCAGTCTTAATATAAGCATTTTACTCACATGTTTTTTTATGCAAATATATTTCCTGAAGCTGTAATAAGGCTAAATACCAGAGCAAATGTAAAATAACACAAATGAAAGCAGACCAGCAAGATTGCTCAAGACTGATTTTAAACCTTTTGTCACACAGTCAAAACCACTCATCACATTACTGCAAACATACTGTCATTCTCAAATTCTTTTAATGAACTTTATTTCTTAGAGTCAAGTTTTGCTAATTTGTTATATGATACAAGCAACAAGTAAAATGTGTAATTGTATAATAATTTTTTTAAGTATTTTTATACGGACATTTCATAAACATATGTGTTTCACATACACTATCAGCCGAGACTGTGTTGTGTCTCATATATGGAAAATTAATACTTCCGAACCTGTGGCTGAAATAATAATTATAAAAAGTATGGAATGGATCACGTTTCTGAAATATTCCAATTTTGCAAAGACACAAAAAATCAAAGTCATAAATACTTATCAGTCTACTGAATAACCTTTAATTAGAATGGATTAAATCAATCTTTCTAATAATGCAACAATATTAAAGAAAAAAAATTAACAGCTAGGATTTTACAAAATTAACTGCTTCTGGCTGTGATGACAGTTGGATCCTTTTCCCTCTCACTGTGGAGCTCTGTGTGTGGCAGTTATCCAAAATACAGCCAGCTCAGTTCATGCGTGGGCTTCTCTGCGTCTCATTAAAATAGTGTCCTTTGATAGGAAACTTTAAGTGGGTCTTGTATTAGCCTTTCACTTGGCGGCAGAATCCCTTGAGATAAGCACATAATGTTAGTCGCAATTTATGCAACAGAGCAGCTCTGAGTGGTAAAAAAAAGCCAAAACCTTACATTTAGAAGGATTGAATAGGGTGGGGAGCTGCGGGAGAGCTGTGCTTGGTTTGGTCACAGAGCTTTGGTATACAAAGCATCCTCTGATAATTTGTTCCAGAGATCTATCACTTCACAAAGCTCATTAATTGGCCCAAAAGGTCACACATGGATGAGAAAATCAATGAATCTCTAAGTGACCACTCCTAAGGCAGTTTCAGACTGCAGACTGAATGAAATCAGGAAATGAAAGGAAAGAAAAAGACTGGGCCACAGAAAATTTAGTATTTAATAGAACTGAAATATACCTTTTTGTGCTGTAAAATTTTGATCTAATACTTTGTGTAAGGTGCACTTCAAAATGCAGATGGATTATGATTTAGTTAATAACTAAGCTCTATAATTTTGTATATTTACTAACAGATGGTTTGTTAAATTAAAAAAAAAAAAGAAAAACGTAAAAGACATGGTTCAAACAAGACCAGAAAAGGATCTATGAACTTCTTAAATGTAGATCAGTCCTGAACTGGGTTATTCTGAGACAATGGGTTTTTAAAATGAGTTAGCTGACTGCAATGGTTAACAGCACTGTCTTGCAACATTTAAGGAGTGTGGTGTCCCTTCAATCCTTGTTCAGGCTGTGTGGAGGATGCCTGTTCTTCTAGTGCTTGTTGTGGTAAGCTGAAGCTTTGCCCACCAGTGGAGGGAATACACCCTAGATGGAACACCAATCCATTGCAGAGCACTTCACACAGGGCTTGAGCCCCAGACCCACCACGCACTAGTCACTGGCCAAACCCACTGCACCACCATGCCCACCCCTGTTTCCATAATCCAAAAACATGTGTTCTGGGTAGGTAGAAGGCACTAAACAACCTGTAGTGCACAAATTCAATTCAATTTATTTTTATAGAGCGCTCTTCTCATGCAGTGTGGATGACTGCATATGTGGATTATCTGCGACAGACAGGTGTCCCATCAGAGGTGTGCCCAAGCTAGGCTGATGCCGAAGGGTCCAGACTGCTGTGACATTACCTTAGGAATTATGAATAAGTGAGTCACTAAAGTTGTTTCACAAGAAGTAAACATTTTATGTTTTGTTCATTTCTAGTTGTTTTTTCTTCAACGCCATATTTTCAGAAATGTCTGCCTAATGTAGAGAAAATCCATGAAATCCAATGGGTAGATTTCAGTTTAAAGGACCCAAATATAAAGGAATGCATTGTCTGCACTCAAGTTTGGTTCTTGTGACTTAAACCAAGATGAACACTGAAAACATGAACACTGAATGTGTCAGTTGGTCCCCAACTGGAACTGAATAGGAATTTGTATCAACAAACAACATTGATTGTATCAACAAACAACACTGAATATTGGTGCATTTAGTGGAAAGAAACAAACTAGCTTTACTTAAGAATCACACATCTGCAACTATGTCTCTCTTACTTCTGATGTAATGCATAAATTGTATCCTCTCAGATGTGCGTTGCTTTGGAGAAAAGCATCTGCAAAATGATTAAATGTAAATGTAAAACACAGACATATAAAATTATGAACTCAAAACTAAAGTTTCATTTAAAATTACTAGAGATGCATTCATGAAACTAAAGACAGTAAACAAGAAACGTGAATGCAAAAGCAGCATAATGACACTGTGACTATTGGTGAATGAAGCAGATTGTCAAGGGCTTTGTCGGGATGAGCATAGTAAACAAGGATGTTCTGCCAAGTTTCCTTTAAAATCCACTTTCATTAGCCAAACAGGAACCAGTGTGGGGAGATAGGTCTCAGGAAAGGGGCAGCTATGATACTTTCTCAGGGCACTTACCTTGTGGTTTGAGACAGTTTCTGGAAAGAAATTATTTTTATTTTCAGTCATGTTAGATTAATTTTAATGTAGTTGGAAGTTAGTTGAAAAAAAGAACTGAAATTCAAAGTAGTTTCGTTTATTATGGCTGTATCTCAGAATCCTGCATTTTTAGGTATTTTTTGATTTCGCAATACTGAGAAACGTGAGTTACAAACAAATTATAACTTTCCGCAAACTTTACGTTCTGCTTTTACTTTGTGATTTTCTAAAGTAGCATGAAACAGCTAACAGTGCTTGAAACAAATACCTAAACTGCAGGAACATCAGCGACCAAATTTCAGGAGCACTAGCTGTGAAAAAGGCAAAACTATGCCAAGGACTGAAGTGAACAATGTCAAAAATCATAGCAGCATGTTGCCAAACAATGAAAAAAAATCCATCAGAAGTTGTTGCAAGTTTAAGCTTACCTGCTGGGATAAATGAAACCGGACAGTGTATATGTAAAAAAAAAAAAAAAAAAAGAAACAAACACATACCTGAATGAGAACTTGAGTCCAGGTGTCAACATGTCATGTTGTGTATGTATGTCATAAGTGGCTTTGATAAGATTACTGTATAACTGCCTTATACCCAGGGCTAAAAAAGGCATAACTTGATTTAAAATTCCAGGACTCACAAGAAGCTAAAGAATAATATAGCCAGAAAAGTTTAATGGTTGGGAAACAGTCAAGAAATAGATGTCACTTAATAACAACATCCAGAGTAATGATTTTCCCATATTCTGAAACCATTAACACCCCATATACACAGAGGCCAAGTGAAAAGTTCTGAGTTCAGAGTAGATTCCTTCTTCATATTCCACTCCCTTACCATGATAGAACTGGAGGCTTCACTTTTTTGAAGAATGACTTATGTATATAGGGTTCAGAATTTGTATTGTAGGATTCCAAGAAGGAACTATACACAGATATAGACGAACATGTATGTATACTTTTGTGCTTTGGTTGGTCACTGATGGTATTTCTCTTGTCAAAAATACATCAACGCTTGTAAACCCACTGGGTGAATATTAATAAAAAGGAATATTTGGTCTGCAAATGTAAATGATGCACACATTCCTGTAATAAGCCTGTTAACAAGGCAACATCAATATGTATGTAAAAGAGGAGCAGCTGCAGGATCGCGACCAAATATGTCAAAATACACAAACCATGTATGCTTCCAGTCATTTTCCTGCATGTGTGCAGGTTTTCGTTACAGCTGAGCTTTTAATTAAGTTCTTCTGAGCTGCTCACCAAATAAATTACACAATTCAGATCACGTGAAACCAGATGCATTAGTGAAGACTTCTTAATTTTCAAATCTTGTTAAATAGAATTAGTGTAGTGGAATCCTAATACGTGTAATAATTAAGACAGCGAAGGAAAAAAAACTTCCAGGTGTATTTGTGGTAATAAAGTATGTTCCATTTAATTGAACATTTGTGTAGCTTAATACATAATAAGCAAACAAAGTGGTATAAACCCAAATAATTAGATATTGAACGTAAATCATTCTCTCTCATAGCCTTAAAATTAGGTCATTTTGAATTTGTTCAACAATTGAAAAATATAAAAATATTTACTTTGTTTCCACAATAAAATATAAATGAATGTAATAATGATAAATCATAGTGTGTCTCCTACATAATGCAATTTGTCTGAATCCATTTGATTTGTATCCATCAAATGGAATGGTTGAATCAAGATTAATTCATTACAAACATACTTCCAGTTAAAATCACCATACACAGGGAAGCACTAAGAAGAACTGAAAATGTTATAAGTTATGGTAAAAAAAATAAAAGCTAGGAGTACATAGAAGATCTTGTGGTGAAACTGCTAACTGGCAAAAAAAGGGCCTGAAAAACCTTTTTTTCTTTTTTCAAACAATGTCCAGGTGTCCTTGTTCACTGCTCCTTATGACTACAAATATCAAATGTCTTTGAACATTCAGCTCAAGACATGGAATGACTCAAGTCAACAAAAATACCCCTAAAAAAAATTGATAGATCGTTTTTAAGTGTTAAAATTCCTGCATGGCTGCAGTTCCTGCGAGTGAAACATGCTAAAAAAGATAAGTGATAAATTGTATAATGTGCCCAGCACATCATAAAGTACATCAACAATTACACCCTTTGATGGCATATGAAAATGTTTGCTAAATTGTATCTGAAGACATCAATACATAGACATTTCAAATGTAATTTATATGTCTATATGCATATTTCTATTGTTCAAATACAATCAGTGTGAATACTAAATTCTTAGAAGGCTTTTTTTCATTTTAAAACTTCATGAAGTTTTAATTTACTTTGTCAGCATTGCTGTTTCTGAGGTATGCCTATTGCAGAAAGGTGGACTGATTTTTTGGCACTTCGGTCTACTCTTTGATTTTTTTTTTTTTTTTAAACTGTTCTGCATGGAAACAGTTTCAAGTAAAAGTCTAAATGAGGGATTTTCAATTTTTTTTTTTAAAGTGATTTACTTTATAAACATGAACTCTTCCCTGAGAGTAGATAAAAATGTGCCAAATATGTCACATTGAACATGGTTTCACGAGAGAAAGATATGGCACTGTTGGAGGTCAATATGGAGAACAATATGCCGGTCAACTTAAACTATGCTTTCTATGTGGTTGTTAAAAAAAGGAAAAAGAAACAAACTAATCCCTTGTTCAGTGCTTTGTGTACCTGTGTAAGAAAATCACTCTGTAAAAATAAATTGAACTAAATTAACTTGGCTTCCAGAGTGAAAAATCACACACCCTTCACTTTGTATTGGTTAATTTGCACATGGTCAGACTAGAACTTAGTTCCACAGTAAATTTAGAGAGCTAGAAGTATTACATTGCAAGTGTACATTTTGGTAGATGCTAAGTGTACTTTCCATCTAGGCTTAAAATTTAGAGGACTCGAAACAATGGACTGCTAAGCGGGATGGATAGATGATGACTGGCAAAAGCAGTAGGATTAAGGAGAAATTAGAGTTAACATTTTGTCAGTTGTTGGAATGTTGGAATCAATGTAAAAGTTGAAAGCCCTGGAATTCGATCATCCGACTTGTTTTAAAATGATGTTGGTAATGCATCACATGGTGGCAGTGGTAGTGGCCTTATATACTAGAACTGAGGAGACAATAAGATTTGCATTACATTTATTTACATGTATTCATTTAGTAGATGCTTTCTCCAAAGCAACATACATCTCACAGAAAATACAATGTGTGCATTACATTAGCAGAAAGAGAGACATAGGTGCAGATTCTAAAGTACAGTCAGCTTGTTATTTTCCATAATACGATGGAAAGAAGATGGGTTACGATGGGTAGATTTCCCAAGATAGGTCAAAAACTGAAGAGCTGAAGAATATCCTGGATAGGCTTATTGACCCAGTGAAAAGTTACTAATGTGTCCATTGATGATCATTGGTGATTGAGAGAATGTCTAAATCTATCTGTACAAGATTTTGTAAGGACTGATAAATGTAGAGAGTTTATGATAATATACTGAGTAACATTTAGCTGGCTGATCTCTATCGCTGTTATATTCTTATAGTTATCATGTATTATTAAAATATCGTTGATTCGGGGGTGAATAACGGAATTGTGCTATAAATTGTGTGAAGTGAATTCAAATGCACGTAGACAGCCAAAAAGGAAGAGCAAACACTGACTCCAGAGTGATATTGATATATAGACTAACTGGATGTGAGCTAGGCAAAAGCTGAGGAATTCTATGGTGACTGTATGACTGGTATACTTAGGAAAATTGGTAGAAATTCTGTAAGGCTTTCAACAGTATCAGGAGTTGAAGATTTTGGAACAAGGTGCAATCGTCACAAGTTAGATTATTTAAGAAACTGAACTTAAGTTTTAATAGTACAAGCTCTAAAGCAAGCTCATTTCTTCACCATGGGAATCAGTTGGTAAGCTTTGGTGTGTTGGAGACTTTAGTCAGTTGCCAGTAGGATTGCAGCTTTTCCCTCAGACCAGGCCTTCAAAGATCTTGGAGAGACTAGCCAGTGCTTTTGGTTTGGGAGAATATATGACAATGAACTGGAAGCAGGTAAAAAAAAATTCCATGACCACACCCACACCTCAATCAGAAGAATCTGGTCTAATCAGGGGAATGAGGTATAAAGAAGACCAGTCCACCACTTCCCAGCTGTAGAATCTCACTTGAGATAGCTATCCCTGTTGGGCTTGCAAACAATCTTTTGTGCTGCTTGTCCTATTCCTCATTTGTCCCTAGTCCTGATCCACACCTCTTTGGTTACGACTGCTCACATTGTCCCTCAGCCACGACATCAGATCCTTGCTCCTGTCCAGTTTGCCGATTAACCGACCGCTCGCCTGTCTCCGACCACGAGAACTAGCCTAGTTTTCTGGCATTCAATAAATGACACTGCGCTTGGGTCCGTGTCTTCTGTTCTCTATGACAAACTACAAGGCCTATCAAGCCTGAGTTGAATTTTTTAAGATACTTCAGGTTCCCTCCAACAAATGCTTTAATTCCTCCAATGGACAGTAAGTCTTGTTTCCTATCTCTGTGTGAGACAACCTACACAAAAGAAGGTGCAGGGGTATAACTTGAGGGGAGTACTCCTGCCTCTGAAGTGCTGACCTCGATCACAAAGGGTAGTTTGGGATCAGGATGTTTCAAAATTGAGGCTGCTGTAAAGCATTGTTTCAGCTCCTCAAATTCCCTGAGGGCCTTGGCAGTTTGCAAGGTTGGTCTGGGCCTCTGTTGGTCACTTGAGGTGCTGCTCCCTGGGCTGGTGACACAAAAGGATTGCTTCAGATCATTGGTTGATTTTTTTTAATCCTTCAATTATTGAATTGGCAATTGAGATGAGATATTTCACGTTTTTCCCAATTAACTGTGTACAGAATGACTACACAAGAAGGTTTTATTGTTCTTGATAGAAACAGCAGGAACAAATGTGCCTCTAGTGGCAAAAGCGAAGTATTTATATGTAAATATTCTTTTTTTTATGTATGTAATTTCTACTTCATATCTCTCTGACAACCTTTTTCTGCTCTGTTTGGAAAGCCGTGAACTTGTTTTACCTCATATGCCCTGAAAATGTAGAGTTAAAATTGTGACTGAGATGGATTGTTCTGCTAAAGTAAATGATAGAGTCAACTCTCTGGAAAGTTCTTCAGTGTTTGTGAAGTGCGTATGAAGTGTTTTTGGTGTTAAACAGAACTACCAGTTTGGATCTTTCAATTTAATTCCAAGTGTACTTTTAATTGAATTTATCAGGATAACATTTACTCACACAGTTGTACTGACCCAAAAACTAAGAAAATGCACCTCGTTCCAAAATAAATTGCATTTCACAATGGTACTATTTTTTGGTAAACTATTTTATACACTTCAGCAGTCTGGTCCTGTGTGGGTAAGTTCCACAGTTCCTTTCACAGAACCATCAGTTTTTTTTTTGGTGCATTTATCTTTTTAAAGGTTCTCCAGCCGTATCAGTAAACTGTACACATTATCCCAATAATTTTTATATTAATTAATTTCATAACTACTTTTTATAAAGTGCATATTGTTGTTGCATAAACACTGATAATCACAAACAAAAAAAAAAAAAATTATCAACTGCCTTGCTAAACCAACAAATGAGTAAAATAAAAACATTAAAATTCCACTTTTGCAGTGCAATCTCATTTTGGCAACTACATGGAAGACCCTTCGTAGTTAATTAGAAAGCCATCCTATTGTAAATTTAAGTTTTATAAACTGATGGGACACATGGTGGTGTAGCGGGTTTGGCCAGGGCCTGCTCTCTGGTGGATCTGGGGTTCAAGTCCTGCTTAGGGTGTCTTGTGATGGATTGGTGTTCTGTCCAGGGTGTGTCCTCTCCCTTTCCAGCCTTGCACCCTGTGTTGCTGGGTTGGGCTCTGGTTTGCTGCGACCCTGCTTGTGACAAGCTCTCTGTGTGTGAGAGAGAGGGTTATATAAGGAAATAAAAGGAAAACTGTTACCCAGAAATATAAATAAAATTACTAAATTTTCTCCAGGTTGAATAACTGCCTTCATAAATATGTACAGTAAAATGTCGATATTATTATAAATTTTGATTTCGGTTATGTGATCTATATCTGTTTTTATTTACAGGGTCTTTTAATGAGCTCTTGTTTTATCATCCACACTTTGGACAGCTCATTAGCAAAACACAGGCTGAGCCATTTACAAAGTAAGAGAGGAATATCATAACTAATAATTAGCTAACTAGCTAGCCAATGTTTCCTTAAAGATATCCACTGAAAGACTGACATCTGACCCCTGTGAGTAATTGATTAATTGATTTAGCATTACAGGAGGGGACATGGTGGCACGGCGGGTTCTGCCGGTGCCTGTTGTGTGGCGGGTCTGGGGTTCCAGTCCTGCTTGGGATGCCTTGCAACAGACTGCTGTCCCTCCCTCTTCAGCCCTGTGCCCTGTGTTGCCGGGTAGGCTCTGGCTTGCCAGTACCCCACTTGGGACAAGCGGTTTTTGACAATGATGTGACATTCAGCATTTCATACATAGTCTACACCCCAGTGTGGGATGTAGATTGAGTCACCATGAAACAAGCGTAGAATTTAGTATCATGATTTCTAGGTACTACTGAAATTACCATTGTGTATTTTGACACTTGAAAATACACTCCTAGTGTCATGACTAGGCCTATGTACTGTCAAGAATTAAAAAAAAAATTTAAAAAAAAAACTAAAAAGGTTGCATGTTGTAATAGTAAAACAATGAATTCATAAGGAATGTCATCTTCTGTACACTCCAAGTTCAAGACCCTTTACTCATATGTTCTACTTTGTGTTATGACCAGTAGTTTAAGAAATAAAGATCTGGTTCACAAATGAGCCAAATATTATTGGAAATATTAAGAGCAATATGCATAAATGTGTCAAGTGTCAGGGGGTGCGGTGGTGCAGTGGGTTGGACCACAGTCCTGCTCTCCGGTGGGTCTGGGGTTCGAATCCTGCTTGGGGTGCCTTGCGACGGACTGGCGTCCTGTCCTGGGTGTGTCTCCGGCCTTACACCCTGTGTTACTGGGTTGGCTCCGGTTCCCCGCAACCCCGTATGGGACAAGCGGTTCGGAAAATGTGTGTGTCAAGTGTCTGTTGACTTGTCTTGTTTTGCTTATTAACAAAATAAGACAGTTTTTTTTTTCCCTGTGACAATGGAAAATGTCAATTAAAATTTAAAACAGAATTCTGTTCCAAATATCTGCTGTAAATGAATAATGTTACTTTCTACACACCAGTAATTGACCCACAAGTAACTAAAGTGAAACTAGACCGGTGATCTTCATGTTCTGCATACCATGACTTTTAACGTACCTTGCAGCTTTCACCTTTTCAGGTCAGGCAAAAAGATCCTCTGTACGCAACCTCTGGACAGCCACTCTGTTGTTATTCTGGAGTGTCATCAGGTAATTGGGGGTCCAAACCCATTGCTAGTATTTCTTTGCAATGTGTAAAACAATGGATAACAACCACTTCAAAAAATATGATAGATAGATAGATAGATAGATAGATAGATAGATAGATAGATAGATAGATAGATAGATAGATAGATAAAGGGTTTCATTGGTGTGAAGGAAATTCAGTGGCCAGGGCTTGTTTCTTTTGATAAGAGACAGTCTTACTAGGTCCTCCCTTCTTCATTGGCCTGCAGTAGCATTTCAATGAGCTCCTATTTAACTCCCCTGGCACCCACATATATACAGAACAAGGGTACTTGTGCAATGTTGATGGATGTTCTCTCATTTTTTTTTTTTTTTTTTGCAAAATGTCACACTTGTTCTTAAAATCATCAGGCACATGCCGTACTACACTAATGAAAAACTGTTTCATATATTCACCATGTGAGGATGCCTTTTGCTTTCTGACCATCTCCGGAATTATCAGACAGCTGGTTATGTTGCTAAGCAACCCAGCCCAACTATAAAATCATATCAGATTTTACTCAGTTTGCCCTTATGTTGAATTTGATTGATTCCTTTCTTTTTGCAGTCTCCTGATTTCTGGTATTTCTGATCACATCTTCAATCTGTAATATTTATAGTGAAATTCCTGATGTAGTTTTTTCTCTCTTTTTTTGCCTGTAAAATTCTCTTTGAATGGAGTGGAAAGTGGAGGTATGGATCTTTCACTGTACATTCAATATTTACCTCCAGGTTTTTCTCAATTCTTTTGAATGTAATTCCATTGTATTGTAAGCATACATCCATACGCAGATCCAAATCATAGATTAGGGCTTGAATACTGCAAATGATAATATAATGAGGCCCCTAATGTCATAACTGAATAGCAAGTAAAAGGAAGTGTGAAAGTTCAAAACTAATATCAACAACTCTGGATCAGTGATGTACATAATATTTATCTGCAGATGGCTGTTGCATCACAAAGGTAATCCGCACATGGTGTATCAAATTTGCCAAACATTACATTTATCATCTGACTACAGATCAAGATTGAAATTCAAAATTGTATTTGGAACCGCATGCCCAGTCCAACACTAGGAAATGAAAATCTACTTACCCTCCCAAACACTGATAACAGTGTAATGCAAGAATTGAACTGTAACCTAAATGCTTGCTTGGGATGGATAGATGGGTAGACAGAATGATAGATAGATGGGTAGATGTTGTTATCCTGGTGAAAGGGTTCTGTTTTCACAAGACACTGTAAAGGAGCTATTATGGTTTAATGATTTACAATAATTTGCACTGTTACTGTGTCATTGATAGTTGCAGGAAAATATTTAACCATACCTTTAGCTCTTATTAGCTGCGTGTAATTAGTAATTTGCATGTTTTTAGCTATTCGCAAATTGTTTTCCAATGACTTGACTCGGTGTAAAGATGCCTTGCACAATGAATCCAGTGTAGACAAAAAATGATTATGTCAGAGCTGCCCTCTAAGATTGTCACAAAACAACTTTATAATTTACGGATGAACTAAAGGAAAAGAAAATCATTACCATTTTACAGCAAAAAATACTCCCATTGGGTACTTTTCTGTTAATGCTATTTTTGCAGATAAAATAAAAATGAAAAGTTGCCTAATAGATGTATTCCTTAGCATTAAATGTGTCAGTGATTAATCTGTCCAGTATAATTGTTTTCAGTCATTTAAAGTCAGCTCTCCCTATCATGGTTATCGTCAGCTATATTAGTAACGCCTAATTTAAATCACCATCTGACTGAAATTGTCAAATTACTTAAGAGTCCAGAAAATTTTATTACAAATCTGATTTTCTACTTCAATAATCTTTTCTTTCACCAACCCCGTTCCTCTAAATTTATCATATGTCACATTGTTGTTCGTTGAGGATGCACATCAGATCATATATTATACAATTACTTTTATGTGCTAAGATAACATATTTTACATTTTACTTTTATGTTTTGTAGGAAATCTGAACATGAACAAACATTTAGGTATACAATGTGCAGCTGTTATTTTTGTGTCTTTGAGTATTATATTTTTTTTTATTTTTAAATGATATTTCTGTTGTCACTGTTAACATCTGTGAAGGAAGCTCATGATCTGAATTCCATGCCATGCTTTGATACCACTGTGACTGGTTGGCATCTTATCCAGGGGGAATCCCTGACTAACCTACACTTCTGGAATTGCTCTGGACCACCTTCACCCAGACAATTAAATAGTGATAGTGAGAGAGAGAGAGCGAGAGAGAGAGAGAGAGAGAGAGAGAGAGAGAGAGAGAGAGCGAGTAAGTGGCTTAATACCATAAATTAATAATAATCAATGTTCTGTTATTAGGCAATGAATAAAAGTTTAAGAAAAAAGAAAGAAACTGATATATTTTAAGCTGCATTAGAGGTTCAAGAAGATAATTAGTTCTAAATATTGCCAACACAAAATTATCATCTTGAACATCAGAGATTTTAAACACCAAATGCTTTTTTAAGTGTAATAAAGTTACCCTTGTAAAATGTTAATATGCATTACGTTATTACCAAAAATGTATTATGCTCTCACCTGAAACAAATCAGCAGTGTATGAATGAGGCAATTAACATTTCCTCATTTACAGCAATTGATGAAGGAATGAGTCACTTTCAGCAGAGAGCTCATTTTAGAGAAAAATAGAGTCAAGAAGAAAAAAAAAAAAACTTTATCCCTTATGTCTCTTTTCATGGCCTTGCAAGTCCATTCTGGTGCATACATATCAATGTTCTACTATATCTGTACAAAATCACAATCAGACAATTTGTACAAAAATGTTTTAAGCCATTGACGACAAAACAGTGAGCATCACAGATCATCACTAAACAGGATTTTTGCATTGGTAAGCAACGATTTACGGATCAAGTAGGAACCATTTCATCCCAGCAAGAAACTCTATCAGTGTCTACACCATGACTCAGAAGACACTCTTGTGCAGAGGAAGAGAAAAGGGCTTTTGATGGAATAAATATAATTGTAGAATTTTAGATCTCGGTCAAAATAACTGGCAGCACAGAGCTGTAAACAGAGCAACAATGAAGTTATACATTGCAGTCAGTAGGAGGAATTAGATGATCACATGGGTGGGGCCAGTGGCTCCAGGGACAATGAGGTTCCCAATGATTTATCAATAAATAGCAACCCTGGGAGCTTTTCATACCCCTTAGGTTTCCCCCAGTCCACTACCCTGCTGTCTCTTAAATCACCCATATACCTCATCTTGGTAATAAGCAGCTTGTCATCACTAATTAGGGAAAAATCTGGCACAGGTCTGGTGGTTGGCAGTTAGTCAGGTCTAAGCCCACTCACTTGCCTGTTTTCCTCCCACTACTAGCTTACTATATATACGAGTGTGTGTGGGTGTGTGTTTGTGTGTGTGGAATTATATGAGCCAAGTTTGAAAACTTGCTTTTTTTTTAACATGTTTTCCTTCTTAGAAATCTGAAGGGTGCTTCAGCATTAAAGTAATGGACATGAAAAACTGCATTGGTCGATGCAGCTTGTGTTATTCCAGAACAAACCAAGCCAATTTTCTAATTTTCTGCAATGGAGAGACAAATTATTTCCACAGCTATGCTGAAATTATCCAGAGAAGTCCATCAACAGTGACCAAATGCCTCAGTTGAAGCAGCCCACTATTAGCCTGTCCTCCTGCCAATATCATCAGACCACACCACATCGTCCAGAAAAAAAAAAACTATAATAAAAAAATAATAGACACACATTGGCTTCTTGGCAAAGTCTTCATATAGTTCAAAAACACTGGTTTGTGCCACTCCATCAATGACACTACTCATTCATATTTATAAGCATATGTCAGACCTTACAACCCCTCACTCTCTTCATTGTTATTCCTCCACTCTGTATTTGGCTTCTCTGTGGGGTCTCACTGCCTCATTCTGCCTCTTCTCATTTCTGGTCTCTCGATGGCAGTGTATCACTTCAACCAAGTCAGGGCAGCCAGCTGGATCCTGTTGGTAAATGTATATGTGTAAGTGCATGTGTATACATATACATATACTTCTCAGATTGTTTCTGTAATGTTAATCTCTGAAGGATTTTTTTTTTTCTTTTTGGTCATAATGACATATAACTGTTATCTGTTTTTTTTTTTTTTTTTTTTTTTCAAATTGCTTTTAAAATGTGTATGGATAATAGGTAAATACTTTTTTTCTGTTTCAAAATATACAAATTTCTTAGCATGAAGTTAAAATAATTGACAGTTGAGGTGGATATTAATTTGTTGACGGAAAACTGCTGTGAATTTGAGTTTAAATACAATTGACCAAAGGATTTTCTCATGCCCCCCTGCCAAAATTCTTTTTTTATAAGGGTGGTATTTAAAGTCTTGTTATTGCATTGTTCTCACTTAGTATTTAAAGAAATTGTGTGATATACAATACACACACACACACATTTTTGGAACCGCTTGTCCCAGATGGGGTCGCGGGGAACCGGAGCCTACCCGGCAACACAGGGCGTAAGGCCGGAGGGGGAGGGGACACACCCAGGACGGGACGCCAGTCCGTCGCAAGGCACCCCAAGCGGGACTCGAACCCCAGACCCACTGGAGAGCAGGACCTGGTCCAACCCACTGCACCACCGTGCCCCCCTATGTGATATACAATATGTATGGGTTATTCCAAAAGCCTAAAGAGCCATTAATTGTCTAAAACTTAACCAAAAAAGAAAACAGTGGGTGTCTCTGTAAATTGTGTAAAAGTTTCAGTATCACACACTTTCCAAACCGCTTGTCCCATACGGGGTCGCGGGGAACCGGAGCCTACCCGGCAACACATGGCGTAAGGCTGGAAGGGGAGGGGACACACCCAGGACGGGATGCCAGTCCATTGCAAGGCACCCCAAGCGGGACTCGAACCCCAAACCCACCAGAGAGGAGGACCCGGTCCAACCCACTGCACCACCACGCCCCCCGTTTCAGTATCACTAAAGTCAAAAGTTTTCCAAATCACTCTGGCTAACTGAATTTATAAGCAAAACAATTATAAGTCATAGGGCATAAAGATATTTATTTTAACTATGATCACTGAGATGTGTTTGTTTGTGAAAAAGAGTATCAAAGCTAACAGTCCAGTCATCACAAAATGATAATTTGGAAACCATAAATAAATAAATAAAAATGAGATACAGGTTTTTTTTAAAAAAAAAAAAAACAATGGAAACAAACCCGTTGCTGCAGCCTCCTGAAACATCTCTGCTACTAAATAGTTTGGTAGAAGTTGACACAACAGGTTGGCACAAATCAAAGACAGAAACTCATGTTAAATTCTTTTATTACACATGGAAGCAATTAGCAAAATCGGCTTGATGTCCCTTAGTAACAGTTCTGGGAACAATTAACAATTCAAATAATCCACTTAGACAAGCTGCTTTTATCTAAAAGCTGTTCTGCATTCCTTACATAAAGAACACACAGTGTAATAGGCGTCTATAGCAATACATATTCCACCAAATTATTTTCCTAATAACTACAACATCCGTGTTTGCTCTGAAAGCACACAGCTCTCGTAACCAATATTTTCTAAAATAAAACCAAATGTATCTATTCAATAAAAATAAGTTAAAAGAATTGCCTTGGCTGCAAAGTTATAATTCTTTACCCATTTATACAGCTGAGAATTTTCTTTTTTTTTTTAATTTTTACTGAAGCGATTAGGGGTAAACACATTGCCCAAGGGTACTGTAGTAGAATTTGAGATTTCAACCAGCAACTTTTGAATCCGAAAACAGCAGCAGTAACCACTATGCTACCAGGTGCCCCTTACTCAGCAACCTTTATCTTATCTATAAAGTTCACTCTTCTCAAATTACTGCATATAATTCACACTTCCCAAAGAAAAACACAAATCCTAAAAAATAAATTATAGGACTTTTAATAAGCTAACAGACTAATACTCATAATAAAAAATGGACCAAGTGGCATCAAAGAGAGATGAATCCCTATCTTTGCTTTGATCCTGGTAGATATTGCATAAGATTTGAAAATGTCATACTGGGCCAGCTTGGAATTTCACCCAAGGACATAAATTAACATTAGTTAACACAATGGGCTTCTACATTAGGAAATCAGCGAAAGCAACTCAGATTAATTAGGTACTGCACCAACTAGTAAAATCAGTTTCAAGTTTCTTTTAGTTGAAGGAAATTAACAGTTAAATGAAGAATTTGCACAATTCATTTTCTCTTGCCAATTTCATCTATATGGCACACTGCACAGTTTGTGTAGGAGATGAAAGTACTGGTAGAAATTTATCCCCGGAGGTGCTTATGCTACAGGAGTTTCCACCAGGTTAGTTCTCTTATCACACCACAGTTCACTCTGCAAGTAATGGTAGATAAATAATTGTTAATTTATTATTAAAAGCAATTATGCATATAGTGAGGAATACTAATTATTCTCCTTGAAGTACAGTTATCCTGTCACAAATATGCCAACTCAATTTCATTACAGTTTGATAATGAACTACAAGCAAAGATGCCAGTTGGTTTTAAAATTCTGGAGGCCTGTTAACATGTGGCACCACAGCTTTTGTATAAAAAATGTAAAAGAGATGCAAATCAGTAAAAAGACAAATACAACAGCTTCCTTTTTAATAGTAAAAAATGTATATTGAAAACCAAGAATGTGAATAATTTACCTTTAGTTCAGAAATTTTCAGCCCGCCTCACAAAACCAGAAGTGCCTTTTATACTAGGCCACAAGTGCCTGTATTATATTTACAACAATGAGCTGAAAGTAGCACAACTAACATCAAAATATTGATTCAATATTGTACCCAAAGAAAATTTGAAAAGCATTTTATTATTATATGTATTTGCTTTAAACATTTATTGATGGCTTTGTTGGCAATTTTATTGCCCTCACAAATCAATAAGTTAAATTACCACTACATTGAGACTTACATCTGGGCAGAATGGAACATCCAAATAAAGCAACAATGTACAGTACAAACCGAGCTACACGCAACCATTTAAACAAGGCAAGGATCATGTCCTCACTTATGATTCCATAAATGTGACGCTAAAATTAACTGTTGAGTTGGTGTGCAGCTACGCCAGACTGGGATCATGCAGTTAGTGGGAGTGATCATTTGTGTAGGGATGTCTCACTTCATATGCTGGATGGATTGGGATGAACACAGGATAATCTGCTAGAAATGAAAGCTGCCCCTTTCATTGTGCTTGTGTTTCTTAAGCTGTCCAAAATTTAAAATAATAATAATAATAATAATAATAATAAAAAACTCACACACACAAGTAGGCATTAAAATAAAAAAAAATGTATAAATACATACACATTTACAAGCAAATGTACATACACACAGCCATGTGTGTAGGCTTCACATATATATCAGCCAATCAGAGCCACACCAGGCTCAGTACTTCACTCTCTCAGAGTTTGGAAAGCAGGCTCTTGTTCGTAAGTGTATTATGGCACTCATTATCCATTGTGTTATTTTCATTTTATCTGATTTTTTTAGTTTTATTTGCTTTTTCGGGAACATAATTGCATATATGTATATTTATTTGTATTTTCATATAATAACGTTGTGCAAATATCTATGCATATGTGTGCAGATATATATACATACATGCACATACGTATAGCTACAAAAAAAGGGAAATATCGGGAATAACGGCTTCTCAGAGCAACAGATTCTATGTTCCACAATATAGCCTGTTGCTCTGAGGATGGACTGTATTTGAATTCTTTGCAGTCTCCGGGCGTTCCTCTGCATAACTTGAATTTAAGATGGTGTTTAAGTTGCACTGCTTACAAACCTAGGCTGACTAACATGATGCAAATTTTACAAGATCCAATAGTGCAAAAAGGCTTCCCAGTGGCCTGAAATCAACTTTTACTGAATGTACAAAGAGGGAAGATGTTTCTTGTATGTTTGGTTTTTCATATGTTTATTTATATTCATGTTTGTTTTATGTTCCCTCAATATTCATTCCATAGAACTTGCTGTTAGTATCAAAAAAAAAAAAAAAAAAACACAGTCAGTCAATATAGAAAAAAACTGACACATAAAACCTGTTTTATCTGACATGGCTGATATGTTGAACAACCATAGTAATTAGTGCTGTTGCCTTGAAATTGGAAGGTCTTGGGTTAGAAAGTAGGGTTAGAAGGTCATAGTAGAAAGATGTTAGTTGCATGTTCACTTTACAGCGGCAAAGTTTTTCTATAAAATCATTATAGTAGGTACTCAGCTTCTGGTTTGTTTGTCATATTTGCTATCGCAATGTTCATAGTGTGAGACCAATGAAATAAACAGCAAAAGAACACATTTAATGCCATATATATGATGAATCCAGGAGGGATAAGTTGAGTAAGTAAAACAGTATTCACTGCTGATAATGATCCTACAGCTCATGGCATGCAATAAAGTAGGCTGGAAGGCTTGCAGGATCTTCTTGCTGTGCTACATATGGTGCTAGAGGGCTGCATCCGTCTGGCACACAGTCTACAGAGTTGGCTGCATGTGAAGCACCCATGAGTGCTCAAACCATGAGTAGAGAGGAATTCCTTAGTTTTCAGAAGATCAAAAAACAAAACAAAAAAAGTTGCTGAATTGTAACAGAACAAATTTGCACAAACTTAAGAAGGAGAGAAAAAGAAAACATCCTCTTCTGTTTTTTTTATTTATATATAAATTATTATATTTTGTGGGAAGACAATTATTCATGCTGCCTCATTAACAACAACCATTGCAAGTAATTAGTAGTGCACTGTATATGTTCATAGACTTTTGCTACATCACAGGGAAAGGGCTTTAGGCAAAGAGATTACTGGGGAGAAAGGAGCAGAAAGCAGTCACTATGTGAATTTCAATTTTTATTTTTTCAACAAACATTGTGTTGCTAATAATTGTCAGTGCATTGCCAAGTGAAATAGTTGAGAGTAAATTATATATAAATAAAGCTGTCTTAAGTGTATGAAATCCACCAGCAAAGCCAAAGTCTTAATATAAAGTGTAATAGTACATTTCTATGCCACACACACACTGTCTGAAACTACTTGTCCCGAGGGAAGCCAGAGCCTAACCCGGCAACACAGGGTGCAGGGCAGGAGGGGAAGGGGACACACCCAGGATGGGACACCAGTCATTTATTCTTCTTGTTGTTATAATAATAATAATAATAATAATAACAGAACTTCATGCAAAACTCACAGCCATAGTCGTCAAATAAAGAAAATTTGAAACAGTGGTGAATTTACCTAGGCGTCCCTGTCATCCCAAAATCTCTCCACAGACAGTGCTTAAAATCATTGAGCTGGAAAATATGACCTGCAGTAGAACCCCAGAGCAATATCCAGGGAATGAAGGCCTGTCTTATCTCAGCTGAAGTTAGTGTTCATGACTTCACAATCAGAAACATACTGTGCAAAAATGGGATACATGGGAGAGTGAAAAGGTGGAAACCACAGCTCACCGAAAAAGAATATATAAGGTTATCTAAAGTTTGCAAAAAAGCAAACTGTTTTTCACCTGTCTTTCAAGACATCTGTAAGAATGTTCTGTCCACTGTTGAATCAAAAGCTGAACTATCTGGATGATATGGGCCCTGTTCCATTTGAAAAAATCCAAATACAGCAGTCAAGCATGGTGGTGGTAGTGTCGTGTTCTGGAGATGTTTTGCTGCCAAAAGGTCCTGGGCGACTTATTGTCATTGACGCTATCATGAATTCCTCTTTCTAAATGAGAATGCAAGGCTACCGATTTGTGACTTCAAGTTGAACTGCAGCTGAGTCATGAGGCAAGAAGACTGTGATTCCAAACACAGAAGCAAGTCAACATCTGAATGGTTGAAAAAAGTTAAGGAATGGCCTTGTGAAATTCTTCACCTGAATTCAATAGAGACTGGCACCTTAAAAAAGTTGTTCATACTCCAAAACTTACAACTGCTTTTAAGCTAAAGCAGTTCCACTTTGATGAGAGTGCCACAATTCCTCCATAGTGGTGTGAAACCCTGGTTAACAGATCTAGAAGGTTTTTTTTTTTCTTTTTTTGCAGTCATTGCAGCTAAAGGTGGTACAATAAAGTACTAGTCAAGAACAGGCAATAACTTGTCTAAAGCACTGACGTCACATTTTGTTGTGTTCTACACCAATTAAATAACATAAAAACAATACCGTCACCGTTCTCCTTCATGCTTCATTTATATATAACAGAGCTGCCAATGAGATTTGATGAAATTAAATGTCAAAAATGGAGAGGACTGGAAAATAGCTAGTACCTTTTTTCAAAGAATTATTCTAAAAACTCTGTGATAATTTGACATCCCATCCAAGTGGTTAACAAAATTGTATGACTGAGTATTCAAAAGCATTCCTTTCTTCGTTAGCTATGTCACATAGAACCAAACAAACAATTTTTTTAAAGCATTTTATGTGAATTCTTCTCTGAAAAAAAAGTCAAAACAAACAGTGAGCATGAGTGCAAGCTGGTTTGTGTGAAGTAAATATATGAATCCTTACACCCTGAGATGTAGTATGAGCTTATCTGTGAGGACTAGGCATGATCATTTCATGAATGCAAAGAGCACATTTGTTTTTGAAAAATCAGGAGGTTGTTTTGAACATTCTGTTTATAACAGGTATGAGAAAGAGGGAAGTTTACACAAAGAAACAAACACACACATTTTCGGAAGCGCTTGTCCCATACGGGGTCGCGGAGCCTACCCAGTAACACAGGGCGTAAGGCCGGAGGGGGAGGGGACACACCCAGGACAGGACGCCAGTCCGCCGCAAGGCACCCCAAGTGGGACTCGAACCCCAGACCCACCGGAGAGCAGGACCAGGTTCAACCCACTGCGCCACCACACCCCCAAGAAACAAACATTAAACCATAATTGATGCTTAGAGCATCATATCTTTGCTGAAAAGAAAGTGTGACGAGACTAAAAATAATTGAAGGCACAAAATGTAATTGGTTTACAATGTCCCTAATGATGCTAGAAACTATATCACAAAAATTGTTTACAGGTGAACAGTCAGCACCATCCAGTGTATTGTTTATTTATGGCTGGGGCAGCAGGTAATGTAGTATTTAAACCCATAAACTCGTAAGCTGAAACTTGTTAGTTTAAAATCTGCTCTGTTGCTGAAGTACCCTGGAGCAAGGTACATACCTTGAAAACATCCAGTAAATAAAATCCCAGGTGTATGAATGAGTCAAATATCATAAGTTTTCAAGCACTGAATAACAATAGTAATGATATGAGAAACAACCAGCCA
This sequence comes from Scleropages formosus, assembly GCF_900964775.1. NCBI lineage: Eukaryota > Metazoa > Chordata > Actinopteri > Osteoglossiformes > Osteoglossidae > Scleropages > Scleropages formosus. The sequence continues at coordinate 6,671,293 of NC_041825.1, read as the reverse complement.
TGTTTTGCTGTAAAGATGTTTTATTGAACAGTGCTGTAAATTTAACCTGCAGAATTTCACAGTTGCTTACATTTTTTTTTCCACTTTCTCTGTATGTATATAGGATAATAAACATAGATTTGTGCATTCCAGGTAAATTATGACAGTCAAGAACTGATGGGTCAGAGGGGATAAGGGTTATTTTGTGATCTCTGAGTGCATCCCTCCATACTCAGCTTTTGTTGACGTGTCATCACAGCACTGCAGTTCACAAACCACATACCACAGGATTAGACTGGCAGAGGCAAAGGGGTGAGTTGGGGTATAAATGAAGCATATATATATTTATTTTTTCTTCCATAGAAATTTTTAGATGTTTTTAAAATACATTCTTTCAAGAAAGCAATAAATATGTACCTGATGTATGCATTAACTTAGTTTTAATAGACAATCTGTAAATTTAACATTTCATTCTGAAGTGGTGACTACAGCTACTAGACAGCTTTGATAGCATGATATACGAATATCATGTTCCTAGACTCAGTATGGAGAAATATAAAAAAGTGCCTTGCACTATATATCAGTATGAAGGACATTGTAATTGTCTCATGCAAATTAATTGGGATAAAATGTGATGTGAGTATATGACCATTTTTGTCGTAATCTTTTCAAGTGAGGGCCATGATTATGTTCATGTGGCAAAATCTGCCTTTGAACTGCAAGTTGGTCAAAGTATTTACGTTGATACAGCTGCAATGGCTAGTGCAATGGTTGCAATAATAGGTGAATTAGTGATGGTGCTCAATAAAAGCTAGACTTCAAACATGTTAAATAACTGGTTAAAAGGAAAAAAAAGAATGGCCAACATCTTCTGTAAGGTTGTCTCCTCGATCATAAACTGGGGGATGTAATTATTAAGTCTGAATAAAATATTTTTGACAATGTCTATACAAAATCCTTCCTCCCCACTAAGAAAAAGTGGTGAACTCTACAAAAACTGCCTAAAATAAGGACGATTAAGACGAGAACATAGACAAAAATAAGAACAAAAATGAAAATGGGCATCTAAAGAGTATCTTCTTAGATAACTGATTAGTGTTTAATTTTAGTATAGCCAAATACCTAAAATACAGATTTTTACACAGTTAATTTGGTGAGTCAAGGTTGATTTTCTTACCATTCTATCTGGACATTCCACTTCCTTTTGTGGTATCATTTGTTTAAATGGCTGCTTGGTAAGCTACAGCTTTCTGTATCCACATTATCGCAAAATAGTGTAGAAATACCATAATACTGAAAATGATCAGTTAAAAGTAGTGCATGGATTGACAGAATTTGCTGACATTTCATCTGAACAAAAAATGCCAGGATTTTTAAAAATAGTACGTTAAAAACATTGATATAATATTATAAACAATATTTAGTCTAATACACATACAAACTAGTAAAATGAGTTGTAATACAACACTTCAGATGCAATATCCTTAAAGAGGTGCCACAACACTATTAGAAGACAATTTGGCTTTTCTGGGTCAGCGTGTTTGTGTAGGTATCCCAGCCTATGCAATGACACTGAATAAGTTCGAGACATAGTGAATGGAAACAGCCCAAGGACTGTCCTTCAGCAGACAGTGTATGAAAAATTGCTGGGATGTAGGTTGAGAAAGAAAGAAATCAGCAATATTTTTTTTCAAAACCTTGTGTTAAATTTCTCATTATTTCTTGTTATTCGCAGCAGTTGAGATGCAAGCTTCTGCGAGATGAGGTGCGAACTTTGATTACCATGATATAGTATAGTGTAACATAAATCACTCTAAAATCTGAACGCACTGTGTGGTTCAGTGTGAAATCACAGTATTAAATTCTCAACATCAAAAATATATGCGTACTGAAGTAGCACAGTAAATTATGGCACGTTAATGAATTATATAGATCTGGATAGGGTGCCATTTTTATTGTGTAATGTATCTTGGGAAACTTAACAGTAAAAGCATAAAGTAATTATTTTTCTTAAAATAGTTGTTAAAATTTTACATCTTCATTCGAATAAATAAATAAATAAATAAATAAATAAATAGAAAATTTGTTTAATCCCTTTATTCCATATCCGTGATCTGGTTCCAGTACTGCAGGCAACTTTACTGCAGTGGTCGGCTTATACCGAGAAACGTGAATCTACTGCAAACACAGAATATAGAGTAAATAAGACAAATCCATGGCATGGCTGTCACAGAGTTGGCTGTACAGCAGTGTCTTGATGTAAAAGGTATGTTCTTGGCATTCAGGGGCTCTCAAGGGCAACACTGAGCTTACGTTAGATTGATCCGATTACTCCCAGTACCAGCAGGCTGACTCGACACGCCTGGGTGAGAGACATGGACTGCCACAGTGAGCCAAATCAATCTTGCGTGGCCAGAACACACTGCAGGGCAGAGGCACCGACACCGAGACTACAATTAACAAACGGGACACCGTATTGATTGTCTCACTTTGTGCAGAGCTCAGAGATGGAGACAAATACCACATAATGTTATGCAGACAAAAACAAAGTGGTCGCACTGATCGTTAAATGAGACTGAGTCATTTCTCAACCAGTACATGTATGAAATACACCAATTCCACGTGACACGCCTGGAGCGACATGCCTGAAACGATACTCACACGTACCACAATCTTCGTAGCCTTTGTAGTATAAGAATAAACCCAGAAAGCGATGTATTCTTTTCTTGGAATTTGTCAAGAATGTTCAAGAAGCAAATCACTTATTAAGGACACTTAGCATGAACTGTTGCACTTTTTTTGCCTTGATTTGTATACCCCTAAATATTTTGGGAAGATAATATAAAATCATCTTTCATTTACAAATAAATCTCTATGTATAATATATACAGCGATGGATGTCACCACGGCCATCAGTGCTATGATGCCTATAGCATGAAGAACTGGCTGTGGACACAGATGGTTTGCAAGGTCAGAAATGATGGATGGAAAGTGTGAGTAGGATTCTCTGCAGTGTGAAAAGTGCTGGAGTCCTCTGGCAGGCCTGAGAAAAGAGTCACTGCTTCTCTTCCTGTTCCCACTCAAAATTCTGCCCAGTCATTTGGTAAAACATCATGTTAAAGGGCTTGTAAAATTTGTGTAATCTGCGTATCACATCCGGGTCTATTTTAGGATGAGTTCTGCCCTTGGACTTTCCAAGACACCGCGGGGCACTGCTGTCCTCCGGTTTCTTCAGGCATGGAAATCCCTTGGTTTTATTGAAATAGAAATGTTTATCTGTGACAATCCGTTTGAGTCCAAGAAAGTCCTGCACTTTGGCCATCTCACCCGCTGGATCAACGATAAGCCTCTCTCCACTGACAAAGTGTATCTGGGAGAGTGGGAAGTACTGCATCCAGCTCTCAAGGTGCAGAGCATATATTCCAATTCTCAGGGCGCTCCATGAGGCATCAATCAGTCCCAGGGTCCTGTTCTTGAAAGCCAGCACCTCGAAGGTTGGGATCTCAGGCCTCTTGGACAGTGTCTGAGTGTAGTCGGATATGGCTCTAGTCACAGGGTTGCGGACCACAATGATGAGTTTGGTGTCTTTCGCCATGGAGTGGATGCGTTTGGGGGCACTACTGGTCACAAAGTAGCTGGGCGTCTTCTCCATGGTAATTTGCCCCTCCAGTGTTGATGGCATCAGGTCCCTGGAGAGACAAACATGTGCAGCTCAGATTAGCATAGGGGAGAGAACAGCTGTGCCCTGTAGTCGCTATACTTAATATTTATATCATCACCCATTATATAGTCAGAGAACTCAAATATCGAAAACTGAAACAAGGTGCATCGGTTCCGAAACAAAAAGCAATCAAAACATCTGATTTAATGTAAAGAAACTAATCATATTTATGTAGAGTAGCACGGGAAGGAATAAATAACAAAACCGTAAAAATCATAATTTTGTGTTGCTAAAATGACTCCATCTGTGGGCGAACAGCAGCAGTGTTTAGGAATTTCAGTAATGAGCTCACAGCATATCATTAGTCCTCCTCTGTTGGGGCTGTTATTATTTCTTTAAGGGAAGTGCAATCTCCCTGCTGGCTCCATTATCCCACTAAACACGAGCTGTGTTCCTTCACAGGCACATCGCTGCCTTTCATATAGGGAACAAACACTTTTCCCTCTCTCTCTCTCTCTCTCTCTTTCTGTCCTCTCTATTTTTAAAGGAAGAGGGTGTACATTAAAATGCATTAGATGATTAATTGGAGCATTCTCTGTGATCATTTTTATTTGAAGGAAGACCCCCCCTCCTTCGAAAGATTTATCAGAGGTATCAAAAGAAATACTTTTTTCAGTGCTGAATGTGCTATTTTAAGCCTCATCAGTGGGACTGAAGTAGGAGATGAACGGATGTAGCGGCAAATGTAATTTGTATTATCTGAATGTAAAATGAATGACAGACAGTATTCTTTTGAAACCACAGCCTTCCCATGGATAACTGTCATCACTTACACTTACTTGTCTGGCATGCAGCTTTTATAGGCAAAGCTCACTGTGAAAAAAGACACATGCTGTAATCACAAGATGCTATAAGCATCTTTTGGGCTCTGAAACAGTTATTCGGTCTGGAGATTGCAAGTGGAAGTTTTACCATTGGGCAGCTGCTTGAATAACTCCAAGTAAAATATCATACTGTCTGGATGAAATTCTAATTTTCTTGGGATTTATATATTGGAGAAGCAATAATAATAATAATAATAATTATAATAATAATAATAACTGCTAGTAACACAGTGGTTAGTGGTACTGCCTTTGGCTCCCAAGGTTGCAGGTTCAATCCTCACTGTGGGTGGTGGTACCTTTGAGCAAGGTGCTTACCTTAAATTGTTCCAGTAAAAATTACACAGCTGGGTAAATGATTGCAAACATGTAATAATTGTGAGCTTAACATTCTAAGTTGCCTTGGAGAAAAGTGTCAGCTAAATAAATACTTGTAATAACAAGCAAGTCCTTTCCAAATTATTGCAGAAAAATTTGTATGGCAGTATTCATGTGGAAAATTGTACTTATTTCACTTTCCCCCTCCATTTCTCTGAGTCAGTAAGTCCAGCAGCTAAAGCTTACTGAAAGGTTAATTCTGCATCATCCAGCAATCCATGAAATCTACTACCTGCAACATCACAAGGGCCCTATAAATCAAATAACATAATACATTAACAGCCGTCTTATTAGAGAATCCAATTTGCTGGGTGAAATCCAATATAAGGGAGACTTAATTTTTTTTCCCCCACTGGCATGCCCCCTTCCCAACCACTTCCTTACAAGTGGAGCTGTAAATTATTTTTTCATTTCTCAAGTACTACTGCACCAGTATCCTGTATGTGAAATCCATCAAATTAGCTCAGTGTGCTACAGACCATTGGGTACTTGCAAGGTTTGAATTTTAAATTAATATAAGATGTATGTAATGTATGTTGTAAGCATAAGGCAATATAACAGTGATAGTGCCATTCTAGAAATAAGAGAATCTCTCCAGTGGAGAGAACACCAACAGTTTTATGTCATATATAAAACATAAAATGGACATCAGCTAAAGTGACAAAACAACTTTAATGCTAGGAACAAATAAGGTAAATATAAGGCTAAAATATGACTATTGCTGTATCACCACTTCCACCGCCCATTCTCACACTTTAGAATGGAGCACATCTCCATTGTAAAATCTAGGTGGAAAATATTACCCTTCAAAACCTAAACAGCATCTTCCAAATCTAATCAAACACTACTGCTTCAGGGCAGTAAACAGAGAATATAATGTGGTGGGTTGGGATCACCCACTTTAGGGTAACCAGCGGTATTTCTACGGCTAAATTTGGTAAAGATACTCCGTGCATTCAATGCTTCCATAGTGTCTCTCCAGCCAAATGCCTCTCAATTTGTACGAGACAAGAGTAGCGGTGAATAAAAATAACAGGGGTCTGGTTCCTTCTAGTTCAGCCAGGCCACAGATCACATTGATGTTTTGCTTGCACTTTGGGGGTATTAAGATATAAATTGAGCACATTCTTGGTGGCTTTGGGAGCTTGAAGGGCAACTCGGGTTTCCTTGGTATAGAACATGGGGAACAAAAGGAGCTGCAGCTGTATTGGAAAGGTGTGATGTTAAGCCTAGACTTGACAGCGTTGTTGAGATGTCTTTACCAAATGCCAATAAAGGCTTATAATGGAATACTTACACTACTTCTAAAACTCATTAGAGCTCACACAGTGGGCAAGCTGAAGGATGTTAAGCGCCACACAATGGTTCAATGTCCTTGATATTGCAATTTGTAATATGAGATCCTCCAGAGAACAGAAAAGCTATTACAAAATAATGACCCCCATTTTGAAAGGAAAACGCATATATAAATTGTACATCCGTTGCTTCATTCCAGCAACGTTCCAACATTCAATCAAAAAGATATTCCTTCTTAAACTATAAAGTATAATGGGTATTGACTTAATTGGCAACCTCATTAGACCAAAAAAAAAAAAAAAAAAAAATGCATCACAAGGCATTGTGATAATAGAATCAGAGGAAACGATTATGCATGAGTACAAAACTATGCAGATTGTACATTTTCAACATCTACATCTTCTATTCAGATTCTTTAATTGTGGTTGAACTCATTATTTTGTGAATAGAGAAACAAATCACTTATTTATCTCGTACATTTAAAATGTCAAGTAGAAGTAGAGGCAAAACAGAATGAACAAAAATACTATTACTGGAGGAAAACAAGCTCTTTCAGCTTCAGATCAAATTAATTCCTTTGGCTTCCATTCTAGGATCTGGCTGGAATAAACACTGGCTATGATAAGCTATCGCAATGAGTCAATTCAATTTACATAAAAATTCACAAAATTTGTTCATTTAATGTTAATTTCTAACACATATGGAATGTTCAAGACTTCCATAAGTATTTTTAGACATTTCATAAAATCATTACTAAGGATCTATTAGCAATGTCATTATGGGCTGTAGTTTCATGATGGAAAAATTACTTTTAACTTTTAGCCTCCCACAGTACGACATGTGGTATGAGCCCAAGCGTGTAATCTTAATACAGCATTTTTGCATCTTCAGTGATGTTGAGGTATTTCTAACGGAAGAGTGTCTCAGACATATTACTGGCAGAAAACAAATTTTATAAGGTGTTGTCACAAAGCTCTACTCCTCAGAGACCCTGTTTTAATGGGAAAAATGTTAACGGACAGCTAGTTTGGCAGCTGTATACAGCAAATTTCTTTGACATACATGTTCACAATGTGCACTGAAAAAATTGTCTTGTTTTGTGCCCAGAAAAAATAAATAAATTAATAAAATATAAATATATGTTTCAGGCTGCAAATTTGACTATTCAGTTTTTTTTCAGATGCTTGCTTGCTTATTCATTGCATGCATTATTTTTTTGTGGAACGTTTTGGGAAACAAATTATTTTGGTAAGACATAAATCTGTTATAATGGTTCATGAATATTTCCTCATTTTGCAACAGGGAGAGTCCAACAATTATTTTAGTGGGACAAGTTGGATGAGGGCTGAATGAGGGCACCACAATGATGCAAAAAATAGTGCTGTGGTCTCACAGCACGATGGTGGTGCAGAAGAAGGTGGGTTTGAACCTTGCTTAGTCTCTGTGGAATTTCCATGTTCTTCCAATGTTTGCATGTGTTTCCTGTGCGTGGAAACAGGCCAAAAACATGCTTTCAAATAGCTTGATGACTCTAATTGCCCAACAAGGACTGCAAATATGTAGAAATATGACAGTAGCTATATGAATATTTTGTTTAATCCTGCAAGGTTTCAGATTCTTTTTGGGGATTCACACTTATAATAACATTCTGCCAGGAATAGCAGCACCTTTTCAGTTTGTTTTAATTAGTAGAAATAACATTTTTTATTAATATTTAATACAAATATTTTATTGAAAAATGATCCATTTTCATTTGGTACAGCTGCGTTTGAAATATTTAATTGTCATGCTGTTGGTGTTTGGCTGTGTCCCAAATATGTGGGCAGAAGCTAATCTAAATTCACCTGTGACTACATTGCTTGGACAAAACTCTTCAAACATGTATGGGTTATAAAATGAAATATTAGTTCATAAAACAAATAATTTGTGAGAAGGAGAAAAAGGCGAATGTCTAAAAATAAACATGCTGAGATTTTATTAGAATCCCTGCAAACATCTGTGTACCTGGCCTGCACTTCATAGCCCAGGGCATCAGTTTGCTCCTTTGTGAAGCATCCATTGTGGACATGCTCAAATAGACAAACCGCTATGGTAACCATGGCGGTGACTTAAGTAGGGAAGACAGTCATCTATATTGTCCAGGCCTACAGCACCACCTTAGTACACCTAAAACGAATTATTTCACACGAGACATTCAGGCACCATGGGTGGCACGATGGCGAGGCAGTCTTGGCTTGGTGCTATTCTCCAGTGGGTCTGGGGTTTGAGTCCTGCTTGGGGTTCCTTGAGATGGACTGGTGTCTTGTCCTTGGTGTGTCCCTTCCCCCTCTGGCCCTGTGCCCTGTGTTGCCGGGTTAGGCTCCGGCTTGCTGTGACCCTGCTTGGGACAAGTGGTTTCGGACTCTGTGTGTGATTCTGGCACCTTCCTCCATTTCCGTCATTTAATGAAAATGGCATATTTAATCTCAGAAAATGCTCAAAACATTTGTGATAGTTACCACTAAAGGTTTACCACCTTCAATCGCCAGCCCTTTAGCCATGCACATTATTATTATTGTTTTCAGTAAATCCGTCGTTTATAGTCTATTATTATTAATCCATTTAGCTATTGTTAGAGTTAGGCTAGCTTCTGTTATTTGCTAATTGCTTAGCAATTTTTTTGCAGTTTCACAGCTTTGCAATTTTTATTGCTTATGACAACGAATGAAAGAAAACCAGAAGATTAATATATGTACATAGTGAATATTCTTTATTTAGCAGGCACCCTTCCCCTTCATTTAGAATGCTTTGTCTGCTTACAATGCTGCGTGTTTCTTAATTGATCAATTCGGGGTAAGTACCTTGTTAAAGGGCACTACAACAGGAGGCTGTATTCAAACCTGGGTTCTTCAAGTACAAGGCAGCAGCAGCTCCAAACATTATTGCATTTACATTTATTCATTTAGTTGACGCTCTTCTCCAAAGAGACTTACACTGTTAGTCTACTTACAATTATTTACCCATTTATACAGCTGGATAATGTTGCTGGAGCAATTTTAGGGTAAATATCTTGCTCAGGGGTACTACAGCCGGAGGTGGAGATTGAACCTGCGATTATGCTACCTATCGCCCTATTAATACCACGCCAGAGAACGTAATACAACATGAAATGTAAAAACCGGTACTTTGTGAATGGCAATGCACGCCTGCACAATCTGAAAATTACCTGACATAAAGTCAGTCAGTTTCACAGCAGAAAGTCTAGTGTTAGCTAATAGAATGAAAAGATGCTGTGACAAGCCTTAATGTTTTATAAATATTGCACGTTGCACAGCCGGTAGCTGGGAGAAAGAGCTCTTTAGAATGCCTGCCTGCCATAGTGCGGAACTTTGCTCTGTACTAAAATGAATGAGACAGACTTCCAGTGCGTTAAAAATTGAGTGTTTTGAAGTTACAAGCAAGCTAATTACTGCTCCCCATGATCTGCTAGACGAGAAGAGAATCAAATGTCTAAACTGATTATCACTGAGAGCTTTTGTTGACCTTCCGCAAATTGCAATCCTCCAGATTCGCGTCCTGTATGTGGCCGTAGGAAAACAGTGTCGTCTCCAGACAGCGTCGTGCGGTTTCCACCCCTCTAGAGACAGAAAGCCTGTGTTGCCACATTGGCACCGCTGCTTGGGTAATTCATTTATCCAGCTTTGGGCAGGTTGCCCATCTGAATTTGCAAGCACCTGGGAGCAGCCTGGTATCCAGTGCAGGTTGGAATCAACATGATGGCAGTTAGACACAATGAAAAGGCGTATTCAATCTTTACATGCATCTGCGTTCCCTGTTTATTCATCTGCCTCCATTCCCTGTTATTGCATTGTTCTTTCCTGACAACCCAACAATCCTTGTACGGAAGAAAAAAATTAGAATTGTGCAACCCAAAAGGGCAAAAGGTTGATCAACAAAGGTAGGCTTTTATGCCATGGCTGATTGTGCTAATTTAAGCTGTGATTCTTCTCAGGGACCAGCTGGTGTGAGAAGCTCAGCCACTGTTCTGTTGACAGGCTAGATCATGTTTGCATAAACAGCAGTGCTGTAACAAATACTCCTGCTCCTCCTCTTTGGCTTGGTTACAGTAGGTGCGCCGAACCCCGAGCTTCTCCTTATGGCTGACTGCAGACTACATCACCATACTGTCAAGTTCAGCTTCTACATCATTAGCAGGCTCCATAAGCAATGGTTAGACAACAGCTCTTATAATAATTTTTCTAAGAATGAAACTCTGCCTTGAAATCAAAGTGAGCTGTAATATTAACCTTATTCAATGTCCTAAAAATGGTAAAGTGCACACCGCAAACACATTGGTATCAGTAATCTAATGAGTAGAATGTGAATTTAAAATGATTGGCTCATGTGCAAGAGTTAATTTAATTTACGATACCCTTCTCATTACAGACTTCCACTGTTGCGAAATGCCATGGCTCTAAATCAGCCAATAATGAGCATGCAGAAATGTTTGCATCAACAGAATATTTAAGGACAGACCTGACAGCTGGTCCTGATCAAAGCCTTTAGTTTCTGCTCTCCTTCTCAAATCCCCAGTAGACATCTTCTATCCAATGTGGGAGCCAGCATAGAAAGTTGTGAAGCCTGAAAAGCCTAGTTCTGTTCTACCCTCTGCTGCAGACTCCTGCTCTCTTTTTGCAAAGCCTAGTGATAGTGACATTCCTGGGAAGTTGCATAAAATAGAAATTACATAAATTAGTAAATGGATATCTAGGACAAACGCAGAAGTTAAGAATTTGCAAGAAAGCCTGGGACTGCAGTTCATAGCTTTTGAAAGTCAAATATTCTTCTGATTCTAAATGAGGAGAACACAGTTGACAACTGCAATGACCTATATTCGAAATGGTCTTTGCTTTATATACAGGGACATTTGATGGCATAGTGGTAAGAGGAGTTACCTTTAGATAGATTCAGATCCAACCTCCTGTAGGGCCACTGAGCAAGGTGCTTACCCTGAACGCTCTAGGAAAATGAACCTAGTTGTGTAAAGAACTGTAAGCAGCTTAACACGATAAGTTGCTTTGCAGAAAAGTGTCAGCTAAGTAAATGAATGCAAATAAATTCACTGAAGGGTTATCTTATCAATGACCATCATAAGTCAGGTATGTACCAAAAAAACAGTGTCTTGTAGACCCCTGATATGATTAGAGTCACCAAATTAAAAATTCATGCACATATTTTTAATCGTCCTACGCAACAATGTTTACTGCATATTTCAGGAGACAAGAGCACTTGTTTCAAAGCGCTGACACCCTAATTAAGCACGCCCTCTGTTTTTTATGGGCTCACTGCTGAAATCACAACGACTGTTGTGCACTGAAGTAGACTGTTGTGGCAGGTTGCTGCAGGCGAGACTCATTTCAAGATGAATAGAAAAATTCGCAGGCGGAGCCATAGTTTTGGTGATTCACACACTTGCTTGTTCCATCTAATGGCAAGTTGTGTCAAAAAAAAAAAAAAGGTAAAGTAAAGTAAAACTTGAATTTACAAACCAAAGTGAACAGTTCTGATGAATATGACAGAACACATTTCACAAGAAGATCGAAGAACTAAAAGCACTCATCCTTCCACTTACACACCTCTGTTAGTAATCGCCTGTGAACATCATGACACAACTGATTACCAAAGGCTTCCGTGCGCGTGTGGCCAAGTGGAGGGAGAGGGGCATCCATTAGGGCGCAACTAAATGTACTGACTTGAACTGGCAAGCAGATAAAAGTTCAGGAGACATACAGAAATAAGCTGGATCAAATTCAGGAAAAGTGTCATTAAATTTTAATAAAGCACCTTGGTGTGACCTGTTCACTGCAACTGAGAACAGCTCAGAAAAACAAATCAAGTATTTGTGTAATATAGTGTTATTTACTTCACACACAGTAAACTAGTCAGCGGTGATTTGCATTTTACAACAGTGGTGCTAAAAGAAATCATGTCTGCTTTAGCGTTGATTAGATTTTTCTTTTTTTTGCCAAAAAACTTTTTTTGGTTGTGTATGTGTGTGTGTGCGTGCGTCCATGCGTGCGTGCGTGCGTGTGTGTGGGTAAGCCCTCCATTACTGCTATTTACAAGCATAATGCATTCTTTCTCAGCCAGCTGAATTCTCATAAACTTTAATGTAGTCCTAAGCCCCAAAAATCCCAGATTTGGCAAAAATACAAACTTTTCACTAGGTTATATAAACAAGGACAAACATATTTTAAAACTTTGGCAATGGTTATCAGGACACAACCTGAAAATGAAGAGGCACTATCTAAAACACCATTTGGGAAGAAATGGTAATTACTGCTATAAACCATACATGTAATATATTACTGAGAAATAAAAAATAAAATGCATAAAAGAAAAACATATATAAGTGGCTTTGTCTTTCACACTCCTCACCATTTTCAATCATCTTTTAATGGGTGGATTAAGCAACAGTGCTTTATGCAGCCTGTCATTTGGATCCAAGTTACAAATGTCATAATCTATAGAGTGATTTCTGTAAAGGCACAACACACACAGTGTGTTTCTATGCACGGTGGGTTACTTGAGACAAGACTCTCTACACATCCTGAAATGAAAAATGTTGTTTCATCCTTGAGAAAGACAGTGTAGATAAAAAAAGTTGTCAAAGCCTGCATGATTGAGTGACTTGTATGTACTTCATAATGTAACATATTTTTACAAATTTCTCTCTCTCTCTCTCTCTCTCTCTATATATATATATATATATATAATTACTCCTTACATTATATATTATATTATTCTTTAAACTGTTCTATAATGTATCTTATCTAATGAACTAATGTTCATTATTTGTCACTGACATAAACTGAGCGCTTTCCCCCAAACTGTTGAGATGTGTGTAAGATTCAATTTATTCCTCATCTTTGAAGAGATTGCCAGTGTACACAGCAGGAGGCCTGTGACATTTACCTTCTAGTGTGGCATTTTTTTCTGGATTACTTGAGACCATCCTATGAAAGTAAAGTGGGCATTTCAAGAATTGGATTTTTCTATTATCCTTTTATGGAACATCATAAAATCAACTGAGCGCAACACCTTGTACTTCAGTTGTAATAGTATTATTTATTTGCTGTTGAAAGCTTGCTGTAAATTGAGTTCCTTTCGGCGTAATTCCGTTATTGTCACTTTGACAATATCATAATGCTTATATTGTTATTTGTTTTCCATTTGTTTGTGGTGAAGGAAAAACAAAAGTGTAACGCTATCTGAAAAGTTTAGAGGAATACACATTTCTATGGAGATACCTAAACATGAACTGCACCTGTACTTGAAGATAATGGGAATTAATAACCTATTAATAACCCTATAAATAAGTTTTTTCAGTTTCAGCATGTGTGATTCATCCTCATTATTCTGTCTGTATGTCTTCTTTCTCTAGATTTTTTTCGAATGAAAGTGATAAGGATATGTAATTTATTTTAATTACAGGTGTTCCCCCGACTTAACGATGGTTCGACGTGTGATTTTTTCGACGTTACGATGGTGAGCTGTCTACTGATAGACATTCAGTAGAAACTGTACTTCGAACGCTGAATTTTAATTTTTTCCTGGGCAAGCGATATGTGGTGTGATACTCTCTCCTGATGCTGGGCAGCGGCAGCGATCCACGTCTCCCAGTCTGTCACACAGAGGTGTGTATTAGGTGTATTAAATGCATTTTCGAATAACAAGATTTTTGACTTATGATGGGTTTCAGCTAAGGTAATTTGTATATGAATTAACATGTAATTTATTATTTATTGTTGTACTGAAGAGTCTCTGGCCAGCAAACTTTAACAATAAAAGTTTACACTGGCTTTAAAGAAGTCTTTTACAGTTTTATTTGTTTGTTTCTTATTATTCTTTTATTTATTTACGCAACTTTAGTAGAAAATCCTGCACGCCAATTTAAATTGAAAGAACATACACACACATTTTCTGAACCGCTTGTCCCACACAGGGTCGCGGGGAACCGGAGCCTAACCCGGCAACTCAGGGCATAAGGCCGGAGGGGGCACACCCAGGACGGGACGCCAGTCCATTGCAAGGCACCCCAAGCGGGACTCGAACCCCAGACCAACGGGAGAGCAGGACCCGGTCCAACCCGCTGCACCACCGCACCCCCATGGAAAGAATAATGCAGTTTTTTTTTTTTTTTTTTTTTCTGAGCCAACTTCTTACTTCTTCTTAGTTGCCCATGCATTTTGTAATTTAACTTTGATATTTCTGATCACCTTGCTGTGTCTGCAGTTTCACTCTGTGCAGTTACACATAGGATACATCACTGATTCTGGCTCTTGTACAGGTAACTGCAGTGCAGTACAGAAGTCGGCACGTGGCTATAAATCTCAAGTATATCTCAGTTCTGAAGTGCATGTTTGTATTTGTAACCCTTGATAATGAGGGTCTTTGGATCCCACCATTGCAGTAAAGCATGAACGCTGCATGAGAAACCATGATCCAACATCTGTCCACCTTTCATCAGTCACAGTGGTCCAGACCCTATCCTGGAAGTATAAGGCATAAATCGAAATAAGATGGAAAAAACCCATATTACCACGGTGAAAATTTTATAAATACTGAGCCACATTCAAACCCACATCAGAACCTGCAGCCCAGGAGCTGTGATGGACCACTCGATGCACCACGAGCAAACAGTCATTAACTTACACAGTAAATAGAGTAAGTAAACACAGTGACACATGCACAGCCCCTCTAAACACTTTCAAATGCTTTCATCATAAATTGTATGGAGTAATTTAATGCAATTTATCTTAAGGTTCAGAAGTAAAAGATGCGGAATAAGACTGTTTCAGTAAACCCTTTTGAAGTTTATAGGAACAAATACACATATTCAGTACATCCTTTTCCTCACCATAATACCAGCATTGTCGTTAAGTACAAAGACTCACGAGGGAAAATATGTGCTTGTTTTGTGCATGGTGAAATGCATGTGTACAAGTTTTAGAGTAGCACCAGCACTGCACGTAGAGATAGAATTAAAGGGAAAGAAAAAACCCTTTTGTTCCTTTCTTAAAACATTTTACCCATGAATCCAAAGTGACAAGGCCTACCTGATGTAAATATCATGCAATAGGGCCGAAAACTCCTACATTACTGAAAGTAATTCTGGCTGCGTCAGCCAGGGAGAAGACTAAGACCTGATTTTGCGAATTGAAAGTGTTCCACTATCATGAAGTATTTCCTCGCTGGAAATAAGATATATCTCCAGGCACTGATGGATGAGTCTGTCGTTTTCCAGTCCCATGCTGTACATTCAACCTTGAAAAGGCTTAATTTAGGCGGCCGACAGGGGGAATGAAAAATTATATTCGTAAGCAACATTGCCATCAGCGCATCGCACGCACAAACAGGCCTCGGAAGTCATTTAGCCAAACTGAGACGCCTCAGGAAAAGAAGGCACTTGCGTCAGGATGTTGTGCACAGATTCGAATGTATGTTATTGCGGCAGTGGATGGCTTTGCTGATAAATCCCCCTCCAAGTTAAGTGGAGGGGAACATTTCTCCAGTCCTGTTCTGGCACAGTGCAACTGCTAGATAAGTTGTAGAATCAATCACACGGTGGCAATGACAGACGCTGCTGCACTGCGGGGAACTGAGAGTCCCTCTGAAGAGCCACAGGTACACCGGACCTTTGCCCCGTACCCATCAAGTCTTGGGTATTTTCTGTCCCGGGGGTTCGTTCTCCTTAATGACTGAAATTAACTTTCTTTTTCATCCTACCAGATCGGTGAAGGAAATTTAGAGCGGAACATCAATTTAGGGTATAATTTCATTATCATATCTACAAAGAGCAGAAGCTAAATAGATAGTGAAAAAGATGGTAGGCCAGACAGTGAAATAACATTTTAATGCTGCCAGACATATGTTAATCTTTTTTCCTCTGCTGTTATTCACAGAAATATTACTGTGTAAAACTTGGTGAAACCACGGCTTCCCTTATGCCCTACAACTGTCTGCATTTTACTGCGTCGTCCCAGTTTATTGCTGTGAGAGCCTTTGCCATCAGGGGGTTATGAAATCAGAGGTGTAATAATAAATATGTGACAGATGTCTCACCCACATCAATAGACTGCCAATTTAAATTGCTTACACTACACTGCTTATAAGTAGCTGTCCAAACATCAAACCAACAGATGAGCAAGCTTATCTTTAAAAAAAAAAAAAGGATTTTAAAGTATGAATACAGTATTATGCAAATTATGCTGTAGATATGGCCCATTACTCCAATTTCCTTCACTAAATATGTCAGGTTCGTAATGAATAAATAATAATTAGTAAATGTAAAAAAAAATATATAATCTCGGCTATGTGGTAATTAAATTATGGCTTTTGGCATCATTCAAGCTGAGGCAAAATCCTGAGCTTTTAATAAATGTTGATAAATTCAATCTAATCCTATATTAACTTCCATCTCTTTCATTGCGCATCCATCACATTTTAATCCGAAACATAGCATCAAATTCGCCATTTGCTAATTAACCTGCATTTTTACACGCATTAAAAACAAATCTATTAGGCCCTGTATCCTGTTACAGATGATTATTTTCACTTGCCTTGGTAATTCTTGCAGCATTTTAAACTTTCTGACAAGCATATTATAAATCCTTTTGCAAACCTTTTATCCTGACTTGTGGGGGTGGTGGATCATCTGAACAGCCTGCTTTCGTACCTATTATCAGCATATGCTTCCCTCAACTACTGCACATTAGATATTAGATGTAGCCCATTCCCATTTGCACCTGCTTGGAAGAGAGTCAAATGATTCACCAGGTACATTGATATCGTTGTACCATAGTAACATTTAAAAATACATTATTTTATTGCTATTTTTAATGAACTGAAGGAATCTGGCACTTCATCACTCTGAATTCTCTATGTCCCCATCATGCATTTCTCCATAAAATATCACCAATACTGATATGACAGGTAAGTGGAGAAAACATGGGGATGAAGACATGCACCATGGTAATTAGCAAAAAAAAAAAAAATTGCTAATAAATTAATAGCATATTCTAATTTAAGCCATCCTAATTTGAGTCTGTAACCAAGCACCATGTTTGCCTCACCCTTTGAACATGACAGAAGTAATTGCTTAATGAGGAAAGTGTGATAAACTCCAGGGTGAATCAAGAATTTTAAACATGTTCATCACATAAATTACTCACCGTGCTGTGATGAGGTTCCTCGTGTGCTGGGATTGCAGGGACTGAATGGTGCAGTGAGAGATTTGAAACTAGGTAACGGAGCCTAGATTTACAGAGAACCTCGAGGCTTAATTGCTCTTGGTAATGCTGCTATTTTTGGCCACCAGCTGTTTGTATGTGCAGCTTTGTCAACATGAAAATTACAGCACTTTGATGAGGATACTTGACGCAGCAAACTTTCCCGCGGATTTTCGGTCTATTTTGGAACAAGAGAAATCCTAAACAGATGTTATGTCAAAGAGTTTGCCAGTGAGGGGAGAGGGTGGTACGAGACATGTGGGGATTTTACCCTGGATACCAAACCCAGTTCCACTGTCCTACCAGCTCTACACTTTTTCATCTGCAGTGACATCTCAGATCTACGTATGTGTGATATTCCAGAATAAGCACAAGGCGTTGCCCAGAATGTTTATATGTCAAGACAAACTCCGAGATACTCAAAGTATTAATGGCAGCGTCTTTAAAACTGGAGTTCAGGTCGAAACTTCTTTCAAAGGTGCACACTTCAAAATGGTAGCTAAGATGTTCTTGTGATAAGAAGAATACCGAAGGTGCGGTTTTCAGTCCCTTTTACCTCGCGTTTTTCCCTATGCTGGTTCATGCAGGCTTTCCTGCTACAGTTTTTTTGATCAAATGAGTTCGGTGAGGCGTATCCTCTCCTAAGGAGCTCCCCATGCTCGTCATCTTGACTTGGATCTGTGAAACAAATGGCATCCAAAGGGCAAGGGACAGTAACAGAGCAGGAGGTTTTGGTCCCTGCACATTTAGGCCCAAGTCCAACCAATGTTTCTGATCCACATTGCTGCAGAACTGATGATTGTGCGGGGGAGTTCGAAGTTAGAAAAATCCTGCATAAAACATTACACTTCTGACATGACAGACTATCAACAAATTAGTAAACATCCAGCATAAAGCATTACACTCTTGGCATAATACAGAATATCGTCAAATTTTCCACTGAAATAGTCTTCTCTGGGTAATTCTCTAGAAATACTGCAGCTTGCACTCTGACAACGTTTGATGGGTTGTTGATAGAAACATTCTTCAAGCATATGCTGTCCATTTACAGTTGGTTGCACAAATGTTATAATGCTTTAGCTTGTAAATGCATTTAATAAGTGCAGGCATAATCATTTCTGATTTTGTCATGCCATATTTATGTTTTAAAATGTTACCTTAGCTAATAACCGTGTGCACCAGACAGGTATCTCAGCCACACCTCAGACTGCCAGACTAATGTCCACACTTGGCGATAGGCTGTGAGAAAGAAACAAGCACCAGGTGCAGCCAATAGAGCCCAGTTAAAGACTATTCAAAGAGACTTGATCAAGAAAGTGGAAAGTAACAGTGAAATTTTGGTTGAGTGCGTTTGTGTGGGGAGTCAATAATAGTGAAAATCATTCACTGTGGGTCTGGCTTTTACATTTATTTATTTAGCAGACACTTTTCTCCAAAGCAACTTCCAATGAACTCTATGTACTGTTATCAGCCCACACACCTTATTCACCAAGACAATGGGGCACTCATCCATACATCAGTGAAACACATTCTCTCTGTCACTCACACACTTTGGGTGAACCTGAACAGAATGTCTTTGGACTGCAGGAGGAAACCGGAGCACCCCGAGGAAACCCATGCGGATACAGCGGGAACATGCAAACTCCACACAGACTGAGCAGGGATCAAAACCGTGCCACCAAAGAATTTACCTTATTCCAGCACATCTTTGTAGGATGTTTTCAGGGACATCTCAGCTGTCACTACATGTCAATGAAGAAACATTGCACTTTTTGCCATAATATCACTTAGAAAAACACTGATGCTGTTATATATACGGAGGGTGTGGTGGCGCAGCAGGCTTGGCTGAGTCCTGCTCTCTGCCGGGTGTGGGGGTCAAGTCCCACTTGGGGTACCTTGGGGTGATATCCTGTCCGAGATGTGTCCCCATCCCTCTGGTCTTGCACCCTGCATTGTCAGCTTAGGCCCTGGTTCACCGCAACCCTGCTTGGGACAAGCGGTTGTAGACAGCGTGTGTGTTATCTATATGCTTTCACAAGGTAATATAACATGTTTGCAGCTGCTTACCGCATTATTGTCCTATACATTGTTGAGACCACATGCAGTACAGGGAGAGACAGCATGTAGCATAATTAAGGCATTTGACTGGTGACCAATAATTGCAGGTTTGTTTCCCAACAGGTAATCGGTGGCTGAGCACTCACTTAAACCACCATGCTTTAAGAATGTGTACAAGTCATGAAGAACAGTGCATAAGTCACAGAACAAGAAAACCCAAAGAAACAGCTAAGGCTTATAAAAAGCGCTGCATTTCTTTCAGGTATGAATGTACTAAGGTCTGGATATTATGAAGGTTCAACCTGTTACGTTTATGTCTTTTACTAGTTTAATTAACACGATGCAAAGGAGACATTGCCAGGATTTATGGGCTGTAATTTCAAGTCAGTTTATATGATTTCACTGCAGAAAAAAACATAAGGAATAGAAGTGCTGTAAAAGGGTTAAGTGACCATGCTACACATTTTTCACCTGCTCCACTCATGCGTAATTGAAACCTGCAAGAATTCCCTCTGTTCCTCATTATATTCAGCTACTTAGCCACACTCAGATGGTCATACTGTAGAGCTGAAGTGTCATGAAGTTCACAGTATTTGACTTACTTGTAATGTATGGACTGTACGACACTTAACCACATTGTTAATCACATTCAGATGAGAAAAATGAATCTTTGAGACTAAAGTATTCCAGGTTATAATAAAACGAAGACATTACTGCTGTTTTTTTTTTTTCTTGGATTGTACAAAGGGAATACAACTGCTATTTATGACATATTTTAATATGATTTCATCTATGCTCCATTTCTTCAGCGCAAAAAAAAAAACCCTGTTCATAAAGTAGGAATCTAGTTATCATTTTGCTCTAGTTCTTGCCATTTAGAAAGAAAACCAAAGTAAGTATTTCAAGTAATGCCTATACTGGCACAGTGTAATGTCTTAGCATTATGAATTGTCAGTTATGTGTTATAGCAGCATGCAAACAGAACTGATAATGATAATAGTTATTCTAGCAGGAGACAACATAAACTGAGAGCATGGAGTTATATTGATCTGTATTCAGTGAGTTGGTCTTTTTTCTGGGAAATAATCAGGTATGGTATGTTGAAAGGAGTGGATGTTTCATTTAGAACTTGTCTGAAGGGTTTCGGTGATTTGTTTCTGCTTTTTCAGCAACACCGTGGGCCGTATTTCTTGACTATTGCCATCCTGCTTTCATCAGAGTCAGATACATCTCCATTTGCAGAACAGAATAATCCATGGCCAGTGACCCGGAGCACTGGCAGAGTACCATGGTGCACCTCATTGTGTCTGACAGAGTCATTCCCTCAGATTTGCCTTGGGCCAAAACCACACATGTTGTTTTCACTCCTTCCAGAACCATCTTGTTCTTATCACCCAGCTACATTTCTGTTGACAGAAGGGTACACAGTTCTTCATTATTTTATACCACTTTTGGTATATTGAATATGTCATGCATTTTCACGTGGTAAAGAGAAATTAAGGAGAAAAAAAAAACGTACCTAAAAATACATATACTAAGTTGTAAAGACTTGGAGTTCTGGTTTGAAAAGTTTGTAGACTGTGATTTCTTAGTTTCAACCTCTTTTTGTACAGTACCTCACGAGGATTATTGAGCTTCATAACGTGCCACCTTCAGCGTAGGCATAGTGTGTCTGAAACCAATGCATTGTGAATATTCTGGAGGTGGAGTGTAATTTCCATATTTCACTAAAGGCCATGGACACTCAGTGTTGTGCCCCATAATTTCTTTACGTGCATCTGTTCTTTTAGCTTGTACTTTTCTCCAAAGCAACCTACAATTATTCACCCATTTATATAGCTAGGTAATTTTTACTAGAGCAATTTCAGGGTATTAGAACTAGAAGTGGGATTCAAACCTAGGACCTTTGGATCTCGAGGCAGCTGCCCTTGCATATGTATATATTGTAGGAAGTCACCATAGCCTCTTCCTCTGCTCTAACCTTGGGAAAAGCTAACTAGAGATAAGAAGCTAGAGTGCTGACAATAAATGATCAGTTTGACATGGACAGCTGGTAGTGTAAGGGTTAGCGCTACTGCTTTTGGAGCTACCAGTCAAAGGTTTGATTCTCACCTCTGGCTATAGTACCCTTGAGCAAGGTACCCTGGATTGCTCTAGTAAAACTACCCAGTTGTATAAATGGGCAAATGATTGTAACCTGATGATCACTGTAACCTTCATAATGTAAGTCGCTTTGGAGAAAAGCATCATCTAAATGAATAAATGTATTATAGATGTAGGGGGTGCGGTGGCGCAGTGGGTTGGGCCACAGTCCTGCTCTCCAGTGGGTCTGGGGTTCGAGTCCCGCTTGGGGTGCCTTGCGGCGGACTGGCGTCCTGTCCTGGGTGTGTCCCCTTCCCCCTCCGGCCTTACGCCCTGTGTTACCGGGTAGGCTCCGGTTCCCCGTGACCCTGTATGGGACAAGCGGTTCTGAAGATGTGTGTATTATAGATGTTAGGTAGGCTTGTTCTCCTCCTGTCTCGCAAGAACATGTGGTACTTCCTGTCTAAACTGAGGTACAATAAAGGCCAAAGTGGCGCGGTTTATCAAGGACTTGGATACATATAAAACCTTCCAAGAATGATAGGCAGACCTAGAATGCCACTTAATTCTGTGAAATGGGAATGAATCAGTCCATCCACCCATTATCAATATCCACTTGTGCAATGCAGCTTTATGGGGGTCTGAAGCCTATTGTGGGAAGCAGAAGGTATAAGACAGGTTATGCTGTGGGCGACACGTGAAACACATGTGGGAGGAAACCCACATAAACACAGAGAAGATGCAAACTTCACACAGGCTGAGCTGGATAGGAAGTTATGTCCAAACCCACAGCCCAAGAGTTCTGAGGTACCAGCGTTGCTCACTGTGCCATTATACCGGCAAAAAAATTGATTCATTTCATTAATAGTCTGATGAAAATTGGAATTTCAGCCAGATGTACTTGTTTTTTTTAAGGGAACTTCCATTATTTCTTACATGTAATATTGCATTCCACAGAACACAAAAGTCACCCAAAACAGAAAAATGCAACCACTCTCATGAGCATAAATACCTTAAGAAATGGTATGTAACCCTAACATTAATGGCAATAGCACTAAAGTGCTGAACAGATTTTCCATCATCACCACCATCACTATTATCATCACAATAAAAGAGTTCAAAATGATGCAGCTAAAGTAAAAAAGAAATCTCCAAACCTCTTTAATTATGTTATTCACTGGTGCAGTCTATATTTTAAGCATTCAACATTGCTGTAAACAACGATATTGACGATTGTGACAGTTTGTTTACAAGCTAACATGTTTGATGGCTATGTTATTAACTTTAGGAGTCTTTATGTACCTTAAAACACATTTTGTGATGTTGACCTAGGGAGTCATATTTTATTAACCACAATGAGCATTCCACTCATGTGCATTCCACGACAGTGTGCCTTCCTCCTCTCGTTGCGCACACACAATATTACTTATGATGTCATGTCTTATCATACATTTCAACTGAGTTTATTTCAACTGAGTAACAGAATGTGGAACAATGTCACATGGATGATGCCATAAAGCACCACAAAGCACCAAACAGGTGTAATACTGGAAACAGAAATGAACAAGAAAAAGACATACAGCAGTTATAGTAAAACATCACATAATGATGATATAATATATGGTATTGCATTAACTATTAAATATTTGTCTATTATAGAGAGGAAGCACCCTGTTCTTATTTGCAGAGAATGTAATAATTTTCAGGGCCAGCTATCCAGTGAACCACTGCACCCCAATCAGACCGCTTCACTCGTCTACTTCTGCTCGCTTGGTGGAATGACCTCCCCCTCTCACTCAGAACTGCAGAAACTCTGTCTACATTCAAGAAGGGTCTGAAAACTCACCTTTTTCGGATTCACTTCGCCCAGGATTTCTCAAGCTCATGTATGGTGTAAATGTTCATGCACCGGGACTTTATGATCATCCCCAGATAAGCCTTTACACAGTCGCTACTCCTGTATTGTATGTAAATGTTCACGTAACCTTTAAAAAAATAAAAAGAAAAAAAAAAATTTAAAAATGTAGGAAGGTGATCAGGATTAGACTCTCCTGAGTTTGATGCACCTACTCATGTGATGAACATTGATGCATAAAGTGGAAAGAAATAAAATAGGTTTACTTAAGAATCACATGTCTGCAGCTATGTCTCTTTCTCCTAATGTAATGTACAAATTGTTTTTTCTCTGAGATGTACAATGCTTTGGAGAAAAGCGTCTGAAGAACAAATAAATTAAAATTCACCTTGGTGTAAATGTAATGTAAATATAAGTGAAGAAGTAAGGCAAAATATTGCAAATTTCTGTAAAATAAATGTTTCTTGAGTGGAGTGTTATTTTACTTTTCAGAAGTTAAGACACTGAAACTAAGAGCTGTACCCAACATTAGAACATGGTTTAAGTTCTTGTTTGTTATGGTCAGTAGGCTTCTGGCATCATCTATGCTCCTCTGGGTGTTTGTTGATAGTGGCTGGAAAAAAAAGAAGTTTATAAATAAATAACTGTGACCCAAAGGGCACTAGTTTCACTCAACATACCAGTAGTTAGAAATAATGATGGATATGAGAATGGAAGGTTGGAGAAAGTCCTGAAATCACCAGCGGAGCAAGACTGCTGAGCAGCAGCAAGCTGAAAGTGCAAACAACCTCCATACAAAGAACCCGGAAAATTTATTACCAACAAACAAAAGTAAACTCGCTTAGTTCCACTTTAAAAACCTAAATAGCTTACATTTATGCTGAAATGGTTATATTATTGTACGGTATTTTACTGTTTTTCTCTAAGGCATAACACATAGCCTTTCCCTGATGGTTCTTCCACAAGTGAGACAGACACATAGAAGTTAAAGTCTAAATTACTGTCCACCTTTACAATCATGTTTCTTTCTTTCATTCTTTCCTTTGTTCATAGACACACGTTGCCTTAATTCCATTGTCATATGAAATTTTAGTGGATTGCCATGGTAACCGCAGACTTGCCTTTTAAAGGGAAACATGCTGCAAATATTTTTGGTAAATTTTAACACTCAACATTCAATATTTACATAGATTACAAAGCTCACATATTTTCTATCTAACATGTTATATGTTACAATGGTAACATGAAAGCTTTTAATATTCTCTAACTACAGTCCTCAGTGGACAAAGTATTTTCCACATATATTTCAATTTTAGTATTCAGCAATCCAATAAAAAGGCTAACAAATTGAACTGAAGGTTCTATATATGCTGGTTTATACTTATTTAAAGTGCAAATAAACATGTAGAGTTACTCTCTCAGTTTACCATAAATTGTACAAAGACTGAAACTCTCCACAATATCATTGCATAAAACATTACAGCAGAGATGCATTGCAATGGGGTGGGGGCATGGTGGTGCAGCAGGTTTGGCCTGTGCCTGCTCTCTGGTGGGTCTGGGTTCAAGCCCTGCTTAGGGTGCCTTGCAATGGATTGGTGTCCTGTCCTGGGTGTGACCCCTCCCACTTCCTCCTTGCACCCTGTGCTGCTGGGATAGGCTCTGGTTTGCCGCAACCCCCACTTGGGACAAGCGGTTTCAGATGGTGTGTGTGTGTGCTTTTTGACGAGATCTAAAAAACAAAAACAAAAACATCCTGGAGATATGCACTTGGAGTTGATAAAAGCATAGGCGATGTCAAGTAACTTCTTCTAATACAAAATGTAATACAATGATGTGCAGCAACTTTGTTGACACACACAGGAATATATCAATAATTTTATCAGTATGGTCTGACCACGGTGACAAATCCTATATCAATTGATAAAGAATTTATTATAAAATTGGGTTTATAATGAACACAAAAGCAACAGTTCTCTTTAGAAATAAATGACGTTTCTTGAATAAACCCTTAAACAGAGATTAAGTCCATTATTTAAACTTAAAATGTGATAGAGTGCATTTTCAGTAAAGTACAACAATGAAAAGATTGTGATAATCAAAAAAAAATGTATAAATTCTTTTCTTGCATCATTTCATTGTTTACAAATCCCAATCCCTGTATGCTCATCAGTGGCATGATAATTTACAATGTATTGCAAATGAAGAAGAAAATATTACCAATAGTACTCAGAGTAGTACAGGTGGTCTCTGACTTACGATGGGGTTACGTTCTGAAAAACCCATCGTAAGTCACAAATGTCGTACGTTGAAAATGCATTTAATACACCTAACCTACCGAACATCATAGACTAGCACACGTGCGATCGAGTTGCTCCTCAAAAGTAATTGCCTTCCTCTTCTTCTGCCCACCCATAGCAGGAGACACAGATGGGCATTTCTGTGACATTGTAGATGCACAGAACACAACATAGCTACAAGAGAGGGATCTGTATAACAACCATGTGGCAGACTGGGATGCGGATCACTGCCGCTGCCCAGTTACCCAGCATCGCGAGAGAGTTTTGCACCACATATGGCTTGCCCGGGAAAAAATCAAAATTGAAAATTCGCAGTATGGTTTTTACTGAATGTCTATTGCCAGCTCACTATCGTAAAGTCGAAAAAAATCGTAATTCGAGGAGTATCTGCACTTGTTTGTGTTTGTGTATTTTAGGCTCTTTTTCTGTGTATGGTGCAATGAAAAATAAATACATAATTACATTAATAAATAACAAAGAAGAGGAAGCATGGAATTTCGTATATTTCAAATTTCAAATAAAATAATCATCCCTATATAGAAAGACAAAGACGTACGTTGTACCATCAGCTGTTAATCTCCAGCTGAAGCAGCACCTTATGGGTTTCTTCTTGAGATGAGTATTTTCTCAGCAGGAGGACTTCGATCAACATGCAGTCTTTTTTTAAAATAATTATCATTGTGCTTCATGATCTCAAACTGAACTTTTACATTCAAATTAATGACTTTATTCTAAAATGTCATTTAGATAATGGACAAATTTTTCTTTATAAGATGAGCTCGACAATAAGAGAAAAAAAGAAATGAAAATATGCTTTGGCAGCAGGAATACCTTGTTAAATGTCAATGAAATTAAAACAGATTTAGTGTTGTTCTGTTTTGTGGATTGTCATTGTGCTGAACTTCTTAATGAAAATAAATTGGAAGCCTTTTTTCTAGGTATATATTTTGCAGACAGATCTGCATCAGAATTACATCCCCGTGTGAAAGAAACCTTGCTGATCTGCTTTTTATCACGATAACCTTGGTGCCATGTTTTCTTTGCCTAATGTCTGTTTCAAATGACTGCAGTATGCTCCAAAGCACAGGCGTTTTCTGTGGAAAATGAAAGAAATCTGTTATCCACAGAAGCAAAAGATGGTTTGATGCCTTAACAGACTTGTAGTACTTTCTGTGCAAAAATGAACGTCAGTTGAAAAGACAGAACACAATGAAGATCTAACCCTGACATTTAAAGTCATTATCATTCCCAATTAAAACTGAATTTGGCACAAACTGATTAATTAGGCATTAGGAGGCCCGAGGGTTGAAAAACTGAACTTGGAACCTGAAGGTGCAAAGAAGGAACTGTTTAAGCTGAACCTAATCAGTATATAACTAGTTCAACATTGTGGTCTGCACAAGTTAAATTAATTAATATAATCAGTTACAAGATTTCCACTGCAGTTAATCACCCATCTATAGGATCAAGTCCAATGAGCTTTAATGTTTTTTACCTGTGATCTTTCAGTTTTATCCACTCACTAGTAACTCATCCATCCCTCCATCCATTCATCCATCTATACATCCATCCATCCAGTTTCACACACAGACACACACACGCACACACACTGGCTACAACCACTTGTCCCAGGTGGGTTCGCGCCAAACCAGAGCCTAACTCGGCAACACAGGGCAGAAGGCTAGAGCGGGAGGGCACACACCGAGGACGGGACACCAGTCCACCTCAAGGCACTCCAAGCAGGACTCGAACCCCAGACCTCCCTCATCCAGTTTTAATAACTGCTTATCCTGAGTAGGGTCAAGATGAATCAGAGCCTATCCAGAAAGCTTTAGGCGGGAGGACGCGGGCAGGAGGTACACCCTGGACGGGATGCAAGTCCACAGCAGGGTTCTTTCATGTCTTTGTCATGAACAAACAAACAAACAAATAAATATTCACTGGATTCTTTTCTGTAAATTTTTTTGCATGGCGAGCTGATCGAATCACTGAACGTTTTCAGTAGAAGCACGGTTTTAAAATAAGAGGTGATCATAGATCAAAAGGTTTTTCACATGGAAAGAACACCATGGATTTCTGCATGAAAAACCTCACTTAGTCTCAGCAGAGAACCCGATTGTACTCCGAGAAAGGGAAAATGGCACTCTGGAGAGAAACAATATGAAAGAAAACAAACAATGTCATCAAATATTGATTTCTTGCCTTTTTCTACTAAAACTGTTTACTTAACCATGTAAATATTTCCTTTTCACGGTAGTCAAAGGAGAACACGAGATGGTCCCATGAGAAAATGCCATGATACTACATGAACACTCGTACAGATACGTTATTTAAAACATACATATAAAACATACATCACTTTTGAATTCATACTTCAAAGTTTAAGTGAATATTATAACAGAAAAATGCTGGCCGTCCTTTTCAATATTTAATTCATCTATGATCTTCAGTAGCATTCATCAGAAATTACTTTTTTATGAAACAGTGCGTGCATTAAATCTTACTCAAAAAGTCGGAAACATCTAACATAGGCGTCAGTGCATTCCAGCTGGACGTACAGTATGTGGATCCCTCAAAATATGTCAAAGAGACAAGATCTAAAATGTATTCGTCCTTTTTTTTTTTTTTTAAAGTGAAGATTAAAGAATCATATACAAGACTAGAAGTTAAAAAAAGGCTTTTTTTGGCCAAAGGCTGTATCAACATGTCACAGAAAGAGAAAGAAAGATGTGGAGATAGGAGCCTGATGAAATCAGATAAAGAGACCACATCTTCAGTGATTTATGCTCTGCTATTTTTGTACTTTTCTGTAGTTTAACAGAAGATGACAAGCACATAATAGAATCAGAAAGAGCTCATCTAACCTGCTCAGAAAAGGGAGAGTTGCATGAAGCTGCTGATGGAAATGGAGGACTGTTTTGGTTCAGGTCCTGGCTAAAGACCTTCAGGATGCTGCAACTTCTGAAGCACTTTCCCAGCTCTTTTTAACTCCCAACAGACCTGTGTGTCCTAGATTAGAACAGAGTCGAACCCTGCCAAAACAATCTGTTCACTTGACTAACATCTTAAGGACGTTCTCTTACAACACCGATAGAGAAAATTCTGTATCTTCTAATATTATATACACATACGTATTTATTCTTTATATGCACTGTATATATATGCATATACATATATATACACATGTATGTGTGTGTGTGTGTAACAGAAAAGGGAACTTTTTTGTAACCTGCACGTATCTACAATTAAATACAGTATATATTATGATAATAACTGTAAACTTTTGTTTGTGCCAAATTTTGAAAATAATAAGCCACACGAAAAAGTTAGGAAAGTTATAAATGATTGAAGACGAAAGCCTTTTGATTTATTTTATACATGGCTTCGTGTTCATAAGTTCTGTGGACAAATGTATTCAATTACATTGCATTCCCTTAGGCAAAGTAAAAGAAAGATCTGTGTTACACCAGACAAAGACCAGGGTTTTGTCTTCAGTTACAGGAGCTGCACTGTGGCCTGACTTGCAGGGTTTGGTCCTCTTATCGGGGGAGAGGAGTTCAGTTGCAATAAGGTACCAGATTGCTTATTTACAGAGAGGAACAAGTCTGCAACTATTCAGTAATTCTCAATAGCAAACAAGATGGTCCTTTTAACCTGGAGACAAATTAAAACAGGCTGAAGGTGTAAAATACGT
This sequence comes from Scleropages formosus, assembly GCF_900964775.1. Lineage (NCBI taxonomy): Eukaryota > Metazoa > Chordata > Actinopteri > Osteoglossiformes > Osteoglossidae > Scleropages > Scleropages formosus. The sequence goes on along the minus strand of NC_041825.1, from coordinate 6,641,842 downwards.
CTCAGAACCTTTACTCCAAGACCTTGTTTATATGGTTCAGCGAGCAGGGTATATCTTCCTAACACATTATTCCAAAACATAATTACAAAAGCCTGACCTGCAACTAAGACAGACCACTTTACTATTCATACCTCTGCTTAACGCTGTGTCTACACTTGGGATTTAGTAAATGGGCGTAATCAATAAGGCACTGAGGTATCAAAATAAGTAAATGATTTTGCCTGATCCCTCAGTCAAAGATGGAGAAGAGAAAAAAAGTTCAGCTCCAATAAAATCGAAGCTGCAGCAGTGCAGATTGAAATATTTGAAACACATCTAAGAAACATTATGGGAGACTCAAATTGCACCTCTCTAGAAAACCTAATAATTTGCAATGACATTTCTAACTTTTCTGGAGCAAAAAGACCTTTGATTATCTGTTTTTTGTGCCTAATAACATTAACCGCTTGGCAGTTTTGTGTAAAGTACTGCACATTACATTCCTTCATTTAGGTGATGGTTTTTTCTCCATATCAGCTTATGATATTTAGCTACCTAGAATTATTTACCCATTCAGAGAGGTTGGCAATTTGTCAGGCAAGTACCTTGTTCAAGGACACTATAGCAGGAGACAGGATTCAAACCTGAAACCTTTGTGTCTGAAGATAGCAGGTCTAACCACTATGCTAACAGCTGTTACTGTTCCTTTTCCACATTGAACATGCAGGAGTGTGGTAAACCATCCATCCAGTTTCAATAACTACTTGTCCTGAGCAGGTTCTCGGTGAACCAGAGCCTATCTTGGAAGCATCGAGTGCAAGGCTGGTGTGGAGTACACCCTCAATGGGATACCAGCCCATCGCAGGGTAATATACTTGACTATTATCTGCCAGTTTTTCTGTCTTTCACTGCTCTTTAGCTTGTTTCTTGAAGAATAGATGCTGAAGTAAGAATATAAATATGTTATATAAGCACAAATGTGCCACATAAATTTTCTTCAATGATCACTACCATGAGACCAAGTGGAAGAACACAATGACACTTCCGTTGAAGTGGCCTTGGAGTCTGCTCCCATTTGAAAAATAAAAACATGCATCTTCTCAACCTCATACCTGCCAAATGAGACAGCCCTGTGGAGAAGAATCCTGCAGAAAACTTTCATCTGCTCATCACGGTAACCACGGTAACAAGGAAGACCACTCGCATGAGAGTTTAAGCTATGGAAGAAAACATATATACTGCATATGCATCCTCATACAAAATAACTGATTGAAATATTAATATAAATATCAAGTCAAACATGATCAGAATACTGTAAGACTGATCTTTCAGATGTAAGTTTTTTTCCCTTGTTATTTAAGCGCAACCTATTTAAAACATATATATATATATATATATATATATATATATATATACCTTCAGTTTCTGATCTACTTATTCAGTGCAATATTTCTTTCCCAAAATGACTATTCATGAGTCAGACATAAAAATGTATTAGCACATCTGACTGTATTATGTAATATAAGTTGGCATGTCATGCCATAACAATAACAACAAAAAACAGGATCCTTAATCATTGTTTTTTCCCCATCAAACATCAGGTAACATTCGTCTTGACACTCCTCTGCAAAACATCCAGTGGATACTTATTGGCTATCTCATAAAGTGAAAGATAAGCTTCTGGTGGGTAAAGGAGGACAGTAAAACTTGATTTATTTTTTGTCCACTATTTATACTTGGGTAATAATACCAGACATGCATTTCATTGATTGCAGCATTGTGCACTCCTTTAACATGTATTGCAGTTAACTACTTGTGCAGAACAGAAAGAAAAAAAAATAAAAAATGTAGCTCTGAGGGTACGGGAAGTGTCATGAGCTTCGGGATTATATTTGTCACAGCATATGTTTGAATGGAGCATTTGTGTTTGCAAAACACAGCTTTGTTAGAAGGTCACCATACGAAGCTCTGCTGGGTGTGATTGCAAACAGTTCTGAATAAACAATGCATTTAGTGTTAGTAACCAAACAGGGATTTAAGACAGGCAAGCAGATTACTCATCTTGAGATTTCACCATAAGGTACAGCCCAGTGGTCGCCTTGTCCGTTAATAAAGCTTTTGCCTGCAGCTGGTGATCCGAGTCTTATTTGCTTTGCTTTGATAGCCATGCTGGGATTCACAAATTCACCCTAACCGTGAGTGTTCCAATAGGGTAGGCAGTCTGAAAGGACAACCTTTGACCACCTAATTCAATGCACGTCTGATGACAGCGTGGCTCTCCTTCAAAACCTCTACGATAAAATAATACCACTGCAAAGGCTAATTGAGTGCAGTAACACCCTTTCATAAACTGCTTGGAGTTTTGAAGGCTAAACAGTCCAAATCCTTTTGACAAATGTTAATCCCAGTCACAGTGGGCAGAACACATTGCTCAGTTTCCCTGCTGCCATGATATTGTGGAAACATAGTTCCCTGAACTCTCCAAATGTTGCATTTCCTCATTAGTGTAGAAATGCAAAGCAAAAGCCAATTACGGCACTGTACATCTACTTATCTGCTGTCACTTTGTGCTGAGTTTATGTCTGGCACTAAATACACACATTGATTTTTGCCATTGAAACCAGAAAGCAGAAAAAAACAGGGCTCATTACAACATTGAGCAGATTCCAGAAATGCATTTAAGTATCTATTCTTCTTTAATTGGGTAAACAAACAAACGTCTTGCCAGTGCTTGTGTACATGATCTCCCAGATACGCATTTGTCAACTTAATTATAAGGTATATCTCCAACTTTTATATGTAAAGCTGTGTTATGTGTAATTATGTAAAAAAAAAAAAAAAAAAAACTTTTTATTACTGGGAATGTGTCTATACTGCAGCTTTGACTTGGTGTCACACCATAAACTCAGGAATGCACTATAACCTCCATTCCCCTTCATTTTTATAAATAATAATTTTAGTGTCTCTGACCAGTGGTGGAGAAGGATAGCCATATTAGCCATTCTTGCCGTTTCAGCATTTCTCGCATATATTGTGTCTGTGTCTCATCTATTACTGATTATGTCATACCAAAAAATTACGAGATACAAGAACAGTCCCCCCCCCCCCCCCCCCAGGCCATCACTCTCATGAACAATTAACACTCCCCTATAGGTCTCCTGTCAGTGCAACATTATCCAGCCACGTTTGGTAATTTAATTCTTATTTATTTACTTTTTTAGTATTTATACTACTATTTATGCTCTCGTATTTGTATACTCAGTAAATACGTTATTTATTTATTAATTCTGTAATTCTGTGTCAGCTGTTTGTTTGTCTGTAAATACTGGAAGCATCTAGAACCACAGCAAATTCCTTGTATACATCAGCACACTTGGCCAATAAAACTCATTCTGATTCCGAAATTTCAGATACAAAGGCTTTATGGTGCATTCTTGACACCAGGATGTCACAAAAAAGTCAACACAGCAACGCATAAATATCAGTTATTGAATCTTAACGATGAACGAAACAAAATAGGCAGGTGAATCAAAAATGATCTGCAGTACATTTAATTTAAAAGGTTATCAGCATTAATGCAGATATTTTTTTACTCATTGGCGTACATAACTGCATTGTAACCACAGAGATACTGAGTACAAATAAACCAGTTAGAACCAGTTATGATATTAAATACTTAGTAGTGGAAAAGCAGGATCTCCATCTCATTGTGAAAAATTCAAGAGCCAAACTGAGCGAGGAGTACGAGCCACACTATAGCCACACGTGACCGATGTGATTTTTGTGTTGAACTTCCACCAGCCCGAATCCTGTAACTGACAGTAACATTCAATAGAAGAAACATTCGCCAACAGAACAAATACAAGTTAAAAACAAAGAGAAAAGCATTAGAGGAGAGAGGAAGTGGTTCTTCTGAGATTTAAGTGGCCTCTCACCGCATGTTCAGTCTCGATGGGCCTGTGGGCTGAAATTATGGCGAGGTTAGTTAAAGAGAGAGCAGTAATGGGAAATTGAAAATTCCGTCTAGCTGCATAGTCTGTAAGATTGAGGACATAATTCTATCGACATGAATGCATAAGAGCAAATTAATTGTAAAATTGAATTTAATTATGGAAATAACTACTCTGACAAAACAAAATGCTAGAGCACTGAACCCATAACTCTTAAAACGTGTCACGTGGCTGTTTCACTCTTCATTTTCTAACATTTGTGTCTTTTGCAAAGCAAAGGCAACCCGTGTTCCCGCACCCAGTTGGAAATTGGAGGTAAAGGGCAGCTAGAACAGAAGCGAAATAGGACTGTGGGAACAGCTTCATTCAATTCGCTTCCAGAGAGTTTATTCCTCACAACTGATGTTCATAACTGTTAGTAATCAATAGATGACATTTATGAGATGAACCAGAGAAGAATTGGGATTAAATATATGATATAGGAGATTACTTTATCTTCAGCAGTTTCAAACATTTCTGTTTTAATGAAGTTTGAAAGTAATAAAATACAGTATGCATGTACCTTCGATCATGCCCTAACCTTTTGGGATACAACTTTGTCGCGACTATGCATGAAAAGGCGACTATTCATAACGGTTTGATGGATGGAAATGTTACGGATTATTTTTAGCCGTCTGTGTTTTTTACAGAAACAATTCAGTGAATGAATGGAGGGACATCTGGATTATAGAGCTTTTACTGATTGTGACTTGGTGGTAAAAGTGACTTTGGAGGTTTGGAGTTGCAATCATAGGGTGAGCAGCCAGTGTATCTGTAATAAAGTGTGAACGTCAGTGCATACGGTGGAGGAAACAAACTAACGGTACTTAAGAGTCACACATCTGCAGCTACATCTCCTGAAGTAATGCACAAATTGTATTTTCTATGAGATGTACGTTGCTTTGGAGAACACACACACACACACATTTTCAGAACCGCTTGTCCCGTACGGGGTCACGGGGAACCGGAGCCTACCCGGCAACACAGGGCGTAAGGCCTGAGGGGGAAGGGGACACACCCAGGACGGGACGCCAGTCCGTCGCAAGGTACCCCAAGCGGGACTCGAACCCCAGACCCACCGGACAGCAGGACTGCGGTCCAACCCACTGCGCCACCGCACCCCACCGCTTTGGAGAACAGCGTCTGCTAAATGAATAAATGTAAATGTAATAAATGGAAAGCAGGTAGCATAGAAGAGGTGCTGTAACTGGGAATTCTGGGCTCAAATTCCACCTCTTGCTCTCGTACCTTTGAGAAAGGCACTTGTCCTAAATTTTTTCTGTAAAAGATACAGAGCTTTAGGGTAAATAACTGCAACTAACTTAACACTGTAAGTTACTTTGGAGAAAAGAATCATGAAAATGGACCAAATATGCCTACATATGTTAAGTACTAATGAAGAAATCAATCGGCCAAAACATCAGTTTTTCCTTCAGTAGTGAAAAAAATCTAAGCAATTAAAATCTATCTACTAAGAAAATGGTTAATCATCACATTCATCAATAAATTACATTCATGCAAAATGTATGTTGAGTCTCTAGTTGTCTTTAAAACATTTTTTAATTCACTGCACATGATCAACGGTTATTAGTAAAATAATACAATAATAGCGGTTCATTACACTTTGACAGAGGAGGCTCTAAACTCATGAAATACTTGAAACTGAAAATGGGTACACACTGATTAGAAATATTTACGATGAAAAATATTTCTTTTTGCTTCTTTATTTCAGCTCCACTGCTTCATAACTAAGAACATGCATACTACAGCAGATATGTTTTCTCCTGCAGATGCTACACTCTGAAAAACAACAGAAGAAGTCACTACCACCAGCCACTAGCTTTAAAAATGTAAAAAAAAATAATTCCTCACAAGTCAGCAAAAAATTTTAAACTTGGTGGCAAAAACAATACCAGTCCGATTAGGTAACATTACCTGTTAATTCCAGAGCTCAGAATGCAAATTCTCGTTAAAAGCAGCATCTAATTACTACATTCAAAATTGATGGTAGGTATAACTTTCTGCAAGTGCAAATTCAATCTCAGAGGAGCACATCCTTTCAAAATGATGCATTTTATTCATTAAAAGCTAAACTACTTGGTTAATACGGGAAATCTAATCTGTTTTATTTATTTACATAATTTATGGAAGACAGGTACTCTGAAACACGTTTTCCCACTACAAGAGCACTACACTCTTTCCGTTTTGAGAGGTCAGTGGGTAAATAAGCAAAATTCTTTCTCAAAGCTCTAAAAGGAATATGAACTATGAGAAAAACGTATTTCTTATTCATTATTCATTCAAAACCCATGCGTTTTTGTGTATATAAGCTAAGAGTTTCAGCATGTACACATTAGCAGGGAGAAGAGATTAGTGTGATGATAAAAAAATTATAAAAGGCAGATGCTGTGGAGTTACTGTCCTTACTTCTGAATTGGTGAGACTACAGGGGTTGGTTAAGGGCCATGTAAAAAGTGTATTAGTCAACAGGGCTATTGCTCAGATTAAGTGGCACTTTTGATCTGCACCAGTATGACTAGTCTAAAATGCTATTTTATTGTGTCTGTTTGTTTAATTATTTAAAAGAATTATTTCTTTGCAGCAGAAATTGAGAATGAAATGACTTTATCATAGTGTCAGCAGTCAGTGGAGAAGACAGTGTCTTACAAAACAGTTGGTTTTGCCTCTTTTTCAGCCTTTTGTTACAAGAACATTTTACTTCCGTTTTCCGAGGGTTTTGTTTAGCATTACAATAGTCATACCAAAAATTGGGCAGAAAATACATACATATATTATATATATTTTATATATATATTTTTTAAACCATGTGAACTTGAGGTAAATGGATACAAAACTGAGAAATCATTGTCTGTCTCTAACATTTACTTTCCTTCTCCTAAGTTGCTGCTATTTCCTCATAACTTTCGAATTTAACAGGTAAAGGCACATCTGCATTCCAGTTCTCACCAGGGAAGCATCATTATAGCAGTGCAACATTCCAGAAAAAGAATTTAGGAATCGTTTTGTCTAGTCTTTGTAATGTTGTATGTATGTATGGCATGCACCACCGAGCAGTTCCTGCAGTGTTGTGTTCTCCAGTATAAAATATAAGTGCATCCATGAAAAGAACATGCCCCGATAGGATTATGGAGACTGCACACATGACAAGAAGATGTACCATCCATCATGCTTGTCTCAGATTCTACACTCAGAAAGTGTCTTGGAAAAAAGACATGTGTAGCAGCTTGACAGTATATTGGAAAATGTTTTAAAAACTGCAGCATACTGAAAAAAAATATATACGTATGTGTATGTATATATATATTGTGAGTGTAATGTTTAAATGAGCTGCCATTTTCTTTCATTGCTGTACAGTAGTAAATTTTGACAGCAGCCAGAAACCTGCAGTACAGACATGGTACGAACTGGAGAAAAACCCAGCTTGGCCAGAACAAAACAATAGCTGGAGGTAAAACACCACGGCACGGCACTGACGCTCCCCAGCAGCGCTTCTCGAAGCCCAAAGTCGTGGCACCAAACCGATTCTGAAATAGGTCAGAAAATCAAATCCCACCAGGCTGACCAGCCCGAAAACACTGTCTGAGTCCTTCCTCGTCTTTTCCGTCTCCGTTGCAACAGGCCTTTATACGCTCGATACACATGGCAGTGCGATGTGAGCCAGCTGTGTCAAATTTGCATAATCAAACACAGTGGAGAATACTCAAGCACTTTGTGATCTGCTACAGGTATGCAAGTGCACCATGCAACATATTTGGCCTTGACACTTTGCTTTCTCAGTTTTTCTGCTTTGCTGGACCTGCACAGTTTGCAGCATTTCATCTTGCATGCATTTGCAGTTGTGACACCCAGCTACTGCTGTAAGAGCACTGCTACACACCAGACCCAAGGCATAAATAAAACCAGTTTCATGCGAGGCAGTGATATTTCTCCCCAGCATATTTGCAACCGTTAATAGCAATACCTTTTAATGCATCTCTTTATTAATGATGTATATTACTGGTAAATACTATTATTCATTGAATAAACTAACACAGTTCTCCAAAGCAATTTAGAATGTAATGTATGTGACCTGAAATATTTGCTGTGATTTACCTATATGCAGCTGGTAGCATAGTGATCACAGCTGCTGCATTTGGTCCAAAAGGTCTCTGGTTTGAATTCCACATCCACGTGTACCTTGTAAGTACGTTGAGCAAGGTACATACCCATAAATGCCCAAGTAAAATTACCCAGCTGTATAAATGGCAAAATAATTGTAAGTAGCTTATCATTGTAAGTCACACTGGAGAAAAGTGTGAGTTAAAATGAATAAATACAAATATGCAGGGACACTACATCATGTGAACCTGGCTCTTTTTCACTGTAAGGTGACAGCACTAACCACTACACTACCTACTGACCTGACATGTCCAGTGTGTGCTTTCCTAAAATGGAAAACACCTGATAAATGTGTTAGCCTTACAGTAATATATCTGCCTAACAGAAAAAAAATACGATAAGGATTCCTCATCAAAACTTCCCCTCATTACTGATAGCAATGACGAAATCAAATATTTAGATGGTTGTGGTGAACCATAAGAAATTACCACTTCTCATAAGAAAGTGCAAATGCCATTTATTTATTAATTTATTTTCGTTTCAAATCTGTGCAACTCAGCCATTTCACCTGCTTCATCAGCTACAATGGGGTAATGACTGCTTCAAGTCTGTCCTTCTTACTACACACTACTAATGTCATAAGCTGGTCCAGCACATACATCCTGCATGACATCCTCAGGATCCGCTCATATCTCACAACAAACTCTAGGAAACTTCTGGTCCAGGCCATGTTGATATCTAACTCCTACAACCCGCCATCCTGTGCTGTCAAACCTCTCCAGCTGATACAGAACGCAGCCGGATGTGTTGATTTTGACCAACCAAAGGGTTCCCATGTTGCTTGCCTTCCCGTCTTTCTTGGTTGGCTTCCAGTAGCTCACCTGTCAAGCAGAAGAGGAGACCATCAACGAATCTGCTCCCTGACACCTACAGGACTTGGATCGCTCACTATGCCCCAACCAGACTGCTATGCTTCTCCATCTCTGCCCGCTTACTCATTCTACACACTAGAGGCCCAAAATCAAAAGCATAAAAGTCTTCAGTTCTGGCTCCAGTGTGATGGAATGAGCCCCTTTTGTCATTCAGAACTGCTGAATCTCTCTCAACATTCAAGAAGGGCTTCAAAACACATTTCTTCCGACATCCTCAGTAAACATGTACTATGTCATCTGTAAAAAAAAGTATATGCAGCTGCTTGTCTAATGTATACTGGTTTGTAGATTGGTATGAGACAAATTTACTGTACTCAAGAATGATGTGTCTGCATCTAGGTCTCTCCATCTGGTCCCTACATTCACGTAATGCTCTGCTGTGATTTTTTTTTCTTTTGTACGTCTGTTAAGTGAATAAATATAAATGAATGTAAATCTGACACTTAATTATAGTATGTATAACAATTCAAAGCAATCATTGTGGCGCTGTATGTGAAATTAAGAAGTCCTTTTGAGGGACATTTTTGCAATTGATACACCCTTTGCTGAACTGCTGACCTTGCTCCCAGGAAGCTCTGGTAGCAAGATACAGAACAGTACACAGTAAGCTGAATCTCACCACAAAGAAGGAAAAAATAACACAAGCTATAGAAGAAGCTGACCTGTTAGTATGTTAATGCTGAAACTCAGTTCCAAAATATCTCCTCGCAGCTGTTTGTGAAACCCCAAAGGATCTGTGCAAGTCGGCTGGCTTCTTTCTTTAATTATGTGTAAAGTATTTGGGCCAACACTCTTCTTACGCTCTATCATATCCTTTAGGAGGAGAAGTCTTTTAGGAGACATAGCAAGACAACCACCAATATGTCGAAAACCTTTAGATTCAGCCAAAAAAGTAGACAAGACTCACATAAAACATTGAAAGTGGAGATCTCAGTTTCATTTTATCAGAAAATGATCGTATTTGTGCAAGGAGATTGTATTCTTACTATGCCCCCTATAGGCCTGAGAGATTCAACTTCTCTTTCCTTGGTAACTGTAAACCCCTCCACTCCGTAAAACCCCACACCAAACACGGCCCTAGGGATAATCTTCATCCTGGCAAGGTTTCAGAGTCTCCCTGTCACCACACTACTATCTCCTACTGTCAAGTCCCTCTCAAGGCACTGCTTCCCTCTCAGGCATCAGAGCCAATCCCTTTTACGCTCCGCCAGCATCATATCCTGGATGCTCTGCTTCATCCGTGCACTGCCCTCTCTCATGGTTTAGACACTGCCTTACCTCCTTGTGGGAGCCGACTTGGTCCCATCACTCCATTTAGTGTATGAGATGGAGGGAAAAAAAAAGCCTTTTACTTATTAATGGTGGTGTTTTAGTTGTTAAAGAACACAAACCTTCTTTACAGTAGGCACTTGAGGTAAAAGCCGAAAGTCGCGGGTTAGAGCTGGGGTGTTTTTACAGATGTACTCTGTTCCACCCTGTGAGCAATGTGCCCCAGGTGAAGAGGAGCTAAAAGCTGAAGTAGCAGAGTCTTAAGAAAGCACGTAATGGAATTTGGAAATAGCTCTAGAAAATATGCAGCAATAATGTGTCTTTTTCTTTTTTTTTCAAGGAACATATGTTGGGAACAAAAGAAGGGGGTTGTGTTAGGAGTTTAAAATAAAACTTGGTGTTCTCAAATTTCAGAAATCAGGAGAAAAAAAGAGTGAAGTGTAAAAGGCAAACACTGTGTTCCAGCTCTGCTTCGAAAGCTTCCAAATTCAAACACAGCAAATAATGGAGGGAATAAGAGGTTAATGGAGTGATTGTGCTTCCAATGGCATGTAACTGTAACTGGCGACCTGAGAGGCATGTGGGGTTGAGGCTCATTTGGGTTGTCAGCTGACCTCTGACAGTCTCATTGTGGAAATATACATCTCACATACAAGCCAGACTAATTTCACCAGAATGAGTTTATTATTAATACTTTCTTTTCCTTCCCTGGAGCCAGTACAGAGAAAGTCTCATGGGGTCCAGTGTCCTTTTATTAACTTCTATATTTCACACAGCAGAGCCATACTGAGTATGAAGCAGCTTTGTTGTTTATTTATATTTCCCTTGGAAGATCAAAGTGTTTCATCGCGTACTGATGGATGAATGTGGTAATGAGGACTTAAAAGAATCATGTCCTACAGTTGTTATCAGGCATGAGCAAAATGCATACTAAATGTATTTTTATTTTATTAATTCCTGAATTTTTTCCGCAAAGTAGAAACTTCAGACGATATTTAATAGCAAATACAAAATATATGTGGAAAACTGAATGGAAATACAAAATGCGTTAAGTAGCCACTGAACAGGTATTTAAATGGTCATACATTAATATTATTTCTGAATGGAAATAGAAAATGCAGTAAGTAGCCACTGAACAGGTACTTTGGTTCCATGTTATTCTACCCATTCCAGCTTGGCAGACTGGATTTTCTAACACACCCTCGCTCATCCAGTGCCTTTATTGTTTGTCACATTTTATATAATGTCCCAGAAATAGTATCGGGGACACTATCATGTCTAATTTTGACTTCCATCACAGTCCCAAATAGATATTGACAACCATGTGAAAATGTTTCTTGCTGCTGTACAAAAATGAAAACAGAGAGATAGATGCAGCTGAATCACTATGCATACAGTACATACTATAGTAAAAGGTCACAGAATAAGCTGTGACTGCTCAGAAATGCTGTGTCTCCAGGAAAGGGGGCAGCAGCAGCAGCAAAGGACACATTGCCCATGACTAACATGTATCACATTTAAAACCATGCAGCAAAATCATCAAAAAGCTTTTGAATGATTTTCCACGTTTCCGTTATGTCATTTGTTTATTCAGTTATTTTCATTTCGGAGACAGGCAGAAAATTGGTCTAAAGAAGTGTCAGGAGTGATCGAGGTATTAACACACAGTGTTTAGGGTCTTTGACATCGAGAAACCGATTTTCGTTGAAGGCCTCCAAGAAGCTGACAAGGACAAAGGTTGCATGTATCCTGAAGGTCTTTCACCCAAAAGAAATGGGCAAAACGAAAGCTTGAAATATAATGCATTTTTCTTTTTTTTTTAAAAAAAAAAAAAAAATGCACTTAGTTTCTCTTTAAATGTTCAAGGATCTATCTCTTTACCTAATTTTACAAACCAGTCCTAGATGAGCTGAGTGAGCCAACATGTTCCTTTTGCACTCTTTGATTTTCTCTGTAAATTTTAATACATGCTGACACATTGTCTTCAGAGCAATCCATATTTCATGTGATATGCAGGGTGAAATTCCAGGTATGATGATATGCTATGACTGGACAGTCAGGTATAGACTGCCCTGTTACAAACATGAAATACATTACGAGTATTTTCACGTCCTTTACCCTTGTACCAGCCTTTTGTATTTCACAAAATAATCTGTGTGCATATGATGGGGTCCCATACAACAAAAAACAGCTATGATGGCTTGTGAAAAAAATATACTGTTTTTTTCATATAACAAATTTATTATTCAGTACAACAACTTTTTCTTTAGCCATGGTTATTTTACTTCCATAACAGGTATTTTATTTTGTACAATAGCAACACTGCTTCTACCTGATATTCTGAATGCTTCCAGGATTAACTCCAGATGTAAAATGAGACACGGAAACAAGGTAAGTGATGAACCCAAGTGCAGAGCTTTATTCGGCGAAAGTGTTCGAGGCACAGTGGTGCAGGTCTTGACACGGTGATAGATTCTGAGATTGAGGATGATGGGGGAACACAGGCATAACGATCAGGATTGGACTTGGACAAAGACTTTGACTTGATACAAATTATTAGAGGCATCAATTTGCTTTATATACCAAGACTTAATTAGAGAAATGCAGGACTGGTGCAAGGGGTGGTGGATCTTCTGATGTACTGGATTTGATTCTGTCGGCTGTGACACCAGACCTCCACTACAATGAATGAATTAATGAAAATATACCACAAAATGGCAAGCTTGAAATAATATTACAGCTATAAGATATGTTGATGTCATGCATGATTTTTTTTTTCTTTTGTGTGAGAAAAAGGTATACAAAAGTCTTATTACATTGATTCATTTAGCAGACACTTTCTCCAAAGAGACTTACAATTTTAAGGTCACAATTATTACTAAGTTACAACTACTCACCAGTTTATAGAGTAATTTAGAACAAACACCGTGCTGAAGGGTACTACAGCAAGAGGCAAGGATCCAACCTGCAGGTCCAAAGGCAGAAGCACTAACCACTACACTACCTGCTGCCCTAGCTATTATTATATGCCTCTAAACTGATGTCAGATGGCTAAGCTTGAAATTTAACTGACTTAAACCTATTCTTACAATACAACATGTGTAAACTTAAACTATTAAGCACTGAGTTAATAGAAACACTAACTTGAGAAAGACAAATGTAAGTACCATTTCATTGACTAATTGATGGTGTCACATCAATTATCCAATACGGACAGTGGTCTTTTTTCTTTTTTTAAGAAATGTGCATGTAATAACTTAATAATTTTAGTGAAGTTCGGCCAGATCTTTGTCAAATTCCAGCCATTCCCCTTTTCCTAAATAATATCTTGACGTTCTGCATTAAATTTCTACATTTTGGACTATAAGAATGTTTAAAGATGTATATTGCCTAGCAAATAGCATATATTACTCAAGAGTCCAGCCTACTTTCAAAAGCCAAACATTATTTGAAAATTACAACAAATTAGAATGTACCCCGAAGCATATACACTGATGTATTGAGCCAATATGCAAGTCTTACCTTCTGAAAAAGTTATAAGGAAAAACTTCTGTAAGTCACTCCAACCATAAATGAAAATAATTAAAATTACTTGTCTCACTCTGGGATATTCTTATCAGTGAATATGCTTTCCTGCCCTCTGTGAGACTTTTATAAAAACAGATGGCACTTGATGCTGAAAATGACTAGTATTGTGCTCTTTTGATGAAGTTATGCAAGCTATTGTGCTATATTGACTAAGTTATGAAAAAATTATGAACAAAGAGTTTACTAGAAAAATGTACGGGCATTTTCTGATATAATAAATTTTATTTATTTAGGGAGATAAATTAAATGTACAAAACAGAGTAATAATGAATGAAAAATTACTTTAAGATGAATGTGTGAATAATTTAACACTGTGAATTTCATACATCACACTGCTTTTATGAAACTATATACACAATAAACAAAAGCCACTGTTTTGCTAAACAATTGGAACTGGTCACAGGAAGTTACAGAAGTGAACTGCTAACAGTTCACATTGAATATTGTATTGTTATATTCCAATACACACACACACACACACACACACACACAGACTGAAACTGCTTGTCCCAAGTGAGGTTGCGGCAAACTGAAGCCTAACCCAGCAACACAGGGCATAAGGCTGGAGGGGGAGGGACACGCCCAGGATGGGACGCCAGTCCGTCACAAGGCACCCCAAGCGGGACACAAACCTCAGACCCCCCAGAGAGCAGGACCCAGCCAAACCTCCTTTGGTACCAAACAGCTGAACTTCAACACAAGGATATTATGCACGCCAAAACAATAAAGTCTAAGTTAGAGTTAAATGTGAGTGTGTTGGTACGGGTGTTTTTTTTTTTTTTTTATCCAGGTACAGCAAAAATTAAACAGTGAAATTACTGAACAACTCTGTGACAAACACCTTTTGTTTTTTATTTATTTCAGAAGTGTAATTCCTTCAATAATTATTGCTAATGTTTCTTCTACTCAGGTGTTACCAAAGGATGCTAAATCAACACATTATGATGATGATGATGATGATGATGATTATTATTATTATTATTATTATTATTATTATTATTATTATTATAGGGGGCGCGGTGGCGCAGTGGGTTGGACCACAGTCCTGCTCTCCAGTGGGTCTGGGGCTCGAGTCCCGCTTGGGGTGCCCCGTGACCCTGTATGGGACAAGCGGTTCTGAAAATGTGTGTGTGTATTATTATTATTATTATTATTAAGAAGAAGAAGAAGCATCATCATCATCATTTCAGTTGTTTGTTTGTTGGGGCATTCACCAGCCCTATACTGGACCATATGTACCACTCCTGTTTCTTCACAGAGAACCAACCTCATGAACTGACAAGGCATCTGTATTATGCCTGGATTCATTTGGCATTTGGTAAGTTGAATGCTGCCCAACTGAGGTAATTTTCTTTTAAACAGAAAAGTCTGAATACATTTTTAACCCTGATACTGATGAGGACCTTTGTGGAATTTTGTAAAAAACTAAATTCTGAGTCCAAAATATTACACCAAACCTATGGATACACCCAGCAGTGAATCACATACAAAGTATGACTTCCATCACATCTACATAACTTCCATCCAGCATGTCCCCCGACATCCCCAAACCTACCATCATCCCATCTCCACCACTGTTTCAAGGGGTTTTGCTCAACAAGTAGTAGCAAACCCTCCAGCAGACTCTAAGCTAAGACGGAAATTTTAGTAAACATTCACCAAAATACTAAATCACTCAAAATATTTTCAAATCCCCCATCGTGGGTGTGTCCCCTCCCCCTCCGGCCTTACGCCCTGTGTTACCGGGTAGGCTCCGGTTCCCCGCGAGCGGAAGTGGTTCTGAAAGTGTGTGTGTGTGTGTGTGTATTTTCAAATCCTAAATTATTATATTATTATTATTATTCTTATCATCATTATCACTGGTGCATTTATTTGATTACTTTTAGTTTTTTTTTTTCTAAAAAGCACCATATACAGGTAGTATCCCACACGCCTGAAACATGTTAAAGAGAGTGTATTTTAAATCCCACAATAGTTTATACTGTAGGCATAATGCTTTAGCTCAAGAATAAGCCTACCCATGCAGTGAAGCAAGACTAGGCCAATGCAGTGTAAATGACTTGGTGACATGAAGAGTGTTCACTTCCTAGTGTTGCAGGCATAGCATGTGTGTAGAGGGTAGTAAACACAGAGGTCTATTTTTATTTCAGTGAAATCAGAAGCTGAATCAATATGGCCTGACAGGTGAGTGTACACCAAGTAAAAAAAATGCAGTATGGCTGGCAGGCACCTCTGAATATTTCAGATGCTTAGGCTATTATGATGGGTATAAATTGTAGATATTCCCATGGCAATTTCACATAAATCTTGTCATATACTATATAATGTCATATATTTGTATTCAGTATCTTCCTATTATATTAATGGATTAATTGTACTGAAAACATGATAATAACGTACTATTACACATTATATTATAGTAATAACATACTGTATAATACTAATGCATTTTGCCTTTAAAATTGTCCCCATCCCTCACTTTTAAAGAATCCATCCCGAGACTCAAGCTCAGTCCAGAATCACAGAGCAGTTACCCTCCTCCCTTTCCTTTTTAAAACCCTTGAAAGAACACTTTCCAGTCAGTTACTTGCATTCCTCATCCAGAATGATCCCCTTGATGGATATCAATCTGTGTTCAGTATCGGTCATTCTGCCAAGACTGCCATCCTTGCAATGAAGGAAGCTCTTCAGCCTGCTAGAGCTGCCTCCCTCTGCTTACTTCTGATTCTTCTCGACCTCTACAGAACTTAACATGGTCAACCACTGGGTCCTCACTTCCCCCTAGAAAAGCATGAAGACAAGATCATTACTGAAATTGTTTAAATTTGGATATATACGTAGGGCTTTCCAGATTGTTTGGTACAGCTTCTTGTCTTCCCTTAGTCTGTAGAGGTGTCACAGGGCTCAGTGCTGGGCCTCTTCTCCACCTATACCGCTTCATTTGGCTCACGTCATCATCTATGAAGATTCACAGCTCTGCCTCTCTTTTTCCCCAAGCAAAACAAGTTTATATTCTTATATTACTTCACTTTACATCTTCACCTGGATGTCTAATCACTATCTACAATTGGACCTTTCAACAGGGGTCCTTGTCCATTCTCTTCTCAAGTGTGTGCTTTCCCATGAAGACATAACCCATCCCATCAGACACCTCTTTTCCAAAATTTGTATGATCTGCCCAAACCTCACACAGTACTTTAACCAACTCCAGGTCCAGACCATGCTGTTATCTTTCCTAGAATACCCTAAAGCCCCCTTGTATGGTCTTCCAGACTCTAACATCAAACCTCTGCAACTTCAGATTGCTGTTGTGCAAGTAGTGCTTAGCCATGGCATTTAGAGATATCTTCCCTTGATATCTGCAACTACCCCAGGTGTTTGACTCTCTTCTGCATTATGGGGCAGTTGGTAGCATAGTGGTTAGAGCTGCTGCCTTTAGACCCAAAGGGTGCACATTTGAATCTCAAATATAGCACTGTTGAGCAAGATACTCACTTTCAACATCTTCAGTAAAATTGCCCAACTGGGTGAATAGGTGTAAATAGCTTAACATTGTAAGTTACTTTGGAGAAAAGTCTGAGTTAAATGAGCAAATGTAGATATATGTAATATCCATCAAGTAAATAATAAGTGTTACTTGTATATCATTCTGACTTTGGAAAATGTGAACATATCAAACAGTATGGTAAAATTGCCCTGGCTAATGTTGTCAAAGTTCTTCTTTGCCTGTCAAAAACACCAATCATTTTAATATTATTGAGAAGGCAAAAATAATCTCCAAAGTGAAATCACTGAAAGGATTAGCAATAAATAAATAAATACATACCATTCTAAAAAATAACAGCAATTTTTTTTTCTACTCACTCTGCAAGAAATCACTTTACACTGGTATTCTACTCTATACTTTTGATATGACTGTGTTCCACAAGACTAGTACGGCAGAGCTTTCCAGATGAAGCATCTTTTCAATCTGTTTACATCAATATTTGTACAGTTCTGCCTCAAGCTTGCTTCCATCTCCTTTTCTATTTGTGGATGGAAGTAATCAAAACAGCAGTAACACGGAGTTCAAGAACACTTCAAACAGCCCCTATTGAAAAGTGCATTTGGGAAATTTGATGATGTGTTATGCCTCCCCAAGCATGGGCTGTGTGATCATATGTAGGTGTGTGTGCATGTTTGTACTCAGAATTTCCTGTAGTATGAGTCTGTGTGTGTCTGTGTGAGCATGTGTGTGTGTGTGTGATTGCCCTGTGATGGACTGGACTCTCGTCCATGGTGTACCCAACCCCCCCCCACCGTTTCCAGGATAGCCTCTGGACCGTCGTGACTTGCAGAAGACAAGTGAAAATGAGGAGATATCTTTTGCAGATATTATGTACTGGCACAAGATTTTACAATTTAATGGTACCTTTGAAAATAATATTAAAACAAACAAAAAAAAAAACCTCTTGAGACAAATTGCTCAGCAAGTAGGTCAATAACATCATCTGGATTAAAGTAATTTTTCAGATGATTAGCAATATTTCAAGAAATGTAAATTAGTTTGAGAAAAACTGATAAATATTAACATGTAACGTTGAGGTGTGCAAAACACAGACACTAAGCATTTTTAAATAGAAGCGGCTAAGGTGCCAACTGTTACTGTTAACTGCAACTGAAGTTCCCTGCAAACAGTTGGGTTTTTTTTTTTTCTTCAGCTGAAAAAAATTATCTATAAATGGAAGAAGTATATTTTTAAAGCAAATTGCTTTCTCACAAACTGTTCTGAAATCCAGAGAAAGCTTCATATAATTATTCAGGAAAACCAAACAACTCAGACACATTGGGTTTGAACACAATTATCTCCATCTAAATATAATTTTGTTAATATAAAATGGCTTTCATAAAACAGTTCATTATTGTTTTTAACCCATAGCTTATCTTCTTTCAACTCTACCCAGGAGCAAAATACAAAAGGACAAGAGGGCTTATCTAATATCCAGTAATAAAGAGCATCTTTCTGAATAGACTTTTCAATTAACTGGATCAGATTTCATTTTATATTTATTGGGGAATTTGGATTTAGCCTTCCACCGTGCACCATTATTGATCGTTCCAACAGAAGCAAGAAGCATGAAACAGCGAAAAAAAAAGATTGTAATTAGTATTCTGAGTCAAGTAGCTGGATCTCACCTTCATTATATAGCTTCAGTTCAGACAGATCGCACAGAGACAGCTAGTGTACCTGGGAAGGGATGACAATCACATACTGCAGCAGACCTGCTCTTTGAAACAATGATTTTTATCTCACTTCATTTTTTCCAGTCTTAGTTATTGTTAAGACTGCAGTTTACGCGACTCTGTGAATGTCATTAGGATAAGTACTTTGCTCAAAACTAATAAAGCAGTAGGTAAGATTCATAGCAATGACTTTCAGATATGAAGACAGCAGCTGTAACTGCTACCATATGTCCCAATCATTGAAAAAATAATAATAATAATAATAATAATAATAATAATAATAATAATAATAATAATAATAAGAAGAAGAAGAAGAAGAAGAAGAAGAAGAAGAAGAAGAACATGCTTTAACATTTTTGTAAAGAAGAAATGACTAATGAAAATGAGGTTTCAAAAGAGCAAATGTTGTAGTTCAAGGGATCCTCTGAAAAGAAATTGTAAATCAGATCATCCCAATGCAGAGAACCAAACATTCCTTTGGTTAATGTTTTACAGGAAAGACGGCCTGGTGGAGTCATCACCCACTATGTTTATGGCAGGATGTGAATGAAGTATTAATGTGATTGTGCAGTGGCTGGAGTAGGTGGTGGTGGTGGTGGTGGGGGGGGGGGCAGTTGTTTCACTTAATCTCTCTCTCTCTATCCATCTTGTCAGTGTGACAGACTGATGAGCAGAGTGGGGCGCAGGGAACACTCTTCCACTATTTACCAACACAGATAATTGCCCTCGCATTATTCCAAAGCACTGACTACTACACCTACGGAGAAGTACTTACCTCAGCAGGTGATACTGAAAATCACAACTCTAAGGAATCTTTTCATTATTTCACCATTACGGCATGCTAACAGTAAATGCATTAAAAAGTCCTTGAATGCTTTGGAAAGTTTTGTGACCGAGGTAAGGGAAAACTTACAACTAGATGACCCTTGGTCCTTGGACTCAGCCGGCTCCAGTGTCACACAGGCAGGGGGTTGGACGCAAATGGGTGGTGCTGAGTCATGTTACAGAGTCCATGTTGTTAATGGATCCAAAACAGCGCACTAAAACTCCAACCATCACGAGAATCTGCACCCCCAGTGAGGATCACGACTAAGGTGACATTACTACTGAAATAGAATGCGTTGTACCTTCACCATAATGCACAGAAATGACTTAAATAATGTGTACCACTGATTTATTTTGTACTGAACTGGCTCCTTGTGTTACCAGCTAATATATCCATATACAGTGTGTGTACATATATATAAACATTCTACATGTGAATCTGTGTATGCTTATATATATATATATATATATATATATATATATATATATATATATATTTATACACAGACATATTGCATAGCCTGACAGAAGTACACACACACAGTATGGGCAATTTAGAATCAACTGTTAACCTGTAACATGTGTCGTTGGACTGTGGGATGAAACCTACGCACACATGGGCCATAAAGACTGAGTCAGAATTAAACCTATACTCTAGCACTACCAACTGCACCACCATGCCACCCATTTTTTTTTTACAGTTTTTATGTAGCTAAGACAAGAAAAAAGAAGTCTTGAAAAGGAATTCCTGTTTAGAAGCTAACAGTTATATCCAAGGTGTCAATATAACTTTAGGTGTAAATATGCTGAATTTGTTTTCTTAAGCATTTTTACTAATTGATTGTGTAGATAATTTGTCAAAAATTAAAATTTTATTTTAGATATAATAAAATAAATAATAAAAGTGTTTTTCCATCATATCACATCACATGTTCGTGTACGTCAGAGTGCTTTGCACTGTATGTTACCAGAGCGTGGCCAAGCCATGGGCAACCCTGTATTGGACTCGAGTTTGTTGATAATGGATAGAAGTACTACAGACTTTTTATGTTTTTCTCTGTCGTAGCTTGGCCTTTGGTTTTACAGAACCTAAGCCACTAATAAGTGGAGTGGGCCCTAACTCTAAGTAGACGTTTGTATTATTCAGCATTTTAGTCTTGTCCCAGTTGTGTTTGTCAGTTGAGGATCTAACATAAAACATTGAAGAAAATAACAGTGAATTTAAAATTCAGTTTAAAAGTTTTTTTTTTTTTTTTGAGAAATACTAAGGAATGTGGTAAAGACACAGATTAGTTCCTGCGGGGAGGTGCTGATGATAAGGCTGATCAGCCGTACTCCCAAACATGAGGAGCTTGTGGGTTCTCCCGCATCACTACGGCACAGCAAGGAGGAGGGCAGAGGAAGGTTGGACTGATTGTGTTTCCTGAAAGCTGCCAATAACACAATTAAGAGACAGACAAGGACAGGACAGCCAGGATAAAGGTGTCTGTCCTGTGTCAAGAATGCACAAGCAGACTGACTCTCAGTCCCCGAACATGAGCGGCTGCCGCACACAAACACTCCAAACTGATGGCAGATAAGGTGCGCTTCCCGTGACTTTAGCTGCGTACCACTCCACTAATATGTTCGGGGAATAATTAATGAAGATTAACAGTGTCGACAGCTCGGCAGCGCTTTGTAGAGCTTCAAGGGACCAGGAGATAAGACGGTAAACTGACCAGCTGATAAAGCTCTTTTTAACACAAATAACAAGTTGGAGTGCAGCAGATGTAAAGAAGATTTGCATTTTAGTGATCAGTTTTTACTGAATGTGGAATTCCAGTCCAATCCAATCAACCAGTGTTTACAGCTGCTTGTCCAGAGCCCACCGGGCAGCACAGGGAGAAGGGCCAAAGGGGGAGGGGACACACTCAGGACAGGATGCCAGTCCATCGCAAGGCACTCCAAGCCGGACACGAACCCCAGACCTGCTGAACAGCAGGAACCCACCACGCCACCACACCACCTCCAACTCGATTCAATCCGATAACTGCTCGTCCTGAGCGGGGTCGCGGTAAGCCAGAGCCCATGCCAAAAACACTGGGGGAAAGGCTGAAGGGGGGGTGGGGTAAACCCAGGACAGAATGCCAGTCCATCGCAAGGTAAATGTGAACTTGTGAGTGTGAAAAGGCCAGCCTGGAGTTTTACTGAGGTAATGCAGAGTGCCAGGTTGAAAAGGAAAAACATCTAACGATCACATACTAGCTTTTCTAGGTTTGTTTTTATTTTATTTTTATTTTACTTATAAGCAGTTTGCGGTGAACAAAGAAGAAACCATGTAACGGTATATTTTAAGCACCCCCTTTTCCCATTTTTACCCAGATGGGACTAAAAAAACATAGTACAACCTTTAAGGGGTGGGGGGTGGGGGGGGGTACATTTTTAGTTTGGAAAAATTATTCCAAAACTTTTTCGTTAAAAAAAAAATATGTACTCACGGGATACGGGAAGCTGAGCACAGCACTGAAGGAAATACATAAAACCATACACTCAGACCGAAATGATATACCGTCATTAAGTTATGCTCTCACACAAATCTTTTAAGATTTCAGTTAGGAAATTGCTGCATAATTGCATGCTGAAAGTCAGACAATTACAGCCATACTCATTTCTTTCACAGAGAAGACTGCATAATCACATGTAAATGAGCTAGAAAGCAATAATCTGTTACATATGAGTGGCATATTGCAGTCATGATGGAACAATTTAAGTTTTATATCACTTCTTCCATCTTCCTAAACTGCTTCAGAACAAGGCTTGGATAATAAAATATATATTTATTAGTTCAATAAGCCTTGTCATATGAAACTTGACAAGTTGGATGCTTTGAAATGACAAATAAATGAACATGGCAAAGAGCGGCACAGTGACCTGGCAATAAACGTTCCAACTCCAAAACAGCTCTTCTCTGCTCTTGTTCAAGGCGCTCATACCCCCTGCAGTTGGGCACGCGAATCGGACCGTGAACCATATCTTGTTCCGCGGTAGGGAGTGCCGAAGATCGGAAGAAGAAAACCAAAGGGAAGGCGGCAGCGTTAACCCCAACAGATCACCGATGACGATGCACGTAGCCAGAGCCACCTTTCTGGAAACACCCCGGAAGACGTGTGTGGGGGAGGTTCGCTTTACCATTCTGCGCCACAGTATCTAGTGGCTAGCGCCTCTCATTAGACAAATCAATTTAGTCTTTGACCTTGCCTGCCTACAATGCTCATTAGGGCTGCCACTGACAATGATAAAGGAGTAGGCTTATGGTAAATACTGCATACCGGAGCTGGGAGCACCAAGGTCAGCCCTGGCGGATGGCGGGGCGCACATGTACGCCAGCGCTCGGCTTCTGCTCCGCGGTGCCCGGCGTACGACCGTATCCCCAACGGAGAGCTGCGCCCTCAAGAACGCGGGGAAATGGGTTTCAGATGCAGGAGGGGGTGGGTGCAGGGAGGATGTTTTATGCAGCAAGACAGGGGAGTCAACTGGGGTTTTCACAAGACCACTGCATGTGCAGCACGAGGCATGATGCAAGTGGGAGACAGAGAGAAAGGCATGCTGGGAACAACCCCACACCTCCCTCCACCTCTGCAGTAATAAAGTTGTTTATATTCATTGTTGCCTCTGATTTTAAAATATACCCCTAAGTAAAACTACAGCAACAGGGTATTTGTTAGAATACTTTAAACACCCTAAGACAATCGCATGATTTTGCAGTATATTTTACTTTTACGAGTTTTGCATACCAAGACAGCAGCTACGCCGTCTCCCGACATGTCAAAGGATGAAAGGAGAGTCAGGAGAAGAGGACGACGCAAGGCCCACCGGACAACTTTGTAAACAGCATACTAATGAAAAATAAGGCAAATCCAACTGACCTTGTTTCAAGTGTACAAGTGTTAATACTGGGAAGCGATCACCAGCATCTAAACGTTGGCTCAGAAATTCCAGGCAGCTTGTTGGATTAGATGGAGCTTATTAAGATACCAGGGAGTATACAGATGTTGTTCGCACTTTGATGTGAGTGCACTGCATTTTAAAAATGACATGTTTTCTCATTTTGGCTTCCAAGAGTGACAGACCACAGGGCATCCTTCACTAATGTTTATCTTGAAGCCTTCATTTTGAGACACACACTGGGATCTTATTCTGTTTCACAGTCCATTTGGGGAATTGGCAAGCAGGAGCATTTCAATCGCAGTCTCTGAACACTGTCCATTTATACAAAGTATTATGCTTAAAATGATATCAAAAAATTTTTGGGACTCAAGATAAGACTTATGTTCCTACAGTCACCATTTGGCTATAACAACAAGCCCAGACTGTTAGGTTTTCCATGGTCTCAGTGTTTCTTCTTCTTCTTCTTCTTCTTCTTCTTCTTCTTCTTCTTCTTCTTCTTCTTATTATTATTATTATTATGACACTTGGGATTGCAAGGCAAAACCTCTCAACACTGCATAGCTATTCTGAGCCTAGTCCACTAGCTCTTCACACAACATGTGAGGGTTATTACATTTATTTATTTATATATTTATTTATTCAGTGTAATACTCCTAAACAACTTCTAATGTTTATCTACTGTACTTGTAACTGTTTATACATGTATACAGCAGGGTGATTTTTAATGGAGTAATTCTGAGTACTTTGCTCAGTGGTGTACAACTGGGATTCAAACCTGGCTCCTTCAAGTCCAAAGGTGGCAGCTCTAACCCCAACCTACAGGTGGCAGGGTGGCACAGCAAGTAGCACTGCTGTCTCACAGTGCCTGGGTGGTGTGAGAGGACATGGGTTCAACCCCTGCTCAGTCTGTGTGGAGTTTGCACGTTCTCCCTGTGTCTCTGTGGGTTTCCTCTGGGTGCTCTGGTTTCCTCCCACAGTCCAAAGACATGCTGGGCAGGTTCACCCATAGTGTGTGTGAGTGACAGAGGGAGTGTGTTCCACTGCTGTATGCATGAGTGGCCCATTGTAAGTAGTGTGCCTAGCAGTGTAAGTCGCCTTGGTAAATAAGGTGTATAAGCTGATAACACCACATAGAGCTCTTTGGAAGATGGTCTGGGGAAAAAGTGTTGGCTAAATGTAAATGTACCTGCTGCCCAAAAAAAAGCTCAAGATCAGGTATGGAAGGTAGTCATTCTGATATTAGTTGCAAAACCTAGACCTTTCCAAATTTGTGAGTTTTCTTCTGCAAAGGAACACGGCTTCTTGAGCTGAACTTTTTCAGCGTTTCTGTGCATGGCAAAACAGTAAAGAGACACACTTTACTGTACTCCCATATACCAGATAAAGGGGTCAGACTGCTGATATTCTCCTACACGCTGAAATAATTGAATAGTACACGCTTCTGGTATTCTCCACGAATTTTCACAGTTTTGCACTGCTGTATGCGTCTATAAATAATTCATCGCGCAAAGCAACGCATGAGCTTGCTGCAGTGGATTTCATTGCATCTTTCAAGAAAAACAAGAGGACACAATAAAAATTAAATAAAAAATAGGCCCCTCTAAAAAATGACATAATGGCTGGCAACAGAACAAACAGGACGCAGCTTAATATTTACAGCACTTTTATTTATTTTGCCGATACTTTTTTCTGCCAATGATTTATCCATTTGTTCAGCAGGTGGGTAATTTTCACTGGAGCAATTTAGGGTGAGTACTGTGCTCAAGGGTGCTACAGCAGGAGGTGGGAATTAACTCTGGGCCCTTGGAGTGCAAGATGGTAGCTTTAAGCAGTAAACTACCTGCTTTACTTTCGACCTATTGTTTTGTAAGTATAAATAATGCAGCTAATTGGATGGTGGTTACACAGAGCCTGCATAGGGCTGGATAAGAGAAGCTGTTCTATTCACACGACGGATGGAGTAATGGGGTTGGTCAGAACACGCTTTTCTCTACTTTAATCAGGGTCCCAAAGCTATTAGCTCCCTAAAGATACCCCGCACCACAGATGATACCGCAAACTCTCCGCATTGTCATCCAGTTAATTTCATATAGTTTTTCATTAAAGCATACATGGCAGACTTAAAGCCATCCCATTCATTTACAGCAAAAGGAAGATAGGCAGTGCGATGTCTCATTACATGCAGCTGAATAATGGCAAGCTAATTTCCCTTTTTGCAACCGCAGACAGCAATTTCAATTGGGTATTAAACGAATCCATTACAGTGGATTGCAATTTCATTTGTTTCAAATATTCAACCTTCAGATGAGTCTTAGAGCTGCTGGCAACAAAAGATGCACTCGGATTAATTACTGACTTCGATTAGTACTTCCATTGGCACTTTTGTGTTGGCTTACATCACGCCGTTGCTTTCGGTGCTTTGCATGTGTACCTTAATGCACGTGGATGAGCCACAGTTCTGACAAAAAGAAATTTAAAAAAAAAAAAAAAAAAAAATGTTGGGAGGTTGTTTCATGGAATATATGGGTTGTCTTTATTGAAATCAAAAGTAAATAAATAAATAAATGTGTGTGAATTTTAAAGAGCTGACATTAATGTTCAAAGTGATTTATATTATACTGGTATTTTGTTTTTAGACTTTGAAAAAGCAACCCGCAGCTTTCATTTTGGCTCTGTAATAAAGAGGCAGAGAATGTTTTTAATTTTTTTTTTTGAACCCTTGTTTGAAATATATTCCATATTTTCACAGTCTGTCACCAATGCATGGTCACGATGGTGTGGAGCCTGTCCTGGAAGCACAGGGCAGGAGGCAGAACACATCCTGGAGGCGATGCTAGTCCAACACAAGGCAACTGCACACACACTAAAGGAATGTCGAAATCATCAATTCACCTGAAACACTTGTCTTTCGATTGTGGGAGGAAGCAGAACACCTGGGAGAAACATGAAATCTTTGAACAATGTCCGAACCCACAGCCCAGAAGCTCTCAGGGGCCAGAACTGAGAGTCGCACCACCGTGCTGCACTCAATATTTGCATATCAAAAACAGACCCTTGGGGCATCTGGTAGCATAGTGGTTGGAACTATGACCTTTATACCCAAAGGTTGCAGGTATGATTCCCACCTCTGGCTGTAGTACCCTTGAGCAATGTATTTACCCTAAATTGCTCCAGTGAAATTGTCCTCAATATTGTAGGCTGCTTTGGAGAAAAGCATCAGCTAAATGAGTAAAAGTAACTGTTGGATAATAAATAAAATCAAGTTTCAAGAAACCAAGAATAGCCACCCTGTTCCTGCAATGTTTCTGACTTTTTTGTAAGGTATTCCTGTGTTCCAATACATGTGACCGTGCACCAATGCTGCCCTGTCCTACGATAATAAAGATGTTACGGTCTTGGTCCAAAGGAACCCTGTGTTGCAGCTCAATCCTAGACTGAGCTGTAATAAAAGAGGTTGGATAACTTGCAGTCTATATTTGACCCTGCAAAGACAAAAGTGTTAACACTTTCTGTATAATCTGGAACCTTATGTAATGCTTTGACCCAGTGACACAAACATATTTTGTAAATGGCGGCCATTCTACGCTCACTGAATTTTCCACCTGTTCCCTTGTATCAATGGACCTTCAGTTTCAGTACACATGGAAGGAATATTAATTGACAGTGTTGGTATTCTAGTGCAACGACTCGCTGTCAATGAGTCTGATACTGGCATGCAATTAGTCAAAGTCACTTTGCGGGTTAGTTAGGTCAAGGAAATTATAATTATGCTTAAAGTGTGATTCTGGGCTTGGAGTTGACCTTTAGAGCGCATTGGGACTGCATCACATACTCTAAGTGATTCTTTAAACCATGGGGTGTCATTAAAACATTATCAAGGTCAAAATATGGTATATACTTTTACACAGTGTGGCACAGCATATGACACCTTAAATTTCCTATTTGCATTCTTACAAAGAGTCTATATAAAATCATACAATACATATAATTGTAAGTCACTTACTGTGCAAACCTATCATTGTAAGTTCATTCTTTTGCTCGTTGTCATTAATCACTTATGCAGTGCAGGGTCACAGAAGAGTGGAGTCTATCCTCAAGGCAGAGGGCTTGGCACACACACATGCACACACAAAGGGCAATTTAGAGACACCAATTCACCTGAAACGTGTGCCTTTGGACTGTGGGGGCAAACAAGGGCACTGGGGGAAAAAAACCACGCAAACATGCAAACACCACAGACTTTGACTGAACCAGATTCAAAGACACAGTGTCATCACAGTGAGGTACCAGTGCTACCCGCTTGTGCCACAATGCCACCCTCATTGTGAGTTGCCTTGTGCAAAAATAACATCTCTATAATGGATAAATTTTAAAAAATCATCTTAGGCAGTGATTTGCCTGAAAGTACACTCACACACCGTTGCCCAACATTGTTAGGCACATGTGCTTTTTTATAATTATGCAAATGTACCACAGTTTGTTTCTTTTCCTAATTATTTCATTTTTTTTCATTGTTTTTGGCTTGTACTGAACAAGTAGCACTGCTGCGATAAAATGACTGTAAATACACTCGAAGATTAATAAAACACCAATAAATCCAGAGGTTATTTATTTATTTATTTATCTCCTGAACCAAAGTGGTTTTCATCTCTTTTTTATTGATGCAGAAGGACCTCTGAGAAAAGAAAGAAATACAAGAGAATCTTCTGTTTGTACCACAATGTAGGTCAGTGGTCTCCGAGCGAGCTGCGGACACCCCAGCGTATTCCCATCCCGATTCTATTTTCAAGTGAATCAGACAGCTCAACCATATTCTGAAGCCTTTTTAGAAAAGAACCAGCACCAGCACTGTGGGCAGCTGAAAAGAAGAAAATACTTCAAATGTATTCTGCACTAAAACAGAGTGCAAAATTAATTTCTTACAACTTTTCAAGTGTCGAGACGATAACGTGTTGTAACCACTACCTCTGTAGGACACAGGAAAAAAGGAACCTTGGAAACTCACGCTCATTCCAACTTGACCTCCCTGACCACCATTATCAGGAACTTAAAATGACTATACTTCTTATCTCCATTTTCAATTAGCACACAGTGGAAGGAAATATATCTGAAATACTCATGGGATATGTCCAACCAGTAATAATAAGTGAGTATACCAAGCCTGAATGCTAATGGATAGATAATGCATCAATGTCCAAAGCATATTTAATCAAATTATTAAGTTCTATTATATCTGAAATTGGACCTCATTACTTACAGAAATGGGTCTCATTATTAAAAACTTTAGGGGAACTGCATATTGTAAGACATGTTGAGATAATGTCAATGTATCCAGGCTTGAGGGGTGCGGTGGCGCAGTGGGTTGGACCACAGTCCTGCTCTCCGGTGGGTCTGGGGTTCGAGTCCCGCTTGGGGTGCCTTGTGACGGACTGGCGTCCCATCCTGGGTGTGTCCCCTCCTCTTCTGGCCTTACGCCCTGTGTTACCAGGTAGGCTCTGGTTCCCCGTGACCCTGTATGGGACAAGCGGTTCTGAAAATGTGTGTGTGTGTGTGTGTGTATCCAGGCTTCTTCCCATAAACGTATTTGACAATACATTTTAAGCAAGCTTTTGTATTCCTTTTCCATGGTTGACATGCTTGGATTTGGACTTGCTCTGACACGTTCTTCTCACTCTGGACAGGTTACACGAAAATTAACACACTATGTGGTATCTGTGTTCAAAGCCGTTAGCATCGTGATCAGAGCTCCTGCCTTTGGACCTAGAAGTCACAGGTTCAAATCTCATTTCTGTCTACAGTACCCTTGAGTAAAGTACCTACACCCAATTGCTCCATGAAAATTACCCAGCAGTATGCACGAGTAAATAACTGTAGTTACCTTAACATGGTGAGTTGCTTTTAAGAAAGGTGCCAGCTAAATGAATAAATGTAAGCTGGTGTCTTTCCTATGATGGCGACGTACATTTTACACAGAGTTTTTCTTATTGTTGCAGTACTTCTTTGCGCAAGCTTTCTGTGTTTGGTCATTTTTCCTCCCACTGACCCACCAGGGAACTGGAAAGGGTCTTAAGCAAGGGATGCCCATAGATTCTTTTGTCCATAAATGCCGTAGGGTCAGAAGCGGAAAGTAACAGGCATCTGCTTACAGCTTCTAGCTGTAAAAAAGCCCCCTTAGTCCTTCCAGCTTCACATTGTCCTGATATCAAGGACATTTACAGAGAATTCTCTTCTGAGCTACTCACCAGAGATGGGACACCAAGAAGAACTTAATAGTATTATTATGGTGTTACCTCTGGAGCGTGCGTAGGGTTTTCGTCTTCACACTTCGTACACTGAGCCCGGCTGAGGCAAATCTAAATCAATACCCCTTCCTGAATACGAAGGTCCCTCGTGAGAGAAGGAGAACAATGCAGGCGAGAACACGCAGTGAAACACTGCTGGCTGATATTCCAAAAAGTAAGATTACATGAGTCACAACTGATGCACATCTCGGTAACCAGAAAACTCCAGCGATGCCGGTTTCATGTAAAAATGCTCAAAAATAATAAAACAAAATTAAAAAAATAATAATTCCACTATTTAAAAATACACCACGTGATGCGTTACAGCCGTCTGGGCTGCGGCTTCACTTCAGACGTGCCTTTAAATCCAGATCAATCTGTATGGAGTTTGCACCTTTTCACCATGACCCCATGAGCTCCCCCCCCACAGTCGCAAGACATGTGTTTCAGGCCGAAAGGTCTAGATTACGCTAAGGGCGTATCTACGTATGTCGCTGAATGAGTGCATGTGCTTGTGTGTGTGACATCCCTTCGATAGACTGACATTCTTTCCAGGGCATACCTTGCTTCACAACCCATACGTCTAGAATAGACTCCAGACCACTGACACCCTGCATTATGGATAATCAGTTACTGATGACTGAATGAACTAGTGAAGAGTAAACACGATAACATAACAATCCCTGCTAATGGCTACATACTGACCCTGCATGTGTCACCTCTAACAATTTTACTATCCATACTTCCCAGAGTTCTCCAATCCCTTTATTCCTAATAACACATTTCTTTAACTAACAGAAGAGCCTGGATAACTAAAATCACTGTAAACAGCTCAGCATGCAAAATATTTAACATTTTAAGGTCATTTGAAGAAATGTTTCCGGTAAACTACATTACATTTATTTATTTAGCAGACACTTTTCTCCAAAGCAACTTCCAGTGAATTCTGTGCAGCGTTATCGACCCACACACCTTATTTACCAAGGTGACTTACACTGCTAGATACACTGCTTACACTGGGTCACTCATCCATACATCAGTGGAACACACTCTCTCTGTCACTCATACACTATAGGTGAACAGCATGTCTTTGGATTGTGGGAGGAAACCAGAGCACCCACAGACTTACACTGCTAGATACACTACTTACACTGGGTCACTTATCCATACATCAGTGGAACACACACACTCTCTCTGTCACTCACACACTATGGGTGAACCTGAACAGCACGTCTTTGGAGTGTGGGAGGAAACCCACACACGCACAAGGAGAACATGCAAACTCCAAATGGACTGAGCAGGGGTCGGACCCACGTCTCACCCAGGCGCTGTGAGATAGCAGCGCTACTCACTGTGCCACCCAACACAAATAATGTTTAATAATAAAAAAGAACTTATTTTCCATAAAATCATACCCTTAAAATACACTGTAACTAAATGGAGAGGCAGAAAGGTACCGGCGTCAAAGACACAGTTACGTGTCTTGAAAAGGAAAGTGTCATTCCTCCTTCAGCAGGGAAAGGCATCACTCGAAAGTGTCTGAGAATCGTTTGTCACTGTCATGCCAATGAACAGGAAGAATTGATTAATGCAGCTGTGGTGGTGTGAAGTGTAAAATGAAGCGAAAGAAATGCTAATCTAGCATCATAATTGACACTGTGTTTCCACTGATCTAAATCAAACCTGCAGCGATTTATCAATGAAAACACACCCTGGCATGAGGTTATGTGAGACTCTTATGACTAAGCATGTCATTCTCTCTCTTTGGGAAGCAATGTAAATGCTTCTGACAGTTCCTTCTTGCCTGCTGTTACAGCTAGTGAGTGGTTCGAAGCCCGTTTGCCCATAAAGGGGTGCTTCAGCACCTCCGCTTTTTAATGACCTTGGGGGAAGTGGACAATAGATTCCTCGAACCTCAGGACATCAGTAATGTGATGACGGTTATTAGTCATTACTGTAGACATGCCGCCTCTGCAGGCATCTTCGTTTCAGGAATTTACCGCATTTTCTAAAAACCTTTAAAGTGATAAACTGGATTAACCTGACATGTCTGTAATTCTATAGTTATTTTTAATTTACACAGCTTAAATATATAAATATTCATAGAGCATGTATTGGAAGGGGTAATGCATAATGGGGTACTATAAATAGAACATATGAAATTCCTTTAATCAATGTATTCAACCGAAAAACTGTGACAGCCAACGGTTACGGCAAAGGACGATGCAGGAAACACATCTGTAGTAAAATTCTAGTTTTGTGTGATGTTTTATCCTTTTAAACTGAACTTTCATGGTGTGTGTTATGGCTGGTGCCAACAGATAAGATTTCGGGGGGAAAAATAAACTGTCCACCTCTAGTGATTTCTTTTGAAAGCACATTTTGAAAGGGGACCTGTTGCCCCCCAAAGAGCAAGTTGCGGCAATGTAAAGGAATCACTTCTTCAGTGTCAAGAGTAAAACTTTCTTAGAGGAAGGATGGAAAAACAATATAAAAAGTGCAAGAACCTCAATTGCAAAGTGAAGCTAGTAGAAAGGCATTTCCTTGGCAGAGAGATGTCCAGCTGTAACCTTCTGCAGCTCTGAAAAATGATTTCCTAATTAGCATTTATCTCATATGAATTAGTGGACAGCATGTGGGTGTTTAAATAGCCTTACATCACAACCCTCGGTTATAACCTCGGGGTTGGCAGGATATAAGAAATCTCCCCATTTAAGAGAGTAAATTAAGTCAAAGAAGAAGATGGATTTTTTTCTTTTTTTCTTTTTTTTCCGCTGGAATATTTAATTTGACAGACTAGGCATTTGCTGTTCAGCTTGTAATCCTTTTCCATACAGCTCTGGAGAGAGACATGGAGAATATTACTGAAAACCCTATGAGATCACTTAATATAGGATTCTGACTTGCACTTGCTGTGAAGTAGATAGTGTAGTGGTTATGGACTTATGTCCCTGGACCCTGCCGTTGATCTCATTTCCATTCTTTATTGTCGCACAAAAAAATCATTTGGGAACAACATTAATAGTGATGCAATCATTATTATTATTATTATTATCGTTGTTTATTTACTTACTTACTGTATTTTTTGCGCTACTGACAACTATTGTGTTTCTGTTTGTTTTTTCTTTTGTTCATTCCACTGACTGCACTGCCCAACATAACATGGTAGAAGAATAGCACTAGTCACCCAGTCCCACTTGCAGCCCTGCAGGCACACAACCAAACATTGGTGCTGCAATGCACATCAAGGGCTAGAAGGTTCCTGCCATCTCACCCACAGAAAGGAATCCAAGCCAGGCTGTCGCCACAGGGCATAAAGTAGTTTACACTGATGTTTACTGATGTACCATGGGAAACTCCTTGCCTCATAGAAAAACCTAAATAAAACTATAGCAGCACAACATATACATCCCTAGATTTCCCTAGATTCCTTATTAACGGATCCATTTTTACTGCTTTTTTAAAAATTTGCAGAGAATACTGTTAAATGTGATATACTTGGGGAACCACTTTGGTGTTGCTATGGGTAATTTTCCATTTCAGTAGGACTTGGCTTTTAATATCAGCTGTGCTAAAGCATAAAAGTAATAGATGTGCATTCATCATCGTTTGAAAACACGGAAAACCATCAAAAATCTCGAAAAAATTGGGCTCTTCCTTGTGATAGTCATTTGAGAAAGGGGATAGTATAATTTTTGATTTACTGAACTGACGGCAGCAGTGAGAGCGAAATGGAAAACAATGCATTACCATGAGAGTTTTACTAAAAAGTATCCTTTTTATAGTTGTATCAATGAAAAGAGTTGAGCCAAAACGTACAACATGCAGAAATCTTATGTTCACATGTTGTAGACATATTCGCATAATGACGTGCTGCACCATAAATATTGGAAAAGCTGGATTCTGCATAATTCACTATGTTACATCCCAAAGAATGTCCCATCCAAGCAATCACTCCATTGGTCGCCTCAGATAAAGTCAAATCAGGTATGTGCTGCCGGGTTGTGTAGACTTAGGAGGAAAGTAAATTTTTAATAAGGAGGGGAGACAAAAGGAATGTATAATGATGCCGATTCTTTGGCGGGGTAGACCGACACACTGCCTTCCGCCCATGGGAGACCTGACTAAAGCAGGCTTCCCCTTTCCAAGATGGTGATGTTCTCCTTCTCCCACGCAAAACCATCACACACTCTCCAAGGGTATTGCTTAAGTCTTTCCCTCACTTTGATGTTGATCATCATCTGAAATCATTAATTAGTCCATATGATTAATTCAGCCTTTGACTTCTTTTCATCTGTGATTTTCAGAGAAAGGAGTTATCTGCCTTCACCACAGGCAACTTTGCATTTACATAGAAAGTTGTCTGTCTCAATAAAAACATAAATCATTTCACGTACACAAGTCAGGCTCATTTTGTTTGTATTTATTTTATTTTATTTTATTTATACTTCCTGCTACACATTTTTTGGAATATATTATACTTTCATAAATTCCAGATCTTGGTATTCAGTTATATATTCTACACTCCTGAAGCTCTTTATCAGTCAACAGAAGGTGATTCAGAATTACATTTACACTCTACTGGTTCCATTTGTAACGATAACGATATTTACTGGGCGTTTTTTGAAATGTTAGCCACGAAAAGCTTTGAGGAAAATTCTGATGGAAAAACGTAAAGTGAGGTTATTCAACGACATGTCTGCTTAAATCAGAAGCGAGTGAACTAACCAAAACGCATAAACTTGGAATGAACTAACGGAATTCTGGTGCTTTCTTCTCCACTTCTTCTTTTGCCTGTAACTTCATCATGTGAAATGGGTTACACAACTACGGAAAAGCCTTCATGCACACAGTTTTCTGCTTTAGCGGTCGTTTAGATGAATGAAAAATGGATTTTCTGCAAGCATCTGTTTACTCAGTAAAGCACTGCGAGAATGACGGGCAAACTTGTACATTTTACACTCACATTCTCCTCCATGAAATCATTATCCACACTCCCCCAAGGAAAGAGGACATTTAAGTCATTTTGCATCTTAGTTCCCAGAATACATTGTCACATTTCAAGCTTGGCAAGAATAGCCATTACTCTCAGTTTCAGTAACATTTTACAAGTGTATGTATTGTATTTAGTAATTTAGCATTTGGATCATTTTTATTAACAAGTCTTAATTAATAACATAATGAGCAGGGAGGCTGGATTCAATATCAGCCAGTAGTGTTTTCAGTGTTTAAGAGCCCAATGTGTGATTTGTAGATTGGAGCAGATGGCAATATCTGGGCAAAATTACCAACCAAAAAATAAATGGATGAATCAACTGACATTTAAAAATCCCTTTATTCCATACCAAGTCCTTCCACTCTTGCCAAAGCTCAGTTCTTTACAAACTATGGATGTGTCATTAGTGTTGACTGTGTCTTCCACAGAATTTCAACCTACCAGACATAAGAAATGCAGCCAACTGTATTCTCTGCCGTGTTTTCTATAATTACCTTTTGCCTCTAATTTTAATAGTGTGTGGTAAATAACAATTTTACAGAAGGTAACATACAACAAATCTTAGCAAACATCTTTAAATTCTAAGAAAATCTGTAAAAAGTAAAACATAATTTTAAACTTCATTCAACTATGTACCTATTTGTGTAGCTGTGTAACTTCCACTGGAGCAGTTTAGGGTTACCGTCTAACTTTAGGGTACTACAACAGTAGGAGAGATTAGACTCACAAACCTTCCTGCCCAAAAGCAGCCCTAACCTCCATGTGAGCAGCTCGCCCATCTGAAAGCTGAGATCAGAATGTTCGGGAAATTATTATTGACTTTTTATTAGTTGTGCACAGGGGCAACAGGAAAAAAAAAAAAAAAAAAATGTCTGAAAAAGAAACACATCTACAAAGACAGAACACTGCAAGAACTTAATTCTTATTTTCCTAATAGAGATGTTCTTTCTACCATAAAGCTGTCTAAATTTCATGGCGAAATAGCTGAAATATGCAACATAAGAAATGTAGAGCTCATCATAGAGTTATCTAGTGCTAGTAAAAGCACAACAAAGATTTTGTGAGTGTCTGCACAATATCTGACTTGCATGCGATCAGCAATACCACACCGCAGTCTGCTGAGACCCAAGATTTTCCGGCTGTACTTAACATTTCACAGAAGCGGAAAATTTATCCCCAGACTATGTCTAGGTAGAAAGGAAAAACCTATATCTTAATTAGAGGTTATGGGAGATGCCACAAAGAAGGAAGTCTCTTCATTTCAATTTCTAACGGGTTCCCCGTGTCTAAGTTCTTCACTCTCCAAAATTAATATATAATCCGGTTCTCCCTCCTCTGAACAACCACCCATCTTTATTTATTTATTTTAGATCATTTGAATCTTTTATTTATTTTCTCAGAACATCCTTTTATCTAACATGAACACATGTAGGTGAAAATTGTGCATCTTACCCTTTAATATAGCTGTAATTTTTACTTGGAGGAATTCACATTAAGGGGTTTTAAAGAGAGAACAACAGACCTGCCATGTAACTTGAACTGACAACCCTTACGGATCACGAACAAGACATTAAAAACTATGCTGCGTGCAGTCACTCGTCTTTTTCTTTCCTTCCCTTTGCACTGTCGGCAGTAGGATTGAAGATGCAGGACATGTGGATCCTAATGCTCACTCTGCTTCTGAAAATACAGAACCCTGATTTAACTGTTGCTTACAAATAATGTTTTTTTTTTTTAAAGTTCAACAGTAATGCTGTATTGCAAATTCAAGTCCTGGTGGGTCCAAGTGTTTGTGATATAGTGTGCAAAAAATTTTTTAGCACATATGTTTATGTCCTTGTCATCCCCAATCCCCACCCCTCCCAAAAAAAAGTTCTGTGCACTGAAATCTTCCCATATAAAGGTACTGCAATGTGTAATTTGCATGTAGTACTTTTTAAGATCACATCTATAAGAGTCTTAATTATGCTGATTAATATTAGTTATATTTTACTGCTTTTTCATATGTTGCAATTTCCAGCATCTGTTAAACTTGCTAAATAAAATTGCTAAAAAGCATATGCAAAATTTATGAGATGCTTAAAGAGAAATACACCAAAGCATACGCAAGAAGGACTGGTTTGTCAGTCACACCCCACTGATCTTTTCCATCAGTCATCACCAATCAAAGAATGTTAACACACAATTAGATGTGTGCAAATGCTCAAAAGGCTGTTTTTTTTTTAGTCTTACTTCTCTGAACTGTGCCTTTATATTGTAATTATCAGCAGAGAAAATCTTCTAAGTGCCAAAAAGGGACAATTAAAGACAGAGGTCTGAACACCACTGAAAAACCAGACAAGCTCTATTGTTTTCTCCTAGATAGCTGATGCATGAAATGTGTTTAAAAGCTTTTCTCCAAACCCCTCAAGGAAATTTGCAAGGAAATTCTGACTACTTAATTTTTTTTTTTTTCTTTTTTAAATGCGGTAGGTGCATAATGCATCATTAAATGACACTTCTGCCACCAGTTCCTCAATTAACTTCAAGAACTTTGTTGGAACAGTACTTTACTGAAATGCAAAGTTTAGTTACACACTTACTCACACACATAACAATTTTTTGATTATGGAAAGCAGAATTGGTGGGCTGATCATATTGGTTATTTACTCATGCCTCAGATCTATCATTAGGAAACAAAAGAACATAAACAGCTTTCATTGTAAAACATTTGTTATCGCTGTAAATAAAAAGAATCTAATTGTTTAGAAATTATGAACAAGCAGGTGTTTTGTTTGCACTATATCTCAATGAAACACACACATGGGCATAAGGCTGGAGGGTGAGGGGACACACCCAGGATGGGACGCCAGTCTGTCGAAAGGCACCCAAAGCAGGACTTGAGCCCCAGACACACCGGAGAGCAGGACGTGGTCCAACCCACTGCGCCACTGCACCCCCCTCAGTGAAACAGTAATACATAAAAATGACCAGTTAAAACATTGAAACTGCATATGAAACTTGTGAGCTATTGAGTAGCGGCATCAAGTAAAAAAGTAATGTTTTCTATGATAAAAAAAATTGTATCAGTAAATGTATGAAAAATGGTAAAATGGTAAAATTCTCAATAAGTGCACATTAGGGCTACAATCTCAATGAAGACTTTGAAAATTTTCTTTTTGTGGAACTAGTTAAAATGTATTTTTTCTGTAATAGTACAGTTTAACTAGGATGCAAACCAGCAACAAAAACCGTTCCAGTCAAAGCAAGTGTATCATTATGTAAATGAGAACATGGAAAATTTATCATCAATGCTGAGCTGAGGATATACTACTGGGTGTTACTTTCACTTTTAATAAAATGAATATAAAAATGATATATATGTTAAAAACAACTTATGTTAAATGCATGTGGATTTTTTAATAAATGATATGCATATACAGTTCTGACAGATTGAAAATGTGCTTTGTATGGTTCTTAAGCTCTTTCTTATCCACAGTGCTCTACTGAAAGTGTATTAAGCAAACTAATGGATGATAGTACTATTAGCAGAGTACTGGAAAATTGTTTTCCCATTTTGAGTTCTCTGATCATATAATCTTGGCCTTGTCGTGTACGTACTCATGGATTCCTATACTGTATAAAAATATGTAATTGAAAAGAGAAGTTATACCATCACCATTGTGGGTCTGATCACCAGCAACGACGAGACGGCCTACGGAGAGGAGGTGAGGCTCCTGGCAGAGTGGTGCCAAGACAACAACCTGTCTCTCAATGTCAGTAAAACTAAGGAGCTGGTGATTGACTTCAGGAAACAGAATACGGTCCATGCACCCATCTACATAGGAGGAGACATTGTAGAAAGGGTCAACAGCTTCAGATTCCTAGGGGTCACCCTCACTGCTAAACTCATATGAACTGAGCACCCAGCATCAACCATAAAAAAGGCCCATCGACGCCTCCACTGCCTCAGACGTCTGAAGAAAGCCAGGATGTCGACTACAGTCCTCACCACTTTCTACAGGTGTGCTGTGGAGTCTGTCCTCACAGGGTGTATTACATCCTGGGGTGGCAGCTGCTCCATATAGGACAAGAAAGCCCTACAGAGGGTGGTCAAAACAGCTCAGGAAATCATCGGCACACAGGTACCAGTAGTCCAGGACA
This sequence comes from Scleropages formosus, assembly GCF_900964775.1. NCBI lineage: Eukaryota > Metazoa > Chordata > Actinopteri > Osteoglossiformes > Osteoglossidae > Scleropages > Scleropages formosus. The sequence continues at coordinate 6,602,571 of NC_041825.1, read as the reverse complement.
CCTACACCACACGCTGCCTGAGAAAGACGATGCACATCATGAAAAATCACAGTCACCCCACACGGGCACTTTTCTCTTCTCCGCCGTCTGCAAAGCGGCTCAGGTCTATTCGAACCCGCACTGCTAGGTACAGGAACAGCTTTTACCCCAGTGCTGTAAGAGTATATAAAATTCACCAATGTGCTACCTTTAGTAACTAGAGCTGGACTGCTCTACCCAAGCACATTGGTAGATCACACAGTAACTTTAAGCATTCTCATGTTCTGAGTTCTCTGGCTGTCTACTGGTATTATTATTATTGCTGTTACCGTTATTGATTGTTATTGCCATTTGCATTACTCATCGTCATTGCCATTGTTTTGTTTTGTGCAGTATTTCTATTGTCTTTCTCTTTGTCCATATTCTGTGGAGAAGCATTCAAGAAAAGAATTTCACGATACTTGTACACGGTACTTGTACCTATGACAATAAACTTGAAACTTGAAGTTAATACAGCCCTAGAAGAAGAGATACATTGCAGTTCACAAACAGAAAAAAGCTGCTTATTGCACCAAACAAATCCAGGGGTATGATATCGGCATTATATACTGCTTTAACAGGTGTTGGTGCTGTTTATTTTATGATACATTGAGGCAGTCATGGGAGCTGCCTTGACTTGTCTTTCAGTGATGATGAATGGTCAAGCTCGTTCACAGAATCTACCTTCCTCCGGTATGTCTTCATAAGATGGTACCAGGAACACCTCAGCTGTGGAAACCCATTCTTGGCACTTTGATATATTTATTCTGGGAATGTGACAGGATACAAGCTTACTAGAATGGAGTTCACTCAGCCATTCCAAAAACTATTAACTAAATTTTTCTCCCCCATATTTAACTACAACCTGAACCTGTGGAGTTATGGAACATAATTACTCTGACTCATGTGGCATGAAAATTCATTTTATTGCTGTGGTATACACCAGAAGCTCCCTCTACTAATATGTATTTGACTCATGTCTTTCTTATGATAGAAAAGTAATATTTAAGCTGCGTGACATTCAAATGATTTCTGGAACATGTGGCACAGTGTTTCATGACAATACTCAATAAATATTGTACTGTAACATTTTGCCCTTATGATATTATGCCTTAGATATTATGTATCGGTATGCATTTGCAGTTTTCAAGTATACTGTTATTGTTTCAATGTTACTGTAACCAGTTTGGTTCTGTTCAGTTTCTAATCAATTAAAAATGACAGAGTGTAAAAAAAATATTTAAAAATTAAAAATAGGAGGAAAAAAGGGTCCATGTATCTCATGTTTTAGAGTATATGAATGTTACAAGCACATTTATTTATATTTTATTGCATCCTGTGTTGCCGAGTTAGGCTCCGGTTCGCCGCGACCCCACTTGGGACAAGCAGTTTCAGACAGTGTGTGTGTGTGTGTGTGTGTGTGTGTGTGTGTGTGTGTGTGTGTGTATGTATTGTCCTCGCTCATCTGTTTTGTTTTCAAAATTTAACTTGTTCAGGAAAGAATGCAACCTGCATTTCCACAAACAGACATTAGTTGGCAGCATACCACACAAACACTGTAGGTCTGTGGGACCAGATCAACAGCTAGCTTCCGTGGTTTGTGCCGGGTGTGCATGTTGTTTCAGGTTAAAAGAAGATAACAAAATAAACCAACTAGGGTGTACCTTGCCTCGTGCAGGATAATCTCTATGCTGACCTTACAAGGGAAAAGTAGTCTTTGAAAATAAAATACAAACTGATTTTTATTTCTATTTCTTATTAATTATAGTATTATTAAGATTTTATTGGTTTTTATGTAATAGGTGGGTTTAAGAAAAAAAGTTACAGTCCCAGTTGTGTTTATAATTTGAGGATCCAGTGTATTACCAAATATTTTGCAATGAACTGGCATCAGATTTTATACAGAAAGTTTAGTACGTCCTCACCCATAATTACAACAGGTGCTGAAGCCTCCAGAAAAACTGAAATAAAATCTAACAAGGCCAGCACTCAAGGTAGGGACTATACTTGTGTATTAATTGTGAATACAAAGGTAAGTATCTAACATGAACACATTTCAGCCATAAGCCTTCCTCAGTGTGTGAAAACATTAATAGAATAGACAAATAAATAACGAACATACCGAGTCATGTGACAATAGTTGCATACAAAAATGACGATGACTGGAGCAACGACCAGTGACTGAAACAACTGGGACACTGGCGTCTATTACATGGCAGAACACTTGCTTCTATTTGATTACTTAAAATGGATGCTGAGATAACCTTTACAATGCATGTGTGCTAAAAAAAGTAAAAGATTAAACAAATTAAATGATTAAATGACCAATTGTTGTATTTTATTTCATATATTATTTCATATCAGGTTTTGCATGCACTGGAATAAGTCATTCAGTTCTGTCATTCTGCAACCACTGCAGGTATACTGATGTAAGCATAGCACAGAGGTTAAAAATTTAGTATTCAAGACCCCCAGTTAAGCATTTTAATGGCTTAGCACATAATTTTCCTGTTATTGAACACAACTATTATGTTTAATCTATTTTAACATAAAGGGCATTTGAAATTATAGTTATTTATGCAAGAACCTCAAAAGCCATTGAAAGAGTAAAATGCATAATTTAAAAAAGGGAAAGAAAATCAGAATCAGAATATCCTCCAACACAGACCATGTTCTTATTGCAAAATGTTATTGCCAGTCTTTGACTTGGAAAGATAATAACACAGCCTTGGTTATCTGTCTGCAGATTCCAAAGTCAACGGCAGATTTATACCGAAAACGCATTGCTCTCAGACGCTGCATTCTCTTTTCTTAACAGAAAACCAGAAGGACTTTTAACACTTCTTTTTGTCTCGCTGAGAACCCAAGATCCAATAAACCAACGCTTACACGACCCAAGTATGTCACAATAAAATTCAATAAATTCAACTGAAGAGAAACAAAGGTGATGGAACCAGCTACCTCTCACCCACCTTTCATGATACACACTTTGACAGTGTGGTGGCCCCTTCACAAAAACAGATAACTCTGGACAGGAATCCCATAACACCTTGTATCCTCTTTACCTCTGTACCTTTATTATTCACCCAAGCACTACATTAGAACATGAAACATATCACGGTTGGCAGTTTATCTTTTACTTGTAAACTGAAAAGCTGAAAGGGGTGGAGGAAAGTATATCTCAAGTAGCACTGGCTGCACTCATGAAAAAAAAAATGTGTTATACAACAGAAAATAGTATTTGACACATGGGACCAATATATTTTTTATGTGAATATTGTACACACTTTTGAGTTCAGTTTTTGTTATTTTAAGTAAAGCAACCCACGGAGACATTTCTGGCCTGTTTTTCTTCAACATATTTTGCAATGACCTTCTGCGACATCATATTTATGGCAGAAAAGCAAGTGAAACCTGGCAGTGTTTTCGGTTAAAGAATATTTTCACTTCTTCAATACTGAACTTGCATTGCAAAGCAGTGAAAGTAAGTGAACATTTCTTTCTAAATGTTAAGGTAATAGATGCACTGGGGCAATGTTTCCGACCGCGTGAAACCACAACTTTTTTCATAAAATATGCACGCACCTTCACACAGCTGTAAATAATTCCATGAAATGTAAAAAAAAAATGTCTCAAATTATCGCTGAATACTGTCAATAATCCGAATTATCCAACAAAAGCAACCACTTCCAGCTACACCAACTGTCATAATACCCAAAATCTTTTCTCTGTAGGTGATTAATTTAGTCTGGTCTCAAAATAGCATGCCTTCAGCATCCAAGAAATAAACTCCCACAGATATCCTGTACATCCTTTCTTGATTTTTTCATTTTTTTTTTTTTTGAAAACTGTAAATCGCTATAAATCGCTGTGGATGAGAGTGTCTGCCAAACAATAATAAATAAATAACATCCTGGTCCCTTGTTTTCTACATGCCATTTAAAATCCTAGAAGACTGCCTCCAGCATGCCTATAGTTTATAAAATCCCATTGCGCAGAACTCTCTGATCTTTATAAAAGGAGCATGTTGACTGGTGCTTACATATCAAATGGTGTGCTCCTACATTGTTCCATGCTGTGCTAAAATCATTAAAATGCAAGGCTATGTACAAAAATGGACTTCCAGTGGAATATCCTGTGGTGGTTTTTGAAGGGCACAAAGCGACAGCATAAAGCGAGGAATAACAACACAAGCAATGGGATAATCGCAGTAAACAAGCTCCTGGAGGCTAACTAATGCATCCGTGTTTGTTTGTAACCGAGTGAGTCAGTGGCGAAAGCCGGAGCGTTAGCTCACGCCTACAGAGACGCGCCGTGGTGCGCAGCCGTAATTGAATTAAGCCCGTTGGCTCGCGGCGAGCTGCGTGTCACACGGATAGCGCGAGGCAAACCCCAAGTTGACACGCTGGGCCACGTTCGTCCGCGGGAGCGCCGCACTTTGTCGGACCTCCTCCGACGCGTTCAATTCGATCTTTGTATTTGCGAGTTCGACGAAATGCGGACAAACTATTTCCTCTTCCACCTCTCAGTAGGCATTGGCGGCAAACGGTCGGCGAACCCGGTGACAGGTTTCACACGCGAGAACTGCGGAAATGGGCAAATTATCAGCGCAGACGGAGGCGTCCCAAGCTGCCGTAGATCTCGAAACAACACCATGCGTTCGGACGTACGTATGGCTTGACTATTCATAAACGAAGCGCTCCTGTTTCTGGTTCCGACAATTAGTTTCCATCAATTGCAGCAGCGCTGTGTTTATCAGAGATAAGAGGCTTGGGGAAAGAGCATGAAAAGGAAATGGAAGCAGGAAACAGGATGGATAAGTCTTTGGCCTGGAAAAAAAAAACAAAAAAATGTCTTGCAGAAGAGAATAATCCAAATTTTAGGGGGGAAATCATTGTTCTCGTGGCCTGGAATGAATTCCTTGTTTTTCGGCAGCTTTTTAGCAAACCTTGCAAAATTAGAATTCTGCTAAATTGAAAGAAAATTCATTTGTTCTTTTTTTGGAGGGGGGGTGGAATAAACAATAACGCTGAAAATATGTTGGCAGGCTCTAAAATGAGCATTTCCGGATTTGTTTCTCATTTGAAAATGGGAGAAGTTTTTAAATATTGTGACATGCTTGTATTTCCTTCAATTTTCTCGGAGACTTCGAGCAATCTGAAAGTTTGAATAAACCCATTTTACATACATGAGAACTGAGTAATGAAGGGTATATTAGATCATTATATAAACTGCATAAAAAATTCATTGTGTCAAGCTACATTGCAGCATTTTTATCATTCTTGTAAAATCGAATGAAGTACCTCCGCTTCCATATACTACAGTTTCACTTCTTTATGCTGCAGAAGGATGAGAGAATTTCTTTTTTTTTATATATTTTCAAGTATAGTAATATATTTCTTTTTTTTTTTTTTTGTCTGGGTCAGCCATACAAATACGTATAAAATTTCCAAAACAGTAACTTGCATTTATTTCCGAAAAACAAGGAATTTCATCTGACAGCAAAACAATAGAAACGTCAATAACTTTAAGCTGGATAGATGCTTAGATACTTTTGGAAACTTGAATAACTCAGTGTGGTGCTTTTGAAATTAATGAGAGGAAATCATACGGCCGAGCCACACTAACTACAGCCAGCAACCCTTTCTGACAAGTGACAAGGGAGCGGTGGTGTGACGCTCCTGGTAACGGGCTCAGTGCTAATTAAAAACTAAATTCCACGACTTCCCACATTGGCACCAGGGTGCCCCGAGGTGCCGGCATGCCTGCCATGCTGTGGTCTTATCTTGCACACGCAGATTTCACTGCGGTGGGGAGAGGTGAGAGCGTGACGGAGCTGAAAAGGGCTCCAGGACTCCTGGAGGGATCCAGCCAACACTGGGCTGATCTGCCCGCCCCTATTCTTTCTGCCAGGGAGTTGCCCATGCCTCCTGTAAATTGGTCTTCCTCACACCTCCGCGGTCCGCTCACTAGCCGTATGCATTAATAGGTGTATTTACACACAACCATAATTCCACAGTACTTCCAATGAGATGCTCTGCTCTAAATTCTAAAGGTGGTCATAGATAAACCGCAGTCTGAGTTAGGCTCCTCTGGTTGGACTTAAACCTGGCGTTAAACCTGGATTTTTCAAAATCCATGATGGAACTGCAATCTTTGAGCAAAAAATCTTGAAATATTCTGTAGCAATTCCTCTTACTTAAATGAATTTTTATTGCTTAGGCCAGAAATATAGAAAGCAAATAAAAAGATGTAACCTGGAGGCAGTAATTCTCTACTGTACTGTTTATTAAATACTGATTTCTTTATTAAACATTGATTTCACTGACCTTCTCATACTATATTATAATACCTCAACCGTCATATATGTCTCCTTATATTTACTTTCTTTATTTCACTCACACTTTTCTCCAAAGCAGCCTGCAGACAGTATATCCATTTATACAGCAGGGTAAATTCTACTGGTGTAATTTAGGGTAAGGACCTTGTTCCAGGGTACTACAGAAGGAGGTGATTTCAATCCTAAATTCTCGGAATACAAGGAAGCTGCTCAAACCACCACGCCACCTGCTGCCCCCAAGTAGTATAATAATTATTTGCTGTTCATTTTTTATGAAGTACTCCCAGATAATACACACTATTACAGAAATTGATAATTGCCACACATTATCACACTCGGAATATTTAAATTCCTCATTAGTTGGCTGACCCACACTGATTAAAAACGATGCAATCCTTGTCATTACAAAATGTGTTTTGGGTCCCCGAGGACTGCAGAAAGTAGGCAGTTCAGCTGTGACAAGATCCAGACCTTTCGTTGTGGACAGTTCAACGCGTCTGTCTTCCTCCTTGTCGGCCTCACAAACAGTCCATGTGTTGGCCCACAACAACCATATAATCTAGGGTTAAATGCCCTGTGATGATGAAAGAATCCTTTTCTTTAGGGGGATGGCATCGGTTGGCCCCTGCTCACAGCTGCCGCTGGGCAAATATGCAAGCTTTAATCATGTTTAACAAGAGGTGCCCCCAAAGGGGAGGGTCAGTGCCAGTCAACCTTGCACATCCAAATGCCAGTTTTCATAAGATAATAAAAAAAAAATAAAAATCTCAAAATGGTTTGCCAGAACCACAGCTCAGTGAACTAATTGGCTTCTTCCACAAATCAACAAACCCTTCCTCCGTAAATCAGCGGCTAGAGATCATGCCTGGAAAAGCTTCTCGGGTGGTAATAATAAATGTTCTTTAAAAGTTATCACATCTTTTTTCATTCAGAAACTTTCATCAGTGGGATTGGGAGAAATACCAGGAAGTGTATTTAGTCGTAGCACAGCTGTTAATTCTCAGACACTAAACCCATTGCCCACACAAAAACATATCTAACATCTTCAAAAAATGACCACAAAAATGCAGAATTTACTCTGAAATAAATTATTTTCAGAACTTAATATATTTTCCATATATGTACCTTTTGGGTTGGTTGTGCACAGTATTTAGGTATATGGGGTATATTCCAAAAATATGTATGTGGAAATAAATTTAAAAAGTCTTTCATGATGGTTATGCATATCTCAAATAGCATGGTTAAAGTTGTTTTTTTTTTTTTAATCTGTCCCTGATTATTTTTCTGTATTTCAGAAATGGACTCAAGGTGCCCTTTAAGAGTTTTACAGCCTCTTACTTTTGAAGAGTATGATGCAACATGGTGAAAAGTTTTTTCCAAGGGTTGCAAAATTAAAAAAGAACATAAATTCAGAAACTTCACAGCAATAACAGAACATTTGGAGATTCATTAAGTGTAATTTTGATGCTTACTTTCGATGGCTTCTGACATTGATGTATGCTGATTGGATGTAACATTTTTCATTGAAATGTGATATGCCTCTTGTCACCTACCTTTCCCGTTACATTTGAATAAAACTACAACACTGAAATGATTATGAAAAGTAATTTCTTTGCCTAACAATTACAGATCATGGAGTTCAAGAGCAAAAGAATTTCTCTGCACATATAATTTCAGTGACCCATATGCACCAAATCACTTTCAGAAAAAGATTTGTCTGTTCTCTGCTAAGCACTCTGATGCAAGATGTTAGGAAGGACAGTATAAAAAAATAAACTGAACTGAACTGAATTTGGGTCAATAAGAAATTCTTTCTCCTAGGTCAACAACACGAAATAAAAAATAGCATTTCAGGTAGATCTGTCTTTCTATTATTACTATTTAATCAGTTAACATTTATAATACACATTTATTTAAGTTTTTCTCTAAAGTGAGTCACAATATGAATTTACTATTTACCCTTTTATACAGCTTGGTGAATCTGTCTCACAGCGCCTGGGTGGTGCAGGAGGGCATGGGTTCAATCCCTGCTCCGTCTGTGTGGAGTTTGCATGTTCTCCCTGTGTCTGCTTGGGTTTCCTTTGGGTGCTCTGGTTTCCTCCCACAGTCTGAAGACATGCTCTTCAGGTTCGCCCATAGTGTGTGAGTGACAGAGAGAGTGTGTGTGTTTCACCGATGTATGGATGAGTGACCCACTGTAAGTAGTGTATCTAGCAGTGTAAGTCACCACGGTGAATAAGGTGTCTGGACTGATAACTCATTGGAAGTTGCTTTGGAGAAAAGCATCTGCTAAATAAATAAATGTAAATCGACAAGATTCAAACCACAGACTTCCAGATCCAAAGGCAGCAGCTCCCACCGCTAAGCACACTTACTATTCGGAACTGTTTGTCCCAGATGGGGTCGTGGGGAGCCGGAGCCTAACCCAGCAACGCAGGGCGGAAGACTGAACGGGGAGGGGAACACACCCAAGATGGGACATCAGTCCATCACAAGGCACACCAAGCAAGACTTGAACCCCAGACCCACCAGAGAGGAGGACCTGGTCCAACCCACTGCCCAACTACACACACACACAGAACCACTTGCCCCATATGGGGTGGCAGCCTAACCCAGCAACACAGAGCTTAAGGTTGGAGGGGGCAGGGACACACCCAGGACAGGACCCCAGTCCATCACAAGGCACCCCAAGCAGGACTCAAACCCCAGACCCACTGGAGAGCAGGACCCAATACAACCCACAGCGCCACCACACTACCCAAGGACTAAGCGCACACACACATTTTCTGAACCGCTTGTCCCATACGGGGTCACGGGGAACCGGAGCCTACCCGGCAACACAGGGCGTGAGGGGGAGGGGACACACCCAGGACGGGACGCCAGTCTGTCGCAAGGCATCCCAAGCGGGACCCGAACCCCAGACCCACCAAGGAGCAGGACCTGATCCAACCCACTGCACCACCACGCCCCCCGTTAAGGACTAAGCAGTTAAATTTAAATTGTGCATATGTTGCTTGTGTATTACTTATATTCAGCATGAATTCTGTTTTGCTATATATCTGAAAAAAAATTACTCATACAGCTGTGATGAACTGCTGTACTGGTGTGCTGTAAGTCAAATACAAAAATTACTGTTATTATTCTTTATTCAGCTGACATTTTGGTCAAAGACAGCCTAAAATGACAGGACTGTACAATACTTAATAAATGACACAAAACTCACTGGATCTTTGACTGAACATCTTACTAATGAGATTTAGAGAGTGGGATCAGTTTCCCAAAAACCAGCAACCAAACCAATTATGATGACTATATTAGGTTATCAACTAAAAAACATAACAAACATACAAACCATGTTACCGGCTTATAATAAAACCATCCATCATTTCATGGGGTCTTTAGCCTGCTTGTTGAACGGACCAATACACTTTTCAACTGGTATATTGAAACATTGACCAGTTTACTCGAAGTCCAATGGAGCTGGTGAAATCATTCATCTGTGATGTACGAATGGGCAAATTTGCCCTGGAAATTTACTTAGTCACCTTAGACAAAAGTGTCTTCTTAAGAAATAAAATGAATAATGAAACCATAAAAATAGAATAAATCCTGCAGGTAAGCAGCGATAAAGGATATTACTGGAGGTAAGCCCAGTAGCAGCAATCTGAATATCTTGTTCAATATGTTTATTCGTGTTCCCCAGGCTGTATGTAACATAGGGCAGGAGGTGGTGTAATTGTTAAAGTATCTGCCTTACACTTGAAAGATCCAGTTTGGAACTCCACCTCCTACATTAACATTTACATTTATTCATTTAGCAGATGCTTTTCTCCAAAGCGACGTACGCCTCATAGAAAATACAATGTGTACATTACATTATCAGGAAGAGGAAATTAGATGCAGATGCATGATTGTTAAATGCAGTTAGTTTGTTTGTTTCCACCAAATGAACCAATGTACATCACACGAGTAGTTGCGTAAAACTTTTTCCAAATATCGGATAATTCCGAATATTGGATAATGGATTGGAATCCGAATATCGGATAACGGACCTTCTATAGGACCCTTGATGAAGGTGCTTCCTGGAACTGATACAGTAAAAATTACCCAGCTGTCTAAATGGGCAAATCTTTGGAATAGGTGTGAAGTACAGTGGATAGCCGGATGTACAGTTTGCAGAACAAACAGTCCACATCAAACCTCCAAGAAAAACAGGTCTTTGGGGTGATGTGTTTTGTTCTCTCATTTAAGCCAAATGCATAAGCTTTTGACAGCACACAAAAGACACGCATTAATGAGCACAAGATGGAATCTGTACAATGTCAAACCTCTGTCAACAGACTTCCTGTGTTCTTGGCCACAAGAACACAGTACATCCTCATCTCCGTGCTTTTTAATATCCTGCGAAAACTGCTCTTCCATAACAATGGCAAGAGCTATCAAGAACTATTTAATTAGCTAGTCGGGTGGATTAAATGTATGAAACAGGGCACCTTAACCCTTTAATCATCAGGAGCTAAAACGGCACAAGACACCTGAAATTACCACACGTCACACAACGGACCACAAAGGCTATCACCAAATCTTTCAATTCAATATATACAAAACCGATTGATCAACACGTGTAGGATTGGGTCTTTAGTGTGCAAATGATCATATGCCAAGAATTACTTATAGGATCTAGTGTCATTACAGGCATATCTGCCCTTTAAGTATTTTAGAATGCGTCCCCAAATGCTGGCAATGTCACCATGAAAAGCAAATTTGACATGTAATTGGTTTTGAATGAAAGGGTAAACTCTGGTGACCAGATAAAGCCCATCAATGCACATTCCCTACATTACAAAAGACCCCTCTAATTCCCAGCATGACAGGAGAACCAGTGTAATATCTTGTTAAAGTTGAGCATTGTATGACACCATCCCCAGGCTCTGATTTCAAAAAAAATGTATTGCCGTGTTTCAAATTTCTCTCTCACGCTTTTCTGGAGATCAATGTAAATCCAAAACCTGCAATACGGCAGCTCTAGGGCAGTTTGACCAGCCTTGTGTAACACCCTTTTATAGCAGCGCCACAGATAACGCAGAGATAAAGTAATAGGAACAACCACTTTGGGGTATTAATGCAGAAAATGTTTGTGATTACTTTTCATTATCTGTGCAAATCCAAAACACTTTATGCAAATACGGGGATTTTTATGTTTTTCAATAGCAGCAGGGAAAACCTGTAGGGTAACAAATATTCATTTATACATAAGGTCTCAGATGCAAAAATCGGTATAACCCTAAATTAAAGTAGCTCAGATCTGGAATTGTTGTCACTGTTCAACATCCATGATACAGCGCTTAAAGACATCTTTTAAAAAGGATTTCCTCTATGCATAAAATTGCAGATGGGATTAAAGAAACAGGAAGGTAAATAGATAAAGGTATTTTTAGCAGCATTTCAAACTTACACGAGTCATGACTGTCTGCCATCACAAAATCTGCTTATCCACAGCTCCCGGGGGGTGTTTTAAGCACTTGTAACGCAGAAGAACCGGTTTAGAACTGTTGGCTGGACCAAGCGGCCTTCTCAAAGCGCCCGCACACAGCGAGGTTGCAGCATTTCACCGTAGTAATGGCTTCACACAAATTTGGTAACAAATGCCGAGTGAGCGAAACGCATCATCTATTGATCCAGCTCCTTTGCTGTGTTGTAGAGTATAAAGAAATTCTTAAAAATGTGTTTGTATTTTTATATTTATACTATTTTTTCAACTTTTTAAATAAATATATAAATAAATAAAAAACATATCCCACATCCACACAAACCCTACTGAAAGAGCAGTAGCTAAAAACAAAAAGAAAGAAATGTACACTTATTAAACTGACTGTGTAACACATCCAAATGACAGTATTCAAATATTCAAATACAGAACCCTCTAGCTGTGATGATGTGTGTTTTCTTTTCTTTTTCCTTTTTTTTTTTTTATCTGACAGTTATAATCCAAATTTCTGGGATCAGCCAGTTCCACTAATTAGCTTAATAACAACTAGGCATTTTGACTGAAGTACGATAACCTGCCACATAACTGACTGACATCAGCCATATTTCTGACATCCCTGAACATCACAGGGAGGAGCAGATCTGCCTTCCAGAAAGACCAAAACTGCAACAGAACCAGTGATAGCTGCATATCACATCACTGAAGGGATATCAACATGACTTGATGGCAACATGGAAAAAAAATAAATTGAAAAGGAGCCTTATACTCGAATAGAAGTACAGTTGGAATCTATTCCCTGAAGTGGCACAGTCTGTCTATGTGAAGGGGCGTTCAGACATGGTGTGTCTGCATTTAAGCTGTTACACACTGTAAACACTTTTATATGGTAATTTCCCTTTTATGCCATTCTTGGTAAGTCAGCAAAATGCTAGTGCCAATGCAAGTATTAATTTCTGTATTTCACCTGCCGAAAAAATTTGAGCGTTGCTGCTATTCATGTATGAATAATTCTCAGACACTAATGTATGTAAACTTAAATTAAACTAGCTCACATTTCAAATTAGTCAATTTTCGACATCTAATACATATCATTTAAATAAATATATCATGCATAAAATTTCAGATAGGATTCTTCACTTTTCATCACTTTTTCGCAGTCAAGACTGATTTTCTCATATTATAATCCATTAAATACAAGCGTCTTATTCCTTAAAGACGTGGTTCGGTTCTCCAGCCCCAGCTGATACACGTGTGCATTGGAAGAACTTGTCCAAAAACGTTCTGTAAGCTGTGACGCTTCCCCGTTAGCCTCCTGAGCGGTCGACTTGGTGCTGATCTGAGGGAAGCTACAAATCAGAGGAGGAGGTGACAATAATCTGCAGAAATAAATTCAACACAGCACCTCCCTGCCCGTGCTGCATACAAAGAGCAAATTACTGTACACATCAGACAATTAATCAAGGAGCTATCTAACTTCCCAAACGGCGCTGATGGGTTTTCACCAAAACAGAAGCTGATTGCCTGCTTTAGTATAGGCTCATTCCTCTATTGTTACTGTTCCTATTATGTTTGCAGATCATTTGCTCGCCAGTTGAAATGTTCCTCTTGCTCCCTAACCCTTTGTTCTTATGGACTGAGCTGCGTTCTCTTATGATTTTAGGATCAGTGAGTGCAGGAGCCTAGACGGTGAATACATGGAGAAACAAGTATAGTGGCCTTTGACTGTACTGACCTGTCAAAAGCATCTGTTTCGTTTTGCCCTGTCAATTATATAGCAGCCAGCAAGTTGATGCTTAATCTGTCATTCCACGTGAAACACTCCTCTTCCTATATCATATATGGCCTTCTCTATCAAAAATGGGATTGTGCCAAAAGACTGGGGACAGCTGGTAAGATAGTGGTCAAGGTTGCTGTCTTTGGAGCCAAAGGTCGCAGGTTCAAGCTCTACATCTGGCTTCAGTACCCTTGAAAAAGGTATTCCTCTTAAATTGCTCTGCTATAATTACCCAGCTGTCCAAATGGGTACATAATCGTAGGTAGAACAGCATTGTAAATTGCTTTGGAGAAAAGTGTCAGCTGAATGAATAAATGTGAGAAGATCTTCCCTCTTTAGGAGTGGTGTGTAGGATTGTTCCACCTCACTAACTACACATCCCGATGTGAATTTGATCATAAAACGTTAGGTGGCACTAGTGTGTTGTGTGGATTCCTTCCTCACCAAGGGAAGATGCCCCCCCCCCAGTCACCCTCCAGACTCAGTTACTCCCTTATTGCAGTGAGCCTCTGACAGTGAGAGCAGTCCTCCACTCTTCAAATATTGTCTTGAATTATTTAAATCCAGCGCTTGCTGAATACACCATACTGCTGAATAGTGGTCTCATTCAATACATTGCGAAAAGTAAACATTCTCACTTAAAACTGGAGGAGAACATTCAGATATCCATTTTACCAGCTGAGCAAAGAAAGGGCATGCTATTACTATATTAGTTATTAATAATAAAACACCCTTTCTTTGTACAGCTTCAACAAGAATTATTATTATTATTATTGTTATTATTATTATTATTATTATTATTATTACTATTATGTGTTTCAGTTTTATTTCCTCTTATACTGTCATGACTTGTCAGGCTGGCAACAACATTTAATGAATATTAAATTATTTCTCTTACTAAGTACTCAGATTCAAGAAAAAAAAAAAAGCTTAATACTGAATGTTACACTGCAAATGTCTGCATGTTATCCACAGTTTTAAGTGAAAGGGTGCTTTTCAGGTGCATTTCCAAGTGACACCTCAGAGAGGGATGTAAAAATATTTTTTACTTTTTTTTTGACGTACCATATTTGTATGATCCTATCCGGGTGGCTAAACTCATCACTTAAAGCTGCCGCAGATTAGATAATTAATGACATAAAGAGTGAATTCCTCAAATTAAGGGGGACAGATTCTCATTAGTAATTTTTCATTTGACAAAACAAGGAGGACAGTGTAAAGAGCAGCCAGGCGCAGCACAGATTAACTAAATAAATAACTAATTATTTTAAAACTGCCAGTGGTCAAAGGTACAACAGCTTCCTTCCTTCACTGCATGTTTTCCACCAGAGTTCAAGTTGTTGGCGTTGACTTCTGAGTCACTTGCCACTGCATTCCTTCTGCAAGCCCCCATTCCCTCCCCTTCCGGCACTCAGTGTGGTAAAAACAATGTACTCCTCTTCATTTAAGCTTGGGTAATACGGGATCTCAATCTGGCATTTAAGTATCGGGATGGTTGGGGCGACATGATTACAAACCCGGCCTTAATATTAGTATTTATGCAAGGCAACTTACAGTATTACATCATCAGCTTTACACCAATATACCTTCCATTCAGCAGGGTACACTTACAGCATCAATTCAATGTCAGAACCTGAATCAAGGGGGATGTTATGGTAAAAGTGGGTTTTGAACCAACATCCTTCAGATTACTAGATGACAGTCCTAATTGCCAATCCCTACACGTTCCTTAAAAAGTAGGTTGTATTATTATTATTATTATTATTATTATTATTATTATTATTATTATTATCAATTTATCCTAACGGGCAAAAGAGGTCCTGAGAAGGTATAAGAAACCAGAGCACTGTATTCCATCAGCATCCACAGGTGCTGCCCAGCAGCCAACTTCTCTACACAGCAGCAGCCACTGAATGTTAATGCACACACACACACACACACACACACACACACTATCAACACCTCTCATTACTGACATTAATATGCTTGGGCCTAACCATAATAATATATGCATGGATCAGTGTGGGCGTTTTTCCTACAAACGTCATGAGCTGATGTACAGAAATTATTTCGCAGTTTTTGCAGTTGCATCTAACACTCTGTCATCATGGTGTGGATTTATAGCCGCAAAGCAAAAAAACAAAAAAGAAAAAAAAAAAGAGATATACACTGCGTCGCAGGCGTGAACCTAAACAGTCACCAACACAACTCCTATTCGGGTGCGTGTGTGCGCGCGCGTCGTTCCAAATTCTTTAAAGTGTCTCACCAAAAGCAAGCGCAACTTTCGCGATCAACTTGGCAGCGTGACACCGCTGACACCGGAGGCGCGAGAGCAGCTGTCAAAACTTCCCCGCGACACGTGCGAGTGAGCCGCCGCGGAGGATGCCCGCTCTCGCGCCCGAGCACGCGCCCGCGCCCGCGCCCGCGTAACGGGAGAGAGGACCGTGCGCAACGCGAAAACCGCCGCTCAGGACTCGGGAGGAAGGGCGGAGGTGAGGGGAGGGGGGGGGGGGGGGGGGCAGGGGAGGGGAGGTGGGGGCGCGCACCTGTACCAGTCCAGTCCTTTCTCGTAGTTCCTGTCAAAGAAATGGGGCTCGACACCAACCGCTCGGACGTCGGGATGCACTCGCAGAGCCTCCAGCAGAGCCCTGGTGCCCCCTTTCTTCACCCCGATGATGATGGCTTGGGGCAGCTTCTTCTCCCCGTATTCCGGCGTGCTATTCCCCCTCCTGCTGAGCTCCTCGTCCGTGGTGCTCGACTCCTGGTGCTCCCTTTCCAGCACCGCGTTCTGACCCCCCGCCGCCGCCACCTCGGTGGGCGCGATCGCCGTGCCGACCCACTCGGTGTCCTTGCGATCGCTGCCCACATGGTCGCCCTCGCCCTCGCCCTCGCGCTCCGCGGTGGGCACGGCGACGTAGCCCGTCTGCACAGTAGCGGTCTTATAGAGCGCGTCCCCGGCCGTGTAGCCGCGGGACGTGGAGGAGGAGGAAAGTTTGTCTCTGAGCGCCACGGTGGTCTCCTCCGTCACGAGCCTGCCCTGCTCCGCATAGCTCTCCTGCACCGGGAAGCGCAGCGAGTTGTAGCAGCTCATGAGGCTGTAGAACAGGTAAGTAACGGAGAGCGACAGCGTGAACATGAACAGGATCTTCCGAGGCACTTTAGAGGTGAAAGCCGACGTGCTGGACCAGAATGCCATCTCTGACAGCGGCGATCCTCACGGAGAAGTGGCTAGACATGTTTCCAAGCCAAAGTCGCGCATGAACCCTCAACAATAATAATCTGTCACCATCAGCACGGCTTCCCGCTGAAGCTGCAAGGTGCGCGACCACTCACCTTAAAAAGAGGCAAAAAAGAAAAAAAAAAAAAAAAAAAAAACAGAGAGCCCACGTTGAAAAGGAGGGTGTGCGCGGGGGGTCGTTGGGATTCTATAAGAATATCGTCTCGCGTTCCCCAATATCGATTTCTCATTTCAGTGCTGACAAGCCTTTGTCACAATTTACAGGAGCGGACCTTTACATTGGAGCGGCTCGGGGTTTTTATTCCTCCGAACGGGCGCCTCGAGTTGCGCCGGACAGATCGCGGCGGAGACACCTCTGACATTTTAAAGAAAAAAATAAATAAGTCGTATAAGTAGTGGTCAGGGCACGTCTTCGCTCGCCGCACCTCCAAAACGCAGCTTCTTCCTCTCTTCTGCCTACTTCCCTCCTTTCACTTATCTGGCCTCACGAGGACCAAACGGGCCGCGCGCACGTCCAGCGCGGGGTAGCGGGCGTCTCGTGCGCTCCGGCGCCGCCGACAGCCCGCCGTTCCTCTGATAACGTGCTAACTTTATGAGTATGAAAGTGCGCCGCTTCAGAATTAATATTCATTCGAGGCGCTCCCGCTAGTTGGAGGGATGCCCGCCGTCCCGAAGCTTCGCGTTGATTGGTGGAACGCGAGGCGCGCGCCAGCTCCGCGAGCTCCTCCAGAGCGGCGGCAGTGGCGGCGGCGGCGGCGGCGGCGGATGAGGAGGAGTGCGCGCGCCCGCCTTCCGCCGCGGCTGACGGCTGTGGTAAACCAGGTAATTGCCGCGCGAGGCGCTTGCTCGCGAGCGAACGACACGTTTCACTCCGTCAGATAATGAGCAGTTTCCAGCCATTTCTCAAGTTCACCAAAGCTAATAATGTTTGTGTAAATAATCCAGGCGGCACGTATATTAAACATTGCAAAGCAGAAGGCAGAACATTATAGATCATTCTCCCATTACGGTTAGTATTATTATTATTTTTTTAAATTCAATTTTCCTTTTTTAACCGGTTGTTTCTACTACTGGTAATGCGAGAAATGCCAACTCCGGCAGTACCATTATTATTATTATTATTATTATTATTATTATTATTATTATTATTAACAGGCGAAAGCGGGATACCTAGTGTTTCAGACACAAAATAGACTAAAGTTGGGCAAAGCTCTCTCCTGCACTCTGCTGGTTCTTT
Source organism: Scleropages formosus (assembly GCF_900964775.1). Classification (NCBI taxonomy): domain Eukaryota; kingdom Metazoa; phylum Chordata; class Actinopteri; order Osteoglossiformes; family Osteoglossidae; genus Scleropages; species Scleropages formosus. Next base: position 6,584,476 of record NC_041825.1, on the reverse strand, counting down.
CTTTAAAATAAATAGGATCTTAATACAGAAGGGGGGGGCGTGGTCCCCCAAATGTTCACATAAGCCTCCCCCCCACCTACAATACAGTATTTGTGCAAAAACTCCTCCAGACCGTGTAGATTGCTAATATTTCTGCCCCTCCCCAACACCTGACAAGTTGTTACGCCCCCGTCTTAAGGTGCTTTTACGATACGAAAGAAATGATAAACCGGATCCAGTTATTGTTTCTTTTATTTATATATTTCACTGAAAAGCAAATAAAGTTCTATGGGTCATTAAATTCTATGGGTAATTAAAGGACAACTGGTGAGCCTGCCGAAATTGCCTGTGCTGGATGGAGCGATCTTTTTTTTTTTTTTTTTTTTTTTTTTTACTGTACTGCGCGCGCACACGTGCTGCTCCAGTTATGTAAGCTGTGACGGCGTACTGGGAAATGGTCTTTTCCACGAACTTGTCTGTCAAAATATAATATTCTGCATTATATCTTGTCCTGCACTCAATCACGTTTACTTTTTATTATATCACTGATACAGTATAAGGATAGCGCTGCACGCAAACATTATTGATGGCACGAGAAGCACTTATGGCTAAAATAATATTTGCGTGCAACTTTTTCAGTTTTCTTTGCATTACATGCATCTATGGTCTGTGATGGCTGAACGTGATTTTTTAGACCTGCAGCTTTTTGAATTTTTCCTGATTCAACCTAGATTGATTCATTTTGTGTCAAAGAAGTGGATACAAGCAGTCTAATTATTTATACAAAACCAACTGTCCACAGAAATTAAATACCTACCATCAGTGATGAAATGGATTTGCATATCTTTTTGCTTCTCTGATTACCAAACTTTATGAAATATTCATCTTAAAGTGAAGGCAATGAAATGTTGTTCTTTCGAACCTTTGAGTTTGTCTCTATTGCCAATACGCAGTAGCAATGTAAGTCCATCAGATGGCCAGCAGGGGGCATGCTAGCTAATGACATGGACGTGCCATTATGAGGTTTCCGCTTTCCCACAGATGAATCCCTGCTGTTGCATCCTGGAGTTGGGTATGTAATCTGTGTTGCCGCAGTAAATTTCCAGCTGTATGTGTGTGCAAGTGTTTGCATATTCTTTCCAGTAATTGCTAGCCTTCATAAATAAAAAGTAGCTGAATCAAAATTTGGTTTCATTTAGGTCTGCATGAGTTTCATTTGTCTATAAAATAGGCAAGAGAATGAAAATTGTAAATCTCGGCATTTTGCTCATAGCAACATTTTGTTTTGCGGTCTCAGTGGTAGTTCTAGATTCTCAGTTGCAGTTTATTTAACAGTGGATTATTGATGGCTAACAGTAGTAAACGCTTATTGAATATATGCAATTTGTTACAGAAAATGTACCAATATAAACTAATATAAAATGAACATAAACAAAGCAGAATCTCAGAAGAGCACAGCATTAAAAAAATGAAAAGCATATTTGATTTACCACATTAAATAACATATTTTATTAAATATAATGAACATCTAATATTAAATAACAGTTGTGAAGTTCATCAGACATTCAAAACATCCTCATAAGCTAAACAACACATCTTCATGCGCGGTTCATACAGCTTCCAGCACTTTAGAGGTGGAGTGTAACATTCAAAAATGATTTCACATGGTGAAAAAGCTTACATTACTGCACGATTTTGATGTATGTTGGCTCACAAAAAAACAAACCATCGGTTAATTATTTGTTAATCCGATATGTTCGTGTGTGTTTGTGGGGGGGGTCTGTGGGTACGAGATCGGTATGAGGCCCCAGATGTCTTTAAAAAATGCTCTGGATTTCTCCAGTGTGTCTTGTGTAAATTATGCCTATGAATTTATTCAGCACGCAGCAATAGGCAAATATGAATATGTGCTGGTTATCTGCATGTTAAATTCAGAGCGACGAGCAATTCAATATTGGTGAAAAATGAATGCTAATGTCGGCCGACAAAGAACTGAGCAGCAAAACATTCAATCTGTGAACTGTACAAAATCATATCAACTAAATCCAATATATTTATTGTTAATTTTTTTTTTCGTCTTGCACCGTCACAACTCTGGACTCCAACAGGCTAAATACTAGTCTCTGAGGTTTTTTTTTTCCCCCCACATGCATTTATTGCAGTAACATGACTGTTATTGGTACCTTACGCCTATCATCAAAAAGAGCGCTGTTGCTATAATTAAGCCAGATGATTCCCAACACACCATGTTTGCTACAGCAAAAAGAAATGAACAGCTGCCAAATAGCAGGCATGTAGGGTTCGCCGCCATCTCCATGAATGTGGGCACTGTCTGCTCTGACATTTCTAATGACCCCCTCAGGGGTTAAGGTAATTGGCAAACAAACATGTAAAATAGGATGGCTTGGATTGCCTTGCTGAAGAAAAGCTGATCTAATTGCGTAAGTTGTGGATTTGTTTTTGGTGGGGAAAAAGCAGTGCATTAGAGATCTGTTCCTGGAGCTCTCATGAGGGAAAAACAGTGGTTTGTCATTGTCATTCAGGATCACGATGCTGAATGGATTCCAGGGAGCTGACCTGTGGATGCAAACGACATGCATTATTTGCTGTTCTTGACTTGCAAAAAGATGCGGTACTGTATTCAGTTATATTATTGTTACTCTGGCACACTGGAGCCAAAATACAGATTCTATTACCTTGCTGTCAAAAATGAAACCAGATTCAATGTGACTGCTTTGTTCTACTTTGTGGATAATCTGCCTTTACACAGTGTTGTAGTGGTATTGCTTGAATGCAGCAAAATGTAAGGATGAATCGCTGGAAAGTGTGACATTTCCTGGGAAAAAAAAATGTTATTTGTCTATATTTTCAAGAATAAAAGTGTATGTTTCGAGCTGTAGTTTAAACAGGTTAGATGATTTTTTTTTCCTATTTCAAAGTCCAGATGTGGAGTTTTAGAAATTGCCGGAACAGCTACTTAAGACTTGCAAAACCAGTTTAGTGGCTTTCAAAAGTATCTGGACCCTCACTAATCTCAACAGCTCCATGTAAGCTGCACAGAACTTTCTTCTTCCAGTCCGTCTTTCCTTTCTCCTTCTTCTTCTTCATGTGTGACATCCTCATGGGGGTTCAACAGAATTTCCCCTATAGGCCAGATGCACTCCAGCAGACACCACAACAAAGCATTAGTCAATCAGCCTCTAAACATCTACAGTCACTCTAGCTTCCCTAGTAGGTGAGCAACTTCAGAATATTTACACTCTACAGGCTATGCATGACATAATGGAAATACCAAACAATACATTGATAGAAAACAGCTGGGGGACAGCTGGTAGCGTAGTGTTTAAAGCTACTGCCCTTGGACCCCATGGTTGCAGGCTCAATCCCCACCCCTGACTGTAGTATCCTTAAGCAAGATGCCTACCCTAAATTGCTCCAGAAAATAACCCCGCTATACAAATGGGTAAATAATTGTAGGTAACCTAACATTGTAAGTTGTTCTGGAGAAAAGTGTCAGCTAAAATGTATGACCATTGTTGGCTTTCAAAACTTCTTGGAATGCTCTCATATAATTATTGAATGGTGTAATAAGATATTAAACTATTTTTCAGGAAGGGAAACATCTACTTTTTTAATGGTGGAAATAGATTCCATGCTCTCTCCTCCCTAACTTCACGTAAAGCTTCAATGACATTTGGGTCTGGCTAGTGGTGAAATTAAGTATGACGTTCATCTTGGTGATCGTGAAACCATTCTTCAATCCATAGAGCGTGTGTACGGTCACATTATTGCCTGTGAATTTGGGGACGTTATAGAAATGCAGTGTTTCTGCCACATGCTGGTTGCCTGGTTGCCTGGTTGCCTATATGTACTCTGGAGGTATATGTTTTCTCACATTGGTTTTGGAAACATGCAGCTTCTGAATGGCAGCTTGACCATATAAACCAGCTTTGTGAATTTCGAAAAGCATAATTTTTGTTGAAAATGGGTCACAGGATTTTTATTGTTAAATCTTTCCCTGCTGGTAGGCTTCAGTTTAAGACCACTGTTCCTTTTGTTTGCTGCGGTTTCTCTGGTCGGGCCAAGCTGTGATGATCTTCAGTACTGTTACTTTTACCATGTGAAAAAAATTGACAATTTTTATGAGTAAGGCCTCTGCAGTAGAAACATGTTTTCTTCTTTCAGACTGTAAATTGTCTCATGTTGCATCAGCAAGTCTATAAATTAAATATATGCAGTATAATCTTATTCTATTGTCAGGACCCTTTTATACCTGCCCATACGGGTGAGTTGCATTTAGATTTGTTCTTTAACCAATTACTTCATTGATCTTTATATGATGAATACATGTAGAAAAATTAAGGGCTGGAGTCCAACATCTGAATTATTTCACTTAAAGGAAAGGGAAGTCAATACCAGATTAGTTCATTCATTTATAATGTTTTTTTTTTTTTCCTTAGAATGATTGTTATAAATATCCGCAAATTATTCCTTTTCATTCTCAATGCCTGTAGTTTTCGATGATAAACTGGTCCTCCGCTAAACCAGTGAATCCCGGACTCCTTCTGGCAAAACACTTTGTTTGCTGGTTTTGGCTCCACATCATTTTGGAATTAATTAGCCTTGACAGGGCCTGAATGAATCAGATAATTCAAATTATATTAAATAGAACGTGTTAAATGAAAACAGCAGTTTGTATTGTATTAAATAAATTAAATTTAGACAGTGAATGCTTAAAATGAGTGAAGATGCCTGCAGAGAACATTCTTTTCATTCTCTTACAAAGTAAATAATTTGACCTTTGACCAAACCTAGACATTTCCTTTTATACTGTAATACCAATGACTCATGGGTAATAGGGGTTTAGAAATGTAAAATAGCTCAAGGTAATCATCTCTTTTAATGTACATCTCACAGTATCGGAACATATACAACTGGGGCACATTCGATTGACAGATACAGTATAGTTTATTTTCGATAATGAAGACATATAATGGAATTTTTGGGTAATGAGAAATAATTGAGCTACCTTTTATCGGTAGCTTTAAAGGAACTTTACCAAAGTTCCTTAAATCGCTAAATTGATTTTTTTTTTCTTATAGATGCTGACCATTGATGAGTAGCACAAGCATGGCACAGGAGGACAGCAAAAAGCAATTTATAAAACAGAATACCAGGGCTACAACTTGAGATAAGAGCAGAGAATCACTAAGAATTGATTCTATAGTCAAGCAGTTCCAGGTCCAAACTGGCATAGTGGTTGTTCTTCTTGTGGCTCAGTTGTTTTAATCTTTCCATGTATTGCTCAAAAATAATGGTCACTGTAAGACTTCTTTGACCTTTTATGTATGCTTGATTTGGCAGCTTGGAGTGCTATAATGTTGCTCGGCTAATAGTGAAACCAAGCCAAGAATTTGATACAAAAGTGAACAGACTTGTGAATAAAATTAATAAATAACAATAGTCTAAATTAAAAGGCTTTGTACGTGGAAAAAGATAATATAAATACATTTCAGTAACATTACACACCCACATACATCTGTTTAATGTATTTCAGTTTAACCTGCTACTTCACTTTTTTGCATTCTGTGGCTTTTCCCATAAGTCTTCATAACTGCTTGTTCTATAATTTCATATTTTATCCACTTGCACAACCTAATTTTAAATTATCTCCTTGCACAAAAATCCAACGCCAGTCGCGGTAGAACTCTCAGCTGCAATTTTCTGATTCTAAGGCTGAGTGCTGCCCAGTATTTTCCCTTCTTGCATCTCTTAAAAATGCAGGCTGTCAGTTTGGATTTCATTAAGGAACTAAGTACTGCTGAGACAGAGACTGGTGAGGTTTTATAAATGAGCAGCATAACCGTGTGTCAACAAATCACAATTGTCTGAGCATTTTAGGGTGAGTGGCGCAATTCTTGATACCGACTGCTCCCTTCACTGAGCAAGCGGCATGTGCTGTAAAGATGTATGACGTACACTTAGTAAAGGTAAAGAAATAAAAAAAAGAATTACAAAAGACATATTTTGCTAACATACAGATAAGTATACAAATTTTAACATATCAAAAATGTACTTATAAGAGAATACTAACCTGTTTAAAATGTTGATGCCCCCTGCCCCTCCCTGCATTTTTTTTCCCAAAGGGCCAAGATGTCAGCATTTTGAGTCCTAAGTCTTCAAGAATTGTTTGATCATCTGTTTAAACACAAACACACATACATATTACCTTACACGCCAATTTTTTCACTGTGAAAACGTTTTTTCTCCCTACGTGTATACGCTATCAGTCAACACTAAAAAATAAATTTTCATTTATTTGACACTCTTCTCAAAAGTGACTTGCAATTTTAATCTACTTACACCGATTTACCCATTTATACAGCTGGGTAGTTTTTACTGTATCAGTGCAGGGTAAGTATACTTTCCCACAAGGGTATTATAGCAGGAACTGAGAGTCAAATCAGGGCCCTGCTAGAGCAAAGTGGAAGCTCTAATAACTACAACTTTTTCACTCTTTCAGACATTTCACATGTGCAACATTTATAAATTAGAGTGTTTATTGGGCATAACTTATTAGCAGATAAATACTAATTCTGCAAGCGGTACTAATTCTAGAGATTCACAAATTCAAATTAGAACCCGTGTGTATTGCAGACACATTATTTCTGCATTTTGCTGGTCAGACTGAATGTCATTCGGATGATGAAACTGTTTTATGGGAGATGCTCATTTAATGAATAGATTTTGAAAATAACAGTACTTATCTTTTCAAAATGAATGTGATTCTTAAGGTTTGATTTAGTGGAACAAATAAAATAATTCTAACATTAAATGCGATTGAAATTGGTAGCCTTCTTGCATTAGATATGCTGTAATTTCATGTGCTACCGCAAACAATCAGTGATACGAACGCCTTCTTGGGATTGGTGTTTCTTTCTGCTCTGCATCTCACCCTGTTTTTGTTATCTTTCTTTGTCACGCCACCGTTTTTATAAAACATATTTGTTTACTGTATTTTCTCTGACCTGCTTACAGCTTAGATAATGGTCAAATGTAAATGTAACATTATAAGCTGAAACAGTGTTAAAACTGATACAGTAAAGACTAAATAATGTTCAATAGAAAAATGAGCCCTTTTCATAAAATATGAATTTCCAATGTGTGTATGCATGAATGCATCATATTTATCTATGTATGTCTAATTTTTATTACACACAGTATCAACATTCAGATATTAATGATTACGATGATGCATTTGTGAAATGGTTTATCTCTCCTTTCTGTTTTTTCTATGCACACTACAAATTAAAACACAATGGAAATGCATTGGCAGTAACTGGATAATGGGAAAAACACTGTTGCCAAGACAACAGAACTTCCCAGCTGAAAACTGACACCACTGTCCTCATAGCCTTGTTTTTTTTTCTTTCTACAAAAGCATTCTGAACCTTATTGTTATCTTATCTGAATGTGGGAATCAAAGCAAATTATATACAACATTTATGTCTGAAATTTCTGGCAGAAAAATTACTGTGCACTTGTTGTTAAAAATGCATTAATAATCAAACATTTTTTGCCTGTCTTACTTCATTGCTGTTTTAGTGTAGATTCGTTTGCTCTGTTAAAAAGGTCAAATAGTGAGTAGAAACACAATTTCCAACAGTTTGAACACACTTTTAGCAATGTGCATGGAATGTGCTATGTATAGTGTGCTTCTATTACTCTTACATAATTACAAAAGTCCTGGAAAGCATTTCACTCAGCAGGTTGCCCTACTGCCTCACTGTGCCTGGACTGTTCGGGTGATGCATTGAATCCAGCTCAGTCTGTGTGGAGTTTGCATGTTCTCCACCCTGTCTGTGTGGGTTTCCTCTGGGTGCTCTGGTTTCCTTCCACAGTCCAAATACATGCAATTCAGGTGAATTACCACCTCTGGGGGGGGGGGTTGCAGCTTTGAATTACACCTCTAGCTGTAGTAACCTTGAACAAAGTACTTACCATAGAATTGCCCAGCAGTATAAATAGGTAAAAAATTGTAAGTACCTTATTATTGTAAGTTGCTTTGAAGAAAAGCATCAGCTAAATGAATAAATGTAGCTATCAGATACTAAATAAAATCAGGCATCCTGGAACCAGGAATAGCCACCCTGTTCCTGTAATGTTGATATTGTAACGATCCGCGTTGCTGGTGTTTAGGTAGGAAGATGTTGTGTGTAAACAGTTGTTTTGTGGATAACTTGTAAATAGCATGTGTAACCACTGCGGGCACACACACACACACACACACACACACACATTTTCAGAACCACTTGTCCCATGTGGGGTCACGGGGAACCGGAGCCTACCCGGGAACACAGGGGCGTAAGGCCAGAGGGGGAGGGAACACACCCAGGACGGGACGCCAGTCCATCGCAAGGCACCCCAAGCGGGACTCGAACCCCAGACCCACCGGACAGCAGGACTGTGGTCCAACCCACTGCGCCACCCCACTGCGGGCACTTAGAGGGAAAATGATGGGGTGACTGTGCTTACCAGTGTGTGGAGAGAGCCTGGGGTCACTAAGCAGGCTGGGAAGGCTGGCTGTAGGTGCAGGTCCTGGAGGAAGCGGGGTCCTCGGACCGAGAGCATTATTTCCCTGGCGCTGGTTTTCTAATAAGTCGCTCGTAATGAACGCTACCTCTGCGTTCTTCTTTGCCCCATCCAAACCCATGGCGCTGCGTGCCACAATATTTTTTTTGAAGTTATTCCTGTGCTCCGATACATGAACCTTAACATTATAAGCCGCTCAGTTACTGAATGTAGAATACACTCTGGACTGCTGTGATTGGGAGGAGTGCTTAACGAGAAAGAGGGAGTACTATTTGTTAAGTGAACTTTCTTGGTATTTGCATAGAGATTGAAGACATTTTACATTTAGTTGACACTTTTCTCTAAAGCCACATACATGTTAAGGATACAATTGTTTACCCATTTATACAGGTGGGTAATTTTACTGGAGCAATTCCAGAATAAGCACCTTGGTCAACAAGGCCACAGCCGGAAGGGGGATTGAACCTACAACCTTTGGGTGCAAAGGCAGTAGGGCTAACTACTACACTAACAGCTGCACCATACAACCACCTTTTGGAACTGTTACAATATTTTGAAATTTTAAATTGGTCCTCATTTCCCAAACGTATGCATTTCAGGTCACAGAGCCAAGAAACTGACTTCTTCATTTATTCAGTTTCATTTGAATAATTAATAAAGAAAACTTCCAACAGCAATGCCATCAGACACAGCCTCCCCAACAACCAAAACTGTCCCAGAAACGAAAATGACAAATTTTCGAAAACTTAAGCGAAACTTAAACTTAACAAGTATTGTTAATGGCATGAAAATGATGTTTTAATATGGCAAAAAGAAAAGGCGAGAAAAAATTAAATGAAATCCACAAGGCTAGAAATGACACAAAAGTCGTTCAATTAACTAAGGTATTTTTGTTTAAATTTGGTATAGAGCAATATTTAGAATGCATAAAACACAGTGCTTGAGACTCATTCAGACACCCACCCCTCGTATCTGATTGCAACAGCAATTTTACAGTTCCAAAGTCCTTCTCTATTGAATTGCTGAAAGCCGCATGCAGACAATGCACTTAATTTACCCTTTGATTTGTTTCAAGTGAAAGTAATTACTGTGCTGTTAAAATGCTTAATTGCCTTGTTCCATAATACTTCTTGATTAGTCAGGTAGTGTGACTGAGTCCCACGGCAAGAAGAAGAATAAGAAATAGGAAAAAAGACATCAAAGGGGACTCTGAGTGTATTGCTTTTTAAAGTGGCTAAATGTATTTTCGAGGAATCGAGATAATTACCAAACGAATTTCGGCTTAAGGGTCCTGGGTTTGACCGAGCAACACCTTCATCACTGGAGAATCAACGTCAAGGAGATGCGATGCGATGCCTTGTGGCCTGTTAACCGTTAACGTCACTCGTGGATTTGGAAAAGATTGTAGATCGTACGCTTCGCGCATAAGGAAGCGAAAGGGTGTCTAAGAACTCCGTGTACCCATCCACTGCGCCGATGAGCACAAAGAGGGCTGCCGTTTCAACGTGACACCCATTCATGCGCTCAGAATGCTCTCCCCTCTTCCTATTCAAAACTGACACCGTATTCCTCTCAAAACGAGTTCATTATAGGAAGCTACGGAAGATGAAAATGAAAACATTAGCCACGGTCTCTCAGGAAGTTATTTCAGCTAGTCACCGCAGAAGTAGGCCGTCATTTTGCCTAACAAAACACAGGCCTGATCACAGTTTCTGTTACTCACCGCAAGAACATTATGATTCATAATCTGAGCGCACACTTATGTCCGAGGTCTTGGGACAACTAATTGCAAGCTGTTGAAAACGTAAACACGCGGGTATTAGTCGTTAGATTTATGGCCAATTTTTCATGCAACGGTCATAACACACACAGTGCCTGAAACTGCTTTCCCTGAGCTGGGTCACAGCAAACCAGAGCCTAACCACACAACTTAGGGCACAACACTGGAGGGGGGAGGGGATACACCCAGGATGGGGTGCCGGTCCTTCGCAAGGCACCCTAAGCAGGCTTCGAACCCCAGACCCACCGGAAAGCTGGACCCACCCAAGCCCACTGTGCCACCACATCCCCTAATCGTACTACAGGCTGTAGGAACACTGAATACATTCTCTTGTAACCTGATGGCTGCCAGACTGTAGTATAGAAAGTCCTCCTGACGTGTGTATATTGAATTTGTAAAAACTATGAGTATGACTATAAATGTTTTATTGCCTGATCTCCGATTCAAGGCTGTGACAGTCCAGAGCCTACCCAAGAAGCAAAGAGTGTGAGGCACTGTGCACTCCCACTCATTCACACACATTCATTCACTTATAGATACAGTACACACTATGGGAAATGTAAAGTCACCGATTCACCTGAAACCTGTCTTCAGACTGTGGGAGGGAACAGGAGCACCCTGAGCAAAGTTGCGCGAACACAAGTAAAACATGCGAACTGCACACAGACCGAGTCAGATTTGAAATGATGTCTGAACGCCACAGCCTAAGGAGCTCCCCGCTTGTTTTTGAACAAACAGTAGCAGGAATTTGATTCCAGCGGTACAAGAACAGTTTCACTGCAGACAAAGTATCTGGAACAGATAACATCAGAAACTGCAGGATTATTCGTATTCATTTAAGGTTAAGTGTAACGTGCAACAGTTAAATTCTATGTCACTGCATCAAATATTACACCATTTTCCACAGATGTATCCTCTCAGCTTGCTTAAGTGTAATTTAATTTCCTGTTTCTGAAAAGGGCAATTGCTTCTTGCAGGGATTATTTTATTTCTTTTGGAAATAGAGAGTGTCACTATGATCTATCGCTTTATTTTTTGTTTACAAGTTCAGGTAGGTTTACCAGCTGTGAGGTTTATGCCCTACAAAAGGAGAAGCAAGCTGGGTGCTGCGTAGATAAACATACCAATTTTTATTGAGAAATTGCTTGTCTAAATTCTGAAACTGATGAGTTAAATGTAATTAAATGATTATTCATTTAACTGATGCTTTTCTCCTGTTTTCTATGTAGGTAAAGACTTATGGTGTTAAAGAGGCAATTATTTACCCATTTATACAGCTGGGTACTTTTAAAGTGAGTACCTTGCTCAAAGGTACTACTGCTGGAGGTGGGGATTGTACCTGCAACCTTCAGCTCTAAAGGCAGTAGCCCTAACCACTACATTACAGCTGTCTCTAGGAGCCTGTCCCACTGGACATAATACATCCTCTGATCTTTCAACAGTATTGACAGAACCAGTGAATTATTTAAATTTTTTCAGTACTGTACCATACACACACACACACACACACACACTTTCTGAACTGCTTGTCCCATATGGGGTCACGGGGAACCAGAGCCTAACCTGGCAACTCGGGGCGTAAGGCTGGGGGGGGCGGGGGAACACACCCAGGACAGGACGCCAGTCCGTCACAAGGCGCCCCAAGCGGAACTCAAACCCCAGACCCACCGGAGAGCAGGACCCGGTCCAACCCACTGCGCCACCGTGCCCCCCTACTAGTACTGTACCATATAAGTTAAAAAAATAACCCATTATGCATGTTATCGCTATAACTTAACAAGCTCTGCTGAAGTAACCCAATACTGTATTGACAAGCATGGCTTACTTTTAAAAATATATTGATGAGCAGTGGGGTTAATTTCACTGACTGGCAGTATGAATGCTGTACGCATTCTTTTTTTTTTCTTTTTAAATTCTCAAAGTGCAGATTATTTTGTACCAGAACCATACCAAATGCCTGCAGGTTTCCGTCCATGAAGCACTGATGGCAAATTACCAAAATGATGTAAAAGTTGTATAAGAACACCAGTGATTTCTCTGTGGTATGCAGTAACCACAACTTGAGCACTGCACTTCCTACTCTTGGATGAGGGCTGGAAGAAGTCGTGGATTTTCATTCTTATTTGTGGCAGCCTTAAAGAATTACTGGACAAAGAAGTGAGGAAATACAGGAACCTGCCCAACTTCTCTCCAAGATGCAGATATATTCTGGCAAGCTCTTGGAGAAAAGGAAAAAAAAAATGGGATGACTGTTTATTCACTCCTTGTACCATGCCATCCTGTAGCTTTAAATCTGGAAGCATGTTCCAGCTTTTTAAGTGATATAATATCCACACAGACCATATGGTGTGACTAACAAGTTTATATGTGCTAACATACCTGAATTCCACATTTTTTGTGTGTTCACAGTAAGCGAGTTTTGCTTATATCCTACAAACAAAAGATTCTGAAAATGGACTCAGGGATCCCTTGGATGTGTTTAACCCACTCATATCACCCATGTTGTAGTATGAAACATCATTTGGTCTATTTTTCATAAAAATTAACGTTCTTAACAGTCTCCTCTTTTCTTTGTAGGTAAAGACTTTTAATTCACATCATTGTCTTCGCATCACAGCGGTTTATTTAATGATATCTATGCTGATTTGATTTTTTTTTTTTCTTTTTTTGCAACATGAGGTTATATTTTGTTACCTTTATCTATGTTCCAGCTTAACGAACTGGCTTTTTTTTCCTCTAAAACTGAGTACCAACCTTAGGTAGCATGAATTCATAAAATGATGGTAATTTTCATGGCATGGGTCAGTCGTTAAAGACCTTTGACATGAATCTACACATTTGAGAGAATCCAATATCCCTGCCAGACTCTGAGGGACACTGTGGTGGAACAACACCTGTTCAACAAGCACAGATGCTTTGAATTTCAGTTTAACTATTTCTGGTTTGGAGAGTGCATGGATATCTCCCAAACTCTGCCGTGTTACACTCTAAGGCAACGGTGCTGCAAATATATATCCCTTTAAGATGCTGGAGTAATAAGAATTCATCTGTCAAAATAACAAAGGGAATTTTATTATGAGAAGAACATTTTATTCTTTCTGTTCATAGGGGATTCATTCTTATAAAGAAGAGGAGTCTCATTATGCTATATGCTATGTTTTATGTTTAATGTGCATTTTTATTTTAGCATCCGCTACATGGTACAGTACCTCCAAAAAAACCCTTCAAGTCTTTGTAGTTTCCTCACTATGGCACATTTGATGTCTGTTACTGGAAAGAAAATCCATCACTGGGACAAGCCAAGAGTGCTTAATTTATTTTTCACAGTAGGGAGGCCACACTGGATGCCATGGAAAGTGGACAGTAAATCAACAACAAGTGCATCAGACCTCCAGAAATGGTGCTGATCAAAATTTTACCAAAATGTCCAATTTGTTTTTAATACTAAATTTGTTGTTGCTGGGTCCACACACAATTACAGTTTTCACACTTGGTACAATAAGATATCTCATGTTGGTAGAAAAATGGTGGTTTGTATACCTAGCCTGAACTGGGATATAAGCATAAGGTTCAGACTTTCTAGTTAGGTTTTCTTCTTAATAGCATCATATTTCTTCACGATATTTAGTGTGAACATTTATGGATTTGTAATTTATTACAAACAGTTTGGTATTGGATGTAATGTGGACATGGGTAAGCTGCTCAGACTTTTACACTTAAAAATTCTTTTTTTTAATAAGTCAGCATATAAACACCAGATAAATAACTCCAGGTTTAGTGTTACAATTTTAAGTAAATGGAAATTAAAACAGCCAAAAATTAAATGAGATCTGCATGAAAAATCCGTGCAAAATGCTGGGTTTTCAGAGTGAATGATCATTGATGGCCAATACTGATTCTAGAATGTGAGTGTACTGTGTTACCTAGCAACTGCAATTTGTGTATTGCAAGGGTGTTCAAGTAGGCAGGGAACTGGCATATGTTTCTGTTATTACACAGCAGGACAACAGTCAATAAGCAAGCAGACTTCACCCCACAGTATTTTAGCAGCTTTCATTACTACATACAAACATCCAAACAGATGAAACTAAACTGCAATCAGGATTCATTCAATGTATAGCTGTTGTGTGTGTGAAGGCTGGGAATATGTTTGACTTAAATTATGTGTAATAGCCTTTTATTCTCAGCAGTCTTTAGCATAGGTCTTTGATCATTTGATTTAAGCTCACAGCATTTCACCAAAAGAAATTTTCTAAGCGTCTGTTTTGCTGCCACCTCCACTTACATTTTTGAGTTTATCAGCATCAAACCCTCCGAAATAGTGCGACATATGGGCAATATGTGTAGTGAACTTTATTAATTCTGAGCACTACACTTTGCATCTTCTCCCTGAATGAAGAAATGTCTTTAATCTCAAATGCATTATGATATAAGCAAATGCTTTCATGCATAATGTTGAATAGACATGGAAAAGTTGTGATTTATGTGAGTTGTCATGTATCATGACTTACCTTTTTTTTTCCCATATTTTTCCGAAGTATTGACAAACCATGCAATGTTGCAGGATGTACAGTTTAGCTTCCTTGTGTTTATATATTCAGGCTTCCCTTGCATAACAAGCGTGATTCATTCTTGAAATTCTGCTTGTAAGGTGAATTCTCATAAAACAAACTCCTAATTACCATGAATTTAAATGAGGAAAAATAAATAATATGTTCCTGAGCCACAAAAGGTTCACCCATTTTTCCACTAAACATCCAAAATTTATGCCTTGTTAAGTATAGAGAAAATCTAATTCAAAATTAACTCTAAAAGAGCACAGTGCTAACAGAGCAGTTTCAATAATGTAATCATTGTAATTACTCATAAAATTTATAATGCCCTCTGCTGAGCTACTCATAATTGTGTCACAGTTGCTAGTTTTGGTGCTTCACAGCTTCTCTAGATTTGAACCTAAATTGTAGTTTGGTAGTGGAGTTTACGTGTACGAACTATGTTTATGTGGACTACCTCCAGGTGCTTTGGCTTCCCCCAGCAATCTAAAGATGTGTTTCGGATGAACTGGTGATTCTAAAATTGCTTTTGGTGTGTGAATGTATTACAGAAGATGTCTTTGTACAGATGTTCCTCGACTGACGATGGGGTTACATTCCGATCAACACATCGCAAGTGCAAAAAGCGTAAGTCGAAAAAGAATACAGTACTGCACCTATCGAACATCATAGTCTAGCTTAGCCTACCTTAAACGTGCTCAGAACGCTTACCATAGCCTACAGCTGGGCAAATTTATCTAAAACAAAACATAGGGGTGGATTTCTAGTGTGGATTAAAAGTTATTAAATGTTGAATACCTTTTAATCCACACTGAAAACAACAATTTTTACTCATAAAATATACTGTAGAGCCAGCCAAAGCATCATCAACTCTTGCTCAGTTACCAATAACAACAGTCACGCCAACACCAGTGCCGCATGGCGTTGCAGACCCTTGCAGCAGAAATTGGCTCTTGGCACGTGGAATGTCACCTCACTGGGGGGAAAGGAGCTGGAACTGGTGAAGGAGGTTGAGAGATACCAACTAGATATAGTTGGGCTAACCTCCACTCACAGTGTCGACTCTGGAACCAAACTCTTCGATAGGGGGTGGTCTCTCTCCTACTCAGGAGTTGCACAGGGTGAGAGGCGGTGAGGCGGGTGAGAGACGGATGTGAAGATACTTACAAGGCCCCGGCTGGCTACCGTACAGTTGGAGTTTGTTGCCTCAATGCGACTTAAGGTTGAAGAGAGGAAAACTCTGACTGTTGTGTGTGCTTATGCACCAAACAGCAGTTCAGAGTATTCCACCTTCTTGGAGAGAATGGGTGGGAGTCTGGAGAGGGCCCCACCTACAGACTCCATAGTCCTGCTGGGGGACTTCAATTCTCACATTGGCAATGACTGGGAAATCTGGAGGGGGGTGACTGGGAAAAACGGTTTGATCGATCTAAACCCAAATGGTGAAATGTTATTGGACTTCTGTGCTAGTCATGGTTTGTCCATAACAAACACCATGTTCAAAAACAAGGATGCTCATAAGTGTACTTGTTACCAGAGCTCTTTGGGCCAAAGGTCAATGATTAATTTTGTAGTCATTTCATCTGACTGGAAGCCACATGTTCTAAACACTCGGGTGAGGAGAGGTGCTGAGCTGTCAACCGATCACCATCTGGTGGTGAGCTGGGTCAGATGGCGGGAAAACTGATTGACAGACCCAGTAGACCCAAGCATATAGTGAAGGTGTGCTGGGAACGACTGTCGGAGGACCCTGTCCAGAATGATTTTAACTCCCACCTCCATGAGAACTTCTCTCAGGTCCCAGAGGAGGTAAGGAACATGGAGTCTGAATGGACCCTGTTCAAAACCTCCATTGTGGAAGCAGCCAGGGGCAGCTGTGGACAAAAGCTCGTGGGTGCCAGTCATGGTGGCAACCCAAGAACCAGCTGGTGGATGCCGGTAGTGAGGGAAGCCGTCAAGCTGAGGAAGAAGGCCTTTAGGGCCTGGTTTGGTCTAAAGGCTTCTGACTCAGTAGATAGGTACCAGCAGGCAAAAAGGCAGCAGCAGCTGTGGTTGCAGAAGCAAAATCCAGAGAGTGGGAGGAGTTTGGAGAGGTCATGGAAAATGACTTTTGCTCGGCCTCAAAGAGGTTCCGGAAAACCATCCGGCGCCTCAGGAGGGGTTGGAGGAGCTTTGCTCAAGCTGTCCTCAGTAAAGGTGGAAAAACCCTGACCACAAATGAGGACATTGTCGGGAGGTGGAAGGAGCACTTTGAGGAACTCCTAAACCCAAAAGATATACCTCCCTTACAGGAGTCAGGGCCAGAGGCTTCTGGGGTATCAGAGTCCATTTCCCTGGTAGAAGTGACGGAGGAAGTTGTAAAGCGCTACAGTAGCAAATCACCAGGGGTAGATGAAATTTATCCAGAACTGCTTAAGGCCCTGGATGTTGTGGGGCACGCCTCTGCAATGTTGCAGGAACAGTGCCTTTGGATTGGCA
The DNA here is from genome assembly GCF_900964775.1 of Scleropages formosus. Classification (NCBI taxonomy): domain Eukaryota; kingdom Metazoa; phylum Chordata; class Actinopteri; order Osteoglossiformes; family Osteoglossidae; genus Scleropages; species Scleropages formosus. Next base: position 6,567,094 of record NC_041825.1, on the reverse strand, counting down.
AACTGGGGTGGTTGTCCCTGTCTTTAAGAATGGGGCCCAGAGAGTGTGTGCCAACTAGGGGGGTATCACACTTCTCAGCCTCCCTGGGAAAGTCTAAGCCAAGCTACTGGAAAGGAGGCTCCGGCCAGTAGTTGAACCCCGGATTGAAGAGGAATACGGATTCCGTCCTGGCCGTGGAACAGTGGACCAGCTTTTCATCCTTTTCACCACAGATAATTGAGGGGGAATTCGCTAATCCAGTCTACATGTGTTTTGTGGACTTGGAGAAGGCCTATGGCTGTGGTCCCAGAGAAATTCTGTGGTAGGTGCTTTAGGAGTATGGGGTGCCGGAGCCACTACTGTAGGCCATTCCATCTCTGTACACACGGAGTGAGAGCTGTGTCCGCATACTCAGCACTAAGTCAAGCCTATTTAATGTGGGTGTTGGACTCTGCCAAGGTTGTGCTTTGTCTCCCCTCCTGTTTGTGGTTTTCATGGACAGGATATCAAGGCGCAGCCGAGGTCAGGAGGGCATTCTATGTGGGGGCCGGAAGGTGACGTCTCTGCTTTTTGCAGATGATGTTGTCCTTTCAGCACCGTCACATGGCTGCCTCCAGCATGCACTGGAACGGTTTGCAGCTGAGTGTGAAGCGGTGGGGATGAGGATCAGCACCTCCAAGTCTGAGTCCATTCTCTCAGGGAAAGGATGTCACGCCCCCTACAGGTAAGAGGAGAGAATTTGCCCCAGTTGGAGGAGTTTAAGTATCTTGGGGTCTTGTTCACAAGCAAGGGGAGAAGGGAGCGTGAGATCGGCTGTAGGCTGAGAGTAGCGGCAGCAGTATTGCAGTCACTGTACCAGACTGTAGTGGTGAAAAGGGAGCTGAGCTATAAGGCAAAGCTCTCTATTTACCAATTGGTTGACGTCCCTACCCTCACCTATGGTCATGAGCTCTGGGTAATGACCGAAAGAATAAGATTGCAGATACAAGCGGCTGAAGAGAGTTTTCACCGTAGGGTGGTGGGACCTTGACAGGGTGAGGAGTTTGGCCATCCAGGAGGAACTCAGAGTAGAGCCGTTACTCCTCCACATTGTGAGGAACCAGTTGAGGTGGTTCAGCCATCTGGTAAGGATGCCCCCTGGGCGCCTCCCTTCAGATGTATACTAGGCATGGCCAACTGGGACGAGGCCCCAAGGTCAGCCCAGGACCTGATGGAGAGATTATACCTCCCCGTTGGCCTGGGAGAAGCTGGGGATCCCCCAGGCTGAGCTGGAGGAAGTTGTGAGGGACAGGGACGTCTGGGCTTCTCTGCTCTCCCAATTGCCACCACGACCTAGCCGGACAAGAGGTCAGGACAATGGAATGGAACACCAATACCACCATGCAGCGAATTGTGAAACTACAGTACTAAGTGACTCATACAGGTATTATCATTAGAATTAGGTTTTCCTGTAATCTTGTTTATAAAATAAAATGCAAAGTATGTATAAATGAGGGGGGTGTGATGGCACAGCGGGTTTAACTTGTGGTTGCTGTGTGGCGGGTCCAGGGCTCAAGTCCTGCTTGACGTGCCTTGCAATAAACTGGCGTCCTGTTCGGGTTATTTCCCCTCCTCCTTCAGCCTTGTGCCCTGGATGGGCTCTGGCTCGTCAAGACAGCAGTTGTTGATGTTGGTTGTATTATTAACCTGTCATTACCCTTGTAGTCATATGAACCCAAGTCTATTTATTAATTTGCTAAAATGATATCCATTATTTTAACATATGGTACCCGTAACTTTCTGGCTGGTTTTGGTGGCGCTGTTGTCGATTGATGACAAGTGTTAAGCTGTATGAGTAGTCACCGTTAATGTACACAGCTGAAAGCGTGATTGCTACAGAGACTGTGAGCATGGTTGAGTGGATGCTGTGGCTCGCTGCCTCACCCAGCATCAGGAGAGAGTATCGTACCGCATATCGCAAGTGCAGGAACAGATTGAAATTCAAAATTCGAAGTATGGCTTCTACTAAAGGCATATCACTACCATACCATCATAACTTTGAAAAATCATAAGTCAAACCGTTGTAAGTAGGGGAGTATCTGTACTTAGTGTGTTTGGGAGTATGCCCTGCAGTGGAATGGTATGTTTCGTGCTATGATTCCTGAAATAGGCTCCACAACATTGCAACCCTGCACTGGACAAGTGATTTTGGGTAATGAATGGTAAGACTTTCCTTTGTCTTTTCAAAATCTTTTATCACTATTTATTTACTTATTTATTTATTCATTTATTTATTTATTGCTTTAGCGCTAAAAGAGCGTGTGATTTCACACCTTGAAAAAACTGAAGATTTCCGAGAGATGCTTTTGCGTGGGCATAAGGCCACAAAACCACTGAGAAACTACACTATCATGCAATGGGTGGGGGCTGCTTTCCATGTGAGGTGTTTCTAGGTGTTATCAAGACTTGCATCTAAAATTCAAATCACTGCTGTAGTAAAGAATCCTTAGTTAGTGTGCATGAATGAATGAATGAAAAGCTTGTTAATTCCACAGGGAAGGTTCAGAGAGCTCGTAATGTGACTTTTAGTGTAGAAATTACATTGAAAATTATGTGAAGGAAGATGATACTCTTGTACCTCAGCTTACAGACCTCATTGGGGCTGGAAGTCAGTCTGTAAGTCAGGAAGTTCACCGCACTACAATACAGTCAATGAAAGCTTAATAATGCATGTCAGTCCTTCAATTTATTTATTGGTTAGGTTCTGTTAAAGACATCACATGAAGCTAAACACACACACACACACATTTTCAGAACCGCTTGTCCCATACGGGGTCACGGGGAACCAGAGCCTAACCCGGCAACTCAGGGCGTAAGGCTGGAGGGGACACACCCAGGACGGGACGCCAGTCCGTCGCAAGGCACCCCAAGCGGGACTCGAACCCCAGACCCACCGGAGAGCAGGACTGTCGTCCAACCCACTGCGCCACCGCACCCCCCTCATGAAGCTAAAATGAACAGAAAATTTGCTATATGCCAGGAGAACAAACCAAGAAATGTTTCATCTTAAATGCACACCCTATGTCTTGTAAACGTCATTATTATGTTTTTCAGGATCTGGTTAAAGTTTCTTTTGGAGCTGAACGTAATTTAAAAGTATCTCTGTTTATTCACTGTGTACTTTCTGGAAATAGTAATAATAAGTTAAAAAAGTACTCTGGCTGTAATTACTCAGTGAGCTCTCTCATCCCTCCACAGCTGGAGTTTCTATTCTTTCTGAGTGCACTTGGCTGCCCCTAATGGCAGAAAGGACGAGTGTAGGCCATGTTTCACTTGGCAGCAGAGAAATTACGGAATACAGACCGATGAAAAAAAGGTAACAAAAATGCATAAACTTTGAAATATTCATATCTTCAAAAACTACCAAAGTCAGATGTTTACATTTATTTACTTAGCAGACACTTTTCTCCAAAGCAACTTCCAATGAACTCTGTGTAGTGTTGTCAGCCCACACACCTTATTCACCAAGGTGACTTACACTGCTAGATTCACTACTTACATTGGATCACCCATCCATACATCAGCGGAACACACTCTCTCTGTCACTCACACACTATGGGTGAACCTGAACAGCATGTCTTTGGACTGTGGGAGGAAACCAGATCACCTGGAGGAGACCCACATGGACACAGGGGGAAAATACAAGCTCCACACAGACTGAGCAGGGATTGAACCCACATCCTCTCACCCCACCCAGGGGCAGTGAGACAGCAGCACTGCTTGCTATGCCACCATGCCCCCTGCCCACGTATGGTTATGACACGAGGTACAAGTGTATTTGGTTTTAGAAGAGCAACAGTTTTTTTCTTGGAAGGTGGTTATACAAGTCCATAACTACAATAGGTGGGATAGCAGAGTATTACTTACGTAGCAGTGATTTCAGCTCTAAGACATCTGAATATGGAAAGCTGCACCGCATTCTGGGCAGCAGGATCTCCTTTAAATGATGAACAATGTTATTTCACGGATGATGTATGGTGATTAGTTTGAAAATGGAAAAAACCCTTCCTAGGGTTCATGAAACTACTACTGAATCCACTTAGTAAGAACACCTTATCATCTTGAAATACGATTGCACCATAGGATCACCGTAATTTGTTTCATCATCTGTGACTTCTTCGTCTCTATGCAGAGCAATCTTCACAGTGAATGCCTCCCATGAGACTGTTGCAAATAACATATCGATGACATATTTAGCAGTTGACAAGACACAAAGGCTTGAAATCCTCACTACACTTCCTCCAAACATTAACCTATCCTGATTAAGAGGAAATTTGGAACTGTTGCCTGGAAATTCAGAATTAGGAGAAATGTATGAGTTGAATTGGAAGCAGCATTGGTTTTTATTTGGTGTGATGTTTTGCATGCAGTCAGGGGTGCGGTGGCGCAGTGGGTTGGACTGCAGTCCTGCTCTCCGGTGGGTCTGGGGTTCGAGTCCCGCTTGGGGTGCCTTGCGACGGACTGGCGTCCCGTCCTGGGTGTGTCCCCTCCCCCTCCGGCCTTACGCCCTGTGTTACCGGGTTAGGCTCCGGTTCCCCGTGACCCCGTATGGGACAAGCGGTTCTGAAAATGTGTGTGTGTGTGTGTTTTGCATGCATGTTTTAAATAAATGTACGCACGGTAATAATTATGCTGTATTTATTATTTTTATTCAATAAAGTTTAATGAACAAACCTTGATTAAAAGGAAAAGTCCACTCAGACAGTGTACTGTAATGTTTTTATACTGCTCGGTGTAGTGCCATATATTCCAGAGACGTGATGTATCATGATTCACAAGAAACTTCTAACTTCTTCACAAAGTTTTTAATGTGATTCTTTGGTGTTTTTTGCCACAATTACTTTGTGTTTTTAGGTGCTATTCTTTTAAGTTTTGCCACCCCTGTCGAAGAGCTTTGACTTGTTGTGATGGTTCCTGTTTTCTGGTAAAGTTGATTTTTGGCAGAATCTGTTGTGGTGCAACTCTGATTGAGTTACCATATTAAATAACTTTGCAGTTCTTATGACAGATGCTTCTGGAATTTGGACACAAACCATTTGGCTATTTTAAGGTGTTTGCTGTGTCATGTTGAAATTTAAACCAAGCTAAAGTGCTTACTATGGGGCAGCGAATGCTGTAATGGTTAGAGCAGCTGCCTTTGGACCCAAAAGTCGCAGGTACAAATCCCACCTCCAGCTGTACCTGTCAGCAAGGTACAGACCCTAAATTTCTCAAGGAAAATTATGCAGATGCATAAATGGGAGAATCATTCTTAGTTGTTTTGGAGAAAATTGTAAGATCAATGTAAATAAAATATTAAATAGCAATACAATTGATATATGCTGATGTTAGAAGTAATAATAATGTCTTTGTAACTTATTAAGTCACATTACAGTTAAAGACCTTTTTCCTGTGTTCTCATCTACCTTTGGTATATGCATAAGGGCAACACGTATGCTCATCCTTGATTAGGTCCATTTTACTGTATTTATGTTCAAGCTATGACTCAGAAACACAAAATTTGTAAACAAATATATGACTGTACGTAGACAATTGGCTTTGCTCTTCAGTCTTTAAATGACAAAATGTGTCTGTGAATTTATCCTACATCTAGTCAGTGCGTTCCCGAAAATATATCTAGCAACATCACATATAACAAATCCCTTATGACGCATACTCTTTATTAGCATAATAATGTTGATTGTCTTTTATTTTGCTCAACATGAAAAAAGCAATTCTGCCTTTTGTCCTGAAGCGCTTGCTAACAGAAAGTTGGTGTCTCTCTGACTTATTACCTTTTCTTACACAATCCCGAAGGTAAAAGGCAGTGGGGTTGTATTTCTAATGCAGAGATATTGCAGCTGTATAATCCTCCTGTTATCAAAAGGAACCCACTGGTATTTCAGAGTCTAGAAACTGAAGAATTTCTTTGAATTACTTTTCATAGTAACTTTAACAATAAATCCCCTTGTACTCATACACCACCCCAGACAGACAAAGGTTTGCCAGTATTTTATTAAACCGGCACCCCATTTGCAATTTTACATATGTTTATTTCACTCCTCCGAATTGTCAGTCAGAGAAACAGTTCTATAACATGTTTTTGGGTTGGTATCAACGAAGCATATTTATTGTACAAAGACCATTCTTTTTTCACATGACCTAGAAGATTATAAAAGGAGTTTAACAGAAGTATGGAGCTGAACACAAAGAAATATCAAAGACAAAAGAAAATGTTCTTTCTGTTTCATGTTCATACTTTCTTTATGGCTTGATAAAAGCCTTACATTGTGATGCTGTAGCTTTATGGGTCTCGAAAAGTGTTAGGGTATCGTTTTTTTTTAGGCATTAGCTACAATTCTTTGTAGCTGATTTTCAGTAAAAGTGTTTTTACAGTAAGTTGAGTATACAAGGCATTCTTACATTTATTTATTTATCAGACACTTTTCTCCAAAGTGACTTCCAGTGAACTGTATGTAGTGTAATTCACCGCGGTGACTTACACTGCTAGATACACTACTTACACTGGGTCACTCATCCATACATCAGTGGAACACACTCTCTCTGTCACTCTCATACTATGGGGGAACCTCAACAGCATGTCCTTGGACTGTGGGAGGAAACCAGAGCACCCGGAAGAAACCCACACAGACACGGCAAGAACACGCAAACTCCACACAGACTGAGCTGGGATCAAACCCACATTCCTTCACAACACCCAGGTGCTGTGAGACAGCAGTGTTACTCACTGTGCCACCATGGTGAATATTCTCAGTATTCATTATTAGTAACAGCTTGTCTAGTGCAAAGTCACAGCATTGCAGCACTTGTCCTGGAGGCATAGGGTGTAAGGCAGGGTATCCTCTTTATAGAGTGGTAGTCCACTGCAGGGCAATCACATACACACTCATTTACACACACTGGTATCTTAGAGATTAGAGTCACCAGTTTAGTGGAGACACATGTTTTTGAGCTACAGGAGTAAAGTGAAACACAGAAAGGAAAACCCGTGTGAACGTGGGGAAAACATGCAACGTCCAGATTGACTGAGCCAGATTTGAACCCACAGCAGCTGTGAGGCACAAGCATTACCTGTTGTGTCTCCCTATAAGGACCAATTTTATTTCCAAATACCGTACATTCATCTAATTTAAAGTAACAGTATATTTCAGTATATGTAATAAACTAAATGCTTACTATGCAGATATTTGTCTCCAGTATTAAACTAAAAAATATCTTAAACTGTACTTTGAAATATAATATTCTGGATATCTAAGCGTGCAAATTTAGTGCCAGAGAAGCATACTGAGAAGCAGTGAATCGAAATTAAGATAAGAAAATGTACTCTGTTTACCTGAAGCACACAAAACATGATGTTTACTGTATGTATCTCTCTCTCTCTCTCTCTCTCTCTCTCTCTCTCTCTCTCTCTCTATACATATATATATGGCTATATATGGTAGCAAACATTAAGTAGTGCCAGTGCTGCAGCATGACACAGTTAATTGCAATTAAAATGTGTTATGCATTTCAAATTAATTACGTGGATTAACAGGATAACATTCTCAAGATGTTTACTTTTTACTCTGAGAGTTGTTTTCATATTTACATATCAAAACAGACTGGGTAAAAGCAAGTTTATTCTTTTCAATGGAACCAACCAATCAACGTCAACAACCGCTTGTCCTGAGCGGGGTTGTGGCGAGCCGGAGCCTATCCCAGAAACACGGGTGCAAGGTTGGAGAGGGAGGGGTAACACCCTGGATGGGATGTTAGTCCATCGCAAGACACCTCAAACAGGGTCAAACCCTGGACCCCCTACAGAGTGAACTCTGGCCAAACCCGTTGCGCCACCACACCTCCCCACATTGTGAATCTTCATGCTAAATTGTGCTCATGTGCACAGTATACTGAACAACAGTCCATGTCCCCAATATTTGCAAGTGTCACCTAAGACACCAAATCAGAATTTCAGAACCGCCGTGACTGAACATTGCGCAAAAATCAGTTGCTCTGCGACACAATACACACCCAGTGCCGTTAGTGTGTTAGCAGTCAATGAAAAGACCCCTAACAGAGGTGACGTTTAATAAATACACAGTGTTCATAATGAAATTATAAACACCAATAAAATTAGACAGTTGCTGTCAGATTGAAAGGTCCCTGCAAAACAAACAACGGAGCATTTGCTGATCCAATAACCTGAGCTGTCTGAATGCAAGAGGTGCTGTCAATGCTGAGGTAAAATGATAGATACCAGCCATATATCTAATCAATAGCAGCTTTTCACCGGCGTTGCTTGGTCTGCCATCCTGTGGACTAATTAGATGATAAAATGTGATGAATGTGTATTAAATTCTGCTTGCCCATACTTATTCCTTGGGGCTTTCCACCATTTTCCTGCTGACCTTTTAGATCCCAGCTTTATTGTATGTGAATGCAATTAAATCAATTTGTCAGATATTTGTTATGCAGCAGTTAGCCCTGAATTCAATTAATCAGGGTTGTTTTTGTAGCAAAAGGAAACCTTGCTCAGCAAGGTTGAAAATATTTGAGACAATACATCTGTGTAAGGTATTAATTAAATGAATATTTATACCAGTCATTATTACAGTTATTGCATTAGTAGAAATGTGTATTCTCTGCCATTTTATGGCTCAGATAGTACTGCAATTAAAAATATATACTTTTTTCTGCATCACAGGAGTAAGTAATTATCCATGAATAAATGTTACTTGAAAAATAAGTAGATATGTAATAAATCTGGGAAAACTCCAGTATTACACACACATTTTCAGAACCGCTTGTCCCTTACAGGGTCACGGGGAACCGGAGCCTACCCGGCAACACAGGGCGAAAGGCCGGAGGGGGAAGGGGACATACCCAGGACGGGACGCCAGTCCGCCGCAAGGCACCCCAGTATTATGAAACATAAATATTTTATTACTGAAACTGCATTATTATTTAAAGTCTTGGCAGATATATATATTTTTTTTATCTGAAACAACTTACAAAACTAACCAATTTCTTTTACTCAGGCATTTCAGTATGTTCTTAAGCTTTAACAGTCTGTTGCTATTTAACTCCACAGCTTTAATTTGCAGGTCTAGTCTTTCAAAGACTTAAAATCTGTCTTGGGATGTATGTACACACACACACACGTTTTCAGAACCGCTTGTCCCATATGGGGTCACAGGGAACCGGAGCCTACCCGGCAACACAGGGCGTAAGGGGACACATCCAGGACGGGACGCCAGTCCGTCGCAAGGCACCCCAAGCAGGACTTGAACCCCAGACCCACTGGAGAGCAGGACTGTGGTCCAACCCACTGCGCCACTGCGCCACCGCACCCCCCGGGATGTATGTATATACTTATAAATGCAATGCAAATGCAAAATATCTTCATATACTCTGGGTGTAGAAGTACAACTTCAACATAACCCACAAGTATAAATCAAATTAGTAGTATCAGTCTTCATTTGGCAAAACATAGTATTGTTTAGTATAGTATAGTACAGTCATTTTCTAATTCTAACATTTTTTTGTTTGATATTTCAATAATAGGGGGGTGCGGTGGTGCAGTGGGTTGGACCACGGTCCTGCTCTCCAGTGGGTCTGGGGTTCGAGTCCCGCTTGGGGTGCCCTGCGACGGCCTGGTGACCCGTCCTGGGTGTGTTCCCTCCCCCTCCGGCCTTGCGCCCTGTGTTGCCGGGTGGGCTCCGGTTCCCCGTGACCCCATATGGGACGAGTGTGTGTATTTCAATAATAAACTTTGAGCACAACTTACTGACAAACTTGAGATCCATTCTCAAATTGTTTATAAGTTCAACCACTAATAAATGAAAGGTTAATAAGACAGACTTTATTCTGTTTTGCATGGGTTAGGTTCTTTGAAAAAAAAAAAAGGTCGAATTATATATATATATCACACACACACACACACACACACACAGACACTGGCTGAAGCTGCTTGTCCTGAGTGGGGGTCACGGCAAGCAAGAACCTAACCCGGCAACACAGGGTGCAAGGCTGGAGGGTACACACCCAGGATGGGACGCCAGTCCATCCTAAGGCACCCCATTTGGTCTATAACGTAAAAATACGTATTTGGTTTTTTATACATGTCATTCTTCAGCTTGCTTGTAATGTTTTGATTCCAAGACTATATACAAATTTTTCATTTCTTAAGGTTGCTGAAAAACATGACATCTCTGACTCCACATTAAACAATTAAGACACTATTATATTTTTTATTTAAATACTCTGTTTAAATATTAATATGTTTGATGTGATACATTAAATGATAACTCAGTTGCATTAGTTTATTATGCACTATGTATAATAAACAAACACACACACACCATCTGAACCACTTGCTCCATACGGGGTCACAGGGAGCCAGCCTAACCCGGCAACACAGGGCGTAAGGCCAGAGGGGGGAGGGGACACACTTTAGACAGGATGTCAGTCCATCACAAGGCACCCCAAGTGGGATTCAAACCCCAGACCCACCGGAAAGCAGGACCCGGTCCAACCCACTGCACCACCCCGCCCCCCTTAATAAACACATCATTTGACAAAAATTAAAAAGAAAAAAAAAACTTAGAATTTAAATTAAATTCTTTGGGTCTTCTAGACTGAAAATAGATAACTCAAACATATAGTCCTAGTTCATAGCTTCCAGTCACAAGTGCAATATATAAAGGGCTATAGAATACACACACACACACACACACTTTCAGAACCACTTGTCCCATACGGGTTCGCGGGGAACCGGAGCCTACCAGGCAACACAGGGCACAAGGCCGGAGGGGGAGGGGACACACCCAGGACAGGACGCCAGTCTGTCGCAAGGCACCCCAAGCAGGACTCGAACCCCAGACCCACCAGAGAACAGAACCATGGTCCAACCCACTGCGCCGGCTATAGAATATCTTCAGCAAATTGTAAAAATGCTGTTTCCAATTTTTGTCCACTTCCTGAATGTATTCAATTATTCCCAAGTCGGGGTGAGAGTGCAGGTGAAAGGCTATGTCTGAATGTCCATATTTATTCATTTACTTTAAGCCAAAGTTAATACTAACCTTACCACATCTACCCAGTGACCTTTCCTACTAAATCAATGCCTAATAAACTCAGGACCTTCTTTTCAGCAAATCTACTCAATTAAACCAATAGAGGCTTACATGAGGCTAGAGTGTAGCACAATGTTTGCTCTTCACATTCTCAAACTTCATGTAGATCATTTAATCGAATGGATAATTTGGCATCTCGGAGCAGTCCTTGCATGTAACACAGTGTAATTGTAATTAAAAATGATGTAAATCAATTTAAATAGCATGCTGTTTTTATCGTCTTCTTGACTTTAAGCAAATTTAAGAGGTGTGCTGTTTTATCATGTTGCCATATGTATTTAAATTTTTTACTTCCTTTCCCAGCATTTACAGCATTCACGGTGACATCCTGGTGCAGCTAGTTCAAACTATGCATTGCATTACTTCTAGTTACACTGCTTAAATTAATTCCAAGAACCAGACGTTAACCCTGGTTCATTGAATTGATTTTCTGTTGGCTGCAAAGCATCTGGCTCAGTGAGGAATGGGACCGCTTCTCCCTCAATCACTGGTCTCCCAGGGGTAGTGCATCATGCAAAGACATCCGTGAAAGATCTAACCAGTTTTGCCAGCACCTCACATGCTCTAGATTAGCTGTCCTTAAAGCGGTGGGAACAAATGACACTGGACAATGTCTTGAGTACTCCACCAGTCAACCATATCTCTAATTTCACACAGGGTCTGCTGAAACACTCAGTAAGACAAACAAAGACATTTGGTCCACATGAGAATAACTTGTAAAAGCAAAGTGTTTGCACTGGATCTATTTCTAGTTCAATATCAGTTTCTGCACTGGATCTATTTCTGTATATATTTTATAGTTTCCCAATTACAATGGCTCCTCAACTTAGCACAAATGGCACCAGAAGTCTGTTTGTGACTTGAGTTGCTCATAACAGCAAAGTGACATTTACCACTACTTTTTACTTTTCACATTCATTCATTTAGCTCCAAAGTGACTTAAAATGTTAAGGTACCTACAGTTATTTACCTGTTTATACAGCTGGGTAATTTTTTCACTGCAATAATTCAGGGTAAGTACCTTGCTCAAGGGTACCGGAACTGGGATTCATATCCATGACCTTTGGATCCAAAGGCAGCAACTCTAACCACTATGAGCTCTTCATCACTGTCTCATTACCAGCATCACAGTGTAACTCTTTCATTTGTAATGCTTTAATGTTTTAAAGCCAAGTGGGTTACATTTTTATACAGTTTTCATCATAGTTCAGTGAAATGTACACATGATTTCCTGTCTTTTTCAGTAAAGGAAAGAGTGCTTACATTGCTATATACACTACTTACAATGGTCACTCATCCATACACTATGGATGAGTGACCCATTGTAAGTAGTGTATATAGGAATTTAAGTCACTTTGGTGAATAAGGTGTGTGGGCTGATAACACTATATACACTTCATTGGAAGTCACTTTGGAGAAAAGCGTCTGCTAAATAAATAAATGTAAATGTAGGTTAATACACACACACACACACATTTTCAGAACCGCTTGTCCCATACAGGGTCACGGGGAACCAGAGCCAACCCGGCAACACAGGGCGTAAGGCCGGAGGGGGAGGGGACACACCCAGGACGGGACGCCAGTCCGTCGCAAGGCACCCCAAGCGGGACTCGAACCCCAGACCCGCTGGAGAGCAGGACCGTGGTTCAACCCACTGCGCCACCGCACCCCCTCTGTAGGTTAATAATGGCATGCAATACAATATTATCCAGAAATACCCAGAAAATGCCACCAATATGACGTCACCTTTTAAAGTTTAGGCAAATTTCTAAAGATCATTAAATTGTTCAACTTTGGAACCTTATCAAGTCATTAAATTTGTTGTGTAAACAAAGTTCTCAGTTGGCAGGATGAGCCTTCCTCAGTTGCTGGAGTAGCAGATATTGCATACCAGCCAGCGGCAGCAAGGGCACCTTGTCTTTGTGGAAGTAAAGGAAAACATGAGCAGCGCAGACATAAAGTACAAGTGGAGAGTTTGTTTATGCCGACAACTTTCATTTTATTAGCAACTGTAAAACCTGATATCCGCAGCAAATTCTGTGTATATCAATCATTATTAATATGAATACGTTGTAAGAGCAGCAATACATATGAATTTGTTGACAAAATGCCAATTTCCCATATAGGTATAGTTTTGAAAGGTTAGAGCTGAATGAGGAATGCTGAAATCGCCTCCCTTTTGTCCTTGACACATCCTTCTCTGTTGAGTTTTTGTGCTCAAGTTTGGCAATTTTACTGCTGTGTTAGTGCTTTGTATCATCTTCTAATATCATTTTTCACAGTAATGTGTAAACATAAAAAGCCAGATGGCAAAGTAAGTCTAATTTCTTGTTTGCAGCCTTTTTTTGAATCCCTAATTTACTTTAAGATGCCATATAAACACTAATAAAAGAGAAACATTTCACTTTAGGGGCCTTTTGTAAAAAGGACCAATACATCATTCATGAACACCTGTATATTGAAATAGGTCCGGTTTTAAAGGAATTATCTGTTTTTTTTTTTGACTTTGTCAAATCTGGAAGTCTCCAAATTTGCTGTTTTTTTTTTTTTTTTTTTAAAGATACAATCCCTTGCCAAGCTTCTGTGTCATGCCAACCCCTATCCCAGAGGTATTATATATAGACAATGTTCCATACATCATATAAGCCTAGTGGGGGAAATAGAGTGTCAGCACTTGCAGGATGGAAACAACTTAACAAGAGCTGCATGGAGAATTACCCAAGAGCTATGTCTCTGAGTCTGAAATGCCCATGAACTTGTCCCCGCCTCCCCCGACAACCATTGCTGAAATCACCTCCCCTCGTGCCCTCAGGTGCACACACAACACCTTCTGCATAATTAGAGTATCCGCCAGGGCCTCTGGTTCAGGGCAATTTATCTAGTGGTTCCCTCCAAAGATTAATCTGCCCCCTCCAATACACTGCAATGGATTGCTGCCACTTGCCGAGATCATTAGTGCACACCCATACACAGTTGCAGTAGCTCGACTAAGTGGAGAGGAAGATTTACAGCTTTGCATACAAAATATATAGTCCAGCCATGCCTAATTACGGGATTATTGAAGGAACTTGAGCCCAGTCCCAAGCATGGTGTAGCAGCATGAGCAGGAACAGTAGGATGTTCCTGTACTGAAGGTTCTTCCGAGGAGTGAGCGATGGCTAAGCCCTCCTAGCTCAGTGGAAAGATGAAGCACAGTTCAATAAGATCTTTAAAGATCTTTACTACTCACGAAATCAAGTGAAGTCCAAGTTACTCCGATAGCCTATAGTGAGCAGTTTCCATCATATTTCGTTTTAATTTTATCCCCGGCCCAGCTTTAGGGTGACTTATCCCGCTGGATATATATGCTAATATTTGTAATTTGTGAAAAATGAAAACAAAACTAAAAGAGAATGGAATCACAACCACAACAAATGTATGCACAACCCAAAAGGTGATATATTTTATTTTAAAGTTTCCCATCAGCAATATGTATTCATATCAAATGCTTAGGAAATTAAGGAATCAATTCATTTTCTTGTGCTTGAGTGGATTTTGACATACGCTTTACAAACTATTCATTCTCTGCTATCCAGTTTGGGCAATAAGAAGGCTAATTCCTCCGAAAATTCAGATGAAAGTCCATATTTTTCAAAAGGAGGTATGAAAAGGCAAACTGCCTAAGGGCACATGTGAGGTTGGACATGTTGAACATTGGAGGCGCCTTGGGAAGGTAGAGCAGCAGAGTGCGCACCAAATACGCCGTGAAGAGGAGAGATGCCCTCGGCTTAGCTCAGTTTGATGTGGAGATGAAAGTCCGCCCCCACCAGTCCAACTAAAAATACATATACTCTCTGTCTGCTGCTTTGACACGCACGCACAGATTAGCCCATACCTAAAACCAACATCTCACATAACTGTGTTAAAAGAAAAAAATTGTTAACTGCAACACTTGGTTATTTTTACCCTAAGGTACGTTATTTTTTCATGAACTCTCTACTCTACTTCACATCAAAAACTTTTCATTGTGTGCGTTTGAAATGGTTCGACTTTGTCTAAAACATTTCTAGCCGGTTTCATTATTTATTTTTATAGGTTTCGTTAAATAATTTCAATATGTACTAATAATTACGTTTCCAAATTGGAAAAATAAATCGAAATAAATTTGAAAAAACTGTTCTTTCGTGGAGGGTTTGTGTTTAATAGTCAATAAGCTTCTTAAAACATCTGTATGGAACAGAGTGCTATTTGACCATGTTTTGTATGGTACCAGATAGTTACTTTCATACCTAAAACCTTGTTCTTTCTCAGAATGTTTCAAGTTAGGAGCCTTTGAAATTCAGAGATTTTATGAAAGTACATTAATATCTGCTGTCACAGCATGGCTTCCAGCTGTCTGACTTTGATGCTTCTTGAACTTTGTCCATAAATCAAAAATAGTTTATCTCTTGCGGACGCCCTCCAGTATCCCTTAAGGTGAGGATGTCTAAGGTCGGTGCTTATCTGTTGCTTCTCTGTGGTTTGGAGACGGAAGCTGTCGGCACAGTTACAGATGTGTCAGGTGATCTATCTCTTTTCTCTTTGTACTTTTGAAGAATCATCTCCTCGTACTCCTTATAATAGATGAATATACCGATAAATGGGCAGACAAGCACTCTAGATGAGTATTATTTCGGAAGCTTGCAATGAAGAAGAGTTGAGCAGATAAAGGAAAATTAGGAGTGACATAGAATAACTCACCATTTATTATCCCTCCCCCAAAAGTTTAACCATACTGAATTTTAGGTGTATTTATTGTGTTTGCCATTTGGATGGAACAATTAACTAGACACAACCAACCAACCAACGTCAACAGCTGCTGGTCCCGATGACCTGCAGCCTATCTCAGAAACACAGGGCATAACGCTGAAGGGGGAGGGGAAGCACCCTGGATGGGGCGCCAGTACATCGCAAGGCACGCCAAGCAGGGCTTGAACCCTGGACCCACCACACAGCGGGCACCAGCCAAACCTGCTAAACCACCCCCCCACCACCCTTAATTAGACACAGCAAACCATCCATTGTCCTGCATGGCACCCTAAGCAGGGCTCAACCCCCAGACGCTCCATGCAGCGGGTACTAACTGAACCCGCCCACCACTACGCCCTCCACCAAGATACAGCCATAGTTTTTCTTTTTTTTTTTTTAAATTTTTAAAAATGTGTGTGCTTATCTCTTTGTTTGTTGGTATTTTACCCCTTATGTCTCAGTTTAGCTATAGCCAGTTACCAAATGTGTTGGTAATGACTGTTTCACCCTTGAAGCATATCAATCACGCGGCCTTCTGAGGACTCTACAAGGGCACGAGGTGTGTACAAAGTGCGCTATACAGGCACCATCAATAAACACTGCAAGACAGAGAAATATAATTTCTCTAACAGATCACGGTATCTGGGTTGATGCTGACATGGAGTGCTTTGTGTTTCAGGATTCAGTGATACCCACCATCTGTAATGGTGCAAGCTGATTAGGTGCAAGAGTTTATGTTCTTCAAATCTAGAAACTCTGTTAACAAGTTTGCGTGAGAGAACTGAGGGAGATTTTTGCAGTTCTTGTAAGCCTTGAAGCTCATCCCGCTGCAGCCAAGTCAGTGATGAATCGAGCTGAGTCCTGGCAAATTTTTCATGGAGGGAAGAAGAGACCAAAAGGTGAGACCTTGTCTAGAGTAGGCTTTCTCCAGTGTTTTAAATTCCATTTTAGCTACAACAGGAAGTCAAAAAATGGAGGAACACAAAGATTGGTGTGACATATAAATACAGCTCAGAACTGAAAGCTATTAACATCGCCTGATAAAAAAACAGATGGGGGCAAAAAAAAAAGAGAGAGAGATTTTGTTGTTCCAACAGCCAAAAAAGTGGTATGCAGCATTATCAGTATGGGTCACCTAAAGGCATTAGGCATTAGGAATACATATTAGACATTGGCACCAAAACAAACCATTATATTTCTTGAAATGTTCATTGAAACTGTTTAATAATTACAAAAATTATAATATAATTAAAAAGTTATCAGTTGTATGATAAAATATACTTTAAATATGTATATATATCATTACATTATATCAATTCTAATAATGTACAATAGTAAATATAAATTATAATATTCTTAGGAAATAAGAAAATAAATCATGGCTTCCTTTAAGGGGGGCATGACAGTGAAGAACGTTTGCCTGGGTCTTGCTGTCCGGTGGGTCTGGGGTTCGAGTCCTGCTTGGGGTGCCTTGCGATGGACTGGCGTCCCGTCCTAGGTGTGTCCCCTCCCCCTCCAGCTTTGCGCCCTGTGTTGCTGAGTTAGGCTCTGGTTTGCCCTGACCCTGCTTAGGACAAGTGGTTTTGGATGGTGTGCGCATGCTTTCCTTTAGCCTCAGGTGAATGTCCGCACTACTTGGATATGCATTCTGGACTTTCTAAAAGCCATGTTCCGTTCCATCAAATTACAGATGAGCAAAAGACACTTCTCTTCTTAATGATGAACGTGTTGTGAGAAATCAGAACTGCCTTTTCTTCCTGTCAGAACTTGTGTGGTTCTGGTGTTTTTCAAATAGTAATTTGGCTGGAGAAGACAGTAATTCCATCAAGAGTCTCTAGCGGCCACTCTTGCAGCTTGCGGCAGGAAATGATGTAAGAGGGGAACACCACAAAGCGATTTTCTCCCCATTCTTTGTTATATTAGAAATATCAGGTTTAAAAAAAAAAAAGCCTTCTCCTGCAGGGCAAGATTTATAATCTTGCAACACCCAGAGCATTGGCTGCAAAGATTATCGACTTCATCATTGTCAAGGAGTGATCATTTGGTGCTTCTGACTTAAGCCATTTTTTAAGGGTATGTTCTTCATTTGCTGTAAGGGCTCAGAAATGGATTGTCCACTGCAGCATAGAAAACATTATTTCTTGCGCTTTAATGTTGCCTTTTCCCCCTTCTTTTTCACAATAAGGGTTTTGCTGGTAAATATCTGTAACTGTGGGTGGTTTTCATGCATAACTTATTAAATATCTAATATTCTGATTAAAAGTATTTCTTTTATTAGTGTCTCCAAACTGAAATGGTTTTTGGCATAAATGGAAAATGGAGAGCGTCTAGTGCAGACCTGACTAGAAAGGCTGAAATAGCAGCATGTAAAGTACCTTATGATAGACTACTTAATATTTAACTGAAGTTTTAACGCCAATATCAAAATTTTGCCTACATTCAACAGAAAGGAAGAAGTCATTTATTAATTTTATCTACTTGTAACTTTATACTTAACCACAGTAAGTTGTGATCAGACATTATACAGTACAACACAGAAACTTTGCAATACACTTAAAAGGTCCTACGGTGTTACTAATACACCCTTACAGCCTTTGAAATAGTAATCAATTTCCAAAGCTGTAGTCATCAGAAATGTGAATTTTCCATAAAGCTGAATTTAAGGACCTCGAATCTGAACATTTCCTTTACTTCTGGTTGTCCATTTACAAAGAGTTCATTTCAGACCTTCATTTCCTTTGCAAGGATATTGGCTTAATGGAAATATGTAGGCCAAGAACAGTCATTAGATTTTTTTTTTCAAATGTCAAGAAACAGGAAAATGTGAAATTCCTGAAAATTTTGCAATATTGTCAACAATTTGACCTGCCTCAAAAATTCTTTTTTTTTTTTTTTTTGGGCTGGGGGGGAATCTCATATAAATGAAAATGATATAATTTAAAAGTAATCTCTAAGATACTTTGAAGAAATACCTCAAAAATAATTCTCTTCTACTCATTCAATAATTCGCTACAAATGATATGTAATAAAACGTCTGCTGTTCTTTGCTTGCTGCACTTTATTTGCTCTGAGCTGTACTTCACTTTGGAGGAAAGTGTCTGCTAAATGAATAAATGTAATGTAAATGCCTATAATAAGAAATCACTAGGTACTGATATAATACAGTGTTGCGTTGCATGCCAAAAAAACCGCACTTGTACAGCTGGCTGAGATACAAAATGTATCAACTTGTCAGGAAAGAAAACTGTGTAGACAAAAGATTTCAGAATCGTCCATTTTACCACTCAAGTTATTGAGGTGCTAGTTATAGCTTTCTACATATCAATCTACAATTCATAAAATCAAGGCCATATACGAAAAAATCTGGCTCACCATGTGACAAGGTAAGCACATTCCTTTCAGCAAACTGTGAACTTCGAGAGAAACGGATAAATCAAAGGCTGGTAATGCTGTCAGCGATGATGACACTGTCTATAAACATGGCTGATTGGTGGCCTTTGCTCTGAGCTGCTTTATCAGCATCTTGGGCTCAGGGTAATGAAGCATAAAGATGCGGCATTGTGGGGCCCAGGACACAGCAGTGATGCTAATGACCCACTTTGCTTAAAGGGCAAATATGAAAGGTCAGGACCTCTACTTGCATTACAAAAGGCCTAGTGGAATGAACAAACCACTCACACAGCACATAGGAATTACCCTCTTACTTCACTATAATTCAATGTGATTTAGCGCAAGCTGTTTCTCCTCTTTAGAACAGTCTGCATGCTGAAATGAGTAAAGCGCAATAAATCATCGAATTTAAAAACTGTATTTTTGCACAAATTGTGTTTTCTATGAGATGTTTGTCACTTTAGAGAAAAGCGTCTGCTAAATGAACGAATGTAAAAATAAAAATACGAAACGCCCTTCTCCATTACAGGTGCTGACGTTCTTCTATTCTTATTTTGCAGTTCCGTTTAAATCGGAAGCACGATTTATTGAGGAATCGGTTGCGGACGAGTGAAATATAAATTAGACAAATTATTGTTGAGTATTTTTATTTGCGTTCAACTCAAGCGATGTCCAAGTTGTCTTCTTTGAAGGAAAAAAACAGAGAACTTTTGATAATGAAAATTTTGCCTGCGAATAATTCAGCGCAATGTTTCAGGCAGGCTGAGACAGCTTGTTAAAACGTACACATGTTCTGGCTTTAACCAAGACATTCGTTATTTTTGTGTTTCTTTCCTGTTAACTAAGTGAACTCAAGCATACACTTTAATACCTGTTCCATAAAATAAATGAGTTGGGCACTGTGTATGTGGTGGTATCTTTTTCCCTGAGGAAACTTGACCAGAATGCTCACAACGAATAATTTCTGTTTCTTTTTCATATCGTTCACATATTTCCTCGCTTCCCTTCCCCTTAGGTCCCAAAATTGTTATCACCTTTTTGATGGCCGTGGACATTTCCCATCTTGCAAATTAACACATTAATTAAATAGTTCCCTGTCTCACCACACCACTGTGTATTTGGAATGATGTGCTGGTGAAAAACACAATAATAAGTGGAGGCCTCAAGGGTCTGAAGTAGCTATCGGTGCTGAATTTGCCACTGAAACCTTATTACCAAGGAATATACTCCTGGCCTTAGAAGTTATATGAGGGAACTGCCTTTGCATAATGACAGCAAAGCCTTGAAGGTTTCTCCACTTACTCTCTGCACTCTGGGGGGAAAATGCTCCTTCACTCAACTCAAGTATCCCCAATTCAAGGCCAGAGATATGAGGTTTCAGGGAATTTACATTGAAAAACACTGTTATCAGACAAACGCAATCAAGAATAGACACATTTTTTTGTCTCTGCCCATTTTATTCAAGTGGGAAAGCCAATAACATGTGTTTCTTTTCTCTGCAATGAATCAGTTTTCTTTCAATGCTGCACTTTTGGCTCTTATGCTTCTGAAAAAACATGACATTTTTTTCCTTTATATAAACCATAACAGGAATTATAGTAGATGGAACCCAAACAACCACATTTCTTGAATCATGTGGAATAAAGGTTAAAACTGTTTTTACAAAACTTTATACTAAAACGAATTTGGTTTCTAGAAAACCATTATAACAGAAAACTGTGTGCAGTGCTGCCTTTCCCTGAGGAAATTTGACCATATGCATAGAGAAAGAAATCAGTGTTTATTCCCAGTACCGCTGAAAGGAAATTTTCTGTCTTTTTCTTCCGCAGTTAAAATGGCATGGAACAAAGATGGAAATATACTTACTGTTCAGCCATAATAACACTGCATATTTTAATGATGAAAACCTTTTTTTTATGTCCAACGTGCTTCTGAGGGTAATTATTTTGAGCAGGCTGGGCCATGGGTAGCCGTGTTATACCCATCGCTGCTGGATAAACATTTGTTCCTAATGTACTGTGGCATCTTGGAAAAACAATACAAATGGCCATCGTGCTTAACACTGGAATGAGACGAGCTGACCTCTGTTTAATTAGACCAAACTGCGTTTTCCTCTGCAACTCACCTAATGATCCGTCTTCCATTGAGGCAAGATGGGAAAGTAGCTACACCCTTGTTTCACTACAATGATCACCCTGTCAATGACATTTTCTCAGCCAGGATATGTGGAAGACAAAGGTTATAGAGAATACATTTTGAATGCCTTATTACACAGCTAATTAGAGCAGTAATATTATTTACCTTGCCTCTGGCTTGCAGTCTGTTCTATGGCATATTTGTCCGGATCCTGTTAAATATGTAAATACGCATTGCTGTTTTATAGTCTTTGTGCACTTTACTGTGAATTGGAATTTATGTACGATACACAGACAGGTCAGTCGTTAAGCTAATCAAATTCGATGTCATGATGGATTTGATAGTATTGTACTATTTTTTAAGTATATTTTTCTAATATTGTAGTTCTTTTATACTAGTTTCTAGGATTTTTTTAGATGTGGAAAAGAAGATGGAAGAACACTAATTTCCAAAATGGGGAAATTATTCTCTGAGCTCTATAAGAAGGTGATCAATAAGTATTATTAGAAAATAATATGTGATCACTGGTTTATTTGAAGAGTACCAGATAATCGTGATTGGTTTTGCAGTTTGTGATTCAGCTGCTGGATGTTTTAAACTACTTGAGAGTCTGCTGGGAGGGCTAGAGGCTTGTAGTTCACTGGGTCACGCACTTGACTTGGTTCTTTATTCTGAATAGTACCCCAGGCCTGCTGGGATCCAGAGGTTATCTGTGAGCTTGCTATCAGATTGCTCCAAACAAGAAGAAGCAGAGATCAGTAACAACAGCTTCGTGTTCTTGCTTTTGAGAATGTAAAAGAACCACAGCGATAGCCAAGTGTCAAACACACAACTCTCAAAAGAGCTATGTGTGACAGGGTACATACACAACGATGTAGGAGAGTACTGACGGTCAGCACCGAATCTTAAATCATGTGCTATTGTGGCTAATATGGATAGACAACAGTATTATTGAGCAACATCTTAGAATCTTTACAGATTCATTCTCACCACTTGCAAAAATGAAATCTGGGAAACGTTTGAACAGTCAGATAAGAGAAATTACTTTAGTCTTCTACCAGTGAATCTCCTACAAGTTTTTCCAAATCATACAAACCCATCATCTGTTTTTAGTCTGCAAGTGACATGAAGGCACAGTAGATAAGTGCTTTATTTGAGTATATAATGCTATTTTCAGACTGACTTCTTTATTGCAGCATCAACAGCAACACAGTAGGTATTCAGCTTGAAGAGTCCATGTCTAAGTGGCCTGGGAATTACTAACAACATTTCTGTCTTATACATGCTCTTAGTAGGAACATATCTGCTATGATCCAGCAGTGAAAAATTCTGTTTCATCCAAACTGTAACGTCTTTGACGTATTTCAGTAGGCCTGAGAGATAAACAGTTGCATGTCACCCTCATACTGTCTGAGAAGACATTCAAAAACCTTCACGTTTGAAGTAAGGCATACAAGAAAACAAAAAATTAATTTATTACTGAAATAATATTATTATTAATTCTACTTCAATTTTATATTCCCCAGTGGGTCAAAAAGAGTCCCCTGTACACACAAATATTTAAAGAAACTTCTAAATGATGAATCAAGTCAAGATTTGTTTTCAAAAATCATATTTGAACATAGCAATACAGACACAATGTTTTTTTTAGTGTTTTATGATCTGCTTTTCAGTTTATACATTAAACATCCAGAAAATAAAAAAAACATTAAATTTTTGTAACTTTGAAAAAAGCTTAAGAAAAGGTCAACATTTACTCCTCTAGAAGTTTAGAGTCTTCTACATACTTGTACACAATGTTCTTCAAATGTTTGTGCAGCTTTAAACTAATTTTTTCTACGCACTTCCTACTCTGACAAGCATTGCCGTGTGTGTGTGTGTGTGTATAGTATATATTCATGCAAACACACACATTATACATTATACCAATGCAAGTGCTTGATGGATGGATGGATGGATGAATGGATACATCCAGAACATACATATAATTACTACTATGTTTATGTAATAACAGGAAGGACCTACTTGAGTCCTCCCAGCATCCAGTTATATGTGTAATACTTTGGTTAACAAAGCTCATACTGTCTTCTTAAGCTATCGCTTTTGCCTGTAGTATTCAGCTTTTTTCAGCTTTCAGTCAGACTAGGGAAAACAGGAGGGCATTTTAATTTTAAAGTGCTGCCTCATGGAGTTTAACACCTGAATGTTAATATTATCCTTGATGCAATGCATATATAATGAGATGAGCAATGGCCCCAGCACAGAGCCCTGTGGCACTCCTTACCTTTCTGCTGAATAAATGGAAGACATATGATTCACTGATATCATTGCAACTGGTGTAAAGTGCACCAGTCTACTGACACGGGGCAGATTTCTAGTCTGTACAACAGAATATGGTGATCCTTATTATAAAATACAGCATTTAAATCCAACAGGTGAATAATAGAAGAACTATTAGCAGCAGAAGAAGTTTGGAGCTTTTATTATTCCTATTCAATTAAATTTGAAAACTGTGTCCAAAATGAGGACAAACAGTTATTGAAATTGGATGGATGGATGGATGGATGGATGGATGGATGGATGGATGGAGTTTTTGGCTAAAACTGTATCTGAATGATGACTCACAGCAGAGCCCTCTCTTGTTCAAAGCCAGGTTTCAGTAATGGCAGTATATTAACCATTATTAAATGATTCACAAGCGGAACTTAGTGGCAAGTGATTCAGTTCCAGTTTCAGTTAGATTTTCCTAGATACAATATTGTTACAAGGGTAATATTGAATAATTTATTAGTAATTTATCATTATTGCAGCAGATGCAATGATGGCTTAAAGGAACTGCTTCTAAATGCTTTAGGTACTAAAACAAAGTTGAATTGTAGTCACAGATTCAATGAGGCTGGAAGACGTCTTTGAAAAACAGCAAGTCTGCTGTCTGCTCTTAGCTCTGAGTCATGGGTCTTTATTTTTATGGCTATAGAGGCTATGAGCCAAGTTCCTAAATGAGAGCGGCATTATACTAAGAAGGGTGTGTATTGTAGTTACCTGAAAGACCTCTGAAAACTTTACGAGCTGAACTTGTGACGTACCCGTCACAGGTCATCAGCTGCTGCCAAGTGACTTTAGTTAACGTCCACTTCATGCAAGTCAACAGTTTTTCACTTTAATGAGAAGCATTGCTAATGGTGCAGTTAACTTTAGCAAATTATGAGAATACATGTAGAATATGACATTTTTTTTTACCTATTCCCTAAATTAAAGAAGTTTTAAAAATGTTCTAATTTTTTTGCAACCTTGTGCTATTCATAAAACTAACAAAAAAAATTATATTTCAATTAATCTGACAGCCTACAATGCTGCAGAATCAAAAACATAGATAGGAACATCTATCCTAAAACTGTGAAAAGTTAATTAACTGATAAGCTAATTTATAAAATCAACCTATTAACACACACACACACACACACACACACACACACACACACACACACACACACACACACACACACATTTTCAGAACCGCTTGTCCCAGACAGGGTCACAGGGAACCGGAGCCTACCCGGCAACACGGGGCGTAAGGCCGGAGGGGGGAGGGGACACATCCAGGACAGGACGCCAGTCCGTTGCAAGGCATCCCAAGCGGGACTCGAACCCCAGACCTACTGGAGAGCAGGACCCGGTCCAACCCACTGCGCCACCACTCCCCCCTCAACCTAGTAATAGATGGGGATAAAATAATATTCTTCCACATTTATCTATATCCACATTTAGCCACGTGCACACTGGTGCTATGTGATTAGATATAGGTTTGATACTCACACAATTTCAAGTTTGCAAATCCCCCCCCCCCGTTTGGTGGGGTTTCCTCTGGGTGCTCTTGTTTCCCCTCACAGTGCAGTGATATGTATGTGAATTGATTTGGTGACTCTAAATTATCCAAAGTGTATGAATGACTATATGATGGATATTGAGATAAGCTCCAAACCTACAGAACCCTGACTTTGGATAAAAAGTTAGTGATAGTGAGTGGTAGTGGCTTTAATACTTTGATTTATTAACTCTTTCTGACCCACTGATACACATCCTCCTAGAAAAGCAATGAAGGCCATCTTCAAATCTTACTTTTCTCAGTGCCTTTATAGACAAAGATGCCATGAGACAGGGTCCACAGATTAAAAGACTGATATCATTATTTATTGAGGGGTTGTCTGAACAATCTGTGCAAAGACTTACATGGCTCTGGACAGCTTTGTTAACTATGGACATGTGTAAGTGCTGAAAGAAATTGTAAGTGATGTCTAAAGGCATTAAGGGAGGCAGGTCACTGGTGTTACCGTCCATGATAAACGTGTGTTTTCCACCTATCATTTGGGTTAAGATTTAGCATTGTTCTATCCATATTTCCTATTAAACAGGAGAATGGCTCAGTCCGATCTCTGTGTAGCACCCATTTCATGACTTAAGTCTAAAGGATGCTTCTGGATATGAAAATATTGAAGGTGAGTCTCTGAGATGTGCAGAGTTCATTATCCCCCCCCCCATATATATTTTGTTTCTTCTTTCAAAACTAAGTCGCTTTTTATTATACATTTCTTCTTTTAAATAAAAGCCAACCGTTGTCTCCCTAATATAATACACATCTGGCAAAGGGATTGATCTTTTTAATTTTTGCACAAGTATCTCTTATTTGTTAATGGTGATCTTGGTAAGGAGGAAATTGACTGTCAGCTGCTGCTACTTATATCTGGGGAAGCTGTTTTAACATCACTAACCAAGACTGTAGCTGATCCTCTGTGCTAAGGTTGCTATTATTATACATACTCCTCCTATGTACTGACACCTAAAGTACATTTATATTTATTCATTTAGCTAATGCTTTTTCCAAAGCAACTTATACAGGTGGATAATTTTACTGGCACAATTTAGGGTAAATACCTTGCACCTTGCTTACGAGTACTACAGCCAGAGGTGGGGATCAAACCTGTAATCTTGAGAGCCAAAGGTAGTAGCTCTAACCACTACACTACCAGCTGTACTGTAATAGACTATAATACAGCATAATGTAGCCTTTGTAGTGCTCATGCTTTGCTTATAAGGTGTAGTAATTTTACTTCATTCTCCTCCTAGCTGGAATAACAGAGACCAATTGCAACTCCTTAAGCCTCACTTGTCCAAAGCGGAGATTTTCTAATGCTATATCTATAATATCTATCTCCGCACGGAGGAACCAGCAGTGGAGTTGCACATGATATATTAAATTGTCTTTCTTCAGAGAAATACACAGCTCTAAATCATATACTGTTTATCTCAGCACAGTGCTTGGAGGAACCACATTGTTATACAGAAGAAAATTACCATCCTCACCTTGTTTGACACAGAACACTCAGATATGGAATTTTTTCTGCACTTTTTGTATGTTCCTATTCGAAATGAATAATAACCATATTGTTTGCTGCAGTTGACATATTGCTAATTATACAATGTCACATACAGCTGAAATATAATGACTAAAATTTGGAAAGAGAGAAATTTACATTAATCAAAAACGCTCTTGAATATGAAATCATTGTATTCCGTTCCATGTCATTCACTTTTACTGCTGATGACAGCTGACAGACAAACCCATTCTGGGCTCAGTAATGAAACTGCCATTATTCTGGGGGCAGGTGAATAAAAATATGTATTATGACAAAATGTGGGAAAAAACCAAACACTAGACGTACTTCCATAATACAGTAAATATATACCAGGAAGACCTGTCTGTCATCACATAATGGGTGTTCATGCAATCACAGAAAAATACAACATAGTTCTAAATTGAACACAAATAATAGAATATTCATGATTCCACAGATATCAGCCATAAATTCGATACATCAAGAAAGATGTGAATTGTGCAGTGGTTAGAAGCGCTGCCTTTTGATGCAAAGGTCATGGGTTTGAGCCCAACCTCCAGCTATAGTACCCTTTAGCAAGGTACTTACTCTAAAACTGCCCCAGTGAATGATGCTCAGCTGTATAAAGGGGTAGATAACTCTAGGTACATTAACCTTGTAAGTTACTCTGGAGGAAAGTGTCGGCTAAATGAATAAAAAACAAATAAATCATATTTGCACTAATTTACATGTTTTCATTAATGGGTTAAGAAAATGAATATAGAGGGAATGTAACAAAAGAAACAGCACAGTCTGCGAAACTATTTTACGGTGTTTGAAGAAAGCTGATGATATTTTATACGTATGTAGCGCATTTACAGCATATTATCATTTCATCCACTGAACAATGTCTCCCTCCGTGTGTAATACTCCCAAGGTAAATTTGAATTTAGGATATAGCTCGTTTGTGAGCTACAGCTATGAATACACATTTACACCATGGGTCATATAATTTACTTAGTGGCTCTAGGGCACAGGAGCAGCAAGTAATAAAGGCCCATTAACCTGCACCTTTTGCAGAATTTAAAAAGATGGATATCATAAAAACAGTGAATTCACCCTAGCTGTTTAAAGGCCCTCCTTGCAAATTTAAGTTCATCCAAACAATGCAGCGAGTTTTCCGAACATTCGGCTGCTTAATCATTTATTAATGGATCCATTTGAAAATGCTGTGCAAATAAAGCTTATGTATACAGAGGCCAGCATCTGCATTCCTAAGGCAGTGGTGCAGTAGAGTCATCCAAAAATGATGTAACCATTAATTAAAAGTAAACAGGAGGTTCTGTGCCTTGAATTGCGCGTGAACATGGCCCGATTGTTTCTTTCTTTAACAAGATTATATTTGGATTCCTCTGGACACTGAAGACACATCTAGGGATTATTCTCTCCTCGCGAAGCTTGGCAGTGTTTAATCTCCAACTTTTATAATTGTCTTCTGCAATATATAGAGAACTGAGAGAATATCTGCTGAAATTGCAGAAGGATTTGTCAAGCAGAGACCATGGCAAAGCGCTGTTGATCTATGCCCTAGTCAAAGCTCCGGTATGGATTCAGAGGGGATTGAGAGCTGGTGAAAGGTCTGCGGTTAAGGAGGCCTCAGCTGCAGTGGACAGGAGCTGACGCGCACCTTTATAACACAGCGGAG
This sequence comes from Scleropages formosus, assembly GCF_900964775.1. NCBI lineage: Eukaryota > Metazoa > Chordata > Actinopteri > Osteoglossiformes > Osteoglossidae > Scleropages > Scleropages formosus. The sequence continues at coordinate 6,538,592 of NC_041825.1, read as the reverse complement.
GCAAGGCAAAGCCTCCGTCGAGACAGATGCCAAGAGGAATGGGCTGCAGCGAGATCCTTCGTCTCGTTCCGAAAGGGAGTGGCTGTAATCTGTTACAGGAGAGCCGCGGCGCCCTCCATTAATTCCTGAAACCAGCCCGGCTCTTCTGCTGTCAGCGGCCCCATGCTGCCTCTCCGCTTTTATCCCATTAAATCTTGAAAGGGAGGAGACTGCTCAAGCTAAATGTCAACACTCTGGCCTACATTTTAATTGTTCCTCTGTGACAAGACAAGTAAACCCAAGCTGAACGTTACGCCCTGCACAACCAAAAAATGCTGAGGGCTTAAGACTAAGACTTAACAGTAGGGGCTCTACAACAGAGGTGTTGAACTTTTTCGGTCAATGGTCACAATCATGATTCTGGAGCGATGACGTGACCGCATGTTTAAAAATAATAGTCATACGTTTTAAATGTCTAAATCAAAAAATTATTTGATTCATTGTGTTTTATTTGGGTTCAGTGTATGTTCAACGGGGGGCGGGGTGGGTTGGACCGGGTCTTGCCCTCCAGTGGGTCTGGGGTTCGAGTCCCGCTTGGGGTGCCTTGCAACAGACTGGCGTCCTGTCCTGGGTGTGGCCCCTCCCCCTCCAGCCCTACACCCTACTACCCCAAATGGGAGAAACGGTTCAGACAATGTGTGTGTTTGTGTGTATGTTCAACAGTGGGTCTATAGCTGTATTGTCAAGTGATTCCATAGAGTTTATAGTATTTATGGAAGATATAGTATATGAAGTAAAACGAGAAAAGACTTGAAGCAACGCTGATGAAGACATCTTGCCGAAACGCATCCGTCTCAAAAAATATTTCAAAAATATTTCATGTGCTCTCTTTGTTGTGGTTTACAGATGCTCCTCGACTTTTTGAGTTTACGATGGTGACTTGGCGATAGACATTCAGTAGAAACCGTACTTGGAATTTTAAAGAAAATTTTTTTCCTGTGCAAGCAATATGCGGTGCGATACTCTTTCACGATGCTGGGCAGCGAGAATGATCCACATCTCTCACTTTGGCATGAGGTCGTGTTTTGTGCATCCAGAATGTCACAGAAATGCCCCTCTGTGTCTACTGCTACCGGTGGGAGAAGGGCAATTACTGTTGAGGAGAAAGTCAAGATAATTTCCCAGCTTGAAGGCGGCAAGCCCATAATGGCCAATACACATATGCTAGGCTATGATGTTTGGTAGGTTAGATGTATTAAATGCATTTTTTTACTTACGATATTTTCGACTTATGATGGGTTTCACGGAACGTAACCCCATCTTAAATCGGGGACCACCTGTATATAAATCTTGGGTGTGCCGAGGACCCAAGCTATCTTCTTAACTATGCTAAGTTGAGCATGTCTTCTGCTTTCTCAGGTATAGTATATACTAATAATTCACAAAATGTTAGCGAGGGCTACACTACGTGAAGCAATAGGCTGAGAGTTTTCAGTTCAAAGTTCTGCTGTGTAAAACAAGCATTACCACAGGAGCAGACCAGTTGAAAAAAAAAAGTTTTTTGTTTCTTTCTCCAGTATTATATCAGTTATTTTAGCTTAATACTTAGAAAATACAAAATTATAATACATACAAAATGGAGCCATGTGAGAGTGAAAGAAAAATACACACAGAAGAATGAAGCACACATTCTCCAGCTTGGTTACTGCAGCAAACGCAGACACGCACTCAGACACGATCATGGTTATTGTCGTGAAGATTCCTATTTGCCTAATGTGTTTTGTGAAATGCTGTGCAGAGCATTGAGTTTCACACTGACAACACAGAACAATTTTTTTTTAAAAAATCTTCCATATCTGAAATGCCTTCTTTATTACCTCTGCTGTGTCAGTTACAAAAGCTGTACATGTGCATGTGCTTGTGTATGTAGGTATTTGTAGAGCGGGTCATATTGTGTTTGGTTATATAAGGGCTTCCTTTCTGTGGAAATGCTTTGGAAAATGACGAATGTTATGAAAAATAGGTTGGGTAACCAGTAATAATGAAAGAAATCATTTTACTCAATATGAACTGTCATTTTATATTAATGTGATGCTTCCCCCTGAATAGTTGTAAGAGCCTGCTGCACTTTTACACTGCCAGTGTCATGTAATACATTGTCTATCTTCAACACATCTTTAAAAATGCAATAACATAGATACTGAATACACGGTAGATTTTAAAGTCACATGGTAAAATTTTTATATTCTCCATTCTTTAGTACCAAGTGGTCCAGATGTATGTCATTTTGTATAACACAAGTGATACACTTCATTATTCAGTGAGCTTACAGGTGAAAGTTAGGTCATGATTGTTGTCAGTGTTATTATTTTTATCGATACATAACAAGGTGGGTGGCAAAGAAAATGAAGGAAACCTGATGATGTTCCATTGAAACTCAGATTTCAATGTAATTAAATAGATTAGGTCAGCATGATCCCAAAAGCCCTTATTTGAAGTCCAGCCATTGCCTGTGGTGGCAATGAGATTGGGCTGTGAAGGTCATTACCTGCATTTTTCCAAAGACTCAAACTCAATTAGCTTAGAGATTAGCCCAAGTTCTCAAAGAATTACATTTTGTGACATGCATGGATGCTCTACAAATTCAATCAAAACCTGAATATGATTCCCGTAGACTGATTAATGCCTTTTGCTGCATAGCGGGGTCAAAGACTTCAAATGAAAAATCATTCAGTATAACTGAATAACTTGTGCTTTACTTTAAAGTGTGCTTGTTGTATGTTATCCAAAACAATAAATGTCACAATTAAGGTAAGAATGATTATACGTATACTGTATTTTTTTAATTAATGTTAAAATTTATTATTATTATTATTATTATTATTATTGATGTTTTCAATATTACAGGCATTTCTGAAATAATACAAGTTTCATTTAACAAACATTAAACCTGAAACTAGGCCTGCTCAGTACACCTTACTGCTTTTATTGTATATGAACATTTCAGCTTGGTGTTACTACATATACTACACATTTAAATTGTATGTGTGTGTGTGTGTGTGTGTGTGTGTGTGTGTGTGTGTGTGTGTGTGTGTAACCTGAAATAAACATAATAAAAAATAAATGTGCAGCAGGAAAAATATTTCTATGTGTGGTGATAGTGTCTGTGAAAGTGCAAGGAAGGAAAATAAAGCATGAAACAACATTCAATACAAACACTAAGATCAATTTTTTTTTTTCTTTTTTTTTTGCATTTTTTGAAAAATTATTAGCAGTGCCTCAAAATCCCTGTCATGATCGGAGAGGAAGGAGTAAGTGTGAAGAACTTCCATTTTTCCTCATACAAATAATTTTTTTCTTTTTTTTTTTTTTTTTTTTTACTTTTTAAAAATTTACGGATTCTGCTGCCTGAATTTATTTGGCAAAGGTAAAATTGGAGCTTCTTAAAATTAAACTTTGGGACACCAAACCGCTGACCACACCCACCTCTAAATCATGCACAACATGTATAAATATTAACTAATGCTTGTTTTCTACAAATTGCCACTTCCTATATGCGCTGATACTTTCAGTTCCTTCCTAGTAGGACTAGTGCGTTTTTATGTGTTACTAGTTATCTGCAATGTGTTTTCCTCAGTTACTGAACGGCGTGAATATCTCTAGTTGATGCCTCTCGGTGCTGGATGTGCCCCTATCTTGTTTCTTGCCTCATGCAGGTTCCTTCCCCTCGGGATCGCTCCGCTCACTCATGGCCGTACATCCAATGATCAAGCCTGCCCTCTTGCCAGCTACTGTGCTGTGTTTTATACTTACATCAAGAGTAAAAATATACTGTGCAGAAGAACAGACCCTTTTCAGTTTCAGCAGATTCCTTGTTTACTATCTTCCAACAGTATGGTGGCACAGAGAGTAGCACTGCTGTCTCACGGCACCTGGGTGATGCAAGAGGACATGGGTTTGATCCCCACTCAGTCTGTGTGGCGTTCGCATGTTCTCCTCGTGTCTGCATGGGTTTCCTCCGGGTGCTCTGGTTTCCTCCCACACTCCGAAGACATGCTGCTCAGGCGTAGTGTGAGTAACGGAGAGTGTGTGTGTTCCACTGATGTATGGATGAGTGACCCAGTGTAAGCAGTGTATCTAGCAGTGTAAGTCACCTTGGTGAATAAGGTGTGTGGGCTGATAACACTACGTAGAGTTCATTGGAAGTCACTTTGGAGAAAAGCATCTGCTAAATAAATAAATAGTACACTTGCACATTTGCTTGCCAGCAGGCTTAAGCCCTCCAGTGAACTTTAATTCCATTTGAGAAGTACTCCAAGCATCCGCTGGAACACATAACCAGTCTAAAAATTTTTACTCCTGAATTTTTATAGTACACTTATCCCCCATAAACAAGACCTAACTGGTTTCTGAAAACAGACCAAATATTGAAAAAAAAAAAAGGATAATGAAATAACATATTTCATAATTTCTCATTGTGAAAAATTCTAGTTCTTCCCAAACACATCTGAAGTACATCTCAAAATCACTCTAAATGATGTCTAATGTTCTAAGTGAAAAGTTATGATACGCAATAAAATAGTGAATAACAGTTAATAACATTATTTTTTTTTTTTAATTCAATCACATCCAACAGCTTGTTTTAAAGCTTTCGTGAGTCTATGGGGTGAACAGTTTATGATACGTCATGTATAGAAAATAAAGTTTAATAATATTTCATTATATCAACTTGTCATGAGATTGCACATGGACAGGACTGAGGAAGATGAAAGCTGTATGTTACATTTAAGTAAATGAATAATTAAGAAATTAAAGCACAATATGTCTCACAGCCAGTCTGACACAACTTCTTGGTGCACTTCTCAAATGCGGTATTAGTTTGTTATGCTGGACATAATGCTACAGGCCTGGTTTTATGTTGCAGACCAGAATATAAAGATTCAAACTAATTAACTGTAAATAGGATTAATAGCTGTGCACCAGATATGTGAAAAATCAGATATCAGGAGACCGAATAATGAAGGATGAGCGCACTCGCAGTGCAAGTTATAATAAAAATTGTCATTCTGTATATTGCCATACCTTTATTTACACCACATAAACAATACACAGTTATTTTCAGTTTCAGTTATCGCATATTTTCACTAGACTGTCAGGTTAAGCAAGGTTTGATAAAAAAAGAGCTTTCCGTTTTAGTGCACTGTTGTAATGGCTTGCGTATCTGTGCTCTTTGAAATATATGTTGTTTTCCACAATAACGCAGAGCTGTGAACTCCGTTTAAGGAAATGTTTCAGAAAATTAAGTACAGTTCATTTACAATAAGACTGCGTGATTTATTTTTTAATCTTACCGAATAAAAACAAAGTTTTGCTGTATGCTGTACGGCATTATAACATATAACTAAAATTATATTTTTTGAATATGTCAGTAAACATAGCAAAAATATTCATATAGATATTATATGTCACTGATTAGAGTTAATAATTAGACCATATGGTAGATGAATATTCACCACTGACAGCACCATGAGCTGGCAACCATCTAGTATTTTTCCATCTGAGCTCAGTACTTAAGAGATCTTTTACATTTGACATTATACTGTCTAATGCGCAGAGTTGATTTTAAGATGTGTTGACCAATTTGAGGGTTTCAGTGTGTTTTACAGTCTTAGGACAAATTAATTAGTGTTTTTGCGTAGTGTAGAGAACATGGAGAAATATGTTGTCTGTTGTGCGGTGTAAGTACGCCAACCATGTGCAATAACTGCAAAACACGTCACCAAAAACATCACCGTAAGACAGATTGCTTCTGCACTAGCGACACATTAGTAACACACTCCTGGTTCCACAGCACAGGATGAGGTGGGAGTTCTGGGTGAGGTGCCAGCGATGATAATTTAACTGTGAGATTCAGTCATGTACGCTGCCGAGGCTTCGGAAGTTCAGAAGTTCAGACGGTGAGATATGCGGGGGTAAATCACGGTACAAACACACTCTGAGGGGACATAGAACTGCGGTTCTAGACCTCAAACATCCCACCGTACAAAGGCAATCAACAACTAGTGTGCTTTGGATCCCTGTTCATGACATCAGGGCCACATATGCTGCACTTGTCTTCTATTTTTGTTCACTATATGTTTATTTTAATTTTTTTTTTTGAACTTATTTATTTATAATATTATTACAAGATACTTACAGTGACTCCCCTCGGTGATTTTTACTAGAGGAGTTCAGGGTAAGGAGCATGATCAAAGGTACCAGAGCAGTAGTTGGGATTCAAATCAGGGTTCTTCGAGTAAGTTTGAGAGTGTGTGTGTGTGTGTGTGTGTGTGTGTGTGTGTGTGTGTGTGTGTGAGTATGTTCAGTTAACACAGTGGAAGAGTGGAAGGTTGAGCCAGTGTCTTGCCTTGTTAATGTAAGAAAATGACCCGTTTGTAGGACGCTGGGGTCCATTACCTAGTAGGACACTTGTTTCTTCTTGATTGGTCAAAATACATGCTGATGTAACCTTCACAATACATATGACCTGCAAAATAGAGAATCCAGCAACAAAATTGGCACCACCTAGCATAGAAAATTAGCAGGGGAAGCGTATATAAAAATAAAAATCAATTGCAACCCACAATATAACATCTTAAACAGAAATCAATACATATGCACCAAAACGATAAAACAATAAGTGAATAAAAGTTATATCCCGCACAGTGGAAATACAATGTTCATCACACAGGAAAAAAAAAAAAACTGGTGAAGGAGACATCCTCTTTAATCCCTAAAGGGTTTACCGTATTCAGCGTTGTGATATACCATGCCTCCCTTTCAAGGAGACGCCTGTCTCTGCCCCACCTTCCTGTGTTTGGCCGCAGCCACAATGTCTCCGAAAGCTAAAAAGGCACCTGTGTGTCTAAGATTGTTCAAACGTTTAGTTATTTTTAAAAACTGGTCACCTTAATCCGGTTGCCATCAATAGCATCTGATAGAGGGTCAGGACTCTACTCGTCTTAATATATTTACATTTATTCATTCAGGTGACACTTTTCTCCAAAGCAACTAACAATGTTATTCTACTTACATATTTATACGGGTGGGTAATATTACTGGAGCAATTGTAGGGTAAGTACCTTGCTCAAGGGTACTACAACTGGATGTAAGACTGGAACCCATGACCTTTGGGTCCAAAGGCTTGAAGGCTCTTGGAGAAGGTTGCTACCGCTGGCATCACGACCCAACGCTAAAGACAGCTGCAGAACGTTTGCAAGGCGCTCATTGTGCGAAGCCCTACCATTGCTGGGCATCACCTGGGAGGCGAAGAGGAAGCCCATCAGACGAGCTACTGAAGCCACAGAGAGAGACACTAGGTGGCTCTGGATTAAGAGAGCAGATCTGTGCTCAGTTGCTGCTGGGATGCAAATCAGGGCTTGATCAACCCCAGCTGGGTCATCTGGGCAAGGGTGTTGAAAGACCCCAAAAACCCAGGTCACATCACTGATAACGTGTCCAAGGAGATCCACAGGATGTATCTCATAACACATAACTGTTCAAGGGTACTACAGCTGCAGAGGAGATTTGAACCTAGAAATTTTGGATCTAAAGACAGCAGCACCAAGCAGCACGCCACCAACATACATACGCTATAACCAAGGGATATACTGTATTGCAGGAATACATGACGCTACACTAAGACGACATTTTCCAGGGGGTACTTACTATTTCACATTGCCGTAAGGGAAAAGCGCACATTTTTACGGTACCGTAAACCCGGCGCGACCCCCCTGAAACTCAGCACGCCTAATGTTATACCGTCCACCCGCATTCTCCACCGCCTCCAGTGATGCATTGTTGACACTCACAATGCGCGGTACTTTTTCCTTCCCAGCGAAGCACAGCTGAGAGTTTTCATGAACTGTGGCAACTGGAAGCAGGAAGATAAATTGCAGGAAAACAGGGCGGCGCTATTTGGTTGAATTGTTATTAAAGCTCCTGTCATGCCGGATTCAGCCGCGGTGCTTCTGGATTGCTGTTGTCAGGCTGCTTAGGGGGCACCGGGCCCTGTTTATGCAATCAAATTACAAGCTGCGGCATGCAGATCGTGGCATTATTTAATTATCCCGTAATTCGGCGGAAAACTCAACGATCTGTCATCGCCAAGACAATTAAAATGTGGAGCAACGTTTTGTCAGATCCACTTTAATTCCTGCACCTTTATAACGAGGGCAAACGCAGCCTTGCTCTTTCGGAAAACCGCAGCGGCAAAATCCGATCTTTTCAAAATTCAGCGTGTCGTGGCGATAATTACCGAGCGTGCAGCGGGGTCTGAGCTGCCCGCTCGTTTGCTTGGTACGTAACATATTTTTTGGCAGGAGCAGTTCAGCCAACAGTCAAGAGCGATCCCAAGTATGCGGCGAGTAAATCCCCGATGAGCGGCCTGCGGGAAAGTACGCTTTGCCGCACGGCATCGTACAGACGTACGTTTTGCTGGAAGATTCTCTAAAATTCTATCGAGGCCGCCCATTATGCAAGGAGTCGATGATCCTCGATATTGAGGAAAAGAAAAAAAGGTTAAAAAGTATAATTATGCACATCACTTCTGATTATCACCAGTGACTTTCTGCATAATGGTGTAACATACTTATCGCTGCTGATCCATAAGATATTAAGATAAATTAATAGAGCATTTTATTGGAATTTAATTTGACAATTATGCCCCGAAAAGCCGTAGCTTAGCGTTCAGCGCTTTCTGCACGCGACCTCTGCCACCGGCGCTTGATGAACAGCAACGCAAATCATTTTGCACAGATTTCAGCAGTTTGCCAACAATTATTTACCAGGTTTTTCTTGTGGACTGCAGCCCATTTTTCTGACTATATGAAGCAGAGGAATCAAATGCCAGCACTAACCCCCCTCCCCCCCACAAGGCTTTGTTTATTGAACAGTCGACACTGCTTCACTTGTGGGGCCTAAAATGTTTAATAAGGAATTTGCTGGTTTGTAAATTTTTGGTTGCAAATTGTGTGTTTGTATGTATATGCACATACACAAAATGACAACACGTAACAATCATGGGCTTGGCAATGCATGCTTTTACACCCATACTGCCTGAAACAGCTAGCCTCAAGGGGGGTGCGGAGCACGAGGGGACACACCCAGGAGGGGATGCCAGTCTATCACAAGGCACCCCAAGCAAGACTCAAGCCCCAGACCCACCAGGGAGCAGGACTCAGCCAAACCCACTGCACCATCACACCCACAGTGCATTTACATTTACCAGTTTATCAGATGCTTTTCTCTAAAGCAACTTTCAATGAACTCCATGTAGTATCATCAGCCCACACACCTTATTCACCACAGTGATTTACACTGCTAGAAACGCTACTTACACTGCATCACTCATCCATGAAATACACACTATGGGTGAACCTAAACAGCATGTCTTTGGACTGTGGGAGGAAACCAGAGCACCCAGGGAGAACATGCAAACCCCACACAGCCTAAGCAGGGATTGAACTCATATTCTCTCACACCACCCAGGCACTGTGAGACAGCAGTACTACTCATTGTGCCACCCCTAGCCCACCCAATAAATTAAGGTTAAAAGTATTGACCCACATACACAGCCGTGTAATTTTACTGGAGTAATTCAGGGTAAGCATATTGCTCAATAGTACTACAGCGAGAGGCAGAGATCAAACCTGCAACCTTTGGATCCAAAGGCAGTAACTGTAACCAGTACACTACCAGCTCCCTCAGCTAATGAATATTCAATACAGGGGTTACTAGTGTTGTAGTGGTTAGAGCTGCTGCTTTTGGATGCAAAGAACACAGGTTTGAATCCCACCTCTGGCTGTAGTACCCTTGAGTAAGGTACTTACCCTAAATTCCTCCAGTCAAACCGCACAGCTGTATAAATGGCTGAAAAGTTAAAAGCAGCTTAATGCTGAAAGTCACACAGAAACTGTCTGAACCACTTGTCCCATACAGGGTCACACAGAGCCAAAGCTGGAGGGGGAGGGGACACACCCAGGACGGGATGCCAGTCCACCGCAAGGCACCCCAAGCAGGACGCAAACCGCAGACCCACTGGAGGGCAGGACCCGGTCCAACCCACTGCACCACCATGCCCCCCTTATGCTGAAAGTTGCTTTAAATAAAAGTGTCAGATAAATGAATAATTGTAATTCTGATTTCTTTTTTTTTTTTTTTTTTTTTGCACTTGTTTTAACCTTTCAGTATTTCTGATTTTCAACTCTTTCAGCCTCTGTAATACGAGGTTTGCTGGATAATTCGTTTGTGCTGTTTGGTTTTATTCTCACATCACCTTCTGTCATTTCTGGAAGCTGGAGGATGACTCATGAGGACTTTTGGTTTGATGAATCAGAGGCAGTAGCTTTATCTTCCAGGAAATCCTTTATTTTATTTCATGGGCACAGACAGAGAATGTATTTTTCCAAATACGCCAAGAGAGGAGAGCAGTTTCAATTTATTTACGTCACGGCTGCATCAAAAATGCCCTCCATTATAGTTACCTCTAAACTCACAGGATGAAAGAAAATCATTTACTCAGTTGAAATTGCTCGGCTGCTACACATAACTACTAAATATTTTTATGTCCTATTACAGGGGATCCAGAACCTTGACTTTTTTCATTAAGAAGAAAATGTTACACTGCAGCCTTGTGCCTGCAAACAGAAGCGCATTTCTTTGTTTGTTTGAATAGTTCGTAATCTGTTAACCTACGCAAGCGAACCGTATAAAGCGCTCAATTTTTTCTTTTAAATTCTAAGGTTATTTCTTTGCAATATTGCAATTCGTAACAGTTCCCACACAAAAATTTTTAAAAATATACAAAAATAATGACAAACTCACAATAAGCTCCATCAGTAGCTCAATTCATTTTTTTCCTTAATTTCTATTTTCCTTAAGACATATTTAGTTGCTCCCACATCCCTTCTGTACACATTATGATGAATATGAGGCTTTTCCTGCAAAATGTGCCATTCCTGTGCAGACACTGCCATCTGGTGCACCCACTGGCATGTTTACCTGCAAACACACCTCACACTCAACAACCAGAACAATAAAGCAGGTCTCACTATGAACTGGACTAACTTGTCCAAGTCTGCTGCTACAGCTTGGTGTAAATCTGCTATTACTAACTGAATAAAAGAACCCACTCCTACAAATAGAGTAAAACATGGGTGCCGCAGGAAACACATCCAACTTCAAAGCATGAAGCCCATTTCCTATTACAATAAAGCATCTACAACTTGTGCATTCCCAGATTCCATATATTTACATTTACATTTATTCATTGCTTTTCTCCAAGGCGACGTACATCTCATAGAAAATACAATGTGTGCGTTACATTACGAGAAAGAGAGACGTAGATGCGGATGTGTGATGCTTAAGCGCGGTTGGTTTGTTTTTTCCACCATATGAACCAATGTTCATCACACGAGTAGCTGCATAAAACTTTATCCGAATATCGACGATTCCTGATCACTTTCTTAGTAATAATTTTTTAAAATATATATAAACATTTACGTTACATTACAGCAGTAGTTGCACGAAGGTTTATCCATTGTTTAACGGGCATGATCTTAAAGTTGCATGAACATTTACACCTTACATGAACTTAAGGGATCATGGGCAAAGTGAGTCTGGAAGAGATGATTTTAAGACCCTTTTTAAATGTGGACAGAGATTCAGCAGTTCTGAGTGAGAGGGGGAGGTCGTTCCACCACAACGGATCCAGAACCAAGAACCTTCGTGCTTTTGGTGCTTTCGTGCATGGGACCGCCATGCAGGCAGAGCTGGAGGAACCTAGCAGTCTGGTTGGGATGTAGAGGATGATCAAGTCTTGTAAATAGCTGGGAGCAGTTCTATTGACGCATTTGTAGGCCATGACCAGAGTCCTGAATTTGATCCGGGCAGCTATAGGAAACCAGTGCAGAGAAATGAGTAGAGGAGATACATGGGAACGCTTCGGCAAGTCAAACACAACTCCAGCAGCAGCGTTCTGTAACACACACACACACACACACACACATATATATTCATTTAAAACTTGCAGAATTTCGACACAACCGTGAATTAATTTGTCATTAGAAGGAAAAGGCTCATATTTTAAATTTATAGGTGTTTTATGGCAAAGTCATTTATAGGTCATCCCATCCAGGCTGTACCCCCCCTTCATTCTCGTGCCCAGTGATTTTAGGATAAGGTTACCATAACCTTGCTGAGGACCAGCAGTTATTGCAACTGGATAGCCTGATGGATAATTGCATAATGTATAAAAGTTTATGCTCAGAACTTTGTGATCGTAACTGTTGAATAATGATTACACTTTTTTGCAACTTCTCATGTGATGTAAATGGTTCCTACAGTTTTGTGATTAAAAATGGATTAATGGATAAAGTTTTATGCAGCTACTTGTATGATGTGCATTGGTTCATATGGTGGAAAGTAACAATCTAACTGTACTTTAGAAACACGCATCTGCAACTATGTCGCTCTTTCTGCTAATGTAATGTACAAATTGTATTTTCTATGAGATGTACGTTGCTTTGGAGAAAAGCATCTGCTAAATGAATACATGTAAATGTAGATGAATAAATTTAAATGTAAATGTCAAAGTGATGTTAGTATTGGGTTTAAGAGGCCTCAACCATTTTTTACTCGTGCAAGTTCCTTTACAAATAGAAAAAGCAAAATCACTTACATAAAAAGGCCATTTCTTCATTCATGTGCGAAAAACCTCTGTGTTTCAGCACGTCCCCAGCAGCGCTCTCAAGGCACATCTCCAAGAAACAAATATATCAAATGGCTTTTATGATATTCAGGAGAAATCTTTACAGAAACCTCAGTGCTGCTGTACTGCATGTTTCCTGAATTCCTGTTGTGTGTTTTAATTACATTTATTTTGTTTGGCAGATTTTCTCCAAAAGTGACTTCTAATGGATACTATGTAGTGTTATGAGCCCACACACCTTATTCACCGTGGTGACTTACACTGCTAGATACACTACTTACAGTGGGTCACTCATCCATACATCAGTGGAACACACTCTCTCTCACTCACACAGTATGAGGGGAACCTGAACAGCATGTATTTGCAGTGTGGGAGGAAACCAGAGCACCCAGCGGAAACCCACACGGACGTGGGGAGAACATGCAAACTCCACACAGACTGAGCGGGGATGTAACTCATGTCCTCTTGCACCACCCAGGCGCTGTGAGACACTGTGCCACTGTGCCACCCCTAACCCTAACCCCAAACCCTAACCCTAACCCTAATTGGAAAGCAAGGTGTCAGAGTAGTTGAACGCATATACTGTAGATACAAGTTCCTGTTTGTAAGTAGGCTGGTTGTGCGCAGCATCACAAGTCGGGCCGTGGCGCTGCGAGGGTATCAACCCGGTGTCATAAGGAAGGAGAAAAGTTGAATGTAAAGCCATGGCAGATCTTGTCATCTTTTCCAGGCCGCAAAGAAAAATGGTGTGAATGTACGGATCGCTTCTTTGTTTCCCTTTTGTTTTTTCAAAAATAGCTTCGACCGCCCAGAACAAATCAGAGACTAGTCGTGACGTTCCAGGCCGTCTCCTCGATGCGGAGGCCTCCCGGTCCCTTTGCAAAGAAGCAAGAATGAATTGACACTTCAGACACCTACTGCTCCTTTTTAGCTCGAACGCTGAGAGGAGGCCGAGCGGGAGCTTGTCACTTGCGGAAATGTGCGCGGAGCGCAGCGAGAAATCCTCCTCGAAGGGAGCCGCCGGTTTCGCAGACGCGACGGAGGAAGGAGCGGCTGGCGAAAAACGAGCCGAGTGGCGGCGCCGTTTGAGCGGGGCCCGCGTGTTTCGCCCGCTTCGGTTTCGATGATGAGCGTTCTGATGTGCTGCCACGAGGGGGGCGTCTCGGTCGTTTCCGCCAGCCATGCGTGTTTACCGACGCTCCCGCCGCTTGAACCTGTTGTTGCGTGCGGCGCCAAAGACACCTAGAACTGTCACAACTCAGGGAAAAAAGGACTGCGCTGCTTCGTCACATATCAGCGCTGCGCAGCCTTGCTCATCTCATCGAGTTCGCTAGAAATGTGGCCCCTACTCCTGAATGATGCCTAGTGGAGTACGGGGGATATGAGCAAAATACGCGGGTTTGAGCTTCACGGGTCCACTTATATGCAGATTTTTTTGTTTTTAAATATACTGGAAAATTTTTGGGAGATTTACGACAATCTGAAAAAACTCGCAGGCGAACCGCGTAGCCTAGAAATATCGGAAAAATTAGGAAGAAGTTAGGTATGTCATGAATGCGTAAAATAAATGTAGATACTAGTCTATTTTATCATTTACTACCATAAAATATACACGTAATACATATAACATCTACAGTATTATGAATCATATACAACAATATTGATACTGACAGACAGACAGATGATGACATAAACTTATGGTATCAATAAATGCAGTACAGTACTGTAAATGTATTTTCTCTTCCTTATGATTTTCTTAACAACATTATCTTTTCTCTCTAGTTTACTTTATTGTAAGAATACAGTATATAATACATATAACGGACAAAATATGTCCTAATTGACTGTTTATATTACAAGACTTCCAGTCAACAGTAGGTTATTAGTAGTTGAGTTTTTGGGGAGTCAAAAGTTATATATGCAGAAGGGGTTGAACATACAGGCCACCTGGATAATGTACATATTGAGGAAAAGGTTAACAATAAGTTTAATGTATATAATATTATGTTCATTATATTTTCTGTACATGCACATTCATCACAACACTGTGCAATATGCATATTACACAGTACAGTGTATATATAAACATATATATGTATGTGTATATCACTATGTTATTACAGAGATATACATATTTGTACATATCTCACATATATACTGTGTGACGCAAGAGTTGTGCTCAGTGGTGTTCCAGGTGAGAATGGAAAAAAAAACTACCAAAATACAAGAAGGGAAAGAAGTGGCAAGCAAAATAATGATTTCTATCTATCTATCTATCTATCTATCTATCTATCTATCTATCTCTTAGAAATCTCAATTTATTAAATCATTAGTCAGTCTTCTTTCTATCTTTCCATCTATATCATATGCTGAAAAAAAATGAAATTATGGAATATTTTATCTTTTACCTTTATGTGTGTATTATTTTTAAATAGAGTTCTATGTGGCTGGAATTGAACTTTTTTGTTTTGCTTTTTCCCCCTCTGTTCATTGCAGTGTTCATACTGACCGCTAGGTGTCACTAAAAGCACATAGAAACGCACCACAGTGGCAAAGTATGCTTTTACCATGCGTATGGTTTTTACACTGCACGATTGATGATCACAACTGGAAAAAAACAGCCCGAAGAGTTTAGGTGGCTGTAGCAAATTATGCAAATGTGGTTGTTAAATTCAGTCATCTTAGTCAATGCTGCCACTTAACCAGTGCCTACAGAAATTGGCAGGAAATTTATTTGGTTCTTAATTACCCCAGAATCTTCCTGACATCTTCCATCATCTGAGATTTTCTGTGCTCAGGTTCAGGGAAAATGCAGCTTCTTGTTTCTTTGATTCTGACAAAAATTACGTAATTCAAGCGATTCAAGAGTTTATTGTCATATGTACAGCAAACAGTCTGTTACACCATACAATGAAATTCTTACTCAACTTATTCTTGTGAATCCTCCCAGCAGCCTATGACATAAATTATAAGGACATGAAGAAAGAAGGAATAAATTACAAATTTACAAAATTACTATTAGTGCAAATGCAAGAAACAAAATTATGTGCATGCCTCAAAAGCAATGGATTTTTACATTTAATCTAGGATTATTACATGACATGGAAAACATCTCAAAACTGTGTGACTGATATGAAATTTATATTTATGTATAAAACTGCAGGTATATGTGTATATTTTCCAAAGCAACGTACAGCTCGGAGAACAATTCAAAGAGTGCATCACATTAGCAAACAAGCACCTCAAGTGCAAACCTGCGGTAGAGTGTTTAGAGCTGCAGATGCCTTTACAGTGAAAGGTTGCTGGTTCAAATCCCACCTCCAGCGGTAAGACTCTTAAGCAAAGTACGTACCCTCAAAAGCCTCCAGTGAAACTGTCCGGCTGTATAAATTAGTAAAAACTTGTGGGTAGCTCAATACCTTAAGTTGCTTTGGAGAAAAGTGTCATCTAAATAAATGTTTATAATAATACCCTGAGTGAATTTCTACAGTCTTTTAAAAACAGTTGATATGGTATTCAGAGTCTGGATTTAATCTGTATCAGTACCTTCTAAATTCTTTTCATTGGAAAGGTACAGTTTGGTTGTGACACCAAGACCAGCTGCAGTTACAACTCTGGTCTTGGACATGGGAGGCTTGGATGCTCCTACACTGCTTTCCTTCAGCTGCAAATGGTAGAAGCGCAAAGAAGGTATTTTCCAGTGCAAAGGTTAATTACAATAATTCTTCCCCCAGTCCAGAACTCTCATTGCTCAGCGATGCTGAATGCTGGGCTGTGCCACTTTGCCATTTCAATCTAATTACCTCGCCGTTGCCAGGCACCACAGTTTGTAGGGAGCGAGCACCAGCCTGTTGTTCGGGGACAAGGACAGGCCTGCCAGCCTGTCGATTATATAAATCTGTGAAACCTGTGCCAGCCATGGCATCTCTTGGCAGCATTCGATATCTTTAACCCCTATCCTACCAGTGCTTGTTGGGAGATGGAACTTCATTGTTATTCCTAGTGTTCAATACAAAAAGCTGTTTATTTATTCATACTAAACTGTGATGTATTTTTTTTTATTCTGTACAAGTAAGCAAATCTGTAGAATTTTACATTGTTAATGTACATAATTTAAGGGTGTGACTCAGCGTTGTGGTATCCACGGTGCAGTAACGATTTCCTCCCAGCTGACAATTTACTTTTCAGTTTCAGTGAAAAAAAACCTTTTGAAATTTAAAGACCGTCCCCGACTTACGATGGGGTTACATTCTGTAATAATCGTAAACCGAAAATCGTTGGTCAAAAATGCATTTAATACACTTAACCTACCGAACATCATAGCCTATTGCAATACTGGGCAATTATGATGAGTTTTTTCTCGGGAGTAATTGCCCTCCTCTTCTTCTTCTCACCAGTAGCAGGAGACACAGATTGGCAATTCTCAGACATGATGAATGCACAAAATACAACGCAGATACGGGGGGGGGGGGCCCGGATCGCTGCCGCTGCCCAGCTGCTCAACATCGCACCGCATGTCGCTTGCCCAGGAAAAAAATCAAAATTCGAAATTAAAAGGACAATTTCTACTGAATGTTGCTCACTAGCGCACCATGAAAAATCATAAGTCGGACCATCGTAACTCGGGGACCGTCTGTATATTATAGTGACAACTTCTATTAATACACCATGTACTGTGACTGTTCATAAATTAGGTCACTTATTCTATATTATTTGTTACTGAAGCATATGTGGATGGTTTCGCTATCTGCTTTGTAAAATATCAAGTCTGGAGGAACATTGCAGTGCAGTTTGTGATGTTCTTCCTGACATCATGTTTATCGTTGAAATATTTATTAGTACAGTAATACTTTCCAAATGTTTAGCATTAAATTATAGTAACCCATATTTTCCACATTAAGAATGTAATGATCTACATAAACCTACATAATTATTGACCAGATAAGTTCATTTTGTATTGCATGGTGATTGCAATGATGGTGGTTATTATTCTTATTGTTGTTGTGTTCCTTGTTTTTCTTTGCCTTCTTAAATTGGTATTTGTGATGCTGAGTTGATCCATGCATTTGCTTTATATTTCATAATGGTCTGTGCTTGATTGTCCTTAGCAGTTCAGAATATGTTTTAAACAGGGAGAGAGAAGTTTTAACGGATGTACATTGGTTTGCTCACCTTAGCACAAATAAATCATGTCAGCTCATGGGTTCTTGCCCAGTGTTCATTTTCCCATTTTTCACAAGGAATCAGTGGCACTGTGAGAGGATTTTTATGGGTTTCAGACCCCATATAACACAAGAAACAATCCCAGCTGACAGTTCTCCCTCGTTGTATAGCTCTATATGTATAGATGGACTATTAAGTAATGAGTTTTATATCTTCATAAAGAGAAAACAGCAAAGAATTTCCCCCCCTAATCTGGAAAACATATGTTCTCATAATGTGCTTGTTCAAATCCCAGGAAGGGACAGTGACACAGGACTGCTGAGCCCAGATATTTAACCTGAATGGATCTGGAAAAATATCAAGTTCAACAAATATATGAAACCTCAAAATAATAATAATAAGAATAATGGTGGTAAAAATACAAGGATAATGATTTAATTCCAAATTCATTGACTGCACTTTAACTTTAAATTTAAATGATGAAAAAGGTCTAGGAAATGTGTGAGGAGAGCCAGGTTAATCTCAGCACTAGAGAGATCCATAATCCTGCAAGTGGCATCCAGGGAAATCTCCTTGGTTTCAATAATTTTATCTCAAAGAGATCCAATTTTCTGCGGAACTACAGGTAGTAAACGGTGGAGAAGCAATGTATGTCTTGTTGCAATAAAAAATTACAATATACACATCCGCCCTCCACCCAGACCAGAGCCAACTTCTGCCAGTGTTCTCAACGGAGAGATGAAAATATAGTTTTTCCCACTTCCAGATAAAATACCAATGAATCCAAAGGGCTGTGCAATGTAACCTGTGTCAAGATACTACGGTATAGTCCTTCCCCACCTGTACCTGGAAAACCCTTCATAACTTAAATTTGCATAACTCAAAGATGTGAATTCCATTAGTTTCTATGGGGAAAATGTTTATGCATTCCTGAGTGCCAGAATTGTTAACATTAATTATCAAATCACAGTGTTTCCGCATAGTACAGGATTCAGTAGTGCTTTACGGCTGGGTACCCTGGCTCATTCAGCTGTCTCGCAGCTATTTCAAACTGTGCACTTAAACTCACAAACAAAACATGCACAGCAAACATAAATATTGTATTCAAGGTTTTTGTCTTAATTCAGTCTTCAACACAAAGAAAAAAGACGAGAAAAGACAAAAGAAGCCAACGAATTTCCACTGAGTGCACAAGTTGACAGGGTGTCTCACAGATCCTGGGATGTGTCTTTCAATGTACAGATGCTCCTCTACTTATGATGGTTTGACTTACGATTTTTTGAACTTACGATGGTACGATAGCGATACGTATTCGGTAGAATCTGTACTTCGAATTTTTAATTTCGATGCGTTCCCATGCTTGCCATATGCGGTACGATACTCTCTCCCAATGCTCGGCGATGGCAGCGAGCCACCGCACCCACTCAACCACGCTCACAGTTATGTGTAGCGAACATGTGAACGAGTGTAAACAACAGATACTGTGTTGAAAACGTTTTTTCTATTTTGTCTTTTAGCATCATGTCTATTAAATGCCCATGTGTGTCTCCTGCTTAAATTTACCCAGCTGTAGGCTATGGTAAGTGTTCTGAGCACGTTTAAGGTAGGCTAGCCTATGATGTTTGATAGGTGCGGTACTGTATTTTTTATGATTTTTTCTTCACGACTTATAATTTTTTCACTTACGATGGGTTTATCGCAACATAACCCCACTGCAAGTTGAGGAGCATCTGTAGTTTGATTCCCACTCAGTCAGTGTGTGCTGAAGCTGAAAAAACAGTATTTTACCAGTATTACAGAACAGAATGTTTATGATCATTGAAATACAAAAGGCTAACCGTCTTTGGAAGTCCTATTTGACATTAATAATGCTAATGGAATTACCACTAATTTTTGTATTTCGCTACTCAGACCTATATTTTCCTTTATTAATTTTATTTTTTCTCTTCCTTTATACGAACGAAAAATATGGACATTAATGATTCAGTTTTTCATGCAAAAGGATGCAAAACATGTTGAAGAGGTTACGAATTTTATGATATCTTTTAAACGCATGTGGCCTTTTCAGTATTTTCGACACCTGAAGGCCTTCATTAGAGGCATCACGTATGCTTCTGTCATAGGGCAATGTCAGTAGTCTTAGTGGAAAAATACTACCTGCCAAAATCAAGGTAACAGTAGCTCTGGATATGTGTTGTATCCTTCTAGCAGCAGAGTTAAGACTTTAGCATTAAAGCCGGAAAACCACCAAAGTAATTGTTCATGCAGGAGAGATGTTTTGTAAAGGACAAAGGAGCAAGAGGTATTTCAGAGATGACAGTTTTTGATTTTTTAGGGAGAAGGAAAACAGTTTTAATTTCAGCAATGTCTTTATATTTTCTGGTTGAGTAAGTTATTCAGACTTATCAAGGCGTCACCGCAAAATGTTATGGTGCAGTGAGCAAATTAGTTTTGACAAAGGCAATGAGAGAACAAATATCTATTGACAAGCCACTGTTAGACAAGTGTAGCTATAATTCTGGCATTATTTTTTATTTATTTATTTTTTTAAGCTTTTAATTCTTTGAGCAAAAATATAGAGTGGAATACATCCGTCACACGCTCATAAATAATGTTTTGTCACAGGTATTGAAACCGAAATTTCATTCAACACAGGCAATCGAAACTTACTTTGTATTCATATACAGAAGTTCTTGCAGAGACTTAGATTATCTGTTAAGAATGTAGATCATTGTTTTGCACTGGGTCTGTGCTCTATCAGTCATTTTCACCTGGGACTCTTTGGCCCATTATAGAACACTTAGATCAATCGTTATTCAATAGGAGGTCATTAAGCAGTCTCTGCAGTCTGTATCTGCTGCTGATATAGAAGAAAGGCCAAGCAAACAGTTTTGAATATAAGATTAATTATTATCAAGGGAGCTCAATGGACATGGGGACTTGGAATGGCAGCACAGAGCTGTGGCCAAGAGTCTGCAATGTATTAATTCATGTTCTATCAGACTCTGATTGCCTCCAGACAGTATGGGGGCTCATTCATTTAAAACTGTATTAATGTTGTCAATAGTGCAAATTCCACAGGAGCTTCACATGCTGACCTGCACATTTCTTTCAGAGGACACGGACGAGCTTAACATCAACTCAGATCATTAATAACAGAAAATAATTGAATATTGGCATAAATACTTGTGATATATATACAGGTGGTCTCCGACTTAGGATGGTTCAACTTACAATTTTTTAGACTTTTTGATGGTGAGCTAGTAATAGACATTCAGTAGACATCGTACTTTGAATTCTGAATTTTGAATTTAGATTTTTTTTCCTAGGCAAGCAATATGTGGTGCGGTACTCTCTCCCCATGCTGGACAGCGGGAGCGATCCACATCTCCCAGTCTGTCGTGTAGAGATGTGCATTAGGTGTATTAAATGTATCTTCAACTTACGACGGGTTTCGCGGAATGTAACCGCATCGTAAGTTGGGGACCACCTGTACCTGTATATATACATCATAATGGTAATATAATATATATAATAATATAATATATAATTATACTTGTGTGTGAGTACAAATCTTTTTTGGAGAAATTACTTGGGGATGCTTTTGTTTTATTTTCTGTATTAGCCTTTATTTTAAAAGTTTTTTTTGATTACAAAGGCTTCGAGATGTAAATATTTAGTGCTTTTCTAATATTTTATTGATGAATTTTGTAATATATTTGTTTGAAAGCACAGTATGTTATAAACACAGACAGGAATAATGATAAACTCAGTTGCAAAGTTTATTTTCATGTGTCCGGTGCAGTTGGTGCCGATTTTGAACATGGTGCATCTGTGACTGGTGAACGATGGAACTCAGGGAAGCACCAACTGTTGACGATGCACAGACTGGAGATATTGACGATGGTGGAAGCACAAAGAACACGGACTATAAGGAGCCTGAGGATCTTTCCGGCTGCGAAGACTCAGAAAACTTGGCAGATCCAGGACTTGGAAGCCTGGACCTTGACTGACAAGCTCAGGAACACAAGAATAGGGATTATGAACAAGGAGTAAGTACACAAGAACAGGACTTGGCTTCTTGCAATAAGACTATAGAAATGCTGATCTGGAATCCATATCCTGCTGTTGGTATTCTTATGTTCATGACAACAATTTGTTTATTGTGACAGAACACGACAATTTATTTATTCATTTATTTACCGCCTTAAATGGGTTTGTCACGCATGAAAAATAAGTTGCTTATGCATTGCACAATTGTTTTTGAGAATCATTTGTATGCCGTAATTTTTCGGAAATGTTAAAAAGAACCTCCGAAAGCCAAATAGCATAATCGGGATGCAAATACATTTTGCAGTCTAGGCACATAAGTATACTGTTACATGATTGCTGTGCCTTCAGAAAATCTCCGGTGTAGCACTGATGAATCATTTAATAACTGACTGTCATTTTGTCATTGCTAAAGACTATATAAAGTTTTGAGTTTTTACATTTTTTCTTCTATTAGGTTCAAGTATAGAGCAATTCATCACTGAAATATTACCTTTCTCTTATATATGATAAGGGAAATTGTTGTTCTTTCTAATGAAAAGATCCACCTGGAAGGATATGAACAGAGGCAATAACAGAATGGTCAGTTTCATGTTTCGTTTAAGTGGTAAAACGTATCATTTATTGTAAAGAAATACTGTCAGTCACTCTTTCTCGCAGGGGTAAAAATATTGTCACATCCTCACCTGTCAGACTATTGATTAATGCTCACCGGCCATTTCTCATATTTAAAGCGAAAATATGATGCACTTGCGGAAAGCTATAACAAGAACTTAAAAAGTAGGTTTATCGTGAAACAAATTCAGTATCTTAAATAGGGGATAAAAAATGTAACCTTGTGCTGCTGGCCATAGATAAGGCACAATGTGTATGTCTTTCCCATTTTTATGGGCAAAGGTAATTCTGGCACAGATGTGGATTGTATATGTCTAATATGGCAGCAGGGGGGACATGGTGGTGAAGTGGGCTTGGCTGGATCCTGCTCTCTGGCAGGTCTGGGGATTGCATCCCGCCTGGGATGGACTGGAATCCCACTTTGGGTGTGTCCCCTCCTTCCTTAGCCCCATGCCAAGCCCCAGCCCACTGCAACCCTGCTCAGGACAAGCGGCTTCAGCCAGAATGTGTGTCATATGGCACAATGCAGTATTACGTAAGTGCAAAGGTCTGTTTTGTTTTCAGTTTTTTTTTTTTTTTTTTCTCTGTAACAGAAGGGACTACAGTACTTTTGTTGTAGTGATTAAACAATTAAAAGGCTTATAACGTGCACAGCCAAACTTCATAATACTCCCTTAGCCAACTCTTCACTTGCATTCCCAAAAGAAATCGAAAAATGAACCCAGCTAAATTATTTCAATAGTATATTTAATAACCAAGGCAACAAGCAAGTGCAGCAAGGATAAACTGAGTAATATAAAAATACCAAACACAGCTTCACTGTAAATCAATAAAATCTCTTGTTTGCAATCAATCATAAATTTAACTCCTTCTGAAATTGCACCAGTCTACCTGAAGATATCTTTTAATATTTTTGCATGTGGGGAAAAATTCAAGTTTGTCTTAAGCCCACTCTAAGTTCAAGAGTTTAAGCACCACCACCCAGCATAAGTACCTCCTTTTTTTTAACTGGCATTCAGGTATAAAAATTATTACATATCCATAATTTTATATTGGTAAAGCAGTTAAAGACACAGTATGTGATGGGTCATCAGCCTTAAATGAAACATACAGCTGAGTGTCTTCAGCATATGAGTGGAAACTAACATTATGAGTGCAAATAATATCACCCAATGGTTACATATACAGTAAGAACAATAATGGACCCAACACAGAGCCCTGAGGCACACCATATTGAACTGTAGACAAGAATAAGGGGGCACAGTCATCAGATTTCAGTCCAAGCTGTTTACAGTTGGCTAAATTGAAATGGAAGCACTTCAGAACAGTGCCCCTTAGTCCAAACAGGATTTCAAGTCTACTGAGTAAGATACTATGGTCAAAAGTGTCAAACACAGCATTCAAGTCCAGTAACATAAAAAGTGAGCTATGACCAGCATCAGAGAAGAGGAAAATATCATAAACAACAGCACGTGACCATCACGGACATCAGGCTGAAATTGTTAAAAAATATTATGATATGATGATTAAGGTATTTTAAAATCTGGAATGCTGCGATATTTTCTAAAATTTTGGATAAAAATGGCAGATTAGAGATTTCTTTACCAGGGGTCTAATAACGGTGACTTTAAAAGCGTTCAGAACACAGCCATTAAGGAATGAGGTATAAATGATATTGGCAATAGGTTCTGCGAGAACCTATTATAGTATATAGGGAAATTAATTTCTTCAAAACCGAATATTGAGAGATTGAACAATGGAGGGATAAATGTACATGTAACTTATCAAACACACAACTCCAATCATTGATGCTAATTGGCTTGTAATTTGGTGTGGAGTGCTATTTGCATCATAATAATTTCAAGGCTTATAACTAAATTTACACATTATGAGCTGTCATATAATAAAAAATTATTGCTACTAAAACTGCTACCAACACTGTTAGGATTTAAAATCTTATTCTGCTCAGGTTTCTGCTTCAGCTTGGAACTAAAATCCACCTTTATTTGATGAAACCCCTAATGTTCTTGAAGGTAATGACATGCCTATTTTTGTAGATTGCATTCCAATTGCTTCTCAGAAGTTTTATTGCACTTTGTGTGTGTTTTTTACATAGCTTTAGTAATTGCTACCATGTTAGATGGTTTGGATGTTTTACTCCAAATCTGAAGAAATTCTATTATCCCTTTAATAAAGCACTTGCTTTTTAGATCATAGATATATGGCTTCCACTGAATATATTAAATATTTTGAATTGGTCATACAACATGACATGCCACTATATTATGGTTCTTGGCAAACGGACCTCTAAATCAAATGCCACACTTTACAAAAAGTATAGTCATGAAAACAACATTGTCAAATTTGGATTGGCTTACAGCCTTAAAATATTATTCACATTTGATGCATAACCCCTGGGGACTTTCTGACTGAACCACTGTTCCACATCTTAAACGTTAACAATATTAAACTGTAGGCCCTGGGGCTTTTATGACCTTTAATACCACAATTTTCCTACCAAAGTGATTTAGGATAAAATTAGTTTTTTAAAAAAGAAGAAGTTCATAAAAGCACGTATGACAAATTCATATTTTAACAATATAACTACAAGGTTATGACTGCAAGGATAACAACATCAATCCATGTGGCCTAATGCAAACACAACATCTAGACATATTTAATGATTAAGCCACATTCACATTTATGTTTTCGTTTATTCATTTAGCCACACTTTTCTCCAACATAAGATAGAATTTACCGTATACAAAAATTAATCCCACAACAAAGTCACAACATACGTGAATGCATTGTGTTATAGTGTATAAAATTCTACATTTTTAAATAATCCATCTTAAAAACTAGTCTTTTGTGTCTTCAGTCATCATGAAAAACAGCTTGTCCTGGCTGTAATGTGAGGAAACAAAGGAAATCCTGAAAAGCGTGGGGAAGAGAGTACACATGACACAGGACTCCAGATCACTGCAGGGTACTCACACACGGAGCCATTCACACATGACAGAGTTGGAAAATTTTCAAATTATGGAATGAGAATTAAGTAGGTGGCATGGTGGCACAGCGAGTAGCGCTGCTGTCTCACAGTGCCTGGGTGGTGCAAGAGGACATAGGTTTGATCCCTGCTCAGTCTGTCTGGAGTTTGCATGTTCTCCCCACGTCTGTGTGGGTTTCCTCTGGGTGCTCTGGTTTCCTCCCACCATCCAAAGACATGCTGTTCAGGTTCCCCCATAGTGTGTGAATGACAGAGAGAGAGTGTGTTCCACAGAAGTATGGATGAGTGATCCATTGTAAGTAGTGTATCTAGAAGTGTAAGTTACCGTGGTAAATAAGGTGTGTGGGTTGATAACACTACATAAAGTTCATTGGAAGTTGCCCTGCAGTAAAGTGTCTGCTAAATAAACAAATGTTATTAAGTGTGCAATTATCTTATTTTGAGGATTGGTCCCTAGTCCATTTAAATACGGATCTTCTCCTTCTTCTACTTCCTTACACATTTTGGTGGTGTTTCACAGTTCTGGAGTATAAAAATAGATAGCAAACGCTTTTAAAATTCCCTTGAAGTTTGGGATACAGAGAAAGTTTAGGCTGTTATTCTTTTGAGAAGATCTGTGATATTGTTTGGTGCTGAAAGATTTAGTGGTTTAAAAGAATGAAAATAAGTATACTAGTATAATAAATATACTAGCTGTAAAATATGCTCAAATACGGGACTGGGAGTAAACGCAGAAATCTAAGTTCAGCCGTAGTTTGGACATTTTTAATTGAGCTTTTTGATGAAGCTGCTGCTGGTGATGAGTTTGTTTTTTGATTGTCAAAAGAACAAACTGTATCACAGCAATATAAAGAGATTATGCTAAGAAAATGCAAATACATACAGTACATAAGGCAACTCAAAGGGAAAGGGTAAAAGTTGTGAGTAGTGGCGTTTATACAGCCCTACGAGGAAAACCAGAAAGGTGACAAAATTTTCCAAAGTTTACTAAAATTATTCCATTCATCTACTATTGACTTTTCCTTCAACTCTTGAGTCAACAACATATTTATCAGAATTATGTTGGGCACTGACAGGGACAAATTAAGCAATGAAATGAAGGTCTTTTGAGTAGTTAAATGATTTTCACTCCACTAAGCT
Source organism: Scleropages formosus (assembly GCF_900964775.1). Classification (NCBI taxonomy): domain Eukaryota; kingdom Metazoa; phylum Chordata; class Actinopteri; order Osteoglossiformes; family Osteoglossidae; genus Scleropages; species Scleropages formosus. Next base: position 6,511,890 of record NC_041825.1, on the reverse strand, counting down.
TGCAACCTGTTACATCCTGAGAAAAAAGGATGAAAGTACTTGGAGCTGCCTAACACTTAAAACCATGTTAAGATGTCACTGGCAATACCCTAAAAAGGTCTATTGGAGTAGATTTCGTAAATAAGGAGGTTGATTTTGTAAATAAACAGAAAACAAAGGATATTCCTGATAATTAAAATAGCTTTAGTTAGATTGTTAAAGCTACAAAAAATAAATAAATAAATAAAATAAGCATAGTCCTTTTTAAATTTTGAATGTACCGCTTCACTGACTATTTTTCCTTTGATTGAACAATATTTTAAAATATAAGTCCTTCTCATAATTGCATTGAAATCCCATTGACTTTAAATCACTCTGACATTGATAAGTGTAAAACCAAAATAATTTTTCCATACTGTAATACTGTTACTCCAGCAACACAGACTGCCATTCTCTCCCACACCCAACAACAGATGCAGGAAAAGACCAGCACCTTTGCAGAAAACTCAGCACACCTGGGCCTCAACATCAGCAAGAAGAAGTAGAGAACTTCACATATCTTAGCAGCATCGTAGATATGAAAGGTTGAGCCGATTCTGACATTAGAGTACAGATCAGCGAGGCTAGCTTTCCTCCATCTGAAAAACGTCTGGAGATCAATTGACCTGAACATCAACACCAAGAACTTAATCTTCAACACGATTGTGAAGCTTGTCCTACGTTATGGAGTGGAGACCTGGAGAACCACTGCCACAGCCATGAGGAGAATCCAGACGTTGATCAACAGTTGGCTCAGAAGAGTTCTCCGCATTCGCTGGTCTGAGAATATTAACAATAAAGAACTCTGGCACCGAACAAATCAGCAACCAGTGGAAGACAAAATACTCCAAAGATGCTGGAGATGGATTGGCCGCACCCTTCGAAAACCTGCTTTCAGCATCACATGGTAAGCCTTCACATGGAACCCACAAAGGAAGAGAAATGGAGGCCGACCAAAAAAAACAGCTTGTAAAGCGACATAGAGGCAGACATGAAGGAGATGGGAAGCACCTGGAGACAACTCGAGAGACTGGCTCAGGATCAGGATGTCTGGAGAGCTCCCAGGCAGGGCCAAAGGAGATGAAAAAATGAAAAAATATTGTCAAGGACAACATAAACAGGATCAAGTCACTCTATGAAATAGAAAGCAGAAAAGAAAAGATAGAAAGGAGCATCAACACCTAGACAGAAAAAGGAAAACTATGTAGAAGAACCCTGAACAGTACCCTCTACCTTTACCCCCCACCAGAGAACCTCTCAGTCACCAGATGATGTTGGGGTGCCAGGCAGAGATCACCCATAACTCTTATATTACTAGCAGCACCATCACCGCAGAACCCTATCTGAGGTAAAAGCAAATTTAACCCCCATTATCAGGTAAAAGTTAAATTACTGTCTATAAAAATGCAAAATTGAAATAAAAAGAAATTTAGTCCTTTCAAATACTTACATGAATTATTCTCAGTTTTTCAAAGTGGTCATAAAATTTGTGACTAATTCAATATATTTGAACAGGCTAATCTCCCCTTTATGTAAACATCTCAGTCAGATGGAGCAAGGAACGTCACACAAAATATTGCTTTGGCCTTTGTCTTCACTGGACATCAGAAGGGAGATCAGAGCAGAAAGTTTTTTTTTTCTTTTTTTTTTGGCAGCGAAATGCATAATTCCACCCATTATAATCTTTGTGGGGCCTTCTGGTGTAGGAAAGGTATTGGTGGGCAAATTTTTTCTCATTGGGCATAAATCGGCAATAAATCAGCCAGCAGATCTACAGAGGATGGTAATTCCTCCCACAGAAATTATTTTGAAAGATATATTCAGCATTCTCAGATAAATCCACCATTTACAATTTTTTTTGTACTGGCTTTTCTTTTCCAGTTCATTCACTTTCGCTCGGGACAACTCAATTTTTCACTCAACTGCAACTATTGATTCAGTTTGTGATTCGTCTGAATCCTCTATTGAAAAAATCCTGTGTTCAGCCTCAAATATCCAGTTTTCAAAGCTATCTGTGTGATCAGTTTAATAGGAAAGTTTTATTTCAACAGCCGCAGTGGCGGCCAAAAGTTTCTTGAGTTCAGCAATGACATCATCCAGCTCATCCAGCTTTGTGAGCTCAGCTTCCATACCATGATGAACATCAATGATCTCTACAGTGTTTAGGGCTATCGCTCATCATATGTAACTGCTTCATTTGACCAACATTTAGTAGAGACAAGACTACATACATTTTTCGAAATCATTTCACAATAATGCAACTGGAAATTTATGCAAATTACGTGAAATTGCATTACATTCAAATGTGAGGTGGTCTCCAGTTTTCAATTGTTATCTATATATTATCAGTCCCTTCGCAGAAGTGAAGTCTGTTTAAAAAGATTCCAAAATGCAAATGGCTTCAATTTCTCTGGTTCCAATTAACTTTCCAAATAAAAGCTGAAAAATGTCTGTTAGTACGCCACAGTTATTAATATTTCAGGCAGTAACTGAAGAAAACAGAAAGATTAATTTCATACACCCTTTGAATTTAGTCACAGACTTAATAAGGTCATTTATTGTTTTACTTAACTGAAAATTATTCTGAATAAATGAGAAACTGAGTTAGTTTGGCTCCTGACTTCTGATAATAATAAAAGGCAGTTCATCTTTTTCGGGTTTAATCTGTAATTAATCTGCAAACCGAAATAGCTCTGACTCAAAGAAAAAAAATAAATAGTTCATCTATCATATCCTCAAGGTTACCAAAAGTAAACCACTGCACTTCATAGCATCTAGGGTATAGACTGTCCTAAATCTATCTATCTATCTATCTATCTATCTATCTATCTATCTATCTATCTATCTATCTAAATGCAATTTGGTATATATTTTCATTAATTCTGCCCACTACCCGAATATTGCACCAGTGTTCTTTAGGGGAGGCCTAACTAACTATTTGTGATTCCTCCACTGGGTGACTCCCTTTTCAACATTTGTATTGCACGTGTGAAGTAGCCAGAGTAAGATGTCCTTTATGTATCTACAGAACAAAGCTGCTCTGCAACCATGTATTTTACACAGAATGTGATATCGGGACAGTGTACACAATTATTGAAAATGTGTATACCAAATCTATATCTGTTGTACATATACATTTGTAACTAAATAGTTTCTTGGTCTGTTATTCAGTGCTATGAATGTGCGGGTGGTACCAGAGTACCATCAGGTTATGCATTCAGATCAGTACGGGAAGCGAAACGCACGCATAAAGAAAGAACTACAAAGCAGTCTCAACTGGCACTGCAACCAAGTGTAGGGTGTATGCTGGGCGACACTGTACTCTTTCCAAGACGGGTTCCAAATCACAGCAACATTAATTGGGCAAGTTATAAATGAAAATGGTTTGACCGGTGTTGTCTAATAATTGAACATAGCTTTTTATATTCCTCTCATGGCCATTTTTATTTCAGACAACTGATGCTCAGTTAATTTGGTACATATGTCTGGGAAAGGGAGTGCGGTGGCACAGTGGGTTGTACCAGGCCCTGCTCTCTGGTGGGTCTGGGGTTCGAGTCGTGCTTGGGGTGCTTTGTGACGGACTGGCGTCCTGTCCTGGGTGCGTCCCCTCCCCCTCCATCCTTGTGCCCTGTGTTGCCGGATTAGGCTCCGGCTCCCTGCAACCCCGTATGGGACAAGTGGTTTCAGATGGTGTGTGTGTGTGTGTGTGTGATGTCTGGGAAGGGGACACTGGAAAAGGACTTTGGAGGTTCTACTGAAGTTTTCTCTACCCCCCGTCAATTAAATTCCTTCTGTCTTAGGGGAAATTTGAGTATTTGCTTGATTGTTTACCGTATTTTTGAATTTGCAAAATGCATGTCACATTTGATAAGTTATGTGAAGTTAGAGCCAATCTAATTTAAAAGGATGAGAAGGAATTTAAACCAACTGAACTGAGACCACCATCTAGGCCTCAGCATATTAATAAGATGTGCTGTGAAAGACAGGAGACTGTTCCCAAATATTAAAGATGAATTAATTTCACTTGTAAGGAACATGTTTGAATATATCTTAAAAAACAAAATGAGTCAAAGAATAAAAAGGCTAACTATATAAACATATACAGATGCTTCTAGACTTACCATGGTTCGACTTACGATTTTTTTAGATTATACGATGGTGAGCTGGAGATAGATGTTAAGTAGAAACTGTACTTTGAGTTTTGAATTTTAGTTTTTTCACAGGCAAGCAATATGTGTTGCGATACTCTGTTGCGATGCTGAGCAGTTGCAGCCATCCACATCTCCTAGTCTACCTTGTGGGCGCCCTACAGATACCCCCTTGTATCTACGTTTGTGTCTACGTTGTGTTTTGTGGAGCCATAATGTCACAAAAACGCCCATCTGTGTCTCCTGCTACTGGTGAGAAGAAGAAGAGGAAGGAAATTACTCTTGAGGAGAAACTCAAGATAACTGCCCAGCATGAAGGCGGCAAGCCCGTAATGGCCAATGCACATATGCTAGACAATGATGTTCAGTAGGTTAGGTGTATTAAATGCATTTTCGACTTCCAGTATTTTTGACATAATGATATTTTCGACTTACGTTGGGTTTCACGCAACGTAACCCCATCATAAGTTGGGGAATACCTGAATAATGAGCACGTATATCAAAATATTGAAGAAGTTTAAAAAAAAGTAAGTGCATAGGTTTTGCAAAAGAGAAATGACTATGGTAATGTATTAAGATTCGAAAAATGAAAGAGGAAAAAAGTATAGACATACTAGCTGTGAGCCAGTGTGAGGTGGCTAAGTTTTACTCGTGTAGACCAAGTTCTGTAGCCCAGATCACTGGCAAATCAAGGCAGTTTTATGGTGTTTGTGACTGGAGGCCCTCAGGGGCAGAACAAATTGGCTTTGTTCCACTGAGGGGGACAGCTATCAGCTCCCAAATGTGGCTTTGATTACCAGGTGCTCAACTTCATTATTCCGGCGGGAGCAAACGGTGCTAATTCCCATCTGATGAACCAATTTTCCGACATATTACCAGTTGGACTGACAAGCACAAGCAGTAGGTGAGGACTAGTAAACATGAACCAGGGACTGAAGTACATTTTTATCTTGTAGCCACCAAGAAAAAGCTCAGGATTTTTCATTTATTTATTTATTTATTTATTTATTTATTTGTTTTTTTTTTTTTTTTTTTTTTTTTATTTGGTTTGTTTTCCATGTTAAAGGTCCAGTGACCCTATTCCTGTTCAAAAAATAAAACCTTTATTTTGCTTTTAAGTGTCATTCTCAACTTTATTTGATTACAATTGAATACCACTGTATGTAATGAGAGGGGGGTGCAGTGGTGCGGTGGGTTTGCCCGAGTCCTGCTCTCCGGTGGATCTGGGGTTCGAGCCCTGCTTGGGGTGCCTTGTGATGGACTGGCGTCCCGTCCTGGGTGTGTCCCCTCCCCCTCCAGCCTTACGCCCTGTGTTGCCGGGTTAGGCTCCGGCTCACTGCCAGCCTGCTTGTGACAAGCGATTTCAGGCAATCTGAGTGTGTGTGTGTGTAATGACTTCCTATGAAATATGCATAATTGGCCAATGATTTACATTTATTTAGCAGATGCTTTTGTCCAAAGCAACTTCCAATGAACTGTGTAGTGTAATCAGCCCACACACCTTATTCACCAAGGTGACTTACACTGCTAGATACACCTACAATGGGTCACACACATATATTGTATCAACAACCTTGTCATTTTGTCATTTCAGATTCATTTTTGTGTTCAGTTTTGATTTTCCTCAGTTTTTCTTCGTCTCTCAGAGCACTGTGTAAGTCATTTTGAATTTTCATAGTATCAGAAATGTCAGCCCATTAACCAGGTGGTCTCAGAAAACCAACAGGTAAATGAATCAGTAACCGGTCTGAAATGAGTGATTTTCCTGCTGTAAAGGTAGAATTTCAATTCAGATTAATCATAGTCATTATTATTGACCCTTCAAGCTTATCTGTTCCTTGCTTCTTGTCTCAGAATCAGAATAATAGATTAGTAGAAACTACAAAAGTGCTCAGTTTAGAGCAGTATCCCGAAATGAATATTATTTTCTTTTTTGTGATCTTGTGGAGGAAAGAAGTTGATGCCTACATAGGATTGTTTCATTAAAAAACCAGCATCAAGTATTTAAATTATAATACAAATAATCAGTTAAATTCCATAGCAAAAGCTCTAGTGTTTGTTTTTTTTTTTTTTTTGAGTGTTTCAGTAAATAATAAGATTATGAGAATCATATTTTCTTTCTCTCATTATGCTTCGATTAATGTTCCTGGATTAAATTCTATTCACAGAAACTTAAACATACAGCTCACATTGTGTTTATATGCAGTGACTGTTTCACCTACTTAAAAATATAATATTTTCTTACAGCTCCGCAACAGAAATCAATATGCGCAGTGATTCATTTTACTGGGATGCAAACTATTGCTTGACAGTGTTAATCACTGCGTAAATACTGCCTTGTAATGCAAGTAACACTTGTGTAATTCATTAATAGCAGTATGGTTAAGATGGAAGAAACAGCTGATGTCTCATAGAACATGTCGGTTTGGGACTAGCTTGAGAGGCTGGTTATACCAGAACAGCCTAAAATGTATATCTTAAAACATCAATTAGCCTACACAGTAAATGGTATACGGAGTGAATATTACAGGCCTCCGTGTCTCTATCTTTTTTAAAAAAATAGAAAAATTCCATTTTTTTCACAACTGCTTGAATGTCAAGGTTACGAAAGCGGGCAAAATTATCCATCAAAATTACTTTGACAAGAAGTGGTAAAGGAACGCGGTCATGTGGAACTGTTTTCCACAGAAGGCATATTATTATTTAAGCCTGATCTCACAAGGAAATGTTAACCATTTGCAATGTTTTGTTACTTGAAAATACAAACTGTCTCCATTTAGAATATGACTTACAGTATATCCAAGGTATAAATGTATCATCCATTGCAACAACGGATGTGTCAGAAATAGAAATGATGAAAAAATGTGTTTTGTCAGTACCAGTGAATGTGAAGTGCATGCTGTGCAGGTTTTGTTCAGCATGTAAAGTGTAAATATTGCCTTTTTATTGTCAAGAAAACAAGGGTGTGTCAAATATTACATCATTTCATATTGTCTCAGCAATTACGGTGTGGTGGAAATTCTCCTGAAGCTCCTCTCAACAGATGTAAAAAAATCTAATCTGTTTTAGGCCCTTTCGATGGTCACCTCCATACACGAAAAAAGACCTTACTTTCAATCATAGTTTCAAAATTGAAGCTCTTCCTGTACAGCTCACAGTTAAGGATTTGATTAAAGAAGAAGAAGCCCAATGATCTCCGACATGACAATCAGACTGACTTGGGTCACATAGAGCAAAAAGAAAAGGCAGGAAATCTACAGAAAGTGGCTGAATCTATTATCTAACCTAGAAATAAAATCAGGAAGCAGTTGCCTGAGCGCTGACTGATTTTGACACAGCTCGTCAGTATCTTCAAGTCCTTTTTACACACCATTTCACTGTTTAATTTCAGTAATTAAATATAAATCTCTTTTCAAAAGTCTTGTGCTTTGAAGGTGATAAAGGCTACAGGACAAAAAAAAAATAAAAAAATTCAGGAACTTGGAAATCTCCTTTAAAATGGGAGGTAGGCAAGTAAAAATGGTTTTATCTCACAATAGGACTAGTGCACCTTTTTATTCTTTATCAGAATTACTGTTGTACCCTGAGATACCCCATTCAAGCTCCGAGTTCGAGTTTTATGCTCCCGCTTCATCTTACAAGGCATTTCTTCATATTTATGGGGACCTCATTTGGGTTTTGGATGCCTCCTGTTACATGTACAAGCTCCATGGGACCCTGAGATGTTTATATTTATGTTTATTCATTTTGCATAGTTTTCTCCAAATTGATATGCACTGATTATTAGCTAGTATTTAGCTGACATCTTTAGCTTGTGTATTTTAGATACACAGCACTAAACAACCTATAGTCATTCACTCATCTCTATAGTACAGCAATGCAACAGACACACACACTCACACACACACAGATATGCACTCTAAGGGCAATTTAAAGTCACCAGTCCACCTGAAACACACATCTTTTGGAGAGTGTGAGGAAACCAGAGCACCTGGAGGAAATCCATGTGAGCATGGGGAGATGCAAGGCAGGGGTTTTCTTTGCAGGGTGGAATTAACACGTTTATTTTATGCATATTGGATTTTAAGTTATTTTTCTACATTTAAAAGTAAACATAATATTTTAGAAACATGTTCAGTATTATGTGTTTTAGTTAATTATGTTTATTGGAATGAGTTTGACAATGTTCATGAGGTGATAGGGTTAGACACAGTTTTTTAGCTTTGCGCATGGTCTCAGCAGCAAAGCAATCTAACAAACACATTCACATCCTGTGGGCAAATTAGAGTCAACAGTCCACCTAAAACACGGGTGTGTGAGTGTAGGAGGAAATCAGGGCACCAAGAGGAAACCCAGGCTTTGTTAAGTGCACAATATGTAAGAGCTATAAAAGAGCTGAACAACCGCAGGTGGACAGATATACAGGCGGTCCCCGATTTACGATGGGGTTACGTTCCCCGAAAACCATCATAAGTCAAAAATATCGTAAGTCGAAAATGCATTTAATACACCTAATACACACCTCTGCGTGACAGAATGGAAGTTGCGGCTCGCCGTCGTTGCCCAGCATCACGAGAGAGTATCGCTCCGTCTATCACTTGCCCGGGAAAAAAATCTAAATTCAAAATTTTATCTACAGTTTCTACTGAATGTCTATTGCCAGCTCACCATCGTAAAATCAAAAAAAATCGCAAGTCGAACCATCGTAAATCGGGAACCCCCTGTATAGCATTATAGAGCAACGAATGAAAGGAATCTGGCTTGTCATGCTGTGTTTTGATAGCTAATGTTAACTATTGAGGTAACTGTGTCCATTTTCATCTGGCTTGCTGATGTTTGAGCAGAAATAGATGTCGGTTACGGGGTTCAGGAATACAAACAATTTTTACCATTGAAATTAATGGTAATTATGTGTTCGATTTATGAGCATTCCCCTTATGATGGGTTTTTGAGGAATGCACATCCTTTAACCGAATAATTATGACAACTAAATGTGATTTTGATTTTGGCAATATTTATGTGCTGAAATGCTTTTCAATCAGTTTTCATTTCGATCTGTCCAAATAGTTGCACAACTTCTGTTGAAATTCCTAAATGAACCGCTGATGTGAAGACATGAATAATAAGTAAATAAACAACTGCAACAAACAGATTTTATGTGATTCATTTTGGCAAATAACTCAGTGAATATACTTGTGCAGAGAGAATTAGATTTTATTCTCATACATAATTACACCAACTTTAACAACCGCTTTATGGAATAAAGCGCCATAACATCAAATCCCAGAGCAAAAGCCAAGTTATTGAACCATGGCTAAAGTAAATATTAAGAACTACCAGAGGGCTTCTTATATAAATACCACTCCTTGGTGGCCTGGCTGGCTTTTTGCCTCCAGTCTTCTCTTTCACATGCGATAGCAATTAGAGCTTCAAGTGCCTGACCTATTGAAAGTAGTTACTCCATTGTCCGGAATGACAAGAAAATGTTAGGTGCATGAAGAGTGGGGGAGCGATTTACAATAGATGGCCTAATTATATATTGTACCATATATTTAATTTCATATATTGTTTGTTAGGCACATAGTCGTAGTCGTGAAAACAGGGACAACACACAAACTGCACCCACCGGGCTGGATTAAAATTTTCACCCAGCCGAACAGCTCACAGGCAGTGAGGCTCTGACTTATATCCTGCTGCGCCATTGTGCCACACTATTGTATGTAGTCCTTATTATTATACTGATGTTTTTTCTTCATTTTCTTTTTACCGGAAGTCTTATTATCCTGTTACAATTTCATGTTCTTTGCTTAATGCACATAGAATTTGAAGGCTCATCCATAACTCATGTATTAAAAAATACGTGGTAGAAAAAGGATTCTAGTTTGAAACTATATAACGTTTTTGTGCTTTTAGATGACAGTACACTTAGTTCTCATAGAAAAGACCCCATATAATGAAAAAAACACTGTATTGGCTTATGAAAATGTATATCATTTTTGTACAGCAGGCCTTTTATTCAATGCAAAGGCATTTTTGCCCATTATGTGGTCATTTTACTTGAATAACAAGTATTTCATTCTGTACAATGGCTGTATTGGACATTTTGGGAAAGAGATAGACACTTACTGCCTCACATCAATAAGAATTTTGTCCCTCAGTGGTGTCAGTCTCACTATTTTCCTGCTATTATTCATCAATTTGTGTCACACTTCTTACAGTACAAATCCAACTATATACTTCCTATGCCCTCCCTCATACTTCAAAGTGACAACAATCAACAAAAGCAAACATAGATCAGTACTCACATAACAGATTCAGTACAGTTATTATAAAGATGTAATTAATGTAATTTTTTCTAGAGTAATTCAGCACAAGTACTTTTCTCAAAGGTATAACAGTTGGAGTGCGATTCTAATTTGGGTACAAAAATAAGCTATAAACATGTAACTATTAACTGTTTCTTTTTTTTTTATATATGTATATAAACAGTTTTTATAATGTGAATACCCTTGTAGAAGTATATATAAATTCTTCTTGACTTGATCAAGTGAAGGTTTTTGCCTCGGTCGTCATTATTGTTCACAACAGAAAACAACGTTACTTTTCTTTTGCAGGTAAAATCAATCGCTTTACATCTGAGATACCATAAAAACCCACAGTCCCTGCAGGTATCGTAGGGCATGATTATCCACCTCTGCATTAGCAGAAGAGGTTCCATAACAAAATACCGCAGTACAAATAGATCTGTAGCCCTTATCTCTGTGTAAACATGGGTAGCTTCAGATCAACAAAACCAGGTTTTATCTTTCAGTTTATTGTTTTTTTTTTCCTCTTTGTGTGTGTGTGTGTGTGTGTGTGTGTGTATATATACATTTTGATATCACTTTGTACAGCCAATCTTCACTCATTTGAAATTAAAATGAATAATTGAAATGTACTTTTAGCCAAAGGAAAGAACATTGGCCTTTGTGATTTATCAGAAATCTTTACCAGAACAGCGAGGAAGTGATAACTGTCTGAACTCAGCTGAAAACACACTTGTAAAATGTGCATGTAAGGAGATGCAAAAACTAAGTATTAAGAATTTACACATTAAAAGTGAATAAGATATAAGATTAGATTATTTGATCTTTTCTCCACCAACACAAGCAAATAAAATTTTTTAAAGGCACCAAAAGAAATACCCTGTTTCATGAGAATTCCAGTGGGATGCATGGGACAACCGCTAAGAAATTTTGGGGTAAGGGGCCAACCAAATTAAATATAAATCAAATAATATTCAAGAGAAAAGTACAGAAGTGCATTGATCATGGCAATTACTCATCTCAAAAATATGACTCAAAAGGGGCACTTTAAGTGAACGCATTTTTCAAAATTCAGAGAAAATACTGTAGTATTTCAGTAATCATCACAAAAATGTCCTTTTTTAATATATATAATTTCTCATAGACAGACTGCCAAAGGTACTAAAAGTTCGCTGTACTATAGCATTCGCAACATGTCAGTATTGTAATGATGAATAATAATAAATGGCATAAGAAATAACTAACATTACATTTAATCACAAAAGTTAAAACTGGCACATACTTTTGAGCTAATTTTAGCCTTAGTCTATAAAGTTTCTCAGTTTGCCAGTAACTAGAAGATGGGGTTTTACATGTATAGTCCATTATATTAAAAAATAGCTCAATACATTCATATTGTGATATTCATCATGTCAAACTTGAACCCTTTGACGCTGCTCTCTACATGTTGCCTTCACAACATCCTTGTTGATTGTGGTTTCTCATAGTTATTTGCAAAGCAGAAGCTTCCGCTTTTTGCAAATATATAGCATTTTTCTATTGATGTGTGACATGCAGCTGAATGCTACACATGCATCAGTAAATCTTTCCCCGTAAAAAGCAATTTACTCAGTTTTTGAACCTTCAGATGACATCTTGGCATCCATTCACTGAAAAACAAAAGAGGTTATTCCATGCCTCTGGAAAGTTTCAGCAATCAGGTATACAAAGTTTCGTGGCTCGTCACATGGATTTAGGCCTTATTCTCAGCTCGTTATTAAAACTGTTTAATTTTGCAAACAAAATCAAGTTCCATAAAACCTCTGTCAGAGGAAACGGAAAAATTTCATTTGCAAACACATGGCTTGTCCTGAATTTGCCTTTGAACAATGAAAACATTACTTTGTGTGCAAAATCTGTAAAAAAAAAAAAAAAAAATGCACTCCTTTTGTTATATTTAAAAGTTCATTTTTAATTGCATTCATATTTACCTTATTAAAGTAAAATTTAAACCAAACTGTGCATTCATTATTTTTTTTAATCTAATTTTTTTTTAACGATTGCTTTTCTGAAAAAAAACTTGTTTATGAAATTAGACCTATAAGAATTAATCAACATATTAGATTTTAGCTGGGTAGGCTCCGGTTCCCCGCGACCCCGTATGGGACAAGCAGTTCTGAAGATGTGTGTGTGTGTATTAGATTTTAAAGGAGGAACGTCTATTGGCATCCATTCCCTGAAAGGCAGTTGCATATTGCATTTTTAAAAGAGGAGCATATTCTGGCTGTTATTCAAGTCTTATTTGTTATTTTATTTTGTCTAACAGAAAATGTCAGCCTATTTAATAGATAATACTTTACATTGGTGAATTAATGGACTGAAGTAATACACACAAGTCCAGCAGAACATAAAAATAAATGACCCTTCTAATCACCAGTTACGACAAGGACCAGACAGGTAGTTTTCATTTACAATAGCACGTTTATGTTGTAGCTGTGCGCTTTTAAAACCGAATTCACCACCGGAAAGCCCCAACATGCCGTTTTGATAAATAACACGTGATGCAGCTCAGCTGTGCGGACACATACACACATATATCCATGAATATGGAAAAAATGTGCAAACATCTTTTTGACATTCCACGCAGCGTCAAATATGCAACATCAACACAGGACTAATGCTGAATTAACCAACATGTGGCCTCTAATGAGCTATTAGGAATGATCATGCAAGGAGTCCCCAAGCTGAATTTGTACCACTGACATCGATATGATAAATCTGTGTCATGACGGAATGAGCTGCCCCCTCAGCGGCAGTGATTATAGCATTTAATCACCTGCCTTTAGTACAACACTGACATTGTCCGGCTAGGCTCCTTGCCAAAAGGCTTGATTTACCAGCCTCTTCATGGGAAAAACTAATTCGGGAGACGGATTGCTGAAAATTTCTCCACCGGGGACATAAATCATTCTTTAATCAGAGTGCAATGAGAGCAGAGGCAGGCCGCTCGCTCTGCCACAGGAGGAGAGTTGAGTCAACACCAGGCTCGCAGCTTCTTCCTCAGATACTCTTCTCTCTCTCTCTCTCTCTGTCTGTCTCAACTCCTCCAATTCCCATTCCTCTTTCTTCTAGACTCCCTGTCCTTTTGTCACCTGAGAAGAAGATTGGGTTCTCACCCCGGGGCCACAGGGCTCCATGTATCCCATAGCTGGTGGTGAACCAGTGGTTCCAGGTCAGCATTGCCACTGGAGTGGGACTGAACGCCCTTCTTTAGCCTTGTCGCGCCCCTCCTGTTGGGTATGGGCTGCCCTCCAGCTCCTGGTGCCCATGAGAGGAGCTGAGCAGAACAGCTGATGTAGGAACAAGGTCCAAACAAGAGAAAGGATGTGGAGGGAGGAATGTTCATTGGCCGTGAGAATTCAGTGGAAGGAAGGAGCGCTGCTGTCTCACAGCACCTGGGTGGTGCGAGAGGATGTGGGTTTGATCTCCGCTCAGTCTGTGTGGAGTTTGTATGTTCTTCTTGTGTCTGTGTGGGTTTCCTCCGGGTGCTCTGGTTTCCTCCCACACTCCAAAGACATGCTGTTCAGGTTCCCCCATAGTGTGTGAGTGACAGAGAGAGTATGTGTGTTCCACTGATGTATGGATGAGTGACCCAGTGTAAGTAGTGTATCTAGCAGTGTAAGTCACTGCGGTGAAAAAGGTGTGTGGACTGATAACACTACATAGAGTTCATTGGAAGTTGCTTTGGAGAAAAGTGTCTGCTAAAAAAATAAATGTAAATGTAACGTAAGTAGGGGGTGCGGTGGCGCAGTGGGTTGGACCACGGTCCTGCTTTCCGGTGGGTCTGGGGTTCGAGTCCCGCTTGGGGTGCCTTGCGACGGACTGGCGTCCCGTCCTGGGTGTGTCCCCTCCCCCTCCGGCCTTACGCCTTGTGTTGCCGGGTAGGCTCCGGTTCCCCGTGACTCTGTATGGGACAAGCGGTTCTGAAAATGTGTGTGTGTGTGTGTAACGTAAGTACACTGTGTGTGAGTAAGGGGCAGTAAACGGATTCACCGTGGCTGAGGAAAAGAAGAAGTGAAGGGAATGAACCTAATACTTTTTCATTCAAGGGATATAGGTGATAAATATCTATTGTCATGTCTTCACCTCATCTCCACTGTCTAAAACAGACTAAATAATACCCAATAATGGAATGGGGTTTGTAATCTTTACTATTTCTTTTAAAATGTAAGCCACCACACAGTGAATTGTGGAGAAAGTATTTTTATGAAACTGGTGTTACAAAGCCACAGAATTGTGTGTGTGTGTGTGTGTGTGTGTGTGTGTGTGTGTGTGTGTATTTTTCATTACAAATTAACCAGAGATTTAGACATTTCACATTTTTGGCAATTTATTAAATGGAAATGATAATAATGTTGTGATGTAAGACAAAGAAATAAAAAAAAAAAAAAAAAAAAATTTAAAAATAAAAAATGTATAGCAACTATCATCAAAAATCTCGACTTTTCCAACTAATAGTGCAGAACTGTAATGTTTCCGTTTAAAAAAAAAAAAAGCTGCATCATTTTGGACCAAGGAAAGTGGATTGTATGCTTGGTGGTAAAATTGATGAGCAATTGTTTAAAAAAGTTGGAATGACAGTTTTTTTCACAATTTGTCACCTTTTTTCCCCTCCAAAACTGAGAAGCACGCCTTTATATTTAGGAATAGCCGCGTATTTCATTTGCAGTCGGTTATGTAACTGAGCCCTTTGTTATTTCCAGAAAAAATTACTGGTGCATTTAATGTGATTGATGGAGAGGACATGGCCCGTGTGTAGGAACATGTAATCCAAAATGTATCCCGCCGCTCCTCAAATCGATAACACTTGGATTAAATCCATCGCTTAAAACCTTCTCTCAGTTAGAGGGAGCTAACAATGCGGAGATTGCACTGAGGAAAGAACAAAGGCAGCCTTTCTGTCTCCACAGCCCGCCGTTCCATCTATAGCCCACAGTCCCCCATCCTGGGAGTTAAACCCCATGTATGAAGCTAACTGTGGTAGCAGGTTTAAAGACGCACACCTGCAGGTGGAAAGAAACTGCCTCCTCATACCTCCTTGTTTACTGGTACAGAGTCAAAACTATCAAGGGATCAGAGCTGAGCTCCCAGTTCGACCAACCAGACACCTGACAGCCAACCATGGTAATCACCCAAAGACTAATAAAACTACTCAACAGATGTAATAAAATAAAGATTTTACCGAAACCAGCACTGTTGACTGTCCCAATTCTGCAAAAACAATATGATGATGATGATGATGATGATGATGATGATGATGATGGCAAATGGCCAGGTGGTACAGTGGCAAAGCGAGCAGCTTTGCAGTGCAGTCTCCACTCAGTCTGTGTGGAGTCTGCATGTTCGACCCAATGTGAGTTTCCTCTGAGTGCTCTGGTTCCCTCCCACAGTTAAAAGACATGCTGTTCAAGTCCACTGATGAGTCCAAAATCATAAAAAAATAGTGTGTGTTTGATTGATGGAAAGAAAGTGTGTTCCAATGTTATATCTATGAGAGACTCCTTGTACAAAGTGTATATAGTGTTGTAATTCCCCATGGGGGAATAAGGTGTGGGTCAATATCACTATAGTGTTCAATGGAATTCACTTTGGAGAAAAGCATCTGCTAAATGAATAAATAAATTTTGATCATACATAGATGATAAAAAGAACAACAGGAGTCAAAACATTATTGTTGTTATCAATAATCATCATCATCACTAGGTTCTCACACCCAGAATACTGTAATCCAAATAACAAGAAAATTGTTTTTCTTTTTTTTTCCTTTATTTCCCTGATGGGTGAATTATTTATTTTTAATTATTATAGAAGTAGCACATAGTAAAATTTTCAGAGTATATTAAAAAGTAATAAATACCGTACTGGATCAAATCTATAATGAATCTCTGTTGTCACATTGCCCATAAACAGGAGCAAGAAGAAGTTCAGCTGTCATGTATGAGCGCTAAATGAGACTTCATTGCCTTGCTGGGATCTGGCAGACTTGACTTCCAGCCCGATAAAAGACAACCTGCACGATCAAGCTGTGCTTTGTGGCTCTTGATGGAATATTCCTCTCCAGGGGAGCATAGGGACATTGTGTCTCAGAAATGTTATACCTCCCAGACATATTTCCCAGGACCCACGTTATGTGGAAAAGACTATGGAAAAATCATTTGTTGTTTTTTTTTTTTTCATTTTTTTCCCATGAATTGCCTTTCTTTTTCTAACTATTGCTCTTGTGTAATCGAGCTTGACATTTAACGGTCCCCTTAAATAAAGGAAAAAAAATACCAAGAGATTGAATCCATCAATTCTGTAAATGCAGTAAAAGCACAAGTTATGCAAAATGTTAACAAAAAAATGTCAAAGAATAACTAATACGTAGGTTTTTTAACCTTCCCAGTTTCTCTTGATTTTCAGCTCTAAACCTCTCACAAAACACTCACTGGTGTGTGTGATATCATGAATGTCACATTGCTGATGGCTTAAAATACAAATACCTCAGTCAGTAAGAGATTCCACTAAAAGAAGCAGTTCTGAGTTTATGAAATTATTACTGATTAAGAACACTGTTAGACGTGCACTGTTATTTACAATAATTTAACGAGAAAACACATTCCACACATTAATTTATGCTGATATGCCTGGGTGGTGTCTGAAAACGTGCACAGGATCAATCCCCACTCAGTCTTTCTGGAGTTGACATGCTCCTCCAAGTGCTCTGGTTTCCTGCCGCAGTCCAAAGAAATGCTTTTCAGGTGGACTGGTGATGCTAAATTGCCCTTAATGTGCCAATAGTTGAGTGACTGAGAGTGTGTTTGGCTTCCCTGCGATGGACTGGTGTCCACTCTAGGGTGTACCCCCCATCCTTGCACCCAGTACTTCTGGGATGGGTTCTGGTTGACTTCATCCCTGCTCAGGACAAGCAGTTACTGATGATGGATGGATGGACAGATGGACGGATGGACGGATGGATGATGGATTTTTTTCAACATACCAATGCCTTAATTGTATTTGCTTCCATAGTGTTTAGAGCTCAGGTGTGGTGTTTGACAGCGTTTATAGTCAGTAGCAAGATTCAAACAATAAATATTAATGGAAGGAAACCAACAAGTGGGGCTGAATAGAGTCTATGCAGACATGAGCATATTATATCTCATAAAGAGTGTAAATATAACAAAAATAATGTTGCTCTTTTGTTATGACATTTATAATTCAATCATAACGTACATAATGAAGACCTGTACAGTATGTGCTTCCAGGAATGTTTCTTTAAATGTTCTAAAAAAAACTTCTAGAAGTAAAAAAAGGGGGCCACCTAGAAGAATCCCATGCTGTCAAGCAGTGGAGAATTTCAGCAGAATAGTTCATGTTGGTCACCAGTAGAATAAATTTAACGCTTCAGTACGTCTGGGAAATTACGGCTCCCTTTGATACATTTAATACTAATTTTATACATAACATTTTAGACATATTGTAATTCCAGTTGCTCCACATCAATATTTCACTGTAATCACTCTGTCCAGACATAGATCACTTGGCTAAAGTAGACACATGTTTGTTGAAATGAAAAAGTAGTTTTAGAGTCCTTGTTACCAAGTGCTTATTCCATTACCTTATCCATCATGAGATATCTAGAAATAAGACATGCATTGTTAATGTTCACATTACGGAATGGGCTGTTTATTTAAATAATATCCCGTGGTCCTTAAGATAAGGTTCTGATATCATCTGAACTTTGACCTTCATTCAGATGTCTTCCCCAGGGACTGGAGTTATTAACAGGAAAATGTCAGATTCAAGTTATGGTTATAGCTGATCATTAAATATGATTTTTTTATTCCATGTCATGGAGATTTATTCTGTTCAGTTCTTCAAGGGGTCGGTTGGTTCGCTTAATAACTGCATTCATGGTACCATATTCCCAGGTTGGCTGGAACGAGAGACACATTAGCTTGCTTAATATCCTAACAAGACACAGAGGTGAGTCAATACCTCTAGTGCATCAGCAACATATGTATGTGAGAGAATTATATGAATGCCTAGATGAGATTAATTTGTGCGTTCAGTTTTGTTTGTGCACGTTAAGGCTCCTATGGGATAAGTTCAATATTATTAAATATTGAATTGTGTATATTATTATATTATGTAATATAAATTACAGCTGGTATCAGCACAATTATCATTCAAA
This sequence comes from Scleropages formosus, assembly GCF_900964775.1. NCBI lineage: Eukaryota > Metazoa > Chordata > Actinopteri > Osteoglossiformes > Osteoglossidae > Scleropages > Scleropages formosus. The sequence goes on along the minus strand of NC_041825.1, from coordinate 6,493,207 downwards.
ATACAATATGCAGGACTTATTTTTTTCTGTTACGAGATTTTAACATGTGAATAATATAATAGTAATGGTAATAATACTGTAATATGTGAATGATTTACACATGTACAAATCTGAGATGCTAAATGGTTCACGTATTTGGAACTGTGCTCTATGCCATAAACATGATAATAGGCTAACTGTGGGTTCGAACGTGTGTTCAAATAAAGCTCAGTCTGTGCGGATATTGCAAGTTCACCCTGGGCATTTCCTCTGGGTGTTCTGGTTTCTTCCACAGGCCAAAGACATATTGTCTCAGTTAAACTTCCGTTTTTAAATTAGCGATGATGTAGTGCCTGGGTGTGTGAACATACTATTATTATTATTATTATTATTATTATTATAACAATAATACTATCTGGGAAATACAGCTCACAGAGGTAAAGAGCAACGAAGAGAGAGCTTTAATTTACTCATCAGTCTAACATGATAAAGTGAAACTGCACCATGGGAGAAAAGAGCTCCTTATCTCTAATTAGTCCTTCAGTGTGTGGTTTAAATATTAAAGTCCCAACTATTTCACTTTCAGAGCATGTCAGTTGGAAGAGAGAAAAGGTCAGCCATTAACCATGAGATAAATGTTGGGTAGCATTGCTACATGTCTACCGCTGTAAACAATTTGGTGGATTGGCTCAATGAATAGTCCACATTATTCATCTTGAGAGATGCTGAAGAAGTGACATCTCGATTTTTTTTTTTTCCATCTGCATTAATAGTGCGACAAATAATCGGATTCCTCAAGAAGCCTGAAAAAAGCAGAAAAAAAGAAAACCGAATTGTCAAGTTGCGTATGCTTAACGTATCTTTCTTTGGGAGAGCACAATCAGTCTTCATTAGTTTTTCATTGACAAGGATGTTGATCTTGGTCCACTATATGCTGCTCTGTCCACTATGTCATATTATATCGTAGATCATGACTAGAATTCATTTTTTCAGTTTTTCTGTGAATTATCTCCTGCTGGCTAAGTCACATATATCAATGTGCATCATATGCTGGCCTTTACATCCTTGTATTTTGCACCTGTCTAATTAAATATTGCACAGATACTTGCTTGGTTTTCTCATCCCTGCTGTCAGTCCTGCATGCACAGGAATGCACCCTGTATTTTCAAATGAGAGACAAATTGCAACTGAAACAATCAGTCAAATGGGTGAGGAAATTGTCTTCAAGATAAAATGTGAACGCTCTCATTTTAATTTTCCACAATCAACGCTTTCTAATTGTTTTCACTCAAACGAGTTGAAGCAGAGGCCTGATAGAGAGAAGCTGTGCTTTTCATTTTTAAAGGTCATGTGAATCATATTGTTATTAACAAAAAAAATTGGCACTGCATAAAAAATTCACTAGGTACAGTACCACAAACCACAGTGAACTTTTTTGGATTATTTGAGGCTTGATAGATTCATGGAGAGAGAAAATTTCCATTTGTTTATTCAGCAGATGCTTTTCTCCAAAGAAACTTCCAATGAACTTTGTGTAGTGTAATCAGCCCACACACCTTGTTTACCATGGTGACTTACACTGCTAGATAGACTACCTACACTGGGTCACTCATCCATACATCAGTGGAACACACTCTCTGTCACTCACATAGTATGAGGGGAAGTTGAACAGCATGTCTTTGGACTGTGGGAGGAAACCAGAGCACCCAGAGGAAACCCACACAGACGTGAGGAGAACATACAAATTCCACACAGACTGAGTGGGGATCGAACCCCTGTCCTCTCACACCACCCAGGCGCTGTGAGACAGCAGTGTTACTTGCTATGCCACCGTGCCACCCCCTGTGCCACAAGGGAGACAATATTGTCTATTTTTAATATTTTCTTTGGTTTCTTTTCCTCTTTCATAACAACGGTTCAGTTTGACTCTCGAGATCAGAACTGCTTTCCTTCCTACCAGATATTTCTCTCACTCGCTCTCCTTTTCTCTCCCGCTCAGCCTACATGCTAAGCGCAATGTTAGGCAATTAAAGGGAGCTGCCTTTGTAATCAAATTTATAATAAAAGAAGTGGGTAGGAAATTGGATGGGCTGCTGGAAAGGTGGGGCCAGGTTCCGCTGAGCAGGAATGACAAACCGCTGGTGGTGGAGCGGAGCTGTCGGAGATTGTCGGTCCAACAAGCAGCTCAATCTTCCTCCCGCAGACAGAGAGCTGGGCGATCTCTGGGAGAGGAGCAATAACTACGACAATCTCCCCTCTATTAATGCTGGTAGCATTCATCGTTCCTGAGTTTAGCACAATATGTCAGCATGAGACTCGTTTCTTCAAGTGTAGCTTAAGGTGAGTGTTCAGTACAGTGGACAGTTTTCCAGAATGTTCCTGCATTCTCTTTCAAATCTGAATCCACTAACAGCTTTATTCCTATAACGTCACATTTATCTCTCACATCAGAGCAACCATCAGCTCATCTTTGTGTATTCGTATGGTGCTATATTTAGTAGTTTATATGAGTGAAAATGTGTGTAACATTCAAATGACTTTGGAACATATTGCATGAGCGCTATATATAGACGTAATACATCCAATAGATGGAACAATAGATGCAACAACGGCATCTGCTATATAGAGAATAACAACGATGCTCTGACTTTTATCTTTTAGACCAGCACTTCTGTACTAATGCAAAAACTGTTCCTTGTAATGACCTACACTTTGCTATAAAGTACTGAACTCAGTGTTTTAAAAAGCACCGTCAGCAAAAATACAAGTAGAGGAGTGCTCATGGTTTAGGTACTGTTAGCACTTTAATTCCTCCTGAGAAATGAATGCCCAGTGCAACATAACGCACCACGCTGGCCGTAATCTATAAAACTTTCCTAAAATGTCCAATAAATATTAAATGTGGTTTTAAAATGCAACAACAGGTAAACAGATTTAAATTTGGGTTTGGAAATATAAGCTTATTTTCATTGTATACACTGAAATTGTTCTTTCGAAACACTATGCTAATAATGAATATTAATAATACTCAGACGTTTTATCATGGCATGCTTATGACAACAAAATTAGTTTTTATTTAGCCTGTCCTAGATTATATTAAGTACTTTCCATGTATAGTTTATGTTATTGTAACATTATATATTAATGTTTAATACTGAAGATAAGGTGTTCTTGTCAACAGCAGGTCAAAGACAGTGCACCTTTTCGTGACTGGGTGTGTTTTTTATTGTGTAATTTCACTTTTTGCAAGCACATAAAGTTGCCTAGGTGAAAATAAATCCAAAGTAAAATTTGTGACAATTACTGCATCAGTATGGAGTTGCGCAAGTGGCAATGAAAGAGAACGTGCACAGCAAGGTCAAATTATTTGGCTTTAAATGCAAATATGCAGCAGTCCTGAGAGGAATGGTGCCTAATGAATGTAATTATGTTCTGTATCCGGGGTCAGATTAATCACGGATTGCACCACATAAGGGACGCAATGATGTCTCCGCCAGGCTTCCTGCAGAACCATGATAGCTTTGTATCCCAGAACTGTAAATAAGGCATGACGTGATACCACTGACTTCTGGGTTCGACAGAGCCTCCCCAGCAAACTGTCTACCGCTGCACCGAAAGCAGATATTGAAGGTGCTGATGCATCTTGTCTTCATGGAAGCGTTCTCACTTAGATTAAATTTTTCCTTAGTTTTTGTACACAGAAACAGTTAAATTATTATTTTGAAATATTACAATATTTTTCTGCCCCCGTCGCTAATTCTGAAATCAAGGGCTTTGTGCTTTTCTTGTAATAGAGTCAGCTACAGTAAAATTATTTATAATGTATTGAATATGTTCAAAAAAAATAAAAATCTGTCTGTGGGCATTATGTCTGCAAATTAGAGGATGTTGCAGAAGGAAGATTGAAACCACAGGATCGGTAATTACAATAAGCAAGTAAATAAGTAAACAAGTAAGTAAATAAATATCTGCACTCTGCGGTCCACACTCTCATTGAGCCTGATGAAAATTACGACATATATTAAGTATCTGTAAGTAAAAGGAGCAAAAAGACAGCAGCAGAATGGGAAAATTTTCTATCATCCCCTATTATTTATATAGTGGAATACATTATTCATAGACATATGGCGGTTTGCTGTGATTCAGCAAAAGCCACAGGGCACCACAAGCTTGGAGTTCTCTGAGTTACGGCATATTTCAGAAAAGAAACTTTGTCGTCTTGTTCAGTGAAGAAACTTCACCTTATTGGAGTTCAACGCAAAGTCATGCAATGCAAAACTCGCAAAAAAAAGTAGCGTTCAACATGCTATAGCTATGATTGTTTATCCCACGGCTGTGCCAGACTGAGAGCTGGATTTTCTAAATCAAGTAGCAAAACTAAACATAACCTTCTCTTCATTCAAGAGAAAGAAAACACAGTAAACAGTGAGGGTGGAACCACTGAAGATGTTTCCAGAAACATCCGAAAATCCCCCACCATGCGATTCAGTCAGTTTACAGAAATTGGCTACCTGCACATTTCTTCATTAAAAATAAAAACATCTACTGGACATGAAGTTAAAGGTAGAGCTGGACATGTGCTGATCTCGTAAAATTATTGCTTGAAATATTTCAGCAGTGATTTTTGTTGAAAATCTGTTTGCGCGAGGTATATAAATAACTGTTTCAATAAAGGCACTGAGACAAATTAACTTTATGCTTTTAATCAAAGAATAGAGAAATCTTTTTATGTCAAATGATTCTCATGCGGTTGGACTCAAAATGCTTTTTACAGCAATTCGGACAATTATAAAAAAAATGATACTGCCCCAACAGCCTAATAAATAAATAAATAAATACTGTACTCCACAGAAAGAGTACAAAATTTAAACGCAAAAGCTGCTTCTCACATACACTTTATATTCTCTCTGAAATACAGTAAAGACAGAAAGGATTTATCCTGTTCATGTGGTTCAGCTAAGATGACAAACTTGACCAATTACATGCCTTCCACTCAGTATGAAATAGGACAGTGAGGACAATGACTTGAACTTCCTCATGGCCCAAAAAAGGTTTAAATGTGCTTCACTCATCAATGTTGACTGAAGCCTGGTCCGTGTGTAACAGCAGCGGGCATTCTGTTCACTCCTCCCTCCAGACACATGATTTTTCAGGTCACCTTTACCAATCTTTTACTCTTCCGATCACGGTCTCAGAAAATTATTGTAAGCTGATATATTTGATTTTGGGGGGTGCGGTGGCGCGGTGGCACAGTGGGTTGGACCGGGTCCTGCTCTCTGGTGGGTCTGGGGCTCAAGTCCTGTTTGGGGTGCATTGCGATGGACTGGCGTCCCGTCCTGGGTGTGTCCCCTCCCCCTCCAGCCTTATGCCCTGTGTCGCTGGGTTAGGCTCTGGCTCCCCGTGACCCCATATGGGACAAGTGGTTCAGACAGTGTGTGTGTGTGTGTGTGTGTGTGTGTTTGATTTCCTGCAACGTCGTGCTTTTACTCCAGTCAAAAAACTTATTCCACATCTCTAACAACCTAGACACTTGTCACCAATATTAATAATAATCATTTTTGACCTGAGCTTCTGGTGTCTTCCTATATTGTGGAGAATGTCTCGCAATCAGTCAGAAGAGTGATATATTTTATACTCATAAATATTATGTGTCCACACTATTCAGGTAATCAAATCAAAATCACAAAATTCATTCTTTTCAATTCATTCACATGCAGGTTTGATCCCCACTTCCAGATGTAGTACCCTTGAGCAAGGTACTTTCTCTAAATTGCTCCAGTAAAATTACCAAAGTGTATAAATGGGTAAATAACTGTAAGCTTGTAATAACTGTATCCTTACCATTGCAAGTGGCTCTGGAGAAAAGTGTCAGATAAATGTAAATGATGTGATTCTAACAGATGTTACCTTTTACCACAGCAGAAAAACTAGGAAATAAAACATATCACACAATGACAATTAGAAATGAGCTCATTACTCACTTGACACTTCCGTAAAATTGTTTTGATTTTACTGGCTGGTTAGTCATTTTGATATGTTTCTGTGTATAAATCAAAAACCTTACATCGGTATTACGGAAATATTAGCGAGAGATGGAACAGGAGAATGTAATCATGAAAGTGTTGAAACATTTTTTATAAATATTTGTGCAGTGCTGCAGGTTTTGTGGGTCGTAAACTTCTGATTCGGTTCAAGGTAAACCCCACTTTTGGTGACAGCGACACATTGGCTTCACTTTCACGTAAAAAAACGCCACTGCCGTTATTCATAACATAGTCTGCTCTATAGACCTGTTCTTGTGGACTCTTTCCTTCATGCCTTGTTTAGCTTTACTGTGTTGCTGTGGTAACCAAGTATGATATACTGCAGCAAGAAAGAAAAGTCATAATGTCCAAGGTTGGCACTAAATTTTAACGTCAACTTTCTGGGAGCATTTTGAGGGCAGCCAGAAGGTAGATCCTTGTAATGTTAGGGAATTTTGAAGTACTTGTGTTGGAACATGAACATAATATGGAATAATACGGTGCATTAGAAATGATCCCATTGATTCATCAGCAGTGAAGGGCAGTTTGTGGCAAGGGCTTCATGGCCACCACAGAAATATCAAAGTTGATACCAAAATAATTGATATAATTGCTTGTAATTTATTACATGTATTTGACAATGGAAACACACTACATTTAAAGGTGCCAAGAAGGATAATGTAAACTGATTAAATAACAAATAATCATACCTTCCAAAGCCTTCTGCCCCTTTATGTAATTACAGTACACATATGTAGTATAATATGCACAACAATACCAGTCCACATTACTACAGTGAGCTTACTTTCCCCTAATGAGTCTTAGAACCAGGATGGGGTATCTTTTGGGAATTAGGCAACTTTCAAATCCATTCACAAGTTTCTCTTTCCATTATCATTCACATCATTCATGTTCAGGAGAATTAACAGAGCCTGGCAGTCACTCCCTGGTTTCCAGGGCTTTCTGTTGATCTCTGGTTGTGTGCTAAAATTTGCCAAGTTCCAAGATCATTACATGCAGTTAGATGTAAACCAGATTTAAGGCTTGTTTACTAATTTTAAACTATTTCTTCAATGTGCTGATTTGTCAGAAATTTAATTCTGCATTGCCCGTGAGATATAAGTTGCCAGTTTTAGCAAACATGGTATTTACATTTATTCATTTAGCAGATGTTCTGCTCCAAAGCGACTTCTTTCTGGCCATGTGATGTAAACAAAATTTCCTTTTCGTTCGACTCCAGGCATTATATCTGTTTTCAAAATGCCTAGATCTTCGTAATCTTGTAAATTTCCTTGCAAAGGTACAGTTACACAAGTGATTTCAAAAAGATGGGGAAATGTAGTTTATTTTTACTACTCCCCAGGAGGGCAATTTATTGCTCAACAATTCAGTCCATCCTAAATTCCAGTACTTATCCAATCTGAATAGAATATAAAGCAGCATTAGGGATTATAAATTCTGTAATTATCGTTTCGTTCTCCCTGGAGCTCTGAGAAAATGTTCCAGTTTGAACACGGATTGATAAAATACTGATGTTGTTCTCAGCACACAGTCAATTTGTTTAACGGTAGGCTCATACAAAAATGAAAATCCAATTATTTATTCTATTTTGAATTCATTACCCACAGGGGATAAAGCTACATTTTAAAGACTTCCTCGGCTTTGGCGGAAATCTTTCCTGCTAAACAGCCAATTGCATTGTTTGTACTAATGTGCGAATGGTTCTGTTTTATTGCTGGAGCATGTAATTGTTTAGCTTTCTTATGCAAAATGTTCAGCTGATTGTGTTCTCATGTAATCACAAACCCAGCGAATTGATTTATTTAACTCGATAAAATCTCCGGTTTCGCGGCTTCATCTCAAAGTGTTTTTGTGTTATGACAACGCTGGAGGCAAGACAGACGGAGAAGCGAAATTCTGGATTTTAAGTGCGAATGGTTTGTGTGGGGTGTCCATCATAGTTAACGAGGAGGAACAGACATGCTGTACAGCTCATTACTGTCTGCTCTCGGACCAGCGATACAGAGGTACGAAAAGAGAAAGTCAGACGGTTCAAGCAATGGCACCATCCAGCTGGGTGTGAACCAAGAAACTATTGTTTTAAAATGCAGTTCTTGTGCTATGAAAACATCTAAGGAGACACAGGGAGATGACAAGCATTTCAATCCTTGAATAAAGGCACCATAACTTCTCGCACCAGCCACATGCACGCACGCAGTGCGGATTGAAAAACAAGCAGCCACTTACAGAGATGGGGTAGCTACTGATGTGTCGTTGTTGTGCTACCTCTTACTCTAACCTGGGGTTCACCCCAGCCCTGCCATCCATTGTGTCTTGCCATCGCTTTCCCCAATGATGAGCCATATCTCCCAGCTAATCACCTGTTATCATTGCAATCAATGGACTATGTCAACCAATTTCACAGACAAGTGCTTTCCTCTCTGTCCTGGGTCAGGACACCTATAACTCTGATTTAGATGGGCAATATACGAGATCCGTAGAATTACTAAGGACCGCCAACCCAATATAGAAGATTAAATCTCCAGGGTCATTTAAAGGCTTTTAATAGATAAAAGAGGAAAGCAGGCTATAGAAGTGTCGTTCTGGCTTAGGCCACTGGCCTTTAGAAAACAGATATACTGACCAGAATGCAGTTAATTTACTTAAGACATCTTAACCAATATTATACTTTATAGTATGTTTTTTCTGTTATCATGCTAAAGCAGGATGCTCAGGAAATGAATGGATGAAAAAGAGTAATAGAATGAGCAATCTAATGCACTAATGTCAGACAACTGGAAATGAATGTTTCATTTTGATTCCAGCTGCCTTTTGGATCTCATGCAGAAGTGCACACCTCACATCATGCAGCCAGATGGTCTTCGGTCGCTTTTTTCACGTTTGTGCCATAGCATTGATTTCATTATGAGGTCCTAATAATTTACTATTTATTTCATATAATCAGTCTGCGCATATGTGTCCATAAAAAAAAAAAATTTGGTAAACCTTAAGCATGGACTGGTGCGCATGAAAATTACATTTACTTCTCATCAAAGTGCGCTGATTTGTCTTGAGTTGGACCATAGGGTGTCAGAAGACATTTTGATGCCCTAAAACCGTTAAAATCCTCGAGTACTCTTGTCGCTGGTAACAATGCAAACCATAAAACCTGGCAGAAAAATTCTGAATATATTAATCTTCTTAGTCTATGTCCAGATGCAGAAAGGAAACAGGTTTTAGTAACTCTGAGTTCTTAGATTCTATGGTAAACATTCTGATAAATTCAAGCTTGTAAGCAGATTAAATATGGATAAGAAATAAAATCAAATATTCCTTAACAGATACAAGAATAGCTGACATTGCTGAAGAGGTAAACACATAGATAAGTGTTTTTTTTTTAAACTTTAAAAGCTGAATTATGTGATCTTCCACCGTCCTGGGTGTGTGCCCCCCCCCCCCCCCAAGCCTTGCACCGTGCGTTGCCGGGTTAGGCTCCGGTTTGCCGTGACCCCGCTCGGGGCAAGCGCTTTCAGACTGTGTGTGTGTGCGTGTGTGTGTGTGTGTGTGTGTGTGTGTGAGAGAGATCTTCCTTTATATATTTGCTGTTGCACTTTGGTCAGTACTTCATGGGAAGGTGGGGGACAGCTGGTAGCATAGGGGTTAGACCTACTGCCTTCAGAGTCAAAGCTCGCAGATTTGATCTCCAGCTGTAGTACCCTTGAGTAAGGTACTTACCCTGAACTGCTCCAGTAAAATTACCCAGCTGTACAAATGGGTAAATAATTGTAACCTTAACAGTAGAAGTTGCTTTGGAGAAAAGGATCAGCTAAATGAATAAATGCAAGGTGTGCATGACCTTCAAGCTACTTCTGTACATATCAAACAATCGAAGGATGCCTAAACATTAATGAGCTCTTTCTAGTAATTCTATCAGGAACAAGAAATGGAAAGGATAGATTCTGTTGCAAACGTGACATCAGTGAGAATTATAATTTTGTAAACTCAAGCATCATGTAGGCAAAGGATGTAGTGCAGCTCTGGGGTTTGATTCTGGCATCAGCTGTTTGAAGTGTGTATGTTTCTGTGATTTGGCAAGGGTTTCCGACAAGTACTCTGGATTTCTTTTAATTTCCAAAGACAATGTTTGGGTGAATTAGTGACTGTAAACTGCTTATAGGGCACAGACGTTGTATGTGTATGTGTTTATGTAACTGTCTTGCACTGAACTGGCATCCCATCCAAAGTCCCACCCTGTCTTGTGCCATATGCTTCTGATTATTTCATGTGGATCTCTATTTGCATGACACAATTATCGAAATCTGATAGATGGGTAATTTTCAAAACACATTTTCTGTCTGCTATTATTGTCCCTGCGCACACAATTCATCTTTACACATTCATGATCCATCACTCTGCATTTCCTGTCAAGATTTTGTTTTTCAAATTCCAGAGAATGTAATATAATCAAGAGTCAAAACTATAATATACAAAAAGCTTGCCTCAGTCAAACAGGCTTCTCTAATTCTTGAAAACACTGCAAGCGGAAAGAAAATTAGAGTTTGCTAAAGAGGTTCGTTGCAGCAGATCAGCGGCAAACAAATTCAAATCCGTTTAGTCTTAAAGAAGGCCATTGTTGTTCTGCTGTTACCAGCTGTCATCCCGAATCTGGACTGACACTCGAGAGGAAGGCACCCATCACTACTCTGAAGAAAGACGCCAAAAGTCAAGTGGAAGAGTCTCAAACTGAAAATGGAATAGACATTAATTATCTGACATCCTGTAATGAGAACAAAATTTGCCCTTTTGTGAAAATATTATATGGCTATATTTTTATTTTTGTTTATATTATTGTTGGTATTATCCTGTTTTAATCACAACCTTTAGAACCCATGGGTTTCAGAGAGAACTAGCATGACAGTGGGAATCCATCAAGGCCTAAGATTATGGACACCCACTCTAAATTTAATTTAGTTTCCTTAGAACCATGCATGATTCAGCAAGATTTTTGTCCCTCTGAAACAGATACACATTTGGAGGAAACATAAGGAAGAAAAAAAAGAGCATAAAAAAGAGACATAAATGGCAAAAAAAAAAAAAAAAAAAAAACTGGTAGGCTATACAATTGCAAAAACCTCGGGAAAATCATATAAGGTTAAAAATAAGGAGAGACCCAAAGAGAGTGAGCAAATTATGCAATAAAACTTTTTGCTCATAGGTTTGTGGAAGTACATTAGTACTGGTATATGAGAGCATATGACCCATTCCCTGAACTGCATGCTTGCAGAATAATACTGTCTCCAGAGGCAAGTCAGCTCTTGCCCTTAACATTAATGTGCTGCAGCTCTACCCTTAATGGGTCTTTTTCGCTGAATAAAAGAGAAAACAGTCTATTTCATTCATTCATTCATTTCATTCATTTCTTTATTTAACCAGTTACAATAAGCTACAGAGATTTCATTACAAATACTAAAACAATGAGCTAATAACCAATAACTGAGCAAAAATGTTAGTTTCATAAACATTCTTATAACTGTATGAATACCGCAATACATTTACACCCGGAAACATCTCACAAATCCCCAAAGAACTCTAAATGTTTTTTGGAGCATGGCATATGCAGCAAACAGAGTAAAAGGCTAAATAAATATAGAATATGCCTTTAGCTTTGATGTTCCAAAGATTATTTAAAATATGGCTTAATTTTCAGAAGCTGGTGAATTACATTAGCTCCATTTAGGGGGGATTTAACAGGTCACAGCCTGATGAGAATGGCAAGAATGCGTTGATAAGCGCCTCTGAGACCCGTGCAGGTGCAGCCGCTGATTGTGGCACATGTATTACTTTGGCTGACATTTCACATGCAAGTCAGCATCCTCCTTATCTGAAAAGGTGTTCAACACACCGAATGCCCGTGCGGTACCTTCTACATGAACTGAATACACAAGAGCGAGCATTCAAGTGCTATTTACAAAAGAAGGGAAAGTGAAGGTCCACTCAACATGAAGCCAGCTTTGCCTCTCAGATTGTGAGTACAGATGCTCCTCGACTTACGATGGTTCGACTTTACGATGGTGAGTTGGCGATAGACATTCAGTAGAAACCATACTTCGACTTTTGAATTTTGATTGTTTCCCGAAGAAGCGAAATCTGGTGTGAAGCCCGTTACAGCCATAGCACGTATGCTAGGCTATGATGTTCGGTAGGTTAGGTGTATTAAATGCATTTTCGACTTACTATATTTTCAACTTACAATGGGTTTCGCAGAACGTAACCCCAGTAAGTCGGGGACTACCTGTATATGGAAAAATACGATAATTATCACTGGTCATTGGAGGAAGAAACCTTTTTTGGATTGATTACATGGAATCCTGTCATTTGGGTGATTCTCTTAATTTGGATTTTTACCGTAACTGGTTAATAGGCAAAGAAATACATGGCATCCAGGACATGTTACAAAACAAAAAAAAGAGCAGAAGAGTTCCACCAAACAAGTGCAACAACCATTTTACATTTACCAACATCTGCTGCATTATGCCTGAAAAATGCAATAAAATTATGATTGCAGCATACTAAATCCCTGCTTCCAAGAGTTCTGTATGCTTATTAGAAGATGCTGTTCCATTATCATACTGGAAGGAAAACTAAAATAGCTGGGGTGCTTTGCCCAGCCTGCCAGCACAAATCTCACCATACATACCTTGTCAGTTTCAGTGGAGGGAATTAACACTGAAAATGTCAAACAAATGTTTGAGTACAAACACAAGACAAATTCAGAAAAAAAGTGTTGTTCTTTCTGTTGTCACAAAGCAACACAAATTTGAAATTTTAGGGTGCAATTGAAAGTTCTTCTCTATAATTCTATTTAGTTTGTCATGTATTTGGTGCACCTGATAGCAGTGCAATTGAATTCACCTCCATCTGCAATACCCTTGAGCAAGGCCCTTACAGTAAATAGCGCCAGTAAAATTACCCAGCTGTCTGAAGGGGTAAATAGCTGTGGGTAGCTAAACACTGTAATTTTCTTTGAAGAAAAGCATCACCTAAACGAATAAACATTCTGTGTTTTTAAAATTTTAATTCCATTCCCAAGCCCATTCGTGTTTTACAAATATTGACTTCATTTATTGTTTTTTTTTTATAGTATGTTCATTTTTAACAGCTGTGTTCATGATGTAATTATTATATGTCAAAAAACCTTACACCCCTTGACACATAAATTATAAGTTGATAAAGAGTTTATATGTTTGGATGTATGTACTAAATGTTTTGCTGGTCACACATACAGGATATTGTTTAACTGTAGCTCTTTCAACGGCTCCTCACATTAATTTTCTTTTCCGCTATTGCTTAAACTGCTCTGGCATACACTTCATTCTATTAAGAGGATTTATTTTACTTTGGTAGACAATGGAATAATAGAATAATGTATCCCAAAAATGATGAGGCTGAAGAATTTCACAGGAAACGGTCACCTGGCTGCATAATGTCAAAAACTGACTTCTGGTATTCTACCATGTTCTCCTCATACTTTTTCATGCTGAAAGATTAAATAATCAATGTTGTCCATCTTGATATTTTAGAAGAGATACTGTGTTCAGTAAACTCTAAATAAATGAGTGCACTGTATATAAGATCATTTAGCTGTGTGTGAATGGGTACATTTTCAGAACAGACTGACAAAATACAACATTCACTATCAGCATAAACATCAAAACCACTTGGCTGGTCCATCATTCAGTGCCTTTTCTCTGTCATGTGCCCCGACATCTATAAATATATTGGTACTGAATTACTCTACAGAGCAGCACTGGCGAAGGCCACATTTCTCCAAAGCAAATATTGGATCTGGCAGTTAAGGACAATTTTGTACTTTGGAATTCTGACTTTATACATTTTAACCAACCAGCTGTTGTATACATGGAATACAGTAAATCAGTGTAAGTTGTGCAGGTGTTGAGGAATTATGTACTCTGGGGCTGTAACACTTCCTGTTATGGTGAGATTACCATCCACCCCCTTTTGCATTATTTTCGCAATTTTTTCCAGTTTGAGCTGGTTTATTCTTTACATATTGACCAATAAAGGGGTAAAGCTGAGTCGTAGCCACCACACTACCATCAGGAGCCACAGCGATGTAAATTAAAGATACTTTGAATTTGGCAGAAGGGAAGGCCAGCATGTCAGACCAAGGCCTCTAATGACACCTAATCCAACATCCACTGATGACTTCCATCACTTCTTTCTAAACCTTACAAATCTTCGTTTTCTTTGAAACTTTCTCTGCCAAAACTGGCTTCTGTGCTTGTCGTTAGTACCACATGGGAAGCAGATTCTCCCTTAATTTCTCTGAGTTGATAGCAGAACTGAGTACCCAACAGGAACCCAAAGCCATTTACCTCCACCTTCACCTTCCGCATAAGAATCTCTACATTTCTCTTGTATTGAAGCGTAGCCCCGTAGTGCTACTAGTTTGTTTGTTCATTGTTTTTTTGAAGGTTTAAATAAAGTTTATGATTTCAACATATAATATAGTGTGGCTGAAGCCGTGCCAACACATGTTGGAATAGGTACAACATATATGTAGTGTCAGACTTGCATTTATTGCAACGTGATTGGGTTTTGGTTTAAGGAAAACAAATAAGATGAAAAAAAGGGATGGAACAGATGGGGAAAAGTTTTGAGAGATTTCTAGAAGGGCCCGAGAGAGTGTACGGAGTGTGAGGAGAGAGGAGTTCATGTTTTCTGGTTGCTCCGAAGCAACCAAAGAGAGAATTATGGTTTTATTTTGATTGTGTTGATTGGAGAGTTGAAGATAGGTTTTCGTGTTGTATTTGTTGTGTCCAACGAGAAAAATTGTGTTAGGAAACTGAGAGTTTTCAGCCATCACGTCGAGGTGCCACGGCAACAGAGCAGGAGAACTCGCTTGTATTTTTTGGAAACAACGTGCACAAACTACGATCAGGCCTGCAGTGTAAGGGGTGTTTTACGTGAAGTTTAACATACTCCGAGTATTCTAGGCAATAATTAATGTGTGCGAGAGTGAGAAGGTTCTCGATGAAACTTCTGGAGTCTGTGTGAGGGTGTAACTGTGAGGTTATTTCTTGCTTGTAATATTTAACTACTTGTTGTAAAGGTTTTTTTTTTTTGTTCATGTTCTGGTTGTTTGCATTTATTTTCATAATCTGTTGAAGGGACTTTGGGTTTTTTCTATTTACAAGCTTGGGAAAATTTAATAAATTTGTTGTTTGCTCTGTTACCGAGCTATTTGCGTTTGGGCTATAACGTTTCTATTCTTAGAATAGAACCCAGGGGACCACCCTCATATTCAGGTTATCAGAGGGTGGCATTACATAAGCAACTCTGAATTCCATTTTTATACAAAAAACGTTAGCTACCAAAATGATTACGTTCATCACGACACTGTTGTCACTTCGAAAGTGGATTTTTTTTATTTCACCAGTAATGATTGACCTCATTTCTCATGCAAAGAACCTATCCCATATAGTTCAATACTGTGTGGTGGTCCTGTCAGTGCTCATGTCGACTCATGTCAACTTCATCTCAGACTTTTACTTGTTTACACCACTGGGAAGGAGAGAGCATAATGTTTAGAGTAGCTGCATTGTCTTGCAGCACTTTGGAGGTTCAACACCATGCTCAGAACTGAGTGTGAATCCTTAACCATATTTCAGGCTGAAGACAAATACAGTCCTCACATCAGCTCCCCCAGAAAGGCTCAAATCCAATCCTTCAAATGTGGAGTTCCCAACTTCAGAAAATGTTGGTTGGCTGCTTTTTTCTCAATTTGAAATATAAAAATTTCATTTTACCTTCCCATCCCGTCAGTTCCTGTGATATCTGAGCGCAGTACTCAATCCCCACTACCAACCATTATTCAAGTCATAATGAGCCGAAGGGGAGCAACATCCAACTCAGCAGCAGGTGTGACTCCTCGAGCAGGCTAACATACAGGGTACAAAAATAGTCTGTCTTTCGCCAAGCCTGAGAACAAATCTTATTTCTTTCTTTTCATTTACACCAGCTGACATTTTGTAAGGTTGCAGCTCTGCAAACTCCAATAGTTCAGCAACACAGAAAAGGTGATCCGCAGCATGATGTCCACATCACCCAAACCTGACTTTCCTCAACATTCACTCAACTGTGCTAAGCACTAAATAAATTTGCTATTGAATCTTTACAATCACTAGAGACAAAAAAAATTCCAGAGCAACAACTTGCACCTAAGGTAAAACTGCTTGCATTACAAGAACATCCAGAAAAATCTGCAGCACTTTTTTATGCTAACAATTTTCTGTGCCACATAAAACTGCTTCTTTGATTCTCCACAAAAGAAACATTTCCGTGTTTAGCTCGGCAAAGGGCAGACAACACATATAACTACATACATCTTGTAGACACGAAGTTGTATTTATAGCACTTTCTAAAATCATGTGGCATATTAGCACTGCTGAGCTTCGTTCATATCTCCGTAGAGCAGGCAGAAAGGTGATGTGATCCTTGTGCAGTTGTGCGTGGGCTGCTGCCTGGTGCTTCTGGAAGTGATAAATGGTCCTGATTCAATTTACTTTATTGCTCTGTCCACCATGCATCTGGTGCTGGGGTCAGGAGTTACAGGGCTTAGAGAAAGATATTAAAATCTATAAAGTCTTTATCAGCACAGGTTAGGACCAGAGTTAAGTATTATACCAACAGGATGAAAGGTTAGCCAAACCCCACAAGAAAAATTCTGTGAGATCCACATTTTGGTGTGTTTCTTAGGTGCCTGTCTCATATCATATATCATTTACTTTATTGTGTCACCTGAAAGACAATGAAAAAAGAATTATTATACATCAAAAAATATTGGCATTATTATTATAAATAAATTCTTTATTGATCCCCAGAGGGAAATTCGGTTATCTTACTGAATTTCAGATTTTTTTTTTTTTTACTGTATTTTATTGAATTAGGCCCATTCATTGTGTTAAAAAATGTTAGATGACATGAAAAATAACATATTACAGTTGTATTATAGCAATACCTTCTGTATGCAGTGTTTTATCTTGTTATTGAGAGATACTGAGATAAAATCTTGTTTCACTGATAATTTTATCTGAGAACTATCTTATTTTATCTTTCATTTCTACTGTGTTGTTTGCATCGATGGAAATTCCATATATTGAATATTTACTCATACTGACTACTGCAAGGGATTATTTGATGATTTTTGCAAAATGACTGAATATTTATTAACTTCAAGTGACTATACTAATGTTATAAATACCTGTAAATTGACTTAAAAGTCTTTTTCTATCTAGAATCCCCAGGAGTTGTGGATTCCCACAGGCATTTGGGCCCCGGGGGGTTTAATTCCCTCTTGCATTTCAGTTGGGAGTTTTTGTTTTCCTTTCCTCCATGGCTAATTGGCTTAGTTTAATTAAATAATTTAATGTATAGCTAACCTTATATTTGTTTGTTATGGCTCTTGATCCTTTCTTCAGAGCTCGGTGTCACTGTGAGAAGAGCACTTTATGTAAAGTGAATTGAATTAAACTTAATTTTATATTTCATTAAATAAAAATTTTGATTAATCCAAATTACTCTTTTGCTTCAATTTGAAGAATATTTGAGCAATTTATAGGTTAAGAATTGATGTAATTTTTTAGATTCTTTGAGACATCAAAGAAATAGATATCCCAATTTTCATTTCATCACTACAGCTAAAGCTCAAAACAAATTAGAAGTCCCCAGCTAAAAATATGAAAATGATTAGCTTCAAGTGTGGTCATTTTTTATTTTAAACATCTCATTTAAGGCTAATTGATTAGACGTTCATTTCATCATACACCAGGGGTCACTAGAACTGTCAACTGCAGACTTAGAATTTGAGATAAAGGAGTACATGAGTTGTGGAGAGAAACCAAAGACAAATTAACATAGTCTCTTGGCAATCTGCAATTAGTGTGGGAGATGTCACTTTTTTGTTTTATGTAACTTCCTGAATCTGATTTTATATTACACATACCCACCTGAATGCTAGGTGCTCTTTTGGGATTTCTGCTAGTTTTACTGACCTACGGAAGTCTGTGCCTCCCGTACATAAGTAATGAGTTTCTGTATAAGGCAGTTTGTGCTAATTATCAGCTGCATAATAAAGGTTTCTGACAAAAATGCAAAAAATAACACATTTGTGGTCATCATTTTCAGCCTTAGAGATGCTCTTGCCTTCACTGTCTCTTTGGGGACAGCCAGTAGCATAGTGATTAGAGCAACTGTTGTTAGACCCAAAGGTAGCAGGTGTGAGTCTCACTTCTAGCTGTAGTACCCTTGCGTAAGGTACTTACCCTAAGTTGCCCCAGCAAAGTTACACAGCTGTATAAATGGGCTAATAATAGTAACCTTAATGCTATAAGTTGCTTTGGAGAAAAGTGTCAGATAAATGTCAATGTCTTTCTTCCCTGTTTTCCATGCCAAAAATTGAAAACCTGGCAGGCAAAACTCTATTGTTCTAGATGGAAATATTGCAGCAAATTGCAGTCTAAATATGTCAAAGAGAGAAGTGAAAAAGAGGAACACCCTCCTTAATTATTCCCCCCTTTATTATTATTATTTATTTAATATTGAATATTGAAATAGTTGAGAATGAAAATACAATACAATTATATAATACAATACAAAAATGCATGAATTGTATGTAACTGCATTGTTTTATTCTTTTCTCTTTTTAGCTTATTTGGTGACTGAACTCACTCTGAGAATATTACAAAAAATAGTTATTGAGGTATTTAACGATTTTTACTAATGCTTTAAAGTCTACGTACAAAGACAATGAAACAGTACTTTACATTAGCTGGATGATAGAGTCACATCACATCCCTATTTGAAAAATAAACACTTCAGTGAACTGCATTTGTACAGCTTCCTTCAGACGAATAAAACCAAGAGGTTACCATTCTGAGGGCATTAAATGGTCAAGCAATTTGAAAGAAGTCCTCAGGCAACTAATCATGTTCTTGGAACCAACGGATGAGGCCCAATTCACTTTGTTTTGTGTAGCCGAGGGCAGATGAACAAGTGTCATTATCAAAATTATTTACTGCTTCACTGCCTGAAGAGATGAAGTGATATATAGTCTTAATGATATCCAGTTTTCTTTTTGTTTAAATTCAATTAGAAGAGATGCATTGTTGACTATTTTCCAAGCCCCGAAACCGAATGTTTCTTTAAAAATGGCAAACAATAAATGAAGTGAAAACATCACTGCTGTTATTCCTCTCTTGGTTGTGCACTTATTTTCAGAATAACAAAATAATTTCATAGTATTAACAGCAGTTTTCAGGCCTAAATTACTTTTAAATGCATACTGTTTGGTGGCCACAGTTAGTGACCACAAACATTTTTTTTCTTGTCTTAAAGGGAATGAGCTTTTATTCGGCTGTAATAAGGGACTGAATATTTTAAATCACTTATTCCTGTCATAAATAAATGCAGGTACTCAGGTACTCTTCAAATAATCCACACTCTGCAGCTGGAGCTGATTTTATTTTATTTTATTTTATTTTAGTGTTGCTGGGTAGGCTCCAGTTCCCCGCAACCCCCTATGGGACAAGCGGTTCTGAAAATGTGTGTGTGTGTGTGTGTGTGTGTGTATTTTATTTTATTGGTCATCTAACCAAGTGTGGTCTCAGGCAGGTGTACTCAGGCTGGCAAGTAACAAAATGAAATCTTTAGCTTTTCAACAATATTTATATCAACAGAGCTGGCTATTTCTCAGATTTTATGGGTCATAAATTGCATAACCAGTTAGTTGTGTTAGTATTTCCATATCTAAGGCATCTACTCTGGTGCACAACAAAGTTATGATTCATAAAAAATCCAGCAACTTCAAATCCAGGTAAAAAATATAGAGCTTTTATCCTAAATTCTTTAAGGCATTAACATCAAAAATAAATTTTTGAACCTTTGAAGTGTTCAATGTGAAAATATATTATTTATTAACACCTCTGAGCACTTTGATGCAATTTGTGTTTATAATTTCAAAGTTCTTAAGCAAATCATCTACGTAATTACATGGGAATTAAGAGCATGAAAGAAATAATCAATTCTTCAGACATATTTAGTATTATAGTGAACACAAAGAAGGATGTATTCCTTTCATACATATTTGATTTCCGAAATTAAAATATTTCACGGGGTGTTAACAGAAATTTTTTACATCGTTTGATTAACTCAGCTGCCTCCGAAACACTCTTGAGTGACTATATAACTTTGGTATTTCTGTCCACAATAAATGTTTTGTTCTTGTTATTATTTTTTTTCTATTATTATTATTATTGTTGTTGTTGTTGTTCGTGTTCTTGTTCTGCTTGTTGTTCTTGTTTATTTTATATTTTCAGTACTTAAGCCTGTCTATGGCTTAAGGATTTAAATATCTATGATGGTGGACAAGTTATATTTCTGTGAGATGAGAACTGTGGTGGATGCTGTAGATTTTGTCTCGGGCAGCTTTTATTTGTCACACGGCAATCACAAAGAAAGTTTGTCCAGCTTCTTCAGGTGTCAAAGTGAAAGAAACCACTGCAGCTTCACAGCCTCTTCGTCCAGAATTTTTCCTTTATCTCCTCTATTTTGTGAGCATAACGACAATCCGAAGCTCCTCTGCCGACAATAAAGAGATATTAACTACAGCAGATTACAGCAGATAGTTCGGACTGCTGGAAGAATCATCGGCGCACCCCCCTCCACCCCCTCTCCAAGAACTGTATTCGTCCAGAGTGAGTAAAAGGGCTAGCAAAATCATTCTAGACCCCTCGCATCCAGGCTACTTCCTCTTCGAACTTTTGCCGTCTGGCCGGCGCTACAGGGCACCGAGCACCAGGACAGCCAGGCACAAGAAAAGTTTCTTTCCTCAGGCCAGTTACCTCATGAACAGCTAAATCCCCCCTAGAGAGTAAACCAGTGCAATACACAACGCTATTTATATTTATAACTATATCTATTTATCACATCATATGTCTTACTCACATTCCCTTGCATTTGCATAGAACATACCTGTACATACATATAATGTCTAGTGACTATTTTTGTATGTTGTGTACTTTATATTTTTTATTTTTTATCCTTTATTCACATATTCTATCCTCTCATCTGTCTTGTCACTGTCATTCTGTCTGTGGAAGTTTCTGTCACCAAGACCAATTCCTTGTATGTGTGAACATACTTGGCAATAAAGCTCGTTCTGATTCTGATTAATTCTTGTTAAGTCTTACCCTGAACTTTTTTCCCTAGTGCATCAGAATTAAGAATTTCTGTATAGCATCAAGATTCATTTTTCTGTTTTCCAACTTTCTTCATTATATAAAAAAAAATACATACCCAACCACTTTTGAATGTAAAAAATCCAAAGAATCCCATTTAACTTAAGACATCTTTGGACGTAAAATATTTATTTTCCTCTAGTTTCCTCAACATTTTTTTTGGATAACTCCAATTCACACACTGAGACACCGAAAATGTCAACCACACACACACACACACACACACACACACACACACACACACACACACACACACACACAGACACACACAAAATAAATAACTGGGTCCACTTACTGATGCTATACCTCCAGCAATACAAATTTAGTTATAGGCAATAAATCACAGAGATGAAGGAGAAGTGGGATTCCGGATCCTTCTTTATGATTACATCCATTCCATATAAATAAATATGTGCTTGACCATGTATTGATTCCACGGTTCAGTTTTAAAGGGTGTACAATCACTCAGGCCTGACATTTAGGCGCAGAAAAAGCTTGCATAAAAGGGCACTAGGTCCACCTCCAACCTTTTATCCTCATCTGAAACCTGGTTGTGAGGGATGCCTCAGGCCTTGGAAGAGGTGAAATGCACAAATGTAGCAATTTCAATTTGGCCACTCAGGGTTTTTTTGCTCTCATTACTCTATGTCTTCAGTTCCAAACATCCAGATTTTCAACTGACGATATGGCCCGGAATTTTTGCACATGGGCGTGCCATAATACCTACACATTTTCACGTAAATGGTGTCCTGCATGTAATATGGATTGAAAAAAATAGCAATTTCTAACAAAAAGATATACAGTGGGCCTTTTTTTTCTAAAAAAAAAAACAAATAATATAAAATGTAATTAATGTGGATTGTAATTTAGTACATTTTTCCCATTCAGACATTTAACATCAGTCAGTACCCAAAATCGTCATCTTAGGAAAACAACAGCAACAGGAAGTCGATTTGTTCACTTTAAGCACTAAGTCACATAACAGACATGGCACAATACAGTTGGCCTTTGAGTTGTTCATGGATTAACTTTTTACAAACCTCACATAACACTAAAGTGCATAACAATACTTTGCAGCACAATAAAAAATAAATCTACAAAAAATGTTCATACCTTAGGGGGGTGCAGTGGTGCAGCAGGGTTTGGCCTGTGCCTGATCTCTGGTGGGTCTGGGGTTTGAGTCCCACTTGGGGTGCCTTTTGATGGACTGGCGTCCAGTCCTGGGTGCGTCCCCTCCCCCTCCAGCCCTACACCCTGTGTTGCCGGGCTAGTCTCCGGCTCGCCGTGTCCCTGCTTGAGACACACAATTTGCGTGTGTGTGTGTGTGTGTGTGTGTGTTCATACCTTCAAAAAATGTTTAACTAAGGCATCATTTCAGGAACCAATATAATTATAAAAAGTGGAATTTAGAAAGACATCAATTAATGTCACCAATTCACAAGAAATACATTTGTTAACTGTGGGAGGAAACCAGAGTACCTGGACAGGACACACATGGAAACTCCACACAGACTGAGCTGAACTCATAGAGCAGAAGCTGTGAGGCACAAGCTGTGCCACTGTGCCACCCAGCAACAACAAAATAAAAGGATAAAATAATAGTAAGGTAACAGAGTGAGGTGGAAAGATGATAAAAAAAAATGGAACTAAGAAATATCTTGAGTACAAGCAATTTTTATGTATTTCGTACATTTTGGAAATCACTCTAATATAGCAGGGTGTAAGAATCAGGGACCCCCGGTATAAATAAAAAAACTGCCATTAAGTGCATTCAGAAACTGAGGAGATTTAACAGCAGCTTTTCTATGATTTCTTAACTCTGTTGATTAATATATGTAGGATATAACATGGCCACTACAAAAAGAAGCATCAGGGATACAACGTAACAATTCATCTTTAAATATAAATATGTTATGAATATGTTTTGTAATTCCTCTAAGAACTGCAGAATGTGGTCAAAATACCTCCTAGTCAAAACCTGTCTCTGCGAGGGATCGATTTGCTCTTTCCATCACCAGAAGGCCTTGACGTTTGGACTGTGATTTACCCTGGTAATGAATTGTCAGTTCTTATCACCA
Source organism: Scleropages formosus (assembly GCF_900964775.1). Taxonomy (NCBI): domain Eukaryota; kingdom Metazoa; phylum Chordata; class Actinopteri; order Osteoglossiformes; family Osteoglossidae; genus Scleropages; species Scleropages formosus. The sequence continues at coordinate 6,469,810 of NC_041825.1, read as the reverse complement.
TTCCTCAAAATACACTGGAAATACTGATGCCTGCAGGTTTGAAACTAAAGCAAATTAGGATCTTCTCCTGCTGCTTGCAGTTTTGTGTTGCCTCTCTGAAGCCGGAAACCTACTGAGTTAACAAAACCAACAGAAAAACATTGCTGACTGTATTTTGCACATCGTCCTCTGTACCACATTAAAAGTAAAACAAAAAGTTTTGCCCTGTTCTGTATGTGAGACAACTTTTTTCATAGAGTTGCATTAGCCCTGCACTGTATATTGGTGTGTTTGTAAAATATTATAAATACTGCATTTGCTGATGCAGCATTGTCTGATAGGATAGGAATGATGGATTACAGTAATCCAGAGCATCCCTGGTAGTAGAAGAACTATGTTGGTTAAAAAGGAAAGTGTCTGTCAGCAACAGAACAATACAGGTCTGCATATCAAAATACAGGATCATGGGTAAGAATCTAAACTTGTATACATTAATGCAACTTAAGCACCTTCACCTTGTTTGGATCCTCCCCTTGCAGTCAGAGCCCTTTTGCAAAAAAAAAAAAAAAAAAGTCCTATGACTTACGCAGAGGATAATGGGAGCCAAACAGGGAGCCAAGTTGGAGCCAAAATAGTAGGCAGCCAAAGCATTTTTACATTTACATTTATTCATTTAGCAGGACCTTTTTTCCAAAGCGATGTACAAATCCGAGAAAAAAAAAATACGAGTGCATTACATCGACAGAAAGGGAGATTTGGGTGCAGACACCTCATTCTAGAGTACAGTCAATTTGTCACATTCCACCATAAGGAGCAGTGTTCATCATGCGAGGAGCTGCATTAAGGTTTATCCTTTATTCAACAAAAAAATATATATTAAACATAATTACTTACACGTTTATCATGCACTTGCGAGATCGGGGGAGAAGAGAGTGCGAAAAGGTAAATTTTGTTAATCATTGCACTAAAGAGGATTCATTTATGTCCTTCACTACTCCCATATAAACCTGCACGGTCATTTTGCATAGATAAATATTTGTAAATAAAAATGTTTCATTTTTTTTTTCCCTAGGAATTCTACCCTGTGCTTTTCATTATAATGCCTTTATGTGCCTTGTTGCATAATGTGTGCTGCTTTTCCTTACAACAGGTCCTTAGGCCTGTTACTGTACATACTATATTGGTATATATTGTCTGTAATATATATACTACAAGTACCAAGTGACACAGCAGCGGACAGTGAACCTGCTAACCCAATTCAAGACTGTTAGTATATATATTATATCAATATACGGTGTATTTAATATACATACAGTATATTCTGCAGGTACCGAGTGACAGAATACGGAACAGTGGACCTGCTGCCCCCAGTTGGGGCTATTAGTTTATAAACCCTCCTGTTTCCAGGATTTACTACTTGGTCCAACAGATTTTCTTAAATTCCTTGATACTGACAGCTCTGAATTCCCATCTTCTCTTCCTACAAAAAAGCTAAACTGTATAATAACAGTTATCCTATTCCTTAGACTTCTGAAGCAATGAGAGTGGAGGTCCATTTTGGATGATCACAATTTTCCCATCTACATCATCTTTCAAGGTCAATTGTTTGTATCTTATTTACTGTGACCTCAGCTGTTCATCTGTTGAAGCTTCATCCAATATTCCTGAAGTAGCATTGCACAGAAGAGTTGCAACCGCAGTGTTTATTATTATTTATTTTTATACAAGTCCCATCTCAGTCCTCACTTCCCTTAGTTATACCAGAGGCTGCTCCTTCGGACAGCTTCAGTTTCAAAGGCTTTTAACAAGGTCCTTGGCTGAAACCCTCATTACCTCCTGAAATCTCAACTCTCTAGCCCTCGGCTGCTTCTTTGACTTCATACTTTGCTATCTACCTTTTTGAAGGAATTGATCATTGCAAACTCTACATCTCATACTGAAAATACCACCACAGTCATGAAGCGGCTTTTCTGTTTTTCATCATAAACCTTAAGTCAACGTAATCAACCATCAGCATCATAAACCATTCCATTTCTGAGCTCCAAATATACATGTCTCCAAATACACTTGTATGAAAAGATTCTTTTCACTACTTTTTGCCAGAATTCAAGAGCTGGATTTCAAATGCAATCCTGCTACGAGTCCTTTCTAGAAACTCATCTTCCTGTGAATCACTTCTCATCACTGCTCCACTGTGCACAAACCCTATCCTCTCATCAGTCTGATTTCACACCTTACAATTGTACTGGACAGCCTGGAATAATTTTCACAATTTTCAACAGTTTCATGTATGTTTTTTCAGTTTTCTTATAGGCACCTTGTCACAATATATCACTTACCACCCATCATACCAGTATACCAGTATCCAATATCGAGACAGCAGTGGCTGTCAGTGTTCAGCATGTAAAAAATATTTGTTAGTATACAATATCATATGACTGGATATTCTTCTACAAAGTGCAAACAGAAAAACGTTACCCCACGTTCTCTAATTCACAACTCCTGCTATTGATCAAAGGTCATTTCTCTTATCCATCATACTTCAGAAAATCAATAATCATAGAAATTCTCATGTCTTGTCCTTCATATCACAAACTAACAAACACTCAGCATCAGTTATGAAAGACTGAAGAAATATCTTCACTTCAAAACTTCACACGCAACATCATGAGCCAAACCTCTGCTACCTGGATACAGTCCAGGAGATCATCAACCCTGGCCAGGGCACTTGGGTGAGATTGTCTCATGTTCAAAGACTCGAAAAACCCCCTGACACCCCTCACATTGATGATGTGTTTAGGTGCATCTCAGGATGGGCAAAATAAAAAAATGGGGATACACAACTATCAGTACCCAGTACCAGTGTCAAAAACACTTTAAATCACTTCAAAACCTGGATTTTCCCTTGAATTCTACAAGCAGTCCCTGACTTCCAATGGTACAACTCATGATTTTTCCACTTTACGATGGTGCTCTAGCAATACGCATTCAGTACAAACCATACTTTGAATTTTGAATTTAGATTTTTTTCCAGGCAAGCAATATGTGGTACGATACTCTCTCATGATGCTGGGCAGCGGCAGCGATCCGCATCTCCCAGCCTGTCACGTGGTTGCTAATGTGTACAACCGATACTCTACAGTGTTCTGTGTTGCCAGCGTTTCTTTTGATACCCCTCCGTCTCTACGTTGTGTTTTGGGCATCCATAATATCTACGAAACACCCAGCTGTGTGTCCTGCTACTTGCAAGAAGAAGAAGAGGAAGGCAATTACTCTTGAGGAGAAACTCAAGATAACTACCCAGCATGAAGGCGGCAAGCCTGTATAGCCATCGCACATGAACTTGGACTTTCGCAATCAACAACCTTGACCATCTTACAGGATAAGAAGCAATGATGTTCAGTAGGTTAGGCGTACTAAATGCATTTTCGACTTATGATATTTTCGACTTACGGTGAGTTTATCAGACCGTAACCCCATCATAAGTCGGAGACTGCCTGTGCTCAGGTTGCTGTTTTGAAATTATAGCCATTGCTACTGTGGGTACTCAGGTTACTCTCAATAGCAAAATAAAGCAGCTGAACAAGTAGAACTCCAACTCATACGGTTGTGTTCCAAATGTTTTTCCATTTGCAATATTCAAACTTTACTTACTTCTATTAACCCCTTTTCCTTGCGGGGTTGTAGAGCCCATCCTGGCATCACTTGCCAATAGGCAAGAAGCAGAACTCCCGGGACTGTTCATTGCAAAATACCTCACCATTAATACACCATGGAGAATTTAGAGCCACCAATTCATCTGTACTGCATGTCTTTGGAAAGTTAGAGGAAACCAGAGAACCTGGAGGAAACCCACACAGACACAGCAAAAACATGTAAACTACACACAGACTGAGCTGAATTCAAACCTACACCAAAGCGTAGGAGCTGCTGCCCCACCATGCCACCTACACTCAATTCAATGTCTACGTAACTGATTACTTCCATATTCACTGTATGGTAAAGCACAGCCTTGGGAGGGGCCTAGAAACTCCCACTCGATAGCAAGTGTGAGCTCTCCAAGCAAAAAAGGAAGAACATCCAGCCACAGCATTATTGTAATAATCCTAAAATTAAATCTATTCCGTATGAAGTCGGGTGATGTAATATTTGTGGCAGATTATAACCTTTGAAAAACCTCAATCCAATGCATTGCTCCTTTAAGAGTTTTCACTGCAGTTCAGTGGAACTATAAATAAAAAACAAGAACTTTCTGACAAATCAATACCTCTGAGGCCACCTGTGATTTAGATTAAAATCTGTGCTAAAAACCTGCTATAATTAAAGTAATGTATTTAATTTTTAAAATTATTTAGCATTTTAAACACAATTCTTTAAAGCGCAATGTTTCGATAAAAATAAATTAAAATAACGGCTCGCTGCAACATCATTTTAAGTAATCATTTCAGATGATTTGCACGAGCTGAGCAATGGAGTGAACATAAGTAATAGCAACAAGTATTATAAATTGAAGTGTTTTCACAATTCCTCAACGCGAATAGGTTAATTGACTTGCAAATGTACGGTTTAAAAGACTGGACGTTTCATGTTAGCAGTCATTTAAAATAACACCATAAAGGAAATTAACCATCAGTAGGGAAAGAAAAATGCAGTGCTTTCTTTAAATGGGCAGTTTTAGAACAATGACCTTAATGATTTTTTGTGTCCTTTGTGTCTTTAACTACAGCAAAGACATTTCCTATTCTAGAGCTAATACTTTCACAGTAATTTTGCATTAAGAACACATTAAACTACATATATACTATGTCTACCCAGCTACAATTTTAATAGAAGGGTTTTTTTTTTAAGATTCAAATCAATAATCACAGTCGGTATACCAACATGTCTAGAGTGTTCCTTTGTGTGGCTTTTGTTAAAATATTAAAATGTCAGGCATCTATGGAAATAACATGCAGTATAATGTTGAATTATATAAAAATGGTAGTACTGTAATGTGTACAGTAATACCTTCAGTACAATGTTGTTTCATTGTTTCCTCAGTTAAGGGTAAATCATGATGTCCCTTAAGCTGACATTGATCCAGTTGTGAACGGCTGGTGCTGTTCACTCAGGTTAATGTGCGTTGGCTGCACAAGAAATCCCGTGGAGAGTATTGTCGTAAAATATGGGAAAGCTGGAATAATTTTATGGCCAATAACCGTGTACTTTCTCAGGGGAACAATGTGGATGCATAACGTTTATGCGATTCTCAAAAGCCGAGAACGCTAATTCATGTGGTCTTGGAAAAGTTTGTAATAAACACCAGGCTGCAGAATCAAATGCGGTGACTGTAAAATAAGGTCTTACTACTAATTCCTTCATGCTGTGCTCCGGTGACATTGGCTTTAAATGACAGACAAAATGTTTTGCTGAGAATTTATTTGGTAACGGCACGGTATTTTCGGGGAAAGCTCATACCGGCCCTCCTCTACAAAAGCGTGCAGTTCAGGCACAATGGAGAAACTGTAAAGTACTTCCTGTGTATTGCACCACTGAGAGGTCGAAAACACCTAATTGAACGGTGACATTTCTGAGTCGTTTCCTTTTTTTGTGAACAACTGTAGAAATCAATGCAGGATAATACTTTTGAGCTAAACACATCAGCGTAAATGTCAGCAAAATTGGGTTGATTCAAGGGCTGCTACAGAGAAGAATGGATTGCTGCTGAAGGCACTTCCATTAGCACTTTGATTGCATAAAAGGGTTGTGTGAACAATGAAATGAACAGGAACGCTAAAGGTTTTAAAAATCATTACTGTTGCTGTGTCTGCTACAGCATTTGCCAGTGTTGTTATTGGATTTGTATGATCATAAGTCCACGCCCAATGATTAGAGCATATCTAGTCATTCAGCTATATCACCGCCAAATGTCGACCTACAGTCCCATCAGACATGTGGTGTGTGATAGTCAATCTTTGGTCAGTCTCTTCCGGGGCCTTCCTAGTCTGTCTGGTGTCACCAGGTGTTGATCAGGTGACTGTACAGCACACATCTTCATTTCTGTTCCTAGAACATATCACCTAAGGTCCAATGACACAACTGCAAAGTCAATCACAAACCTTTTATGTAAGCTATACTAATACCATGGACACTTGTACTCTTTACTCGAACACGGTGTTTGTTATTGCCGATCCATGACTCACATAGAAGTCCAGTATCAGCCCACTGCTTAGCTTCAGGTCACGCAAAGAGTTTTTCCTGTTACGGAAGCAGTTTTTTTAAGAGTCTTCTCTAAATTTGCAAATGGCCATTTAGTTGATGTGTGATATAAGAACGGAAAAGCTTTTGAGAAGGTCTGGAGATGCAACCCAAGAACTGCTGGATTTCACCTTTGCGGTTCAGAGTGATGTGCAGATCCAGCTGTTATTCCATCGTACTTTGATAGCATGACACAAGAACGAAGGATTGAGGTTCCTAGGGGTAGCATTAAAATTGGGGTTAGGATTAGGGTTAGGGTTAGAACTGGGGTTAGGGTTAGAAAAGACCCCAGTAAAAGTAAGAAATTTTCCACAGTGAGCACGGAGAAACGAGCAATGCTTATGTTTTAAGGTGTCGTAGCTACGGTACCTTCACGAAAACACTCAAACGTCATCAGAGTCCAGTCATGTGAACTGTGTGTGTGAGTGACAGAGAGAGTGTGTTTCACTGGTGTATGGAAGAGTGACCCAGTGTAAGTAGTGTATCTAGCAGTGTAAGTCACCTTGGTGAATAAGGTGTGTGGGTTGATAACACTACATAGAGTTCATTGGAAGGCGCTTTGGAAAAAAGTGTCTGCAAAACAAATAAATGGAAATATAAACGGGGGGGTTTGACCAGGTCCTGCTCTGTGGTGGGTCTGCGGTTCAAGTCCCCCTTGGGGTGTCTTGTGACAGACTGGTGTCAAATCCTGGTTGTGTCCCCTCCCTCTCCAGCCCTAAACTCTCTGTGTTGCCAGGTTAGGCTCCAGCTCACCACAACCCTGCTTGGGATAAGCAGTTTAAAACTGTGTGTAAGTAAATGTAAACCGAAAACAAGACACTGGCTTCCATTGTTGTCAAAGCATCAAGCCCAGAGCAAATAAATCTCCAGTTGCATTTTCCCACATTCTTTCTTCCATAATCATGAAAAGTGCAATTAATTACATAATAAACATTTGCAGAGATTAGCATGATGGTGAAAAACAACTGTTTTATCCCTTATTGCATAGCAATTTTAATAAAGGACATTAAATAACTGGAAGCATAAATTAATTTAACAGTATTTCTGGTTCTGCATTTATCTAATGTTTTTTTTTCCAAAGTGACTTACAGTGTTAATGTAACTAAAATTATTTACCTGTTTACAGAGCTGGGTAATTTTACTGGAGCAGTGTAGGGTAAGTACCGTGCTCAAGGATACTATAGCTATTGATGACATTCAAACCTGCAACCTTTTTGGGTCCAAAGGCAATCGTTCCAACCATTACATTACCAGCTGTCCATTTAGCTGGTAATAGCTGGTAATGTTGATGTTTCACATTTTGGTAGTTGTTAATTTTAACATTGTTTTTAAGAATATATTTGTGCCTTATCTTGTATTTTGAGTGATGCGGTACATTGTTACTCAAAAAATGTTGCTTAAATTTCCTTCCCAGATGGAAAAGGTATATCTGCTCTAGGCATTTAAACATGCATATTAATTCTTTACTTCCGTACCATGATTATTGTGCCCTGAATAAGAAATGGGAAATAGGAAAAAAAAAAAACCACACAAAATGCAATGTAATCTTAAATTTAACAGCTTCCATTATTTGGGTTCCTTATCACTATTGTTTCAGAAGAATCATGATGCTGTAGAGAAGGTGAATATCTTCTGTTTCCCTTGCCTACAGGTTGGGTCATTGTCCTACCAGACTCTAGGGCACACTTAAAAATGCAAATTATTGCTGGGAAGCTTATGTTGTGTAGTAGTTCAATAGCACTGCAGCAAAGGACAGCATTTTGAATGCCCACTAACACCACGATATTGACATTATCGTGACACTATAGACCTAACATGTAGGAAACTAAAAGGTTAATTAAGTCAGTGTTTATCCAGTCACTTTTTCCTCAGCTTCCTTACATGAGAATCATTTCGCTCTTGACTTAGTGACTAAATGATCTATGGTCTCTAATTCCCTTTTCACAGATAACATTTGCAAACTCAGAGTACAATCACAATGAAAGCAATTTGTAAGACTCAGTGGTGCCATTTAAATACAAAGTAAACGCATCAAAAGTCACTGCTCTCTGCAACTATTGTAATACATAATAAACTGATGCGACTAATTGAGCTATATTTTAATGTAATGCGTTGCATAATTCAAATGCAAAATCACAGTTTAAAAAAATCTGTAATAGCAGCATTTTATTTTCCTCTTTATGCATGGATAATCTCGGTTATAAAAGAAATTCGCCATTACAGCGTTCATTACTGAGTATACAAATTCAGTCAATTTACTGATGTAAAAATCCCTAGCGAGATTCACATTAATAATGAAAGAAAAATTTGGAGGTGAAAAAGAAAAGGCAATAAATAAATAAGTAAATAAATAAATAAATAAATAGGCAGTCTTGGTTAAATTTGCCAATTCACACATCAGCTTTAGACTTTTTAATTAGTAGCCAGAATTTCACAAAGCTAGTCATGTGTCACATATGCTTGTGTTTTAAGCATATAAATTTAATTCTGTAACAAGATAAGGTTGTAATGATACTGCAAATACATGGGAGTTTTATTTTCGGTGGATTTGATGTTCTTTATTGTTGACCGTTTCCCTGGAATGTTTTGTTTTATTGCGGTTGTTTCATTTAGATCGTTGTTGTAAACAAGATCAGAAAAGCACATCTTATTTATTTATTTCCGCACCCCCCCGAAGGTGCCCTCAAGAAGAATCACTGACATAGAATATTAACAAGACGGAAGGAAGGCAGACTCAGAATGGTTCAGTGGCATTCCAGACGCACGAGGTAATTGTGCCCTAAGAGCACGGTGTGAAGTGGAACACAGAGCGATAAGTCAAAGGAAGTGTACATGAGCATGCGGCATGTTAGCGAAAGAAAATTAAATTGCAGAACTTTTTTGCTGTTAGCATCCCCTTTCAGCGATGCAACTTGGATTTGTTTAGCGATTTCGAGTCCGTAAACCCATAAACTCTTTCAGGCACAGAAAAACAGTCGTCAAAATATCTGTGCTCATATTTGATGTGAATGATCTCGTTCCGAGGGCGGCCGGTGGCGTTGTGGCTGGAGCGGCTGCCTTTGGCTCCAAAGGTTGCTGATTCGATCCCCGCTTCTAGCTGCGGTGCCCTTGAGCAAGGTGCTGGTCCTGCAATTGCTCCAGTGCCTTTGCCCAGCTGTGTGCCTGGGAACCTCGTTGTGGCCGTGCGATGGACCGGCATCCGGTCCAACGTGTGCTATCCTTGCACCCAATGTCTCCAGGATAGGCTCCGGCCCACCGCGACCCCACTTGGCACAAGCGATTGTTGAAATTGGTTGGCTAATTTTGCTCTGCAGGCTTAGTTCCTGTTATGTATTACTTTTTATATTTCATTCCTGGGAGTATAATGCGAAACTCTGAGTATCGTTTTAAATTAAAAACCGATGTAAATATTGAAAACTTCACTCGTTTCAATTTTTTTTTGCATAGCAGTCACATTTAGCTGGTGTCCCCAAAACAACTTACAATGTGAAACTTGGTCATTTTTAGTGGTGTAATTCAGAGTAAGTACCTTTTCAAGGGTATCACAGCTGTCAGTGGGATTCGGACCGGCGACCTTCAGATCCATGCACCAGTATTAACATTAATAATACTAAGAACATGAATTGGATTAATTTTCGTGTAGTTATTATAATACAGTAAAATTCAAGACTTTTTCTTAAGAGGAGTCCAGATGTCATTTGTTGGCCAGCCTGCTTATTCCAGAACTATCCTTTATTCTGTCCCAGGCATCAAATTTTTCCACATGTAATAATACTAGACCAAAACTAACTTCTCTTGTTATTTCTTCCTAGGAGTACTAGACAGTGCTGGGCATACTGACAACTGACTGTCAGAGGATCGAGCAGCGAGCCTTGAAATTGTCCACAGAGCCCTCACACCCAGCCCACTCCTTTGTTATACCTCTTCCCTCTGGGAGAAGGTTCCAGATTATTTAATGTAGAATTGCTCAGCTCTGAAATAAACACCTATTCCAATTTTTTACACCAAAACACAGACGCTGGGAAATGTATGCACAGTTGCACATTATGTTATTATGAAGCAGCACACACGCCATTACTTGCCAAGTGCGGGGCAACAGAGCGCAGTGGAACTCGGGGGTTTATTATTTTGCACTCGTTCAGCTGACTTTTTTCCTAAAGTGACAACATGAGGATTCCCTACAAAGCTCCTTACAGTGATTTACTAATTTAGACAGACAGGTTAATAGTTCAGATACCATGCTGAAGGGTACTAAACAGGGATGGGATCTGAACGTGGGGATTTCAGCTGCAGCATGGTGCCTTTAACCACTGTGCCAATTAGTGTTAAGGTGGGGGGGTTGGGGTTAGGGTTACCCTGAATTGACCTAAAATCTTTTTTTTCCCATTTTGTGCTGCTGTTAAATATCTTGTGCATCTTTATGTGCAAATTGTGTTTGTTTGGATCTGAAACAATGCAAATTTGTATCTGCTCTTCCTGGCATGACGATAAAGTGTTGAGCTGAACTGAAGTGATATTCCTTTTTCATGATTTAAATCTCACTCTAAATTTTTCCATTTTATTTTTTGATCACTCTTCCACTGACAGTTACCGCATTTCACATTTTAATCCTAAAAGGCCATTGGAATTATGTCCCCAAAATGTTTCCATGCTAATGCCCTCTTTAAGTTGCGAGTAAAAAAAAAGCCCTCAGTTATTAGAGAAAAAATAAGAGTTACTGAGGGGATGGTGCAGTGGCGCAGTGGATTGGATGGGGTCCTCCTCTTTAGTGGGTCTGGGGTTCAAGTCCTGCTTGGGGTGCCTTGCTATGGGCTAGCATCCCGTCCTGGGTGTGTCCCCTCCCCCTCTGACCGTACGCCCTGCATTGCCGGGTAGGCTCCGGTTCCCTGCGACCCCGTATGGGACAAGCAGCTTGGAAAGTGTGTGTGTGTAATAGTTACTGAAAAGAGTCTAATCTTTGTTGAGGTATAAGTGCAAAGGCACATAGGGACAATTAATAATAACCACATATAAAATATTAATATAAGGAAAATTGTGCAATTCTGACATTTTTGCCATTTCTGCAGCTCATTATACTTTTAAAACACTGTAAAATTTCACAGTTTACTGCTAATTTACTCAGTGACCCCCTCTGCTGGAACAGTTTTATCTGCAATTTTTTTTCTTTTTTTTTTTTGGATCAGCTGTCGGGTTTAGCCACCTATGATAAAGATTTAGTAGGGATTTTCACAGCCGTGCATGTGGTAAGCCAAGCGACTTTCTTGCTATGCAACAAAAATGACAAGAGGGGCGATGTGGACCATGAGCTCATAGTGCACAAACCTTGACCTCAACCAAGGTGGATTTTCACAGCATCAGGTACTGGAACGGCGCAGCGCGGAGCGTGTTTACGCTGCTTAGGAACGCAGGAGAAAGGACCACACCTTGATCTGATCTCCTTGATGCTCTGTATGCATCCACCATGTGAGGTGGGGCCATGTGTGGGGGTGGTGGTCTTACAACCTGTTTGAAATATCACCACTGCTGTGTGGTCTAAGTACCGCTTACCATTTTCCTGATTATTCACATTTCACTCCTGTGTATGGGTTTTTCTGTACTATTTCATGATGAGTGTTTTGCATTAAAATTTCATATGAAGTTATGTGTTCAAAAAAAAAGTGCTTTGCTTAAAAAAATATCTTTAACAGTTTACAGTTAAAGAATATTATGGAATAATTAAGCAATGATCAATGCTTGAAACCCCTTCAAGTTCATCAAGAGAAAACTAGCATCACATCTTTGAAATGAAAACACCACAGTTACGACCTGTCGCGCTGTTTTTCGAGCATCGCAGTCTTGTTCTAGATTTTTTTCAGCGTTTAAGCTGAATGCACTACAGGCTTTGCTTGAACGGAGTCTCGTGTTTGAAAAAAGAAGAAAGTCTTACATCTCTGCCCATGTGGGCCAGGGATCAGACTTTGGGTATCACGGTGTGTGAACTCCGGGTAAGTGCGGTAAATCCACAGAACTGAAAGCGCAGTGATGCCAGCATTAGTAGCTTCCTCATCTTCATTGCAGTGGTGCTGTAAAGGAAGTGAAGAACAATGACCCCATTCCTTTGTCAAGGCTTGCAAGCGGGACCAGGGGGGTAACAACTCATCAGCTACTGGGAGACCAGAAAAAATAATGTTAGCAGTAGCACTCAAATGAATTAAACACAAATGTTGTTGGGCTATGGGGTGCAGTGGCGCAGTGGGTTGGACTGGATCCTGCTCTCCGGTGGGTTTGGGATGCCCTGTGGTGGACTGGCATCCTGTCCTGGGTGTTTCCCCTCCCCGCTCCAGCCTTACGCCCTGTGTTGCCAGGTTAGGCTCTGGCTCCCTGCGACCCCTGCATGGGACAAGCGGTTCAGGCAATGTATGTGTGTTATTGTGCCAGTCTGAATATGGGAGGAGGGGCAAGTTGCCTTCTTTACAGATGAACTTTCTTAATAAACTGTATAAAACTGTATACTCTATAGACTATAGTGCATGACCATAGTCTATATGTAAGGCTATTAGCCTTATTATAGGCTATGGACCATGGCAAGTCTACTACATCTATAAAGACGTTATGTTAGTTGTGATATAGATTTACATTTAAATACTGAGCAGATGCTTTTCTCTAAAGCAACTTCCAATGAACTCTATGTAGTGTTATCAGCCCACACATCTTATTCACAAAGGTGACTTACACTGCAAAATACATTACTTACACTGGGTCACTCATCCATACATCAGTGGAACACACTCTCTGTCATTCACACACTATGGGTGAACCTAAACAGCATGTCTTTGGAGTGTGGGAGGAAACCAGAGCACCCAAAGGAAACCCATGCAGACACAGAGAAGACATGCAAACTCCACAGAGACTGAGCAGGGACTGAACCCACATCCTCTCACACCACCACACTCACCACTGTGAGACAGCAGAGCAACTTGCTGTGCCACCATGCCACCCATATCTAAAGTGGTGTGTTGGCACAGGGGGCTTGACTGGGTCCTGCTTTCTGGGGTTCAAACCCAGCTTGGGGTGCCTTGTGACAGACTGGCATCCTGCCCTGGATGTGTCCCCTCACCTTCCAGCCCTACACCCTGTGTTGCTGAGTTAGGCTCTGGTTCACCATCACCCTACTTGGGATATGTGTGTGTGTGTGTGTGTGCATATATATATATATATATATACATACATACATACATTTTCAGAACCACTTGTCCCATACAGGGTCACAGGGAACCAGGGCCTAACCAAGCAACTCAGGGCGTAAGGCCGGAGGGGGAGGGGACACATCCAGGACGGGATGCCAGTCCATCTCAAGGCACCCCAAGCGGGACTCAAACCCCAGACCCACCAGAGAGCAGGACCATGGTCCAACCCACTGCGCCACTGCGCCACTGCACCCCCTACCTTCAGAATAGTTAGAATAAAATAAACATGTCTTGGTTGAAAATCTGCTGTTCTGAAAATTTGACACTGTATGATGTGTCATCTGTCAATGGCCACAGTCTTTTTCCATTTGAAAAAAAATACACATAATATCTGATGTAAATTACTTCTGAATCATTGGAAAAAACTCCTGGAACGGGCCCCTGCTCTCTTGAAAGGTTCATATTAATACAGCCCAAATAAGTCTATATGGAATATAAACCGAGCTGCATCTCGTCCCTCAGCTTTAATGAAGTTTATAATAGGTGGTATTTGCGAGGTACAAACACTGCGGTAATTTCCCAAATGTTAAATAACCTCGGTAACGAGCATTACACATAATACATCCGAATAGAATTTTAATGACTTGTTAAAATGTTCCGCCTTGCCCAGTTGATTTTGATGACTTTATGGTGCTTCTTTAGGCAGGCAACACTTTTTTTCTCTCTTTAAGGCTGTAAAAGGGGGAAAATTTTTGTAGTACAGTGAGAGAGACTTCGTGGGAAATAACCGCGCTTCTCCGCTTTCCTGCGCGGTCGCTAGAGGGCGCTGTAAGAAGCACGAGGAGACGCGCCTCCTTCACCTGCGTCTCCGCATCCTCTCGGGGCTCCTTTGGTGAAAATGCACCGCGACCCAGAGCCTCGGCGAGCTGGTGCTTCTCTAAAGAACGTAAAGTATGGAAATCGACCTGAAAATCCCTCGATGACGCTGTAAGACCACCCAGCGGCCACCCCTGAAGTCCGGTGCCCCCCACAGTCGTGTGCCGGTCTCCTATGTATTAACAAATTCATAAATCATCTGTGCGCTAACAGTGTGATATTTGAGGGCTATGTATCTAAGTATATCAGAAAATTTAATGAAAGGAAAAACTCTTAAAGCCATACATTGTCAAATAAGATTCTGTTTCATTACACTGTATGAATGCAAATAAATGTAAATGTGGACGTCCCCTAAATATATTATAATAAAAGTTGTTAACACTCCATGGGTGTTGGTATTTTTCATTAATTAATGCATGGGGGGGGTGGTGCAAACGGAAAATCAGCTGGACACTCTTTGAAAGTATGATGAAGGTCCGTTTTGTGTGTGATTTCGACATCCTCTTTTTTTTTTTATAAAAGATCCCATCCTAGAGGATGAGAACTGACGTCATCCGACGCCTTTAAATATGTATCCTCGGCTGCGGCGGCACACTTGGAAGTTTGAGAGAGAAGGAAGAAGAAGGAGATTAAGCTGCACCATTTGATAAGAGCACAGTCGTTGTTTCAAAAGTGCACCGGGAAGTTGTAACGGGACAGCGGGAACAAAGATGTGATGCTGGGATTACAGGGCGTTTTTTCTCACCGTTACTCATCCTCGTTACTCTCGTCACCAACGGACATGGGTTGCGTTCGCGTGTCGGAGGCGGCGCGCGCGCCCGGCTCTTTGACCCCCCGGAGCTGAGGAGGCGGACGGGGGAGGCAGGGGGGGGTCCGCCGGCGCTCGGAGAGCGACATGCCTTCTTGGCGGCATCGCGTCCGCGGCACATCATCATCGGGCACATCTGGGCTGCTGGGCGCACCGCGCGCCGGGGCACGCGCTCCGCTGCTCGAGAGCGCGATGACGCGGGACCGCTGAGGCTCCTGACTTCTCGGCTCGCCACCAACATCTGGATCTGCCGGGCGCGCGCAAGCCCGCGCGGATCCATCGCGATGCTGCGCTGCGCCGCAGATGTTCCGGCAGCACTCGGAAGACCGGGCACCGGCATCCACCACGAGGAGAAACATGCAACTATGCGCTAATCCATGGAGACATGGCATATAGGTTCCTTACCAGCAGAGTCGTGCCATCCTCGAACCGGCTGAGCAGGAGATCCCTCTTCATCGCGACACTTTGCCTCTCCTTCACCTACTTGTGCTACAGCCTCCTCTTCTGCTCGGACGCGATCATGCAGAGCGAGGGCGACGAGCCGCACCGCTGCCTCCTCCTGCACAGCGCCGCGGCCACCAAGAAGCTCCTGCAGAAGTCCAGCAGCTACTACTGCACGCCGCCCGGGGAGCCGCGGGGGGTCCGGGAGCTGAGCCCGAGCGCGGGCGCGGGCGCGCGACGCCCCGGCGGCGGCGGCGGCAGCGGCGGCGGCGGGAGCGCGGCGGCGCGCAACCAGAGCAGGAGCTCGGCGAGCAGCGGCGCTCCGGACCGCAGGTCCAACAGCAGCGCCGCCGGTGCCGGGGCAGCCAAGTTCGGCAACAAAAAGTTGCCCAACGCGATTATAGTTGGCGTCAAGAAGGGGGGCACGCGGGCCGTGCTGGAGTTCATTCGGATCCACCCGGACGTGCGCGCGGTGGGCACGGAGCCGCACTTCTTCGACAGGAACTACGACAGGGGATTCGACTGGTACAGGTAGGTAGGAGAGCCGCCCGTCGCTCGTAGCCTCATCCTTCCGAAGCACTGGTAAGCAGCGGTGGGAGATGCTCGTCTTCTTGTTTCCCCAGCTCGAGGTTGTGGGTTCGAGTCCCCTTCTGGCTCTGGTACCCATGATTGGGGTATTTCCCTTAACTTAATATACAGCGAGAATACCCTCCTCTAATGGGTAAATCACTGTTTACTTTGTTAGATGTTAATCACTCTTAATTATCTCACCGAAAGTAATCTTGTGCCAACTTGTGTTTATTTATTCTTTCGTTATGTTATATGTATGAATGATGGGTTTTGAACTGACAAAGCACTGGCGCAGGATGTGTTTTCAGAGCGTTTTCTGGTCTCCTCACTGTAAAATTTATATATTTTATAGTTTTGAGAGGTGGATTCTTTTCCATGTCCTCACGATGATGATGATGATGATATACTGTACAATTCAGCTGAAATGTTTAGTGATACCTTATGAATATGATATTTTTTTTTCCTCAAAAGTTTACCAAATTAATGTTCTTCATTTTGATGTCAGTTTGTGTTTTTACACGTCCCTATTTAGGGAGCTATTTTAATTACATTTTTGCTATAGCATCATTAAAACACCCTTCTCAGAGTTCTTTATGTGGCTGGGTAATCGATTAAGTAATGCTACTCCGCCGGCAAACACACACACTTACACACACATATTACAGGTAGAGGTATATTTCCCATTAATAATATTCATAAACTAAATAGATACAATTTCTAATGCTAAATAGATAGATACTAAATAGATACAATTTCTAAACTAAATAGGTGCAATTTCTAATGCTTTCAGAATTTACAGTGTTGGTGTTTTGCAGCTGTTCTGCTGTACTGTTGTTCTAGAACCTTCATGCTTAGATATTTATCTTCAGCATTTACCATTTTGCAGCAAATGGGTTTTGTATATATTTAAATTAAACAGTAAGAGTACTGCAGTACTTTGTGTTTATTACACACATCTTGAGATGTACCTGGATGTATCATCAGTGATGTAACTTAGGTTCCTGCGGTATTCTGGGGCTTTCTGTATCAGACATTCACCTTAACCCAGGTGACCCAACCAAAGTTGCTCAGACCCAAGCCTGTGTCCAGGTAGTGCACCCTTGAACCCAAGGCTCATCCGATCCACAGGCATCTCGATGCCTTTTTCACAGCCTCAATAACCACTTTCATAGCTTCCCCCCCCTTTGATTCCCAGTATACTGTAGGCCCTATACAGCAACCTTCTTTCTTAGCCCCTACAGCCTACTTCAGTGGGCACACACACTGCCCTCCAGACTTTTGAGCTGCACTTCCACTGGCTCCTCATATTTCATTTTCCTCTCATCAGCCTCCTCCCTGCATTCTTCCCGTGAGGCTATAAGCTCCAGCAAGGCAACCTGTTTAGAAGCTTCAGACAGCAGCACACTGTCTAGTTTTAGTAATGTATCTGAGATAGATAGGACATCGCAGTTGTGTTCCTATATCGACCATCATCAGGGATCATCGTGCCATCATGAAAAGCCCAGAATTGGTTGTGTAGTGGTCCTAGTCTTTCAGCATGAAGATCAGCTCCAATGTCCCTCTAGAGCATGATGGAGAGCCAGCTTCTCCTCAGATGAACAGATAGCTGGAGTTGGAAAAGCATGTGACAGACAGCCTGGATCAAGAGCTTGATACACTGAGGCTCTGTTCTCCCAAGATCTTTCCAACAGACCTTGCTCTCCAGGGCCCATCCACTCCTAGTCCATACTCCCTACTTTTGCATCGCTTCCATCCTAGTCATCCATCCTTCCTCAATCATTGAGCTCACCTCTTTCTGAATCAGCTGGTGTCTCTCGTTCCCCTTGGCTTTGTTGTAATGTCATGATGGAACAATGCCCAAAGCTGCTCTTCCAGAATGCACTGTGCCCATAACCATGTTCTGCTGAATTTGGGACTCCAGCTCCCCCACCCCAGCTAGATCGCTGTACATCCTATATGTTCCTACTGCAATTCCTGCTCCAGGGACCCGAGGGTCACTTGAATACCTGTATAGCACCACTTCTCTTGAGCACGCTACACTGAACTCCTACTCTAAGCTCCTGAAGGGTGACTTTAGCTGGGTGCTCTGCTCATACAAGGTGATTCTGCTCTAGATGTAGCCCAAGTCACCATCAGCTTATCCTTCTCTCCAGGGACTCTACTGTTGGCAAAGACACTATTATCAGCTGTCAAAACTGTTAAGGTACAAAGAACCACAGATTCAAAATGCTGCAGTGTAACACACACATCCCATACGGGGTCACGGAGCCTGCCCAGCAACACAGGGCGTAAGGCCAGAGGGGGGACACCCAGGACGGGCCGCCAGTCCGTCACAAGGCACCCCAAGCGGGACTCAAACCCTAGACCCACCGGAGAGCAGGAGCAGGTTCAACCCACTGCGCCACTGCGCCACCGCACCCCCTAGCACAAAAAACAATTAAAATAAAATTGTCATCTAGGTGGTAATGAAATATTAATAGTAATGTATGTAGTGTTCTGTTTTCTATTAGATCAAAGATGATAAGTTTAGTATGGCTTTTTATACTTGAAATTGGAGAGATAGGAAGGATGCCCCTGCCATCATTTGGTCAACCAATTAATTAATTAATTTATTTATTTATTTGGTAGTTGTTCTAAAAATTAAGTAGCATTTAATTTAATTTAGTTCAATTTAATAGCATTTAAAGGACTATTTTGGAGGTGCATAATTTTCTTTCATTTGTACAATGGGGACTATAGTTACTTCATTCCCAGTGTTTATTTGCTGAATTTTAGCAACAGTTGGGTTTTAATTCGGGTCAGTAGTCTACCGGAGCAAGAAGAGAGATTTAAAAAAAATGATGGCAGAAACGCTTCAAGAAGATTAATTTATCTTGGCATTGCATAAACAAGGATTATATTAATTTGTGCAACCACGTAATAACCTTTTTACTGAAAGTTTTGCAGCTCAAATTTATACTGTGAGCCAGGACTTTATGCTACTAAAGAATTGTAATAGTCTGTAAGATCTTTTATTGGTTCCAAGATATTAGGGTTGGAAACCACTTCCAAGTCCCCCCCTCCCCCACACACATACCCTTTCCTAAATTTCAGTGGGAGTCATCCAGCAAAGTAAAACAGATATATATATATATATATTTTTTATTTGTTGCCTGGTTAATGCTTTTATTTAAAATAACTGCCAGTATCTGACCTTTATGTACTGTTGTGTGTATTCCTGGAGCAATTCACAGTTAAGTACATTAGTCAAAGTTAATAAAGTGTAATGGGGACCTCCGCTAGTCATCTTCAACATACAAGTCCCAGTTGTTGCTGTAACTGCTGTTGCAGATGTAACATACGTACTTGAACCTGCAGCGTTGCAGTTTTGTTCCGACGGGAAGAAGCTGAGGATGCCTGGATTGCATATTGCTTATGATCTGGTTGCGATCTGTGATCCAAACCACACTTCAGCTTTTGAGCCCTTCTCACAGGGCAGAAACTTCTGCTGAACATACAGTAAAGCTAAAAGAGTACGTGACCTGCAGGGATGACAGGTGTTCACAGTGATCTCCTTGATCCAAATTCAGCTGGAAAAGAGTTGTAGACACATTACCAGTAATCATGCTTGCGACCTCTTCTGATCCATAATATTTCCCTCTGACCACTAAAATAATGTATAACAAAGCATAACCAGGCAAAGAAAATGTAAAAAATTTCATTCTTACCACTGAAATGAGCAAGGTGTGAAAGCAGCCTTAGAATAAGCATCTGTGTCTTTTATCACTGTACACACCAGAAGGTGTTGTATAACCACGTACCCTTACCAGAAACACAAGTGAAAGATAAATTATACTGTTATGGATAGTCTTCTCCACATTACAACACGATGTGTTTGCTCTCTTGTCCTGTCAAATCCATCACCTAGTCGTTGTCAAGAAACCAACTTCATTATCTCTTACATGGTTTTTTTTAAAAGACACTTACAGACGACATGTTCTGGCGATATTGAAGCATGGTCTTCAATAAGGAGAAGGGTGTCCAAGGCTGTAAAAAATCCACAGACTAGTGATGCTTAATTGTCTATAGTGTGTGAATAGCATCAAATCAATGTGTGTGTTGCCCCAAAAAAAGTGTGCTTGTGCGTGTGTGGTGTGTGTATTTTACATTTACATTTATTCATTTAGCAGACGCTTTTCTCCAAAGCGATGTACATCTCATAGAAAATACAATTTGTTCATTACATTAGGAGAAAGAAACATAGTTGAAGATGTGTGATTCTTAAGTAAACCTAGTCTGTTTCTCTCCGCTTTATGCACTGATGTTCATCGCAAGAGTAGGTGCACAAAACTTAGGATAGACGGATCCTGATCACTGCCCTACATTTTTTTTTCTAAGGTTACACAAACATTTACATACAGTATAGGAGTAGTGGCTGTGTAAAGGCTTATCTGGGGATGATCATGAAGTTACGGTGCATGAACATTTACACCATACATGAGCTTGAGAGGTCATGGGCAAAGTGAGTCCAGAAAAGGTGAGTTTTCAGACCCTTCTTGAATATAGACACAGTTTCAGCAGTTCTGAGTGAGAGGGGAAGGTCATTCCACCACAATGGAGCCAGAGCTGAGAACCTCTCTGCATTACCTTTCGTGCATGGGGCCACCAAGCAATCAGAAGTAGACAAGCAAAGCAGTCTGGTTGGGGTGTAGCGGTCGATCAAGTCTTGTAAATAGCTAGGAGCATTTGTAGGAAATAACCAGGGTCTTGAATTTGATCTGGGCAGGCAGAGGAAGGTGTGGTGTGGTGTGGTGCAGCAGGTTTGGCTAGGTCCTGCTCTCTGGTGGGTCTGGGGTTCAAGTCTTGCTTGGGGTGCTTTGCATCAAACTGGTGTGTCCCCTCCAGCCTTGTGTCTTGTGTTGATGGGTTAGGCTCCGGCTTGCCGCAACCTTGCTTGGTACAAGTGGTTTCAGACTGTGTGTGAGAGTCTGAGCTCTGCAACCTTGTTGGTACAGATGTAATATGCTGTGGTGAAACTCTTGACCATGGCCTTTTTCATCTTGTTGGTCCACAAGCCTGACATTGGAAGTGTCTGTGTTGTGCCATTTTTTGCTCTTTTTTTCCCATGTTGTCTTCACTGTGCTACAGGAAAGGCTTAAAGTCTTGCAACCTTCTCCAAACTTTTATCTCCTAAGAACTCAACATCTACATCAACAGTTGAGTTCTGTGGTCTTCATTACATAATTGTCTGTAAATACCGGAGGCATCAACGAATAAATGTAAACGTGTCTACTATAGACAGGATGTTCACAAAACACAGTAAGTGTACACAAACACTGTACACATCCATGCTCCAGTGTTTCTCTGCACATGTTAAATTAAACTTTAGTGTTGTGCTTTGCACGAAACAGCCGAAGAACATTAAAATTAAGTTTATCTGTGGGAAAATTAATGCGGTTAGTAAAATATTTCCATCCAACTTTATTAACCAACTTTATCAATTTTATTTGAAAGTCAGTGATAACAATGGCCAAACCTTTGCACTAACGAAGGCATGCAAAGTAAGACATGGCTACACACACCTGATATAACTGTTTGGTAGCTCTAGAGCAGATATTTAAATTGACATTTACATTTATTTATTTATCAGATGCTTTTGTCCAAAGCGACTTCCAATGAGCGCTATGTAGTGTTATGAGCCCACACACCTTATTCACCGTGGTGACTTACACTGCTAGATACACTACTTACACTGCTAGATACACTACTTACAATGGGTCACTCGTCCATACATCAGTGGAACACACTCTCTCTGTCATATATATATACTTATACACATATATATATATATACGTAAAAATATACTTTACAAACTGCAGAGCTGTTCCAATGATTTGTCTTCTGCCCGCCAAGTAATATGTCCATGAAATGGGAAAAGTATAGAAGTAAGCAAATGACTGCTGCAAAGTACTTTGCTGTTGAGAAGGTAATGGTTCATTTTCTCCATGGCCGTGTGAGGCTATCATCAAATTAGCTGTGTGAGATTGGCACCGTGGACAGGACACGGAATCGTGTTAACATCCAGCCACTCGCTGTTTGTTTCGCTTTCAGTGAGAAAACATAGTGATAATGGCCATTCCTCACTTTGGGGGGTGGGGGAGTGAAAACAGGTATTATTATGGAAACCGTCACATCTTGTTCTATTTTCACAGCTTCTGACAAAGGCAGAAAAGAAGGAAAAGTTCATCTCAGCGACGCTGGTTTTGCTCAAGTAGGAAGCATCGTAGATACATGTCTTAGTCTTCGAGCACTTACTGCAATAGAAGGTATCCTTGCAGTTTTCTCTAGCTGGCTCAAGGAAATCAGAGCTCATAAATAGTGTCTTCAGAACGGCTGACAAAGACATACTGGGTCAGTCTTTATTTAACTTTATTTACAGTATATTCTGAAGTGGTTACAGTTAAAAACTTGGACTTTTTACTGTATGAACAATGGATAGTCTTCACTTAAATTTTGTTGTTTAAAGCAACTATATACAAAAACTGTCAAAACTGAGCCTTTGTGAAATCCTGTTGGTTAAATACAGACTAGTGTTGCATTTTGACTTAGAGTCCCATTATTCCTATCCTTCCATCCATCCATCGTCAACAGCCGCTTGTCCCCAGCGGGGTCACGCCGAGCCGGAGCCTACCTGGCAGCGCAGGGCCGAGGAGGGAGGGGACACGCCGTGCCAGTCCATCACTCGGCATCCCAAGATGGGTTCGAACCCCAGACCCGCCATACAGCAGGCACTGGCCAAACCTCCCACATCACCATGCCCCCCCCGCCATTATTCATGTCAGCCAAACAAATGATTTACTGCATTTTTTGTATACATACATATCAGCAAGAGTAATTAGGAATTTGTCGTGATCTTTTTTACTGCAATAATCCATAATGCAAGAAAATCATCTGAGCACTTCACACCAAAACTGTACCTATATATTTCTGAATGTAACTGTAATACAAGTAATATAAGTTGCAAACTAAATCACCATAAACATTATGGAGAATAAACATTCAATCATAAATATTAATTGTGTTATGTTTAATACATATGTAGTAAACACCCATTATATCCCTATTGTTACATGAAAGAAAGTTCCAGGATCTTTTTGGAAGGTGACATCTGTCAGACAGGATGTGTTATATCATCCCAATAAGCAAAAACCCTTAAAGTGTATCATTCTCGACAAGAAGGTTTCATATTATTCAGACTGTTGCAGGTAATCTGGGAGTCAGTTGTATTTCAGTGCCTATCTTTCCTCATGCTTGAAGCCTTTCCAATCTGCTCTTAAGTATTATACAGAGCGTGAACTGAATAAAAAGTCCATGAGCCATATTGTTTGGACATATTGATGTCTGTTTTCTGGGGATATGTGTTATCAACCAACATATGCAATATTTTTACAACTTTTTTCACACACAGTAATTTGCCTTATTAATTCTAACCGGTGTACTGACCTTTTCATAAACTGATAGGTCACCAGTGCAGTAGATAAGCATGAGTGACAGTTGTCAGCTTGTACGTATTGTGGCTAACCTTTGCAAGCAAAACATGCTTCATTCTCCCCTCACTCCCCAGACAGAGCCAGTAGAACTGTGTGTCATTTTTTTTTTTCTTTTTCCAATATCTAGCCACGAGATGTCCAAGCTTCTGTTGGAAAGTTGTGTTATAGTCAAAGTCAAAAATCCATAAACCCTTTTTTTTCTCTAAAGGTCTTAATAAATAAATAGAATAGTATGTTTCCTTTGATGCTCTATATACTTCCGTAACGCGCTTTTGCAAAACCATCCACTTAACCATTCACGGCAGTGAAAGCCTAAAATCGTTTAAGTGCTCGGGCTTTCAGTACTCATTGATTGATAAGCAATGCGATCTCAGCTGGAACGGGAGAAAAGCAAGGCCAGCTCTCATTAAAGTTCGTTTCCTGGTAACAGTGAGCTGGGTGGCTTCTTTATACTAGAACAGTACGATTTTTACCATACGAATGCCGCAAAAATGTAGGCTTTGATTCATTATATTGTAACGACCCGCGTTATTGGTATTTCGGAGGGAAACCCATCCAATGTAAATAGTTGCATTGTGGGGAATAATGTGAGATGTGGGTGTGCAACCACTGGGGGAATTTCGGGGGGAAATGATGGGGTGACTGTGTCTACGGCTGTGTTGGGAGAGAGTCTGGGGGTGTTAAGCAGCCTGGGAATGTTGGCTTGAGGTGTAGGTCCTGAAGGAAATGGGGTCCTCAAATGGAAAGAATTATTTCTTTGGTGCTGGTGTTTTAATAAATTGTTTGTAACAAATGCTGTCTCCACATCTTTCTTTACCCCCTCCAAACCCATGGTGTTGCATGCCATATTATATATACAGAATGTATATTCATTCTATATAGTGGCTTTAGACAATACTGTATATGTGCAAGAGTCCTTGTCTCATCTGCTGCTCAAGAAACAGTTTAAATTAGAATGGGCAGTTCTGCATTTGTTTAAACTTTCTTGCCAGATGTGAGAAACATTCCTCCAACTGATCACTAAGAGCTAATTTTGGATTACAAAGACGGTAACTAAAAATGAAAATAAAAGAATGACGATTTGATGCTGAAACTCTTTTTCCTAGGTCCTAGTGCGTGGGTAGGAAGAACATTTGCTGTTTTGTGATCCATGCAATGTGAATACGGAATGTCTTGGATGGAATTAAAGTGGCTTTGCAATGAAAATTTCATTGGGAAAAGATGATTCTGTATAGGGTTTTGTTTTTTCTTCGCTAATATGTACCTGACATTCTGGCAACGTGTAATAACTCTCCTGCTTGTAAGAAATAACCAATTACTATGTGCAACAATGCAAAGCAGAACAACATTTGGCAGTTACTGTATTTCTTTAGGAAAATTAAAACAATTAAGGATAAATAAATGAATTCTTACAAAAAAATCATGTGTTGTCACATTTGAAAACTGAGTGTTACAACTTGGCACTCTGCTGTACCGGTAGGAATTTGAGCTGTGACACAGTGCCAAACATCACTAAGTGCCTTTTTCTATTTTCCCGGTCTAACTGCACACAAAATCCCAAAATTCACGGCATATGTCCCTTGACACCTCTATCGTGCTCCTTCTTTATGGGACGTACCTAAAGGTATCTATTTATTCAGTCATGTATTTAGTTACATTGTCTTTGTTGCCACAAACATTATATGTTTCCAAGAAAAATCATCAGTTTGATGCTTTATACATCTTTTGCTTTTATCATTAACGACAGTGTTTCGTTAATTCATTAATTACTTCTTCTGTCATGTCAAATGCATATTTTTAATTAACCATCTGTAAAATTTACATATAGTCGCCTTTTGCTTATGAAAATTCCTAGAGTATGGCGTTGTTTTGTTTTTGTGTTACAACAGGAGTCGTTCATATATTTTTATTCACTTTCGTAGCCCTCTGTTTAACAAGAGTACAAATTACCTTGTCACCACAGTGCAAACAGGGACCAGTGCCCCCATGTTAAAACAGTTGTGTTTTTATTACGGGAAATCCTTTTGCTTTTCTTTCACCTTGCTGCAGCCCCCTTAGGACTCACAGATGGACCCCCAGGGGGCTGTGGACCCTACTTTGAAAAGCACAGCATCACGGTACACCAGATGAGTGATGTGGGAATGAGACGTGGCTGAACCGTTTAATAAAGGGCACATCATACCTGCAGAACAATTGCAGTGGATCCCCTCACCTACAGCTGCAGCTGAAGTTTTGAAGCCCCAAAGTCTAATAACAGGGACCGAAAATTAAAAAATAAATATGTACTTAGATAACTGGCTGCATTGAGGGGAAAATCATTTTCACATTTTTATTTTTTAAACAGCATCTTAATGTAATATGCATTTCATGAGTTATTCTGATGAAAGTATGATTAAAAATTAATTTCTGTGCATTATGTTTTATGAATTTTTAGTTAGGCTCTTGACATTGTGATAATATTCAGCTGGACCTTTTTTATTTTTTTGCAATGAAAGAGACGTAAGATGCAATGGGCTCTGGCATGAAAACAGAAATGGGTGTCGAAGTTTCATCATTCTGTTAGCATAATGCCCTACAAGTACCCCCCTCCGGTGAATAAGTTTCATGAGATGCAACCGCTGCATGCAGGCATTGTGCTCCTGAAGTGGGCTGATTGTGGATATTCTGCTGTCAGAGCACACGTTTGCTGAGAAAATGTCACACACTGACAGAGGTGTCCCAGGGGTGTTCTTTAGACACCGAGTTTGACAGTGGTATAAGCGCACAAGAGCAACTGGTCTGACATTCACGCTCATTCATTCGAAATGCAATAAATTAATCAGCTCTATTTCTATGAAATATTTCCGCTGACTTCTTTGATGATTCCTTTTCAAAGAGCATTTTTAGTTGAATTGTATGGTATTTATTTATTCAGTTATTTATTTAGTTACGTTGCTTTGCACACAACCGGTTACATCATTCCAGGGCGTTATTGCCAGACCATTTCTAAGCACAGTTTTAAATTTGTCCCAGTAGTTCATCATTTCTGTGTAATTACTAGAAGAAATTTAAGCTGCTAATTTTTGAACACTTCTCTTTAAAATTGCATATACTACCATACTTTTAAAAAAAAATTCAGTGATAACTGTTGCAATAAAAAATAAACAAAACGTAGCCATCTTTACTGACCAGAACAGTCACACTTTACCAAACCCACAACTAATCAGTTTCTAAGCCATCTATTTTTGGTACTTAGTGCTAACCGCTTTGCTTATATTGTCTTGTCAAACTGTCATATTTCATGACAACAGACCAAAAATATTTTTGCTTGTGAGTAGCATGTTTTAAAATAAATGTATGCTCTTTGTAAGCTAGACCAAACTAAGACCTTTACCACAAATTCGTTATTAAATGAGAAGCAGTCTTTCTCATCCAACGTAATAAGTGTGTAATAATCAATTCCACATTTTGCTTTAGAGGGAATCATGTGTGTGGTACAAACACGGAAGTAGAGTAGAGGCAAAAATTAGTGAAGCCCAAGTTGCATTGCTTAAACCAAGTAGGTAAGTAAAATCAAGTGTATAAACCATAATAATTTATTCATTATAAGTTTATTTTAAGATTTAAATTCTTTTATGTTTATTCTATTATTTTATGCAAGAATAATGACCATCCCTATAAGGTTCACATACTTACAGGAGCACCGTACATTCCCTTTTTATCATTTCAATATTCTGTACGATGCCAAGTAATGGACTGGCATGAGAAATGCACTCAGCATAAGTATATTTTTACAAGAGAGCAGTGTAATGAACTCAGAAAATGTATATAATGCATGTGGTAAGGCTCGAATGTGCACTTCTGTCTCTAGACCCCAATCAAAATGTCACTAGTACAGCAAAACGGAGTTAACACGGCTTGGTTTCATACACGAGTGATTCTCTCTTCAGAAATAAAGAGTCTGCAGGTAGGAATGTTTTCTATAAACGCAGACGCTTAATGAGTCAAGGAAGTTGCTGAAAAGCAGGAACAAATGCTGCTTAAAATGCAAAGTGCTGTAACTTATAAATGGCTGTGTACTATTTTGATGTTTCTGTTAGAAAGGAAAACACCAGAATGGTGATTTGAAATGTAAACCACTCATACATTGCAAAGCTTTATAGTCTGTTAGGAAACTTTTATACCCTGTTTACAAAGCTTTAGAGTCTGTTAACCAAAGAAATGTCATACAACATACAAGTACAACAAAATACAGATAAAGAAGAGATCCATAAATGTAGGTTATATCCATATCCAACAATTCGCTGTGGGTAATAATGAGAGTTGGAAACTGACTTGGGTAGAAAATGAGTGTTTTGTGAGGTCAAGACCATTTTTAAAAAAAATGGAGGGAAAAAAACTGTGCTAGTTTCACAACAGTAAAATGCTTCAATACTACTTGAAATTGCAATCTTTAAGGTTAGCTATGAGGAATTTCAGCTTGCGGTTAAAGCAGGTGAATAATCCTCGATGGATATGTTTGTGATGAACTCAGCAAGTCTCAAAGGCCCTACCCTCTCTATATTTGCAGCGAATCATTGGCGTTATTGATATGCTCACAGGAGGAAGTTGTAAGGCGTGTTAGCTCTCCACTGCAGATGCTTGAAAAGGTCGAAATGACTGCAAGCGCATCAGCAGCACGTCTCGTCTGGAATAGGAATGAACCCAGAGGCAGCCTGGAATATGATAGACTCTGTCCACGGAACAGTTGTTCTAACACCTCTTCTGTCCTAGACCACCTACAATGTTCCCATGTTTGTCTTACAATCCCTCGAATATGTGACAATCTCCACCATCTTAAATATGTGACACTTTTTCACAATTGCTTTTTTATCACCTTGCAGAAAGAAAAAAAATATCATAATGTTCTCGTTTCATGATCATAAACCTTATGTGATATCGGCATGATATTTTGTGCATGTCGCAGTCAGATATTCTAGTTTCACGAGACAGTGAATTTGGCATTGCTGGCGGTAATTTCAAGTGAATTAGTTTTGAGTGTAGTGAGGGTAGAAAATTTCTTGTAGCTGTGTATGTGATTCGGCCAACAAGGATGGCCGGTATTGCATGAAATGAGCTGGATTTTTTTATGTGCACATTTTATTTTTTCAAATATAGATGTGCAGTCAACGTCTGCAACAAATCCTTTGATCAACTTCACCCATCGCGCACTTTGTAGCATTTCCATTTTCAGTACTCTGGTTAAATTATGTTAACAATATCCTTCCATATTCAATACTATGATCCAGAAACATTCATGTTACCACTCCCATTAAGAGACAGTTTCCATGGGGTTTAGCAGAATGTGAATATTCCTGTTGAAACGTGAACTATAGCAGTGGAACGTCAGCAATAGACCAACTTCACATACATCACATGTACACCGACGGCAGCACATTACAGTACATTTACTAACGCTTCACTCGCCCGTCTTCTGTCACCGTGAGGTGTAAACTTAGAAATCACACATTGCTTGGTGTGTGTAGGCTGTTTCCTCAAATTTTTCAGTTGTGAAACTAGAGACTATTGCCTTTTTTAATTTACGTTTACTTTATGTTTTAGCATAGGCTACAGACAAATTTTTTCCATCAAATATTTCTATTAGCGACAGCAAAATTAAAAAAATGTGTCGAAATTCTCACATCTAACTCAAATGTGCCGTTGGGGTTTCTTAGAAGCACCAGTAATTATGTTCTTTTATGTTTAAGGCTAGTTTTCAGTCAAAGATACACTTGTGCAGTGCTTTTGTGAAATTATTCAAGTGTGACTTGTTTATATCCAGGTCAATAATATGAACAGACTCGTTTTTATGGCACCATCAGTTTTCTCCACAAAATTATAAAAAAAAAGAAAAAATTTGGAGGATAAATTGGCAACCAAACATATACATTTTTAAACACGTCTTTCCAGATACAGCTTTTTAATTAAGTTATGTTGCTCTTGCCAGTGATTCTTCGTTTTCATTTGGCCATGCTAATGACCCAACTGACAAGCCCTCAAATGATGCGGCTGCTTAAATAATTCCTTGTTAAGTTTTCCTTTACATTTGTCACGACCACATTCAAAAGGCATGCTTGGTTAAAGTTTGGACACGATCCCAGAATATACAAGAGGGAAATATTAAGTTACTTTTTGTATTTTCCTATGGAAATGCTAAAGAAAGGCATTCTCACATTAGGGAGAAAAGGCTACATGTGGCTTCAGACAATTTCAATGTACTTGAAGTTGTTCAAGATATTAAATCATTAAAGCTATCTAATATTTTCTGGCCTCAGAGTGTGGCAACTCCTCCAGCAGCTGTAACTTCCATCGCATTAGTATTACTCGCACTACCAGGGATTATTTCAGGACATTCTGTAATGCTTTGTAAGCGGCTGGGGAATTGAGGAATGAAAGAATTCTCTAGATATCTGAGTGTGAGAAGACCTCACATTTTCGGGGATGTTAAAAACACACAAACACTGCTGCGCGCAGCCAGTGACAGTCGTGTGCTGATTCATTTCACACCCGGAAATGATCCAAAACACACCCCTTGTCTCGATGTTCATCTCTTCTGATCATTCAAGAACATAACTGCTTCCATTAAAACATATGAACACATTAAAATCAGGTAACCCTCTATGTAAAGTAGCTTTATATACACACCCTTTATTTCCAACACATACACTTCGCACCCACCCACATGCTTTTCCAAGCTTCACACACGTACCCTAAGTCTCTTACATCGACATGAACTTGCAGATTCACTCACGCATTCTGCCTGCATACAT
Source organism: Scleropages formosus (assembly GCF_900964775.1). Classification (NCBI taxonomy): domain Eukaryota; kingdom Metazoa; phylum Chordata; class Actinopteri; order Osteoglossiformes; family Osteoglossidae; genus Scleropages; species Scleropages formosus. Next base: position 6,439,416 of record NC_041825.1, on the reverse strand, counting down.
GCACGTGCACTGATGTATGCGCAATAATTGCTTTGTTTCCTCGATATGCTGTTGGCCTGCGCTAAGTGATAGATTGCATGTTAAAAAATGTTATTGCTGTGATCGTGTCAGGATTGGAACACTTCTACTAAGTGGAAAATAGTCAGGGGTTTAGGGTGCAGATGCTCATTTGGTTCAACAAGACTTGAATGTCAGAACAGTCAATGGTGCGTTTGTGTTTGAATCCTACTGGGTTCAGCATTTTCTCCTTATTAAGTGCTGTAAAGTCAGTGTTGACTCTTGGTGACCGTATTGCAGCACGCTGTACTCAGATGGGGTGAAGAAGGATGTACGGATAACGTTCATTATAAAGATTTACCGGAACACCGGCACACGAAGGAATAATGCTCTTGGTCCGAGGCCCCTTTTTTCCCAACGACCTGCATCTCAAGCCGGCCTTCCCAGCCTGCTTAGCACCCCTCAATCTTACTTCTTTCCTCCTGACCAACACAGTCACCCCTTATATTCCCTGTAAATCCGCACAACGGTTGAACATGTCATTCACATCTTACCCACAATCCAACTATTTACAATAAAACAATTTTCCCGCTCAAACTCCCAGTAATGCAGGTCATTACAATGTATATAGAATGCTTTCACAATACTCTGTCCTCCATCCTTCCCTTGTGCCCTTAGGACTGAAAGGGATGCACTTATTCTCATATAGACTGAGTCCATCTCTCTGGTTGCTGGTTATCTTCTTCTCTTTTCTTATCCCTTTTTAAGCATTACTGTTGGTTTAGTGGTTATACCCCTGATTGAATTAATAAAGAATAGTGACCTCATTGTGTTTATAATTTTGTTGCTCTCTCTTCAGCAGTTATGGTTTATTAACTGAGTTTATGAGTTTCTTAGTTTAATAATAGTAACAGTATTCAGTTTTTCAGAACAAAGTTGAATAACTGCAGTATATCTAATTTCAATTTCACTATCTCTTTAATACATTAGTGTAGTTTGGCTGTAGGATGTGTATGTGTAGACATGATTCAGTTTTTATGTGAGAATGTCATAAAAGACCTACATTTGCTTTGCACCACTTAATTTCAGTTAAAATTAGGCCTTACATAACAGCCTTATATCACTTCATAGACATTATATTAAAGATATGATATCACAGCGTAATTGCATTTATTTGCTCAGTATTGACTACCCACATATTAGCCATTGAAAATGTGTTTAACATAATATATTAAATATTTGTTATGTTAAACATAATGTGGCAAAGTATAATGTTGAAGTTTTGTGGTTTTGCTGCTGAAAATGTGCTTCCTTTCCTACTGCGGTGAATGGTTCAGCAACACCACAAAAAAACTATTTGCATAATCACACACACACACACACACACACTGGCTGAAACTGCTTATTCCGAGCAGGGTCGCAGCGAGCTGGAGCCTAACCCGGCAACACAGGGCATAAGGCTGGAGGGGGAGGGGACACCAGGCCATTGCAAGGCACCCCAAGTGGGACTCAAACCCCAGACTCACCAGAGAGCAGGACCCGGTCAAACCCATTGCGCCACCACACCCCCCTATTTGCATAATCTCAACTGGAATTGAAGTATTTTACATATTATGCAATAACTCACACACACACCATCTGAAACCACTTATCCCATGAGGGGTCACGGGGGAGTCGGAGCCGAATCCAGCAGCACAGGGGATAAGGCCAGAGGGGGAGGGGACACACCTAGAACGGGATGTCAGTCCATCACAAGGCACCCCAAGCAGAACTCAAACCCCAGACCCACCGGAGAGCAGGACCCAGTCAAACCCACTGTGCCACCACACCACCGCACACCCCTCTTATGCAATAACTGACATTGTTAATAGAGATGAGACTTGAAAATAAGTGTTGAAGACAAAGTAATAAGACAGCCATAAGTCCTTCCCCCGACAAAGTTGAACTACAGCTCAAGAAGGTAGTTTTCCTTTTTCACCTTCATGTTTTTTGTAGGGTATTTTTAACGGTTTGTTTTACCAGAACAAATTATATCGTTATGAATGGCTCCCATGTTGTAAAAAAAAACCAATACATTCATAACATATTTGTTTAGTCTTTCTTGCCATCCCATTCTCATCTATTGGGAAATGAGTTTGCAAATCTAAAGTTAAGCAGTGATTATCGTGAGAAGCTCATTGTTTATTGTGGCTCATATTTAATCACAAGATATTACTTCCATTCACAGTGGATTCTTTAAACATAAAATAATTTCCTGTTTAAGCCATATTTTCAATAACCCTTCAGTTTATCACTACTTTGTTGGAAGGACAAGACAATCAGAAAAACAAAAAACTATTTGCTCCCATTCCAACAATGCAAATTATGTTTTACTCAAAGGCGAAACTGGATATTTTGTCTTTCATGTGATATCCTGTTTATACACTTTTGAGAAATATACAGTATTGTCATCAGATGTAAGAAAAATCGAAACATGTAATTGAACATCAGCAATTGCCTTTACGCAAACCAAAACCTTCCCATATATATATTTGTGCTTGTGTATATATGTATATGTTTTTTACATAAATTTAGGATTTTTTTTATTTACTAACATAATTAATAAGTGAATGACAATAATATAGCTAATACTGAGTTAGTGATTGATTAGTTTCTGACTAAATAAGGTCTCAATTAACAGAATTGAAAGCAATTCACCTCCATAACAGAGTGCGTCGGGTATCACAGAACACCGATGGCACATGTCAAAGGAGCAATTGGAAGAAGGCTCAACCCACAACGAGCTACATGGGGAAACATTTACCTGAGGGCTTAAAAATGCAGTTCATCCTTCTGGGTTGTTGGAGCAGAACGCTGTTGTTACGATAACGGCTGGGCTGCAAACACAGGTTTCGAGCCAGGGGAGATAAAGCACGGCTCAGAGAGACCTGTAGCCCAGCACTTGGTGTATGTTAGACTTCAAAAGCAAGGACGTGTTCCTTTTTTACCACTGAAAGCCAGTCCTGGTTACGGGATGCCTGAAGGCTGATTAATAATTCACACCTTAGCGAGAGATGTGTAAGAAATTGTTAACCATTCCGAGGTCTTTCCGTCACATTCAGGTATTTTATTAAGAATGCATAAATTAAAGATCCAATTTCCTTGTTCCTTTCAATTACCACAGTCTTTTTGGGGAGATAAAAGTGTCTCTGAATTACATCTCACTCAAGAGGTCTTTAAATATGGTTGGAAATGTTTTCTAATTAGACAAACCAAAAGATTACCCGGAACTGTTGTCCTTTTAAAGTGACCTTTTGGGGATCTCTCATTTCAGCATTTTCAGTGGAGTTGTATGAAACAGTGAGGATATACCTCATTTACCCATTTGCGGGCAGCACGGTGGCACAGCAAGTGGCGATGCTGTCTTACAGCACCTGGGTGATGGAGTTTGCATGTTCTCTGCTTGGGTTTCCTCCCACAGTCCAAAGGCATGCTGTTCAGGTTCACCCGTAGTGTGATGTATGGATGAGTGACCCAGTGTAAGTAGTGTATCTAGCAGTGTAAGTCACCACGGTGAATAAGATGTGGGCTGATAACACTACACAGAGTTCATTGGAAGTCGCTTTGGAGAAAAGCGTCTGATAAATAAATAAATGTAACATTGTGCATTTCTGCTGTATTGCCAGTTGTTCTATGTATCAGTGGTTCAAAAGGACTTTCCAGCAATTATTGACTTCTGGTATAAACTGAGGTATAATTCCTGGAGTTAATAAGAGGCAACTCAGAAGGAAAAACTTGACCTATAGTCCATATAAAATCTGGTATCTAAAATCCTTCGACTCAGAGGACCCAGTTTCAGCATTTGCTCCCACTGATGAACCCTCAAGAAAGGTACTTTGCTTAAATTGCTCCAGTAAATACCCACCCAAGCTGAATGATGGTAACAGTATTGAATTTTGTAACTAGCCTGAAGTTCAGATCTAACATTTTGTATAATGGAACATTATTGTATAATATCATATTTTGGTATAATGGTTAGTATGCCATCTTGGACTCAAGGGACTCAGGTTCAGATCCCTATTTCTGCTGTAGTACCCTTAATCAAGGTGCCACCAAAAAACTGCTCCAGTTATAAATTATGCAACAGTATAAACAAGAGTAATAGCTGTCTCTTACAGAAAAAAAGTGACAGCTAAATAAACGTAAAAGTACTACATACTGTTTCTGAGAAATGTTCATAAATCAAAACAGAGACTGGGGCATTAACATTACGTAAAAAGGAGAAGTTCTGGTATTGTTTTGGGGACATGGGTCAATAATCCAGGAGATTTGTAAGACAGCCAAATGATAAAAAGAACAAGAAAAGTCTCAGAACGAATAGAAACAGTTCACTTGATCAGTCAGGTAGAGGCTTGGAAAACCTTCAGGTCAGTTAAACAACAGTAAGATGGCACGTAGCAAATGGAGAAAAATTTACATTATATTTACATTTATTCATTTATGATCTCTTAAGTTCATGTAAGGTGTAAATGTTCATGCACTATAACTTTAAGATGATGCCCGGATAAACCTTTACACAGCTACTCCTGTAATGTAACGTAAATGATTATATATATATATATATACATATATTTTTTTTTTAAGTTATTACTAGGAAGGTTATCAGGAATCGTGGATATTCTGATAAAGTTTTATGCAGCTACTTGTGTGATGAACATTGGTTCATATGGTGGAAAGAAACTAACTGCACTTAATCACGCATCTGCAACCCCGTCTCTCTTTGCGCATTACATTAGCACATTTTTTAATTTTCTGTGAGATGTGCGTCGCTTTGGAGGAAAGCGTCTGCTAAATGAATAAACGTAAATGTAAATTTAGCAGACGCTTTTCTCCAAAGCGACGTACATCTCAAAACAACTGAATTTTCTGGCATCAAACAATTAGAATTTAAATTTAAAAAAAAAAAAAAAAAACAAAAAAAAACAAAATATAACTAAAACAGCATTATATTTTCACTTTCGGACATACCTTTACCTTAACCTTTGCTGACCTTAGCTGTGATATAAGAAGGCATAAAACCAATTACCACAAGCATGGTGTGAAAGCACAAAACTGTTTATGACCTTTATTCTGTCTGCTTCCTGTGGGTTCTGAGCTCTTGTTAAAGCCATCTGTGTTTATTCGCTTACTATGACTGTCTTACCTTGAAACCAACACTAAACATGTCGAAGGCATTTCAGGCTCAGTACTCCAACTTAACAATGAATATCATTAGTTTGTCTCCCTTCGATCCTGGGAGCGGAAGGGTATAATGATCATCCAGGGTGTCTCAGACACACTACTGGAACATTCCGTTATATAGGGTCATTTCGCTCTAGGATTTGTAAACCCAAATTACTGGAGGAACTGAGCTTGATTTGTGTATTAATCACAACGCAGCAGGGCGGTGTAACTCAAAGAATAACACAATTCTGGTTAATCTTGTATGGAAATGCAGTGAAGGTCAAGTGGAAGTTTCCAGGCAGCTACGCTGGGTCTCAAAGAAATCTGTTTGTTGTTCTTGGGGCAGATACACACTGTTAAAAGGGAGTCTCAGCTCTGCAAATCCTCAGTTTTTTCTTGGAAAATGCTTGAAATAATAACAATTAGATGGTTTGGTGATGAGAGGGGTGCGGTGGCGCAGTGGGTTGGGCCACAGTCCTGCTCTCCAGTGGGTCTGGGGTTTGAGTCCCGCTTGGGGTGCCTTGCGATGGACTGGTGTCCTGTCCTGGGTGTGTCCCCTCCCCCTCTAGCCTTACGCCCTGAATTGCTGGGTTAGGCTCCAGTTCCCCGTGACCCCGTGTGGGACAAGTGGTTCTGAAAATCTGTGTGTGTGTGGTTTGGTGATGTAAACATTACATTTATTTACTTAGGGGAAGCTTTTCTCCAAAGCAACTTCCAGTGAACTCAATGTAGCGTTACCTAGCTGTATAAATGGGTAAATAATTGTAAATCGATTCACACTGTAAGTCGCTTTGGAGAAAAGCGTCAGCTAAATGAATAAATGTGTTATTAGCCCACGCACCTTATTCACCGTGGTGACTTACACTGCTAGATACACTACTTACAATGGGTCACTCATCCATACATCAGTGGAACACACACACTCTCTCTGTCACTCACACACTATGGGTGAAGACTGGGCGGAAGAAACCAGAGCACCTGGAGAAGATGCAGACTCCACACAGATTGAGCAGGGATCAACCCCATGTCCTCTGTGAGACAGCACCACTACTCGCTATGCCACCACTTCCAATAAAGTACTTCTTTATTTCTGTTTTCAAGGGAATGTGCTGCAAAATACTCATATAAAAAAATACCAAAAATATATGCAGTTCAACTTTCATGACATCGTGTCTTATAACCATGAAGGACGTGGAGTGCACTAATCACCGTTTAAATGTCTTTGTTCAGATATTTACCTTGAATTTCCCCAGTAAAACACCTACCGTTATAATTGGGTCAAATACAACAAGTAGCTTTGGGCAAAGCAGCAGCAAAGAAAAAATAATACATTGTTTGGATTAAAACTTGAAAACTTTACAAACACATGTGCACATACATGCAAACACTGAACCACAGCACCGCCTGCGGCAGTGCTAAATACAATATTAACATAACTTTGTAGTTGCGCCACTGTTGGGGTTACATTGAATATTCAGACCCATGCAGCCTGAATATTTCACCAAAAAACAGACTCAATTTGATTTTGCTATGTTCTCATAAACTCCTGATATGAAACTGAGAAACAACCAGCGTTTCATAACTTTTCCCTGAGCCTACGGTATATATGTATATACGATATTGTTTTCTTGTCAGGTCTGATGCATATGCACATTTGTTTAGCAAGGCAGCAGCTTTGCAATATAAAGTTTTTTTTTTTTTTTTGTGAAACTGAATAAATTGACATTATTTTGATAAATTCTGTACTCCCCAGTTCTTCGCAAAACCTTGATTACATATTTCAATGCTTCTTGGCATAATTTATCCTGGCTTCAGATATTTAGAGTGTCACCAATAAGCTGCAAAGCTACAACACTAATGAATCCTATAAATCTTCCTTCAACAAGGAGGAGAATGGTCACATGAAAGGGTTTCGTAATATAAATATTCATCAGTCTTTCCATAGTTTGATTTATGCCACGTTTAATAATCAAAGGCTATGTTAAGTGGTTTTAGCCTAGTATATCAGTTGTTTCCTGTTCTAAGTATGACTTTCATATACTGGAAAGCGTCTCGTGCTTTCGCACGTATTTGTCAGAGAAGCGGTCGCTCATTTTGCAGTTTTGACATATACTGGGTGGAACTGCCAAGTACCCGTCTTTCACGGAGCTTCATAAGTTTCATTTGACATATTATCTGACATAAATAAATTCAGAATCAAAATGAGAAATGTGTCATTGTGGTCTTCCGCATTTGTGGAGATCGCTGTCATGCCAGTAGCTAAAGCTTTTATTTGATGGGCTACTCAATAAACCGTTACCTGAAAGATGGAACAAAGCCCTTAGGAATAAAACACAGGACAATCATGCTAAGAGAGAAAATGTTGCGTTTTCACAACACAGATACCTTCTCCGATGGTTTCAGTGGCTCCAGTTCATTTTCAAATGCTATTCGTCTTTCCTGCCCTATCTACACAAAAGGCGTATATTGCATTTGACAGTTAAATTAGACTGTTTTTAAGGAACAGGCCTTCCATGAGCATCCAGGATTCGCTTTGCTGCTGTTCTGGAAAGAGTGAGCAGATACTTGTTAAATACTCTAGAGGGAAGTGCAGAAATGTGGAAAGGAAGATGTGCTGTAGTCTGTTTTAACAGATATCATTTAAAATGAAGTAGATAGTTAAAATTTTACTAGATGGTTATGCAATATGACCTTGCCATAGAATTGTGCATCATTTTCAGGTGTGCAAAGCTGTAATTTACTCAAGAGCATAAGAAACATTTATCCTAAAATTTGACATTAAAGGTTGCAATATCCTGAATTCTGAGTTTTCCATTATGTGGGCAGAACATTCAGCATTTCAATTTTCAGTTTTTAGTGCAGCAAGCTTTATTGGCATGACAAATTCAATACACGTTTACTGCCAAAGGACGGGTACAACAATTCTGTACTTGTACGTAATTCTGCGATATTTAGAAAAAAATACATCAGTAAATAATTAACTGAATGAATGAATGAATGAATGAATTTACAAAACAGCAATAGAGTACATAGTCAATAAATTCAGTATATGTGTGTGGAAGGAAGGCTGCGACAATGTGATCTCAGAAAATGACTAAATATAACCACTAGGACAAGTGGATGGTTATCTTACAGAATTTTAATTAATGGGGAGATCTTTTTATATTTCAAAGCTCATGGGGAATTATATGACATAGTATTCACTTTCTGGAAAGAATTAATTTGCCACAGCGCCACAAAGACGGCAGCAAGAGCCTGGGGTCAGTGCTGTGTGTGGCAGGCGCTCCTCAGCAGCTGAGAGATGCTATGAAACGGAGCAGCAAATCCCACAGCTGGAGAAAGGTCCCCAGTCTCACTGTCGGCACATCTCTCTGTCTCCCTCCAAATTAAAGCAGCTCCACTGTGCTCTTGGTTGTTTTTGTCTCGCTATACGTAACGTGTGTTCAGAATATAACGAAAGTGATCGTCATAAAAAAATGACTATGCATTTGCAGCGTTGGGAAAAAAAATAATAAAACAATAATGAAATGTGACTTTACTGCTTAAAAAGACAATCTTGAGATTTTGACTTTGTTCAGCATTGTAAAAATAATAATAATCCATATTTTTTCAGCTCATTCTTCACTTACAATAGAAAGCAACCTACGCTGATTTCCCTATTTACACGAGGGTAATTTTTATTGCAGCTATGTGGGGTAAGCCCTTCAATCAGTGGTAGGGCTGGAGGTGGGATTCAAACCTGGGCTCTTTGAATGCAGAGGCACTGGCCTTAATCATTACATTACCTACTGCCTCAACAGTGAGTTAACAACATGACATTATCTGAATTATGAATAGCAAAATGGTTGGGTTTTTTTTTTTTTCTAAAAATTAATGCCATGCTTAGAAGAGCAACCTGCACTAATACTATGCACACACTAGAACTTTGAAGTTCTTCCAAAATTGCAAGGTGTTGGAATGACACCCTCCCCAACATTATGAAGTGGTGCAGCGAATGAGGAGAAGGGTGGCAAAGTCACGAGGAAGTTTACTTAGTGATTCATCGCTACGACGCAGGCTTTTTTGTTGTCTCAGCAAGCCGCAGCTTCTTGCAGGGAGGCAGGGTTGGGGGGGTTAATTGGAAATTTCCAGTTTCATTTTTCTAATCTATTATAATGGATTGTTTCATTTTTCATAATTGATTGGAGCAGGTGACATCATTTGTCAGTTACATGGATTTAATGGACATTGTAATGAAAACGTAACAAGCATGAAGATGTCCCATTAATGTACCAGTAGCTTTACCAATCTTGGTTAACAGCAAACAGTTATAAAGCTGTTCCCATCTGATTGATTGTGAAAACTTGCTGAGTGAAGAGGGTACTTTGCTCTGGCTGTAATTTAGAATAATTTGACATACTTTATCTATCTGCAAATAGCATTCGCCTTTATATCTTAACCTCCCCACAAATTACCGCATATCTGTCATTTGTACGAGTTGTCAGAGGGCACTAAAAGCAGGCGTACGTGTGAGAGGATAAACATTTGCTATTTGCCTTTGCAAGGTGCAGATAGTTGTACCAAAGGAACACCTGTGCATATGTTATAGGTGCAGAGATATTGAGGTAGCGTGCCTGGGAAAGGGCCTGTTAGTGTAATATTGCTGAATTCGTTTCTGGGACTCCCGTACTGGATAACAATTCTGCAAGTTAAAATATACATCACTATTTGCAAAAGCAGTTGATTTTGGCTTAGCCCTGAATGCCATAGGATGCATTTCGCTTCCTTTTACCTTGCTTTCAAAATGCGGCTTGAACAGGAATCCGAAAGAAACTGATTAAGACGGACCATGGAGTAGGCTACATATTCTCTACGTATTGTTGGCTCCTTACTTGTGCTCTTATATTTGCTGCTTGCCGTGTCCTTTCCGCAGACGTACAATATCTTCATCAGCACCATCTGTTCCCATATGGTCAGCTATGCCAAGGTCAGATTACAGCGGAGACAAATAACCTCCGCTGGCACTTTTTTTTAGCTTTAGCTGTAAACCCACTAATCACTTTGCATTGTTCTAGATACTATATATGGCTTCCCACAGTAAAGGTAGTGACGTTATCATTTCATTTTATGTAAGGCTGACTTTAAAATGTCCCACTGGTGCGAACAGTTTACTAATTCATCGCTTAGGCAACATCAATTCTTTGAAATGTAAAGTTTTACTCATTTATATAAATAAATACTGGGAAACTGAAGTGCAATACTTTGTGTGCAGTGGTACCTGTATAGGGCAGCATTCAGACTGTGAATGTATGTCCTTAACCACTAGAACCCCTGCCGTTATAGATTTGGTTTTCATTTCATTTCTCTTTCATTTGGTTTTCTAATGACTTCCACTGTAGTGTTTCAATAAAGGAAAGACAGAACAAAGTCATGCGACGGATAATATGAGACGCTCATTACCGAAACAAGCCCCTGGTTACTCAGTGTTAGACAATGTAATTATGAACTTAAAACACCTCTCGTGATTTAAACTGGCACCCAAGTGATTTTGAGACAAGAAATGCTTTTACCAGCTGGAAACGAAAGCCTCATAACATTACACTTCTACGGAATGCGTGTCATTATTTTACAGTATGGGTACAAATTGAGTATGACAGGTGATAAAAAAGGAGATCTTTTGGCAGAAAGGCATCCACTAAAAAATCATTTCAACAGAACTGAGAGCTGAGCAGCTACATTTTGTTGATTGTTGTTTGTACCCAAAATAGAAGTTCGACATTTTGTTATATTTAGCCACCAGTTTTCTAATCTCAGATATAGTCTTGTTTACTTAATTAAAGATTTTTAAGTATAGGGAAGTTTAAGAGTGTTGTGGAACCAGCTATGAAACACCAGCTGAACTATGTAAAAAGTCATATATGCAGATATGTCCCCTCTTCTATACCTGGAAAGAACAATTCCGAAAAAGTAGGGCTGGATATTATTATTATATATTTATTCATTTACTTTTCTACAAAGTGACTTACAATGTTATTCAGCTTACAATGATTACCCATTTATAGAGCTGGGTAATTTTTTCTGTGCAGCAATGTAGGGTAAGTACCTATCTTAAGGGTAATGCGCTAGTAAGTGGGATTTGAGCCTGAAGGCAGCGGCTCTAACCGCTATGCTACCTGTTCCCCGTATACATTTTTAAATTACATTTACATTTATTCACTTAGCAGACGCTTTTCTTCAAAAGGACTTCCAATGGACTCTATGTAGTATTATCAGCCCACAGACCTTATTCACCAAGGTGACTTACACTGCTAGATACTCTACTTACAATGGGACACTCATCCATATATCATAAATCGTCCATATATATGTGTGTGTATATAATTATATATATAAATATGTGTACAGGTGGTCCCCGATTTACAACGGGGTTACGGTTTCCGAAACCCATCATAAGTCGAAAATATCATAAGTCGAAAATGCATTTAATACACCTAATACATACCTCTGCATGACAGAATTGGAGATGCGGATCGCTGTCGCTGCCCAGAAATGAATGTCCATTGCCAGCTCACCATCGTAAAGTAAAAAAAAATCGCAAGTCAAACCATCATAAATCGGGGACCACCTCTATATATGTTTATAACGTGTGTGTGTGTGTGTGTGTGTGTGTATGGGTGTGTGGGGATGTTTAGTCAGCCCAACATCCCTTGCCCTCCTGTGGCCTAGCTAGCTAACAGAAGATGCTAAGACACACCGTGCTGCACTGTTTATGTATAAAATGCCATCTCGCGACCCCCCTCCCCGATCTTAATTTAGAATGTCGTGGGTTTGTCGGCAGATTGGAGAACCACTGCGGTACATAATGGGGCCACCTGACCTGGCAAAACACTCTGCAAAAAGCGCAAATGCTTTGCGTTACCCCAGACAACCGTGAGCACTGTGAAAAGAGCAGTAAAAAAATAAATAAATAAATAAAGTTCCACAAAGGAGACTGACAAAACTTCAAATGAGGTGTAGTCTTTAGCGAGGTGTGAACTGTTAAAAAGTGAGAGGGAAGGGGGGTAGGGAAGGAAGGGCATTAGACAGGCAAGGGGGGGACAGAGTGAGAAACCAGGGGACACTAATGAGCTCCTTCCCTCTCATGCCTGTGCGCCTGTTTCCACCGAGTCCTGCTGGTGGCTCCCAGCATGCACCAAAATCCATCAGGTTGTCAGTTTCATTGGGACTTGCTGAAGTGTAAATTAATCCAGCCAGTGGATGCTCAGGTCTTCTGTTCTCCCTCATTGTTAAGGGGGAATGGGATTCTCATAGAGGGAGCATTTGTGGACGCATGCCGGAAATGTGGCATTTCATAATGAGCCCTTTCTTTTAATGTTTTAATTTCCCTTCCAGTGCTGCTTTGCCAATGTCGTGCCTACATTCAGTCAGTGGACAACAGGGTGTCGCAGTTCAGAAGCGGTGCTGCAGCGGTAATGGCTATGTTACTGTAGTAATGGTTTAAGGGTCAGTTATGTTGTCTCATGTGATAAATCACTTAATGTGGCAGTTCCTCCAAATGTAAAGTCCATTAGGTGGTGTTTCAGTTAATTTGTAGCTGTTTAGTCTAAGTGGAAATGTCTGTGTTATCAATGGCATGCATTAACAAATCACATCGGCCTCAAACAAAATCAAAACAAAGATGTCAACATATGAAATGTTTCATATTTGAATTGTGCATCTTTAAACTTCTTATTAAAGGTCAGACTCTTTATCCTAAGATGTATCCCATGCTATGGGTAAAAATAACAATTACATAGATAGATAGATAGATAGATAGATAGATTTGTGTTTTACGGTTCAAACTGTGAAAAGAAATACGGCTTGAAGAAGTAATAATGAAATAATTAAACGTGTGTATTTCTGTAGATGGTTTGTAGTGTGATATTTAGAATTATTGAATAATAAATCAGCCTTAGAGATCTTGGCATATTGTCATATAGCAGTCCCATACATGTGGATTAGAGCATTTACTGTTTGACATTTTCTTTCCATTCCAGACAGGAAGTTATGTCATGCATGTACATTAGAACATGATTATGTCCAAAAGAGAAAGGTTTAAGTCCAGTAGTTCAGAGTAATAGGCTCTCTGACCACATATGGTGTCAGAGGATCTTAACAAATTTTAAGTTAACTGTTGTGAACATATCCTGCTATGGACTGGCATCCCATCCAGGGTGAACCCCCCTCTGCTTTGCATCCAATGATTCTAGGATAGGCTCTGGATCATTGCGACCCTCTTGAAGACAAGTGGATATTGAAACTGGACGGGCAGTTGGATGGATGGATGCATGGATGGATGGATGGATGGATGATGTAAGCAGAGAAGATTGTCGTTCAGGCATCTTTGTAAGCTTATGCACTCTTCAGATACTTCTTAAGACAGTGCCATCAAAATCCATGGGATACAAAAGAATTCCAGTTGCCTTGAAACTCAGAAAAGGGAGTCAGCTCAGCATCCCATGATTATACTGTAAAAAGTTGTCTTCAGAAAAACAATAATTTGTAAATTGTGGTACTTCACAAATCAATGATATTGTGCAGAAGTCTGATGTTTAAAATGCTTAAGATGTAAATGGATAATGCTTAAAATAAACACATAACATTTTTTCTAATCCATAACTACATATGTCTCATTCTTTGGGAAGTACTCTGGGGACAATCAAACCTGGTTTTGTTTACACCCAACATCTGGCATATTGTCATGGTAACCACAGCAATTATCACAGCAACTACTTTTAAAGGGAATAACCTCCTCACCGTGGTATAATGGAAACCATTACCACACCCCAAAAAAATTAATTTACAGAGCACCAACCTTTTTTAGCACTGTGCAGTTTCTGCCAGCTCATGAAACTAGCAAATTTGACCTTGACACCACTGCTAATAAATAAGTTTTACTGTCATCCCACTGGAGCCCATCCTGACTGAACTGTAAGGCTAAATGGAACAGAATTTTATTGAGTAAAATTTTGAAGAGGGTGTAATTTCTGAATGAGTCATAAAAGTTTTTAAAACAATGCTATCAGCTTTATCAGCTAACAGGTGGTATAGCGGTACGAGCTGCTGCCTTGAACTTGAACGACTCAGGTTTAACTCTTATCTCCTGCTGTACTACCCTTGAGTGAGGTACTTACCCCAAGATGCTCCGGTAAAAATTGCCCAGCTGTAAAAATGAGTGAATTATTGTAAGAAGCTTAATATTACAATTTGCTTTGGAGAAAAGCATAATATAAATGAAAATACATAAAATTATTCAGAGCAGCCCATGCAGGTGCTCTTAATAATAATAAAATTCAGACCATTTAATAAGGTACAGTACTGAAAATCTTTCTTAGCATCTGCTATAAAAAAAACAGGCTTGTCTACATTTTTTTTCTTCACTTCAGCATGACAAAATTTAAATGGAAAGATAAGCCCTCATTAGGAACTGTGGTGTGACATGGTGTCAAGCTGTGTAGGAAACACACTTACATTCTGCAATGTATTGGCAGGTCTTACACCATGGAAATCAAAACTTTCTCCTAGATAACAGTGTGTCTTATACAGAAGAGAAAAAGAATAATTCCATACAAAATATTTGCAGAACATATTATTATTTCCTAAAAATATACAAATAGTTTAATAATCACATTTCAGGAGCAATGGAACAGCAGTAGGAGAATTGTGTTCCCCTAACCGTTTGAAAACATTAGGTAAAGGATATGATTCATATAGATTTTTGTCATATGTTAGTACAGTTGCATGTTACAGTAGAGCTTTTTTGATAAATGGGGAAACATCAACCAAAACAATCTTCCATGTACCAAGAAACCAAGGCATCCTCTAAAACTATCTGTATCTTTACATCAGGGTTGGCTTCTGATTATCATATCAACTGCAAAGTCAATAATCTCTACGTGTGCGACTTTCTTTAATATTTACGGAAAACATTTACTTTTTTACTTCTATCTTGTCACCTCTCCATAAAAGTATTAGTCTCATAGTTGGGAAAAAATGCTATAGGAATCCTTCAATTTACTACGCTAATTTGTTCCTGAAAAGTTACAGATATCGAAATTTTGGGGGAAAAAAAAGCTAATTTCCCACTATTTTAAATGCAAAAAAATAATATTTTGTTCCCAGCTATTCCAAAAACCCCAAAACAATTTTGCCAAAAATCACTATAACACTAAAACACCTAGATACATAACTATCAAGCCATAATTTCAGTACAATATAACACACTCACTTTGTCAATTATTCATTTAGCAGATGCTTTTCTCCAAAGCAACGTACATCTTAGAAAACAATTCAGAAGTGCACCAGTTACCATAAATTTTCTTATACAGACTTTTTGTTCCATCACTCAAAAACTGAGTGCCAAAAGCCATCAGCTGTTATACCGAAATTTCAGATAAAGACAGTTTTTAAATTAAGGGAGAAATTTCTAATCACCATTTCACTTGACACCCAGTCTTTGGACTATGGGAGGAAACCCATGGGAACACGGGGGAAACATGTAAATTCAATAAGGGTAAGAACTAGACTGGAACATGTGGAAAACATTGTAAAATTCCTGTGGTGAGTCTGGGTCTGCTTAATTAACCCTGTAGAGTCCTCATCTTTATTGACACCTATGGCAGAACACTCCATCCATGAATCCAAAGTCTCTTATTGTGTACCTCTTTTGTATTTGGGTTAGAACGTTACCTTTTATTAATGTTTGTTTTATGATATAAGGAGTTTACAACTGACCTAAGCAGAGACAAGCTACACTCTTTTTTACATTTATTTATTTATCAGATGCTTTTGTCCAAAGCGACTTCCAATGAGCGCTATGTAGTGTTATGAGCCCACACACCTTATTCACCAAGGTGACTTACATTGCTAGATACACTACTTACAATGGATCACTCATGCATACATCAGTGGAACACACTCCTTCTGTCACTCACACATACTTTTTATACTTTACTGGACCATTTGTTGCTGTTTTACATTTGTTCATTTAGCTGATGCTTTTCTCCAAATCAACTCACAGTGTTAAGATTATAATTATTTATCCATTTACACAGCTGGGTAATTTTACTGGAGCAATTCAGAGTAAGTACCTTGTTCAAGTGCAATACAGCCAGAGGTGGGATCAAACCTGCGACCTTCGGATACAAAGGCAATAGCGCAACCACTCCAGCACTGGCTGTTTTGATTAGTGAATAAGCTCTGATTGTGCAGTGGACATGTAGTCTTTTTGGCATAAATAACTTAGTCTAGGGGGACCCCAAAGCATATAGTGACTTCCTGCGACTGGCGACATTTTGTGTTGCGCTTTGGCTGAGCCGATAAAGTATTTTGTCTAACTGGCTGCAGGAGTTTTTGTTTTCCCTCAAAAGCTAAGTTCAGACCCAGAGCACAGGAGCTTTGAGGCACCAGCATGCTGTTGCACGGTATATAATACAATATATAAGTATAATTTAAAATGATTGTGCAGAATTTCAGTAACCGAAAAGGCAGACACAAGTTAAGCACAATAGCTTTCTGGGAGCAGAACTTCCTTTTTTTATCCAGCATATGAAGAAAAAACTTAATTGGATTTCAAAAGTATTTTAAACCACAAATTTGCTGAATCCGTGTTAGTACATCTTTTCAGGAAAGAATGTTCAGGATGTTGCATTGTTTCAAGGAATGCTGCTGAGTCATACTACTTACTTCAAAATTATGAATCACTTAAAGGAAATTAATATTTGGAAGAAGTACATATTATGTTGAATAATATCTAGTTCCGTCCCAAGTAACTGCATTTTGATACAGAATTAAGTTAATCAATTTTACTGGCATTCGTTTTCTTAGTTTAATCCTTGCTCCAGTTTCTTTCAGAAAGGGAAAAGTAGATCAAGAACACACAAGTAAATAAGGCAGAATAGAAAATGATGGGCTTAGAAGAGTGAAATATTATCTTTCATGTTCTATAAATATGGGCCACTCCTCTATTGTTTTTGCTGGTGATGGCTACCCTGAAAAGAGAACTTGTGATGGCCTATTTCATGACCTAGATTCCCCAACTCCATTCCCTCTTTTGAACCTCCAACCTACAGATAGCAGTGATTTATGACTTGAAACATAATATGGACATCACACCTTCTAAGTCTAACTTAGCTGTGTGACATCAGAGCCATTTGAGTGATACCTCTGCACCCGAGGTGACATTACACAGCAGCATGTCATAAGGAAGTTTTGTTTGTTCTTTGCACAGAAGAGTTAAAGGGCTTGAATACTCCTCAATAAAACTGACAGTGCTCCTTTTTTCAGACCCAGCATCACCTTCATACTCCGTTGTTCAATTTACATCGCAAGCATTGTGACACTTAAAAAACTCATCATCCAGGGCAGTGTGTCGGTGTACTGCGGAGCAAATTTATCTCATTTACCTCATTTTTTAAGGCTGCTTAAAAGTCTTGAAGATGTCGAGCAACAAAATATTGGCAAACAGCGCAATTAGAAGAATCAGAAAAAAAATAAAAAAATATTGATGAAAAATGCATGGAAATAGCCATAAAAAATAAATGTGAGGTCAACCGAGAGAGTAGATGTAGCTCACTTGAAAGCTCATTGGGTGTGAGGTATGTTCAGAATTGTTACTGAAAAATGAATGTTTACATATTTTTTCCACAAAAATTGCCCCATGTACAGTTGGAACTATTTAAGTAAGATGTGACTGTGATAAACTTTGGAAAATGTATTCATTGTTTTTCGTGATATAATCTCACCCCAATGCAGTGTTTCTGAATGTTGTATGTTTCAGACAAAGTAAGTGTGGTAAATCCCTTTCAGGGCTGCATGAAAGTATGTTCAGATGTGTCCCTTTCTCTCATTATCTCTTCATGTTCGAAATTATACAAATAAACGTGTATTAGGTTTTAAGGAAAAATCTGAGAATGTGTCGTTGAGAAAACAAAAGAAATGGTTTGCATTTCAGTAATTTTGAGAGCATACACATTTTCTTTGCATCTGTATTAAGGGATAAATATGCAATAAAGCATATTAAAAGCTTTGGAAAATTTTTGCTGTTGCTTATGCCTATTTGAAAATTTTTTATATATAAAAATTCTAGTAAACATTTTCTTAAAAACCAATAATTTCACAAAGAATACATTCGTGAACTTTAGGAGTCAGTGCTTGGGCATTTCTTTGGTCACAAATTAAACAAAACAGAAATTAAGAAATGAATGCAAGGATGAAGAAGGAGGCAAACTATATAGTTTAGTGTGTGAGCTACAGAGAGAGTGTGTTCCACTGATGTATGGATGGGTGACCCAGTGTAAGTAGTGTATCTAGCAGTGTAAGTCACCACGGTGAATAAGGTGTGTGGGCTGATAACACTACAGAGAGTCCATTGGAAGTCACTTTGGAGAAAAGAATCTGCTAAATAAATGTAAATGTAGTCAAAATAATATACTGGTTGAAGCTCTTGCAATTTTTATTCCTTCAAGAAAGACAATTATGTATTTTTATGAAACGTGTTTCCCATATTTGAACCAGAACTGGTCATCTGTCATATACACACACAGTCTGAACCGCTTGTCCCATATGGGGTCGCGGGGAGCAGGAGCCTAACCCAGCAACGCAGGGCAGAAGGGGACACAGCCAGGACAGGACACCAGTCCATCACAGGGCACCCCAAGCGGGACTTGAACCCCAGACCCACCAGAGAGCAGCACCCAGCCCAACCCACTGCGCCACCGCACTCCCCGTAGGTCATATGTTGTTTTTTATTATAACTGTACAGGTGGTCCCCAATTTATGTTGATTCGACTTGTAAGTTTCCGACTTTGCAGTGCTGAGCTGGCGATAGACGTTCAGCAGAAACCGTACTTTGAACTTGGATTTTTTTCCCGGACAAGCGATATGCATTGCGATACTTTCTCGCAATGCTGGACAGCGGCAGCGATCCGCATCTCCCAGTCTGTCACGCAGAGGTTTATATTCGGTGTATTAAATGCATTTTTGACCTACGATATTTTTGACTTATGATGGGTTTCGCGCAACGTAACCCCATCGTAAATCAGGGACCACCTGCAGATATCCGAACTTCTCAAAATCAGATGCTGGTCCACAGAAATGAGATGATGCCTGCATCATTCTAGCACAATGAAGAAAGTCAGGGCATATTTATTTTATAGCTATGAGCCAAGAGAAAAGGGATAATAGAGCAAGATAATAGTGGTAAAAGGCAAGTGGGACTAAGGACTGTTGAAACTCAGTTGATCTGTTTTTATAATTGAGCAGTTTGTCTGTGTCTTCATCTAACAATGGATTAGCAGAGTTGCAAAGCTACCAGAAAATGGCCCATTGTGTGTAATGAGAGCAGGTTATGGTTTCCCAAAAGAACAACAATGGCACACTGCTTTGCGCTCTCGCTGATAAATGCATTTTGTCTTACTTTTTAATAAGGGGAAACTGCAAACCGGTAAAACATAAGTTTGTTACTTAAACGGCTACGAACTGGCAGCCCTGCAGATGAGATCTTAAATATTTGGAAATTCAGTGCAGCAGTGTACGTATTACAAACAGTAAATGTGTTACTATCGATGTCAGTTTGTGCATTCCTCTGCAGAGGGGATTATTAAAAATTAATCTGCCATTGACATAGATTATCAGTTTTAAAATAACTGTCTTACAATCGCACACTGGGGATCTTGGCGTCGACTATTGATCATAACCTCACGTTCTGTCTCCCATTTTCTGTGTAGAGGCCTCATGCCCCGCACCCTGGATAGCCAAATCACAATGGAGAAGACACCCAGCTACTTTGTGACAAGGGAGGCACCTAGAAGGATCTCCAGCATGTCCCGGAACACCAAGCTGATCGTAGTGGTGCGAAACCCTGTCACCAGGGCCATCTCGGACTATACCCAGACCCTGTCCAAAAAGCCAGACATCCCCACCTTCGAGGTGCTGGCCTTCAAAAACAAAAGCCTGGGTCTGGTGGACACCTCCTGGAACGCCATCCGCATCGGAATGTACATCCTTCATCTGGAGAACTGGCTGCAGTACTTTCCCCTCTCGCAGATCCACTTTGTCAGTGGGGAGATGCTCATTACAGACCCGGCAGGAGAGCTGGCCAGGGTGCAGGATTTCCTGGGGCTCAAACGTATTGTCACAGATAAGCACTTTTACTTCAACAAAACGAAAGGCTTCCCCTGTCTGAAGAAGCCCGAAAGCAGCAGCTTGCCCCGCTGCCTCGGGAAGTCCAAAGGAAGAACTCATGTGCAAATTGACCAGGAAGTCATCGAGAAACTTCGAGAATTTTACAGGCCATACAACATCAAATTCTACGAAATGGTGGGACATGATTTCAGGTGGGACTAGTAGACGATGGGGAAGCTAGTGAATAAACTGGAAAGAGCTAACGCTGAGGTCTTCCATGAATATAAGCTGTGTCGATACAGTCATTCCTTCATATGCATGAGTATCAGTTTATTGATGGCCGTCTGAATTCATTACAATGCAGTTGTGTATTGTAAGCTAATGTATCTGGGGTCAACATTTATAAAGCAGTAAATATATTCTTCAGAATAAAAAAGCTTGAAGAATTAATTGAAGTTGTTTTTTTTCCAACCAAGAAATGCAGAGTGAATATATGCACACACACACAGTTATGGCCTGTGGCTTTATGGCTTTATTTAGCGCTTAAAAAGATTAACAACTTGTACTCAAAGCAAAAGGTGATATTTATTCAACTCTTTTATGTAAAATTCGTTTATCTTCACTGATTTATTCAGACGAAATAGACTTGGACTGTCATGAAGAGCTTTCACAAGACTAAGTACATTATAACATTCATTATTTTCTGAGCTCGGTCCTTCATCAGACACCTGCCACTTGCACAAATATACAACCTGTGTAAAATATATCTATAATGGTGATATTGTTTCTATGACAAAGTTTTGTTAAATGAATTACCTTTATTTTCGAAGCGATTTAAAACACTTGTGAATGCTGATATATACATACATTCAAGTTAATTGCATAATAAAAGTAATTCACCTAAATAAAGCACAGAACTACATTATGACATGATAAATACAGTAGATATGAAATCTTAAATTGCTTCCAGTTGCCTAGAAAAAAAAAATTGAGCTCAGGCTTAACCATTGCCCTGCCATTCTGAGTTACCTTATTTATTATATTAGAAATTATTGCATGTGAATCACCTAACCCATATTGATTTTTTTCATAATAACTACACATTTTTATCTTCACATTTTTCATTTTTGAGCAGCTAAGTTCATATTGGTTTCTCCTGAAGGGTCGCCCAGCAAATTATTTTTGCAGGAGCACATTGCTGTTAAAATTGGTATATAAGGGTGGTAGTTCAATAAAACAGCATAGATTCACTGAATTTTGTTAAGCATGCGTGTATTAAAGAAATATTAATGATCTCTATCGCAGAAAAAATAATAGTTAATGATAACTGCATAACAACATTAACCTTGAATAACTTATGTCGAAACATGCTACATGGGATGTGTTGTTTGGTTAAATAAATTCACAGAGAAGCTCAATAACAGTCAATTTAAAAATTATAAAATGTTCATTTTAAAACCTTAGCTTGCCACTGTTTCTGACATTTTCAAGAGATTT
Source organism: Scleropages formosus (assembly GCF_900964775.1). Classification (NCBI taxonomy): domain Eukaryota; kingdom Metazoa; phylum Chordata; class Actinopteri; order Osteoglossiformes; family Osteoglossidae; genus Scleropages; species Scleropages formosus. The sequence goes on along the minus strand of NC_041825.1, from coordinate 6,417,579 downwards.
TTTCCCCCCACATATCCAGTAACTGTACATGGGACAATATTTTGATCAATAACATCTTGAAGATTTCAAAAAATCTAACCAATTAGCAACATTTTTTTTAAAGGGGATTGAATTTCAGTGAATAGTGTTGATGGCTGAGTGCAGCAATTAATTGTTGACATCTGTACAGGTTGTTTTACAACATCTTATTTTTTTGGGAATTTTTTGTGCTTTTACACCTGCCCCACATGATGAGACCTCAGAAAACATGTGGTATCATTTGAAAAGAAACACATTTTAGGGCCATGTTTAAACAAGGTTTTTGATAAGATAAAAGTGAATGAATGGATGGACGGATGGACGTGAAACTTTTAATTTTCAGGAAGGGATTACAAAAAATAATCTCTCACTGGTTGTGTAGAAGAAAATTCTCATTTGGGTTTTTGTGATAAAGTTTATATTATGTGTTTCATTAACATATAAATAGGCCATTACCAGACCCATTTGATGAATGTCTAAACATGAGTGAAATATCCAACAGATGTTTAAAAAAAAAAAAAACTTTCTGGGGATGTTTCCTTGTTTGGTCCAACTCATGCGATGCAGGACTCACCATTTGTATTCATGCTGAGTGGAGAAATGGAACCCACAGTGGGGGATGTCAAAAGAGACACCATCAAATATACTGTTATCATCTGACAGATGGAATGCATAAAAAAGATTTGCGAATAAATCGATGTTCACAGCATTACAGTTTTTAAGTCTCACGTTTTATCTGGATGGCTGACAGACATTTAAAAATCGAATGGCGTTTAAAAATACTGTGATTAATGTCATATTACAGTTGCTCTCCTTGACATTATCAGCAGGCAGTGGAATGAAATGCTTTGCATGTTTATGAATGAGGACTATCACAATAGATTATCTCGCTGCCAGAGCAACAGTTCACAGTATTGAAAACACTGGACTTTCACCGACAATCACAGCTGCTGATTACAGCTAATGTCAAAAAACACTGTGCATTAAGTGTTGGATTTTGTTAACCTCAGAGAAGCTTGTCTGATTGAGGATGTCATCAGGGCCTCCACCGCAGGTCAAGTCTGATCTATGCAAACTGTGACACGGAGAAGAACATGAGAAAATAATAGGTAGGGATGCGAACTGGTTCCAAATAAGGATCCAAATAAGGAAAAAAAAATCTTTTATGATAGCATTTCATAGATGATAGTTTAATATTTACACTCAGAGACTCATTAAAGACATTATTAATATTTTTATGTACTATTTATTCAGGAATTGTTGATCTTCTAATAAAAAACTCCATAAAAGTCTCAAATTCTGAGTGCGTTAGAGAGAGATGTCCTTCACTGAATGTGGTTAAAAATTGTGATTGTGCTCTTGAGTTCTATGCTTGCTGAGTTATTGGCTTTCTCTTGTTATTATTGTCTTTTTGTTGGCTTTCTTCTGGACCATGGGAAAGAGAAATTAAGAGAGCCACAATCCCTCTCACCACTACTCGCCACATGGTCGCTCTCTGAAGATTGTACTTCTGGCATGGTCCAGTGACATACAACGTTGAGTTTAGTATGCATTGAACTACTTCACCATTTAAAATGATCTATTTACTGAACTGGATCATTTCTACTGGATCATTCAGGGAAAGAACTTTGCTCAGCAGCAAAGCGGTCTGAGCAGAGCATTGAGGTGTAGGTTTGACTCCAGCTCAGGGAATGCAAAGCGTACATTCTTCCCATGTTCACCGTCCAAAGATCTGAGTGAAGGAATGCAATGGTAAACCACAGTCATACCCACCCTTACCATGCAAACGATCATTATGAGTGGAATTGGAGTGAACAGCCCTTACCCTACCTTGTTCTTGTTCATAGGTACAACAGATGGGCTTCAAACATGGGCTTTCTGACTGTAAGATGAAGTCTCCAACCACTACGCTTCTTGCCGCTTCAATTTAAACATGGCTATTTTGAGTAAAAACCAATATTTAACAATGATATTACAGTTAACACAAGGTATGCATTGCTTTTGTGGTTACAAGCAATAAGTGCATCTAGCACAGCAGGACCACACAAAGGCTAGTTTTAGAGCTTATTGATTATGTTACTTTTGTATTTAGAACTGCTCATGTCAGTGTATTAGTTTCCTTTTTGCTACATTAGGAGTCACAGGATTCACAGAATAAAACTGGAGCAATTCCAGCAGGGGGTAAAGTGTTAAGATGACTTTCCTCAAGGGATCAATGGCTTCCTGGAGAGAACCACTGATTATTCTACTGCATTCTAAGGGCTAGAGACATGCTGTTCAGTCAGTCATCCTTGGTTCTTAGCAACCAGGTGAGCTGCAGGTTGCCCTTTGGCAGGTAGGTATATGAATCAAAGACACATAGCCTTGCGCAAACTAGCTGGATGTCATTCATTGATGTGTTGAAGGGGTATGCAAATGAATAGACAAAAGAAACATCTTTAAAGAAATAACCACGCCATAACGTGGTGCTGGTAAGAGTAAATTTGCACCAAATTGTCAAAGTAAATAAGGTTTCAAACTGTTTCCCAGCCACACGTTTAACCCATGGATGTCAGGTGGAAGGCAAATTGTTATTTGAAGATAAGATTTTTCTTTTCTTTAGAATAATAAGGCTCTATTTCTCACCCCTGGGGGGTGCAGTTGTGCAGCGGGTTTGGCCTGTGCCTGCCCTCTGGTGGGTCTGGGGTTCGAGTCCTGCTTGGGGTGCCCTGTGACGGACTGGCGTCCTGTCCTGGTTGTGCCCCTTCCGCCTTGTGTTGCCAGGTTAGGCTCTGGTTTGCTGCGACCCCACTTGGGACAAGTGTTTTTGGATGATGTGTGTATTTATCACCCATAGCTAAGGTCTGGTACTGTCAAATTTGCAATATTTCAAAACATAAACATGTATAAACATACAGACATATATAAATGAAAGATTTTACATGCTCAGCCTGAGACCAGCTAGCCTTCTTGTTGTGTTAAAACTTGCAAAGTGTGGATGTACCTCTAACCTGCATAAGCCTTGAAGCACTACAGACAAAAATGGAATGTGAAATGAAACGTTTAATTATTCACATTATCACCATTTCCACATCCAGTATAACATATGCTACAGTAACGATTGCAGAGCGAGTCCTCAGACAATGAATAATTACAGGAAGATATCTAACTGTTCATTCTTTGTGAAATACGTGTATCAGCAAACACACAAGTGTCCACATCAGACCTAGGGCAATTCCATTTTCCTTCTCTTCGTAATTAATCTGTATCGCCAAACAGACTGGTGTCAAGATATTTTCTTCAGAAATTTCATACTCCTATATGTTCTTAAATGTTTTTGCAATAAACGAATTACATCATTCTGTAATTGGCAACTATTTACATTTATTTATTTAGCAGATGCTTTTCTCCAAAGCAATTTCCAATGAACTCTGTGAAGTGTTATCAGCCCACACACCTTATTCACCAAGGTGACTTACACTGCTAGATACATTACTTACAATGTGTCACTCATCCAAAACATATTTTAATCCAAAAACTAAAGATGAAACTGAATGTGTAGAATACTATTAACCTGGTAGAGAGTGAGCACTTTTTTCGAACTCCCAGTGGACCTTCCTCCATTGCCCAAGCTCAATATTCATTTCAGCCTGGACATCTGGCATCTATTCCTGAAATTTTTGCTGACTTTGCTGAAATCGAAGAAATGCACTTGGTAAATAATTGCCGAGAAGCTGTTACAGTATAACAACTCTTGCCTTTTAAAGATATTGTAATCCAGAAACAACTTCAGATTACTAAGTACTTCCTGAGGAAACATAATTGTATACATTTATTTATTTAGCAGACACTTTTCTCCAAAGCGACTTCTAATAGACTCTCTGTAGTGCTTTCAGCCCACACACCTTATTCACGAAGGTGATTTACACTGCTAGATACACTACTTACAATTGGTCACTCATGTTGAGGTATTTACAACGATTAGCTTTTTTGAGCAAGTGAATTGACTATGTGTTGAGTATGGTATGGTATGGTATTTTGATATGTGGAGACAAAAGTTTTTGTGAGCTTCCCATTGCCAGTTGGCTCATGCATATTTGATGCATATTTGTTGAGATACACAACTGTATTTTTTCATCATAATAAATACCCCAGTTATTATTGTAATAGTTTCAGAGCTTGTTTGCGTGTTCTCCTCATATCAGTGTGGTTTTGCTCACATAGTCCAAAGATGTTTTTCAAGGTAATTGGTTTTTAGTATGTGCATGCATGAGAGATTGTTTGTGCAATTACCCTGAAATGGACTGGCATCCCATCCAGTGTGTATCATATCTTAGACACTGTTTCCAGAGATTGATTCTGGACCACCACAACCTTGAACAGGAAAAACATTTACAAGAGATGGATGGATGGATGGATGGATGGATGGATGGATGGATGGATTCAAACTCATTCAGAAAACATCTTGTCGTGAACACACCAACAGAGGGCAAAGCACCTGGAGACACACTGAACATTCCCTGCGAATGTGAACAGTTGTGAAGAAGGAAGTCTACAGTGCATCATGACTTTTCTGGTTCTCATATTTAGTCAATTTCTTTGGTTCCTGCTCAGTTTTCCTTATCACAGAAGTTTTCATATTTTTGTCCTTCAACTATCTGTGTTTCTAGCTCCTTCCGTGGTTCTTTGGTTCCTGCTTGCTACTTCCTTACCTTATCCAAACTGAACTAAACTGTTTTGTTTCATTCCTCAAAGCACTTATTTTTTTTCATTTAGCTGACACTTTTCTCCACAGCAAGTTAAAACTTTGTATTAGGCATGTAGAAGAAGCTACTTGAAAATTATTTGTCCATTTGCACGTTGTGTAATTATTATTCCAGCAGGTTAGGGAAATTATCTTCCTCGGGGGTACCACAGCATTAGCCGGACTCAAACCCATGTCCTTCAGCTGGAAAGTTTTAGCTTTGCCCACTACACTCCATACCGCCACAGACACCTTCCACTAACCAACTGTAACAGAAATCCTGGAAACACCAAAAGGGTGGTAAAGATGGATCTGAAGGCAATCCTTGCTCCTTTTTTATACATCCCAAAGTATATCACTTGCACATTGGGTTCAGACATTATTAAGCATAACAATATCATCACTATATCATCTATAAAATCATCTACAATCTGCAAAGTATTGCACTTTCCTTTTGGGGAACAATGAAAAATTGCATAAAGGACAGCGCCAGTAAGAACTAAACTGCACTGCAATATTATGTTTTAATCAATACACAAAGAAAAGACCATTGTGTCAAAATGATTTCTTTGCATAGAAAGAGTCCTACAAATCTATTAACTTGTTTCCCTGAAAGATCAGAAAGATGATGTATAATGAGCCTGCAGATTTTGCCACTTATGATGCAGCCTAAGCAGATCACCTTTGTGCTTTCTTTTCGGCAAACTTTTATTTTTGCTGACAGCACGCGAGATCAAGGAATTGTCGGAAGCACGCAACCCAGAAAAAATGTGATATATATCTACATAAACAGCCTGTAAAAAAAGATATATATTTATATACTCTCACTGACAACTTTTTGATCTAAAAACAATGTTTTATATTAATGCACTGTTATTGGCCACTTTATGGATTGTCCATTTACACACAGAGTTCATTCCTCCGTTGCTGTAAAGTACGTAAACATGCGAACAAGGTGGAAGATCCTTGACTGATCATCGACAAGATGCTTGATGTTAGTCTCTTTGAATGTGTGATAATCATCACTTCCAGATGTACTAAGACAGACACCTCGGAAACAGCCAGCTTCCTGGCGAGACATGAAAAAGGACAATTGCAAAACATGTGGAGGCTTACAAGCAGCACACAAGTAAGCAAAGAATAGCTAAGTACACCAATGGTGTACAGAAGGGCATCTCAGAATGCACAATTAGTAAAACCTTGAAGTACAGTACTGTGCAAAAGATTTTAGGCACTTGGGGGAGAAAACTGTAAAGTGAGAATACTTCCAAAAATAATGCTCTTAATTAATAAATTTCCTACAAAGCTCAGTAATCATCCATTGTCAACAATCGCTTGGTGCGGTGGGCTTGGCTGGGTCCCGCTCTCTGGCAGGTCTGGGGTTCGAGTCCTGCTTGGGGTGCCTTGCGACGGACTGGTATCCCGTCCTGGGTGTGTCCCCTCCCCCTTCAGCTTTGCGCCCTGTGTTGCTGGGTTAGGCTCTGGTTCGCCACGACCCCTGCCGTAATACTGTAACTTTTTGCAAAAGGAAAGCTTGGAAATCGAAAATATGCTCTTTCCCATTAACACTAATGCAGAAGACATTAAATTGTAAAAAAAAAAAAACTGTAAAAAAACTGTCTAAAACAAATATTTTGGTGAAACATCTATCCTCCTAAGACTTTTGCACAGTACTGTAGATGGGCTACAGCAAAAGAGGATCATACTACATTCCTCTCCTGTCAGCTCAGAACAAGAAGACGGGGCTCCCGTAGGCACTCAGCCACCAAAACTGGACAACTGAAGAGTGGAAAAACATCGTCTGGTCTGACATGTAAGAATGATGCAATAATCAAACATTTTTAAAGGGAGAGAAAAGAACTCTGGAGAGTGTCTGCCTGTCTCTGAACTAAATATCTAAATGTGTGAGAATTGTGTCAGCTACAGTGCTATACATGAACATGGTGGTTAAGAAAAATCAAAAACATCACTACACATCCAAAGCTGCTACAAATTAAATGCATCAACAGGACTGATACATGACTACTGTTTAGATGAAGTAAAGTAAAATATAGAAATAAAATAAATAAATAAATAAATTACTACTATTATTATTATTATCTATCCATCCCATTTTCAATAACCAGTTGTCCTGAACAAGGTCACAGGAATCCAGACACTGCCCAGGAATCAATGGGTGGTACTGGGGAGGGGGTACACCCTGGGTGGGTATAATAATAATAATAATAATAATAATAATAATAATAACAACATCAAAGCTTATGATACTTTAAACCAGCATTTTTAGCATTGCTCTTGAAAAAACAAATAAATAAGGTTTTCATGTGCTCTGGCTACTTTGTGATCAGTTGCTTTCCATCCAGGGTTTACCTTGTCAAGCCTAACAACCTATGCTCGATCCTGCCTTCGAGATAGTTATCAGTTCTCTGTGATTTTTCATATAAGTCATACAAAGGATTTCCATATGTAAGCACTCGAACAGGTTCTCATTAGCTGGTATGACACCACTTGCAAGATCCAGTGTGTATTGTTTCTTCATCATTTTGTGTGTCGTGTGGGTACACGCATGTGTGTGCTTCCTCATCGTAATATTTTTTTAATAAACTATTGCCACATACAAAGTGTCCCTACATTTCAATTTGATAATAGTAGCTACGTTATCTGAACCAGTACGTATTATCTTCAGCAAAACTGATGAAAACATCCTTAATCTGAGTATTCAGATGAAGTTCTCATAATCCAACTGCACAGACTGTCTGTGTCTCAATCTGCATCATGAACTACTGTGCTCCAGCACATCTTTGCTTTTTGCCATCATGACTGTGTTTAATATGCCACAGAATGAATATATTAACCAGCTCATTGCACATCCTCAGCTAATGTATTTGACTTAGTAAGATTTGTATCATGCTGTTTATTCGAGAAATAGCCCACTTAGTGCAAATAAGTTTTTTCTTTGCTTTGTCTCCAAAGTTAGAGTTTATTTGTGCCTATGTAGGCTGCAGATTCATTCCAGAATGTATAATAAAATATTTGAAATTATTTGTGTGAGGCTGCAGATCCTTAAAATCTCAAATCTCCCTAATATCAAAAAAAAAAACCATTGACAAGCAACCTAATCCAAATATACTGTAGCAAGTGGCCAAGTTACAAAAATGTGGGTGGAAATGTGGAGAACAAATCATTGTGCAAAAAAGAAGAATTAATCTAAGAAGTAGAAGAAGTAAAATTACTGAAATGTCAGTGCTTGTATTTAGAGTATGCTTTCGTGAAGCAGGAAATTTAGGAGCAAAAAGCCCAATTTCCATCAATTAACTTTTTTTTTTTTTTTAACTATGACATTGTTTAAAAGATACTATTAATATGGGTGTTAAAAACTTTTAATTGACTTCCTCAGGCACTCACAATGTGCAAGTACTTTTGATTATGTTCTGTTCATTTCAATGACCTGTCTGAATATTTGATATTCCAGAAACCTATCACCAATGACCTGGTCCCTTTGAAAATATCAATCTAAATAATAGATTCAGGCCCCAGCCTGGGAAGTTTTGCTCATGGCGCCATTCAAACATTAAAGCACAGCTCTTCTGGTGGTTCTTAAACACCTCTTTCTCAGGAATTCTTTGCTCTTGCTAGATATTTCAAGCCTAGGGTAGCATTTGGCCAATTAAATTCCTTTTCTCAAATGCAGATCGTTGCATATTCAACAGCTTTACAAGGAACATATCACCCTTCATAATATACAACACGACTGCATCCAATAGCAGGTGCAAGATGTGCTCTCTGTAGTCCAGGCTACCATTTGTCATTATGTTGTGCAAGCAGTCTTCAGTTGCCCAGTGTCTTCCGCACACATTTTCATACGAAAGTACTGGCCACCTGGACACGGCTTTAAAGGAAAATATTACCTATATTACTTCTGAAACGATGCAGTTTTGGTTAAAATTGGTGAGTTTTTGCCACAAAAAAAAATATCTCTCTGGATTGATCTGTTCTTGGTAATTCAACCTAAGGTGTTTTCACTTTCTTACAAACACCATCTAGACCAACTGTCAAAGAAAGCAAATGTAAGGAACAACTTACTGAGAAGACTAGCTGGCCTCTCATGGGAGGCAAACTTCAGAGTGCTACAAATAACCTCAATAGCACTCATATACTCTGCAGCAGAATACTGTGCACCAGTATGGGCTAGAAGTGGCCACATTAAGAAAGTAGACTGCTCTTTGAACACCACAATGAGAATCGTATCTGACTGTATCCGCTCCACAACAACAAATTACGTACCTATTGTAAGTGGTATACCTCCTCCTGATATCAGAAGAAATGCACAATACATATCACTAGCAAAACACTCCCTGAACGATAAAGGCTCATTGCTTTACAGCCACCTAACCACTCTTACCGTGGCCAACAAAAGCAACTCCGCCTGAAGTCTCGAAAACCATTTCATCAATAGGTGATATAGCTACTTGACAACAGCGATAACATATCACAGAAAGCCTGGGAAGAAGCTGAGTGGCAAAAGCAATGGACAAAGACTGGTGACTCATAGCTACACAAATTTATCCCAGTGCGATCCTCTGAACGACCTGGAAGCCAGCTACACTGACATTGCTGGGAGCCCTTAAACCGATTACGCACCGGGCACGGCCGATTCAGGGCACACATGTACAAAATGGGACTAGCAGACACAACCCTGGATGCCCAAGTGGAGAGCAGCAACAAACTGCAAAACATTTGCTGGATCACTGCCCCGAGTACACACCAATACCAGTGGATCTAACGAACATCGACATTACAGATGTTAAACTTTGGCTACATGAAGCCAGTTTTACAGCTTAAAGCTTGCCCTGTGTCATTTAAAATCAGTTTTTTGATCATATGATAAATACACGCACACACACACCATCTGAACCAACTGTCCCATAGGGGGTCACGGCGAGCCGGAGCCTAACCCGGCAACAGAGGGCGTAAGGCTGGAGGGGGAGGGGACACACCCAGGACGGGACGCCAGACCATCGCAAAGCACCCCAAGCAGGACTCGAACCCCAGACCCACCGGAGAGCAGGACCCGGTCCAACCCATTGCGCCGCCCATATGATAAATAACTAAAACAAAATCTATCTTCACGTAAACTAGCATAGGTTACATAAATGTCAAAAATTTGGATATAAAAAAACATTGTTAAATATTACCGAGATTTTTTTTAAGCATTAGACAAAGATTTATGTGTCATGAGCACTCAAAGTCTGGGTTCTGCTGGTAGTGTAGTGGTTATAGCTGTTACATTTGGATCTGACGATTGCAGGTTTAAATCTCACGTAATGTTGTCGTGCCCTTGAGCAGGGTACTTACCTTAAAATGCTCCAATAAAAATACAATAAAAAGTACCCAACAGTAAAATGAGTAAATAACTATATGTAGCTTAACACTGCATTGGAAAAAAGCATCAGCTAAGTGATGGAATAGTTACGTTAACACGTGTAATTTCATGGCAAAGTACACACACACACACACACACACACACATTTTCAGAGCCGCTTGTCCCATACGGGGTCACGGGGAAACCGGAGCCTACCCGGCAACACAGGGCGTAAGGCCGGAGGGGGAGGGGACACACCCAGGACGGGACGCCAGTCCGTCGCAAGGTACCCCAAGCGGGACTCGAACCCCAGACCCACCGGACAGCAGGACTGTGGTCCAACCCACTGCGCCACCGCACCCCCTCATCGGCAAAGTACATCTTCTTGATAATTATATTTATAAGTTATTGCTTTAAATAAATTTCTAGTACATTTGTAGAAGATTTATATTTAAAATATGAAAATTATTTTAGATCTTTCTGACTCTTAGGTTTAAATTTATAAATTGTCTTGCGAAGCCTGAAATAAAAATCCTTTGACTGAAAATGGATGGAGGTCATTAATCCCTTGCCAGACCTCTTCAGGAAACTAAAGGGTTATTTAATGTTCCTGCTAGTTTTGTGTATATACCGCAGGGAAGCAGGGTGTTATGCCATGCCCTATTTTTTCATTCATTTACATTTATTTAGTTGGAACTCCTCTCCAACTTACAATGATTTACCCATTAATACAGCTAGGTCATTTTCAGCACAAGTACCTTTCAAGAGTACAGAAGCAGGAATGGGATTTGAACCTGGGGCCCTTGAGTGCTTGTTGCTAGATCTGACCACTAGACTACCAGCTGTTCCCTAAAGTGAAAGAGCATGAAAATAAACATATACAATCATAATATAATTATATTCGTATTTTTCCTGAATGAAAAATTTTGTAAAACGTTTAATTATTTGATCAAATAGCAACCAATGAATTAGCAATAAATACAGCTATACCCCACTATAAGTCCTTAATCCGTACTTGAAAATGCGGTGGGTAACAAAAAGGGGGTTGCAGGAGCCCACGTCCCATTAATCTTTGTAGGGAAATTTATCGTTGGTTCCCAGCCCATCCCAAAAACCCAACTAATTTTAACAAATGTCTCAAAAAATGACATAAAAGCCCTCAAATAATAATAAATTAAACAAATTATCATAATAAAGTACAACACTATGCTGTAGGATATTTATTGAAGTTTCTCAGAAATATGGTGACAACTTGCCCAGATTGTGCTGTCGGCGACATTACAGAAAGAACACCAGAACAATGCGGGAGTCATTAATCCCCATAACTCCCCACAAGGGTTTCCCAACGACTATTTACATCCCCAGTGGTAGGCATGGCAGAGCTACCGCTCCCATCATCAGCGCTACAATATGTTTTGCAGCATTTTTTATCAGTTTCAGTAAGAAAATATAAGAAAAGGTGATCTTTGGGGCAAATTCTTGTTTTTTCAGAGACGCTTTGACAAAAGGCATTGTAGCGGGAGGGTTTGAGGCAAATAGCAAAGAAAGGCATTAATTTTCAAGAGGCGTTCTAGCAAAACCGAGAGGCCGGATAGCAGAGTATGCCTGTATTGATAATAAATAATGCCGATCCTATTCATTCATCCAAAATACCTAGCATATCACAAATATATACGAAAATACTCCATGTGTCATGCTGACAAACCTTCTTAAATATGGGTTATGATAAAATATTAAAGGCAAATGTCTTTACTGTTGAAGTTGCTGACGACTCTGGATGTCTCGGTGACCGAAAGCATATTAATTTCCGAATGCACAAGGTCACTTCTGACAAGCTGTGCAGACCTTGATCTTCTTAGTTTGCAAGCAGCCAGGAATTTAATTCACTGATAACAAATGCATTTTAATTGCAGCGTCGTTCCCAGGCCCTTTACTCTTACCTATTCTAAACTCCAGCAGCGTACGCTACAAGGTTAAGAGCAGATGATTCCCTTTTCCGTTGTTTGACCACTTCAAAAATTCTCATAACTCATTCACATCACGCAAAGGTCGACTACACCTGACTACGTTAATAGTTTGTGCTTTATTAAATAGGACGTCGCCTGGTTTCCACACAGTAACATGCTCCTCTATGTCCACGAATAACATTATTATTTAAATAACTGTATAATGTCTATGGATGCTTTTTGATCCCTGCACATTTGACAGTTTCTTTCAGCACAGCCTGGTGCTGACCCACAATTCACAATGACAAATATTCTTTGTTTCCTTTTTTAGCTCCAGCTCGAAGGAACACATGCTCTACATTCAATGACAAGCAAACCGAGTCTCATCCTCTGTTTCTTTAATGAAAGATTTTTCTAAATATAGAGCACTAAGATGCTGAGTGTCCATAACCTCTGCAGCACAATCTCACCAAAAACTACCTGAGATACACTAGGCATTATTTATTTTAAAGGAAAACATCCCCCCCATTACGGAAGAATGAAATTTTAAGGCAGTACATATTTGATTTGGGACCTGTATCTCCAGAGTGATTAAACAACATTGTCACATGTAGTAACAAACACGTTGAACACTTAATTTCTCAAATGCTTTCCGAAGCCATTTATTTCCATAATAACTTGGACTCCTATAACAATTCCTGCCATACAAGGCAGTTAAAAAGTGGTGTTCGGCAAACAAGCTTTGTTTTGATACGTGTCTGTGTTTACAGCTCTTTATCTGTTGTTGAATACACTGTGTCCTCTTTTAAATTTACAAACACAACTGGGAGCAGCAGTCTGTCCTTTGCTTGTTCTAAAATCCAACCACAATGTCACAGTTATTAAAAACTCAATAATACAGATCTCCCCTGATTTACTCACTGGCTAGGTTCTGTGGGGGAAAAAATATATATATTAAATTAAATGTTTGTTTGTTTAATTATTCATTTTTGTTTCTTCATCAAGCACTCACGCCCGGTGTTGTGCTTGTGTTTCAGAGCTTATCATGGAAATATTGGGCATAAAGGCATAAGTCAGAGAACATTGTGAAAAGAATGCCAGCCCACTTTCTCAACCACTAGGATGCAAAAAAATTTCACTTGTCGAATCATAATACCTGCAAAGTCTCAATGTCACACTTGTAAATAAACTCTGATTACTGAGCTGCATATTTTTGCATACTATATGAATAAGCATGAACATACTGTGCCGTCTGAAAGTTTGTGAAACCCTTCTGTCCCTTAGTTATGTATTGAGAAAAGTCTTTCTCATGTGACATAATAGGTGTGTAATGACCAATTCCATATGTTGTTTTAGAGGAAATCATACAATACTGTGCAAAAGTTTTAGACACATGGGGGAAAAAAAGCTGTAAAGTGAGAATGCTTTCAAAAATAATGCTCTTAAATAAGAAACTTCCTACAAAGCTTAGTAACATCCATCATCAACAACCACTTGTCCCGACCGGGGTCCCGCTCTCTGGTGAGTCCGCGGTTCAAGTCCTACTTGGAGTGCCTTGCAATGGACTGACGTCCTGTCCTGGGTGTGTCCCCTCCCCCTCCAGCCTTGCGCCCTGTGTTGCCGGGTCAGGCTCCGGCCTGCTGCGACCCCACTTGGGATAAGTGGTTTCAGACAGTGTGTGTGTGTGTGTGTGTGTGTGTGTGTGTGTGTACTTTCTTTCTTTAACAACATACAAAACATTTACTGTAATACTGTAACTTTTTGCAAAAGGAATGCTTGGAAACTTAAAATATGTTCTTTCCCACTGACACTAATGCAGAAGACATTAAATAACCGTCTACAACAAATATTTTTATGAAACATCTAAGTGTCTAAGACTTTTGCACAGCGCTGTACGTATAGTAGAAACACAAAAGTAGATAAATAGAACCAGGTACGTAAACCATAACAACTTACTCATTTCATGAGTTTACTTTAACTTTTGAGTTTTAGATTTTATAGTTCATTTTAATATTTTGTACAAGAATAATAACCATCCCTTTAGGGTTCACATATTTTCATGCAGTAAAGTAAATGTAAATACAAAACACACACACACACACACACATTTTCTGAACCACTTGTCCCATATGGGTTCGCGGGGAACCGGAGCCTAACCCAGTAACTGAGGGCATGAGGCCAGAGGGGAAGGGGACACACCCAGGACAGGACACCAGTCTGTCACAAGGCGACCCAAGAGGGACTCGAACCCCAGACCCACCGGAGAACAGGACCCGGTCCAATCCACTGCGTCACCACGCCCCATAAATACAAAACACATTTTGAAAATGTGATTCATATTCAGATTTGGTGAAAGCCATATTTGGAAAGTGGACTTTGTCAGTTGTAGACAAAAGGCACCTTTCACAATTTTCTTTGAGCTGTGTTAATTCTTTAATTTTACAAACAGCTTTGTTATCTGAGCTTTTTCATTGTGTTTTTATTGGATTTAATAAATTGAAACTTTAGTTGCTTTTTTCACACTGCAGCATACTGTAGAAAGTAATTACAATACCAAATCGTGTAAAGGATTTAATTTACAGCAAAACAATCAAGGTAAATTTCACATTTGCCAAAAAAAAAACATTTTCTGTAATGTATCTATATGAAATCCAATTAATTTTTCTTTTTTTCATATTTATTAAAACTAGAAAAAAAAGGTTAATGTGAAAATATTAAAAAAAAAAAAAAAAAAAAAAACGTCTCGGAAGAAAAATCATTAGGATACCAACAAATTTTGGTAAATCAGTAGAGAAGCATCCTTTCAGCATGAAACTGAATAAACGCATTCTTAAAATAAACAAGTGAGCTTTAGCCCTGTTTGAACTCTCAGATGCTCTGCAGTTACAGTGGAGAAGAGAGACTCTTTATAAATTGATTCCTTCTGGCATTAAAACACAAGACTTGTTTCTGTCATGTCCTCGATGGTGTGGTAATGTTAAAGTGCAGAGAAATATTTCCACCTCACTTGGTTTAGATCAAAAGGAACTCATGTCTGCTAGTAACTGTATGATCATTTTTAGTAACTGTTCCTTTAGCAACTGTCCATGTGCAAACTGATCGCTCTGTACACTGGGATTTAACTTTAAGCCTTTCTAAGAAGAGAGGATTTTCCAGTAGAACGTGGTGAAGCTACGCTTAAAGTCATTTCTCTAAAGGCGTTTCTACTATCTGTCAACAACTTGACCATTAAAAAGAGTGCTATATTTAAATAGTAGTTCTGAAGGGTTTTGTTCAGAAACACCTTTATTTTTATTATATTTAAGATTTTTTGTAAAAACAAAATTTCATTTGTCATCACAAGAATAATAGCATTTTACATTTACATCTGTTTAGCAGACACTTTTCTCCAAAGCGACTTCCAATGGATTCTATGTTACGTTTCCATTGGACACTATTTTACATTTATTTTCCAGTCACTCCCCTTTTCTGTGAGATTCGTGGTATTCCAGTTCTTCGAACGTATAGTTGCCAAAAAATTCTACAATTTTGCTTTGATACCTAAAATAAGTAACACGAAAAATCAACATGATGAGTAACAAACGTTTCTTGAAACATTTTCAATTTCTACTGGTTCTCTTGTCTTTCACACACAGATCCAAAAATTGTCTGGGATAAAACTGAATTGATTGAAAAATTGAGGAACTAAAAGGTTATTGTTTATTTAACCGCACTAGACCGTGCTCTAGCTGTCTGGTGCATTGATGTTGGACATTAATTAAATTTGTACTGTAATAAATTTCAGAGATCAGTTACTATACATATATAACAAAGAACGAATCTTTATCAACTGGTCAACTGCAATAATTTCACAGATGGCTGCAACTAAATAAATGAATCACATATTGACTCAGATCCACATACACACACAGTCTGAACCATTTGTCCCATACGGGGTTGCGGGAAGCCAGAGTCAAACCTGGCCACACAGGGCATAAGGCTGGAGGGGGAGGGGACACACCCAGGATGGGATGCCAGCCTGCCCCAAGGCGCCCCAAAGCACCCCACATCGGACTCAAACCCCAGACCACCCAGAGAGCAGGACCTGGTTCAACCCACTGCACCATCATGCCCCCTCCTAGACCCAAGGGAGCATAAATAACATTTTTTGTGCCACTGAAGATGTTAATATTATTATTCTTTATTTTACTTTATCCAAGGTGGTGTACAATATCTGGGGAAAAAAAAAAGATTTTAAAAAAGTGCCATGTTGAAAAAAGGTTTAAAAAAAATGTGCCATGTTAAAAAAGAAAAATTTGCTTCAAACAATATCACTGGTATGAATCAGCATTGATATTTGATTAACCACAATAGTTGATTTCTAATAGGAACTCTTAGACCTTAAAACTGTATCCACTTTGAACTGTTCTGGAATTATCAAGAATAAAAAGTAAGGAGTAAAACTTTTCAGACTAGAAGTCACTGTAATTTCCCACATGTGATATTAAGACTTACTATTTGTCATATTAAACAAGTTGACATAATACCCTTGGGTGTTCACGAGATTTACTTCCCAAGTCAACAAGATTACTTTTCAAACAGAAATTAAATAGGCGTCATGTGGATGCGCCGTAACGACGTAGCGAGTGATCAAGCAAGGATGACGGCAAGGAGCCAAACAGACTAAAGATCAATGCGCGCATAAATTACATCTAAAAGTAGGCATTGGGTATTTTATGTAGGTCACAATTTATTATTACATTTGCTCTTGATGTGAGCTACTCCTGTCTACAGCTCGGTTTAAAGTCTGCAGGCAGTCTGACACAGCTGTTACAGGGAGCATTAGGTGTCTGTATTTTTCAACTTTTCCTTCTAGGCAAAACCATTGTGCAAATATTTTAATCAAATATTCAAACAGTTCTGAGAAAAAGTTTGTGAAACCATTGGAATTGTCTGGATTTCTGCATGAATGGCTCTTAAAATGTGATCTGATCTTTATCCAAGTCATAATAATGGATAGACGGTCTTATTTAACGTAGTACATCGCCATATTTTTATAGAACAAATAGCTTAAACAGTCAAGGTCGCTGATTGAAAAAGTATGTGAACCTCTAGAATGATGACATTTTGGAAAGAGGGTCATTGGTGTCACACTTGATAGTAAACATGGACATCAAGAGCTGATGTTACGTTATTGCCTGAGACTAGCAATGGTGTGTGTATCTGATTGGTTGGTTGCCTCTCACCCAATCTGTGGTCAGTTCTAGATGTTGGTGGTCTGTTCTTTACAGTAGTTGGGTCTCCTTTCCCTCTCCATGGTCCCTGACTGTCACACATGAGGACTTAGAACAAAGCAGCATTGATGAGGAGACAAGGATAAGCAATGGCCACCACTACTTGTCACGGGCACTGACCCAACAGGAGTCTGGATTCTGTGCCCTGTCCTGTTACTGGGGGCTTGCAAAGGCACACAAACCAACAGCGGCCTTGGTGTTACCGCCACGTATTTACTATCATTGACTCGTCAAAAAGCAACATCACTATGCCATCGAAGGTGGATAGACAGAAGTGCCATTAAGTCAATTCCAACTCATAGTGATCAACGTTCATGGTTTATACATATGAAGGGAATTTTTTTTTTATATTGATTTTTACATTGATATAAGTTACGTTGCCCAATTTTTGATCCAAGTGGCAACAATCCAAGATCTGATGCTAATAACAATCTAAACTATGTTGATTAGTTGACTAAGTTCTGGGACGCCACACAAACCAAAGATCATCATAGTCCTTTACTGAACAAAACTGTTCACCAGTTAATTAAATCTCATAATGTATTTATAGCTTTGAATAAAGACAGAAAGGATAGAAAGCTTAGTATAAGAAATGTACCAATTTGTTCTCTTGAATTGCAATGACGTTGCAAAGCTGACGTTGAGTTGAAGTTTAGTTTTGTTTGACTGGACAAGAACAATATGGTGGTGGCTCCTTTCAGCTATCTAAACGCAAATGGTGTGACGGGCAGTTGTGGAATTCCAGAGTGGTTTTCTGCAAATCATTCCATCACTGACTCAAAATAAATTGAATGCTTTGCAAAATGAGTGCTGGCACAGGGAGGCGATGTAAAACATGACTTTGCGCTGACATTCCCCTGTGGCGGCATTTGCCTCCTAGCTAAGGTAAACATTTTTGTTAAATTAATTTGTCAAAAAAAAATGGCCATAACAGATGGCTGCTTGATTCCAATCATTAATTTTACCCCAGCGGCTTCATACAGACACATACATAGGGATGAAGGTTAGCATTTTGTTTCTCAGTAACAAAGCACCACCTTGTCTCTCAGCAAACCTTCTGAGGACAATGAAGGTGCTGCTTTTCCATATGGCTGGATAAGAAGTGGTGCTATCCACATATGAAACTGTCTGGGCCGGGATGATTTACCTTATGCCAGGGCCGCCCCCGACATCCTCCCAGTACAAGAACTCCTAGAAGTTTGTCTGATTAGCACCACAGCTATCCAGACCCTATGCAATTCATCCTGAGTAAAGACCCAAGAATTCCTAACTCAAGCATGATGGAAACATGTTCATTTAAAAAAATTCCAACAAATAAATGTGCCATTAATAAGAACAATCACCTTGTTAAATATGCCTTTAGACTTAGTTATTTTAGTGAAGTATGCCTTGGTTATTTTAGTAAAGTATGCCTTTAGACTTGGTTATTTCAGTAAAGTATGCAAAGTAAGCATAATATATATATTACTTTTATTTTTTATTCCTGATTAAATTCCATGTACAGGCATAGCTGTATTACATACTTTTAGATACACTCAGTAGTCTAAACTAAAAAATATTCTCAAAAAGATAAGCAGTAGGGACCATAATGGCTAAGGGCATTGATTTACATCCTCAAGGTTTGTGGCACTGGGTCCCACTGCTGTTACTACATAAGGCACTTACAGTAAATTGCTCTTATAGAATATCCAACTGTATACATGGATAAAAGCTGTAAGATTATTTAGATAAAACTGTCAGCTTAGTAGCAGAATTAGCATCATCATAAAATGGGATATCAGAACAAGGTAAAGCAGGCTGCCGGCTAAAAATTATAGAACTTCTTATGTGCACAATAGCAGAATATAAATATATTAACATTTCTGAGCTGATAGATTTGTTGCTTTTTTGACTTTCTAAAGTCTCTCTGATGAAATAAAAATGCCCTGCATTTGCGTTTTCTGCAATAGCAAATGCACTAAGAAGGGGCAGGGTGTTGTGTGACGTGGAAGTAGATCGCAGTATCTCTGGATTTTCCAAACAGATTTTATTCAGCATATTGATTTGTTCAAGCTAAATTGAGATGCTTATGAAAACTGCCCAGCAATATAGAGGTGGATGTGTGACTGAGCTTTTCTGGAAAACTGAAAATGACCAAATGCTGACAAACATGTCTATGATGAATAAGTGATGAATCAGTCCTCTCCTTATGGCCAGTAAAATGCAGAACTTCAAGAAGAAATAGTTAGCACATTCTTCTTTCTGTGCTCGACTGTGACTATCATCATTTCTCCTCCCATCTTAATTTTAAAGTAGACTTAATTTTAATATTGCTTCATGTTAATAAAAAAATAATAAAAATCCGGAGTGTGACCTGTGTCAAGTAAGATATTTCCAGGATAGAGGAACACAGATGACATGCTGATGAAAATAAAATAGTCGTCCAACTAATTTTTGATGCGTGATCGCTGTATCTTATGTGTTTTTTAACAGAACTGAAGTCGTGAATAAATCAAGGAATTAAGCAGTTTTATGCTTTTGTTCTTGTATTAAGCTTTTATTTACTTACATTCTGACTTTACATTTATTCATTTAGCTGATGCTTTTTTCAAAAGCGGTGAGCAATGTTAACCAACCTACAATTACTTAGCCCTTCAAACAGCAGGGTAACTTTTTACTGGAGCAATATCAGGGTAAGTACAGTACCTTACTTAAGGGTACTACAGAGATTTGAACCTGCAACCTTCGGGTTTTAAGGCAGAAGTGCTGACCACTACACTACCAGCTGTCTTGCAGCCATCCTCCATATCTGAGTTATGAACAGACTTCCGGTCTGTTCATAACTCAAAAATGCAGGATGACTGCAAATCCAAAGGTTGCAGGTTCCAGTCCCAATTGTGTTCTTAAGTTGGGGCACAAGTGTACGGGAAACTTGTGTCCCCCTAATCAGTTTCTGTATTACCTTTGCTTTCCGCACCACAAAACATACAAGCTGCCATTGCTTCCTCCTCATGTATTAATGCCAAAGGCACACAGCAACAACAGGATCTTGCTGCCAAGTATTTTGAGCATTCTTGGCTAATAAATCGTAGACACTCATCCAAGAAACAGTCGACATTTTGACAAGCAGTGTCAGTATGTAGGTGAACGTGTCTGTCGTGCTTTGAAACTAAACTGAATAAACGCTTCAGACTTCAGAACGAACGCATCCGAAAACATCTTCTGAGACCGCCGCTGTTATTTGGGTTGCAAATAATTTAAAGGACGCTACACATATTGTAAACGAGGCAACTCTAGGGAAAAGTAACGAGGACAGACAGAGGAAGCAATGTTTTGGGGAGATTACGTGGGATTTGAGAGACACCAATAAGCGGTGATTGAGCTCACCTATTAGCAGACACCCATAGGATGCTTAAGTTAATTAGACCACCTCTATGATTGTCACCAGAAGTTTAGCTGAAGACATATGGCTGGTGAGTGAGATTAATTTGTGATTGATTCAATTCGGCAGGCTCCTTCTGACACTAATGAACACTTGGCTATTAAAATCGCTGCTGCTGGAGTTGTCTCTTTTGATCCCACGAATGCGTCGACTGGAAAGCGGGAACAAAACACTGACAAAAACAATATGGAGACTTTTTGATGTTGGCTTGCAAGTATCTTGAGAAAGATCTCTGTGGGGTCATTTGTAGACATAAATAATCCCTAATTGGCCACATTACAGAATAATTTTTAAGCCTGAGAGGAAATGAGCTGCTTGTCATCGTGTCCTCAATGAGCACAAAGCAAAGTTTTAATAAATGTTATCAGCTAAAAAAAAAAAAGAAAAAAAGCCACTTGCTAGCGTATAACTACTGCTAGGAATTTTATAATCCTCTTAATTGGATTACAGAAAGATCCATTAACAGTCATTAATTAAATGCATTTTATATTCCTGAACAAACATATCTTAACTGCAGATACAGGTGGTCCCCGACTTACGATGGGGTTACGTTGCACAAAACCCATCTGTAAGAGACGAGGCAGGAGATAAGAGGTGCAGTTGCCAGTTGGTGAAGGCTTTTATTTGCCCTTACAGCAGGGAGAAGGAAAAGGGGGACCAGGGAACAAGTAGGATGAGGTTTCCTGTGGGTCAGGGGGGCTGGGAGAATCGGGTCGGTCGGGACACGGGCGTCACCTCTGGGATCGGTTTCGAGCTCGGGTTTGTCTCTGTCTCGTTCTCCTCCTCGGTCTCTTCTCTCTGGTGCTGGGCACCGGGGAAGAAATAGGGAGTGTAATCAGCCCCAGCTGTGGCTGCTTTGCCCCCATCTCCGCTTCCTCCCCGAGCAGCCTCAACGTGCTACACCATCGTGAGTCGAAAATGCGCTTAATACACTTAACCTACCGAACATCATTTTCGACTTACGATAGATTTCGCGGAGCGTAACCCCATCATATGTCAGGGACCACCTGTACTCACCTGTCTTTCTTACAGTTATCTATGTCCCAACACTTTAAGTTTATCATAGCCTAGTATACGTGTGATGGTTATTACTGGCTTGCCGCTTTCATGCTGGCAATTATCTTGAGTTTCTCCTCAAGAGTAACTGCCCTCCTCCTCTTCATCCCACTAGTAGCAGGAGACCCAAATGGGCATTTCTGTGACATTATGGATGCACAAAACACAATGTAGATACAGGGAGGTATCTGTATAGCGAACGGGTGGCAGACTGGGGGATGCGGATCGTTGCCACTATCCTGCTGCCCTGCATCACGAGAGGGTATCACACCGTATATCGCTTGCGTGGGAAAAAAAAATCAAAATTCAAAATACAGTTTCTACTGAATGCCTATTGCCAGCTCACCATCATAATGTCAAATCATAACTCGAACCATCATAATTCAAGGAGCATCCATATTATATGGTCGCCATATGAAAATAGCTTAAATTTTTTTTAGGGCTAAGTATAAAAGTGGACAGTATGTGCTGTAGGGCTTAGGACCACCACCATTGGACCCAGAGGACACAGGTTTCAATCCCATTTCCTGCTTTAGATCTTTTAAGCAATATACTCACCCTGAGTTACTCCGGTAAAAAAAAAAATCCCAGCTCTGTAAATGGGTAAATCATTGTAAGCTACATTGGAGAAAGGCATAGGCTATATGAATAAATGTAAAGAATCTGATATAGTTATCCTTTGCAACTGTGTCAGGCGATCTCACAGCACAGGATGTGCTAACACAAACATTCTCCACGGCTGGCAGGGTTGACAAGTGTGTTGAGCTGATCCAGACCGTTCTCAGCTTCACTCCTTCCTTTCCCGCGTCCAACTCTTTTAAACCCTCTTCCTTTTTACATGCGCCGAACTCCCGTGCCCTTCTCTCGGATATTTATACCGGCACCGCTGTCCCGCTCGTCATCGCGCTTCTGGGCTCGGCTCATTTTCTTATGGCCTGTTGAACATATGCAGGTCAGCTCACCTTTCAGGAAGGGGCCTCGCAAAACATGACTCCTGGCACACAGCGGAGCTAATTAAGCTGCCGTGTTGGAGGGTAGAGATCCCCTGGAAACAGGGCAGCCACGGTACAATTCTGATCTCCATGCGAGCTTCCCTCGAGGCCCCTTCTGAGGTCAAAGTTACCCTGGCTGGCATCTGCGTGTCTGCTGGGAATCATGTGTCGTATGGATTCTTCTTCACGCCAGCAAAAAAATGCATTTTTTTGGATGCAGTGAGGGAATTTCACGTTCTGTTATTCTGATGAAACTTCCCTTTATCGGAATGCAGAAGCTTCCCGTGTGCTGTGGAAAGGGACACAAAGGACAGCACCTTACGCACTTCATACCCGCACGCGCTTCTTCCGGAGATCCGTTCCTTCCTCTGGCCCATGAATGTCTGAGTTTACAGAGAAAGTGTTACAGACCCCGAGATCTACTCGCTCTTCACGATGCTGGAGATTTAACAGAATTTTTTTTCTCACTGCAAATATCTCAGATTTCACACTTCATATAAGTTATTAAATTACGACACATGTAAATGAGTCCCTGGTATTAGAGGAACTGAGTGACTTCTGCTGATACAGGCTTATCCGGCAGCACTGGATTAGCGTTTTAGTACGTGTGCTTCAGTGGGACGTGCGGTGGGTTTGACCAGATCCTGCTCTCTGGTAGGTCTGGGGTTCAAGTCCCACTTGGGGTGCCTTGCGATGCAGTGGCGTCCTGTCCTGGCTGCGTCCTCTCCCCCTCTAGCCTTATGCCCCGTGTTTGCGGGTTAGGCTCCGGCTCCCTGCAGCCCCGCATGGGACAAGCGGTTTCAGATGGTGTGTGTGTGTACTTGTGCTTCCACTTCTGGGAAGACCCTAAGAATGCCAGTGGCTGACCCTTTCAATATTTTCCACATTTTTTATAATTGTCAGAACGGCTACAGTACTTTGATGACAGCCACGAAGCAGCTTAAAGTAAAAAACATCCCTTATGCACATTATATAGCAAATTCTACAGTAAACACCCACACGAGGAGGTCAGCAAACTTACAGCTCAGTTGCATGGAGACCCTGCAGAACTCTTAATGAAATGATTTACACATGGCTACACAGATAGTAAGTCAAGAAAATGAGACAAAGCATTTAAAATGCCACCCACGTTCCCCTCATTCTGCCTGCCTCCGGTGCTGTCCACTGTTGAACAGTTACTAGTTTCGACAGCAGTCACAAGCTGACTGACTTCTGCTGCTATTTTCAGGAAGATGGTGCAATGATCTCTGTAGAGAAACTGGACAAAGGGTCTAATCTCGGCAAAATATTTGAATTTTTCCTTTATTAACCTATGCACGGGACTCTGGCGCCTACCCGCAGCCATCAATCCACCTGAATAAACACAGAGGGAACGTGCAAACTCCACACAGATTGAGCCCGAATTGAACCCAGGAGCCGTGGTGCCCCCAGCACTACCCACCATGCCACCGAACCTCCCCAGGACAAAACATTTTTTTTATTAATTTCCTTTGTCAAAGAAATGCATTGACAGCTTGGAAGGACATTACTGTCCACGACAGATGCAACGTTTTAGCACAACAAGTAGCAGCATATTTATAGTTTACTCTCTCACTTTAGTACAGTAGGAGCAGTAAAAGTTTGTCATAGTTGTAATGGTTACTCAACAGTGACCTATTATTATCTCAGACTTCAGAAGCCATTGTTTTAGCAGCAATCGGTATTTGAGTTGTTTTACATGTACAGTAGAACCAGATCCTCACTGTTAAAATTAATTGTAGTGGATACGATTATATCATTGACAACAGGACATTTTTGTTGTTCACTAGCTCATACCCTCAATGATTTCTTCAACTTTCTTTTTGTTATTACAACAACAGATGCCTAAGTTCTTTTGAGCATAGCTGTACCCCATAGCTGATAATCAGATGCTGGCGTCAATGAGTGATTGCATCATTGATCATGTGGATGGACGTGGATAGACGTGAGTATTTAATTTTTCCTTGTGGACATAAAAATCAATACAAATTAATCTTTTTTGCCTTTGCCAGCAACTCTGCAAAATCATCAGTGTATTTAGAACAGTGCATTTCTTCAAAAATAGCCTTTACATCTGTCAAAAAGTGGTTTTTAATGGGTTAGAATAATGATAGCCGATAATTAGGAACCAAATTACAATAATGTAGTTCTGGGCTGAAGAACATTTTCACTGATGTTTTCAGACAATGAAAAATCAATTAGTCATCTGTATTTTTGTATTTGAAAAAGAATATTTTAACCATGAGAAGTATGGTCATTCCAAATCGTAACGTACAGCCTGTTGAAACAAAACTCCCCTTTGTTACATCGTCTGTGGGAAGGACAAGCACACCTACTTCTAAATACTTGGAGTTTGTTTTTAATTATGTATAATTTGGCCTTTCCTGTAGCTGCCATTGTTGAAAATGTAATACTTGTTCTATTTGTTTATTAGAAGCTAATGACAAATCAAAAGTTAAAAGGTGGTTTTAATATATTGAACTATGTTCTGTGATGAATATAAGTAATGAGAATTTAATGACAGTCTTTCCTAATTTCCTACAAATAGACACCATCAAATTTTTTACATCAGAAATTGCACAAAAATACTTTCAGTGATTTTGCAAACAAACATACTTAAGTTCAAGATTGATTTACAAACCATACTGGCAAAACAAAATTTTATGAACCAATCATAAATGATGTCTGTGGTACAACTTTGTAATTTCACACACACACACACATTTTCAGAACCGCTTGTCCCATACGGGGTCACGGGGAACCGGAGCCTACCCGGGAACACAGGGGCGTAAGGCCAGAGGGGGAGGGAACACACCCAGGACGGGACGCCAGTCCATCGCAAGGCACCCCAAGCGGGACTCGAACCCCAGACCCACCGGACAGCAGGACTGTGGTCCAACCCACTGCGCCACCGCACCCCCAACTTTGTAATTTCAATGAGCCTTAAATAAGCAACCAGTTTTCAACTGTATTTTGAAAGAATTGATGCAATTTGGGTTTCAGTTCTCTCTAGAGTTTTTTTAAGATTTTTTTACAGAAACACAAATTACAATTTTGTGAAATAATGGAAAAATACTGTTAAAAATCTCAACCCACTAGAGAAAATAAAGTTAAGTAAAATTAAGGTGTGTAGACACTGCCAGTCAGTACTGTTTTGTTTGTGCTCATTACAGTTCCACAAAAGGTTTGTGTGAAGTTTGATTCTTTCATGATGCCTCAATAAGAAATTGAGATTAAAAATGAAGACAGGATGAGATTTTGTTTTTTATACATTAAAGACATCATTGTTTTTTCCTATAACCCTGGCAGCACCATGGTTTCTTATTACTGCAACAGGACCCACTGGAAAATCTTCCAGAAGTTAAAATGAAATTAGTCATTTTAAAAAACATTTAAAAGCCTAAAATGATGTTAGGAATCTTTTTTGCTCAGTAATCATGGATGCCACCACCATGAGCCAAAAAGCTAAAGATTCTTGTTAATCAGAACAGTTTTGTCATCTGGTTTGGTTTAAAGTGCACAAGACTGACACGTAGGCTAAGGAATCAACATGGTATATCCTTCCCTCTACTCATTCCTTTGGGGAGGATTCAATTGTATGTTTGTTAAAACCAAAATCCTTCCAATAGAAGCACTGGTATTTGTCATACCTCGCATTTTGGTGTGGGACACGTGCTTCTTCTGGGTTTTTCCTTTCTTTTTCACATGAACCTTTTTTTAGTGCTAAAGGTGCTTATTAAAGTGTCCAAGTAAATGAGAAAATGGAATTATATTTGCCACTTACAAAACTCCACTACACATAGTCTATAGTAACACCACCCTTCTGAAAGGCAGCAAATGAACTCTTTATATAGCCTCCCTTCATTTGTAGGAAGGACTGAACCATTTACACTAAAAGGGGTATCAGTAATTCAAACGTAAACACAGTAAAACATTGAACTACATGTGTTGAAGTACACAAGACCTTCACATCGATTTGTATATAAATATCATTTTGCCCTTTTCTTACCATTCACCCTTTTCAGAAAGTGCAGTCATTAATCAAACCCAGTCCACTGCAAGCTTCCCCAGCAATGAGTTTTCCCCTTTACAGCCAACTGAGCATGTGCACCACTAAACAGGCCATATTTAAGGCCACCTAAAGCTGACTGGGCTCTTTTGCTAGGCCTACAAACAGACAATGCTGTTGTGTAAATAACATTTTCACTGAAGCAAATAATGTAATGGGGGAAGTGAACTCCTCAGTAGTAAAAATGGTTGGGTGCATGATATGAAAATATAGTCAATTCAGTGTGTGCACCCGCTAATTTAACTCAACTGTGGAATAAACAGATTTTCCTGCTGACCCCTAACTGGGACAGACCTGCTCTGTCGCAATGTTACTATGCTGAGGCTTCACAATGACAGAGCCACACTGACAGCTGGCGGGAAAGCCCTGGTGCACGAAAGATGTGCCGGAAACAGATGTCTGATACAAAGTTCACTTTCAGTGTTTAAGATAAACTGAATGGCTGAGTGAACAAGCTGAGTAAATACAGGTAAACAAGAGATACACACAAATGACAACGCTAATAAGTATTGCATCAGAAGTCTCGAGACACCTGGGACATTTAAGTGAGTGAATTTCACAGGAGAATTTGTTGTAGAGAAATGCATGTCCAATCACTGCATTACAAATAAAGGCAGACAGGGGTCCTGAGCTCTTCCCCCCACTGCAATTTAAATTCCTTGTGACAAATCCACTTGGGCAAGAATGGAAACAGCTTTTCATTAGCGGAAAGCATTTCAACGTGCTGTCATTCCCACCCAGGTTTTATCATCACGATGACTGCATGGGGGGGGGTTCAGTGTCACTGGCAGGGTGTGTAAAGGTAACGATTGTACTTGTGCTGGGATTTTTGTGTTGTCACCATTAGCACCAGCTGTTTCATCTTCCTTTTTGGAGGTATAAGGGGGGCGGAACTAAAGGAGTAATGAAAACATACGGTAAATAAAGCTTAGAACACCCAGTGGTATATTCCTCGCTGAATCCAGGGATTCCAACTTTAATTGCATCATGAACCCAAAAAAGTCTCTGGGATAAAGCGACCTTTGATCAAAAGCTTACCTTAACAAGCTGAAACTTTTCAAAGAGTCTTTCTTCTCGTTTTGGAGTTCAGTCTCGTAACACTCAGAACCTACAGAAATGCGAATTTTTCGGGTTAATCAGGAATTCATCGACTGCGTACGGCAGCTATGAAAACCCATGCGCTTTAACTGTGATTATTCGAAATTAGGTGTCAGTTTTATTACACGGTGACTGAAATAATTGCTTTTGTCCAAGCCGAGTGTGTTCTGGAGGTCATGAGGCCTACAGCGCTGCTTGAAAGTATGTGAACCCTATAGGAATGGTCACTATTCTTGCGTAAAATATTAAAATAAACTTCTAAAATGAATAAGTGGTTATAATTTACACCCCTGGTTCTACTTACCTACTTGGTTAAGCCAGTGCAACTTGGGGTTCACTGATTTTTGCACCTGCACTACTTCCTTGTTTTTACTATACACATGATTTACTCTGCAGCAAGAATTGGTCGTTACACACCTATTACGTCAGATGAGAAACACTGATTCTCATTAAATGACCATTTTGTGGTAAAACTAAGGGACACAAGGGGTTCACATATTTGCGGGCAGCGCTGTATGATCTGGAAAGTATGTTCTGTCCAGTAACTATTATAACATTTCTGCACACAACTCTTCTAGGACCTGTACCCACACCACTATTGCATTTTATGGCATGCCTTATGAACATTCAGGTAAATGTAATTTAAAAATACGTGTTTTGGCAGATATAATGTGGAAAGAAAGACTATGTGAATATAATATCCATTGTTTATCCAAACTGTGCCAATGTGCGCAGAGGTCCGTCTCACAGATAGAGCAGAAATGCGAAGCTATTAATGTCACTTTATAAAGTGCATAGATTAACTTAACAAAGTAACGGCAGTTTAATATTCATAGCTGAGTTTCTGTAATTCTTAATGATAATGGACTGCTTTGTTTGGATTTTATCCTTATCACGCAGTTGCTAGTAATTATCAGAAAATGTATTTAATATCTGAGGAGCCATAATCGACCGTGGTAATGAGTCACAGTGGCATTGATGGCATTATGAAGAGTGAAAGCTTTGCAGCAGAAGACACACTGTCCGCTGTATTCACACAAGGACAGAGAAGGACAATTTAGGGGTTTGGCATCCTTCACCCGCTATTATTCTTCTTTTTTTCAGTTTGAAAGTAAAATGTAAATATGAATGCGATGGAGTGCATTTTCCCATCAGTCCAGTTGAGGTTTCGGTTTTGACTTTTTATTTTCAGATGATAGCCTTGCTCTAATGCTCTTTCATGCATTAAGGCTGGTGCTTTCAGCCTGAGCGGGTGGACAAGGCGTCTCGCTGGTAAAGGGGTTGTCAGAATGTGCTGCTCCCATGCAGTCAGGTTAATAACCGTGGTACTGACAAGTGAGGCACATTTGCCTGCTAATGAAACAATTGAAATCTACTGTCACTTAACGCTTGACATCAGGCTCAAGTGTTAGTCAGCCCTTCTTTCTTAAATGATTTTTTTATTATTATTATTACTTATTTACCTTTGCTGAAGAAAAGCAAATAATCTACGAAAAGAAAGCGTAAGAAATAAAAACCCTAATATACAGAATTGGGTTAGTATAGTTCTCATTGATAGGAGAAGCTGGGCTTCTGTCTGTACACCGGAAAGTTCTTCAAACGGCGTTCATTACCAAACTGATAATTGTGGATTATCAGATTTGTATATTGTGGATTGAATCAGTGAATGCAGAAAAAAAGTCCTCTTGTAATGTTGCTGCATATTCCAATCAATTATTTAACAAAAACACTTGCAAAGAACTGACCAACATGATGTAACCCATTCTGGTGCTATGTCTCAAATATTGTTTTGGAAAACATTAACCCCAATTGTTACCTCAAATCCCCTCAATTTTCAAAATTAGTGTTTAATTTTTATTCAGTCTTGGATATGAATAGTAAATTAATTTATCAGCTTGCCTGATTAATAAAATCCTTAATATTAAAATGGTTGTGCAGTGACTCCTCCCTTCCTTTTATGACAACAATGACAATGATGATTATTATATTATTATTGCTTTCAGGGAGCGCAGTGGCGCAGTGGGTTGGACCGGGTCCTGCTCTCCAGTGGGTCTGGAGTTTGAGTCCCGCTTGGGGTGCCTTGCGACGGACTGGCGTCCCGTCCTGGGTGTGTCCACTCCCCCCTCCGGCCTTATGCCCTGTGTTACCGGGTTGGCTCTGGTTCCCCGCGACCCCGTATGGGACAAGCGGTTCAGAAAATGTGTGTGTGCGTGTGCGCGTGTGTGTGTGTGTGTGTGCGCGCGTGTATTATTGCTTTCACTTTTGCCACAGCTGAGATTTGCTCGGGGGGGTGCGGTGGCACAGCAGGTTTGGCCGGGTCTTTCCATCTGGTAGGTGTGAGGTTCTCGTCCCACCTGGGGTGCCTTGCGATAGACTGCTGTTCCATCCTGGGTGTGCCCCTCCCCCTCCAGTTTGACACGCCCCCTTGGGACAAGCGGTTTCAGACAGTATGGGTGTGAGATTTGCTTGGAATAATACTATTATACTCTAGTATTACTAGGTACCAAGACAATGCACTTACTATACCATGATATTTGTAATTGTAATTACAATTGTAATTTGTAATCACAAATTACAATTAGAACTGAGAGTTGTGGAATTTTGATGGTGTTACCTTGCTTGTGGCCAGTTTGATATAGCTGCGTACTGTACACTAACTACAGCACTGTAAGTGCAATGACTCAGTTTAGTCAACATGCATTTTCAATGTAACAGTCACACACTTCACAGCATAGTGGTGGGGCTCTTTCTCTGGTCTCTTACTGGTCCCTTCCTGATGCGAGTGAAAGCATGTGCTACTTTGCTAAAGCTTTTTCCATAAAAAACTAATGGAGTATAAACAGATTCACTGCTCTTTTAAAATAGATTTAGCTAATGCGGAGAATTAAAACGACCGTTTTGATATGTCTTTTGCTCTGCCCTCCCCCTACCTAGTTTTCCAAAATCACTTCTAACACTGAATCAAGCCCTGTCGATGAAACAAAAAAATCAATTTCTTCTCTGTTGTTAAGTTTGAGTGTCTGTTCTTCCTGACACTTAAATTATCCAAAAGGTCATTATTCATCTTGAGGTCAGAAAATTGACTGTTCCATCCCTTAGCTTCAACACAGTAAATGCCAGTAAAAGTTACGTCTTGAGAGACGTAGAAATTTTTGCCTTTAAAAAGAATTTATTTTTATTTATCCATTGAGGGTGAAATTCGATTCTCTATATCATGTCTACTTTTTCTTTCTTGCGTAAATTGTGATCATTAGAAATCATTTTCTCTTAATAAAATTATAATAAGTCTGTGTAATGTGTTGTGGTCTGTTTGCTGTAACTTGTAGGATTTAGCAATCTGGGATTCAACATTTTTTTTTGTCATCTATTACATTACAGTAGTTAGCAAGCACTCCTTGACGCTCGGTGGTCATAGGTTTTGTCTTTGTTTGTTCAACTTTTAGTTTTCCCTAAATATAATTTATTTTGTAGCTTACGTATTTTCAGCCTGGTGCACGTATTGACTCCCAATTTCATAGATGGACTTTTTTCAATTTTCTTCCCGTTTTACTCAAATATCTACTTTGCAAAATTAAAGTTTTTAGCAAACCAATGTGGAGATTAAAGTCAAAAGGGGGAAGAATATCATGAACATTGCTCATTTTTATGGGATGAATCAGTTACGGAGTGAAATTGGAGTTTGTGAAGACAAAATAAAATTTTTATTTTCACAAATTTTAAAATTGTTTAAATTTTATAGTTGAAAGATGTCAGAGTAATATTTTTCTTCTTTGAGTATTTTTTTAATTAACTGTAGCTTTGAAAGAACCTAACCAGCAATTAGACTTATTAGACCAGGTTTTCCAGGAGAAAATAATCACCATGACATTAGACACCAGATGTCTGCAAAAGATACCAAATATCTGGATCCGTCACAGTTCTCATACTTCTGAAAGTCTCCTGGTTGAAGGACAGTCTTCTGATTCCACATCCTAGGATCCAAAGATGAAGAGGGATGCTGAAACAAAAATCCAAAGCTTTTCATCTGGAAAAGGTCATTTCATTCATTTATACCGAGGCCAAAGGAGCTTTGATAATAGGCAAGAGACACTCTACGTGCAGGAGGGGTAATATCAACAGCAGCTGTTATCTGTATTGTCCGTTTTCACTCCTAAAGCCTAAATACCATGTCCCAGTTTTATTTTTTTTTCCCCGCTTGACTGCACTTACAATAAATATATTTTTGAGCACAATTCAATAGGGGCTTTTTTTCCACAAATTGGTAATGTACAAAATGGAAGTATTTGCTCCAGAACCAAAACTTTTTTTTAAAAAAAAAAAAGAAAAAAAAAAAAGGAAAAGCACAAGCATGACTGGTCAGTATTGATCAAATTCCTTGAATTTTTCTTTAACTTTTATGAAAGATTTTTACCGAGAAGTAAACTACTTGGCGCGGGGGGCCGCGGTAATGAAAACAAAAGGCAAAAAGACATTTTAAACCAAAGGATGTTATAACTGTTCTACTTCAACCATTCGAAAACTATTACTGACAGCAGATTTTGTCCAGCTGCTCCGCCACAATAAATGGTACACCCCACTATTAAATTCATGACAGTTTGCATCTGCTGATGACATATGTTTATTTTAAAAATAGTCATTGCGTGGAAAACTCGTGATGTGCTATTAAGCGTGTAAGTAAGGGCTACACCTGAAACACTGCACACAGTATTCCCGCAACCAGCTGCAGTAGTAAGTGCTATAAGATTCAAAGCATGTTGAAAATTTTTAAACAAAATTCCTGCAATGTACAAAGACATCGAACATGCTGTTGGACCTGTGTTCACAAGTGAACGTGGCCTAGAGTTGGTGAAACGCGGTTTTTCTTGTGTTGCTCAGAACTTGTATTCATCCCCTTGCTCTCATTTCTCTCCTAGTGTCGTTCTGTTGAGACTCTTCTGGCCTGAAAACGGCAGGTGGGTGGGGGGGCTTAAATTACGGCTGTCCGAATCCCTTCAGTCTTCCACGTCACATTCGTCCTCTAACACCAAACACCTCAGAGAACTTTTTTCTCGGTGACATCGGATGGATCGACTCATTTTGCACCACACACTCAGCATAATTGCCTGGAATTCGCTCTTTCCGCCTTTTTCTCTATACTAAGGTGAGCATGTGCGTTACCAAAGATTTATTGTAACAGATAACGTTCATCAGTCACCACGAAAGCAAGAAATATTGTTTATCAATTCAGCCCCGTGTCCCAAATTATCTTCAAGGTGTGGGAGAAAAAAGCAGAACTTTGTGTTGCTTTGATGCTCTGCTTTGTTTCAGTGTCAGCTGAAAAAATATTAATAACGTCAGTTAAGAGAGAGATGGACTCGCCAAGATGCCTTTAAAGTGAATCATTCCTTCGTATTAGATGGCTTTATAGTGAATAACTGTTTAACATGAGATGAATTGTTCCATCACTGCTGTTTTTCATTATTTTTGAGAACTGATTTGGTTCTTTGGTTTTCAAAGAATCTATAAATACACACTTACTTTTACTCTCTGCATCAGCCTTAGGCTTTCTTTAGCAAGTTATTAATATCATAAATGTATGCATAAAATACGTTGTTTGACATCATGCACCTGATGTCTGAGATACAGGAATTTTCTCACTCATGCATTGTACCAAGTAGTTTAAGTACTATATGAATTTTGTTCATGCTGGACATTTAAGGAATAGCTCCAAATATTTTTGATAAAGATGTGCAATGTAAATATTTTTTGTCAGTTTTCATGATAATATATCACCAGCTACCCTCACCTGAATAAGCAGTTTGGAATATGGATGGGTGGATTTATACAGAAATATTGCACCATCTATTTTCATGCATATTAATGTCTCCGCATATCTTTACTTACAGGAGCTGATAGAAGTGCCTTCAGCTGTAAGGTAAATTGTCCCTGTAGGGAGCTTCTTAAATATTCTTGACACAGCTGATCCTGTTCTTCAGTCTTCAAAGAAGATCTATATTAGTGGCTTCTTCTAGATTTCTCCACGTTCCCATCCTTTCTGGGAAGAATTGAGGACACTGTATATACCACAGTACCAGCTAACCTGACCCTTAAATCACCCTCGATAATGGCACTGCCAAAATATCCAATCCATCCATCCATTAATCCATCCATTTTCATTAACTGCTTGTCCTGGTCAGGGTCAGAGAAACTACCTAAATAAAGAACGAAAAATAAGAATGTAACTAAGGTAATCAACTCTTTCAGTAAAACATCGCTTTCTCGGTAACTCAACCGGCTGAAATAGTAAATATTAGTACAAGTTTATACTGCAGTGTAAACTATTTTATTACAAACTTAGGTATTTATGTAAAGTTCATGAATGGGTCATATATGCAAGCTTGTTGTTGCCAATGGCAACCCACCAGCACCCTACCCGAAATGTTTGTTTTACACATTAAAATGAGATAATTAGAAAGTCAGTTTCCTTCTGCATTTCCTGGTGAGGATCACAGTGGTAGCAGGTTGAGCAGGTGGGCCCAAACCTTCCTTTGTAGCAAGAGTTTCCACTTCCTCTTGGGGACCTTCCAAGCAATATAATTCCTCTGCCATATCCTGGGTTTGCCCCAGAGCCTTTTCCCAGGGGAATGTATCCAGTATAGATCCAGAGGAGTCGACAAGGGGGCATTTTTATGATATGTCAGTTTCACTTTATTAACTGACTTCTCTTGATGCGGAGGAGCAGTAACTCAACTCCCAGATCGCCAAACTCCTCACCCTGTCATGGAGAGTGAGCCCAGTGATCCTGCAGAGAAACCTCATTTGGTATGCCTGCCTCCATGGTCTCTTTCTTTCAATCATTACCCAAAGTTCATGACCATAGGTGAGGAAGGGAATGCAGATTGAATAGGTTTATCCAAAGAGCTGGCTCCTACTTCATCACCACAGACTAGACACTGTACCAGTCCATCCATCAACCATCCCTTGTAAACAAGACCCCAAGATATTTGAGCTCCTTTAATAGGTGCAGTTGTTGCACCCCCCTTTCATTCTTTAGCAGTGAGTTGCAGGGATTGTTGGCTCCAGTTCCCACTGCCAACTTGCTACTGCCATTGATGTCACACTCTAGTGTGCAACTTCACACTCCATTGTTCCACTGTGTCCTAATCAGGGGACGTCATTATATCCAATGGCCTCATCAAGTTCATCATTCTGAGCACAGTATGGATTGCAGTAACTTCTATCAGATGAGGTAGAATT
This sequence comes from Scleropages formosus, assembly GCF_900964775.1. Classification (NCBI taxonomy): domain Eukaryota; kingdom Metazoa; phylum Chordata; class Actinopteri; order Osteoglossiformes; family Osteoglossidae; genus Scleropages; species Scleropages formosus. The sequence continues at coordinate 6,382,367 of NC_041825.1, read as the reverse complement.
TAATGAGGCACATACCTCTGCAGCTCAGGTGTTCGCCGTTCAGCTCCCATACATACAGTATTGCATTTTCTTTTTTGTTAACTCGACTATCCTCTTGTACTGCAGTCAGGAGACATACAGTGAAATGTATTTACAGATCTTTTCCGATGAGCCATAATTGTGTTCGCTTAATAGCTACTTTCAGTAATGTGAAGCTAAACGGCAGCAATAATAATTGTTACTCTCAGATGTGAAAAATAGCGCGGTATATCCTTCAACGAGGAGCCACACTGAAGCTTTTTGCGTGGTTTAATGAAACATAATGTAAACTTTCTTCCTGCACTGAAATTAATGTAAATTTTACAAGTTCTTATCACCTGCAGATGAATTACAGACAGTAGGATATTTTGAGCTTCAGTGCCTGTGGGTCTGGGGTGGGATTTTTTCCCTTCGTTATCGCATGTGGTTTTAGCCTTTAACATGTTTATCCGGACTATTTTCCCTACACCCCCCCACCACCATCACCACCCCCAACACACCACAGGTTCTGGATTGCTGCAGGGCACTTGTTTATTCACTAGGTGCACCTCCCGCTTCATGGGTCACAGCCCACGTGAGGGATTGCTGACACTGACCATCGGCTCCTGACGCGATCGCGCTCAAAAGTTTTGCATACAATTACATGTGATAGTCACTTAATGAACTGCGGCGTCTCCTGGGTCTTCTGGGCCGGTGTCAAAGGGAAATTATTTCATGCTTGGTTCAACATCTGTTGGTCCTGCTTCAAAATACAAATCATGCAGCGTATGAAAGAAGTACAAGTACTAACAAAGCCATGAGCAATTAAAATCGTAGTAATTAACAGTGCCTCCATCTGACCTGCAATTATACGAGTTAAGGAGATGATTTTCACAGCGCACTGTGTAATGACTGTCGTGAATGAGATCGTTTCTCATCCACAGAATGAATGTAAGTTCCATTCTGATCAAGTTGGCCGAAGTGCCTCGTACGTAGTAGAAAAGCTGGGGGGGAGAAAGGAAAGTGAAAACTGGTTAATGATTCAGGACTCGTTAAGCACGGTTAATTAATGGCTCTTACCCAACAGGGAGCCATATTTTTCACCGCGGTCAAATGACTTACGTGCGTAAAGGCAACCTGTAACCCTGACTCAGCTAAATCCTTTGGTGAAAATGAACCTGCACCCAGCAACATGTTCGGCACTAATTGATGTTCGGCTATTTCTCCCGACAGCCGTGTCAAAGGTAGCAAGTGACTGCTTTAATAAAGTAAAGCCTACGAGGAGAAGAAATTTAATCCAATTATTGTGAAGCTTCATTTCATTTTATGGCCCCATATTTATAGTCTGCATCTACAACATAAATCCCATCTGCTTGAAATAATAGCAAAGTTAACACAGTGCTCAAGATGAAGAGCTTTCAGCAAAAAATATTAGCAAGTAACACAACTGGCAATGCTTTAGAAATTGTTAGTGCTAAATCAGGGGATGTAAAAAATTTGTTTTGCAAAATGTTCTCAAACTTTCCGCAAATGTACAAGGTGGTTGGATGCAAGTGCACCTGTCCAGAGTCCCTCCATTAAACATTGTTACAATCATCCATTTGCCAGATGTCAGAGGCAGACTGTGGTCCTACAAAAAAAAATTATCCACAATCTGCTGATTTCTTTGGGCCCTTCTGTGGCCCAGTGGGAACAAGAAAGGGTCGGAAAGCAACAAGGATCATATTCTCTCAAAGTCATCGGACAATAGTCGTCATTAAGCTCAACCATCAGCCGTAGTCACAGCCACACTGTAGGTCAGAACCTTGACAATCTGTCATCCCTTGGTAAATAAATGACATTCAAGATAAAATGGGAAACAGGTAAGAATTAGAGCAAAAGGACATTTCGTTTAATTGTACAAAACAAGCAAGTCTTCCATTATAAGACTGTAGTGCAAACTGCTTGCCGGGTAAATGGCTTTTAGCATTTAGACATTGTCTGCTTTAAATGCTTTTCTATTCTAAAATGTATTTATCTTTTTTGTCAGCTTTGGTTTTCTTCTAAAAAAGCATGTATGTGGATCTTTGTATATCATTATTCATAAAAACACAAAAGTATACAGTATATGCATTAATGGAAATCATTATAGACGAAGGTGAAAGGTAAAGACATGAGCTTCCTGTTACTAAAGGTGGAGAGTTTTGTAAAATAATTTGGAATTATAGTGCACTTGGCACCTATTTGAATGCTTTAATACTGCAAAAATTTAAACAATTTTTTTTTTTTTTTTTAAAGAACAATTTATTCTGCTTCTCCAAAGCTGTGCAATTGCACATTTCAGTGCAGTGTGAGATGAGCTCCTGGAAACAGTTGAAATCACTCACTTTGCCTGCCAATTTTTTCCCCCTGGCTGCAGGGAAACTATGATTTGTGGTCAATTTAGATGATTCATAGCAGATAGAAAATTGGCGGAGGACAGATTTCGTATGATCACTTTGAAAGTTTGACCTGTGATGAGAAGAATGAAGAACAATCATGATGTGAAAATGCAAAATTACAGAAATATAATGTCACAATGCAAAAACTAATCCTGTATTGTAAGCAAACAGTAATTAGATCCAGAATGAACAATAAAGAGAAATTTGATCTTATAACCCAAGATAGAGTTTCCATATTAAAGGGTAATTCAATATTATGCTGCTCCAGCGGTGTCCTCGACTCTCAGCCACTTATCTCTATGTATATTATGCGCAAACTCTCTTGATTGATCAGATGCTAAATAACCTGTTTTTCTACCTTTCTTGTTGTACGGTACATTCGGTTCAGATCAACCCGACCTTGGGCGGGATGTTCTAGTTTATTTATATCTTTATTCAAAATGGGAACGCAATCTGTCTTGGTCATCATTTAAAGAAGTTGAGCGTTCTCACTAAGCTCCAGTCTATGGGAGCTGCGAAGGTCACGGACAAAAACACAATCTCGACCTGTAAAAACAATGTATCATGACCTCATGCTCATTTTCTCAGTTGTTTATATCTATTCCATATCCATTTGAGAAAATGCCACTTGTTATAATTTGTTACTGGACTCCCCATAATAAGCTAGAAGCATTTCCTGTACATGAGATGGATTTTTTTTTTTTTTTTTTGCAACATCTACAACCGCTTGTCCCGAGCAGGGTCACGGCAAGCCGGAGCCTACCTGGCAACACAGGGTGCAAGGCTGAAGGGCGGAGGGGGGGACACACCCTGGATGGGACACCAGTCCGCCCCAAAGCACCCCAAGCAGGGCTCGAATCCCAAACCCACCACCCATCAGGCACACGCCAAACCCGCTGTGCTGCCACGCCCCCCAGGACAGCTTTTCTTTTCCCAAATTGGTTCAGTCCTCAGGGACTTATTCCTTCGAAACTTCAGCATCAGTTATATGAACTGACCATGTATTGTGCTGTACGGGTAATACGAATTAGTGATCGCATTTGCTACGGCTGGGACTTTCTGATGACGTTGTACTGTATGTTAAATACTTCCTGCTTGGAAGTCAGAACCAAGGACAGCGACAGTGCTGTGCTTAGGGGGAAGAAAGCCAAACTTGTCATCAGTTTGGGGAAAAAAGTTCCCGATACAGGTTTTACTCCAGTTATGGTTTCTCGGCGGAAGGGAATAGGTGCACAGAGGCATGATTTAGTCTTTTATTGTTGTTTGTTTTTGCCGGTGTCTTTGTTCAAAGGCAACTTACAATGTCAGGACTGTTAGTATGCATCAGTGCTTTTCGGCATTCAGGTAGCAATCTTACATCAAGTGCGGTGCTAAAGTTAGATCAAAGACATCAAAACAAAACATCTGACAATATCAAGCATAACAATAAATACTCAGAAAATAGATAATTAGAAAATTTAAGTATTAACAAAAACACAGATTCAGTCCTTGGGCAAAGTCCATTGAGTGACACAATGGAGCACAACACTATTCAAAGTGTTGTGAAAAAAGGGGGTTTCCAAAAGGCAATGGCAATCATATTTATTATGCATCATGTTTTATTATCTGAACACGAAACAGAAAAATAAAAATTAACTTCCTTGCCAAAGCAAAGATGACAGCAAACCGAATTCATTGTTGTGACAAATTTCTGATCTGAGATTTCTGACGGTGTTATAAGACATTGTCACGACCATGTCTGCACCTCAACCAGAAGCGCCTGGCTCTAATTTGAGCACCTGGCTGTAAAAAGCACCACTCTACTACTTCCCAGTTGCAGAATCTCGCTTGAGACAACCGTCCCCTCTGCACTCTCAAACCCTACCATTCTTTGCTTATCCTATGTTCTGTTCCTCATCGTCTCCTAGTCCTGCTCCACGTCTCCTTGGTTATGACCGCTCGCCTTGTCCCTCGACCGCAACATCAGATCCGCGCCTCTGTCCAGTTCGCCGATCGATCGACCAACCATTCGCCCGTTCCTGAGCACGAAAACAAGCCTAGTCCTTTGGTTCTGAATAAATGATCCTGCACTTGGGTCCAGCCTCTTCCGTGTCCTCTGTTCATCATGACAGACATATAATTGACATTGACCATATACTAATAACCGTTTGCCCTCTAATTTGATCTCACCACTTTATGTGACCAAATAACGCTAGCCGAGAAGAATTCTAAACTCAAATCAGTGTAATGTTGTTTTGAACATTTCGGTAAACTTTCAAGATGCCACATCTAGGTATAATAGTTAATTACCAAACAAAATATATCAAGAGATACTATAAAGCATTTTCATTGTGTTTCACTGGGCAACAATTGTGAGTTTGTCTTCATCTCACACACAAAAAAGGAGCGCACTCTGCTGGAAATTTTACTGGACTTTTCATTCTCAGCAGGGGTGTTAAGAAGAGCCATATGCCCAGCTGTAGCTTATTTATTTCTGGTTTTGTCTGCATCATGTGTCTTGTCCAAAAGAATATTCTGTGTGTTCTCCCAGTTTTTAGTCTTTTTCAGTGAAGACGGGAAGAGAGTGTTATGGTGGATCTCCACTATCGTTTATGAAATTGTTTATAGGATCAGTTGCATTAGGTTTTCCTTTTGAAACTGAAACTTGTTTTTTTTTTTTTTTTTTTTTGTAAATATGAATGTGGCTGCGCTGTAAATTTAGATAATCCAACCAAAATGTCAGTATGCCAGTACTTTTCTAATTCATGAAATTCTCATCAGAGAGGATAAATACTTAATTCCCCATTAAATTTCCTTTAATCTGTGATAACAGGGACACTTTTGTTGTCTTTAATTTGAAATTCTCATTTGAAAACTACAGCTCTGTTAAGTTAAAGATCTAGCCTTTCTCTATGTTGCACTAACAAGCAACAAGCACGGGTTTGAAAACAGATGAAAATGATTTTGAGTTAAGATACGATTTTCCGATATTTCTATTTTCGTGTATATAAAAAAAGAGAACCGCGTGTTAATTCTTGCTGAAATAACTGATAAAGTTCATATTCACATTGCTCTCCATTTTATAGCTCGAATCAGTGTCCAGTTGCAAGAATTGCAGAAGGGTTAGGGAATATATGTATGCAACAAGTTTCTGCCTATTATATGCCTGACACATCTTTAATAGCCAGTTAATAGCAGCTGTCAGTCAGACCTGGAGGGGTGGGACCTACTGCTAACCTCAAAGTAGTTACATGACAGCATTTTGTCATTTTTAGATTGGATAAGCTATGGCTATTGTATTAGGAGCACAAAATAAAGTGACCTCATTTAATGGCACCTCCGTGTTTTCTAACCCGGACCGTTTAACTCAGTGCTCTTCAAAGCCATTCCTCTACCTTTCCAACCAAACCATACCTCCAAATGTGAGCCAATGCATAAGGATTGTGTATGAATAACATTACTTTCCTTAATCTCCCTTCTTGTCAGTGTCCCAGTGAATTAGACTTCTTTTCTTCTGAGAAAAGAATAAACCTCTTAAAATTCAGGTCTAAAAATAAAAAATTGTATTCCTTCAATGTACTCTGTGTAACTCCTTAGTAACTTTAAAAATGTGGTTATCCAAGCATGAAACTCTTTTTTTTTCACTATGCATTGATAAGTGATGAAGGAAAATTTCCTGTGTTTCCAAAGGAAATGGAAATACGGCCTAGAGAATATTACATTTACATTTATAAACACTTTTCTCCATTGTCATGTACAAAAAAAGCGATTTGCTTCAAGAACTTGGAATAACTTTGAATTTTGGGGTGAATGACGGCTCATAGCCTAGTGGTTAGGACTGTTGCATTTGGATCTGATGATTGTTGGTTTAAATCCCACCTACTGCTGCAGTGCCCTTGAGTAAGTTACAGTGCTAAAAAACCCCTAAAATTACCCAGCTGTGTAAATGACTGTGTTTCTTAATGTTGTAAGTTGCTTGAGAAAAGCATCAGCTCAATAAATTACATTTTCAAGTTGAAATTGTGCAAAAATTTTAAATTCTAAATCTTTGAAGGGACCAGAACACTTACAACCTTTGTTGTCTTTAGGAGGAACACATGTTGAAAGTCAAATACAGTGACACCACAGATTTGTCAGATTTCAAGAACTGCGGACTCTGAGCTTCCTTGATTATTAAGCAATTTTTAAGCAATCAGTTCATCAGGTTTAGTTTATTTTTGTACTATGCTCTGTGATCAGTTTTGAGAGTTAGAAGTAAGACATTCCTTGTTGACTACCTAGAAAGAGCCCCTGCTTTTTCTGTGCATGCACACAGAAATAAAAATATTTTTCTTATGATATTCATAAAAATAAAATACACACACATCTGGGGACAGCTGGTAGTGTAGTGCTTACAGCAACTACCTTTGGACCCAAATTGGACAGGTTCAAATCCCATATCCAGCTGTAGCATCCTTGAGCAAGGTACCCTAAATTACTCCAGTGATATTACCCACCTGTATAAAGAGCTTAAAAAATGTTAGTACTTTAACATTGTAAGTTGCTTTGGAGAAAAGTATCAGGTAAATCCAAGTAAAATATCAGCTTTCGAATTAACATTTGGTTTCATAGCTAAGAGCCAAAGATCTTAAGTCCAAAGGATGGCTACAGGTTTTGAAAGCCACCAGAAGACTAGACCTGTCCATCCCTTCTTTATACAATCAAGGCTTTGCCAGAATTTGTCCAAGTTGCTGTAAAAATCAACTCGCACATCAACGCACACCATCATTATTTCCAAACTCAATTAGTAATAATAATAAAGTTTAGACTACAGTACATTAGAAATCACTCTTGAAAAGTGTCCTTTCGATACCAGCTTCTCTTATACATCAATATAAATGACAAGGACGAAAAGGTCTGTAAGAAAGACATTATATTTGCTGACCATACAAAGCTCAAGGGAGATGGAAACAGTGTGGCAGACAATAAAACAATTTGGAGGGGCTCAAATTGAATATAGATGTGGCCTGACAGGAAGAGGAAATTCAACAGCAGTAACATTTCTTTGTATTAGGAATAAAAGACTATTTTATGGTGTGTATCAGTGACAGGGCAGGAGACACAAATGCAGCAACAGTGAGAGCAGCAGAAAAGAAGCAGCAAGCTGAGAAAAGAAGCTTAAATACATGCAGAGTGGTGCATTATAGAAATAACCTGTCGGTATTTCATCGGTCTCGTTGAATACCCGTAAGCACTTGTCCAAAACTGGGTCCTGGTGGTCAGGATGTTACCACAGCAGCACAGGGTTGAAAGCAGGGTACAACCTGGACTGGATGCCTGCGTATCCCAGGGTAGCCAGACAAATATTTTTAGAGTCTCCAGTCCACCTGAAGCACGTCTTTGGACCGAGGAAGGAAACCAGAGCCTCCTGTGGAGGATGGGCAGAACGTGCAAACCGCTCGCAGACCGGATGGGCATCAAACCCATGCTCCACAACACAGCCCAGGAGCACTGCTCAGTGTGCCACTGTGGCACCTGTCATCAATAATATTAATATTAAATTGTGCTTTAATTAGACTTCATCTCAAGTACTATTTCTAGTTCTGGCCTCTGAATTATATTGGAGATCAAGGAGACCTAGAATTCTGGTTAAAATACAGTGTTTTGGTTGCAGCAAACAGAAGGTTAAAGGGATCTGATTCAGCTTTTTTAATTGGTAAAATAAACCAATAAGACATATCATAGTAGGTATATTGGGGGTTGCTGTCAACCGAACAAGAAGATGTAGAAGGATATAACATGAATAGCATTTTTTTCCCTTCTTAATGACAATGGCAGTGAAATCAGAGACCCTTAATGCCACCATTGACTCTGTGTCTGATGCAGTATAGATTTAGACAAATGATGAGCAAAGCTGCCTTTACTGGGACACTTCTCATCTCATCTAAAGGGATTGAAATATTTGTTCTGTTTCCGCTTTTTATTTCATTGAAAGGATTTTATTTTAGTTTCTTTTACTTCTGGATGGTTTTACTGCCGTGGCAAGAAAAGTCACTTATGTGTTCCAAATGCTGTACAAAGATTTTTTTTTTTTTTTTTTCCCTGTTCACTAATTTATGCAAAGGGAGCGAAACTGGAGCTGTCATTTGAAATTTTTAACTGCCTTTGAAAAACACATGATGAAAAACAGTTGGTTAATTACTCCCTGGACTTACATGAAGAAGCTGAAATGCAGACACCAAGCACACGACACAAATGTCTGCCTTGTATCACACAAACGCCATTCGAACCTTTTGTTCCACACCATCCTTCTGTAGACGCCGCGATGCACTTCCCTCTTCCTCGTATTCACTCTGTGAAAATAATATCTTCAACTTCGCTGTCTATTTCAAATACGTTGGTTATGCTTTTTTTTTTTACACAGCTGGGTCGTTTTGTTCGTTTTTTGCATGTATGCTTTTGAGAGATCTTTTCGCCCTCCCCGCGAAGGGTGAACATCAGGAAGTTTACAGAAGGCTATAAAACATCAAATGAAGAATTTAAGAAAATAAACGCACGACTATTAAAGAACAGTTGTTTCCGTGATACCGTCATACTCCTCACACACAGTACTCTTGTGGATATGCATGGAAAGTGTATATATGTGTACACATAATAGCAGACACAGTATATACATAATGTGACAGATGATAGTACAGTCTGTGTGTGTGTGTGTGTGTGTGTGTATATATACTGTATACATATCTTACTACTCTTCCAATGTGTAGATATTAGCATATTCGAAAGGCTGTTTATCGATTTACTTCTTGAGCTGATTTTTGCATTAAAATGTACAATTTCGTGACCGTATAGAGTACGTGGAACGGTCCAGGCTCATAGGCTGGCTTTAAGTAACAAATGTTTTATTCATGGCTGCAGAGCTGCATCCAAACTCTTACTTATGATGCAAAGCAAAACTAAACCACCGCGCCAAGAGTTGTAACGCACAAAGAATCGATCGGAATGATGTAAGGCCCGGTCAGCCTCGGCTCTCGTGGCGATGCGGCGCACGCGCGTGCGTTGCCGCGTTGCCGGGTCTTGCCTTATCCCAATATAAATGCATCCACCTTCAACAGATGTCATTATCAAAGCTCATCACGATTTAGCGGTGCGGTTCCGAGAATTTCATTTCTATCTTTGGCATTCTAGAAAAGTTCAAACCCAATTACTGGACATTTTTGCCTTGGGGGCAGTATGAATCATTGAACAAAGGCACTACGGAGGCCAAAATTAAAGGTTGAGACAGAAACAAGGGAAGAATATTAAGGCTAGGCTCAAAGGTCAATTTCAGTAATGTGGAAACCACCAGCAGGCTCACTTTGTGTCAAAGCAGACAGCTCTTGTTAAGTGGACACAGAAAATAACACTACTGGTGCCAAGCGAAATTTATATTTGAGCTCTCGTTGCGCAGGGACCTCTTTTTCTCATAAGTACTGGCGGTGTGAAATACACAAGGGTATCGCTTTCCAGAACGAAGCGGACGATTGGAGCCGCGCACGGGTCAGCCTTTGGGGGCGCGTGGAAAAACCGTGCTTTTACAGCGTGTACCGCGGTGGTACAGCCGCAGGCGTGGGTAGTGTGATCTGAAGCAGGTGTGGATGTCACTTCCACCGTCGCCGCTTCGCACGGCGCCAAGAAAGAGAGGAGGCCGGTGCCAGAGGACCGTTCGGCCCCTCTGCGAGGACGCGGAGCTTTCAGGGCCCGGTTTCTTCCGTGGAAAAGTTCCCCAGAGACGAAACGTGGCTATCGGCCAGCGCGCTTTACGGCCCGCAGTTCAGACCCACCTGTGAGTAGACTCTGGAACTCCGCATGCCAAGACAGATGGCAAAGTCCGACTGCTTATGAAATGGGCAACGGGAACCCAGAGTTTCAGATTCAAATTTTGTGTGAAAAAAAGCCCATGTGGGAAAACGAAGCATAACTTGGGTATGAAGAGTGACAACGTATGAAATGAGCAACCGCTCCCACCACAGCATCATTCATTCAATTATGGTAAATCTATCGATCTTCCCGTCCGCCTCATCGGGCTGACCGTCCATCTCTGGATGGCAGCTTGCGGAATCGCTTAAAAATGAAGCCAGAAGTTCGAGTCTAAGCGGCAGTTGAGACCCTTTCAACTGTCTAAGAGACGTGCTCTAATTAGGCTTTGTATTCAAACTGTCCGGCCGAAGCGCACGGATACCATTCCGGAAAGTTCCGCAAAGATACGATTCTGAAATACCACCCCGAAAAGCCACGGCTGACTTTGCCCAGCAAATATTGTGTCTTAAACAGTTGACTCTTCAAAAAAAAAAAAAATTTATTATAAGAGATATCATAAGAAACATGTTATTCTCCCCTTCGTGCCGGTTGCTGTGACATTGAGTGTCCATAAAATGCCGCTCTTAACCGTACGCTCCATAAAAGGCAGTTATCGAAACTGTATAAATACTTTTAATGTCCGGTGCTAAGCAAGCAAGGTGTGAGGAACACATCTATTTATACGAGTCATTGATTTATAACAATTACAAAGGCTGTAAACGGGTGTTCTGATTGACGACCTTCAGTTTTAACGGTAATGTTCTAATACTTTTACGAGCAAAGTTTATGGCGGGTTTTTATCGCAAGAGATGGGACCCAAAAACATGTTTGACTTCTCAGCGCCTGTGCTGAAAATAAGCTCGCACTTAGCACCATTACTGCTGGCTGCCGCAAAGCTGTCCGCACTTAGGTGCCGCGCTGATTTAATTAATCTCATAAAGTCCGCGAGGTTGGGAAATTAAGGCCCGCCATAAATCCTCAGGTACAGCTTAACGCATCTGATATTGAATTTGCCAGATTTTAAAACATTTACTTCACAGAATGCATATATATCAGGCTTATTTGGTTGCAGTAATTTCCATGTGAGGGCAAATAAGCCATAAAGCTTCTCAATTGTGCGTTAATGTGGCAGCTCACTTAGGAAGTCAAGCAGGTGGAATGAAAGGAAGAGCTGCCGGTAAGAAGAGTCGAGTTTTGTAACGCTAATGTAATGAGTCCTAAATACAGTCTTGCATCTTTATCATAATGGACGTGACAAGTAAACGGGTGACGTGAGCACTCCTCCGCCGTTGCCGATGTCGTGCGGAAAATGAAACATCGCTCCCTCCGTCGCGTAGCAGCCTTTAATTTTCCCGTTAATTTCGCACAAAATTCAATTTTTTTGTTTGGTTCCATTTCCCGAAATTGCGGAAGGCGTCACAAAATGTCATGTACTCATTCATAAGCTCAACCGTCAAACCCCCGAAACGTTTATCACAAGTTCTCTGTTGCGTTGTATCACTTTCCCATTTTCTGACCCCGGTTCAACGTGCCTTTGTGCTCCTCTTGGTGACATACATTTGGGAAAGGACATCGAAAGGACATGTGACACGGCAAGGGTTGAGTCCATCTCACCGCCTGCACTCAACGAGGTATGACACATTATCTCCTTGCCAGTGTAAAGCACAATAAGAGCTTGTGTGAATGCCACACCGAAGCCTGTGGGTTTGCTGAGGAGACTGACAGCGTTGACAGCGACTCTGCAAGAGAAGCAAGGGCGATGCCTGCATTCGTTACGAAGTCATGTCCTAGACTTGGGACGCGGTTTTGCTTAGGAATCATTTGTCTGCAAAAATGTTGCAGACCACAGCAATAAGCATTTATTTAATGGGAATATTCTTCCTTCATTTTTCTTAAACGTATCATCATGAAAAAAGATCCCATTTAATAGAAGCGTATCTTTCGGCTCCCCCCGTAATAAATTTGCGCGTTAATTCGTCTTACTTTCGCATTTTATTGCAAATTTAAATTACTCCTCGGTTTTAGCCACGTTTTTATTGAAGAATGAAAATCGCCGGTTCGTGCTAATAAGAAGAATTCATACACCTTGCTTTCATCAAGTCCGAGATGTTTCGAAAGAGAAAAACTTTTAATATACTGTATCCATAAAATTTACACTAAACTTTTATTTTTCTTTGTAGAAGAGTGGAAGAGTAGCAGCATATTCACAGCTTGTGAATTATACGAAATTATCACCGAAAAGCCGCAGTCACGGAATTGATTTTTGTCAAGACTTATGGATCGCATAAGAATTAACGTTCCCAGTTATATGCCGTGTATCATCATATCATAATGCTTGACTGACTTTCACATTTAAATGCTTTATTCAAATTAGAAGGTAATACACAGTTCCACATCCAGTGCACCTAGGTTGATGCGCCCCTATGGCCCAAGAAAGCACACGTGGCCCAGCGAAAGGAAAAGCAGTTAAATTCTAGTATGATTCCTGGCAATGCGACTTGCAAAAATGTATTTATTGGTGTCATCCTGTACAAGGAGAGCTAGAGCTCGAGTTTAACTGCACCCTGTGCTATAAATCAGATTTTACATTCGCTTATGAAGTGCAATTCCAGCAATGAGCTCGGGTCGGGACCCATAGTCTTGTTTTGATTGCCCCGCAAAGTATGGAAGATGACTGCACATCCTCACTTTCAACTGCATTTAATCAAAGAGAGGGACTTTGCTTGTCTCGTTCCTTTGCCTTTTACCTGACTTTTCGTCGTCAACATTCGACAGTTCACAGGGGCAGTACGAGATTGAACAGTAATGTCACCTTCCGCCGTAAAGGAGTTTTCATACACGCATACATCTAGCCGCAAATTTGCATCATCGGCATGTCAATTATAGGGCGTTCCTGCATCTCTTGTTTATGTCGTTTAGCTTTCCGTTAAATGTCGCAGTGACCACCGAAATTCCATCAAGTGCCCTTTCTCTGTGCGATAAGCAGTTAATGTGATTTCTGTACAGCGTGCAACAGCTACAAAACAGCTCGATGATAATACCCAAAAGGAGACGATCTCGGAAAAGGCACAACATTTCCAGAGTTACCCAGAGCTGACAGGCCATTTCTCTTTTCGGAACAAATTATTCGCTTTCTCCAGCTATTATGCTGGCCGACCGCATGACTCTAATTCCTGGAGGGATGAGTAAAACATGTAGTTTTAAAAATCGGCTGCACCGAGCACTCCCGCTGCCATCAACAGTTTCCGTAATCCAAATTTCCGTGTATTCCATAAAAGTGATTCATTGCTTGGACAGCTATGCTTCTTACCGCATCTTTATATATTGCGGTGTTCTTCTACTGTCGCTGTGTTTTTACGGTATCATAGAAAAATCCTAGTTAAGGTGTAAGGATCATTATCCAGTTTTCGGTGTGGAGCTACCCAAGAGCGACTGTGCCATCTAACATTTGCACATCGTCATTAATTTACCAGACTTCAAAAGATAAAAACAGTCTAAGAGAACTGCAAACATAACTCCCTTATGACACCCTCAAGAAAACACTGTGTACTTTAAACTTCTTTTTCGGAGCAGTTTGTGTCTGAAGTGATAACAGCTCAGAAAGTTTAGCCGTTTTACCGTCGACAGCGTCCTGCTTTGAGCGAGCAGTAAATTTGGTCTCGTCACTGTCCAAACCAAGCAAAAATTCCGTTATTTTCTCAAAAGAAAAAACTCCTCTGTAGGCAATACAATTCTGCACAAACTGGATTTTAACACCGACTCCATGAAGACACCCTAACCGGCTGATTATTCTTGAAGCATAGTACTATATTTCACCTTAGCAGTATGAATAAACAAGGTGAGTTTTAGGTTTTTATAGTAGTAGTAGTACAGAACTGCTGTCTTTGCACCTGAAGGTCACATGTTCCAGTCTCACTCACTGCTGTTGTACCCTTGAACAAGGTACTTACTCTAAATTGCTCCATTAAAATTACTGTAAATTTTAAGTAGCTTAACGCTGTAAGTCGCTTTGGAGAAAGCATCAGATAAATGAATAAATATAAATGTCATCATTATAAGGTGTTCACTGAAACCTGTCACATTTGGTGTTTCTTCAGAAGAAAAAAAGGTCTGTAATAAGTGAATTTTAAAACCCTGTGTACCACCAACTATCTCTGCCACTAAGCTGAGTGTCAGATATTGTTTTTATGGGTGAAGACAAGGGACCAGTAATATCAATTAGTTTGTGTCGTATTGAACATATTGCTGATATTCACATGGTGATGCAATGGGTACCATTGATGCCTTACAGCTCCTGAGCTTTGGGCTGGGGCATCTTTTAAATGAATGAGTGACTAAACTGCCCTTAGTGTGCGTATGAGTGAGTTTATATGATTGCCCTGCAATGGACTGGCGTCACTCCCAGGGTGTCCTCTACCTAATGCCCTATGCTTCCAGGATTGGCTTCAGACCTCCACGAACATGCAATATACAGAAGGGGATTGATAGATGGAAATGCTTATTGTTATTTAAAAGTACTTGGATTACAATTTATTTTCTGCCCCGTTGTCTAACATTTCCAATCAATTTGTAGATAAACCATCTGTGTGTGTGTGTGTGTGTGTGTGTGCGCTAAAGGTATACCACGAGAGAGTTAAGATGGATCTCAAAAGCATTGACTTGTAGGCACTTAGCACTTTCTGTAATGAATACATTTTCAAGACACTCAATTTACTGCTCACTGGAAATTAATTAGAAAATGTAAGGAAGACCTTTTGCTCAGTGGTGCCAATTGTCACATCCTGTGAAAACACTGCATTTTTAAGTTCAATAAATTGCTTTCTCAGTAGTAACACTGACATGTGGGAAACATTTCCCGACACGTTGTGGACAGTCCGGCCGCAGACGTTTGGTCAGTCGTGATGAAGGCTTCCCGCCAAAATGCATCCATACCGAAAAATACAGGTTTTTTCGTAAGCTTCAGTGTGCTCACTCCTCTTTGCCCTAACTCTTATATACACCAGGGGGATCTGAACAACCAAGCCCTTTAATCTTCCTTATTTCATTATAAGTTAATCGCGTCTGCTGTTTTTTCCGAGAATTATAGAAGCTGAAATTTAGGTTGTGATGTAGATTTCACGGTTGAGATTTAAAGATTGCTGTGATTGGTTAATGTGATAGCATGAGGGGGAAGGTGGGCGTCTTTTTCCTAGGAGTGTGTGTGGTTGTTTTCCTATTACACCAATTTTAAAATACTGTCCCTCTCTGCCCAGTGTCAGCACTGGAATAAACATTATTATTATTAAAATAAACCAAATGCCATCTTGTCAAACCCTGCATTTCCACCACTTCACTTGCACACAAATCTTGAATGCTGAAATCTATGGCTGAAATGTTTATCACAAGTAGGCACTTACTGATAAAGAGCATATGTGTTCACTGGGAAGATGGCCTATGCCACATTTATTACATTTTTAGCAGTGAACGGAATTGACCATCAAATATGTATGATTTATACAGTGCTGTTTGAAAGTACGTGAACCCCTTGTCTTCCTTGGTTTTACCACGAAATAGTGATTTCATGAGAATGAGTGTTTCTCATGTGACATAGTAGGTGTGTAATGACCAATTCCATGTTGTTCAGAGGAAATCATGTTTGTAGTAGAAACACACAAGTACACACACACACACACACACACACACACACACACACACACACACACACACACACACTGTCTGAAACCACTTGTCCCCAGCGAGGTCACAGCAAACCGGAGCCTAACCCGGCAACACAGGGTGTAAGGCTGGAGGGGGAGGGGACACACCCAGGACAGGGCGCCAGTCTGTTGCAAGGCACCCCAAGCATGCCTCGAACCCCGGACCCGGCCAAACCCCCCACACCCCCCCGCACAACGCACCAGTTGTGCTGGTGTAAAAATAAGTGAAACCCAAGTTACATTGGTTGAACCAGGTAGGTAAGTAGAACCAGGTGTGTAAATCAGTCATTCATTCATTTTATAAGTTCAAGATTCCAATTTTATAAGCGTAATTTGAATATTTTATGCAAGAATAATGACCGTTCCTAGGGTTCACATACTGTAAAGCAGTACTGTAAGTATGCTTATTTCCTACAAAACAGTTCATTACTGTAGGGCCACAAGGTGGCATTGTGTTTAGAGTCACTGCCTTTGGACTTAGGACCCAGGGTTGAATCCCATCTCATGCTGCAGTATCTTGAACCTGATTTACTCCAGTAAAAATTTTCCAGATGTTAAATATTTGTAAGTAACTTAACACTGTAAGCTGCTTTTGAGAAAAATATCAGCTAAATAAATATAATATATAATTCTAATATGGCACAAGATTGCATGCTGGGTAAAGTTGGTGCCTTGATGGACGTAGGGTTTCAGCGCAGCTCAGGGTGTGTAGAGATGGCATGTTTTCCCCATGTTTGCACCCCCCAGATATGCACGGAGGCCAACCACTTCCGTTCCTTCCTCACCTGGAAGGTTGAACTCAACCTGATGGCGCTTTATTCATCCATCGTCCTTGTAAAAAATAGGATGAAGATATAGTAAATTCTTTATTATTCCAGTGTGCTGGAACCCCCTTGGCAAAATGTGCAAAACTGACTACAAAAGCTGTAAAAAGTGACACGTCACGGAAATAGGAGCCCGAAAGGAACCGAGCCGCCATAATGTCGATCTGGCCAACGTCGCCTGGAAGGAGATTCGAACAGACAGGTAGTTAAGAGCTCCAGTATCATGTTTGTCTCAGGGCCAAGGACTACGGCGTGAATTATTAATAGTCTGGGTGTCATTAGACACCATCACTTAGCCTGCTAGGTTAGTCCAGTCATGTAAAAATTCCCCGAAACTCAATAGTTTCCAGAGGCCGTCTTAATTTTAATGGCTTTCAATCTCTATTCAGCCACCTCTCAAGGATAGGAAGCATCTCATTTCCTTTTGTGTGTTCGCTTTAGAGGGTGGCATATTTACCTTCATAATCCCCTTCGCAGAACCTGGGAATATGTTCGCAGACAAACAGGCGGCCCAGATTCGTGTGGACTGGGTGATAATTAATGTTGCACTGCGATTATCACACTATGTAGAAAACCAAGGGGGAATGTCTGTGTAACTAATTCAGAAATATTGCAGCATCCTCACTTTGAGCTGTTTCCCTACCTGTGAAAACATAACTGAGACTCATACTGTGCAGTCTTCAACAGCTTATGATTACCGGCTTGAGGTGTCTTAATTTAAACATTAAATTATACAGGTGCAATAGACAGAGATTAAGGTGAATAATGAATAAATTTGAAATGCGTGCCGTCCGTATCTACAGGTACACTGTATGACAAATATCTATGTATATTATTTTAAAGATGTTAAAATTTATCGGCAAAAGTCATACTTGTATTCATCAAATGTACTTTGTCGGATTCAGTCAGAATAATTGTAAAAATACATCTTGGCTATTCTTGCCTCGCACTCACTATTTCTTTCAGCTAATAGCATTAAATGAGACACAGAGATCCGAATAAACCTATTTGAACAGGTTACATGCGTAATCAAATTTACATTTATTTATTTAGCAAACCCTTTTCTTCAAAGATACATGCAAAACAGGGTAAAGAAAAGTCAATTTCACAGCAGAATAAGAGCTGCAGATGCAAACGAGAGACCGCGATACCACAATATTTGCCGGCACACATTAGACAAGTAGCTACCAATAGAACTGAGTCTGATGGGAAGTAGAAAGCTGCTTGTGACAGATGGTGCGATACAAATTTTTTGGGCCTTTAAGGAGATAAGGAAAGAAGTAGGTCTGGAAGATATGCTTTTGTGACCTTAACTGAGTGCTGAAAGGGATTCAGCAGCTCCGCGGGAGAGAGGGAGCTCATTGTAACTACTATCGTCATATTGTAACCATTTCACCATGGGCCATGTAATAATTTGGGAGCTTTTAACTGAAACGCATCGAGCCTATTTTTTCTACTTTAATCATTTAAATACATCAGTTAGTATAAACAAGTACAGGTGGTCCCCGACTTACTGGGGTTACGTTCTGCGAAACCCATCGGAAGTCGAAAATATCCTAAGTCGAAAAAGTATTTAATACACCTAACCTACCGGACATCATTGTCTAGTATACGTGCGATGGCCGTTAAGGGCTTGCCGCCGCTGCTCAGCATCGCGAGAGAGTATCGCACCTCATGTCGCTTGCCCGGGAGAAAATCAAAAATCAAAATTCAAAATTCGAAGTACGGTTTCTAGGGAATGCCTATCGCCAGCTCACCATTGTAAAGTCGAAAAAACCGTAATTCGAACCGTCGTAAGTCGAGGACCATCTGTATAGAATTCCAATATAGTTCCAATGCTGTAGTCTGCTTTTACATGGAAAGTTCTAGCTATAGCAATATTCCTTTATAAACCAAAAGTAATCGTCTATGGTCGGAATTTGGTTTTTCAAATCAGTACGCAGTTTTCGGTTTTCTTTTCTTTCCATACACAAACACGAGAAACCCCTTGCTTTTATACAGAAACGGGAAAATTCCGGAAATTGTGGATGAGACTCGGATTTGTTTAATACCGTCTGCCTGGTACCCTGTGTTACTAGTTAGAACTGGAAGAAAAGGAGACTTCTTCACCGCTGTGGCTTTTAGAGCATAAAGGATGATAGTAGTCACATTGCACAGATTACATTTTTCCCTGTGCAGTGATCACTTCCCCGGCGGGGTCACAGTGGTGAGCACGGTACTTGTTACCGGCTTCCACCTATACAAATCAACAAGGACAGCCCCGCGCTCACAACACACCCTAATGGAACGTAACACTGCTCCTCAGGCTAATTTCATCGAGCAGTAAGAGTCCTCCGAGGACATCGGTATCCACGGAGACAGCGAATTCCAAACTTCCCTCGCCGCTCTGCAGCAAGACACACGCCATGAGCACATGCCACGCACACTGTCGCTTTCTAAAAGGCTCCCGCTAAGAGAGACGGACACGATGTTCATTTTGCGACGTGTAACTCGGGACACGGTGAATAATGCCCATAAATCATGCATAGTATCCATAAATCAAAGGGAAATGGCCTTTTTTGCAGGCCTTGGGCTCTGGCCTAGATATATTATTGAGCACACGCAAGTTGCTCCTCCGCATAGCTGAAGCACAAGTGCTAATTTAGCACACGCTTGTGGGTTATTTAGCTTCGTGAATTATTAAGAAGCCACTTAAACCAAACTTTCTTTATGAGATAGAGGGAATATGCAAGTGGAATGAGACAGAAGGGCTAAGATTAGCTTTTCTTGCAGAGACCGAAGGCTGAAGCCTTTAAGGAGAGCGCAGATTTACGCGAGAAGATTAAGATGCTTTATTCCCCGTGAAACCTGCCCGATACCCTTACCAGTTGTACAATCAATGTCAGTCAGGAACACTTACAGTAAAGTATTGGTTTCCTTTCCAGTTGCATCCTTCCTCCTTTCCAGACTCTGAAGCTCAGACCTCTAGGTTTAGCAGCTTTAGGTCAGTGATTAATTCTGTGGAAATGATATACACTATAATATCTTTATAAAGGCAGTAAAGACATGTTACAAATTTATCGACATGGTATCTCAACCCATTTTACACGAGACTACCCGCTAAATTCCCTATTTATTTTAAATGGTCATGCATGACTTTTAATATGCTAATTAGACTTCAGCAAATAGCTTAGAGATTATTTTATTAAATACTTGAATGTTTACTCTAATAAATAAATGGCAGCAATTAGAAGTAAGCAGTTCCACTCACCACTCAATAAATCCGTTCCTCTGACTTTTAAAATAATATTTTGTGCCTCTTTCAATCGTTCTGCGTTTCTCTTTTAGGTCCACAGTTTTGCCTATCGGTTATACACCATAAAGTAATAATTTTTTTTTCCTTCTTCACTGTCAGACCTGCCACCAGATGCAGATCATGTGAGGTTTTTTTCTTTTTTTTTTATCATTATTGGTTTTTTATCAATGAATACTTGCAGGCGAAACAGTTTTTCTTGTCAGCACTCCTGCCAGCGAGATAAAAAACTTGCAAAAAGGCATGAGTTTATAATGTCAGTAAAATAAATGTAGTTCAAAACAAATAAAAACTGATAAATAAATGACAGGCCATAAAACAGACATGGGAGAAGAATAACAAATGACAGCCCAAGCCCCGACTCCCTGCTACAGCTGTAGTGCCCCTGAGCAAGGTACTTACCCTGAATTGCTCCAGTAAAATACTTAGCTATATAAATACATCAAATGACATATCAAATATATGCTGTACATAAAAGTGTCATCCAAGCAAAGATTTAATAATAATTATTAATAAATGTAGGACAACACACGGAAGCCGTTTTTAATTTTTTTTCATTGACTGTAAATTGTGTGCTGTGCCAGAAGCCGCTGATCCTTTGCGCCTCGTGTCATTGTTACAGACACCATTAAAAAAAAAAAAAACACTGAAAGATCAATGGTTTTCTCAGCTGGCTTTGTGTCAATAGCGCTTTAATAAGTCATGGTCCTTTGTGATTCATAAAACTAAGGGAACCCAAGGCTCCCGATACTGAGCTTTCATAAAGGACGCCTGTAATTTCTGTTCCCTTCAACACCTGATAACAATTTCGGATCCAATTAACTCAAATCCAAGTGTCATTGGATCAATGGCCTCATAAAGGGACTGAATCTCGCTGCTCTTCAAGTGCTGGTTCTACAGGACTTGTGTAGATTCTGGTACCGCGATCAATGAGCTCTCCGGCGAAGACCTATTTAAAGCGTAGTAAATCACGATGGCAGCCCTTTGTCCGTGAGCAAGAGCAAACTTTTTTTTCTGCGTGAACTAAAACTCCTCGTTCCTTGCTGCTATTTTCCCCATTCTGCCACTTACTTCCTATTTTCCGGTTTTGATCGCAAAAAACTAATTTTGATCCGGTGTTGCACTGTTTAATCAGTCAGGTATACCAGAATATTCACTGATACCGGAATATTTACTGATGTCACTGTAGTAGAAAAGCAAACAGACATTTTCTGTTTCCCTTGTTTAGCATCCAAATCTCATCCTCATTTTTCATCAAATCTTGTTTTTGCTGAGAGAAATGTATTCAGGCTTCTATTCACCTGTGGCTAAAATCAGAGGATGTTTTTTGTTCCCTGCAGAACATTATCTGTACCACTATTCTAATTTCATTCCCAGTATAGCTCACATACTTCTCCCTTTCAAAAGAAATGTTTTAAGGAAGTTTACATAGACAATTAATTAATCCGTATTTCGGCTTCTGGAACCTTCTTTCCCAGCAGCCTGGCGTATCCTCAAGGATCTGTCACCGTGATGCTCAGTGAAGGCAGCTCCAAAGGTTACAAAGTACGGTACAGGTGGTCCCCGCCTTACGATGGGGTTACGTTCCGATAAACCCATCCTTAAGTCGAAAATACATTTAACACGCCTAAGCTACCGAACATCATCGCTTCTTATCCTTTAAGATGGTCGAGATCGTCGATCGTGAAAGTCCGAGTTCACGTGCGATGACCATTACGGGCTTATCACCTTTGTCAAAGTCAACGTGGATTTATTGTCATTTGAACCATGTTCAGCCGGTACAGTGAAACGAAACAACGTTCCTCCAGGACCTCGGTGCTACGTAAAACAACACAAAGCTACTTACGCGGAACTACATAAAGTGCACATGTGCGAGACGTGTGCAAGGCAGTGCAGTCGTTACTAAAAAAGGTGAGATTCAAACCAGTAACCACTGGAGCCAAAGGGCACAGAACTAATTACTAGACTATCAACTGTCCCCTGCACACTGACAGTTGGTGATTTAGAGTATAGCGCATCCTTCCGATTCGGGTGGAATCCGGATCACATGGAGGAACCCTACAGAAACACTCAGCAGGGGGTCCAACCCATGAACCACAGTCTCTGAGACGCCATCTAAGCCCTAATGCCACCCATTTCACTGGCAGTCCCTTGCACCACAAAAGCATCCTCTATTTTGGGCCATTTTAATAGACTTCCTTTCCCTCCCTGGCAAACTTCGCTAATGGCTCTGTAATTAATTATCAACAAGCCGACAAGCTGTGCAGAATTAAAGAGTAATGAGGTCCGGCGCTGATGCCGGGGGGGGTCTTCTGTCTCTTCGGTCCCGGCAGCAGATTCTAGATGGTATGTCATATGGCAGCGACAGTGACACCCATCGTCGTACCCCATGCGTACATTACCATCCTTCAAAACGCCCTCAAAAAATGCCAGTGTGTCTTCTTCCATCACCTACACTAGACTGGGCTTCGCAGCTACCAGCAGGGGTAGCGATGAATTTGACGCTCCCCGCATGCAAACGCAGGCCCGCAAAGCATCGCCCAACCATCCGACAGAAAATAAAGGTCGCGTTCTCCGTTACGATGAGGTTCGTGCGATTATTACCGAAGAGAGGTGTTTTCTAGAGAATCAACAAGACGTTGAATCGTAATGGTGGTGGAGTTTCCATCAAGGTATTTTTCTAAGTGCCCACATAAAGGATTGTTCGGTAGAACAGGGTTATCCTTAGAGATAACTCTAGTCCATCGATGTATGGTCATTTCCTTTGACCTGACCTGTCCAGAAGATACAACAGTGGCCTCACACATACACACGCGCACACACTCATCTATCATGGCAAAGCAAAACTTAGGTGTAACCTTCAAGCCTTTCGTTTCACGCAGCCGCGTTACTGCAAAGCAACGCTCGGAGAGAGAAGAAAAAACCCGCTGCTTTGTTCCGCAAAGCCCTCCCGTAAGGGTTTCCGTTGTCCGTAATACTCTGCAAACTGTCTGCTTCCTTTAGCTGATGCTTTTATCTAAAGCAACGTACAGTTATACAAGTGGGTAATATTTACTGGAGCAATTGAGGGTAAGTACCTTGCTCAAGGGAGCTACATCTAGAGATGAGACTTGAAGCTGCAACCTTGGGGGTCCAAAGGCAGCAGCACTAACCACTAAGCTACCATCTCTTCCTACATTTTAATAAATACCACACAGGACTGACACCATGCATTAAAAATGTACCACTATGCCACTGAGCAGAAGGTACTGTATCTTTCCCGCACTGTCGGAGAAACTATACGCCCTTAAACCATCTGATTTCTAATTGATAACCAAAACCATAAGAAAAGGATAAAATGAAATACCAGCTTGTGTTGAAACGACTTGCTTTCATGGACCGATAAGAGATTTGAAATATTTGCAAAGCAGTTTCCCACGAGGGCCCAGACTCTGCTGTGGATCTTCAAGGGGCTCAAAATCATCTCCTTGTCAAAAGAGCATGTGATGCTCTTTAAACAACAAGTCAATGGTAAGATTCAGAGAACTGTCCTTTTCAGTGAGACTCCAGCCACATCACAGCAAAAGCAGCAGACAGTATTTATATCTAGCTGATCCTTTCCTCCAAAGCAACTTACTATTGGTCACCCATTTATACAGCAGGGTAATTTTACTGGAGCACCTTATGGGAGGGTACCTTGCTCAAGGGTACTAGAGTTGGAGGTGTGAATTGAACCTGGGACCTCTGTGGTCAAAGGCAGCACCTCTAGCCCCTATGCCACCACCCGCCCCTCTGTCCCTGGGTTCCCGAATTGGCATTTTACAGAACCACACACATTCCCCACAGCCCTGTTTTACACCAGCACAACTGGTACCAGGGGCGAAAAATCCCATAACAAACTCAAACGTATCCGCCAATCTTTCCCAGAGGATCGTCTGGTTGAGTCGGCGGGGCACTGCATTCACAAACACCATGAATTATTAAGAGGCTCGTGGCAGTGATATTTTGCATTTATCTTTCGAAGGCCAAATCAGTGCACGTCTTACTGAAAGCTATCCAGACAATCTGGTCATCGCTATAGAAGTAAAAGCAGTGTGTGGTAGCGAGATGGTGAGCAAACAGTATGTTAAACGCTGGTTTTTCTAGTGGAGCAATTCCGTGACAGATGGTTCATGAACAGCAAAATTTTTTTTAATTTATTGGATTTAACTGATATATAGTGCATTTCTCCCCTTCTGGCTCCTGTGTGGTCCTGCACATGAGGAGAGTCCAAAATCAAAATCGAATAGTTACCTCTCTCCCTCAGAACTGCTGAATCCCTTCCAAAATTGAAGAAGGGTTTAAACATACCTCTTTCAGAACCGCTTCAGCTGCTCTCTTAACTGCTCCACACACTTGTATTGTATTGTCCTTCTAGCTCCCGTGAAATCCTTTGCTGTAGGCAGCATATGCAGTCCGTAAGGGTACCGCTCCTAGACTGATCATGCCAGTCTTACAGGAGCAGATCTTTCTTTGTGAAGCATCTGGAAAGGTGGGTTACTCACACCCTGCCTGCAGAGGGTGTGTGTTCTCATCAGGCCTTAGGAAAGCTCCCGCGCTGCTCTACGTGGGGTTACCCACATCCCAAAGTGGAGGGTTTATACCACAGCGTATAGTACGGCGTTCGGTTTCCCCACCGCTTTGATGCTCAGGAGCCCGAACTCATCGCTCTGATGTTAGAACTCTTGGGTCTTAGAGAACCGTCTCCTTAGGGTATCAGCCAAAGAATGTCAATCATGTGAGCTCTACAGTTAAGCACAGGACTCACGACAGTATGAAATCAGGTATCATTTTGGATTTAACATTACAGCATAAAATAACATATACATACAGTATATTACAGTATGTTTATATACACAGTATATATAATTGTTTCAAAGAGAACAACAAAGAGAAACACAAGATTATGAACCAACACCAGTGATGCAACATTCTACTGCATTTAATTTCAGGAAGGAAAAGTAACATAATAAGGATGCTTCCTGTCCACATTGTCATTTCTCGATTAAAACAGCTATTCCTGTTGGTGACCGGAACGCCAGCGTCCACACAGTTCCCATCTCTCCCCTCCTTATCGTGCGGAGCAGCTTCGCAACGTCAATGGCTGGCGCAGATCACGGGGCAAAGTGGGGGATAGTAACTGCGGTCCCGAATCGGCTCACGAAGCTTCTTGCTTGTCCTTTGCGGTGAGGTCAAAAACGGATTTGTCTGAATGGAAGGAGATCTTAGCGATTAGACCCCCCCCCCCCCCAGTCCCCATGGTAGTTGGCAGGGGGTGGTATCAGAAGGTCACTGAACGCAGGGTCCGGTCCACAGCAGAAGATTCTGATTTAAGTTCATGTAACTGTTGCTTTATTGTCCCAATTGGTCCTATGCAGAAATACCATGGTGAACGAGGAAGGGGATGGCATGGGGGGGGTTGGGAGACATCAGCATGTTTGTCTGTAATCCATTACAATGACATTGTGGACGATCGAAAACAATGAACTGCCGACCGTTTAATAAACTGCAAGCTTACACTGCAGTATCGTTTTAACTAAGATTCATTATTCTTTCTGGATCTTCTATTGGAGTGGAGGAAAAAAGGAGTCATCAGAGGATGTTTATAATTGGAAACTTCGTCCTCTGTAGCTCCGAATCTCCAAATTAAGATGCGCTCAAGCTTTAAAATGACTACTGGTGGGTTTTTTGTTTTTTTTTTTTTTTTATGAATACTAATTAAAAATGGAGGGAAAATAACATTTAAAAGCTCCTTGAGTAACTAGAGGGTTTTAAAGCAGATAAATTCAAGTGTAACTTGATATATTATTTAAAAGCGTTTCTTCCCCCCTTTTATAACAAAGAACAAACGCATCACAAAGGTACAGTTCAGCTGCCGCTGACAGCAGAAAGGCAGTCGGACTATTTTTAAGTGTTTAGAGAGCGTTTTAAATATGTGCTGGGATAGTATGAAAAAAAAAAAAAAATCTGGCAAAGTTCTTCCTGGAAAAGACCACGGACTGCAGCCTAGCACCAGCTGGGCATTCGAGGAACGCTCAGAATGATGTAGTTAGACACGATGACGTGTAAAACCTTTTTTCAGCGAAACACCCAGGTGTACCGCTGATTCGGTAAAATACAAATAACTTTAAAAAAAATCTAATTTGAATCCAGTAGCTACTATCTTCCACTGGAGAGCGAGCACTTAAAAAAAAATATATATATAGTGCCCTAACTAAAAGGTTTAAAAATGTGCTTGGTCTGAGACTGGAGATCTCCGTCTTTAAAACACCCTGTAAAGTCAGTCCCGTGTTAAGGCGTTATATAAATCAATTATGTGAGAGTCTTCCGATAATATCTACATAATTCAATGATTCATGTGAAGAAATTCTCACTCGCAGGGATATGGCTTTGCATTTTAATTTCCAACATTTTACATGTCAAAAACGCTACTTCTCACATTCGGTACGGGGGACAGCTGGGAAGATGAGGCGGAGGTGGAGGGGGGGACGTTGGACCCGACCCATCAAGCTCTGAAGCCTCCATATGCGAATCTTAGTCTCTCCAGGCCTGTACCGCAAGGGTGTCTGGTCTACAGGGCTGGGTTTTATTCGGCGTATCTGCTCAGATCCACCTCCACACAACTACTGTTAATACCGGACATGTGCAGGTCGCTCAGTTCACTTTTGGAGAGGCTGGCCGTCGACCCCCAGCGGGGTGCGTGAGATACTAGACCTGCAGAACCCTTTTTCTGCATTAATTAGAAGCCTGCTCTCCCCCCCCTGCCTACGGCCTCCCACGAGGGACTGTTTGGAAGCCAGTCTACTCATAAATGTATCAGTCTGTCTCCGGTGATGAATGTTCATTACATAGCCATCTTAAGGGAGAAGCGGCGAGCGAACGCCAGGGAGGAAATCCCAATCCTGTGGAACGCAAGGTAATTAGGAGCACATGTACGGCTCGCAGCTACAGGGTAAGTTACCACCCTATCTAGGCTGTGACAAATGGCACCGCGAGAGGCGGTGTGGGTATAAGCAACAGCCCGTCAAGAGCAGCCCCGGCCTCTCGAGCCACGTCTTTACACCCGTTCCCTTGCACCCGCCTGCCCGTGTGCAAAAAGGTTCCGGCGAACGTCCCTTATTCGCAGCCGGCGGACAGAACGGAAGCAGCTGCATGGCCTCTCCATCAGACGAGGCAGCCTTGCTTTCGCTTAAGGACTTGGAGCTGCAGCAGGTGACTAGAAGGAACGGGGGTGTGAGCGTCGAGGGGAGAGGGCAATGTCATTCTTGCGAGCGAGGCCAAATAATGACCGCAGCAAAGGAGAGCGTGCAGTGGGGGAGGGGGACGTCCTGGATGGGAGACGGATCCGAACGTCATTAGAGCAGAACTGCCGGCTCCTCGAACCGCCGCCACGCCACGCAACGTCCCTCGCCGTGGCTTGTTATTGCGCCGGACCAGCCGTGCCACCCCTGACCTAATGAGAAGCGGCCCCCGGGGAAGACTGTCCCGCGGCGGCTCGCGGGAGGGGACGAACGGCTTCCCGTGCGCCCTGACGCGTTCTCACGATTCATCCTCCGCTGGGTTCAGAGAATCACCTGCAAAATGAGCAGAAACAGCGAAACAGAGAGCGTTGGGAGGAAAGAGACGCGATGGGTTACGAACCTCTTCTCCTCCGAGCTCTAACGTAGGCCTTTTAAAGCCAGTTGCGTCAGCAAATTTTTACCGAGCAGGGCTTTGCTGAGGGGGACACTACTTTTATGTTGCCATAAATCGCTCACAATTATACCAATCTCAACCGCAGAACGATCAATATGTAAAGAGCCGGAGCACTCAGAGTAATAATGAAGTTTGCCGTGTTCCAGGAGGCTCGAGGGTTTACGAAGACAGTGCTGATATTCGTTGATTCGGTCAAACTGTATATCACTTTCCGCTGTATTTGTGCAATTTCTGGACACAAAGCAGCATCTTGATGAAATTCCATCGGTTCACAATACATGACCTTCACAGCTTCTAAAAATATGTGTTATAACACAAATGCATCAAGATGCCTGTTTAATATTGTTTTAATATTAAACAAAATTAACTCCACCATGGACAGCCCCAAGTCCGGCTGAGAAAGGAGCAGGGTTGGATGTGGGGCTGGCTACCCCACACCGGAAAAACCTTGCCAGCTAGAGAAACGCCAACAAGGAAACTTCATGGCATCTCAGATCTTCGGGATGCCTGGAGAGCCCTTGTTGGCGGCCTATGCCCCAGGAAGGGTGGAAGGCATGAGAAGAAGATTAAACAAATTATTCTCTCTTCTCTCTGCTGTCCATCCTGGTAGGTATCGAGGTCCTTGGATCGAACCGGCCTAAGAAACAATTACTCAAGCTGCGTAGAGATGGACTCTTACCCTTCAGTGCTGAAGCTTCTTATGCTCTTAAGATACTGTGGTGGCTCAAATGAAGAGGTCACTGGCAAAGTCTCACATCTGCTGCCCAGGTTCAAATGCAGCAAAGGTAAATTTTACATCATATAGAAAAAAGCCTTAGAAAGATCCCCAGTATGGCATTTGATTCCACAATCTTTCAGATAATTTCATACAGAAACCAGGTGCACCTGCATCAGACGGACTTCACAACACCAATCACTGAAATGGTTACTGAGTTGGAAAAAATGCATTTGAAATATTTTTTCGTCATATCAGCAGTTACCAAATCTGCATGATCAACAGAACACTTTGAGATGTGCTCTTGAATCCATTCTAACATGAATATGTCATATGAATAGCAGCACTTCACCAGGACAATAGATGATTCAAATCCTGCCCAGGTTTGACAAATTAGACATGCTAACTCAAATGGCATGATCTCAGATCTCCTTTAATCATAGTCATTGTCACATTACCTTAAAATTACTGGTAAAATTATCGGTTCACTCCCATCGGTTTTACGCTTCCACTGTTGCTCAGGGTTCCAGTGTTCAAAAGCGTGAAAGGAAATACTACAAGTTATGTGGAGAACTGGAAAAGTGTGATTAATTAGACAGCTGCTGGTCTATGCATGCAAAGCCTCCGTCTTCAAAGTTCACTGCTTTGTGTCATTAGCAGCCATTAAGCAGAGAGGAGAAGAGAAAAACTGTCACTTCCGAGGGGTTCAAAGCCCCCATTCATCATCCACAGAACCTCTGAGAGTGCTAAAAGAGTACAGCACTGTAAAAGTAAAGGGCAGAAGACATTAAAAGATGTACTAAAGCACAAACACACATGGATATATACGGTGCCTTGCAAAAGTATTCAAACCCCTTGAAATTATTCATTCCCTGGATAACAAATGATGCTTAGATACATTTTTTCCAACCTGCAATTTTACTGTGAACTGAAATGCTCTTCCACTAAATTATCAGGCCCAAAATAACTTATTTCCCTGAATATATTTTCAGGAAGAAGAAAAAAACTGAAATGTACTGGTTGCATAAGTATTCAAACCCCTGAGCTCTGGAAAACGCAAGTTTACACAGATGAAAAACTACTCTCCAACAAGCATGCTATTGTCTCTAAACTGAACCTAATTGGTTTCTACCCATGAACCATTAAAGTAACGACCACGTCTTCTAAAACTGTTGTTCTAAGGATCATTGGCAGGGCTGTGAACTTGAAGGAAAGGTGTGAGAATGAAGACTAAAGAACATAATACACACGTTAGACAAAAAGTCACAGAAATATACAAATTAGGAAACGGATGCAAAATACTGTTGCTGTACATATGTCATATGCACACATAATCTGCCATCTTACAAAGATAATTACTGAAAAAACCTTCTGAAAACCATACTTTCAACAGTTACTTCAAGAGTTAACATTAGTTATAACACAACATAACTTATTCCCTTATTAATTACTCTGTAATTTATCATCATCATCATCATCTTATGTCTGTTTACCTGTGCACGTTGAGCACGGAGAGTGTGTGTGTATGGGAGTTTGTGCTCCTGTGTTACATTGCTCAGCTGTATTAATGTGTATTAGTAATTAACACTGTATTTATATTATTATTCTATAACAGTATTAACATGAATGCATGAAATTAGTGGGAAAAAATGTGACAAAGCCATTCATGCATGTTAATTGTTCATACATCCGTAAAGTTCATATAATGCGGTATAAGGGGATTTGTAACTAAGTATATATTTAACATTCTTGTGAAGAGGTTTTTTTTAAATGTACACATTGCAGTTATACAACTGTTGAAAAAACAACACATATATGAACAACAGCGTGTAAAAAAAAACAAAACCGTGCTTTGCCATTAACAACAACCGGAGGCCTTTACCTTACAGCGCTGAAGATGGAGGGGTAAACTGTTAGTCCTGCGTGCCACTTCCCATCATCTGTGCATGGGGGGGGGGTCGGGGGGAGTCTTGCATCAGTAATGACTCCGCAGCTGGCAGCACTCCGCCTCCCCGCCAGACACACACGCGGACTCTCCATTAACGGCTTGTCAGCAGTGTGTGTTAACACGGACAGACGCCGGCAGTGTCTGCGGCCCCGTTTCGGTTCCATTAGGCAGGGTGTGGAAGAGGAGCGGAACGCTCAGGAGTACGGCTGGGCGGCGAGAGGAGCGGGTTTCCGTATGGCGCGTACGGTGCCAGTCAAAAGTTTGAGTACGCGTGCCGATGCGTCTCCGCAGCCGTTCGGAGACGTCGGACAATTTCGGATTTCCTTCCTTTCCCTCTTCTGCCCATTCCCTCCCACACAAGGGTACCCTGGCGTGCTCAAACTTTTGACCGGTACCGTGTGTTCCGAACATCCGCAGACCTGGAGGCCTTCGATAGTCACTCCGTTTTCTGTTGCGGATGGTAGTCGGGCTGATGCGTGTGGGAAGTGGTCCACTGCGGTCCCTCTGTCTGTGCCCTGGAAAGTTACCTCCTCCCCTCTGGTCAATGCTTTCTTCTTCCTCCCATCTGACACTTTTCTGCTTCATCCCTCCACTTTAGCTTCCAGTTCATTCTATACTTTTTTTTTTTTTTTTTTTTTTTTTATTTAATTAGCTTTTATGGAGTGATCCGTTTCCACAGCGGATGGGAAAATAATTTTTACAGGGGCTGCGAGGAGAGAGGCACTGAAGAAAGCATTAAAGTGACAAAAATTTACCATTCTGCCTCAAAAACGATACGAAGATAAATGCAGTTATCTTATCCGCGTGACGAAGTGCAGACACAGAGAGCCTGCAGCCCTGGAAGCGAACACGACGCGGTCCCCCCGCCCCCAATCCCCCCCGGGCTCGGGGACAAGTTGAACGGCTGCACCTCAGGCCCCCAGCTTATTAAAGGCATCCCGCTTGGTCCTCATTCCGTAATTCGGCACGTTCCTTTCCCCCCTAATAAAATCATAGATATGGATCTCGCTCAAGAGCACTTAAATTGGATATTCTGAGGGTTAACAATGTCAATTAAAATAAGGCACCGTGAAATTAGGGCAAAAACATATTCCTGCGGGGGAAATGGAACTGTGTCTTTGAGGGGACTCAACTCCTTGAGTGAATATCCAACTGTACACAGTGGCAATAGTGTAAAATCGCGAGCTATGTCACTAATTTAGTATAAGAAGTGTGTGCTAAGCAAATAAATAATAATAAAAGTAATCTCTGGGGACAGAGAGCGCGGACTGATCAATAACACAGGATTGCCCGTCTGCTTTTCCAGGCCAATAACCACGGGAAAAGCCAGCTGATAAGGAGGGGAAATTTACCAAGTCTCTTGGTTTTAGATGTTAAGGCCTGTCCTGCTGTAATTGAACCAGAGGTAGTAAATTTAATTAAGTCCTCCATTTTTTTTCCTCTCTCCAGCTATGGCTCTAACAATTCATTCTCTCAAGCGGAAGATAGGCTCATGGCGCACCAGCAGAAACGACTATGGGAAGAGCCGACAAAACCGACACGGTATGAAGACATCGCGGTTTTTAAAACACTGGCTGGACTCGGGGTCTTCGTATAGCCCTCATGTAGCCCTCGTATTTGGCAGATCAATAAATAAATACTGTAAATCTGCTCATCGGTTTCCAGGAGTGCACCACACATCTCTTGTTTGACAACCCTGATACGACGCAACAACGTAATAGCTGATTTGTTTCATCCGAAAATCGCCGTTCTAGCTACGTTATGCAGGATGTGCGGAGAGACGAAGCAAAGTATGTCCGGGGTTCAGGCCCAGGGTCACGGTCGGCGTAAAGGTCAAGGGGTGGAACAACAGCCATACATTTCCAAGGAGCCAACAGCGTTATTCAGCAAATCGAGTGCAAATCATTCCTCGTAAATCTAACAATGAAAAATCATTTCGGAAAACGTTCACCTTTCCAGGATATTGGGGAATTATTCAAGTTATCGCCCTTCCGTAATTTCATTGGCCAGAAGATAAGGGAGAGAAGAACCTTATTTCCCCTACCCCTGTGCCCCTGTAAGCGAACTGACCTTTCCAATTACCCGACTGTCATAGTACATTCCGCAGGACCTTATATCCACAATGTCAGAGGGCATAGAAATGGACAAAGGGAAAAATAAAAACTTTGATTTCATAAAAGATCTAACTTCATCACAAGCAGTGACGAGAAGAGAAAAGGGGACTATTATATATTAAGCCATAATTTCTTTCAGCCCTGGGCAGTATTAATATTGCCCTAATACAATCATCCATAAATAAATGATGGCCCAATAGTTTAATAAGGCACATGCCATCTCCCCTCTGTATTAGCATCAAGACTGACAGAGCCATACATCTTCCGGAGCTTACCGCAGACAAAGGCTTACATTAGATTTGAGAAAGATTATGGAGCGAGTCCTCAAATACAGCTTCCAATCGTCGAGGATATTAATAGAAAGGCAACCAGAGGTAAGCCAAGCGGCTGCGAACAGGTTTGACCTTAGACTCCCCCAAAAGGTATTTTTAGGAACGACTCGAGGAGGGTTCAAACGCTGCAACATTTGCACCGCTATTCGTTACACTTTTAAACACATAACTCCACACTAACTGCATATACAGAAAAGGAGGCAGCAGAAAAGTGTATTGCGAGAGGAGTCAATTATAAATTCGTTTCCACAACAGAGCCCTCCCCAGTCGGTAAACTCGGAGCAGCTTAAATCAAGTTAATGCAGTTTGCTCTACTTTGACCCGTTGACAAACGCGCGCCGATGAAAACCCGATACATGCTGCCAACGAGCAGCTTTCGAGCCAACGAAACAATTGAAGAAGTTGATAGATGTGGATCCCCAGCGCTCCCTTGGCCATTCTGCACGGAGACTCTATGCGTTTTCGGTGACACACGAAGCCCAGACATTCGAGTCAGGCTACAGCGAGAACACCCCTATCGCCTCCCCCCATCCCATCACCGCGCTGGACTCTGAGCTGTTCGGATAACAAATTGCACAGTCGGCGCATCAACTGATCAACCTGCATTCAAAGTGCATCACCACCACAGAGTAGGAAAACGTGTCATATTTCATCCCGTTATGGACCATTGTCTCACATCCAGTGGCGCAGGCACGCAGTAGACCGATGCGATCAAGGCAGGTAAGGTCCATCTTACCGGTCCTTTCGCTTCAAGAAATAGTAAAATATAGATAACTAATCTGTCGTTGCATTCTGCAGACTTCATGCAATCACAGCAAGTAAACTTAAAAGTCCAGAGGCAAGTGCTCTTCGTTTTAAAGACCCTCCCCATCCTACTGAAACATCAAAGCTAGTTCAGCCATTGAGTATCATTTCTTGATTTTTTTTTTTTAAGTCTTGCAGATAGTCATCACCTTACATTTACATTCATTCATTTAGCAGATGTTTTTCTCCAAACAGACGTACATCTCATAGAAAATACAATGTGCGCATTACATTAGGAGAAAGACAGACATAGTTGCAGACGCGCGATTCTTAAGTAGTTTTTTTTTTTTTTTTTCACCATATGAACCGATGTCCATCGCACGAGTAGCTGCGTAAAACTCAGAATATCGACGATTCCTGATCACCTTCCTTGTAATTATTTTTCTCCCCCCGCATATCTTGGATCGTATATTTTAAAGAAACTGCTCATAACATGGAGATACAGACTGAGTTTCTGGGAAGCGCTCAAATCCTCAAGAAAACTCTATTCGAGTACTATTATTGTGCTTTCCATATGCGACACTTGAGAACGTGGCGCAGACAGCAGCAGCTTGCAGGGACAGGTGACCGCTGCAGCTGCGACAGGTCGACGTAAGGCCTGCCGGCGAGCTCACATTTGTTCACGGCCCAAACCAGATGTCAACGTAGCACAATTGTGATGTACTGAGAAATGAGGTGGTGGGGGGAAAGAACCTGGTATAAGCAGAAAGTCCAGCTTCTTACTCCTGTTAGAGAGCAGTACACCGCTAATGATGTGCCAAGACACACAAAACACACACACACACACAGGGAGAATTCCTTAGGATTGTTGCAGAACGTAACTTTTGGTCTTCTGCCTCCTGGGGTGGTTGCACCGATGCACCTGATGAACAAGGTGGCTCAGACCGAAACGCAAGGGCCAGCACACCCAACCCGCTGTGACTGCTGATCAGAGCCCTGGAGCCTTGTTAGGCTCGCTGAGATGGATGCTCAACCAGGCACTTTGGTCCAATGCTGGGGCTTTGGGTGGTCAGTGACTGAAGGATTCTTAATCTCTCTTATGGAGGCAAGAGATTCGCCTTACTGAAGCAACCCAAAGAGCACTTAATGTGCAATTACAGAGTCTCGCTATCGGAAATGGCAGAATTAAAAAGTACGGTTAAAAAAAAGCAATTTATTCAGAATTACCACGTACGGAAGCAGGTAGTGTAGTGGTTAGAGATGCTGCCTTCTAAGGACCCCAGTTTGGATCCCACCTCCGTCTTGAGTGCCCTTGAGCAAAGTACTTGAAAAATGCCCTGTTGTATAAATTGGTGGCTTTCCCATAATGCAGTGCTGTGTTGGAAATATGTGCAACCGTAATGGGGTAATAACAGGCCCACATGCTGTTCAGTGTGTTCTCGAGCTTTGCTTATCTTCTCCCCTTTTTAAATTTTTGGTACGTTCATCTTTCTGCCAATCTATATTAAAAATCTAGCCTGGTTCTGGTCTTTTCTGATCCAGATCAAGACCAAACATTGTTTTTCTTCTCTCGGTGCAGCGAAGCTGCTCTTGGTGTGTTTGGTTTCCACCAGCCAGATAAATCTAGTTAATATGAACGGGGGGGAAAAAAATGCCAAAATCAACGTTCCTGCTTCCATCACCTTAGCTTCTTTCATGCATAGATCTCCTTCACTGTCAGGGTGACTATAAATGTCTAGTAAGCATGTTTACCACGGAATGCACTAAACTGGTTGGAAAGGCGCGAGACATTGATTTGTAAAAAATATCTTCTGGCACCTGCTGAGGTGATGAAACTACAGGGTAGGGAATCAGATGTTTCCTGGTTTGGGTGACGGCTTGATGGTTGACAGGTGTCACTGAGGGGTCGGGGGAGACGGCAGCAGCTGTAGAGCAGGCGGAAGATTAACGGCACAGGAGGGACTAGCAGAAAGAAAGGTGCTCAGGATGAGGGCCCTGAGAAAAATAGCAAGGAGTGGAAGGATGAGGCACCAGAGAAAACTGATAAAGGCACCAAGTGCGCAGGAATAATTTCAGGGCCCTTGAAGTAGTGACAGAGAAATAAACGACACCAGAGGAGGCATCCTTAGTCAAACAGCGGAGCTCTCGGGAGATGAGCTTATATCGGCGGACTATCAGGGATCACAAGCTGTACACAGACCTGGCGAATCCTCGCTTTTTCTCCATCATGTGCTGATCTGTGTTCCAGATTAGGTGGCACTGAGAAATTACACCGGTTAAAAAGAGAGACACACGGACGAGACGAGCGCAGGGATCTTCTTCGAACCATCGAGTGGAAACGGGTCCCTCCCTGTGAGGATCAACAGGCAGGTCAGAAGGCACCAAGGCAAGTGAGCGTCGCAGCAGCAAGGAGAACGTGAACCAGGGACCGAGTCTTCAACCCAATGGCTTCCCTGATCAAACACATAGCACACAGACACACACACACACACATAACCATGGCTACTGTCTTTCCTATAGCCATTGTCCCTTGAACAAAATAGAACCCATGTGGGCAACTGAAGGTCACAGGTTTGAATCCTGCTTACTGCTACAGTACCTTTCACGTGGTACTTACGCTAAATTGATCTACTAGAATTTACCCAGCAATATAAAAGGGTAAATAATTGAAATAAAGAGTTGCAAGCCTGGTACCGTAAGTTGCTTTGGAGAAAACAGTCAGCTAAATGAAATAAAAATGAATGTAAAACCTCTGCGGTTGCATCACACCTGGTGAAGGGTTCGATTCGACATGCTCGGCGATGCCTGCAGAAGACGTGGAAGCATCCGTTCATCGAAAAAGACACCAGTGATCGTTAGGAACGTTTCTTATGCAGCGCCAGTATATTATTCAGACGTAAGAGAAACACGGGCGCATAAGTCAACGGTGCGGCGGTGGAAACCCAACTGGATGTCCTCTTTGTGTCCCCTGTTCAGTCCCTGCGAGGGGAAAAAAAAACCAGAGTTGCTCAAGGTCAGCTGGGAACTGTTCTTTTTTTTGATCTGCCTTTAAAAATTCACAACTTTCTTCCCAGACAGAAGTGAAAGAAGTGGAAGGAAAGCCTTGGAAAGACAAGCCGGCGGCACAGTCTTGGTGGGGGGATGAGGTAGAAGAGATCCTTGAAGGTAGCCGTCTGCAGGGAGCCTTCGGAAGGCGCCCAAAGCGCGATCTGAGCGTGGCCAGTAGGAAGAGTGCGCGAGCGTCCAGTCAAAGACGAACACGGCATGGCAAGGAGCGCTCAAAGACACCCAACTGGCGGACGGAGCTGAGCAGGGCTATTACCTGGAAGGCAGAGCTTCCGGCATTCATGTACCCCAACGGTGCCATCCAGCGTTGCACCTTCAGCTTCCGGAACCTGAATGACAACTTTTATCGGACAGTAAAGCTAGGGATCATGACCGTGGAATAGCGAGAGAGACACTAACAGAGAAGGGCGTCACAATGTGTTGGGATTGCAAGCGGGACACTGGGAATCTTGCAGCATACCATTCGGTACCGCAACAGGCAACAGTGCCAAGGACACAGAGCATTGCAGGAGGGGGTGGGGGTCAGGTAGCTTTACTTCCTTGTTACACCACCCAACAGACCCCTCCACACCAATGGTAGGTGCCTGCCACGGAGGCCACACTGCTGACATTTCACGGCTCATGCCGCATGCATATCAGGCGCGTGTCAGGAGCCGCACGACTGCGGCCGCCTTCCTCTCCGCGGCTCAAGGTCTCCCCACATACTACTAAATTAGATTGTTAAAAAGACTCCTTTACTCCAGCCTTGAGGAATCAATTACTATTGATTTTGTTATAAAGTTCCCTTGGGCTCTCTCAGGTGGTGTCAAATGAGGAAGGGGGCGGGGGGGGGGTCACAAAGCAGATAAAACCACGGGCACATTTACTTATATTACTCCCCATTTTACAGTGATGCCCGAAATTGCTGGACGCTGAGGAGAAGAGCCCTGGCGCCTTAGTCGTGGAGAAGGAAGCGTGCATCGCGGCAGCGGAGCAGAGAGAGGCGGAACAACCGGGGATCAGTGCGGACAAGTGTAGGCACAGCCTCTCCTGCTGCGAGACACGAAGAGGGAGGGTACCGCGGTAATGGCGACTGCCGCGCTGAAGGTACATTCACGTTCGCGTATTTGGCGGACGCTTGTCTCCAAAGCGAAGTACAACTCAAAGTAAACAGAAGTGCTTCCCATGAGAGACAGGGCTTAGACACATGCACTCAACATAGTCCAGCAGCTACCTACCAAGGTAACCGATGACTGGGGAAATTAGTTTTTAAAAAATAAAGAAAGGACAAACTTAAAAAGATGTCAGGTGCTCAGGAAGGAAATGGGTTCGATGGGATGATCTGCGGAGCTGCTAGGAGATCAGCAGACAAGTGGGTGAGAAAGAGATGGGTTTTTGAGATCCTTCTTGAATGCTGGAAGGGTTTCAGCACTGCTGAGAGATAGAGGGAGCTCGTTCCACCACGTCGGGCTCAAAACTGGGAACCAGTGGGGTTTAGAGTTTGGACCCCTAATGATGGAGACAAGCAGGCAGCCAGAGGAGGAGGAGCTTAGTGTTCTTGCTCGTTTATAGAATGGATCAAGTCCCGTAGGTTTCACAGCCGTAGACTTTTGTCTTTAAAATACCGTATTCACGTCAACACCGTATTTAATGTCAACACATCATCAACGCGCCAACATCACCAGCTTTTTAACCAAACTTGATTCCAATTACCTCCTGCAGACAAAGTTTGACTTCCTAATAAGAATACATTTGCAGCACACTCTAGCACATGCGCATCTAGAAAACCTCCAGCCACAGGATTTATTGGAATTTGAATAATCTAACACCGGAACACCTAACGGAGCATGTTTGCTCAGGCAAGAGTAAAATTTAATTATACCTGCTACCTGGCACTGAGGAAAGTGATAAAGAATTCACTACAGCTAAACCACACACACACACACACACACACACATAGATGAAGTCACCATGCTCTACAGCCGTTTCACCGTCTAATCTCATCTTTTCTTCTTCTGAATGGGTCTGTGCCTGGCTACTAGAGTAAATCATCTCCCAAATCTCATTATACCACTCACGGCGTGTTGCAATCAAGTCAAAGTTGGCGCTCCGCATTGGAACGTCAACTAGCGATGAAGTAGGAGCAAGAAGCCATCAGAACCCACAGCACCTAAATAAGCTGCTGAATATTTGGAGAGGAAATTACCTGCCGCTTATGACAACCTCGAAACTTTCACGCGGTTAAATGTTTAACGGAACAGCCGGAGTTCTCGGCGTAATTGCACCTTTCGTGACATTATTTTCTAGAAGCGAAGCGGCGCGACAGAATTAAACAAGTAATAGTGCGCTCTGGTGGTGCCGGGGGGGAAAGCCGTGTTCCAGGGAGCCACTCGGGGTTCGTGCTGGAAGCAGACAGACACTTCCATTACAGGCCCCCATCTCGGCGCATCAGGCCTGCGCACAGACACACGTGGGGGTTCAGGACATAAATGCGCTACGGAGGCGCGTATGAGACGGGAGGGGGGGCAGCTGGTAGAGTAGTGGCGGGAGCTGCTGCTTTTGGACTCCAGGGTCACAGGTTTGACTTCCACCTCCAGCTGTAGTACCCTTGAGCAAGGTACTTACCCTAAATTACTCCAGTAAAATCACCCAGCTGTTTAAATGACCAAATAATCGCACGCGGCGTTGGAGAACAGCGTCGGATAAATGAATAAATGTGAACGTGCCGGAAAAAAAAAGTCCAGCATATTGAGAATCGTACCGCAGAGGCTTCCCTACGGTACATCATACGTGGTTCGGTCAAACCCTGGGTTCTCAAGAACTTGCGGTAAAACCACCACGTGGAGACTGGAAAATTTTCCTGAAGTCTCGCTTTTCCACATTTACGTGAACGATTAGAATCTAAGCACAGAACAACAAGCAACGCTTACGGGAGACGGAAGACACAGCGAGCTGACGGAGGGGAGAAGGGGAAGAAATTTCCGGAAAGACGGTATCGGTCTGGGAGCATCCCTGGTGTGAGACGAAGCGGTGGTGGAATCACCGCTGTGGAAAAGCGGGAGACGAAGTTAAATATCCTCGGTGCATCTGCGCTCCGTTTGGCAATGGGATAAATGTCGGCGTGCTGTAGCTGTAATAACCCTTCTGGGCTCATCTGTAATATAAGCAAGTCTTAACCCCACATGAATTACAGCTGCATTATTTGTTTTGAATAAAAATGTAAATTTGTGGAGCGGCACGCTGTTCCTGCCTTCCAGGCACCATTCCGCACAAAACGATTATGTGAATCGGGCCTCCCCTCCCCCCCCCCTCGTCGGGAGAAACGGGGAAGGCGGAGTCGAGAGTTACACGTTCGGGTCCGAAAAATGCCGCGGAGGTTTTTACGTGTCCGTTAGCAGAAGGTGCGTAATGGGTCACCGAGGAGGCGCACGGGGGGGCCGATGGACTGCGGTCGGGACGAAGGGCCTCGACGGGAGCAGATATCGGACACGATACACGCACCTGTATGGAAAAAAAAACACCATTACCGTCCTAAACTTTCAGGACGACAAAATATAAATGTGTTTGCCGTCTCTGCCATGGAACTGCTTCTCAAAATATACTGTAAATTCAGTTGCTCCAGTACACACACAGCTCTCGAGCAGGTAACGCGCACTACTTCTGCATTCATTCCACTGATCCTTTTCTCCAAGGAGACAGATGAACGTAGCAGTGACCCAAACCCAGACACTGCCAGGCTGAGCGTGTCGCTCTCACTCTTTACCACTTACTAACTCCTTTATCTAATGCTTTTCTCCAAGCTCTATAACAGCGCCAAGCTAAATACCGCCGGTTTACCCATTTATACAGCTGGGTAATTTTTACCGGATCTACTTGGGCCAAGTACCTTGATAAAGGGTACTATAGCAGGAGGTGGGATTTGAATCTGGGCCCTTTGAGTGCCAGGTGGTGACTCTAACTATTACGCCACCTGCTGCCCTATTTTTTTCAAGTTCCTTTTTTAAAAAAAAGAAAAAATACAATAACAAAAAATATTATCGCTAAGAAAACTACAAATGCACATTTCACATTGAAATTCATATCTGACGCAAGAGGGATAAAGCAGGTTGGCGAGAGACAGACACACACACACACACACACACACACAAAGACAGCGAGAGGCTCGCACAAAAGCATCGAGGAGAGAAAGAGCACAGCTCCTGGAACAGGCAGCCAGCTGAACACACTAACGGGGGTTACAGATGCCGCTCGGTGCGTCTCACGGCGACACATCGCTGTAACAGCGTGTGTGACAGTAACCGCTCAAACCACTAAATCAATTGCTGCTACTGCAGGGAAAGGCCAAACGAGGACAGGAAACAAAGGGCAAGATCCTGTCTGCTCACCAGTTCCGCGCCTGCGAGGGCAAATATGACGGATATAGACAGCCCTTGGAAACAAATATCTTAATTAATGTCTTATTTTATAAGAAAGCGGCCCGATCGAAGCGGGGAGGCGAGCGCAAACAGAAACGCGGCCAGTACAGACGAAGGGGGAACGAGCGCACGGCTCCCAACCCCTCCGTTCGCGTGGAAATCAGTCACATAATACGACCGGAGCCTTTTCAGACGGAAATTAATGAAACAAGAAATTAATGAAAATGATCCGTTGAGCATATTCCGA
This sequence comes from Scleropages formosus, assembly GCF_900964775.1. NCBI lineage: Eukaryota > Metazoa > Chordata > Actinopteri > Osteoglossiformes > Osteoglossidae > Scleropages > Scleropages formosus. The sequence continues at coordinate 6,341,068 of NC_041825.1, read as the reverse complement.
GCCTTAAAAAGAATAACAAAGCAATGGAACTGAAAGAAATGGTGAGAGAAGAGTGCTCTCTAGTGGAGGCACAGCTTTACACGCCAACGGGGCCCAGAAGAAACCCTTAACCACAATCACAAATACAGAAGGGAAACTATTAAAATAACTGCAGCATATAGAAACAAGCCAAAACAAAAAAATGGTCGCTTTTTTCTGGTTTTATTACCTTTAAGATCTTGCATCGGTAAACCAATGTCATGTGTACAAACAGTTTCTCTTTCAAAGAAATGCATTTCGGAAAACATAAAAAAAAAAAAAAAAAAGATTAAAAAATTTGTATAATAAAAGTGTAAACTCTTTAGTATTAAAAATAAATTAATGTTAAAAAAAAGGAAAGGATGCAGTGTCATGCACTTGACCCAAATAAATTAGAGTTATATCATAGTTGTTGAGTGGAGACCAGAGAATCATTTAAAATGACCTTTCGGAAGACCTATTTCTTCTGCCATACAAAATACAACATAAAAAAAAAAAAAAAAAAAAAAAAAAAAAAATAGCCTAAAATGACGGTACCCATTTCTATAGTGCACAGCATGATGGTATATTTGCTTTATCCTGAACAACTAAATACATATCTAATTTAAAAAAAAAAAAAAACTAGCTAATTTCTGTATGCCTACGTGGAAATAATATAATGGGAATAAGCTTTCTAAATTAAGCAGGAAACCAGCTTTTCAACCCCCGACAGCACTTGGGAGAGAATCAGATCAACTGAAAAGGCAATGTTTCTACCATATTATGGTGATCATTTAAAAAATAAAAATAAAAAAAATTTAAAAAAACACGGTATTCGTAAGCAACTCTCCATGACCTGCCCGACACAACTGGAACATGTGGAACGCGGTCACGGTGCAGAACGAAACGAAACGTTTCAGAGGGTTTGTTTGGACATGCATCAGACACACAGGATGACAAGAAGGTCCTTTCATGCAGCTGTTCAGATGGATAACGGGTGGGACGGACCAGTAATACCTTGTTCTTTACAGCAGTATTTTGCATGACAACAAAGAAAGATGTAAATAACGATAAATGATGGAGCGCTAGAGAAAAAAGTTGATATTTTGCAGTACAAACAAACGAACATGGCTATAAGGGCCTTAGTCGAGCCTTCAGTAATGCGTATTAAAATTTTTTGAAAAGGTATTACACAGAACACATTTTGCTGAGGAACCACTGGGCTTTTTTTTTTTTTTCTTTTTTTTTTTAATGCAAACAGGTATTAAATCAGTATCATTCTCACACATCGATCTGAGAGCAGATGCAAACTGTGCAAATAAAAACAGAGGACACTTCATGCTCTCTGTCGCTAGGATTTGGAAAAATACAATGCAAATATACACTGGTCCTATACATTAGCAATCTTTCACTTTCTCAGTGCAGCCATTAGCAACAGTCGCTTGCATAGTTTAGTGCATGCATCAGCAGAATCATGCAGAATTGCTTCCATAAATCTTTAAACGGCATTTTTTTTTTCTTTTTTTTTTTCTTCCGAGTTTAATTCAGTGCATCGACAAGCTCCTTGCTCTTCTTAAGACACGAAAGCCAAAATGGACCACAATAGTTGTAATGGTATTTTAATTCCACTGGACAAATCGACAGTGACAGGGAGAGCAGGCAGGCGGCGTACAAAATGAAAAGCGCACGTTTCGGACAGCATCGCGGCTTCTAGTGTCACTCGGGAGCCACGCGGTCGGCCGCCGGGTTCGGGTCCCCGTTGCATCGGCCCTTACGGCCAGCAGCGAGGAATCGCAGCGCAAAGGCCACGAGCAGGAGGAAAGGACCGTTTCCGCTCAAAAGTTACCTTCGGCCTGCATGTTTGCGACCCTCGAATTATTCGTTTTTATTCGTGTTCCTCAAACCCAAATAGCGTTTTGTGTGTTTTTCCCCTCCCCTCGTATCCGAGGCCTTCGATACGCCACATAGCAGAATGGTTTTGTGCGAGAAAGTACAGCACTGGCAGACGGCACACATGGAGAGGAGAGCGGTCACTGGTGCAAGCAGAAGGGCAATACTTCACAGTATGGCTCATCCATCAAGTCACTGCCGAGTCCATTTGCTTACAAGTGTGTCGTCAAGCAAACGAGACGCATTCTGCCAACTCTGCTTATAGGTCCCAACTTAGACGCTTGGGCTAATTTGCTTATTACACTTTCATAAATCACAGATCGGGTGATAGTTGCACAGAAAATTATGTCGAATTAAACTGGAAAATTTCTGGCAGACGCGCGGAGGGGTGTTGTCAAGCAGCGAAATGCCGCTTCTTCCGTCTTTGTCGCCGCCGTCAACGTGGACCGTTCCTCGTGGTTACGGCGCTGTCGGGAGGGAGGTCTGTTGTGACAGCTGTCGTGGTCACACTTTGGGGGCAGGCTGGAGATGGTGGCGGGCGGCACTGTCACCCCACCTTCCCCATCCCCCTATGCCACTGGGGACAGCCCAACTGAAATACCTTGTTTTTTTTTTTATTTTTATTTTATTTAGAAAAAATAATAAAAAATTCAAAAAAAAAAAATTCAAAAAAAAAAAAAAACTCAGGACGCACACTGCGCCTCTTCCCACTGGCTGAACCCTAGCAGCTGCTGGGAAACGTATTAAAACTCCGAGCCGAAGCGCCGCGGGGGTCACCCCGGTGCACACTGTGACCGACGCAAGGTGGGCCGTCCCTTTACGTCCCTCCTTAGCAGCCAAGCGAGGGGAGCGTGAAGCGAACTGCGCTCGGGAAGCCAACATTCGCCGCTGCGCTGCCAACCCCGCCAGCAGAAAGCGTCACATGCATCAAGTATACAAACATCTACACCTTCACTTTGCAGGAGGGAAGAAACGGAAGGGTTACCCACCTGACTCTGAGAGAATAACAGCAGGTGGGAAGATTGTGAAGCAAAATTGAGAATAAAAACATTAGTATATTATTGCTTTTACATTAGTCTATAATTAATCATATACACATCATTAAAAAAACCTGTAACATACAAAATTTATGTGCAAACGTTTGATTTCAACCTAATGAGATTTCATGTATAAATATATATTTAAAGTCACAAGCACATAAATTACATTTCTTACAAGTGCAACATTCATAACATAGGGTACATACTGTATAAGAACAGAATAATTTAACTGCATTAAATCAGCACGTGGAGAAATGCAGGACAGGAGGAAAAGTGAGTGGTAACGGTTAAAAATATTAATCCCTGTTCCGCAACACCTTCTGATTACGTGAAGACGTCGGTGAGCATCCAAACTGTAAGAAATGTGCCCCCCGCCCCCACTTCCCGCCGCTTCTCCTTCGGAGTTCTGGACTCGCCGAGGTGTCGAGCGAGTTCCTAATGAGACCCTACATATCTGACATTGCCGTCAATACCTGCGAGACACCTGCACTGATTAAAAACGAGGCTTCTCCTATATTCTGTTCGCTTTGGTCAATTAAAATGCGGAATATACAGTGATAATTAACCTTTGTTATTAATTAAATATGTAATATATGCCACTGCCTAAGTGATTAATTTATTTTAATTAAGCTTAGAATTAGTGCCTAATTCTTTGCAGCACCACAGTAAGTTACGGGGAAAGATCTGCTCACTGAGCATGAAGCCAAGTGTAGGACGTCTCTGAAAGGACCTGTCGCTGCCCTGCAGTTGCCAACTGCTTGATCAAAGCAATGGAATAAAGATCAGCTTCCAGAGGATATCTCCATGGGCAGGGGCGTAGTTTGGAGGCACTTGGCTGCAGGATGGGTGGTTTCCCAGATGGGTCATTCTGTTTGACCCACAGGAGGGGAGTGCATTGTGCAGGTATCTGGGAAACATTACTCAGATGGGAAAGTATATTGCAACACACTAACCCACACAAAGGCTTAATCACAGAGTAAGATCCACAACTGGTAGCAATTCTTACAAAAAAAATCCAATATTTTCTGGGGAAAAAACAAAAGATCTGGGCTGTTTTTGAAGTGTACCGCGTTCTGCTGCTTTATGAACAACAGCCATTTTTCCACGTGGAAAAAAAATAAAAACAAAGTCTCTCGCACGGTCCCACCGCTGGCTGGAGGACTCCTTCTGAAGACTACGCTCAATAGATGTACTAATCCGGATAAGGCTGTCTGGGTTTGGCAAACACTTCCCTTCGCAGACAGTGCCACGTTTCTTTAATTGTCCTAGTTTCGGCAGGATCAATAAACTCTGCAAGTGTAACAGAAAACAGCAGCAAATCCAACAAAGAAAGAAAAAAAAAAAAAAAAAAACTGTGAAATATTGCCCTTCAGACAGCACTACGTTTAAGGAAAACAACCTTTCCGAGAGGTGATATGATAGGGTGTTGCGTCATCACACCGTTCCAACCGTTCGAGTCTCGCATTCTGCCTTAGATATACAAATCAGAGAAACTTACCTGCTACAAACTATAATAACAGCAAGTGTGTGTATTATACATACCCTGTGTGTGTGTGTCTGTAAAACACACACCAATACCATTCTCCCACACAAATGAAAAATATCAAGTGCTTTTTAAAAACACACTCTATGATAAACATTTAGCTTTACAGTGGTAGACTCTTGTACCAAATCTACTTGAACCAGATCCGTTATTTGGTCTGATGGCAGGATATAAAGGCTTTAATAATTTACAGTAAATTTTTTCCTCCTAAGAAAGAAAACTATATATATATATATATATATATATTATATATATATATAGTTATCAGGCACATTAAAAAAAAGCTTCATCACAGGAAAAAAAAGCTGCAAACGAAATATCACTGATGCTTCGGTGTAGCTCGTGCGGGCGACTGCATGCTGGAAGAAAGTTTTCCAGAGGACGTGGTCTTATCGGTGGGCTTTTTACCGTTTCCGGGAGACTGAGGCAGCTCAGGAGAGGAAGACTTGGATTTGCTGGCAGGCAGCAGAGAGCGTTTCACAGGGCTAGAGGCCTTCGAGGACTCCTTGGCTGTTTGCGGCTCTGGGGACACCTGCCGTAGCGTCTTACCTGAGCCCTCTCCCGCCCCCAGCGCGCCACTTCTAGCGTCGGCGCTCGGCCTGGCCGTCCCCTCAGAGGACTTCTTTGCCAGCATGGCGGTCTTGCCAAAATCAGCCGATCTCCGCGTTTCTTTCTGGCGGAGCGCCGATTTGAAGAAGGACAGCCCCTTGTCCTCAGACTTACTGTTCCTTCGCAGGTCCCTGGATGAGACGCTGGAGGAGCGCAGGCTCGTGACCGAGGAGCTGCTGCTGGAGCTCCTCACCACTCTGCCTCCCTCCGAGCTGCGGGCGAGGGAAGAGCGTGCTGTACTGCTGCCGCGCGACGCCACTACACCAGGCTTCTCCGTGGAGGCGCTGGCCCTCGCCAAGTCCCGGCTCGCGCTCCGCTCCGCTAGCCGGCTCCTGCCAGACGCCGAGCTCCGGTCTGCTCCCGACAGGGTCTTCCTCCTGGTGGGGGAAGGGGAGGCGGAGGACTGCGGCGTCGACGACAGCCGCTGCCTGTGCTGGGACGCCGCCGAGAGCACGGCCCCCTGGTCCTGGGCGGGATCCTTCTTGGTAGGAGTTCCTGAAGGACACGCCTTGCCGCTCTTCCCAGAGTCACTCTTGTCCTTGGAAGTGGATGCCTTGGTGGAACCCTTGACCTGAGGACTCAAGGACACCTGGGAGGCAGTAGAGGACGGCTGGCGCTTTTTTGAACTCTTCTCAGGCTCCACCGAAGCTTTGGCAGAGCCCCTCTTGGCACCGGTGCCGTCGGCCTTGGCCAAGGACACCCCCGAACCAGAGCGGTGTTTTGGTTCCTTGGAGGACATCCCCGTGTCCGGGGTGGCCTGATTGTTGTTCTCTGGCTCAGCCCTGGAGCTCTTCTTGCCGGACTGCGGTGGGGCTTTGCAGTAGGCCTCATCCACGGACCTCCTGCCGTCACCCTCATCGCTGGTGACGCCCTCGACCGCCGCGAGAGGCGCTTTGCCCCCAGAGTGGCGCTCATGCCTGCTGTAGCTGCCAAAACATGAGGTGGAGACCTTGTCGTCGCACGCTTCTCCTATCCGCTCCAGAGTGGGCGATGAGTGGGAGTCTAAGGAGAAGCGTGACGGGGAGTTGGACCTCATCTGGAGTTTGGCCGAGAGCGACCACGAGGGCTTGCTCCCATTCTCGCTGACAGCCAGAGGGCTGGCAGTGGACGACCGCGAAGAAAAACTCTGCCGCTGGACGCTCCGCACGAAGGGCCGGGTTGAGAATCCTCCTTAACAGAAAAGACAGAGAGGTTTAAACTAATGCACTGATAGCAGGCTGGGCGGATTTTAGAGATAACGTGAATGCATGCGTGTTCTCTTAACTCAGCATGGCAGTAGATCCTTTGTTAGCCAGAAATTCAAAAGCTACAGGTTAGAAAGAATATAAGAAAGAGATAAACAGGAAAAGAGAGCGGTCAGCTTACACTTCATGGTCCTCAGCCTTGACTTAAGAGCAGTTAACATTCCCATTTTAACTCAAGATATTTTATTACTGTTGAAAAACAGGGTGGAAAAACTACCTGGCAGGCCATATATACAGTGGATTTCATACCCACCCATACTTATAAAAACTTAACTGTTATTATTGTTATTATTATTATACATTCTTAATGTACTTTTCTACCAAATTATAAATAATCCAAAACAGTGAAAAGGTCAGAATCCACAAATTTATATATTTTAAAACAGCGTACCAAAATATCAGTAAAAATATTAATAATAATGGCACTCAATAAATATCAGGGGGAGCCAGAGCAAAAGACGCACACAACTGCCCTGCCAGGAAGGAGTTTGACCCCCTAATGGAAAACCAGTACATTTAATTTCAGAGAATATGACAGCAATAGAACCACACTGCTATCCTTCAGTAGACGACAACATGACATGCACTATAACACAGAGCGATAAAGAAGTCACAGGGACGTAGGAGTTGTGATGCTGAAGTGTGCCTCTAACCATCGTCTTCACTGCGCTCCCCGGTGAACTCCACCGACTCCGACAGCGAGATGAGCGAGGTGCGTCGAGAGGAGGTGGCGGATGCCATGCTGGCCTGCTTGCTGCCTGGGAGCCGGTTCACCCAGTGCTCACACAGGGAGGAGCTGGTGGAACCTTGGACCGGGTAGGTGGGGGTGGGCAGAGCACAGCAGCACACACAGTCAGGGGACATAATCTGCGATGTGTAATGACAGTGCTGTCGATCTCTCGGTCGACAACTGACTTCTGATTTGGACCTTTTGTTTCAGCGGACACCAGAGGTCAATGTTTTTCAAGCTCCAGGATGAGCAAGAAGGGTTAAAAAAAAAAAAAAAAAAAAAAAGAAAGCATCTGGATGCTGGTTGGCTGCTTTTCAGGAAACTGACCAGGCAATTAATTCACTTAGAGTCTGCCACTATCTACAGCCCTGTCAAGATAAAACTTCCCAGCGAGGTACAGATAACCAGGACAGATCTGTTCTACTACACAATGTCATTTCACGGTATGCTTTACAGCAGCTCCGACAGCAACAATCCTAAAGGTCCTGCAGAACGTTAACTGCTTCCGAATACGAGCTCAAGCTTCGAATAGGACAAAAATACGTCAACACGTCAGTGTACTGTACGCTCTTTAAACAGTTTTTTTGCTGGAAAATAATGCAACACACTGGTGATAATCTGCTCGTGAAATTTTTGTATCATATGTCCCCTCCCCCTCTGGCCTTGCGCCCTGCGTTACCGGGTTGGCTCCGGTTCCCCGTGACCCCGTAAGGGACAAGCGGTTCTGGAAAATGTGTGTGTATGTACAAAAGACTAATTTCTGTAATTAGGGGACACTGATACCTGTTCAAATGCAGTTTGTAAATGTTATACTCAGTTTTTTTAAATTCATTTCAGAAGTTTCTATTTATACACTGGCTTCTTACAACAGCTTTGATATAAACATTTTCTAGTATATTTTATTGATTTTTCTTGGTCTGTGTTTTCAATTACTGTTTGTATTGGATCCAATGAGAACTGTTTACTCCCTCAGCCACTAGATGGCAGTAAAGTTCACCCAAATAGAACGCGTTACCACGTTATTTCAACACTATTCCACAGTGTTTATACATTTACATTACATTTATTAACTTAGCAGAAGCTTTCGTCCAACGTGATTTCCAATGAACTCTATGTAGTGTTATCAACCCACACACCTTATTCACAGCTGTGACTTACACTGCTAAATACACTTCTTACAATGGGTCACTCATCCATACATCAGTGGAACACACTGAGTGAACCTGAACAGCATGTCTTTGGACTGTGGGAGGAAACCAGAGCACCCGGAGGAAACCCACGCAGACACAGGGAGAACATGCAAACTCCACACAGACTGAGCGGGGATCGAACTCACGTCCTCTCGCACCACCCAGGCGCTGTGAGACAGCAGTGCCGCCCAAAACATTGCAGCAGGGTTACAGGGTTTTACATCACATTACTTCATTTAGCTGACACTTTTCTCCAAAGCAACTTACAACGTTAATCTACCTCGATTTATTTACCCATTTATATAGCTGGGTAATTTTTACTGGAGCAACTAGGGTAAATACCTTCTTAAGGGTATTACAGCTGGAGGTGAGGCTTAAACCACTGACCTTTGGGTTCAAAGGAAGCAGCTGTAACCACTACACTACCAGCTGCCCATTTATTATAGAGGTGTTTGTGGGTGCTGGTGACCAACAACACAATGACGAATGTTGCACATGCGTTCAGGAGTTTATGTAAACAGCTGTTTTTTTTTTTTTATTGCCGTCAATTTATTATCATTTTAATTTTAATCTAGCATAAAGTTTCTAAATATTTTCAAAGCTTTGTAATTTTTTTTTTATTTCAGATAAATAAGAGATTTGTACAGAATCTAACCTCCAGAATATCAAGGGGCTTCTGTTTAGTTATAGGTAATTAGTGGTAAAAGTGACTTTGCAGTCACAAAGACGTTATGAACAAACTTCTACTCCCAGTGTAGTGCAAGTACAACAGAGAGGTACATTTCAGTGTAACCCAGCAGAGAAGCAACACGTACTCATATACGGCACCTCGGTTCATGACAGCGGGCACAGTGTCCTGCTGTGTAGGTGGGAAAAGCGTCACAGAGAACTTCTCAGGGGCAATGCTCACCTGCTACTGAACTGTTTGCAGACCAGGAAGGAATGGTGGCCCTCCGTTGATAGAACAGGATGTAGGCCGTCTGCTTGCAAACTTCGTCCTCAGATATGAGCTGAACGTCGCTGTCGTCAAAGCAGTACCACTGTCCATCAATGGAGTTCTTACAGTACGCTGCAGGAGACAGGAAGGAGAGAGGTCAACCGCTACACCCCAACCAGACCTGGTCACTTGTCTACTTCTGCTCGTTTGATGGTCCCGCGCACAAAAAGTAAAGCATGGAGGTTTTCAGTTCTGGCTCCATTGTGGCGGAATGACCTCCCCCTCTCACTCAGAACTGCTGAAACTCTGTCTACATTCAAGAAGGGTCTGAAAACTCACCTTTTCCGGACTCACTTCGCCCAAGATCTCTCCAGCTCATGGATGGTGTAAATGTTAATGCACCGTAACTTTATGATCATCTCCAGATAAGCCTTTACACAGCCGTTACTCCTGCATTGCATGTAAATGTTTGTGTACCTCATAAATATTTTTTTTTTTAAATTTTGAAGGAAGGTTATCAGGACTCATCTATCCTGCGTTTTGTGCACCCGCTCAAGCGATGAGGATCGGTGCATCAATTGGAAAGTAACAAACTAGGTTTACTTAAGAATCACATGTCTGCAGCTATGTCTCTTTCTCTTACTGTAAAGCACAAATTGTATTTTCTCGGAGATGTACGTCGCTTTGGAGAAAAGCATCTGCTAAATGAATACATGTAAATGTAGGTCTACAGCAACACAAAATGTGTATGATCTCATATATAACTGAATTTTCAGTGTATTACATGTAGAGGGGGGCGCTGGCGCAGTGGGTTGGACTGGGTCCTGCTCTCCGGTGGGTCTGGGGTTCGAGTCCTGCTTGGGGTGCCTTGTGACAGACTGGCGTCCTGTCCTGGGTGTGTCCCCTCCCCATCCAGCCTTGCGCCCTGTGTTGCCGGGTTGGGCTCCGGCTCCCCGCGACCCCCAAATGGGACAAGCAGTTCAGACAGTGTGTGCGTGTGTGTGCGTGTATTACATGTGCATTTTACTCCCTTAAACATATCCTGTGTATTCAATCTGTGGTATATCAGACAAAGAGTATAAAAATGCACTGGTAACAGTAGACGTTTTATAAAATCACACCAGTTACGCACACCTTCAGGGGTTATCTGTTTAATTCTAGGAAGAGCGGTACCATTCCAGCGAGCAAATCCTCCATCTCAAATAGAGAACGATGACGTTGTTCCCAAAGCTTTTTTCGGCAACACGTTCACATGGTACCTGTGTAGTGTCCCCCTTGCATGGTGCCATGGTGGTTGCACACTGCATACAGGTCGTAAAGGTAGTCTTCTGGATCTCGACCCATCCCATAGGGTCGTCGCCAGGGCGACCAGTGTGAGGGCAGGCTCCAGCTGCTCTGACTCCTCTTCACCATGTGGGGTGCCATGTCCATGCCCACAAGAGGGAACTTCACCATGTTCTGCATCTTCATCCTCCTATCTCCCTCCTGCAGTGGGAATAAGCACCTGATCAGTTCAAAACTCAGATGAAGAAGACTTTCAGAGGACTTTGAGACTTCTTCAACATGCAGAAAGACTTCAACCATTTCATTCCACCTGAGAAAAAAACTGCATAATTGTGAAACAAACTATTTTGAGGAACTGAGAAACTTGGGTAGCTTTTGTAATGACTAACTAATGCTTACACGTCTAATGCCGGTAAAAAAATTCTAAATAAAATACCAAAAATACAAGTCATCTCAGCAATATTTTAATTTTCATATATTTTCCCCAGTCCTACAGCTCTTACGAAATAAGAGGCTCTATTCTCCTTGTGTCCAAACTATAGTTGTACTTCAGCGATCAGTACTGGGACATCTCATATCCTCCAGACACGTTCACATTCTCCACACACCCACATTTACAACTCCTTTTCTTATTTTAATTCTCACACTTCCACGATTTCAGGCATCTCTTCCTGGATGGCTCCATTCCTTTGAAACGCAGTCTCTCCAAATCTGACATCCTCTACCTGCCATCTGGAAATCCTTCGCCAGACCTCCTGCTCAAGATCTCACTCTCAAAGAACCTCTCTATGACAATGGAATGCTAATTTTGACATTCACTGTCAATGACATTCACTATCCCAGGTCCATCATTTTTCCCCTATACAACTACCTGCACTGTCCAAGAACACAAAAAAGGATCACTTGGTCTCTTATTGCTTCCAAAGCATGATGAAAGCTGCTACACAACATCACATGTGCTACTAGTTTTTTTGAGCTTCTGCTGCCTTTGGAAAATTCAAATCTTCAATCGTTACCAAATCCCTGCTTAAAACACCTTCTCCTACTTTTCCCACAGTATTTCATTGCTCATCTGTAAATGTGTGATTAGCCTCTAAGATTCGTTTTAAAATTAATTAAGATTTCCTTGCCAATACAACCATTTGTTCTGCTCATTCTGTTTTCTTCATTGTTTATACTGATCGTTCTTCCTTTGCTTTGTCTATCTGGGGCATCAGAATGTCTTCCGGACTCAACAAAAGCCAACCGGGAAGCCTCTGGCTGTGACTGACACTGAATGACACTGAAGCCTACTGGACTGAGTTATCTGACACCGCTTGATTACAGATCCCTGGCTGCACCGATGTTGATGCAGCACTGGCCGGTGGAAAAAAGTACCCTTAGCTGTAGTGGCACAGTCGTGTGTTAATACCCAAAAATGTGCAGGAGGGGTGGGAAGTCACTGGGACTTGGTCCCATGGAGGCTTATTTTTCTCCTGAATTTCATAGTCTGGGAGTTTTTGTTTGTTTTCCTCTCCTCATTTGCCAGATGGCTTATCTTAGCGTGATTAATCGGCACCTGACTTCATTGTTTATTTTCTTTGCTGTTTTACCTTTTACTTTACAGTTTCACTTTAACTGTAACTGTTGAAAAGAAAAACATATGCTGAGTGCATTGAACTGCGAAATGATTATTTCTATTACACTGGATTTGTGTTACTAACAAATCTTAGGCTGTCATCTGGAGATTGTGAGCGTACGGCTTTGTAAGTGACCTGGGAAACATTAATAATAATATTTATTAGTATTATATAAATACTAATAATAATAATAATAAAAATAATAATAATAATAATAATAATAATAATAATAATATACTGATTTTCTGATTATATCCTAATTATTATATACTGATATTAATGATTTATTATTGTTGTAATAATAATAATAATAATAATATCAGATAAATTTCCTGTCACTTACTATAAAGTTATAACAATTTTATAAAGCAGCAGAGAATACTTACAACATTGCACAACAACAGCCCATACCTGTCGGAACCTCTTCAGGTGCAGAATGAGGATGTCCGGCAAGGTCCAGAGGCTCAGCTTGATACTGCCCTGCTGTAGCTGCTTGCAGTGCGGGCACCGCCAGGCGTCGTCCGGGGCGAGCTGCAACACAAGAGTCGCAAATATCGTTCTATCGCATGCTGTACCAGTGTACACATTCCACGGAGCTGGAATGCAACATGTCACCGAATCAGCCGGGTTCTGGCATTTTATGTCCGCAAATTTGAAATGGCATCGGAAAAAGGTTGCTGAGGGAGTTTTCCCAGACAACTACAGGAATGTGCTTTAGAAAGGAGTTTGAGGTTGTGGAAGGAAAAATGAGTAACTCTATCCTCATGCTTTGTGAATGACTAAAATATCCTCAAGAAGCCACACTGCCATTTTCATTTCTGTTGTCCACATGTATTCCGTTACAGAAAACAAGTCATAAAGCATCACTCAGTTTTGTTGCTCCAGCATTGAACGGAAGTAGTCTTTTACAAAATGATATAAAAGCAACAATTCAGAGCAGCGAGGGGGTGGGGCTACAAATGAATGAGTGCAATCTTTCAAAACTTTATATCAGGGGAATTAATTATTTATTACAAGATGTTTCTTTCCCCTTTTACATATTTTAGAACATATGAAAAGGCATTTTTTTAAACTCCAGACACCAACGAAAGCATCTTAACCAGAAAGCTATGAACAGATGAAGCTTCCATACATGATACCCTGTTTATCAAGTTTGGGACAGCTGGTAGTGTAGCAGTTAGAGCTGCTGCTGTTGGACCCAGAGGTTTGAGGTTCAAATCCTGCCTCCAGTTATAATACCCTTGAGCAAGGTATGTCTCCTAAAAAAAATTGCTCCAGTAAAAATTATCCGGCTGTATGAATGGATAAACAACTGCAAGTAGCTCAAAACTGTAAGTCACTTTGGAGAAAAGTGCCAGCCAAATAAATAAATACACACACGTTTACTGAAACTGCTTGTCCTGAGAGCACAGGGTGCAAGGCCGGAGGGGGAGGGGACACCGCGAGACGGGACGCCAGTCCATTGCAAGGCACCCCAAGCGGGACTCAAACCCCAGACCCACCAGAGAGCAGGAAAAGGCCAAACCCGCTGTGCCACCACACTCCCTGCTAAATAAATAAATATATGTAGGCTGAAATATTTTCCTAAACGTCACCGTCTCTAATGATTGCAAATGTTTGTTACGTGCGTTTTGTACCTGCTCCTCTTTGGTGTACAGCTGGAAGCACTGTGCGAGGGTGCAGGTCTGCGGCTGCTGGTGCTGCTCTCTCTGCAGGCGCACACTCTCCGCATCTGGGATGTACTCGTCCTCTGTGTGGCCAAAGAGGCTGCAGCAAGAGAGGACGACAGCCAAGTACAATGTTACGCTGTCAGGAGACGAGGACGGCCAGCTACACCATCACAGTGCCAGCCAAATACGGGACAGGCAGCAAAAAGCAAGCTAATAAGCACACTTTCTGCAGGCATCCCCCACCACCAGACAAATATCACATTTCACACATAGTAAGCACTGTATTGTATAATCACATCTTTCCACTTATCAACTGTAAACTAAATCCAATTTCATTGCAACAGGATCTAAAGAAACATCAAAACATTTTCTTTATTACTGGTTACAAAATTTATTCCCCTCATCCCACAAAAAGGCTGCTTACTGCAGATATTATTCACTGATGATGTACTAATTATGTGCTTACATTTTTACGCAGAACACAAACACACAATTACACACAATCCAAATCACACCGCAGGGCAGAATCGAACAGCAACTTGCAGTAAAGGACTGCAGGGCCTCAGAGCAGAGTTACTCACTAATCCTTGGTCTCTTTGTCCCATTCCACCACTATTTTGACGTGTGGAGGCCCCCCCGGCCCACAGGATTTGTACACCCTGCGGAGAACAGATAAGGATAAAAGACTGAAAATCACAGCCTTGCTACACATGCACCAGGACTTAGCAACAAAAAACATATGGCAACATATGACAGTCACATTTTTGTAACTCTATTTACTACTGAGAGCTCAAGCCCATCTGCATTTTCCACCTAAATAACACACACACACAGGCTAAAACCACTTGTCCCAAGCGGGGTTGCAGCAAACCGGAGCTTAACCCGGCAACACAGGGCGCAAGGCTGGAGGGGGAGGGGACACACCCAGGACGGGACGCCAGTCCATCGCAAGGCACCCCAAGCAGGACTCGAACCCCAGACCCACCAGAGAGCAGGACCCAGCCAAGGCCGCTGCACCACTGTGCCCCCATAACACATCAAGCTGCTGCTAATTTTAAAAAAAAAAAAACTGAGAACTTTGTTAAGCAGCCTGGCAGGGGACTTCAAGTGCCAAGCCAAACAGCTACTGCTCTTATGACATGGTTGTGGGTTGTTCAAGCCAACTGAGGACAGCGTACCACTGCTCACCCTTCACCTGAGAGGAACAAACCGAGAGATGCGAGGGCAGCGGTGCTCAACCGGGTCAGTGACCTGGGAGCCAGCAGCGGCGAGGATGACAAGTACATAAACTTTCCCGGGGGCCGGTCAACTCTCGCAGATTCTCTGCACAGCAGTCGGTCGTGCTCAGAGTTTGCACAAGTAGGTCATTGCCACTGACATCAAAAATGCTCAGACATGTTTCAGTTCATGTTTGTTTCACTTCAAACATGTCACAGTATGGAGGTGCTCTGCTGTTTTAAGATAACAGGAACCATTTCTTCTAACATGTCTAACCTATATACAGGTAGTTTGGAAAATTACTACGATTGCACCGCTCTACAGTTATGTTTCTCCATTGGGAAGATGAATGATTCATACGAAAATCATGCAGTTAACTGGTTTGGCATGCTGAAGGGACTGATGTTCAAGGTCCTTGCCAAACTTGTAGTTTTGGGTGCAAATGCTTTGTTTCCAGTCAAGGAAACTTCATCAGCTTGTGGAAAATGAAAAGAGGAGCAAACAGGAAGAGGTTAGTGATATAGGCTATCTAGTGACCCCAGTGGGTGGACAGTCGTGACTGCTTGATCGGGTCACGACTGATCTCGACCCTCTGCTCTTCGCCGTTTCGGGTCTCGGGTTGCGTTCAAGCCGTCTGCCCTGGGCGAGGTTCTGGTGAAGGGTGAATTTCAAAGATACCGCGTAATGATAGGCAGCGCAAACAAGATGTGTTAGGAAAACATAGACAATCTTTAACCTCCACTGAGAATTCAAAGCTGGTGACAAGAAACTTCTCACAGAGTGGGGATTAACGCGAAAAAACCACATCCGAGGACACCAACCCGTTTTCTCACTGTGGTAATTATGAAATAAATCGTCTTTGGTCAAACTGGTCAAAGATGAAAAATCAAAGCGGAATGAAAACACAAGTATTTTCTTTATGCTGTTTTTCGCATTCAACGACACCTTAAAATAACCAGTGCAACCTTTCCAAGAAATGAAGACGACTTACAGCTTATACTGATCTTTAACAGTACTGGCCATCAGCATCCTCCTCCAACTTTCAAACTGTTAAGTTTATTAGGGAATTAGATATTACTCAAGTTATTAATAAGATATACTAGATGTGTTATATCTGCTAGTTTATTCACAATATCAGCTACATAAATGAAACACAGTCAACATTCCTGACAAAGCACGTTTCCAGAGAAATTCCCTGCTCTTCCGAGTGCCACCTCTCCCTGGACGCTGACAAAACAAACAGCCGCAATTAGACGAGAAATCGTGTTTTCAAAAACATCGGCCAGACTTGTTAAGCGGTCTGGAAATTCTGAAATGGATCCAAAGTTTCATATTATCTCACTTTTACTGAGAAAGGTAACTTTTCAAAAAGAAGGCTTCATTTAGTGAACAACATATGTCAAGACACTTATCAAAAGTTAGCACTGGACAAATAATGTAACCAGAAGGGTCCAAACATAGCAGCGTTAAACACTCCTGGATTTGCTGGTTTATTTAATAACAATAAACCTCAGCTGTAAAAAAAAATAGGTCTGTTAAAATTTCCACGCTAACTGAACATGCAAGACTAAAAGTAAACAAGATGCGATGAGGGCTTTGCTAACAGAGCCGATAGTCCCTGACTTACCCCGTTCACATCAGTAAAACCTGCCCGGTGGCACAAATACCAGTTCTGTTATAGCAGTTTCTGCATATTGGCCCATAAAGCAAGTGCACTCATGTCTTCTAAAGTCATGATGGCTACGGTGGTTCTATATCTGTACTCTTCTAATTCTTACTGTAAAGCCCACATGGATCCCTCTATATGCTGGCTATCTGAGCCCTCAGTTTACAGTTATTTAAGCTGTTGATTTAATAAATCACGCAATTCAAAACACAACAAAATAAACATGGTAGGAGGCATCATTTCCAAGTCTGTGAAAGTATAAAATCTCCTTTTGTAGCCAGTAAGTATTACTTGTTTCATCATTCCTGAAACTACAGTAAAAGTGGATACATTTAAATTGAACCTCATTCTTCTACAGAAATTGTGATTTTGTACTAAGCAATGTTATTTCATTGGAATTGTAATCGTTTTGGATTTTCCCTTCTGTTGCATACTATTTTTGTACACCCTTTATTTTCTGTATGCACCTCACCAGCTACACTGGGATAACTCATAAAAAAAAAAAAAAAAAAATCATATTTTTCCCAGAAACAGGTGTTTAATTGCCACGTAGACGTACTCAGACCTGCTCACGTCTCCATGCCACTAGGTACTCGGCGTGCAATGCCCATGACCTTAACGTTGTTATCAGTACCTGGAGAGGTATCAACACAACAGAAGCTAAGCAACTCTATGAATTATTAAATTACGTCTCGAAAAAGGTACAGCCGACAAGCCCAACAGTGTCTGCTCAAATCAGGTTTATTCAATTTAACCATTGTAAGTGTGTGTTTGTCTATTTATTTTGTGAACCTGCATGGTCATGGGTGGTGAGGAGTCTTACCTCTCGACAGAAGGGTGACAAAGAGGCTGCTCCTCCTGAGGTAAAAGGTACGTGATCCCAACCACTCCCACCACCCGCAAGCTGAATGGACCAACCTGGCGGTAAATACAGGCTTCAGTCATCCGGCACCTTGCCAGTACAAACAAACAGCACATTCTCTCCCATGATACAAACAATATCTGACAGAGCCAAGCACACAAATCATAATGAAACACTACTTTGGGTTGGTTCAGGAAATTATAGCCGGTGTTTCTGAGAGCTGCAGCGTGTGCTGGCTTTTTTTTCCCCCGAATTAAATTCAAATGTCTTGCGGACTGCTGCTCTCAAGGAACGCAACTACCATCCCCGTAGTTAGGCAGAGTTACCACAAAAGCAGTCTCAGAGCCAGATTTGTCCACTGCCGACAGCTTCTGCTTCTTCTCGGCTCACCTGGATGTACACTCCTGGCCTCAGCAGATGCCGCATCTTCTCTAGGATTTCCTTCTGCAGAACATCCCAGGTCACAGTACGCTCCAAGTACAGTACAAAAGGATGACCAAACCTGAAACCATAACCCAGTGCACTGTCAGACACACAGGAAGCTAGTAGATGATAATGAACTGGAGTTTTGTGTAATAAAAGAGATGCCTCATCTCCCAAAACTGTTCCATTTATCCAAGTATCCCAGTGCCAGCATCCGCTAGGCTGGGGTGCCAAGGCCATTTTTGGCTGGTTCTCTGGTGCCAGCTGTCCAAACTTCCCCACCCTTGCACACGGAAGAAGTCAAACTCCCGCAGTATGGTAGTATGGTCAGCAGGCAGCCATGACAGTCCGCTGCACTGCAACAAACTGTGTTTAGGCAAGCACTAGGCAGACAACTAATTTTCTCGTTTTAAATAATCGCTTATTTTCAGAAAGCAAAACCTCTACAAACAACTTTGGAAAACTGACATTGTACCTGCAAAGATGCCATAAACACCATCCCCTGTATGTAACTTCACTGGAAAGACCAGTGAATTACGCAACGGAATACAACGTAAATTAACAGCTTAACCTTTGCAGGGGGGGAAAAAAAAAAAAAAAAAAACAGTACAATTCTTGCAGAGCAGCTCATCATCTGGGATTTACTGAGACGAAGGAACTGGATTCTCTGTCATCAGCAATTCATAATTATAACCCTCCGAGGCTGATCTGTCACCATTTAATTTATCACCAAATACATGCACATATGTTCAATGTAACCCAAACCAGTGTTTAAACATGCAACTCTCACCACCTCCTTCAGGTTGCCAACGGGTGCTGAAGAACAGCTGACTTGAACATATCTTGAAATTTCAAATGCAACCTCAAACACGGATATTTCTCTGAAATACTCAGATCAACTTGTCTTGTAGAAGAATGCGTCAATACACACCAAACCCAGTATGATCCTCAGTGGAAATAATAAATCATATGCTCTATTGTTCATCATTATGAGCTGTATTTGTGAAATGAACAGATTGCAGTGCAGAGTTGTAATTTTTTTTTTCGATTTTATTATTCACTCTTTACTACGCTATGGTTTACCTTTGATTACGATACCATGATTATGATTTTTTTTTTTTAACTATTCTTTCATTGTTCTTCATTATTGAACATTAAGTTTTTTTGTTTGTTTTACTTCAATTCTAAATTCCTTGCATGCTTTTTTGTAAATATCTGATATGGCCTGCTGTACAAGTTTCTCGAAGCCTGTTTCCCCCACTACTAATAAGCGCCACTTAAATTGGATTGGAAGAGGGAGACATTGGAAGGTCTTTTTCTCAGATACAAGCACATAACACTGCTGAGAAGTATAAAAACACAGAGGAGAAAGGGCAGTGTGACAGATGACATCCAGTCACAGCTGTAATAAACCATACAGTATTTAAGTTTTACCACACCTCACTGTTAAAACTCCAAATAATCCTCAATTTCCTGAATAACAATCAATGGAAATAGTAATAAAGGCCAAGTCTAGCACCTAAATGTGACCAGTTTTGGCAAGGAAGGGCGTGCTATTGAATTCTTGAACGACACATCAAGCATTTAATGCTGCAGCAAAAAAAAAAAAAAAAAAAAAAAAAATACACAACTGTATTTCTGGAGATAAGTATTTATGAAGCAAACATTAATTTTAACAAACGCTGTGAATGTTTGACACTAATATGCACAGTGTTTTGGTGTCTTGGTACCTCCTTCCCTGGTGTCCAGTGCAGGCCCTGTTGCAGACCAGGAGGATGATCTTGTCCATCCCTGCATTCTTATTGGTGCCCAACGCCGGCTTCACCGCGCCTTGTATATAAGAAGACGTCCTGTTGTGCTCTGTTCCATATTTCAGGTTGTTCTGGTTTAAATTTGCATGTAGGCTTCCTAAAATAGTAATTGTGTCTCAGTCATGCACTGGTAATGCAACTTGACCTCAGCATGGTCAGGCATAGCCAACTGTCACTCCAGTGACAAATGACAAAGCTGAAAAGGCTCTCAAACACCATAAAATTTCAAAAAGGATATAAAATGATCTGCAGGAAATAACAGACATTATCACACAGCGCTGCCACCACTGCTGTACAATCTGTTTAATAAGACAGCCATGGTTTCATTGTTTACTTTTAAAAGAGTAAAAGAATTTAAAAGAGTTTTAAAAGGCTATAAACTGCAAGATATAAAAAAAAGGTATACCTCTCTGAGAGCGAATATGTTCAGGTCTGAATACTTCCGGAGTCTCAAATGCAAAGATTGAGTCACTTTCTTGAATGAAGTCCAGATCATCGTCATCGTCGCAGAAGGAGCGATGGAACCCGTCATAGTACATTTCAGTGAGAACGATCTGTGCAAAAAACATGACTATCGTGAGACCACAGTTCACATTAGGAGTAAAAGCTAAAACCTGCATCAGCAGCCAAATTAATTGTTCTTATGCGTTTCTCTGTGGTAAACACAGTGCAAACAGGCCTCGACTTACTTATTTCTGCATTCCACAATATGAAGTAGCTGCACTGGTGCATTTTTTTATACATATATATAGCGAGATATACAGTATGTGTATATATAGTATATATACACACACACACACGCACAATTTAAGTGTCATTAACAGTGTCAAAACTCAAGCACCTGCACAAACATAGATAAAAGGTCCTTTAATTGTCCTGTCACCCCATTGTTATCCCATGACGCCACAACAGCCTAACTATGTGATAGTCAGCTATGCCAAAAACAAGCTGCTGATTGTTACAGGACACAACGGGCTCTCGGAAACAAAGTGATTTCTTCATCCAGCTGACAGTGCCGCCTGTGGTGCACATGACCATGGGAAATGAAAGATCTGAGTCACTGCGGCCGCTCGCAAACAGCCGTTCAGCAGACGAGAACTGAACACCTCCTGGCTCTTCAGGAGTGACATGGGAGAAGGAGGGCAGTAAAGCTGCTAATCTGGAATCAAGTTATTATACCCAAGATGTTCCTTTTAGGATGACTCAATCGCATTATGGACATTATGTACTCTTTCTCACAATTTAGTTTTTTATGAGGTACATTCAGGAATCCTACAATGATGTGGAGATATTGGCGGCGAAAGCTGACAACCCAGAGAGAGAGGTTACTGCGGCACCTGGTCAGGGGGGATCTTGGTCTCCTTGGACACGGCTTCCCTCAGTCGGGACACGGTGCTGTTGAGGGGCACAGCCACACCGATCTTCATGCAGTGAGAGCGCTTCCCTTGGTACACCACGGTGACGTACAGGGGCCTGGGGAAGGACAGCAAGCGCCAGCAACCGAGTAAGCAGGACACGCAATGAGCAACGGGAGTCCTCACAGACTCATAGACCAAGTCTCCAGCACTACAGGCGGTCCTTGAGGTTTAATACATGTAACTTACGACCACTTGGACTCACGACTGCCATTCCCTTAACCTTATATTATTTCAGAGCCCTGACGTTTGGTTGCAACGTTTAATGCGGACAACTCCAGCTACAATAACATCGGCTGGCTGCACTGCCGCGAGGCACCATTTCTTTCCAGTTTTGGTCTCAGTTACTGTTCTGATGTGTCGCTGTGACAGCATTTTGTGCAGAAAACTTTTTGTGGGCGATTCCCTTCAAGTAGCTTGTTATTTAATATGGACAACGAGTGAAAACGTGAGCGTTCTGTTGGCGCTGAAAGGAACAAGAAAATAAATATCAGAGTGAAAGAATGAGTGGAAGCACGAAAATAATATCAGATACTTATTTGATCTGAGAATTATTTTAACATGCATAATGCTGGAAATAGAGGGAAAAACATAAAAAGTCCTATATAAAGTAACATTCAAACACGTTCACTGTTTAAATATCCTTATGGTTAAAAAAAAAAAGACAAGGGGATGTTCAACTTATGTTGAAGTCAAATGACAGGGTCACTGGAACAAAACTCCGTCATAAATCAAGGACCACCCGTATTTGAGACAACCTCCTGGAGAAGATGCCGGTCTGATGATGCTGGAACAACAAATCAATGCATTGTAAATGTAAATCAGACGGGCCCCATCAGAGGGACCTATCAATACAACAGCAGGCAGTGGGTACTAGAGTAGTGAGGGACACACAGGTGTAACCAGAAAGCTGCTGGCTCACATCGCAGGAGAACATGATGTAGTGCTTGACATGAAATGTACTAGTAAAAATACCTAGCTGTACACATGAGAAAAATCTGCTCTGGATGGATGCATTATCTGAACAGTAAAACGACATCAACCAACAGCAGCAATCACTGGCTTCCCGTTAGGCCCATCTGTGTTTTTCACCATCCAGCTTGGCACCCAGGAGGCAGATCCCACGCCGTTTACGATTAAACACGCCATAATGGGCCTCAGCAGTTTCGCTTTTTTATAAAACCATCATTAAAACTGGGAAAATTACATCTGGGAGAAGCAGAAAGGAGGAGACTCACTCCATCAAGCAAGCACCGCTGCTTATTGCAGGGTAATCGCCGCAGAAACTAATAGCTAGCAGCCCAGTCGGCCACTTTGCATGAACCAGTTCCAGAATCTGTGCGCCAGGCTTTCCACTTCAGCAGGCCTTCCCTTAATGGTACGTTTCATCAAAGGCCTCGATGATGCCCCTGCACTCCGACACACAGCGCAGTGTGGAAATGGGCTTTTAATGGTGCAATTCTTCCTTCCCGTGTGAGCAGCACAGTCCCACACTCTGGGGACATGCCGTATTAGCAGGGCAGGGCTCGACTGTCAGTTGTGCACCAGAAGGCACAGCAGGCCACACCTTCCAACAATCTCACACACACACACAGGGTTTCTGCACTGCTGAAAGTCCCCCCTAAAAAAGACCGCCATGTCAAATACAAATGGTTCCCAGCGTTCGCTATCCGGTCCATGGAAGCGGATTATTCTTTGCCAAGAATACATGCCGCAATTCATGTAGGATTACTGATCTATGAAGGAAAGACTTGCACGGTCAGGCGGGTGATGTCCATGCACACGCTGAACACTGCAGAACCGGGTCGACCAGGGCTCCTGTGCAAACACGGGGAGAGGCACACCATGCAAGGTTGAAATGTGAGTTAGCACCACTAAACTGTTCTGTTCATCACCCACAAGCAAAATCCTCTGGGTGTGCAGGAGCGTTCAAAATGAAGCGCCTGTGTTGGAGCGCTCCTTCGACACGGCCGCTGCCACCCACAGGAAATCTAGCTGCCGAGGTCAATGACAATAAGCAGCAAGATTATCAGGATGAAAAGCGTTATTCTCATTTTCTTAATATTAAAACTTGGACTTTATCGCGTAAATTACCTGGAGATAGATACTATCTTGGATAAATTTGAACTACATTTTATGAAAGTCCATCTATCCATCCGTCACTAATAAGCACTTTAAGCAAAAAACTAAGAATTTAAAAACCATTCTATATATACATCCTATTTAGTATCTAATACGCAAGAGAAACAGATGTATAATAACCTCTGCTGCTATGAATAGTCTGTGTCATTAAAGGGAAAAGTAATCCAGGCAGTGTGGGTTGATGTAGATCTCTTCATTCCCAGGAAATGTTCATGTTCCCAGCTCTCACTCCAACCCGGGCTCAGTCCTGCCCCGTTGGCTGCACCTCGGTTGAGCCGGAGACCAGAACACACGTGGGAGTCCACCAACATGCATCTGCCCTCCATGTCCGTCCTCCATGTCTCTGCAGCCTAAACCTCAGCTGCCAAGTCTGTTCCCACATCCTAAACACCTACTTCTCATTCGTCTCTCCAAGAACACTGAGAATTAAAACATTCTGTCAAAACACGACTTCTCCAAAATCATACATAAACCCTCAAGTGCATGAATGTGCAAGTTACAGCAGCTGTGAAGCACTGGAACACACCACCGGAGACATGCAACAGAATTCATGTGCAAAGTAGATTTGTTTTTCCTTGAGAAGAAAACAGCCGACCAGGCAGAGGCAAGACTTTATTACATGGCCTGCTTCCAAACAGAAATCAAGCACAAGTCGGTTAAAAGCATCTCTTACAAGTGTTTTGTGGTTTAATTAAAATGTACTCATACTATGCTGTGTACTCACGTTATGAACATTTGAGCTCATACAAACATTTTTCTATATCTTTTTATCGTATTTTCTTATCTGTGTTTACAGAGCAAACGTCACCTGTGTTTCCATGTCCAGCTATTAACTGGCAGTAAATGCACCAAACAGAGGAGTGTAAGACTGGATTAGTTCTACTTTTTAATTCATTATCATTTTACTGGAGGTTTTAACAGAATCTAGCCTTTGAATAAATTGAAAGATGTCAGTATTTTGAAGTTTTCATTGGCTGTGATTGTATTTAAGAACACACTGTTCTATAAAGAGACTTTGGATCCTAATAGTAATTGCAAGTTGAGGACAGCATGTATGGGACACACCTCGTGTATTAATAAGAAAATGACATTTCTCAGCTTTAGTCAGATTTGCAGCATGTAATTATTCATGAATGATGCTGAATTCTCAGCAGAGGTCAATGTCCTTCCTCCTTTCCCAGTGCACTGCAGTCGACTCCTGTTTTAAAAAGGATCACTCAGCAATTTACACAACAGACAGGTCAATGGGTTCCTCGCTATGATAAAGCCACTACACTGGAAAGGGAAAGCGTGAGAATAGCGTTCACGACTTTGTTCCCTGGACATAAGGACATTAAACAAAGGAGAACCAGAAATAGCAGCAAAATGGATGGTGACACCACAATTCTCAAATCACTAATGAAATTACTACGTACAATCAGAGACTTTAAGAAATTTCAAGATCATACAATTTTCTGCCCAAGAGTTAATGGGAAGTCATAACCCAATGATGCCGAACACTGAAGAGAACATGAAGTAGATCAGCTGTGGTCAGGATGTTCCACTGAAAGCCCAAAGGCAGGCAGTATCACTTAAAGCAAAACTGCTCAAACTGGTGGTCTGAGGAACCCAGAGGGTCGAAAGTTGCTGGAGTGCAGCAAAGACACACTTGTATGGACTCCTTCATTATTCAAGGTCCACCGATGACTAGGTGTATCGATGTCCATGGTAGCCAGGCATCTGAGGAAGGACTCACCTGGTGTGAGGCAAGGGGATGGGCAGAGAGATGCAGAGGAAGGGGTCAAAGGTGTTGCTCTGCTTCTGGCAGTGAGGGCACGTGAGAGAGGACCTGAAAGAGAAATCAATGACACAAAAAGAATTGTTAATAACGTGTTAATAGATGAGCTTTAGCAGAAAATATTTTCTATGGATCGTAAACATAACCTGCTCTACCTGTACTGGGCCTGAAAAAGCTCCTGCACAAAAGAGCCAGCCACTGGTAGAGAGGGGCCTTCCGACGCCTCGTCGTCCTCTTCGACCGGGGGCTGGAAAAGCAAGGAGATGCCGAGGAGGTCAGCAGAGTAAGAAGAGGACACCCATGGCATACCATGCAATCTGCAATGCCAGCACTGTGAGATGCTTTGTAATTCAGAGACCAAAAAGAATGCAGCCATTTTTTCAAAACTCATCTTAAGACCCAACAAACAGATGAAGTGTTTAAGACATTAAACAGCAGAAGCTCTTTGGATGCAAGTATCAGACCTTTACTCAAGCAGTTCTCAAAGGGGAAATTCCACATGCAAGGTAAATCAATGCAGAGCAGGTCCTTTACAAGGTTGCCTGGCATTCCAGTGTGGGAAGGTGCTGTAGATCAGAGCACTTTGTGGTACAGAACTTATACCACATTGACACTTCATGATCTCAAGATTTCCCCTAAAGCTCCCCACCCTTTAATGGTTGTCTCAAAATGTCAGACACAGTGATGCAGAGAAAAAAAAAAAAAAAAAAAAAACACTAAAGCTGCCCAATTTCGGCACGCAGCCACTGACTGCCCCAATCACCTTTATGGAAGCCCTGCTGCTGGGGTGGACGATGTTGTTGAGGTCTTCGTGTACGCGGTCCAGTAGCCAGAGCAGGAACTCTTGGGCATCATGCTGGGCATTACCCCTAAACTGCAGGGCACTCTTTGACACCACATTCTGTACCAGAAATGAGACGGGTGGAACAGAAAAGGTCAGAGGGTGCAGTATCAAAGGGTTCAGGACTGTTCACCAAAAACAAAACAACACTAATTCAGTAGCTGAGCTGATGCACAGCAACGATTGAGCTTAAGATCTGAATGCAAAAAGAAGCCTGATCCCACTTGTTACCACTGTAAATATAGAACATCTGAAAGTGACCTAAAAACTGAAAGACTTAGCTAAAACAAACTACCTTTGAAGGCAGATGAACAGTCAACACAAATCTTGCAACATACTGAAGAGGCAGGATGCGCTGCGACAGAAATTTTCCCAAGTAAGATGTGCGGCTGTGGGCCTACAGTAGGTGGCTGCGCAATCACTGGAATAAATAGTACCGCCTTGTTTCACTGCATGAGAGGAGCCCAGCTCGGCAACCCGGAATGGTCAGAGAGGTGCCAATGGTTCAAAGGAAGAGCAGTAACACCAGAAGATGTACTTTTGACAACAGCATCATTAATGAGGTAAAGAGGTTATTGGTGCTTCTCGTTCACACTTGTACGCCAGTACACTGGTGGTCCTACGTGCAGCGTATTGCAAAGTGCCACCTAAGAACAGGATACTCAAGGCACCGCACATCAGGTTTAACCGAAGCAGGGGTCGCAACAACAAAGAGCATCACGAGGTAGGTGAAGTCAAGGATCACAGTTTTATCAGACTGCACGACGTGCAATATCTTGTTCCAATTTAATCCTGATTTACCAAATTTGCATTCTCATGAATAAAAGACAAAGATAACAGATCAAGCTCGATTACTACTTTAACATTAAGGCAGCTGGTACCATGTGGTTACAGCTGCCGCCTTGCAAATGAAGGACCCAGGTTCAAGTCCCTGCTCCTTCTGTAGTAGCCAGGATCTAGGTGCCTCCCCTGAATATGTGTATAAATGGGTAACTATTCGAAATATCTTAACATACAAACTTCACACTGAGAGCCACTTTGGACAAAAGTGTCATCTAAATTAAATGATATTATACTTCCACACACACACACACACACATTTTCAGAACCGCTTGTCCCATACGGGGTCGCGGGGAACCGGAGTCTAACCCGGCAACACAGGGCGTAAGGCCGGAGGGGGAGGGGACACACCCAGGACAGGACGCCAGTCCATCACAAGGCACCCCAAGCAGGACTCGAACCCCAGACCCACTGGAGAGCAGGACCCGGTCCAACCCACTGCGCCACCGCACCCCCTACATATCAATTAAATAATAATAATTACGTTACAAAATCCAACAAGGCAGACATAAAATTTACACTAATCACAGGTTCTCGTTTTAATTGCTAACTTGCTTAAGACTTAAAATGTAGATTAAGAAACATTGGATTAGCTTTAAAATCTGATTAATTTAATCCTTGCTGGAGCAACCCACTCACAGGAATCAATGTACAGGACTAAACAAACAGAAATACTGCACACTGAAGGTCTCAGCAACGCAAGATGTGCAGACAGTCTCTCGATCAGGAAAAGGCCACTTCAGCTCTAATGTAGCAGGCTGGAAAACGTGCACTAGGCCACTTGTGTTGTCTAATACACATGTAAGGAGAAAATTAAATCAAGAGCGCCCTGGTTGGTCCAGACCAAGTTGAACTTTCCATCCCAAGAAAAAGGCAAACAAACAAGCCACAGTTGGAGTTCAGCCAAGAGGAAGCGCACCTGACTGTTATTCTGCAAGTTCCACCTTCCTTTTGCTACGTCTTTTAGTTTGAGCCGTACAGCAGAATTCGGAACGTCAATATGCTGAACCAAGGCTGGCATGGACGTCAAATATTGAGTTACTTCTACATTATTGTGGCCGAGGACCAAAAAATGTTTAGACTGAAAAAGCTACAGGAAACCAAGGGTGACCCGCACACTATGAATAAATCCTGAATGGTCTGGCTTACATCCTGAAAGCCAAAACAATGGTTCTCTAGATATCATTGGTTTTTACTGTGAAAATTTATAGGGTAACTTTCTTTGTGTACAGAGATGGCAGTTGAACAAGGATGATAGTGATTAACATGGTGCAACACAGATGTCAGAAATCGACAAGGACATAATAAAATCATGTGTACATGACCACTGCTCTCATCTTTAGAAAGAGAAACTGGTCCACAACAGAACATATCTGACACATTGTTAGTTATAAAGAACAAATAATATGCGTTTCAAAATGTTCAGCTAAAAGGCGTAAATATAAATACTTCAAAGTAAAAGCACACTTACAGCAGTTGTTCTGCTCTGAGACTGTACTATAGTACAACACAATGACATGAACAAGAAGCAAAAGTTTTGAGATCCCAAAACGGTACTCTCAAAAAGGGGATAAATTCAACCTGATGTTACACTGCTAGAGGCAAATTTAGGAACACTTCACATGCATTTATCAATTTAGTTGTCACTTTTCTAAAACCAACTAACAGTATTATGCTACTTGTAATTATTTGTCTATTTATACAGCTGGGAAATTTTTACTGGCGCAAATCAGGGTAAGGACCATTCTCAAGAGTACAAAAGCAGAAGGTGGGATTTGAACCTGGCTCCACTGAGTAGGAGGGGGCTCTAACCACTACAGTAGCTGCTGTTCCAAGAAAGTGTAGTGGTTACCGCTTCTGCTTTCAGATTTTCATTTGGAGCCACTGAAAACATTCCGCAACAAAAAGATCACAGTGTTTCCATTTTCTGAAAGGGAGTTGCCTGTATTACTATATTTACTTTATCTCAGTCCATAGTTAAACTGTGTTTTGGCTCATTTATGAAAACACTGTCAGCAAGATTGCGCATAATAATAATTATTAGCATAAACAGATTTTATTAAATAAACAGCCTTTATTGTGCTGCTAAAATATTTATTGAAGGTCGACGGCGGGTACTATGAAAACATCAAATGATGCTATGAAGACACCTTGAAGACTCAAGCAATAACCCCAAGTAAAGCTGATATGCACCACTAGTGAATGTACCTTATATAGTAGCAAGAGACAGTGTATTAGCAAGGCTCCGTTCTGGAGACCGGATAATCTATATTAAATAAGACAGCTCCCACTCTGGCAGGCAACCAGAAGAAGGAAAAAGGACAGAAATAGCAACGGTATCAGGAATGAGCCGTGTAGAAGAGTGCTCGGTTCAATATAGTTCCCGATACGCTTTCTTTGAGAGGATGCTGCAGGACAAAGGTCTGAAAGATACCGTGTGAAAACAAGCCCATTCTCATTAAGACCGGCATATCTGGGGCATCCCGCTGAGGATATGTTGGAGGAAGTGGGAAGATATTGCACTGGTTTCAAGGTTTGTTTTGACTGGATAATGACATGGAGGAACCAGCCCAGTATGCTGCAATGCAACCAGCAATCACTGCAGTAAACATTAGACTTGGAAGTCTTTAAGGAGGTCTTGGAAATAAATCTTTTCCCCCAAAACTATTGTTAAATAAAACACAAAGAAGGAAAGGAAGTTTATGGAAGACACGTATAGAAAATAAAAAGAAATTACCAATACAAGTTTTGGACACGGCTGAAGAATTATGAAGACGTCATAAAATCTGTTCATATCTCATAAAATTTTGCTTTATTGACGCTCAGTCACACTAGGAATAAATAGATGGTTACATCAGCTCAAATGAGTGTTCCTCGAAGAGACAGAGTTTGTGTCAGAGCACCAACGCAACCACAAGCAAACCATCAACCACCACAAGCTTTAAGGACTTCTGGCATATTGCTGCTTGGTCAAACAATCATGTCCTAATATTTTCTAGAATGTTGGTTCAGGCTGCTATGACACTGCCATCCAAAACCAGTAAAATCACAGTAAACACAAGGTTACACTTAGCTGCCTATGAGAGAGCAGCACAGGGAGAAACTTACAAGGAGACTCGAATTCTTCTTCTCGTCAAGGACCACACAACTGCCCATCTGTGTAAGTACCACAAGGCCTTGGAGCAGAATATGCCTGTGCCTACCGCTGCGGGTATGGACTCCGCATTCCACAGCATTTTGCTGAGCGCTCCTTCTCCGCAAGGCTGTCCAGGCCTTGGCCGAGCAAAAAGAAGAGCAACAGCACCTAGTCCAGTAACAACAGCAGTCAGCCAATAAGTGAGTAAAAGTGCAGAATACAGGAGAAGGAAGAGGTTGTGTACACTGTGGGGGAACTGAGCAAATCTTTGTACACAATGTGCAGACCAAGTGGCCACGTACTAAAACAGTGACTGGCAAGTCATTCTCTAGCGATCCAAAGGGGCACACATTCGGCGGTACCGTGTATGTAGTTAAAGGGACAGTCAATTACTCTCTTAGTTCGAATAGTCTGCTCAGCATAAACAAACTCATCAGCTACAGCAGCGATTAAAGCCGTCACATTGCAATCGGAAGACTCAGGTTCGAATCCCATTTAATTACCTTTATCAAGGTACTCACCTTGAATTGATACAGTAAAAATTGCCTAGATGTATAAACGGGCAAATAATTAAGTAGCTTAGTGTACAAGCCTCACATTTTAAGCGGGGAAAGTAGTCAGCTAAATGAAACAACACTGCCAAACACAGAGCCTGGAACACAAAAAGTTGGTTACACAGACAAAGCAACGCGCTGTTGTATTACATTCTCTAAGCCACACACCCATACACACTCTTTGTTCTATATTGCTTTGCTTTCTTTCAGTATGAGTTACGCAATTTTTCTGCTGATTTATGGGTTTACGTTATTTTCCAATCAGGATCATGGTCAGAGCTAAACTGTTGTGAAAAGCCCCAGAGATTAAGGAAAAACATCTAATTGACAAAGATTCAACCCTGAGGCTTTCAAGTAGCAGGGTAATATGTCTTCATTACATTTCCAGTTTCCCCCTACACCCAGTACTAGAGGAGACTAAGGCAAGCTTGCAGGAAAACCACAGCTGAAACAACACTGCTCTCTGCGTC
This sequence comes from Scleropages formosus, assembly GCF_900964775.1. Classification (NCBI taxonomy): domain Eukaryota; kingdom Metazoa; phylum Chordata; class Actinopteri; order Osteoglossiformes; family Osteoglossidae; genus Scleropages; species Scleropages formosus. The sequence goes on along the minus strand of NC_041825.1, from coordinate 6,310,160 downwards.
GGGTCACTTTCGACAAGGTCTGGAAGCTAATGCAGTGAAATTAAAACCCCTCAGAGAAGAAGCACTTCCTTGACAGATTTTTAAACAGCATAAAAAGTGACTAAAAGAGAAGCACGGCACAAGCAATAGACCTTAACTCAGAAGAACGTTTTCGAAGTCATATGAGTTGTGGTCTGAACTCAGGAATAAAAATATATAGGCCTATATGCATAATGTATAAAATGTATTAAATCTAGGTTAAATTTGGCCTAGTAGGACTTTTTGTGAAAAATACATGTATCACTCATGAATCTGTGGACACAGGTATGAATCCAGAGATGTGGATTACGTCCTTCTAAAAACTAAGAGGCTCACAACGCTTAAACATACTACATAGCTGTTGCCCAATTATTAAATGACAACTCTGCACCCTGACGTAAACGGGAAGTAGTCCCAATGTTGTTAGGCTAGCCATGACTTGTTTATCTCCCAAGAATAAAGTGGTAGGGTGGTACAGCAGGTAGCACTGCTGTCTCTCAGCGTGAAGTTTGCACAAGTTTACTACCACAGTCATGACATGTTTCACAATAATTACAGAACTGCTGTTAGTGTGTATATCTGGGAATGCACATGTGCAGGTCAATGCATACCATAGTGGTTACAGTTAGAGCCTCTGCACCCAAAGACTGGAGGTTCAAATCCTATCAGTTGCTGTAGTACCCTTGAGCAAGGTACTTACCATAAAATGACTCTAGTAAAAATTACCCAAATGTATAAATACGTAAATATTTGTAGGTAGCTTATTATCCAAGCATACCACCACAACCCTGACATGGAACAGCGGTAAACAATAATGAGTAACTGTTACAAGGACAAATTAAATGTGATAAGTTCAAGATAACATTTAGCATACAAAATCAAAGCAAATATTCGGTTTATGTGAAGCTGACCTGTTCTCCACCGCTGCATTCGGTAACCTTGATTTAACCGCATTCATTTCATGAATGTTTCTATGAGAGACAGTTTGATTAAAAATAAATTACTGTTCACTCAACAAAACAGAATAAAAAGCAAAAAAAAAAAATAAAGTGGCAGCAGCCCAGAACAGTAAAAACAAAAAATGCATTAATCTGATGCATTTACATTTATTAATTTAGCAGACGCTTTTCTCCAAAGCGACGTACATCTCAGAGAAAATACAATTTGTGCATTACATTAGGAGAAAGAGATATAGTTGCAGACACTTAATTCTTAAGTAAAGCTAGTTTGTTTCTTTCCACTTTATGCACCGATTTTCATCACACAAGCAGGTGTACAAAACTCAGGATAGACTAATCCTGATCACCTTCCTACAATTTTTCTCTTTCCATAAATTCCATTTCCAGTGCTCTCTCTACTGTGTAACACACACATCACTCAAAAAAAAAAAAAAGAAAAATTCATATAGTAAAACCAGCACACCTTTGTTTTACTGTGAGGACAACTGTTGCACATTGCCCTGTTGTAGACTAAATATAGGACAAGTAACTACACTTCATATGTCCATTTTCAATCTCATTATTTATTAGACATTCTATATTTTAACATTCAGACTGTAAGACAACAAACGTTAACAGTCATTCAGGTAATTTTCCTGAATTGATACACTCACTATGATACAGTAATAGTACACTGGTAAATCTGAATACTGGCCTAGGATATCAGGTGTATTTGGATTATGGGTGTCAGCCGAATAAATTATAATTCGGATGTCACACTTCACATTACTAATTCTGACAACATTGTGTGCACATGCAATCGAACGGAAAACAATGACACACACACGTGTCCCGGGACAGGAAAGCGCTGATCTTCACTCAACCGCTCGCTGCCCGCCCACCGCCACTACAAGCCAATCAAACGTCAGCGCTCGAGAAGAAGAGGCCGCTGATTGGCTCAGCAGCCCGTACGTTACCTTGAACTCGCGGCTGTGCTGCGGCGTGTACTCGAAGGTCCACAGCGCTCGGACGAGCCCGGACAGCTTCTCGGTGACCTCCCCCTTGGCCTGCGCGCCCTTGCGCTGCGCGCACACACCGTTGGCCTTGTCCGCCCTGTCCTCCTCCTCGCCTTGGTACTGCTCTAGCGCCAGGTACTCGGCGAACAGCTCCGTGTTGCTCAGGCACTGCAGGATGGCGTTCATGAAGCAGGTGTTGCCGTGGTTCTTGAGGCCGGCCACTCCGGGCACTTTGTCTCCGAACAGAAAGCCGCCCCCGCCGCAGTCGCTGTCGTCCGACGGGACGGTCGTGCCCCCGCTCTTGAAGGCGGCGAAGCCCCCGTCGTCCTTCTCCTCCTCGGCCGGGTGCTCCTCGGTACCGAAGTGGGACAGGGTGGACAGGGTCCGCAGCACCCGGCTCATGAAACTGCCCACGGAGCGCACGGAGCCCCGGCGGAAGAGCTTCTTGCTGAAGGATTTCTTCTCCTTAGTGGCCGCTTTCGACATCTCGCCGGCTGTTTTAGACAGGCTACTACTACTAGTAATAGAAAGGAGCCCGAGCGGCACAAAGCTCGCCTCGGTCTTCACGCCGCAGTGTGTGTGTGTCCGCGGGTGGGACACTTCGGGCTGCCAGTGGCCGCTCTGGAGACGCGCACGACTGCTCCCATTTCACAGGCGCTTCGGATACCGCTCAGCACCGACGTGCTCCACTCCACTCGACTCAGTCAGTCAGTCTCCAGCGCATCGGGTGGACTGCATGCAGTGAAACCCTCGCCGCGCCGGCGGCCCACGGAGACACCCGCCCGGTGAAAGAAACGCGGTGCAAGCGGAGACATTTCCCCGCGTGGAAAGGCGTCTGGGGTCCCGCATTTAGTCCTTAAAAAGGGGCGGCCAAAGAAGCCGCGGTGGGGTGCTGGGGCAGCTAGCTTGAGAGCTAACTAGCAGCTGAGGACCAGATGATCACTCGCTGTCGCTCTCACTCACACACACACTACTACTAGTAGTTACCTAGAGATGAGCGGGATGACTAAGGACCACATCGGGGAGGACTCGTTAATGGACATGTTTTAGAGAGCTGCAGCAGCAGCGATGCAGACCCCACAGAAAGATGATCGGAGGAGCCCACAGGGAGGGACAGTCACAGTCGGGGAGCCCAGAGCAGAGGACGGAGCTCCGTCTTCACGCTCTCATCATGCATTATTAAACAAACCGCAGCGCCACCCTCCACCACTCACATTCCTGCTTTTCTCTGCCGCCACACTCTGCCCGGCCTGGCTAGTAACCGAGCCCGTTTACCCGAATTTAAGCCCAAGCGGTGCTCCCGCCGGTGCCGTTTTGCCGGGCTGGGGGATCGTGCAGGTCGCTCCGCCGTTCACGCGCTCCGCTCCAGCGGCCGCCTACAGGAAAGACCCCCGAAAGCCCACGGCGGACAGCGGCGCGCACAAACGGGCCGGTTCTCCTGGAAAAACGAGCTCCCGTCGCATTCCTGCCACACAAAAGGCGTGTTTCCCCCCATATCCGCCTCAGCTCTTCTCTTCTCCCAACATGTCCGCCCTCTTCTCAGAGGGAAGGCGCGGCTCCCGAACGGCGCTTGGCGGCAGGAGAAGGCCGCGTCCCCGTCTCCATCAGCTCCAAATCACGGACACACTGCGGCCGGGGCGGTGGTGGCCTCTGACGTCACCGCGCGGCAGCAAGCCGCTGGAACGCGCGCAGGTAGCGGCTCGCGCCTCCACTCGGGAAACGCCGGCGCGTGCCGTGCGGGAGAAAGGGGGGATCCTCGTGCCGCCTGACGGCGAAGAGATATTTTTTAAAAATCATAAGAAAATATTACACGATTCCCTTTTTTCCTTTCTTTTGGATTTATGTGGTCAAAATTATGTAAAATTGTGTGTGGACGAACACTCCCAATCCCCATGCTGTAAAAGAAAGTGCCATTTTATTCAAGAGGATTTGATTTTGAACTTTTTTCATATAAAATGCAGATTACCTCAGCACTTCTGCTGGACAGGAAATGAACCTTTCTACACTTTTCAGTGTTGTGATTGAGTTTAAAACTACACGCAGCATAGGTCATGGAAACCAGGTTCTGAACCTCTTCTGTTGGGGGTTGACTGCCTACTCAATGTATGAAGTACCTCACAGCTCCTAGAGAGTCAATTAACTTCCATAAAAAGTCCAACCGGTAATTAACATTACAGAAACGTGAGTTCATGAAGCTGAAAATGACAACCCTCCCATTCACAAATCATTCCCAGAGCCACCAGTGTTGAAGGTGTAGGGAAGGATCTTTGCGAACAGATCAGTGACAATGTTCCTATTTCATTAAAAAAAAAAAAAAAATGCAAAGGTCAAGGGTCACATACAAATGCTATGTGCAAAACAGAGGCCTAAGCAACATGTGCAGCACTACTGTCTCGCAGCCCCAGGGTGGTGCGAGAGGACATGGGTTCGATTCCCACTCAGTCTGCGTGGCATTTGCATGCTCTCCCCGTGTCTGCATGGGTTTCCTCTGGGTGCTCTGGTTTCCTGCCACAGTCCAAAGACATGCTGTTGAGGTTCCCCCATAGTGTGAGAGTGACAGAGAGAGTGTGTTCCACTGATGTATGGATGAGTGACCCAGTGTATCTATCAGTGTAAGTCACCACGGTGAATAAGGTGTGTGGGCTGATAGTAACACTACATAGAGTTCATTGGAAGTTGCTTTGGAGACAAGCTTCTGATAAGTAAATAAATGTAACTAAGTGGTTTGCAGAATTCCCTTCTAATTGTCATAGTGGTAAGGATAAAGGCAATAATGAAGCAATGATAAAGTGCACAAGTAAAGACACTATTACTATAAGACAAGTGTACTTTGTGAACAAGCGACACACCAATAGGTCATCTGGAGCCAGCTGGTATTTCCACCACTGTCAACATTGTGCTACAACAGAGAAAACGCCAAACATAAAGCAACAAAACATTTATTACATACCAAGATAAAGTTAAAACTTACAGCCCAAAAGTCACCAAAAAATTTTAACCCCATTTAGGAAATTTTACTTAAGACGCCACCCTTGTTCCATACAGTGACTTAAACAACGACATTATTACAAAATAAATTTTAAAAAACAGCATTACACTGAAGTGTTAACATGTACTTATGATTTTTTTTTTTTTAAAATGCACTCTTTAAAAGGCCAACAAAAAAAAAGTTTTCAGTAAAAAACACAAGGTGGCAGAGTGAGTAGTGTTACTGTCTCCTAGCGCCGGGGTGGTGCAAGAGGACGTGGGTTTGATCCCCACTTAGTCTGTGTGGAGTTCGCATGTTCTCCCTGTGTCTGTTTGGGTTTCCTCCCACCATCCAAAGACATGCTGTTGAGGTTCACCAATAGTGTGTATTGGTATTAGTAATGTATGGATGAGTGACGCAGTGTAAGTCACCACGGTGAATCAGGTGTGTGGGTTGATAACACTACAGACAGTTCATTGGAAGTCGCTTTGGAGAAAACAGTCTGCTAAATAAATAAATGTAATGTAAAAAGTGAATTTTGTTATTTCTGAGGTGATACGCCTCCTTAAAAAAAAAAGAGATTAACAGCCATTTGGCGATTGTAGTAATCCTACCAATCGATTAAATTCTGCTAGAAGCCACGACAGCAGTACTCTTTTGAATCTTGTACGGCAGCGAGCTCAGTTACACAATAAACTAACAACTCAGTTACAAAATAACTGCAATTTTCCTCCAAGTCCATGAGTTTGAACAGCTTCTTCACACCATCAGGTGGATCACGCCCACATTTTCTCAGCTCTCTCCGACAACTCATGGACAGCAGCTTCGTTTCTGAAGACAAAACAGGAAGAGAAGCGCGTTCAAAATCGGCATAGAGGAACATAAAACCATTTGCGATGATGAACGCATGGCAGAGTACAAAACACTACGGTGGCTCTCAACTCTTCTGGCTCAGAGTGAATGAAAGAGGATGATTTCAATGTAGTCAAGGTTAAAAGGCCAGTTGTCACTCCAGGTGCAGGCAGAATTCAGAAGTAAGGATATTGGTCTCCTGAAAGCACACTCCTGCTCTCCCCTCTCCCTAGATTTTATAGAATGCATTCTCATTTAGTTTATTCACTCATTGAGCTGAAGCTTTTCTTCAAAGCAACTTAGAACAATAAGCTGCTTAAAATGATTTGCCACTTGATACAACTGGGTAATTTTATTGGAGAAATTTCAGGTAAGTTCCTTGCTCAAAGGTACTAGAGCAGGAGGTGCGATTTGAACCCGAGTCCTTTAACAGCAAGGTGCCAGCTCTAACCAATACACTGGTTTTTAATAGGCTGAATGGCAACAGTTCACCTAAATCTGGTATATAATGATCATCACAGCCACTGTCCAGAAGAAATCCCAATTCCCACACCCCATTACTTGGTGAAAAATTTTATTATAGTATCAGTGAAAACACACTGGGTAAGAAAAGTCAGAGAACATTACATAATATTACATAATCTGAGATTAAGCAATTCTTCCATTGGAAGCAATGCTGATAGCAGTGTCACCGTGATGTTTCCCAGCTAATTCAGTTCCAGATTTAAATTCTGTTTCCTTTTTCCACTAAGCATCTGCTGACAGCGCACTTTAAGAACACAACATTCTGTGCTATTCAGAGACTAAGCGTATGGTGTATGTGTGTGTGTGCGCTTGTGCTTGGATGACAGCGGGAGAACAGGCGTTGGTACTACCACTACACGTCTGCCACCACACTGCGTGAATAAGAGGATGGCTGTTATATTAGGGCTTTGTCATTCGATCCCCTAAGTCAAATAGAGGACCTTCCTCAACACGTGGCCTCATCTCTGCCTTATCTGTACATAGCTTACATAAAATACAACTTCACATGCTTTGTTGTAAATTGACTGTTTCCATTTTGTTTTTCGGGGGGGGAAAAAAAAAAAAAAAAAAACAAATATTCATTCTATACAACAAACAAGGCTGGGAAGTTAGCACAAATAACAAAGAATGTCCTTCTGTAGTGCTGATCTGAGCAAGATTTTAGCAACACACCTGCATGCTTCTCATGTCACATTTCCTCAGGACCCTTTAGTACTCCAGATTCCTCATGGCAGCAATGGTAGAGGCCAGCCTGCGGGACAGAGCCTTCGCCGTCTGCCTGTACTCCTCAGGCTTTGCCTTTAGGAGGGTCACTATCTGCTGCAGGGTGCGAGACGGCTGCAAGCCCAATGCATCCATCACATTGCTTAGGTAGTCTGCAAAGCAACAGCCAGTGTCAGCGGTCAAGCCTTTGTTCTTATTCCACATATCATTGCTATTGCTATTAAAGTCAGCTACATGAGTGATGTGTACCAGCAAAATGGTGGTGCCAGATAAAGTAGTATCAAGTATTCATATTTCTGTGACGGTATCTAAAGCTCTTCATCGGTTGTGGAATGTACTTTTGTTTACTCTGAATCATAAGCTATTCTGGAGAAAAACAACTGCCAAATGAATGAACGCAAATGTATTACACGTGGTGAAGATTGTATCTCGGAGATTTAAACCTCAATCCATAGCATAAAACTACTTGAAACACTACTATAAAGATTATCATAAACCGATAATCTAAAACAAGTACTTTGTTCAACAGGGTTTGTGTTTCTTCAGCTTTCTGTGGAATGAAATACACATCTGAAGGCCGAACAATTTTTTTTCCTACTTTTTCCATATGCTTTGTCCTAATCAGCTACAGTATATACAGTTCTGGTCGCGGGGAAGGCAGCAAACAGAAACTGATAGTTCTATAATTAAAACTGTCTGGTAATGCATGAGTGCACCTAACATGGAGCTGCAGCTGTATACTTCATGACTGTTATTTAAAGTATTTGCTTTTTCTGTTTTGTCACCTGCTACCATATTCCTTTAGGAGATACTGGCTTTCCTGCTGTTTACAACCTATTTTATACTTATTCCAACTGTACTCTGTTAGCTGTGTACAGTTGCCTTTAGAATCTGGTTGAAACATAATTAGTATTGCTATATTCAAACAGACTTGCAAAGCCAGTGGTCAAATAAAACAACCTTTCACATTTATAGCGGTGTACAAATTTACTATTTCACTGGAATTCAAACAGCAATACAGAAATCAGGTGTTAATCCATAAATGGCATTCTGGGATGTGTTCCCACCAATATCTGTGGCCAACTGCCTGGTGGAGTGTGGGCTGAGCTCAGGGATCTGCAGGATGGCATCACAGTACGTTTGCATTGTTGCTCTGGCGATCGAGCCCAGCCAGTAGTCTGCCGTGTTGTCCAACTCAGGCAGTTCATCACCTGGTAGGAGCAGTAAAAATGAGACACGGAAAACAAACAAGGGTGGTGAGCAACTGCTCATAACATGAGAGTTTGTAAAAGCCAAAGTGTGAAACACTGACAATCAGGCCAAGATATCACAAGCGGCATCTTTAAGGTCGGCACAAAGTTTCCTTTTGTGTAAGTGGACCCCAGAAGTTGAGGTGCACCAACCATCAAAGAGCAATTATAGACATCTGCGGGTTGGGCTGTCTGCTGTTGGTTAAAATATGCATGTTAGATAGCAGAGGTTCTCAAGCTTGCGTGACATGATTATGCCCATAGATTTCAAACAGATAACCCCCCCATTACTCAATTTTTAGGTTTTTAAAGTACTGGAGTATGAAGTATTTTAACACTGAAATTTAACAGCAAAAATACAGATCCGAAGATGTGTTTCAGGTGAATCGGAGACTTTAAATTGCCCAGTTTGTTTGTGTGTTACATTGCTCTGGTGTGTAGATGAGTGACTGTAAGTAGTGTATCTAACACTGTAAAACAACATGGACGAAAATGCAGCAGCTTTATACTACAGCGTTCGTTGTCGCTGTGTAGAAAAGCGTTGGCTAATTCAATAAATGTAAACGTGATGTAAATGTCTTCTTCCCACAAAATGTTTCATCTCAGTTTTTCTTTTTGAGATGTGGAGAAATAAATATTTTATAAAGTCAAATTCACTTCTAGGGCCAAACCCCCAAAAAACCCATACCTACTTTTTTAATTTCTGAAAACCACCTACATACTAACACACTACAGCCTGAGAAGGGCCCCAGTAGCAGTGCTTTTTTTTTTTTTTTTTTTTAAACCACTTTCTGCTTTAATCACACAGGATTTGTCAACGACTGACTGCCGCCTTCTACCTTCATTTTCATTTTGAGAAATGGCAAGTTATGTTAACTTTCTCTGCTTTCAGTCCAAGCCCTACCAATGTCGGTATAGTTTTAAGACATACTTTTAGCGATTTTAAACATCAATCTGCCTTCCCCTCCACATCAACACAGGGTCTGCTATACAATAAGCATGTATTCAATTTAAGATAATGTGCAAAAGTTGTAAAAATGATCTCTAGATATTCTTCTAATAATTCAATTTGAACTTTTTACAATAAACAAACACTAAGTGTATATCAGTAAACATTGTTACTTCACCAGTCTTTTCAAGAATTTTGAGTACAACACAATTCACTGTCAGATTAATATTCAGACAGTGTCAGCCACAGAATTTTTGCATACAACATTCTATCACTGCAAACAAGGAGCAGCTGGGTTTTAGATGGTATTGAACAGTGGGATCAGGCTCAATGGCCTGATGCTGGGTTTTGCCAAAGGGGTTGTCACCTTGTTCAGGGGGAAAGGGCAGCTTCCCTGCGTGTAGAGCCAACTCCAGCGCGGGGTCCTCTTGAGTGACAAATGGCTCCAGGTTCAGAGGCAGAGACATGATGTACTGGCCAATCTAACACACACACACACACACACACACACAGAAAGTCCTGTATGAAGCTCCCCCACATCCAGTGCAGAAAGCACAAAAGAAAGGATGAAAATTTGTATGAATTTTTAAATAAATAAATAAATAAAAAACCAAACCAAACCTAAATCTGCTCAAGTTTCTTTGCAAAAAAGACCAGTCTCATTCATGTAAAGGCAGATATGACAGATGAAACCTTTCATGACTAGTCAGACTCATTTAATCACTCTCTAGTGAATAATATTATGATATACACATACGTGGAGAGAAGGGTAGTAACATACAAAAGGCACTAAAACTATTACAGAAAATATTTATAAAAATAAACATACGAGAATAAAGAAATACTGATTCGTTGTCAAGTGCATTGTTAGAAATAAAGGATGGGTTTGAGTTCAGGGAAGTGTGTCGAGGCCGGAAACCAGAAGCGTGTTGGTAAGCCGCGTCAGTGAATAAGGTTACACAGTTTCACACTCTGCTGCACGGAGGCAGAGATGGAGCTAATTTTACCCACTTCATAAGTTTGTACCAAGTTCCTCACTTACATTGGTGATGTACTCCATCGGGGACAAGCTGAAGGTGGGCAGGTCCTCCATGAGGGACTCTCCCATTGCACTGGAACTGCTGCTCTGCAAACATAATGGGGGGGGCAGCAGGTGGCATAGCAGTTAGAGGGAACCAGGCTCAACTCCCACCTTCTGCTATAGTGTCACCCATTAAGGTACTTACCCAGTAAAAATTACCCAACTGTGTAAAAAAGTAAAATTATTACGAGTAGTTAAATATTATAAGTCACTGGAGAAAAGTGTCAGTTAAATGTTGGTATTTTCTTCAAAAACACAGAAAATGCACCTCAACACTAAGCACTCTCCTCCACTGCCTTTCCCTAGAGCAGGGTAGCAAACCCCAGTACTCACCGCACAGAGGGTTCGCTGGTTTTCGACCCTCCGGCTTTACGCTTAATTACTCAGGCTTCATTCAAATCACTTTAACCCGATTGTGTCGGCAGAGATTGCAAACAGATTAAGCAGCTCCTTAATCATTTAAGTTCCACCGAATTTTAATCATTCAGCACATTCCTTTAGATTCTAAATCAGGACTAAGAATTAAAGTAATCAAGCTCATCTGAACACAGCAGCATACTTTGTGACCCACAGGGACTACGATTCATCACAGCAATAGCAAATTTTAGCAGCAAAAGGCAATGCTGTCCAAGGGGGTTCAGCACACTCACCTCCACCCTGGTGACCAGGCAGAGCTGATGCTTTATCTGCAGGAAGACGGAATCGAAGGCGAGCTGGTTGGCCTGCTGGTTAAGGCGGGTCAGGGCGGCGCGGGGCTCAGTCAGCAGGCTGGAATTGCCTGTGCCCTTTTCCTACAAAACAGTGTAACAGTACTGATAACACCATGTAACAAGAATTTTATTATCTCCTTTTTTTTTTGCAGTTTCCATTCACTTTTGTTAGACTAAACACACTTTTGATGTTGGTTCTTACTATGCATCAGTTTTTAGAAAAAACACATTGTTGAAATTAGCAAATTTTGGCACCAGGTTCCGAGCACTGAATATTTCCAGTACTTTTCAGGATCTGATGCTTTCTATAATGTTTTGCTACTTTCTAGAATGTTCTGGTGCCTTTTAGAATCTTCCACTGGCAGTAAAGTACCAAAGGAAAACTGACACTCTAGAAGAACTAGTGGTATTTTTGTAATCAGTAAACTTTACCATAATCAACGTAAAAATCAACATGACTAAAAACTTTGATTTTGTTGCGTTGCATTATTTTCCCCGCATGTACACAGCATTTTATTACCAAGGATTACAAGCCAGGGTTCACACTGATGGCGACTCAGCGTCTGATTCTTGATCCCTTTATTCCCTTGTTACTAATTATCTCTAAGAAACAACAGCTTTGGAGTCAAAATAACCAACAGGTGCTATAATGTACAGCAACAGCTGGGCAGCTGGTATTGTAGTGGTAAGAGCTGCAGCCTTTGGACTCAAGGGCCACAGGTTCGAGTCGCACCTCCCACTGTAGTGTGTCTGTGTCTCTCAATACCTGCTTTATCTCTCTTGCATCAGATATGAATTTCAATATGAAATGTGCATGGTGAACCATGGTAGTGGTTAGAGTAACCTTGAGCAAGGTACTTGCCTTAAAATTCCTCCAGTAAAAATTTCCCAGCTGTATAAATGTGTAAATAAGTAGCTTAACACTGTAAGTTGCTCTGGAGAAAATGTCAGGTGAATGAATCAATGTAATATCGTAAGCCATCAGACATCAGCAACATTAGGTAACACAATTCTCACTCTGTGTGGGACAACTTCCTGACCTTCAGGTTGTACAGCATCTCCATGAGGCTGGCATACTCGGCCGGGTTTCCTTTCAGCAGGTAGTTGTACTCCTGCCACGGGTTCTTAGTTGAGGCCTTCCTGTCTGTGGAGCTGGCTTCCTGTATGGCAGCCAGGCTGCGAGGGCTGTAGGAATCCGACAGGTATTTCCCAGCGGTGGCCAGGATCCTATTGTCAGAGGAGAGCCACGCTAATACCCAACACACACCATGGGTGATCGAGCTCCACCACTGACATAACATACCAGAGCTCACGATGCCACAGTCCTCCGACAGCCCAAGTTACAAAACCCCTGAGCCTCAACTTGCAATGAAGGAACTAAAACAGCTAAATATACCAGAATTTATATTTATTATGTAGTCAACAAAAGATTTTTTTGCTGCATGTAGGCATTTTATGTAGGTGGTATTATCTTAATCTCAGTTTCATCTTTCAGCTGTTAGTCAAAAAAGGTTCATATGAAACCACTGCTGTTCAAGAAAAACAAAAAGAAATGGCACAGTGTTCATTTAATTCATGAGTAAAGCGTGAGAGAGTAGACACTGAAGAGTTAAACTCAAGCCGCTCACTTGTTTGACAGTTGCTGCTCATAGGCGCCACACTGTCTCAGCAGCTCTCCACAAGTTGTGATAATTCTGAAATTCAAAATCTCAAAAACAAGTCAGCTCCACAAATCATCACCACCATATAAACATAATAAAATTGTAGCCACCACTTTTATATGTGTTTAAATGATCAGGAACTACTGCACTTCATTTCAGACAAATTATGTCTCTTTTTGTACCTCTTCAAAACAATACAAATTTATTCACTGAAACTCTTTGAGATTCTGCTACATGTACTATGAAATATGAAATGTGAAAGTATGCCGTTATAATGCCAGCGGAGTAGGGATTAAAAGTCTTAAGCGGAGTAATACCACATTAAATACCACTAGTTACTACTGTATGATATTTAAATTACATTCAAATGTAAAATACCACATTTGCTCTCAAAGGACTGCTTTGAATGCAGGCACTTCTGCACTTGAGCTCGTACCCACCTGACAGAGTTCTGAAAGGCTGTCCAGTCCTCCTGGAACATACCGGCGCTGGGAGCGTCCTCCAGTTTGCACTTTTTCCGGATTGACTGCAGAGTGACTGAGAAGTCGGACACGTACCTATATGGAGAAGACAGAGCTCGTTGTCCGCAGCTTGTTGTACAAATACTGCATTTACTGTAAACTGCAGGAAATCACATGCTTAACATTCTGTGAAACATATAACTCACTACACAGTAAACTGCACACAATTACTTTTAAAAAGACAACATGCAATTTTGTAGCAATTGTATCAGTTTTTGATTTTTTTTAATACATAATACACTAAAATATTTTCATCCACATAAAAGGTTGTATGTTTGTTTCTGACGGAGTGTTTTTAAAAGACATGTAATCGGGACTAGGTTTGCAAGTTTGCTATATGCTAAGTCCAGTCTGTGTGTGTGTGTATAGGTCAGTCCATAAAAGTTTTTGCTACTCTTACTTTGTAAAAAGTGCTTTTAGGGCCTTTAGCAGGCCACAAACCCCCAAGCCATCCGTCAGTTTGACGCATCTGTCCACAGCAGTGCTGGCCAGCCCAAAAAGCTTGTTGACCGAGTGACTCAGCTCTTGCACGCAGTCTATAACCTCCCCGCGCTCCTGCAGAAGCAGCATCACTTGCATCAGCGCAGTCAACAGCAGCTGGCACACTCTGAACACAACCCACGTCAACCCACAGGAAGCAAGGCCACAGATATCCTACCCCTCAGCAGATGTAAAAATAAAAAAGTACCAAGTATGACTCCTGAAATGGAATTTATACCTAACACCGGATGTAGGAGACAAAGACTTACAAACTCAGATCATTGAAAACAGGGTGGATTGCTCACCAAGGGCACGGCACTGATCTGAATGAGGAGGTTGGACTCTTCCAGGTGTCCATACTGCAGCTGGTAGGGCTTGTACGGGTCAAACAAAGCCGTCACCAGCTCACTCACTTTAAGAGGGTTACTTTCTCCTGCACGGACAAACATGGTGAAGAAGACAACAGAGAAGTTGAACTTTGCTTATGATCACTGCACACCCGGCCACGACTGGAGATAATCCTACTAAAACACACCTAAGTGGGGCAGCACAGCGGCTTCGAGGCTCCTGCCAAAGTTCGCTGTTGTCTGGTACAGCTCCAGCAAGGTCTCAAGCTTGTCCTCCTGCGGTGTGCGGTCCATGGCTGTGCTGAGGCACACCGGCATAGAGGGCACCATGGCTCCCAGGGTCTGGATCAGCAGCACAGTCACAACTTCGTAGGGATTCTTAAACACCTACCCAGCGCAAAGACAACAACACAACAAGATTAGTGGTTAAGGACTTGGGATTTGTATATAATGTACTATATGTACAGTACTTTTCAATTCCTGTGCAGTGCGAGGTGGGCTGCCTGTTACAATGGCTCGGTGTTTCCTTTAGAGTTTTATTCTCTTTTTCTAGTACTCACAGAATTTGAGCAATTTCCTTCTAGATCAATAATGTCCTTATCCATCTGTCTATAACCCACACACACTAAAGGAGCATCCTGAATGAGAAAGGCACTTATACTGAATTGCTTCTGCAAAACAGTCAGCAGTACAAATGTGTAGAATTGAAAGTCGATTTTGACGATGATGACTATGATAATAGTAGTAATAGTAAGAAGATGATAAAGGTCGACACCGCTCTGCACTACTTAAAATCAAGGTGAAACAGGAAAAGCAAAGCAGTGACTCCAGTGCCTCATACCTGACTGCTCCACTGTAGCTGGGAATGCCAGGCAGATAACAGCGTGTCGTAGAACTCTGACAGCTGCTTGTTGAAGCTCAACTCGCTCTGACACAGATCCTGCCATGCTCCCACAAGCTGACCCTGGCATGGGAAAGGCACTATAAAATCACTACTATGTAGTAATTGCTTAGCAACACGCATCATCATCATATATTTACGTTGCTTCATTTAGCAGCCACTTTTTTCCAAAGCCACTTCCAATGAACACTAAAAAGTGTTATCAGCCCACACACCTTATTCCCCCAAGGTGACTTTCACTGCTAGACACACTACTTACAATAAGTTGCTCATCCTTACATTGTGAAACACACACTGTCTCAATCAGTTACCAATCTGCCTGAAATGAATGTCTTTGGTCTGTGGGAGGAAAACAGAGCACCCAGAGAACATGCAAACTCCACACAGACTGAGCTGGAATCGAAGCCACGTCCTCTCGCACCACCCATATGCTGTGAGACAGCAGCGCTACTTGCTGTGCCACCGTGCCACCCCTTTCAGAGGAGGGGTTTTTAAAAAACTAATAAAATACACACACACACACACACACACACACACACACACACACACACACACACACACACACACACGTCTACAACCACTTGTCCTAAGAGGGGTCGCAGCGCGGGAGCTTAACCCGGCAAAAAAATGGTCACAGGGCCGAAGGGGTAGGAGACACACCCCGGACAGGATGCCAGTCCGCCACAAGGCACCCCAAGCAGGACTTTGAACCCCAGACCCCTCACACAGAAGGACCTGGCCAAGCCCACGGCGCCCCCTACTTAAAAAATATTTAACTCATATAATAAACAATCTAGCTTCAAGAAAAATAAACAATGAAATTTGAAAATATAGTGTACAAGTTTAAAAGAAAAAAAAACATGTACCTTATGACACTTGTAGTAGTAGGCAAGGAGTTGCGGCATCCTGTCAATCTCAGTGAACACCTTCACAAACAGCTTGGCTTGCTCTGCAGTCAGATTAAAAGGTTAAAGAAAATAAAAAAAAAAAATGTTTACACTTTAATATTTCAACACAGACAGCCCTGAATCACAGAGTCCTCCAGCGTTCGGATAAAGCGCCGCAATTCTCACCGACAGACTGCGAACTGAACGTGGCCACAATCTGGGGACTGGCCAAGGCCTCCAGCCTGTTCTTCAAGGCCTCCAGGTGGACGCACTTCTCAGAGTAATCTGGGGTGTCCACCAACATGGCTAGACTGCTCTGCATGCTCGTCAGTTTGGAGGAGATGACTGCAAAATCCTGGAAGGAGAACAAGAAGCAAGTGGACAGTGCACAAACTACAAAGGGATTCAGATAAAACCAGTATTTTAAAATAAAATATTACCACTAAGAAAACTATAAATGCACATTTCACATTGAAGTTTCTAAATTCATTTAAAACCAGCAGCCTGTTTATGCCAGCAAACAAATGAATAAGACACACACACACATTTTCAGAACCGCTTGTCCCATACGGGGTCACGGGGAACCGGAGTCTAACCCGGCAACACAGGGCGCAAGGCCGGAGGGGGAGGGGACACACCCAGGACGGGACGCCAGTCCGTCGCGAGGCACCCCAAGCGGGACTCGAACCCCAGACCCACCGGAGAGCAGGACTGTGGTCCAACCCACTGCGCCACCGCACCCCCCATGAATAAGACCTTAAAACGTTTTCTGCTCCAAATAGATACTGACAGAAGTTGACAAACCACGACTCAGAAGACACCACTAACTATGCAGCCTTGTCCAAGAAATAAACATCTTACATGCAGCACTGTCTCAGATTTTTGCCATCTATCTAAATTCCGTTCTGATTGTTCAGCAGGCATGGCAATCTGATGCTTCCATAACTTTTCACTTTACATAGGGTAATATAGGGGTATGAAAAGGTAATTCAAATGTATTAAGGCATGTGGGTGTCAGACCTTCATTTAAATGTTATCAGTTGATTAAGGTGACAACATTCAACGAACAACACTGAGAATTTGCTTTGTTTTTTTTATTATTATTTTTGTGAGCAACGAGAAGAAAGGAAAGCCCAGCCATCTCATTTCCCTTCGTCACGTGGATCACGAGCATGACAATTAATCACTCATCAGTGCAAAGGCCATAATAATTTTGGAGGGTCAGACAGTACGTTGCAGAGGGGCAAAAGCCACAGACCCCGGCTGGTAAAACTCAAACATTAGACATTCTGAACAAAGAGACTATGCAGAGGTCAAAAGATCTACATGAAACCAAGTGGAACAAGTTAAATGCACACATAAAAATGTGTGATAAAAAAAATGGGGGGGGATTAAGTCACCCACCTGGGTCTTAAAGGTCTCCTCAATGTCTGCACTGAGCGTGCTCCACTTGTCAGCTTCCTGCAGGGCTTCAGCAGCCAGCTGCATGCGAGACTTCACTTGATCTATCTCCACCAACACCTGTAAAGGACAAACGGAACTAAACAAATTCTTCTCTGAAAACTCACCTTTTCCAGATCCACTTCGCCCAAGATCTCTCCAGCTCATTTACGGTGTAACTGTTCAAGCATCGTAACTCCATAAGCAAACCCAGATACAACCTTTATTCAGCCACTACTCTGGCATTATACTTGCTTATTTGTGTATCTTATAATATTTTTTTAAAGAAATGGTGGGAGGGTATCAAGATTTGTCTATCCTGTGTTTTATGCAACTACTCGAATGATGAACCTCGGTGCAGCAATTGGTAGGTAACAAACTAGATTTGCTTGAGACTTTCATGTCTGCAGCTATGTCTCCTTCTCTTAATGTAATGCATAAATTGTACTTTTGCTGAGATGTACGTCGCTTTGGACAAAAGCATCTGTTAAATAAATGTAAATGAACAACATATTCATAACTGTCTGTTCTCACACCAATATTGACTTGTATACATTTATACCAACTTGCAGAACTAATGACAAATGTGATATATGCTGTAATGTTATAATCTTCAACACCTATTTTTTTAAAACAGTTTGATACCTGTTTTTTGTACACGTCTAACATGTTTGATAATGATCAGATGCATGGGGAGATTTTATGAATTTGGCACCCACAAAATTACCACAAGGTTTTGTGATAACACTGCTATTTCAAGATTACTCTCCTAGAATTGACTAAATGCCTTTGTCATAGCCACAGATTTTATCTGTTTCAGTTCTGCTTAGTAAATCATTAAAACACACACGCACACACACGCACACACACGCACACAAACAATGTCTGAACCGCTTATCCCATACGGGGTCGCGGCGAGCCAGAGCCTAACCCGGCAACACAGGGCATAGGGCTGGAGGGGGAGGGAACACACCCAGGACGGGACACCAGTCCGTCGCAAGGCACCCCAAGCGGGACTCGAACCCCAGACCCACCGGAGAGCAGGACCCGGTCCAACCCACTGCACCACCGCACCCCCCTTCATTAAAATACAATTATCTTTTTAACAATAATGACCGCTGAATATATCTGTTACTCTCAAGCTCCTTTACTAAAATAGCAACAATGCAGATGATTCCATCCATCCATCATAGCAATGCAGAGCCAGGGAAGCACAGAGTATTTGGCATACGGACAGGCTACAACATACATGAAAAATATGGATTTATCTGTTCCAGACTCTGGTTACAACCTACAAAATGGTCAAAGGATCTGCACTCCAATATGTAAAGGACCTATTTGCGCTCTACACCCGAGTAAGAATGCTAAGCCTCTCCACCTCTGGCCACTTGGTGGTCCCTTTCACAAGAGGTCCAAAAGTAAAGCTCCACAGTTGCATGGTTTGGCTCCGATGAGGTGAAGTAAGGCCACTCTCTCCTTCAGAACTGCTGAATCCCTTCCACCATTCAAGAATGGCCTCAAAACACATCTCTGACACCTTCTGATCTCCTCAGTACATTTGTGACAGATAGGGTGGTCAAAATCACCTTTGAGCTTACAAACACTCAATTCTTCAAACTCAGTGGTAACTATGACAAAAAAGTGGTAAAACGCAGCAGGGACAGCGGGTAGTACAGTGGTTGGAGTTACTGCCTTTGAACGCAAAGGTCACAGGTTTGATTCCCACCTCCGCTTGTAATGCCCTTGAGCAGGGTACCTACCCTAAAAATTACCTAGCTGTATAAATGGGTAAACAGTTGTAACCTTAACATTGTAAGCTGCTTTGGAGAAAAGTGTCAGCTAAATGAATAAATGCAATTGACTCTGCTTTGCAAATTGTATTTTCACCTCCAGCTGTTCACCAGTTGCAAACAGTACTTTGTTTACTCTGAGTTGTACATCATTTTGGTGAAAAGTGTCCTATAAATGAATGTAGAAAGCAGTATTTGCAGAACAGAAAACAAAAAAAAAAGGTTATTAAAAAAAACATGTCTCTGCTTATACCTGCATGGATTGCACAGTGTCCTGCTCAAATTTCTTGATGTCTTCCTTGACCAGGATCATCTGCTCCTTCAAGAAGGAGGCTTCTTGTTTCAGAGCTTCTACATCACGCAGCACCCTTGGCATATTCTGAAGGGCCTGGTTACTGCTCTCTGCTCACAGGGACAAAAAGGGACAGCAAAAGACACATCTTAACAATATTCAACTCACCCAGTTGACTAAAAATAATGACATTCAGAGGATCAATAGTTTGACCTACACCTGCATGTACTGAAAAAGTCTACACTTGCATGCTAAGCTTCAATCGTGACAAAACGACAAGAAAAAGAAAAAAGACCCCATAATCCTTACTATTGTTAATCAGACTTTCAAAGCTTGCTTTAAAAATTTATAACAATGACAACTGGAAGAGAGAAAATGCAGGAAAAGCCAGACATACTGCAATGCTTGTTGTGCTGTATCTTAATTTTTTACCATAATCTAAGTTTTCAGGGTTAGCTAATGCAGTAAACTACAATGGAAAAACAAGGAGGCAGAGGCATAGTGGGTAGAATGGGTGCTTCACAGCTGTGGGTTTGGATGAGGGTTTGAGTCCCGCTTAATTTGTGTGAAGTTTGCAGTGTTCTTCCTGTGTTCATGTGGGTTTCCTCCCACAGTCCACGCGACATGTTTCAGGTGAATCTGTAACTCTAAATTGCCCGTAATGTTGACAAAGCAAGCCGTAATGGTGCAGACAGGGGCACAGAGAGTAGAGCTCGTGTCTCACAGCACCTCAGTCTGTGTGGAGTTTGCATGTTCTCCCCATGTCTGCGTGGGTTTCCTCCGGGTGCTCTGGTTTCCTCCCACAATCCAAAGACATGCTGTTCACATTCACCCATAGTGTGTGAGTGACAGAGTGTGTGTGTGTGTTCCATTGATGTATGGATGAGTGACCCATCGTAAGTAGTGTATCTAGCAGTGTAAGTCACCGCGGTGAATAAGGTGTGTGGGCTGATAACACTGCATAGTATCTATTGGAAGTCGCTTTGGAGAAAAACATCTGATAAATAAAAAAAATGTAAAATGTGTGTGTGTGGCTACTCTGCAATGGACGGGTGTCCCGTCTGTGGTGTACGTAGCACATCGTGCTTCCAGGATAGGCTCTGCACCCTCGTGACTCTGCATTACAATAAGCAGAAATCCACAGTGAATGAGTGAGTATGTGATGCAAAATTAATCTGAAACATTTAATCTCCGCAACAAACTTCAGGGACAGGGTTTGTTAAAGGAGAATCCCTTAAATAAAAGACATTTTAAACAGCAGTTTCAGCAGACAATACACAAGCAAAAGTAAAAGCCATTGTTTGTCATCCTGACTGTACCTTCAATTGAATTGTTGACCTCTTGGATGAAGAGCTGAAGTTTCATGACAAGCGTAGCCGCGTGGTTGTCCACCTTCCCGGGGGCGTCCTTCTGGACCATTTTGAAGGCCCCATTCACCCATTCCTTCACGTCAAAGTCGTCATCCAGGAATTTTGAAAAGTCCATCGTTTACCCTCTTTGAAGCGACACCTCAGTCAGAGAGCAAAGCAGTCATTCCTTTTACACTCCAGCTGAAAAAGCGAAGGATTAGACATATACCGTGAAAACAGATAAACCATATGGAGATTATCAAGAAGACTGGCGGTCTTCGTAGCTCGGGTTGTTGATTGGGGTGTTCAGCAGTTCGCCGAGCTTGGCATTTAGATTGCAGACGTTTCATCACCAGTCGAGGCGACATCATCATTTGCACTTGTGCAGGAAGAACAGTTGTTCGCCAACAGAGACTTGTCCACAAGCAAAAGCCTCCCACCGACGAGCTTTTTGAAGCGTTGAACACCCAAATGAGTTGGAGATTATCGAGAAGATTGGCGGCCTTCGGTTGGTGGTCTTGATGATGTCACCCCGACTGGTGAAACATCTGCAATCTAAATGCCAAGCTCGGCGAACTGCTGAACACCCCAGATAAATCACATCTTTGTTCTGTCTTTCCTTTCCTGTACTCTTGTACACTGATGTTACTTTCATTCGTCCCTTCATAGTCATTCAATGCTTAGCTGACACTTTTACAGTGATTCACCTATTGGACAGCAGGGTATTCTTTCTGTGTATGTCGAGAGTAAACACTGCGGTCAAGAAGTGGACAGTCTGAGGTTACAAATTCAAGCTCTAATGCTCCTCCTTCTGTTGCCCCTCAATCACATAAGAACTAGAAATACCTAAGTAAGCAGCTGTTTTATTTCTTGGTAACTTATAAAATTTGTATCTAGGAACTTACCTGCTGCACTAAATAAATACTTTCATAGGCTGTAAGTGTTGGGAGGAAACAAACACGCATGATTCATCATTTCTACTTACATGATGATGATAATTCTTAGGAATTATCATGAGCAAATCAATGTTACATTCATTGGACCGGTAACAGTTTTTGCTGCCTGTATGTGAAATAATCAGTTATAACAGGTCAATAATAACTATGAGTTTTACTCACATAATTGACTTGCCAGTCTGCTGCTGATTCAATCGATCCTGTAGTTTTTACCCATTACTGTCGAAACGAACATGAAATATATAGCCCAGGAAAATGAAATAATCATAACGACTAAATAGAGCTCGAGCAAGACGACAGCTTCCTCCAGAGTTAATTTATACGTCTTTTTTTGTCGTTTATATCAGCGCCGTGTGTTTACTTTGCTGCCGTGTCAGGAAGTTCCGTGCACATATTCGCTTATTTGGCAAACACTTCCGGCACCGTATCGCCAGAAACTGTGTCCGATGTGACACAGCGACTCAAAATAATACGTTCCCGTGTTCTTTTAAAAAAAAAGAAGAAAAAAAATGAGCGTAAAATTTGTATAAATACTACAGATATTTTATCGTTCTGCGAGTATATTCCAACTGTAAAAGGTTGATTTCATTTTTTCTGGTATTTTACAAATGTTAATTAAACACGAATTCATGTGTTAAGTGATGATTTCCGTGTTGGAGTCGTTTCTGAACGTGTGAAAGTTGAATGTGACGGTGAGTAAAATCAAAATACAACACTAGGGAGCTCGTCCTCTTTTAGGGACCACATTCTAAGTTTTTAATTAAAAAAAAATCCAGTTCTAACTGATCAATTAAATCTTGACTTCAAAATGTTACTTCTAAAGATTACAGGTCCGTATGCATTGTACTGCATGTAGTTTCCCTTTTCCCGCCAAAATTCCTCCTGAACAGTAAAAAGTGTGTGAAACCTGATCAGAACCGCAGAGATGTTTCTGAAACTGAAAGTTACAAAAAAGCAAAATAACTATGTTTTTTATATATTTGTCAGGTTTTATATTTTAATTTTCATGCCAACGTGTTTTTGAAGAAAACATTCATTTAGCTGCCATTTTTCTCCAAAAGCACCCTACACTGTCAAGGTACTAACAATTATTCACCCATTATACAGCTGGGTAATTTTGTTTTACTGGAGCACTTTGGGTAAGTACTCTGCTAAAGGGTACTACAGCCACATATAGGATTTAAATCTGTGACTTTGGGTCCAAAGGCAGCAGCTCTAACCATTATAGTACCAGCTGTCTCTAGTGGTCCATATTTTACAGTACGGTACTGTACTCTGTTTTCTACAGCCATCAGAAGATTGTTCATTTGTTCTACCGCAGTCCATCCCAAAAAGTACCTAAACAGAGGAACTGTTGTTTACCTGTTAATTGGTAGAATGGCAATGAATAAGGCTCAGAAGTTGCCAGGTACAGTAAAGGTTAGATAAGAAGGATAAGATGAGTATTAAATATCGCTGATGAAATGTTGCTTACGCTCTATGCATTCCACACTGTCCGCTTCCACGGAGCATCATTTTGCTCGAGATTCACACAGTACTTCACAGGTTTTCCTTTTTTTATTCACCCCAGGGACCTTTAAGAGCTGACCAAACAGAATCGAAGGCACCCCAGAGAAAACATTAAACTCTCAATAGCTCTGAATGCTTTTCCAGTTGTTCAGTCATTTCCCACTGGTCCACATTAGCAATATTTTATATTATTTCTTATTGGAAAATAGTCCTGCCATACATTGCTTTGCTGCAAGTCACACTACTATGGTCCACGTCAGCCTACTGAGCTCATATTATCGTCTCTTTTCTGAACTAGTCTGAATGGTGATGAATGATGAATGTATTTTGATTCCATAATCTGACATACAAGCGGAGCAAGAAAGAATGAAAAAGACTTTATCAATGGGACTTTTTCTCCCTAAAGTTGCTAAACATAATCAATGTCCTTTGAAAGCTTGCCAGAGCCAAATCAAGAGAAGCCACCATCTAATCTTGGTAGTGAAAAACTACTCCAAGCCAAAGAAAGCTGGAAAATTTTTTGCAATAAGGTCAATAAATCCAAATTTTAACTTTTACTGAGCACAGTTTTATACACTTGCTTCAATTGTTAATGCTATTTGTTCACAGCCCAAGGATTGTGGATTTGACAGTGGGCCCTGTCTCACTGAAGTTTACAGGTTCTACTTGCAGTCACATGGACTTCCTCCTTTGGGTGAATCGGTTTTCTCCCCTTTCCAAAGACACACTGTCCAGGTGAGTGAATCAAAACCCATAACTGAGTACATACAGTGATTATGAGTGTGTGTGTGAATGGGCCAACACATTGTCCAGGAGCTATAGTGTACTGCGTTACGTTTCCAAATCTTGATTAAAAAAAATAAATGCTGATGTCAGATAGTCTCAGAAACTCAATTTAAATTTGGAAGCATTATAGCAGTCGTTTGTCAACCTTAGATTTTTAATGATACAAAGATTCATATGAGATTTTATCATGAGTCAGATGTTGTTTTTTTTCTTTTAAACACAGCTGTACCACCGGGGAACTCCATTCTAATGTAAAAAGAGGTAGTATATTTATGAAATTGGGATATTGTTACAACATATGTCTGAACATGTTTTCTAACTCGGGCAACAAAAGCAGGGACAGATGAAAAGCAGGGAACTCAAACTGGAAACTGTTCCGCTTTTCAGTGCCACCGCTAATAGTGTGTTGCACCTACATTTTACAGTCGAGCAACTGAACATTGCATTTGCAACATGATGGGATGCCTTTAAAAGACTAATTTATTGCAAATTCACTCCTTTTCTTCCGAACACTGAATCTCTGCTTTCTTGGGTATGGCATATGTTAATGTCTCCGTGACGATCGTACCCTTCTCGGAAATATAGAATACCATTTTATAAACGTGAGCTGCTGCCCTTCAACAAAATCCGTGTGCAGACGCTTGTATTACATTCAGTCATATCAAAAGTGAATCCACTGAGGGCTTTAACACCTACGTCTGCATCAGTAAGAGCATGTCCTACTGAGCGCCTTCAGCTCTAAGGTGTGACGCAGTATATGCTCGTAGACGGGTAGCTTCTTCACTACACCACAGTTTCACATTAGCCTGACTGGAACATCCATGTATAATCATCAGATGTGTCTGGTTTATTGAAACCAAGCCCATTTATCTAGATTTAAGAGCGGTGCAAGAAGGTATATCACTGATGTGCGTCCCTGTGGAGCTGAAATTGAATGGTAATTGGCCCTGTGGGAAAAGGCGTTGGGGTGACAAGACAGCACAGTGAGCAGTGCTGCCACCTTGCAGTGCCTGGGTTCGACCCCTGCTCAGTCCAAGTGGAGTTTGCATCCTCCCCTTGTGTCTGGATGGGTTTTCTGCAGGTGCCCTAGTTTCCTCCCGCAGTCCAAAGACATACAGTTCAGATGGAGTGGTGACACTAAATATTCTGTCGTGTGTGTATGTGTGTGTCTTTGGATACTCTGCAATCAACTGGTGTCCTGTCCAGGGTGTACTCCTTTAACCTTTCACACAGCACCTCTATGATAGGCTCTGGGCCCCCCGATTAGAACAAGTGGTTAATGAATATGGATGGGTGGAAATTAACAAATTACTGCCCAAACACTTTGGTGTAGATTTTTGAGATACAGTAAATGGAGACAAAATATTAAGTCTGCATCATGCTGATGTTGTATTCCAGGTATAACAAGACAGCAAGTGTCCCACCACTTGGATTAAAATATCACAAACGGTGTTTGTCATTAAGGTGTTTCAGGTTAGTCAGGTTATCTCCGGGTTTGGTGCAACTTTACACCATAAGTCCCTACAACACTGGTTTATACAGACAGCTGGCATCTGAGTCAGAACGCGTGGAACAATATCTGTGCCTGCAGAACGCAGATATTAGATATACCACAGTAGTTCAGATGTGTGTACATGATAAACTGCTTATCAGCTACAAGTAGGTCAAGTTGCATAGGAAACAATCTTATTTTGATCTTGTCAACAGACCAAGTGGCACTGGGAGAGAAGATAAAGGGAACCTACACAGAGTTTGCAGTAATTGGTTAAGGCTGAACTTGCGACCAGAATTTACGAGGATCAGCTGGAAGCTAATAAGCACGCTATGCAAAAAGGACGCCATAAAGACGGCCGAAGGCCCAGGTCAGTCGATGGGTACCACCAGTAAGATCCATTGTGTTAAGGTGACCCTGGACAACAAATAAAAACAATCATGAATCATTCAAGGCTGTCTGTAGGAAGTGGTTTTGATTCCCCGTAACCCTGTCGCTGGAGATGTGATAGAAGTTATATTGGATGTGTCATGTTGCAATAGTCTCAACACTCCTATAGTCTCGTGGTGAATATTCTGTGAGTTTATCGCTGTCGAAGACTTCGATTGTAGAACAAAACCAAGAAATGTGTCGATAATAGTCACTTGTGTCAAGTGACAGCTCAGTCACTCCATATGTAGAGATGAAAACGTCCTGGCGACTTGAGAGCCCTGGATTAAATTCACTGAAGCAGAAACTCACTCATTGTCAAGTATGAAACCGTAGCCTTTACTTCTGTTGACCTTTTAAAGCAAGAAGTGGAGTGAACTGTCACCCACCAATTTCGCAGATATGAAAGGAGGATTCTTTCAAAGAAGCAGAACAGCGCGGACAGCCTTCTTCATTATGATCATGTATGGTAAGCGGTAACCACATCCTCAGTGATGACGCTGCAGCCAGAGCTACAGGGTTAATCAACGGAAAGCTCCCAGATGAGGCTCGACAACAAGCGAGGCGCTGCTGAAAATGAGCCGGCTTCTCTGCAATCCTCCTCGCGTGCAATCCGCCGTAAACTGACCGGAACACAAGGGGAATAGCGATTCGTTCATTTATTTATGACCACTCTCAGGTACAGGTACGTACTTTGAGCTACAAACTGGAGATGTATGTGAATGTTATGTGTGTTCTATCTCTTCCATTCGCCTTGCTGGGCAACAGCTGTAAGGTTTTTGAAATACTGTGTATGTGTACCCAAACTTCTCCTCTGTCGCCTCACTTGTGCTCATTAACCCAGAATGTCTAATTGCTAATTTTGAGCAGTAGTATGTATTTACAAACACATGAAATGTTATCATACGCTTTAATAACTGATTATAACGTGCATTCCGTTTTCTCTGCTTCACATATTTCTTGAAAGCCCCTCTTGTTTTCAGATGTTTTAAGTTCTGGCAGCATTATACTCCATTTTTTGAATAGAAAGAGTGTGTTTTGTATTTTGCAGATCAGACATGTGTGCTGCATGTTTATGAAAGATAAGTCACCAGTAGTTCCATGTTGACTCAATGGAATTTCTGACATTTTCAGTGACAGGTTCACGTTACCACATGTGTGGCAGGGTGCAGCTGTTGGCTAGTACAGTCAATACTTCAATCAGGACTGAATAAGTGAATTCACGCTTTGGTCACTGTGCCCTTAAAATGACTGATAAACAAGGCAGTGACAGATATGGTTTATCCCTCATAACACTAAAGCTCAAACAATATTGCAACAAAAAGTAGCAAAAGTAGTTGATAGCTATATTTTTTTTTGGTGGTAATTTCATTGATATTTTTGATCATGTCTTTCCTTTGTGTCTAATATTGCTATAGAATATAAATTTGAAGCTCAGTGTTCAGCAATGAACCCCTAACCCCCCTACAGCTGTCACTTTTCCTACTGAAATTTAGTTTAAAAAGTCAAGAAAAGTGTACCAATAATCCATAAGTTCGGCAAGGCTGATGCAGAGGGGATGTTTCCCTCCAAGATTTAGGCAAGTCTAATGTCCTTCCGAATACAGTATGTGTGTTTAACTCCTTTGAGAATTATTGTTAATGGGTCCCTCAATACCTAACAAACTGTTACACCACTGGAATAAACAAATAGCTGAAAAATTTTTTATAACAGCTGAAAAATTTTTTTTAGAACAACTCATTTTGTTTGAACATCACTGTACTTACATTGTTAGAGAAAGGAAGCGGTTAAATTAAAAATTTTCAACCCACCAGGAATTTGACCCACCAGGTATTTGACCAAAAACTTTCAAAGGTTTCAAAGGCTTTCAAGATTTCTGTTCTCCCTGCTCTGTACTTAAAATTACTGTGGTTTTAAAGCATAGTTTGTGTATTTAATTCCTCTCAAACACCCTTTGGTGCTGTTACAGCACTGCTGACACCAGTATCCATCCTCCCTTTGTCTTTCAATAGGGTTCATATTTGTCAAAATTAACTGTTATTTTATTCATTGTATACTGAAAAAGCAGTCACTACAAAAATGAGGTTTCCTGTTCCACCGTGCCAGATTTCCTCCCTTTCTCAGTTTTGTCAGGCTAAACAGGAGATGGCAGTTGAGTCACCTTTTTTCTAACTCCTTTAGATTACAAAATGCATATCATTCTGTAAATATGATTTATGAAACCTGTCATATATTAAGGATTTACAAGCACCAAAATGCATCTGTGTCTCTCTGATTTACATTTATTTAGCTCAAGCTTTCCGCTTAAATAACTTGCAGTGTTAAGGTGCCTGAAATGATTTACCTATTTATATAGCTGGGTAATTTTTACTAGAGCAATCTAGGATAAGTACCATGCTCAAGAGAACTACAACAGGAGGTGGGAACTAAAGCTGGTTCCTTTGAGTGTGCGCTGGCAACTCCAGCCACCACGCCACCTGCTGCTCTACCGAAAAGACGTTGGAGAACGTTCATTTTGCAAATGGCAATAAAAAAACCCAGAGTCAAGATTTCAATAGAAAGTGAAAAGCACACTTGGTTTTTACATCACTTAAAGCTACTACATTTTCGTGTTGCAGAAAATGAAAGGTTGCATTCGAATTGTAAAAAAGGAACTAAACCTTTCTTTTTCATTCATTTCAGGATTCCCAGGTGCTGTCAATGATTTCAGCAAAGCCTCCTGGTTTAGAAGGATGTCGGGCATAATGGCAGTGCACCTCGGCATCATTTCTCTTACCCTGTGGGGTCTCCTTCAGCACAGTACGTTCCCTTATTATTAATGCTCTTTTACATCTTTTTACCGTGCGCTATGGCTTGGTGTGCATGGATGACCTATCACCAGGCTGCGGTTACTTGGTTTCTCTCACTAGTTTTATCAGTCAAAACAACCTTTAATCTGTTTGTTACAGTCATTATCTCCGGTAACAGTGGTTTGCTTGCGTTTTCTTGGGAACTGTTATCCTTCGGCCAGACGGAGATAAAGCAGCTAAGAGTCATCATAGATGTCAGAAAGATACGCGTCTACTTTCAACCACAAACAACACAAAAAAAAATCTCAGTAACTCACTCAGGTGCTGGAATAGATGCCAGTGTCAGTTTCACAGAGGCACTGCACTGTGTTCCCTCCTTCGCAGCTACCTGGGCTTGCAGTGTTTCCTGCAGTACAGACTACATTTCCTCCTTGAATTGCACCTGTGCGGACCAGGTGCCTGCCTACCCCTACGCCTTTGTGGCAACGTGTTGGTAAGTGCAGTTGTCCTCTCTGCCCATGTGTGTGCTGTTGGTAGATTCATCTCAGGAGGGCCGCAGGACGGTGCACTAAATGTCAGCCACCATTCGTGGAACCGAAAGAGCGAATTAAACATCTGGCGGTTACTGTGACATTTCAGAAAAGTGAAGTGTATTTTTATACTTCACTTTTTCTCCATGGAGCTCACATATGAAAAACTAACAAGTTTGGGAAAATTAGCAAAGTCTGTTCGGTGGAAACAATTTCAGCATGCTTTTTGCCCGCTCACTAGCCGTTTTTACCCCCTTTATGAAGAAGTGGAACTCGTTAGTTATGATGTCAGAAGTTTTGGGGCGTTATTATTTCGGTTTGTGTTACTTGTGCTGTCAAATAATTGTCATGTAGAAATGTCTCATGTTAATTTTACCACAACAAAGAAATGCCTTAATACTCTACAGAATCCAAACTAATGCACTTACTGGCTGAGAACAACCAAAAAGATTTTTAAAAAAAAGGGGAAATGTGAAGCACACTCACACACGCACACACAAAGCCACACACATTTCTATTTGCAGAAATGAAAGCTGTGCTCCTGCAGTCTCACTTTTAAAACATCCAAGTGATCAACACGACCTCAGCACCGCTGCAGTCCCCGATCTGGTCGGTACAAGCAAACGCGGTCAAGGATGCTTGTGTGGAAAGAAGTGCTGCTGTCTGGCCCTCAGTTCCACTGTACTCCTCACCGCTTTCTGTCTTTTTTTCCTCTTTTTTTTGAAGGGAGGAAGATGATCATGTGAATTCGAGCTGTGAAATTGTAGCCCCAAAACAGTGGTGCATTTTAGAGCTGGACAGCAGGGAGGTGATCAGCGCAGATACTCAGTGTACCATAAGAGGAATGAGTGCGGAGGACAAGTGGACAACGGAAGAGAATAACACGGTACACATCATTCTGCAGAAACACAGTGAGTACATGTGTTCCAGTGCTGACAAGACATATCCAAACAACAGTGTGTTGGAAAATGTGAAGGAAAAAAGAGACAAACAATCATTTCCAATGTTAAATAGTGACTTCAAAGTGTAAAAGTGTACAATTATATAATTAGGTGTCTCTCTGTGAGTGGTGTGGCGGCGCAGTGAGTAGCACTGCCACCTCGCAGCCCCTGGGTGGTGCGAGAGAATGTGGGTTTGATCCCTGCTCAGTCTGTGTACAGTGTGTGTTTTCACCCCATGTCTGTGTGGGTTTCTTCTGGGTGCTCTGGTTTCCTCCCACAGGCCAAAGACAGACAGTTCAGGTGGACTGGTGACTCTGAATTACCCGGAGTGTGTGTGGGTACCCTGCGATGGGCTTGCATCTCATCCAGTGTGTACATATATGGAGGATAGCTGGTAGCGTAGTGGTTAGAGCTATTACCTCTGCATCCACAAGTTGCAGGTTTGAACCCCACCTCTAGCTATAGTACCCTTGAGCAAGGTACTTACCCTAGATTGCTCCAGTAAAAATTACTAAGCTGTATACATGGGTAAGTAACTATAACCTTAACATTGTAAGTTGCTTTGGAGAAATGCATCAGCTAAATGAGTAAATTTAGTGTATGCCCCCCCTCTCAGCGTTGTACCCAATAGTTCTGGGATAGGCTCTGGATCACTGTGACCCTCCTCAGGTCAAGTGATTGTTGAAGTTGAATGGATGGATGTGTCTGTCTATTTATGGTGGCATGCTGGGTAAAGCTGGTGCCGTGCGGCTCCAGAGCTGGGCATAGGTTTGAGTCCAGCTTGAGGTTTGCATGTTTGTCCCTGCATTTACACCACACAAGGCATGTGTGGAAGAAGGCACTGGCAAACCGCTTCCGCTCCTACTTTGCCCAGAAAACCACACAAGTGGTCGCCAGCAGTTGAACCCGAATGGCTCCCACTTCCACACATCCGCGTAGAATTGAAATACATTGTCAGACACTATGAAAGCTTTATTAATACTGACGCGCCACGGGATGTTTCTAGCATCTTCCACGGCTGCAGTCCTTCTGTAAGCTGTAGAACCATTTCTTTGACTCACATGAATCGAGCAGGAAGTTCACAAAGACGGCGACTTTGGGCTTTTCTGTGCAGGACACGTTAAGCAGAAACGTGCGCTGCTCCTGTGGTTTTGTGAACGCCTAGGAAGTGGGATGTGTGTGAGCAACATGACCACTGACTGTTCTCTTCTGTCCTTCCCAGTAAAACCACAGCCACCGTTCAACCTCACACTTACAGAGAATGAGAATAATTTCACCGTCTCCTGGGAAATGGCCTACACCCCGGTGCTGAATTACTATCTGAACAATTTTCTGATATACCGGGTGAGGATAAGGGCAAAGGATGATTCAGAGAAGGTGAGAAATGCTCCTCTTCGGGAACAGTCACAGTAGAGTCCACTGAGAGCAGTGTTGCTTGAAAGTCACTTAGAATAATTTCTAAGAGCAATAAATTGTGGCTGAGGAAAGAACACCTATGGAAATTGTTGCCCTGAATGTTTACATTTCTGACCTTAACAGGATCCAGGAAAACAATTTACTATACGTGAGGACAGGAGGTACCTGGAGGTTTTGCACAGCTCTTTAGAGCATGGGAAGACATATGTGGTGGACGTCCAAGCCAGACCAAGCGTTCATTTTTCGACGAGCGGGTACTGGAGCGAATGGAGTCCAGCCGTCGAAGTGCACATCAAGTGTAAGTCGCTCCACCAGCCATGGCACGGAAACCTTTTTTTGGCGCTGGCACTCTTGGCTAGAATGGAAAAAAAATCCAGATTCTGCAAGAAGTATCGCTCAAAGGCTTCATTCATTGACATGGGGACCAGAGCCTCGCAGAAGGAAGACTTAGTGTTGTTGGTGCGATAAATTGAAGTAGTAATCAATGTCTGAGTGTTTCTTTAATTTTACTCTCCCCCAGATTTGGGTGATGAAGCGCCCAATTGGAATGATCAGCAAGGTGAACAGAACTACTGGTCGTACATCTCCCTGGTGCTGGGCCTGGTGACATGTACTGTGGTCTTCTGCTGTGGAAGAAAGTAAGCATCAGCAGTTCATGTGGTACCAGTAGAGCAGAACCCCTGGGTGTTGCAGTCTCCACCTTATTATTGCAATACACACCAACACTTATTTTCAGCACATATATAACAACTGATTTTATAATTAAGTGGCAAACTCTTTGTTTGGATTTGAGATCAAACTGAGTGGAGTCATTTTGAAACACCTGGGCAACAGATAGACCTTTAACACACAGTACCTCTCCGGTCTGTGTGGTCCTGGTGCGTAATGCCTTTATGACTGTAAATTAGATCAGTGTTTGTCTGGTTTCTTGATTCCCCCCCCCAATTTGCCTCCTACATATAAAAAACCACAAGCCGTGCAAGTCGTTTCTTGAAGCGGCACAGCAGAAGGCGGCGTGCAACGTGTAAAGCCCAAGAGTGCAGGAAGCCAGGCCCGCATGTGCTCGGAGCTGCTGCGTTTGAATTTTGCAACCTCGAACCTGTCGCGCTGCACGTTCCACGCTGCTGACGGTGCGTGGAAGGGCGTATCATGTACGAACCATCCACCAGCCCCCGTCGACCAATGGCTTGTCCAATCAACCCTACCATGAAAACACACGCTTTCCCAAGGAGCGCTTCCGTGGACTGCCTTTGGATACTCACCCAAAGCAACTGGAAAGGCACTACACTGCCGATTTTCCTTCCACTTGTTTGCTTGCTTTAGTGGTGTATTGGGGGATTCCATCTGACAAACACCCATCAAGTGTCATCTCAGATTCTAATTACGCTCTAGCCTTGAATTACTACTACTTTCACTAGTGGATTTCCCCCAAAATACTGAAAGCCCCTAATATTAAACATCTAAACACATAACCTTAAGATGGATACTTTGCCATCTCACATATGAAGGTAAGGCCACACTGTCCCAATGGCTGTAATTTAACTGTAATACACACTGTACACAGGATGTAATTATTAATTCAGTACATCAAGTGGAGAGGTATAGGAGACGCTGTTTTTACTCTGTTTTATGCACGTGTAACGCTTGTGCAGAGCCAGGCTCTAAGTGATCCTGAGCTACTCTTTCTTTTATGACCTGTTTACAATACAGCCGTTACGCAGTTAATGTCATAAGCGATCAGGTGTGGTGTGCCATTTTTTGGGGACCACGTTCACTAATGCTCACTTCAGGGGCGGCGCTCATGAGTATCAATTTGTTAATGCTCACGTGTACAACCAAACTGCCGTATTATTTTCAAGTATATATAGATTTTTTTTTAAATTTATTTTTAAACCCTTAATTTTGAAAAGTCCAAATACCAGCAGCAGCTGGGTCCCGAACCCTAACGTTAACCAGGGAGTGACTGTATATTGTACCTCCTTAGGCATGTGGAGCTTTAGATTTAAATTTCTTTATTTTTTGTTGCTTCTCTCCAAAATATTTATGATGTTAAGCCATTTATGCCACGATTTACCATTTGTGCAGATAGGTAATTTTTACTGCATCGAAGCAGGGTAAGTACCCTGCTGAAGGGCACTGCGGTAGGAGGGAGGATTCAGCCTTGGGTCCTTAGACTGTGAGGTGCCAGCTTTAACCGCCATGCCACCTGCTGCTTTATAAAGAAAATAGTGTATCTTTATATTAGTACACTCTGCCATCGCGTTGCGTTGTGCTCGAATCTTCTGGCAAAGCAAAACACCAAGCTCAGTAAGTGTCAGCGAGGAGCCGACGTAGCCTGAGATGCAAGAGCAGATCCACGTCTTTCCGCAGCTTGCGGCAGCCCTGTGGGTTTAGTACAAAGCACAACCGCTGCAAATGTGAAATGAATGAAGAGAAAAAAAGAGCAAGGTCCCTGGGCTCCCACACAGGGTCCGCTGTCAACGTCACACCTTTGTGAGCGTGTTCAGGTGCAGAGTGGGACATGCCCAGGGACGGCCCCTCAACCTCACTTATAACTTTCGTCATGATTTTCTCACCTTCGACCGAAACATCCCAGGCTGGTGGGAGGCAGCCATACTGCTCCCATCATCACACGCTGCGCTTGCTGCCATATTTCCATTTAACCCCCTTTCTTCTTCTTCTCTTTCCTTGCATCCCTCCCCCCCACCATCGGACCCACCAGAATCTGGCTACACAAGGCCCATCTGTGCAGCTACATCCCAAGCCCCGAAGGCTACTTCAAGCCCCTGTACTGTATGCACGGCGGGGATTTCACGGTAAGCCTACAGGATGGGCTGAGAGTCCACCAGCTGGGTCTGCAAGCAGTAGGGGTTTCTCAGAGCCACACACACACACACACACACACACACACACACACACACACACACACACAGAGCGCTAGAGGGGAAATTGTGGGCAGGGTCTTGACGCCACGGTGAAAGCCTAGTGTGACAACACTTCACACCCAGATGGAAAATACCATGAGCTGTTTTCTGAGCGCAGATGTTTGGATGTCAGCTAACAGTCACTATTTTTAGGTGTTTATAATTTTAACGGGTTATTTTAGAAATATTCCAAAAGGTAAGGGGCCGGGGGGGGGGGTCACATAGGGGCTGCCCGTTCTTTTACTTCAGTTAAGCGTTAAATTTTGTACTTTGTTTACATCTGTCAAGTATTTTGCACACATTATTCCAGTACTGTCCAAGCTATGTGGCTTTCATTTAACCAGAAGCAGAAATCACCTTGAATGCACTTTAATGTCTTTAAAAATGGCCCATATTATTCTTAATGTTACACTGCATGCTAGAACCCTGGGAAGATTTTTTTTGTTGTTGTTTCAGTGTTCTGTCAAAGGATGATTCATCCACTGTAGTTATTCATCTTTACCACGGGTTCATGTGACCCACAAATACAACTGTATGTTTGCATTTGGTGTGAAGTGAATGAATTCCTTCAGCAAACTGCTCTGCTTTTATGATATCAGAGATACATTTATTCATTTAGCTGATGCTTTTCTCTAAGGCGACTTACAGTGTTCATCTGCTTACAGTTATTTACCTATTTATACAGTTGGGTAATTTTACTGGAGTCATTTGGGGTACGTACCTTGTTCGAGGGTACTACAGCTGGAGGTGGGCTTCAAACCTGCCACCTTTGGCTACGAAGGCAGCAGCTCTAACCACTACACTACCACCTGTCTCTGTACGCTAACCATCTTAGTTTGTTTACTCGCTCAGCTGTGTCCATAACCGCCTTTTACTTTAGACATTTACTAAGACTGATACTCTCCATTTGCCACAGTTGGTAATTTATTTAGAAGTAAACATACTTGATCATTAATATAATTTCAACAAAACATATTTATTTTGAAATGCTTCTTGGTGGTTGGATGTTTGAGCCTTGACTTAAAACTTTGGTTTTAAAGTACACTTACACCTCAGGACAGGCCATCCAGTGTAATAGGTTCCATAATTTTGAAATGATGAAATATTTCCTATCGGATGCTGTATTTTGCAAACCAGAAAACCCAGAGCACGGGTGAACATTGTAAAAGTTGAGCACCGAGTCCAGTTTCTGGTGCGAAATTATAACTCGCAGAAATAAAACTAAGTTAACGTAGTCATGTGGAAGGTTTTACATGTGTGCAGCATATCACTGTAGCGTTCGGAGAACCAGAGTTTCTTTGAAGATCCACGTCTATTCAGTTTCAAATATGGCACACCTTGTTAATATTTGCAATTTTTTTTTTTTCCCAGAAAAGCTCGGGATATAATTCTGTCTTTTACTCTTTTCTAAAACCCAGTTTGCTTTACCTTTTTTGCTGCCATTAAACAGTTGAACTGTTACCTGACAATTACAGGTAAAGTGAATTATTTTAAATATTACATTTATTTTTAGGTATTTGTTACATGTATAAAATAAATTATTTTAAATATTGAAATATTTTTATTTAAAAAATGTTGCTGTGTATGAAGTGATGTTAGAGAGTTGTTGTCTTAGTACTGCAGCTATTTATGTGTCATCAAAGGCTTCCGGCGCTGCAGCTTTCAGCAAAAGAATCAGCATTTGCTTCTCACAGAAACTTCACATTATTATGATTATTACTGTCACCTCATACTTAAATAGACCAGTCTGTGACATATGAATCATTCTTATTGCTGTTAATAATAATGAAAGTTTATGCACACTTTGCCTTGGTCATCTTAGCACATAACACACACTCAGATTTCACGAGTCACTTGTATTGCGCTTAACATGACAGAAAGATGGAAATTAAGTATTTCGAAATCAATTAAGTATTTCAGTCAATTTGCTATGAAACGCTGGATGTTTATTTCTTTGGTGTGGGAGGTTCATGGCAACCAAACTAAACTTCTGTGAATTAATACAGTATTTTTCATCATTTCGATATGTTACAGCGAAATGTGACGAAATATGGCCAGTGACTGCACCTGGCGTTAAAGTCGAAGGAGTTTGTAATGCTTTTTTACAATATTTAAATGAAACAAGTGCAGCGGAGAGTTTCGTGACCTCTGGGTGAAATTCGACATGAGTTGCCTGGGTTCGAGTGCACACAGCCCCGATAAGCTCTACAGCACCACCGTGAGGCTACATGAGGACACACAGAGTGTGGGTTCTATCTTTGTTAACTTTCACAAGTGTCATGGGCACAGAAGGACTGGTGGGTGGGGGTCTTCGCTCCCAGGTGACTCATGGGTACAGTCCCTCGTGGCCCATCCTGATGTGCCATAGCGGCCATCTGTGGTGAGGCCGCCGTGCCCCTGGGAAGACGAGACACTCGAGGTTCCTTCGTCCCTCTTCCCGACAACCACGGTCCGCCAGGCACCTACAGGGTTGCAGGTTCAGACAAGGTTAATGCTGTCTGCCCCCCCAGGGCCTGCTGAATGAAGTCTGTGAGACAAACAAAATATGTGGTTGACAGTTTGCCCCCTACAGGAGGTGCAATCCCGTGTTTACCTCTCTCCAGAGCAAGTAACTGTCTGTAATTAAACAAAGGAGAAAGGGGTAAAGCACAAATACAAAGGGAACACCCTAACCCTAACCCCAGACAGCTAGAACACAGAAAAGACTGACTGCTTCTGCAACCGCATAGAATGGCCACTAGAGGGAAGCAAAACATCAAAACACACTCACTCACACTCACACTCATACTTTCTCTCACACACACACACACACACACACACACACACACACACACACACACACAATTTATGGTAAGTACCTTAATCAAAGGTACTGTAGCTGGAGGTAGGAATCAAACCTGCAACTTTTGGGTCCAAAGGCAGCTGCTCTAACCACACACGTATACAAATTACATACAGTACAAGATGTGGTAATATAATGTAGATTATTTAAAATAACTAGGGGCGCGGTGGCGCAGTGGGTTGGACCGCAGTCCTGCTCTCCGGTGGGTCTGGGGTTCGAGTCCCGCTTGGGGTGCCTTGCGACGGACTGGCGTCCCGTCCTGGGTGTGTCCCCTTCCCCCTCCGGCCTTACGCCCTGTGTTGCCGGGTAGGCTCCGGTTTCCCGTGACCCCGTGAGGGACAAGCGGTTCTGAGAATGTGTGTGTGTGTGTGTGTGTGTATTTAAAATA
Source organism: Scleropages formosus (assembly GCF_900964775.1). NCBI lineage: Eukaryota > Metazoa > Chordata > Actinopteri > Osteoglossiformes > Osteoglossidae > Scleropages > Scleropages formosus. The sequence continues at coordinate 6,272,460 of NC_041825.1, read as the reverse complement.
ACTAGGGGCGCGGTGGCGCAGTGGGTTGGACCAGGTCCTGCTCTTTGGTGGGTCTGGGGTTCGAGTCCCATTGGGGGTGCCTTGCGACGGACTGGTGTCCCACCCTGGGTGTGTCCCCCTCCCTCTCCGGCCTTATGCCCTGTGTTGCCGGGTAGGCTCCGGTTCCCCACAACCCTATATGGGATAAGTGGTTCAGAAAATGTGTGTGTATTTAAAATAACTATATAATATGCAATACTTTAAAGCAGCGGGGGTGCGGTGGCGCAGTGGGTTGGACCGCAGTCCTACTCTCCGGTGGGTCTGGGGTTCGAGTCCCGCTTGGGGTGCCTTGTGACGGACTGGCGTCCCGTCCTGGGTGCGTCCCCTTCCCCCTCCGGCCTTACGCCCTGTGTTGCCGGGTAGGCTCCGGTTCCCCGTGACCCCGTAAGGGACAAGCGGTTCTGAAAATGTGTGTGTGTGTGTGTACTTTAAAGCATACACAAATATAATAATGGCATATAATTAAATATCTTAAGTATATAACCCTAATACTAAATTCAAGAAGAACTTTTAAATCATACCTCTAGATTAACTTAAACATTTAATTTTTGGAAAGTTTTTATCAACATTTTATTAACCCTTCTCGTGCACTCTGATATTTCACGGAAGTTAAGGTACATAAAAAGAGCTACAATATCTAATACTGGAGGTAAATTAGAACTACTTTAAACAGTAAATTGGAGTGCTATAATGAATGCATTTTTATTGTTTAATGGTGAAAATTAGAAAAGCATGTTAATGCAGGTGTATTATTTAAATTTGTCATTATTACTGTATGGTGGTAGTAATATGATGATGTGTTTTACACTAATGTCACGGTAATGTGCCAGTAGTACAAAGAGACAGAAGTCTGCACACAATGATTCCCGGCTTGAAATGTTTGAAATTTTGGATTTTTTTAACCCTTTTAATACCATTTAGCATCTAGTTTTTATTCTCATAATGTCTTCACTTGTTGAAAATGTGAAAAGTGCCGGAAGAGGTGTGATACAGTGTTGTTGTACAGCATATGTTTAACACTTATTGTGCTAGTACCCACCCCCACACGAAGAGATAAAAATTCTCCTCGATAACAGTAAACACTGTACTTGGAGGTGAGTCAAACTCAGACAGAAAAGGGTGCATTTGATTTACTGGGGTCTCCTGTAGGTGCCTTTGTGCTTATATCTGCGCTCAGGCACCAGTGCAACACATTTGTGGGGAAAATCATCCCGAATCTAAACAGGAAGACATACAAAAATTCCCCCATTAAAGGCCTGCAGTGACTGTATAACTGTATTCTCTAAACACAGTATTTGAACCCATAGTTGCCTTTTTTTTGTTTAAACAGCTCATTCTCATGCACTTTAACTAGCTGTCACGTCATCATCTTGTCTGAGATGGAATGATGATCAATTCACAGTAATGGATTTTCAGATCCCTATGGTGAATATTCTGCAGTGTAGTGCTTAGAGCCGCTGATATTGGATCCGGAGGTTGCGGGTTCAAATCTCACCTCTGGCTCTAGAGGCCTTGAACAGGGTCGCAGGGAACCGGAGCCTACCCAGTAACACAGGGCGTAAGGCCGGAGGGGGAGGGGACACACCCAGGATGGGACACCAGTCCGTCGGAAGGCACCCCAAGCGGGACTCGAACCCCAGGACTGTGGTCCAACCCACTGTGCCACCGCACCCCCTTGAACAATATACTTACCCTAAATTGGTCCAGAAAAATTACTGAGCTGCGTAAGTGATTGCAATTTGCTTTGGAGAAAAGTGTCAGCTAAATTAATAAATACAACATAATTCTACCAGCCTGTAAATAGTGCATGTGCTGTAAATAAAATAGACAGCTGCAGCCAGTCTCTTACTGCTACTGTGAGACTGTGAATATTTGTAGTTGATTTCAGTTACTTATTTGCTTTGCCGCCTGTGTCTTTTATTTATAGGAAACATTCATTCATTATGAAACCAAATAACCCACAACAACCCACGCGGACGTGGACGTCCCGGACACAAAGGAGGAACGAGACGCTCCACACTTTTAATAAAACGTTAAAGTTAAAAACACTTCCAGGGTGCCGAGTTACAAAACTTTATTTAAGAAGTGCTATCTTTTATCTGCCTTTTTCCTGTTTGCACAACTACTTATGTATATCCTCAGCGCAGATCTCTATGGAGGTTTCTTCAAATTTTATCGCTACCTACTTCGGTGGAAACACTAACGTTTAAAAAGCACGGGAAGTTAATAATAACATCTCTTTGCGTACCCAGCCAAAAGAAATCTTAGGAGGAGATAAGTGATATCTTGTTTTTGCACATTTTTTCATTTTGATAAGTAGAAATTTTTCATGTTTTTTTCGCCGGTTGGTGTATTGCATGTCTCTGTTAGAAAACAGCTCCGGGTAACACAAATTAAACGCTGTAGCCGTTCCAACAGTTTTGAAACTTCTTTTTTCTTGTTTTTCTGCTCTAAAGGATAAGCTGAACCCAGAATACGCCTGTGTTAAAGCGCTCTGTGTCACTGCGTGAGAAGAGCGCTCTATTAAAAAAAAAAAAACACAGCTATAGCTGATTTTTTTGTATTTATGCTGATGCTTTTTTCCAAAGCAGCTTATGGAGCAATTCAGGATGATTGCCTTGCTCAAGGGTACTGCAGCTGGAGATGGGATTTGAACCCATGACCTTTAGGTCCCAAGGCAGCAGCTCTAACGACTGTTACCAGCTGCCTCGGTAGTACTGTAGCAAGGCTACCACAAAGACCACAGTTCTGGGACACCTCCCAAACAGCAGCTTCACAAAGAACCCACTGAATTCAATGAAACGATCATGCAGAACAACAATAATCAGATGTAATTATAATGAAATATTGGCAGAGCAGGGTGGTGCAGTGGGTTGGACCGGGTCCTGCTCTCTAGTGGCTCTGGGGTTCGAGTCCCGCTTGGGGTGCCTTGCGACGGACTGGCGTCCCCTCCCCCTCCGGCCTTACGCCCTGTGTTACCTGGTAGGCTCCGCGACCCCGCATGGGACAAGCGGTTCAGAAAATGTGTGTGTGTGTGTGTGTGTGTGTGTGTATTGGCAGAACAGCACTGTTTCACACACTCGGAGGGATACAGAAGACGTGTTGTGTAGCTGGAGGTGAATGGAAGCGATTGTCATTTAATCGGAAGAAACAAACCATCCGACACTTGCGTTGTATTAATAGAAAAATAAGAACTTCTGTACGGCTGGATGAAAATAACACCGGAGTCTTAGTGGCCACTTTCCTATCACAGAGCCACACGCATCGGTTCAGACTGCTGTGGTCGAGCCAAATATAAAGGGCCCTGCCGCCGCATAAGGCTGCTTCAGGTTTCTGTGCCGACAAGGTTTACTTTGGCATCCTTATAGCTGTCAGGTGTAAAGTCAGCATTTGGATCGCTGCTTCACATCTAAACAATGGCGCAGGTGGAGCAGTAAACAAATGCAACTGGTCACGGAGAAGTCAGTGTAGCCTCAACGTAGCCATGGTATAGCCCTAATGTAGTTTCAGCGTAGCTGTACTGTAGCCTCAGCGTAGCCGTAGTGTAGCTTCAGCTACAATAAGAAGGTTGGGTTACAGGATCTCTGTCCAGATGTTCTCCATCACAGATGTGCAGTCCCTACACTTCCAGTAGGGCCCAGTACACTGCTCAGCCTGTCTTACCTACTAGTACGAGACACAGAGACCTTCCAAGGTCTCCTTCCCCCAGTCCCAGTTAAGCGGAATTTTGCCACTAGCTGCATAACTCTGTTCCAGAAGCTTCCACAGCAGGTCGTGTCATGGACACAAAGCAAGATCTAAAGCCTAATCTAAAGCCACAGCATAATAAATCAGAATAGAGTAACCAAAAGTAAATCATAAAAAAATGTAATGAGGGTAAAAATAATTGCAGAAAGAAAGGGTGCATTCCAACATCACCTTCACACACTTTTTTTTTTACCCACGCCTGATGAGGTTATGGTTAAAAATTCCTAATGCCTAACACTTCTCCTATGTGTCATTTATATGTATTTATTTCTATATTTATATTACGATTAATACTTGTAATTACAGTGACAACTAATTTCATTTTTATATATTTAATGTTTATTTATTTATTGTTTAAATATATAGTTGTATGTGTGTGTTACATATATAAATATTGTTGTTTTTTTTTTTTTTTGGGCAGAAATGGGTGGGCCCGGCGTTTGTTTTTGGTGAGTTCGACTTCCTGGAGAAGAACATGGTTCTCCCCGTGGTGAACGTGAAGCAGTCGAACCTCATACCAAAGTGCGAGACGGAGAGCTGGGAGAACGGAGCCGCCTGCAGCAAAGGAGACAAGAGCCTGGACAGCAGCTTCCTGGGCATGCTGTCCCCCCAGGGCCAGAGCTTTCTGGACAGCAACAGCGGCAGCCAGGCCACGGAGAGCTCGCGAGGCGGCATCTCCATCGACACGGTGACCGTGCTGGAGGAGGGAGAGGAGGAGGCGGAGGAGGAGGGGGGCTCCGGCCAAGGAGGGTCCTGGCACTCGTACAGGGGCATCTTCGCCTACCCTTCCTTCCGCGTGGGGGAGAACCCGGGCGGCGAGGGGAAGGCCCTGCTGGGCGCCGATCCCAAGAGGGAGGCGGTGATTTCCGGCGGCCGCATGACCGACGGCGAGGGGATTCCGGGGGGTCGGCCCGCCCCTCTGGGGCTCTACGACCTGGAGTGGAGTCTGGCGAACCGGGCCAGCGAGCTGGAGCGCCTTTCCTTGGACTCGTTCGGCTCCGGCGAGCGCTCGGAGGACGGCTACCCCAACGTGGTGCTCGACCTGGACACCATCGACAGCGGCTTCCTGGAGTCGGACTGCAGCAGCCCCGTGCGCTCGGACTTCGGCGACAAGGACGAGGAGGCAGAGGAGCAGCAATCGCACTCCAACTACGTCAAACAATGGGTGACCAGGGCTTCGGAGCCGGACGCGCGAACCGAGGCCTGCAACGGCAGCAGCGCCGGTGCGCACGCACACCCACACACGCACAGCGTCCAGTCATAGTCCTTCTGCCGCCCGCTTTAAAGTGCCGCGAGTCACAGCCGTCATTTTATGGGACGGTTCACTTTTTCCAAGCGTTTCCCAGTTTTTCAAAGCTATCTTTGGCAGCCTGTTCTTTTAAATTTTAGGATTATCATAGAATTACTTTTAGTCACTAACTCAAGCCAAATATCTTCACTGCCACTATATCCATGAACCCGATTACAATAGTGTGTAACTTGAGCGGTTTGATTTGCATGTGTATTTATTGATTTAAAGTCATATTCCCGGGAGAAGAGTAGAGTAGATTAGAGGGTTCGGTTCGGAGGTGGGTTTTTTTGCACAAATTATGGCGGGCATTATTTTGTGCTTCTCGAAAATGTACACAGTGTAAATAAAGATTGTTTTTTAATAAATAAAGATTCATTCTGATCCGTTTGCCCAGTGTCTCTTCCAGGCCCAGTTTCTCATATTAGTTATACATGTTTACATACAGTATATATATATATACATGGAATGAGATCAAGTGGATATACACCTATATAATACATATATGGTATATCAGTCATAGCCGCATTAATAAGGAGAAATAATAATGTCGAGAAGCGCTCTTTAGACCAGCCGCGCTGACATTCTGCTGAGCATCAGATCGTACTTGTGAGGACTGCGGTGATCACTGGTAGAAGATTCAAGCAAACAGCCCGGCTACGATCTCTGCCACGAGCTCTGCCAGCCCTCCAGCGCGATCAGACAAGGCTGCTATCGAGGTTTTAATCGCTAGTTGGCAGCGAACGCCTCTTACAGCTCCAGTAAACACGTGGAGGAAACAAAAACAACCAGGGGAAAAAAAAAAAAAAAAAAAACACACAGACAGAGTTTGTCTACGTTCATAAAAAATATTCGCTGAACTGCATCCGTAAATAAATAAGTGTGGAGAACTTTTAAAAAAATAATTCTCGTAAATAATGCCTCGCGCTGAAAGATTGTCGCGCGGTGCCGAACCGAACGGCGCGAAACTCACGCGAAGCGCCACCTCTTTTTGGGGAAGGCGCGTCCAGTTTTGGCAGCGTTCCCTTACCAGGGTACACGCGATGATTTAAAAAGCATATGGTTTCTCGTGTGTGCCGTAAGCCATGAGCGCAACCATGATTTTAATCATCGGCAATCTTATCTCTGAGTTTGCCCTAGAAAATAATCTACCAGCATCATCTCAAGACGCGAGCAGCTCTCAGCCCCTTTTTTTCTGGTGCCATTGCATTGATGCGTCTTTTATCATTATGTTCGCTCTCTTACCGAAATGAGCAACAGCCGCTGTTTGTAAAGCGTCGATATAACTAGTAAAAGTATAAACGTGCAGTAGAAACGAGACCTCATCTGATTCTTCAAACTGCCTTCATCATCATCATGTGTGTCGGGCGAATGTGACGAACGAAATCCGTTGCTCGTAGGAGTCCGACAGCTGGACGAACGGCTCAAGGGTCCGCTTTTGGGAGCCACGAGTGTATATTGGGGGCCGGGGTGGACATGCCCTCCCCCCCCCCTCCCGAGTATTTATGTAGAGATCCACTCGGCACTCATAATTTTCGATGTCCTTCATTATAAACCACAGAGGTGTTGTGATGTTTTTAAGGTCTTGATGTAATATTTGGTTATTGGAGTGTTTTATAATTTCTTTTTTTTTTTTTTTTTTAAAAAAAAAATAAAAATTCCCCCTGGCTAGGTTGACTGTTCTGAATTAATGTTCTGGTACTGTGTGTGATTTGTTTCATTAAAAAAAAAAAGAAAAAAAAAACCCACAGAGGAATGTTACGGAACGCGTAACTAACATGATTATTAAAAATATGCACCACGGGCCTGCAGACAGTTCATAAGTGCCATTAATAACGTAAAAATGACTTTTTGCAGGATTGAAAATGTATAATACGAATAGTAATAAATCAACACACACACACACACACACACACACACACACACACACAGACACTTTCGGAACCGCTTGTCCCAGACGGGGTCGCGGGAAACCGGAGCCTAACCCGGCAACACAGGGCGTAAGGCCGGAGGGGGAGGGGACACACCCAGGACGGGACGCTAGTCCATCGCAAGGCACCCCAAGCGGGACTCGAACCCCAGACCCACTGGAGAGCAGGACCCGGTCCAACCCACTAATAAATCAACAGGTTTATGAATTCCTACATGTATCTTGCACGGCCTTCGTAGCTTCGTGTACCGGGCCGGTCACTTTAAAGCGGTGAACATTTTTATTATTAAAGTTCATGGAAGGAAGCACATCAGAGGTGTGGAGTGACGCAATACGGAGAAGCATCTCTCGGCCCAATGAGGCGAAACCCTGCAGCGCACCGCAGTAACGCGTAGAGCCAGTGAGTGTACACAATGAGCACGTGAAGCGACGGGGCCCGCGCCACAACAGGAACTGTCTCTTCCTCCCCGTTCCGGCATTAGAGCTCGACGCTCTTGAGAAACTCATTCATTCTCGGCGGGGCCGACGCGTCGGAGGAGCTCCGCCAGCAAGCCGGTAACGTCCTGCGAAGGCAGCCGCTCCTTTTCCCCAAACCACGCGCTGCACGACTCCGATGCCACTTGGGTGATGTCACTCGGGTACCTTTTAGCTGGCATCATGGCATCATGGCATAGTAGGTAGGGTGGTTTATTTGCAGATAGCTGGTAGCGTAGGAGTTAGCGCTGGTGTCTGGGGCCCTGAAGGTTGCGGGTTTGATCCCCGCCTCTGAGTGTGATGCTGTTGAGTAGGGTACGTACCCTGACGTTGCTCTAGCAAAATGCATAAATAACTGGAAGCTGCTTTGGAGAAAAGTGTCACCTGACTATGATTGTTCTAGCAGAAGGTGCAAAGCTTTTATTAATTTTTTTTTTTTTTTTTTTAAATTTGGTGTTTTTGCCGTAATTTCCACATTTCCTGTTTCGTTCTGCCATCCATTTAAGACGAACACCAGCAAGGGAAAGGTCGTCGAAAGGTCTGCAAGATTTTTTTTATTTTTTTGCTTTTTAATATTCGCCAGGTGTCCGCGCGTAGAGTGGAAAAAGAAGCAAAACTAGCTTTGCTCGAGAATCACGCGTCTGCAACTGTGTCTCTTTCTCCTAATCATGTAACGCACACATTGTAATTTTCAACGAGATGTACGTCGCTTTGCAGAAAAGCGTCTGCCAGATGAATAAATGTAAATGTAAATATGTAAATGCAGCGTAGCTCTGATGACATTGCTGCTTAAATTGTTGTGATGCGCGAAGGTAAGCGGCACCGACGAGGATCCAGATGCGAATCAATCAGAGCGCGGTACTCATCATCAGCACGTTGACCTCGAGCGTCTCCCGTACTTCGAAACGCGGTACGACCGTCGGCCCGGCAGCGGATGAGCGACGCGGCGATGCGGCCACTTTCCGCGAGGCCTTTTTGGCAGCGAGTGGCGCGGAAAGTTTAGCGGCGTGGGTTTCACGGGTTTGGAAACTTCAGCGTCCACGATCACGCGACGGCTGCTGAGAAGAAGCGATTGATAGGAAACCAAACCAAGCGGGGTTGGGCGGGGGAGCGGGGGGGGGTTAGGCCGCTTAGGACGGCGGTTTGGCTCAAGTGTGACCAGCGAGCACCAGATACCTCCCTTCGAAGGCAGAGCTGCAGAAAGCATAGAAACCATGTAAGGGCAACGCGCGCCCGCCGTGCGCCGGATGCTCTGCTCGCAAGAGGCGATTCGAACGACAGATAACTGGTCACCAGAGCGTCACGTTTTTATTAGGTTCCACTCCTTCCTCAACTTAATGCGGGGGCGGGAGGTTCTCCGGGGGTCCCGGGTCTCTCCGGGCTGCGATAACCGCTCGCTCGGCTCTCCGATTCTATTCAACCGCCCCGTTTCCACGAGTTCCTTCCCCTCGGCGCTGCGAAAACACTTGCTTTTATTGTACCGCTCACATTTATTCACTTATCAGACGCTTCCCTCCAAAGCGACTTCCAATGAACTCTACGTAGTGTTATCAGCCCACACGCCTTATTTACCGCAGTGACTTGCACTGGGTCACTCATATATACGTCAGTGGAACACACACACACACACACACACACACTATGGGGGAACCTGAACAGCCTGTCTTTGGAGTGTGAGAGGAAACCAGAGCACCCGGAGGGGACCCACACAGACTGGAATTTGGCATCTCCCAGAGGAGACCGCGTTGTCGTGGAGACTAATCCCAGTGTTTCGTTTCCTATGTTGGAAACACCCTCGGGGTTCTGCATCATGAACCGTTAGATGCTGTCTTCACAGATCGTTGATATAGTCCGTTAGGTTGATCGAGAAGTTCTGGTATTTATAGTACACACACACATTTTCAGAACCGCTTGTCCCATACGGGGGGACGAGGAACCAGAGCCCACCTGGTAACACAGGGCGTAAGGCCGGAGGGGGAGGGGACGCACCCAGGACGGGACGCCAGTCCGTCGCAAGGCACCCCAAGCGGGACTCGAACCACAGACCCACCGCAGAGCAGGACCCGGTCCAACCCACTGCACCACCGCATTTATAGTATAAACTCCTTAATCAACCTAACAGACTATATCAACAATCCATGAAGACGGCATCTAACGGTTCACGATGCAGAACCCTGAGGGTGTTTCCAACATAGGAAACGAAACACTGGGATTAGTCTCCGCGACAACACGGTCTCCTCCGGGAGATGCCAAATTCCAGTCTAACAACAACAGCCATGGAAGTCTACATGACTTGATGAACCCACACAGACTGAGCGGGGATTGAACCCATGCCCTCTCGCACCACCCAGGCGCTGTGAGATAGCAGTGCTACTCGCTGTGCCACCAGGTCACCTTGTTGACCACCTGCACCTGGTGGCTCCTCCCAAAACACGACTTCATTGCAATCCAGCGCTTGTTATACAGCCTGAAGAAGTAAAGAGAACGTTGCTGTGCTGTTCATTCACGTTTCGTTGTTCTTGTGTTTTTTTACCTCCGACAAGGCCGGAATATGATTCAACACCTCGTGTTCCTGTTGGCACTTCATACCGGCGCCATTCAGACCGGAGGATCTCCGGCACAAGGTAAACCTACGGTGCCGTTTCCCCGACAACGCGTCCACTTGGGAACGTGATTCCTTCGCACCGACTCTGCGTGCACCTACCGGTGTGCCGTACGCGGGTTTTTTTTGTTAAACTGCGGTATTGGACTCGTCCACCGAGTCTCCATCCGTCCTCGATGTCCATCTCTCCACGTGTCGATTCGGAGAGAAGCGTCATTGATTCGTTTACGTGACACTTTTCTCCAAGGAGTCTTACAGTGTTAAGGTACCTACCGTTATTCACCCATTTACGCAGCTGGGTAATTTTACCGGATCCATTCGGGGTAACTGACTGAAGGTGGGATTCGAACCTGCGTCATTCGGATCCGAAGCCGGTAGCTCCTACCAGCTGCCCCTATTTGTACATGAAAACGGAGATGAAGCAATAATAGTGGGTGGGTGGGTAGAGGGGGGGTTGGCAGGTTCTTCGTTCTAAAAGTCTTCCAGTCAGACGAGAAGGACGTACCTCCTGCCTCCGCATCTTACACCAAGCGTACGGCGTTCAGCGTCCTCAGACTCACCCGGAAGGACCTAACCCCTTCTACCCTCCTACCTTCATTCTGGAACCTTCCAGACGTTTCACTTCCACTCTGAAGAGGTGGAACAAGTGAGCACCAGACACCACTTCTCCACCATCACCCATGCGGTTCAGGCGCAGATCCGGAATGTTCCTGTCGGGAGAGCGACTTTGGAACGACCCAAACAGAAGCCCCCCCCCCCCAGTCATGGACGCATCACCTGTCATCAAGGTGGACTCTTGAGTTATGTCCTAAAATTATACTGCTGACCTTACGGTTGGGCTAAAAAGCAACATTTCGTTGAAAGAGAGAAACACGTGAAAACATTCGGTCATCGTGTGAGGGAGGGTGTGGATTTCACGCCTGGAGAAGCTCGCGTGCCTGCAGTGGTCACCCTCGCACTCCCGACCATCCCGCTTCCCTCCTCTGCCTACAGCGGGTCTTCCTCTGCTTTGCTCATGAATGCCACGAAGAAACACCAGCAGGGAATCATGGGTACGGTGCATCACCGCAGCGGCGCGTGGGCACCGTGAGGCCTCCTGGCGCTTGGGTTGCAGGTTCGAACACGCGTCGGTCCGTGCGGAGTTTGCAGGTTCTCCCCATGTTCCTGCGGGATTCCTTCGGGTGCTCTGGTTTCCTCCCTTTATCGTAGCTACGGCGTGGGTTTCTGTCAAAGCGACCCGTGGGGTGAGCTGAAGGACACGTTATTGATCTTGATTTAGGGGTAAAGGTGACTCGAGTTGTGAAGAAATGAAGATACTTCAGCTGAGAAGCCTTGGAAATGTTATTATATGCAAGGAAGCCTAGCGATGGAGCTTCCAGTTGCGTGCACTGGATGTGCAAAGCAGGGTGGAACAGTGGTGGCAAGTAGTGCTGCTGCCTCACAGCACCTGGGCGGTGGGAGAAATACGGGTTCCAATCCCTGCTCGGTCAAAGCGAAGTTTGCATCTTCTCTCTGTGTTCCTGTGGGATCCCTCCAGGTGCTCTGGTTTCCTCCCACAGTCCGGAGACGTGCGTTTCAGGGGAACTGCTGACTCTGAATGTCCCTGGAGTGTGTGCGCCTGCCCTGCGATGGACCGGCAAACCACCCGGGGTGTACCCTACCTCACACCTTGTGTTTCCAGGACAGGCTCTGGACCGCTGAGACCCTGCAGTGCTCGAGTGACAATTAAAAAAATCGTCGTCTTAATCTTCACAGTTTTGCTATATGAGACCTGCTGTGTGCTGATGGTCAGATACACCAGCGATAGCCCTGGGTCCTTGACCTGTGACACACTCGCATCTTCTGCAGCGACAACTTCTGAGCGTAGTCGTGTTTCGTGTCGCACCAGCAGCTATAAATACCGTAACAAATGTTACTTTGACACATGTCTCTGTATGAATACCGTCCTCCCCAAATTAAAGCTGCACTTCTTGCCTCCTGTAAGCAGGGCTTTTGGGGGGTTTTGGAACCATGATGTTGTGACGCCGTCACTGTCACTTGTGGCAAGAGCCCTTTGGAGCAGGGGAGTGTCGATCAACGCCGCACAGGTCTCAACGAGAAGAATCGGGCCACAACCCCATGGCAGACACTTTTCTCCAAAGCGACTGCCAATGAACTCTATGTAGTGTTACCAGCCCACGCACCTTATTCACCGCGGTGACTTACACTGCTAGATACACTACTTACACTGGGTCTCTCATCCATACATCAGTAGAACACACACACGCTCTCTCTGTCACTCACACACTATGGGGGAACCTGACCAGCATGTCTTTGGAGTGTGGGAGGAAACCAGAGCACCCGGAAGGCTTACACTGCTAGATACACTACTTAGACTGGGTCTCTCATCCGTACATCAGTAGAACACACACACTCTTTCTCTGTCACTCACACACTATGGGGGACCCGAACAGCCTGTCTTTGGAGTGTGGGAGGAAACCAGAGCACCCGGAGGAAACCCACGCAGACGCAGGGAGAACATACAAACTCCACACAGACTGAACAGGGGTCGAACCCATGTCCTGTCACACCACCCCGGTGCTGTGAGAGAGCAGCGCTACTCGCTGTGCCACCATGCCATAGCAGCTGGTGTTGCTGCCTTTGAATCCAACGGTCGCAGGTTTAACCCCCCACCTCCAGCTGTAGTACTTGAGCGAGGTATGTACAGTAAATTGCTCTGGTAAAAAATTACCCAGCTGTATAAATGAGTAAATAACTGTAACCTTAACACTGTAAGTCACTTTGGAGAAAAGCATCAGCTACATGAATAAATGCTTCCAGGTGATGTTTTCTGCATCTTTTTCCTTCCTGTCTGCTTGTCCAGGCCAGGAGACCAAGCTGTCTTGCATCAATGATTACATCGTCACGGTAAAGTGTACGCTGGGAACTCCCGGATATTCGGACGACGCCAAAAACGTCTCGCGTCGGCTGGAATTCCAGCGCGATGATGGGTACGGCTCCCCTCTCCTTTACCGACGTGATGTTGAGCGCAGGACTAGGTGTAAGTGCTGAGCGCCACCGGCCTCCAGGCAGATGGAGGTGCGCTGCTGAGCGAGACACTCGTCCTAAAAGGTTATATGACGATGAGAATGTCGTTATTAGCTCTAAACTGACTTAGAAGTCGTATTTCTTCTAGAATGCCCAGGAGGGGGCGGGGGGAGGGGGGGGCAGCCACTGGCACTTGGACCCCCAGAGTTTTTTTTTTCCTCCCTCAATTTTTTGGTTGTGAGTTTTTTGTTCCTTTCCTCCATGGTCAGTAGGCATCATTATAACTTTAATAAAAGCACTGATAATATATTGCTCTAGTCTGTAGTCAATTGTTTTCTTCGTTTCTTTGCCTGATGTATTTGATTTTTTCCCTATGCCTGTGTTCAAGTGCTCTGTGTCACTCCGTGAGAAGAGCGCTCTACAAAAACAAATTGAATTGAATTGAACTGAAATCACATTTTAAATTAAATGAATTTAATTGAAATAAATTGAATTAAGATGAAATGAAATAGAGGGGGGTGCGGTGGCGCAGTGGATTGGACCACAGTCCTGCTGTCCGGTGGGTCTGGGGTTCAAGTCCCGCTTGGGGTGCCTTGCGACGGCCTGGCGTCCCGTCCTGGGTGTGTTCCCTCCCCCTCTGGCCTTACGCCCTGTGTTACCGGGTAGGCTCCGGTTCCCCGTGACTCCGTATGGGACAAGCGGTTCTGATAATGTGTGTGTGTGTGTGTGTGTGTGTGTGTGTGTGTGTGAGAAATGAAATAAATTGAATTTAATTTAAATAAATTTAATTGAATTGAACTGATTTGATTTGAATTGAACTGAATTGAAATCATGTGGAATGAATTGAATTGAAATCAATTTAATTGAAATTAATCGAATTAAGGTGAAATTAAATAAATTGAGTTTAATTTCAGTGAAATAACTTGAATTGAACTGATTTGATTTTAACTGAATTGAATTGGAGAGATTTTAATTGAATTGAATTGATTTGATTTGAATTGAATTGAATATACCCTCGTGGGGGTGCGGTGGTGCAGTGGGTTGGACCGGGTCTTGCTTTGTGGTGGGTCTGGGGTTCGAGTTCAGCTTGGGGTACCTTGCGATGGACTGGCGTCCCGTCCTGGGTGTGTCCCCTCCCCCTCCGGCCTTACGCCCTGTGTTGCCGGACAGGCTCCGGTTCCCCGCGACCCCGTATGGGACGAGCGGTTCAGAAAAAATGTGTGTGTGTGTGTGTGTGTGTGTGTGTGTGTGTGTGTCGTTTGTTCATTTGGACCTCAAATCTCGGTCCACGAAAAACTGAAACATTACCTTACATTCTCAGTTACTTGAAAGCCATATTAAGAGTTTGCCAGTGGTAAATGTTCAAAACTGTATTAACAAGAGTTTTGTACCCTGCAAAAGCAAAACAACAACAAAATAATCAGGATACATCGCTGCTGTAAAATTTTGAACCTTATAGGGATGGTCGCTAATCTTGTACGGAATATTCAAACAAACTTATAAAAGAAATAAATGACCATGATTTACACCCCAATTCTTCTTCCCTGCTTGGTTTTCTCAGTGTAACTTACATTTATTTATTTATTTATTTAGGTGATGCTTCCCCCAAAGCCACTTACAATGTTAAGGGTACAGTTACTACAAGCTTATGTTTATTTACCCATTTATGCAGTCGGGTGATTTTACTCGAGCAATTCGGGGTTCGTACCCTCCTCAAGGGTACTGCAGCCAGAGGTGGGAATTGAACCTGCAACCTTTGGGTCCGAAGCCAGCAGCTGTCCCCCTACTTGGGCTTCACGTATTTTTTACACCTGCGCTACTTGTCGATTTCCTCTAAACAACGTGCCGAACTGGTCCTTACGCGTCGTCGTCGCCACGCGAGAAACGCCGATTCTCATTAAACGACCGTTTCGTGGTAAAACGAAGGGACGCGAGGGCCTCGCGCTCTTTGCTGTCTTGTTGGGCTGCGGGAACTAGCATCTGCATCATTTCGATGTGCTGACCAATGATGTCATTTTCCCAGAATGAAATTCAACTGCCTGCTTACGGAAACGGCGGATTATTTCAAATGTGCGTTCCGCTCGTCGGACACATTTACAGACGGAGAGCGCTTCGTGATAACCCTCTACAGCGCAACTCATTCCAATGGCACCGTGCTGGAGGAAGTGTACAGACCAGTAAAGCACGGTAAGTACCTCGCTCCTCCGCCCAGCAGATGGACGGCCTGGAATTTTGAGCCCCGGTATGAAAGCTTTGTGAAGGACTTGCCACAGCAGACTGTTTTTACAGCGTAACGTTACCACGGTACGAACCGAATCCTTTTTTTTTTTTGGGGTCTGTGGCCGAGTGTCTTTTCCGCAGTGTTTTGACAGCTGCTTTCTCTTCCCAGTTAAACCGCTAACGCCATGTAATCTAACCGTCCGCTGGGTCTCCGACGCTTACGTATTAACTTGGGATCACGGCTATGAAAGCATTAAACCTCCGATCTTTCTAATAAAGTACCTGCAGTACAGACTCTCGTACTACAGAAGCGGACGGCCGGATAAGGTGAGGTGTTATTCAACCAAATTAATTGATTTAAAAAAATTTCTTTATTCATGTGATTCGTTAATTAGGGATTGTCTTTATTATGCAGCGGAGGTGTTTCATTTTTTTTTCTTCGCAGGGGGTGGAAAACCATTTGTTGAACAAGTCGATTCGCATCGCCGGAGATGCGTTAGAGCCCGACACGGAATACGTCGCGCGGGTTTGTTCCGGTCCCGCCGGGACCCATTACAGGGGGGAATGGAGCTCGTGGAGCCAGGCTGTCCAGTGGAGAACGAGGAAACGCAAAGGTACCGCTCATTTACGAGGATCAGGCCGATGTCGCCAAGATGCGGCTTCGTTGCGAAGGACGGAGGTCACTCAAGGCCTCGCGCTTTTCTCGAAAGCGACTTCCGCAGTTGAGGTTACAGTTGGGTCATTTTTTACCCGAGTAATTTAGGGTAAGCCCCTTAGTCAAGAGTACTAGAGTCGGATGTGAGGCTCAAACCTATAACCTTTGGGTCTAAGGGCAGTCACACAAACCACCACCCTAGCAGCTGTCCCCAACGGTACCTTGCTCAAGGGTACTACAGCGCAGAGGTGGGACTCAAACCTGCAACCTTTCGGTTTCTTTTCCCAAGCCGTGACCCCAGACAGCAGCGGGGATTTCAAGGTCTCTGGGACCGCCTTCTTGTGCGTCCCGCTTGGCATGATGGCGTTGCTGTGCTTCTGGCGGAAAACGAGGTAAACGACATTGACGGCAGAGCGCGCGAGAAGCCCTTTCCTGGGCGACGGCCAATTTACGGGACGCTGTACCGCGTTGCAGGTCCGCGATGAACGCGTGCTCCCGGGTGCCTTCGCCAGCCCCCTTCTTCCACTCCTTGTACAGCAGCTATAAAGGAGATTTCCAGGTATCCATCCATATTCGCTCCTCTCCCCTCATTCGGTGCGTATGGTGCGCGTGCGGGATTTCGGAAGCGCCTCCGATTTCGTCTCACGAACGTCAATCCGTTGCCGCTGCAGAGATGGCTGGTGTCCCAGGGGAACCCGGGAGGACCGCTGAAGGTGGACGCCCAGAAGATCGACGCGTTGACCGAAGTCGGGCCCGTGGACAGCAGGGGGCTGCTGGCCCCCCCCCACCACTCGACCCACCGCCCTGCCGCGTACGTCAACCCCCGTTCTTGCTCCGGCGTCTCCTCCGCTCAGGCCCAGCGGGACGCGCTGCTCCCGGAATCCTTCCTGACGGGCGGCTCCTCGGAGCCCAAAGGTCCGAGCCACGACGAGCAGTACTGCACGCTCCCGGGCGTCCGCGACGACCTCGTACCCTGCGCCGCCTTCGCGCTCCCCTCCGACGCTCGGAGCTGCAAGCGCGACCCGCACCTGGACGCGCCGTAGACGTCCGCGCGGCCTGCGACGCCGCGGATGTCCGACGAAACCCCGTTTGCACAGTCCGATGAGCCTTCATCACTTTTTTTATTATTATCCTTAGAATTTTCCTGTTTAATGTCTTCATTGTGCTATAATTTTGCATTAAATATTAATAGTCTAACGTCACTGCTGAAAGGACATCGCAGGAGACGGGGGCTCGCGAGGAGGGCGGCTGCTAGTGAAGAGGTTAGAACCGATGACCATCGAGTCACATGTTGTAGGTTCGAATCCCGGCTTTGGATTCAGAACCCCTGAGCAAGGTACTTATCCTAGATTAGTGTAGCAAAATTGCCTGCATGAGTAAATAATCGTAGGTAGATTAATGATGTCAGTAGCTTTGGGGAGAAAAAACATAAGCTAAGCGAATAAATATAATTGCGTGGAGGTGAGTGTGACTAAAATGTGAAATCGGTTTATTTGTTTTTTCTCTGTGATTTTGTTGAGTTTTTAAACATGATCGGAGCGTTTGCTCCAGTGATCGTTTTCCATTACCGCTGTAAGGGTTGTACATAAGCCTTAAGTCAGAGTAATTCTTTTTATTTCGTTCGGCGTGAATAAAAACTTCAGAGACAAACGATGGATGGCTGAAAATGAAATTCTTGCCAAACGATGTGTGTCGTGTCTGTTTGACCCGCGTCAAGCTGCAGATTCCTTGCGGCGATTTTACCGCCGGGATCAAATGTTCGATAAAGTCTGCGTGATGCGGAAACGGGCCTCGGATTGTATAAGCCTTGCGTAACTTTGTTCTTAAATTTAAAAAGCTCGCCGCACGTTCGCTTGCTCTTACGCCTGCCGGTGCAAATTATTGTAAGAGCTATAAGAGCTCGACACTCTTGTAGAACACAGAAAAACAGCGCAGCAACTCGATGAAAATGTCGGTAAAATATGTGATAATGTCACGGAAGCCCTTCTGAAGACTCTTGACGAGACGTTGGCCCTAGAAAGAAAGAAATGCTGCCTTATGACCCAAGGTGGTAAACATACAGCCGTTATGTTATTATATTATATTATATTATATTATATTATATTATGGGTGGCACAGAGAGTAGTGCTGCTGTCTCACAGTGCCTGGGTGTGCAAGAGGGCATGGGTTCGACCCCCACTCAGTCTGTGTGGAGTCTGTGTGGGTTTCCTCTGGGTGCTCTGGTTTCCTCCCACACTCCAAAGACATGCTGTTCAGGTTCACCCATAGTGTGTGAGTGACAGAGAGAGAGAGAGAGAGTGTGTGTGTGTGTTCCACTGATGTATGGATGAGTGACCCAGTGTAAGTAGTGTATCTAGCAGTGTAAGTTACCGCGGTGAATAAGGTGCGTGGACCAGCAACACTACATAGAGTTCATCGGAACTCACTTTGGACAAAAGTGTTGGCTAAATAAGTAAATGCAAATGAAGGTATATCACATATCCAGTTTCAGTAACCACTTAGCCTGAGCTGGGTTGCAGTAAACCAGAGTTTATCCTAGAAGATTCCAGTGGAAGACTGGGGGGGGGGGGTCCACCCAGTATGCTATATTTTATTATATTATATTATATTGTCACTGTCTGTCTGAAACCGCTTGTCCTGAGCTGGGTCGCGGCAAGCCGAAGCCTAACCCGGCAACGCAGGGCGTACGGCCAAGGGGGGAGGCGACACACCCAGGACGGGATGCCAGTCCATCGCAAGGCACCCCAAGCGGGACTCGAACCCCAGACCCACCGGAGCGCGGGACCCGGCCAACGCCGCCGTGCCCCTGCACGCCGTATATTACATTGTATCACGTTATATTATATTATATAAAAATGATGAAGAGAAGAGGAGCGACAGAAGCCGGGGTACGCAGTACACCGCTGTGTGGCGAGAAAAGTGCACCATCCTTGCACCAAGAAATCTACTTTAGTTATCTACTCCATCGCTGATGTGCGTGTGTGCGCGTGTGCGCATGCGTGCGTGTGCTCTCTCACTACTACCCAATCAGCAGAAATCTTGAAAGTACATGTAAACACTGAGATCAAAGCTCGGCACCCGAGTGCGGAACTATATATAAACTGGTGTCACAACCGTATCTCATCATCAGCGAAACCGCTTAATAACCTTTTAAAGTCGTGTGTTCGTACAAGCACTCCTTCATTTGTGTTTGGTGAAGCCAGCACGATGCCCAAATATCAGAGCGACGCTATTACAATACAGGAAATGGACGCAAGGTTGCTGGGTCGAATCCCATGAGGGGAACTGTTTGAGCAGCTGTGTCTTTGGTGGCTTTTGAGATGGAAAAAAATCCACTAATGAAAAAAGGTAAAATGACAAAAGTGCTGGACCGCAGTCCTCCTCTTCGGTGGGTCTGGGGTTCGAGTCCCGCTTGGGGTGCCTTGCGACGGACTGGCGTCCCGTCCTGGGTGTGTCCCCTCCCCCTCCGGCCTTACGCCCTGTGTTACCGGGTAGGCTCCGGTTCCCCGTGACCCCGTATGGGACAAGCGGTTCTGAAAATGTGTGTGTGTGTGTGTGTGACAAAAGTGCCAGTTTTGCCGGACATATAAGCAAAGCTGATCTAATGCATCGGTAGGTGGATATATTTGGCTGCGGATGTGCAGTAGGGTTTCATCTCAATATTGGACTCAATCTAATAAACGCCTTCCGTATGTGGGATGGTTCCCGAAGATGCTGCGTCTGAGGATGAGTGCTCTGCGGTTCATAAATCCGCGTGTTCTAGAAAAGCTCCCGCCTCGACAGCAGTCGTATGTCTTCGTCTGCGAGAAGTGCTTACTCGCACCCGAATGAGCACCTGCGCTGGGGGGCGGCGGCGGAAGAAAAGTGGAGCTGGAACCGAAAGTGAACTGTAAAGCGTGGAAAAGAGAAAGTGAAATGTTTACCTGGGGTGAACAGTAAAAGTTACTGCAACAGCTGGGTAATTTCACTGGAGCAGTGTACGGTAAACAGGTACCGCTCCAGGGCAGCTGGCGGGGCAGCGGTTACAGCTGCTGCTGCCTTTGGCCCCGAAGGTTGCAGGTTTGAATCCCACCTCCAGCTGCAATACCCTTGGACAACCTACTCACCAAAAAATTACTCCAGTGAATTTACCGTGCTGTATGAATTGGTAAATAATCATAGGTCCCTTAGCAACACGAGCTGTTTTGGAGAAAACTGTGACGCAGCATGAGACGTCACTCGAACCCACAACCTGAACGCAGCAACTCCGATGAGCATGCTGCGCTGCAAGGGTGTTTCGTGTGTATTTCTGCCCCGGCGTGTGGTATTACTGGTTCATATTATTAGCAGATGTGCGCCGCAGCACATTCGACACCCAAAAGGCTTCACCCTTTCATTACCGCGCTACGAGCATCTCGGCCTTCTGATCAGCAGGTCTGAACACATTCGTACCCAGAGCCGCAGGGATCGTCGGGCTGCACTTCGGCTACGAAATTCCTCTCTTTTCTCGAGTCCTTTTGAGCGCTACCTAGTTCTCCGTCGCCAAAGACGGTATTTTCACTGAATCCTTCAAACAAAATTTCCCTTTAATACTCCAATATCTTCCTGCATTTCAATTTTTAAATGTATAAAAAGAAATTTCAGAAGCTCTTTTCGTGTTTGGATAAACAGTAAAATAGCCTAATGACCAGGTCCGGTCTTAGTGATTGCAGGCCCCCGATTTGGACCATTTAGGTAGGTCCTCCTGGGCGTGAGATTCTTTTTGTTGTATTAAAATTATAGCAATAATTATCACACTTGAATTGCCCGAATTGTGGCGGCACGGCGGCACAACGAGTAGCGCTGTTGTCTCACAGGACGGGGGATGGTGTGAGAGGACATGGGTTCAATCCCTGCTCAGCCTGTGTGGAGTTTGCATGCTCTCCCTGTGTCTGTGTGGGTTTCCTTGGGGTGCTCTGGTTTCCTCCCACACTCCAAAGACATGCTGTTCAGGTTCACCCATAGTGTGCGAGTGACAGAGAGTGTGTGTGTTCCGCTGATGTATGGATGAGTGACCGAGTGTAAGTAGTGTATCTAGCAGTGTAAGTCACCGTGGCGAATCAGGTGTGTGGGCTGATGACACTACGTAGAGTTCCTTGGAAGTCGCTTTGGAGAAAAGTGTCTGATAAATAAATGTAATGTAAACTAGTCTTGGACCCTCTCCCTCTGGGTTAGGCTCCAGACCACTGCAACCCCCATTCAAAGAGGTGGTTACTGTAATTTGGTAGCACAGAGGATCTCATTGAAATAGCCAGTCCACACGAGGAGTTACACTCCAACTCTGGAGTTTAATCCAAATGTGCACTCTGTTGCCCTCTGGTGGGTTAAAAAGAATTGTTCTAGAATAAACCGGGGCAATCGGTGTGGACCAGAGGCTGAAGTAAATAAATGTTCAAAAACAACAGATGCCATTCGGTTTATTCGTGTGTTTGCGGCTGCAAAAATTTCAGATGAAGCTGCTAAATGAATAAATGTAACGCTATACTGGATAAAAAATATAGTGATTGAATTTAGCAGAGACTTTTGCCCAAAGCATCCTGCTCTTGTTCAGATGTTTATAAATCTGGGTAATTTTAATGGTACAACTTGGATTAGGTATCTTGCTCAGGGTTACTACACCTGGAGCTCAGATTCAAACTTGTAACCTTCAGGGAAAGGCTCTGCAACACCAAGACCCTGGTTAAGACAAACGGTTGAAGGAAATGGAACAGAAAAAAACCTGACAGTGAATTTCTAATTTAGTACAGCTTTAACTGAAGTTTATACAGAATAATTTGAGGATATGAGTGGCACAGCGGGTAGCGCTGCTGTCTCACAGCACCTGGGTAGTACAAGAGGACATGGATTTGACCCCTGCTCAGTCCGTGTGGAGTTTGCATGCTCTCCTTGTGTCTGCGTGGGTTTCCTCCCACATTCCAAAGACATTCTGTTCAGGTTCCCCCCTAGTGTGTGAGTGACAGAGAGAGTGTGTGTGTGTGTTCCACTGATGTATGGATGAGTGACCCAGTGTAAGTAGTGTATCCAGCAGTGTAAGTCACCGCGGTGAATAAGGTGTGTGGGCTCATAACACTACATAGAGTTAATCAACGAAATGTTAACATTGGTGTTACTAAGCTTTCATTGCCACTATGTCATCAGTGTATTTCGAGAAAATTGACCTATATTTGTTCATTCAGCTGACGCTTTTCTCCGAAACAACTTATAATGTTAGGGTACCTATTCTTTCATACAAGTGGGTGATTCAAGGTAAGTACCTTGCTTAAGGGTACCACAGCTAGAGGTGGGGCTTAAACCTACAACCTTCCGCTTCAAGGGCACCAGCTCAAACCGCTACACTACCAGCAGTCCCAGCTCATAGGAAGACTTCTGCTTCAACTGTGTTGGTGAATTGAGAACTCAAGTCTACTGGGTGATTCCCCAAAAAATGAGTGAATTCTGCACCCTTCTGGGGCTCCACCATCCAGGGCCGGTCTGGGTAATCCTATTAAAGGCCTGTCGGGCTGCGTCATACGCACGTCTAGCGCAAACACACTTCGTGCACTGTGGGGATGCACCTGAATATGGACATTTATCAAGCTTGTTATACTTGCAACTAATGCCCACTGTTTTAACCAGCATATGGATGAGTGTAAAAGCGGAGGAGGAGATTCCCACTTGCAATCATTTAAAGCATTGAACACACTGAGATCTGTGGCCCGAAATCCGGGGTGGATCTAAAATATGCAGCGTCATGCCCTACTAAATTATGAAAGTCTGCCCAGACGTTGGCTAACGTTAGTTGACAGCGAAGGATGTCCAAAGTGACTGTGCAACATTTCGATACCACGCCGCCAGCCGCCCTGAAGGCGGCCTTCTTTCATTGATTGGCAGCTGCCGCAGCCAATGGAGAGCGAGCGTTTCGTCGAAGCAGGCGTGCACTAGGAAGCATCCACTCCCGTCAGCTGCGGTAACATTGTTGTGGAGTGACGTCACGGGCAGAAAATGAAGGCGCAGAGGTAGCCATTATTGGAGGCTCTGTAATTATTAAATCCAAATAAATATTGGCGGAAAACGTCCATGGCAGGAACCACTAGTCAAGTGGTAAGTATCACGAGCTTCAACCGAGCACTAATTCGAAGCCGCTGCGTGGGCAGAGAAGTACTGGGATAGTTGTTAGAATAAATGTTGGTTGGGGCCTCCTTCACTGAGGCAGCGGTTCCTGAGCACTTCACACTAGCGCGTTAGCATAGCCAGGAAGGCGCTTCTTTCGCTCGAACTCGGCAGCTCAGAAGGCGGCCGTGCGCTCCCTGTGGGCTATTTCTACTTATTCGCATGTCGCTAGGTATTTCCCTAGTCGTGCGTTCGGCCTGCGCTCGTGAGCGCGCAGTCCAGCGGACTCTTTTCCTGGTTGTTGTGCGCGGCTAAAAAACCGATGGCGTGGTGGTGGTGGTGTTGAGGAAATCATCATCATGGAGCGCGCGCGAGTGAGCGAGCGAGCGCGCGGAGCGGCCTCCAGCTAACCTGGTCTGTGCGCCGCACGCTCGCCCGCCGGCAGCCCGCCCTCCTACCCGTCCGCGCGCCTTGGCCCGACGGTGCGCGAGAGCGGCCGCTGAGGCGGACAGCAGTGGTGGCTCGTAGTTGACGCTCGCGCGCGCCGTAGCGTAGTAGCGAACGTGTCGTGTGGGACCAACCGTAGCTTAATAACTGATGATGGTGCTGCAGACAAAGTTTTCAGTCGAGTCTCTCTTGTAACAGCTGCTGTCTTGGTTCGTGAGGTTTTATTTATTTATTTATTTATTTTTTCGAGCGCGGGAGTGACTTATGTTATGGCGGTGCCGGTTTTCGCTTTCGTCACAATTTTTGTGTAATTCAAAATATCCACGACACTTACTTACTGTGCTTGTATGCCTGTGTTATAATGTTGATAACTTTTAAGTACGAAATAGTAACTAGTTAGGTGTAGTATTAGCATTGGGAGTAGTAAAAACAACACTATTAGAGTAGTAGCTGCTGTTAATGACAGATTATTTGCAGTAGTCGTGTCTGCTGCTTGTGACACTAGTAAGCAGTGATAATGGCTGTAGTAATAATGCTGGGAGATGTGGTAGTACTACTAACTGGTGGCTTATATAGTACTATGTAGCTGGGGGGGTCATAGTACAAATGGTGGCTGTAGTAGCTGGGAGGGGAGGGGAGGGGAGGGGGGTCAGTACTACTAGTCTAATGGTGGTTGTAGTAGTGCTAATACTGGCAATACTACTAACAGTGGCCATAGTAGCGCTAAGGCCCTGGTACTAGGAACGGTGCTGCATAAGTGGTAGAAGTGATGTAGTAGTCATGGTAAGCTGTGATTTGTGGCTTTTCTAGAAGGAGATAATGGCATTTGGTATGAGGAGTAATAGCGACTTGTAGAGTAAAAGCGGTTTGCTGCGCCTCTTTTGGGAAGTCTAGTTCGGCCTGTGCAGCTGTTGGGGAAACTATTGGTTCGCTCAAGGCTTCTGCTGCTACGAGTCATGCGCTCAACACACAATGTTTTCAGTGCTTGGGTACGAAAAGTCCACAGTCGGCGTAGAGGAAGGTGTTGACTAATTCCTGACTTCCAATGAAGTTGGAGATATGAAGGTCGCTGTGCAATTTGCACTTTCGCAAAAGTGAAGCCTGTTTGAGGAACTACGCTAATATTTTTAGAGTAATGACACAAGTTAAATAAACATTTTACCTTGGATGGTAAACGTGAACTCTCATAACTGTATCCAAGCTGAATATGAACTGTTTTAGTTGGAAAATCAGTTTCTTTGGTAGTGTGTCGTAAGTTAATGCCATATATGAGAAGAAATTTTAATTTGTTTCCAGGTACATTCAGGTCACTACCTCCTCTGAAGTTACCTTCTTAAATGCTTATGTACAAGACTGATTCATCAGCCATCTGATCTAATCAATTTATCTACAACATGTATGAATGTTTTTATAATGTAAGTACAGCATCTGCCCAGAACAAAGCTGATGTTGCATCCTGCTCTGGTTTTCTGCTTGAGACCATAGGTGGCTAGAGTTGATTAATGCTTTAGGGCACCATATCTCATCACCTGGGCTATCCAGTATTGGCTTCAACTAATTTGTGTGGCACTTAAAGTTGCCCAATGGTGGTGGGGGGGTTTCCCCCCCCCCCCCCCCCTCTCTCTTCTTTAAATAGTGTCAATATTCAGGTCATGAGTAGTTTCCTAGGAGAGAGGGAAGCGCTGGATACTTTTGCTGATTGTACAATAAGTGTTGGCGCAGGATGAGTATGCCGTTAAGCTGAAGGTGAACTTTCGGGTTTGTACCATGTCTGTCGCTTGCTGTTGGCACATTGGCTTGTTTTTATTTCTTCTGTAGTGTATTTTAGCTCAGTTGTTTAGGAAATTGTTACACATACCATATTTCTGCTCCCCCCCCCAGAAGTGATATTGTCTAGATATTAATGACTGCATGGTTAAAATCAACACTCTATGGTTGAATGGCAAGAAGTTATACCACACGCTCAGTTTTGGTGGCTATCATGTCCAAGTTGCTAGTCAGCTACACTGTGTAGCATGTGCTTAGTGGTTGGTTTATAAGTAATTTACGTGAGCTCTAGGAAACCAGCAAAGGATTGAAGGCGCAACCATATTGTTTTTTCAAACCTGCTTTGCCCATTTCATGTTAGATTTTAATGTTCATCGATGGTTGTTTCACTTGCTTTGGGTTTCTCTGACCTCATGGCCTTTTTATTTTGGCATAGCAGCAATCTTAGCTCTGCCTTAATAAAGACATCTCAATGGGGCTTTTGATGTTAGTAAATCAGATGGGGTTTTTTTTTTTTTTTTTTTTTTTTTTTTTTTAAAGTTTAGTGGTGTACATAATGTAAAGAATCCATCTGAATGCACCAACCTTATTTAATTCATGATTCCACCTCTCCACACCTTACTTTTAGTGCTTATGGCTGCCTCAAGGGTTTATGCATATTATTGCTGGAATGATGTGTCTAGAGGTGTCACTGTGAATCACCGCAGGGATGGAGCATTTAGTCAGTTACTGAAAACACTGGAATAATTCCAGGACTCAAGCAGAAATGCCAGTTGTCTCTTTTTTATTTATTTATTTATTTATTTATTTATTTGCATGTTTGTGTTGTATTAGTAGCTTTGTTCTCTGCTGACGGGTCCCTAATGGTAGGGAGGTATAGCACAAACTCTGGAGGTAGGGAGACAAGAAATTTGAAAGTAGTGTCTGCATGGGGCTGCCACAGGAAGTCCACTTTAGAGCATATGTCTAGGTCCCCCCGATACTGGAGAAAGGCTGCTACCCCTATGGGGATGGACCTACTGTGACATGGGGCGGGGGGGACCCGTGGCACTGATGGGTGCAGAATTCCAGGCAGCAGCACCTCTTTGATACGGACACTCGGTTCCCTGCACTGGCTGGCTTGCCACCAGCCTGCCTTTGCTTCCGTTTCGGCTCAACTCTCAGCAGTGTCCCAGAGGCTAAATTTGGGTCAAGAGAAGGCGGCGTATGCGATTTGCAGGCCCTGCTGTGCTGGGACACGGTGTCACAGAGTTTGTGAGTCACTCACGGCACTGTGTCCACCGGGTGGGGTGGGAGGAGCCATCCTTCAGAGATGCGCAGTTCACTGTATACCAGTGAACTCACTGTAATGTCAAATATACTGAAGGATCAGGAACATGTTTTGATATTGCATATGAAAGTCCCCTGCATTAATGTGAATATGACAGTACCTGCATAAATGAGCTATATTTGTTCTGTGAAGTAGGCAGTTCCCCACCCCCCTTTAGACTTTACTATTTCACATGTTTCTTATTTTGTGTGATAACCCATATCACTTCTTTTGTACAATAAGCAGCCATTTGCACCCATAAGCTTAACTGTGCTGACCAGTTGCTTAATTTTATAGCTGGAAATGGTCCTTTTAACCTACTATGCACTCTGACTGCACTATGTTCTTTTAGTCACACTTTTACGAACAAAAATAGAATATTAGTAACTTGTTGCATTCACATATTTAGCCATATGAGAATACATTATACGGAATAATACAGTAAAGTCTTCGTGACCTGACTGCTTGAACCAATGTCCACTTATTCACACTGTAACACTTAACATGATTATAATTCATAGAAGAGATTGTAGTAACACTGTTTATTTTGTGTTCTTGAGTTTAAAATAGAAAGACATGAACTACTGCAGTAAAAGTTAGAGGTTTCCTTTTAGCTGTAGGAAGTGGCATTCATTTCTTTTTACTGCTCGTCTGAGCCAGCTTTTTATTTGTAGCACCATACCGATCCATTTGTTTTTATCCTTTATATAACTTTCCAACACTAAAAAGTACAGCACTGATTTAAAGATGAGAAATGCAAGGTGAAAAGTGTGTGCATGTCCCATAAATAAGGGAAATCAGTGCTGAAATGTGCTTAGCTTTGAACATAAGCTAGATACTTTGAAGCCTTTCCTGTCTGCGGAAGGCATGTCAGAACGACGACCCACAGTGACCTAATCCATTCATAAAATACTTTCGTTTCAGTGTTCTTCAGGCATGTACAGAGATGCCTGCTGTCACCTGTCGACACACAGGAATGTCTCTGAGTTTACTTGTATTGTGAAGGTGATACCTGCCAAGCTCCTAGGTAACCAATAACATGAGTCTGCTGGGCTGTAGCCATAATGTCTTTTATTCTTATGTTAAAGTTTTGCAGCTGGTTGTTTACCTAAGTAAAGCCAGACCTTGTTTCCAGAACAGCCCCCTGAGATATGTCAGCCTCACTTGTAATAAGAGTAGTGTCAGTGTGATGAAAAAATTTGTTCTTGTGCTTTCCGTTGCCTTTGCTTGAGAAGATTCTGTCTCGTTGGTATCGTTTCGGTAATGACCAGAGATGATGGTAAAGGTTGTTTTCGTAACCCATAGTGTGATGTATTTATGAACCTGAATTTTCAGGTTATGGTCCTGAATTAAATTTTATACTCATTTGAAAGGCTAGAGAATTTGCATGTGAGCTTACGTGTTTCATGGTTTTGAAACTGACTTTTTGAGTCAGTGTTGTAGATGGTTTGACAATGGGGACATGAATAAGATGTTTTATTGTCAGCTAGCTGATGGCTAATGAGGCTGGCTGACAGTTAGTTAACTGCTGGGAATGTAACTATGTTCTTAGGCTGTAATTGCATCACTGGTATAAATAAACAAGATGTTAAGTATTTAAGTGTTTTCACAAAGTAAATGTAATCTAGCATAATGACTTTTTTTTTGTAATGACATAACATGCTTTCCCAAGCATGGATTGAAAATCTAATCAAAACAATGTTGGCTTTTTATTAACACAAAATAAACATATTTAGGATATACAGTGGAAAAAATAATGTAGCCACAAATATTAATTGTACTGCCTGTTCAGTTAGGAAGTATGCAAGTTTTTCTTGCATGTCTTGAAGCCTGGCTCAAAATATCCAGCATATTGTCATGATAGAAGTTAATATTCTTGTTTTGTCTGTGCCCCCCCCCCCCTCCCTGGGTTGAGGCTGTTACCATGGTAGCACTGCTATAGGCTTGCCGCAGTGTCTGGACTTCTCAGGAATAAAAATAGCATGGATTAGTTTTAGTGCAGAACTGTAATTGATGTAGTATTTGGATGTAGACAGCTCTCAAATATTACACTTATTTAGAATATTAAAAGCACAGGGTGGTTCATTAATGTGTATATAAATATGATTCATCACATAAGCTTTCCTGCCTGGGAGTAGAGTTTGTCCTTTTGGGCTAGGTTTTTAATTTCTCAGTACAGTCCTGAAAGGAATACTGCACCCCACCCTTCCTAAATATAGTTAGCAGAGAGAAGAGACTACTACTACTACTAGTAGTTGTAGTAGTGTTTTCAGAAATTTAGTACTATGCTTGTAAAACCCAGCATCCCTATGCCATTTACACCTGGACTGTCAGCCTTGGCAGGCAGGGAGTTATCACTTGAGCTAAGAGACAATGAGTTTTTCAACCATATCCTTAAAACACAAAATGAAGCACAAAGAAATTTGTAGTTTAGCAACAGTAGTATGTTGTATAAGATGGTTTTTTTTTTTTTTTTTTTTTTTTTTTTGCAACAAATCAACCAGAATATGAATTACAAATCTCTACAGCAATCCTGTCTAATGTAGCCCACAGTGACACATCACTGATGTTGTATGCTGTTACATTATTGCTGCCTCTGAGGCTGTTTCATACTGAATATCCAGACAATACTTTTTTTGCCTTTTATGAAAGCTGTTTGACACGGATGAGTTTGTTTGCAAAGGGGACAACCCATAAGGTTTCTGTGGTTGACACTGTTTTGCTGGGCTGTTGATAGTGCACCGCCTTCTGTCACAGGTGTCTGGAAAGTACCAGTAAGGATGCCATGTTTCCCAGATTAATTTCTCTTGTTTGACTTTTGTTTGTGTGAAATTATGTATGGTATTGAGCTTTTTGGAGAAATGGTTTTTTCTGCATAATTTTAAATGCTCTCAATATTGGGAATACAGGGGATTTCAGGATACAGTGCTATGTGTTACTTAATAGAAGTGTCAGGGGGGAACCAATGATCTCTCATTTCAATTTAATCTTGCTGCACAATCCATAATACCGGCTTCAATTTAACCAGAACAGTGGTTGTTGGTAAAGGACATGGCTGTTTTCTGAGTGTTAGTCTTGTTTCAGATTCGGATCAGTTGCAGAGAGACCTGTCTTTTTGCTCATGTCTGACTCTGTGTAAATTTCTTACTTCCCTTGTTTTGCATTTCAGTATGATGCTGTTCCCATTCAATCCAATGTTGTCATCTGCTCCTGCCCGCATCCATCAATGGTAAGAAATCACCCAGACTCCAGCTCGCCACTTGCTGTCCCAGGCGCAAGTAGCAGCCACTGTCCCAGCATGGAGGGCCCAGCCGCAGAGTCCAGGGCCTCATCAAAGCCGTCTGACAGGGGCGGAGAATCACGGCCACATCCTCCACAGTCCCTACAGCCACGCAAGAAGAAGCCGGAGGACTTCCGTTTTGGGAAAATTTTAGGAGAGGGATCCTTCTCCACAGTATGTATTGGCACAGGATCACTATCTTTCTGGGATGTTCACACAAGATGACTACAGCTCAGAAATATAACTACTTTTGTAAAACTGAATATTGTGTAATAACTGGATTCACTGCGTTTGACTATTTGAGCTGATTAAACGGATGACTTCTCATTTAGCATAATAAAGTACATTTCATTTTTGATAGGTTGTACTGGCAAGAGAGCATTCGACTGGAAAGGAATATGCAAGTAAGATGTTTGTCTGAATGAGATTTGATTGGACTTAAATGGCATTGCTCTTCCAAAGAAAAGTAATCTGCTCCATGTCTTTAAATTTGGCTTTTAATTTTAGGATTAAAGTTGCAGAAACTCATCAGATTTGTCAGCTGGTAGTCATCCAGTGACTTCTGCCTTTGTTTTCTTTCTCTTTCAGTTAAAATTCTGGAAAAACGACACATAATGAAGGAGAACAAGGCACAATATGTGAAAAGAGAGAGGGATGTGATGTCAATTCTAGATCACCCATTCTTTGTCAAGCTGTACTTCACATTTCAAGATGATGAAAAACTGTGTATCCTTTCACAGTGATCTGAGTCACAAATGTAATGTGCAATTTAATGTATATCACATTCATTGTATTTGCTTTACTGAGGTATTTTTGTGGCGCTGTTCTGTTGTCCTTAACATAACCTTACAGATTTTGGGCTTAGCTATGCTAAAAATGGAGAGCTGCTTAAATACATTCGCAAAATAGGTTCTTTTGATGAGACATGTACTAGATTTTACTCTGCGGAAATAGTTTGTGCATTAGAATACTTGCATTCAAAGGGGATTATTCACAGGTAAGGGTACACAACTTGTCAGTCACAAATCCTATATCTTAATGTCTTTTTTTAAATCCCTGTTTTGAGATTTATGTAAAGTACATGTAGAAAGTGACCACTTAATAATCATTCAGTGGTATTTAGGCTGTATGCCTTTATATTTACCATCTTTCTATGAGATGTCTGCTAAATGAATAAATTTCCTATTGAAGGACTTCCATAGGTTTGCAATCCATTTAAATTTATCGGACTTTTTTCTAAAGCGATTTAGAATGTTGAACTACAATTAACTCAATTATACACCTTGGTAATCTTACTGGAGCAAATTGCAGTACCTTGTTCAAGGGTATTACAGCTGGAGATGGGGTTTGAACCTGCCAAAGTCAGCAGCTCTAACCACTACGTTGCCGGTTGCTACATTTGTCAGGAGACATTCAGATACATTTGGCTTTGCCTTTCAGAAAAGGTTCTCAGGGTCATCTTGTGCCTGGCCTGTATTTTCAGTAAAAATTTCAAATTCAGTCTACAGATATAGTCACAACCTGCTAGTTATGCTTCTTAATTTTTCTACGTCTTTAAAGAAATGCAGGCTTATTTCATAAAGATGAGTATTATAGCTACAATTCGAATGTTGCTGGAAATATTTTTCTTGCTGATTAAACATGCCAACTTTCCATGTGTTTCTCTGCTGATAATGACAACAAAGTGAATTAACCATCTGTAGTCACTTCCCAGTTGGTGAATTTTATTAACGATAGATTAACTGACTGCTTTTGTATCCAAAGGTTGCGGGTTTAGATCCCACCTACTGCTCTAGTGTTGTTGAACAAGGTATTTGACTTGAAATCACATCAATAATTGACCAACTATATAAATGGGTCAATCATTGTAAGTCACTTTGGAGAAAAGTGTCAGCTAAATGGGCAGCACGGTGGCATAGCAAATAGCATTGCTGTCTTGCAGCACTGGATGATTTGAGAGGATGTGGATTCGAGCCCCAGTCTGTGTAGATTATTCTCCCCATGCCTGTGTGGGTTTTATCCAAGTTATCTGGTTTCCTCCCATAGTCCAAAGACATACTGCTGAGGTGGACTATGACTCTAAAATCACCATGTGTGTGAGACAGACAGACAAAGTGTGTTTCACTGGTAGATGGACGAGTGACTTTCTAAACAGTGTATCTAGCATTGTATTCACCTGGGGTAAATAAGATGTGGGCTGATACTGCTATGTAGTGTTCAGTGGAAGTCAATTTTGACAAGTGTCTGCTGAATAAGTAAATGTGGATACTGCCATAATACAAATTGATAAAGTCCTTAATAAATGACTGATCGAAAAATATGTAACTGAATAGTATCTTTGCTGTATTAAATGTAAATCTAGTTGGCATTGTAAGTCAAAGTATCCCCAATAATTACTTTTTGACTTGCCCTTGTAATATGCTTGTATGTTGTGCAACATATAAACTGGATTGTGTAACACAACTTCAATTGCTTTAATCTGACCTGAACGCATGCTTTTTTTGGTCACTTTTCTGGTGATAGAAATCTAGGTCTTATGTTCTGGAAAACTAGAGAGGAAGGGGGGGAAAAAAAAAAATGGGTATGCATTTTTCTATTTTGTTTCAGGGACCTTAAACCAGAGAATATTCTGTTAAGTGAAGATATGCACATTCAAATAACAGATTTTGGAACAGCAAAACAGTTATCTTCTGACAGCAAACAAGGTACAGTAATGTTTGAAATTTTTGACTAGTTTTACAGTAACTTTTCATACTATAAATAAAAAAAATCTAAATGTTTCTTTGTACTGTACTGCCAGAAGCAGACTTATAAATGTTGTTAATGGTTAAAAGAGATTCACTTTTTATTATTCTGGAAAGTTTTTTTTTTTTTTTTTTTTTTTTTTTTTCTCTCCATTTTGTCAAATTGCTGCTTTTCCTGCCTTTCTGAAGGCAGGAATTTTACTAGATGTTTCTAATAACAATCATCTGATTGCAGCAAGAGCAAACTCGTTTGTAGGCACTGCCCAATATGTTTCCCCTGAACTGCTCACAGAGAAATCTGCTTGCAAAAGGTAATGCACTTTACCATCATCGTGCTGTTTTGTTTCTACATTTTGATTAATTATTGAAATGAATTTGCTTCTCTTCCCCCCCCCCCTCCCGTTTTCTTCAGCTCGGACCTCTGGGCTTTAGGTTGTATAATCTACCAATTGGTGGCAGGATTACCACCATTTAGAGCTGGGTAAGAAAGATTAAACCATATATTAGTTTGTGTTTCTTCTACAGTACAGACAAATATGTAGAAGTCAAGTTTTGAAAAGACTGAAGGGGAAATCTTTCCCCACCCCCTCCTGTACAGCAGTCAGTGTTATGTACTTTGTCCTGGCTGCTATTTAGGGGAACAAAAGACAAGATGAACTTGTGTTTTAAAAAAAAGTGTTAAATAACAGGAAGTAATGACTTATTTCTGTAGGGAGGGTCTAGAGAACCAGAGAAGCCCTTATTCGTGGTGCCACATAGCCAAGCCACTGCAGGGTTAAATTTTACCTGACAAATTGGCACACAACACTGTGAAAGAGTTCTGAGAGCGCAGAAAAGTTCTCGCTACCTCTATTTGTATTCCATTATCTTGTGTTTGTATGGTAGCCTCCACCATCTCTGTCAGCGGCTAAGGCTGTGTGATACACCATACATGAATGTATCTTCCAGGTTCTAATGGCTTGAACAGGATAGTTTTCCCAGAAAGGAAGATACAGGCTTAGGCTTGCTGACTAACCTTACCAGATTGTTACGTGGCTTTATTTAGCTGTAGTAATGAAATTCATTTGTATTTTTCAGTTTCTTTTAATATGAAGATTGTAACCATGTTGAGGATATTTGATTTTTTTTTTTGTCTTCTGTTTATTGTCAGGAATGAGTACCTAATATTCCAGAAAATCATAAAGTTGGAATATGAATTTCCAGAGAAATTCTTTCCTAAAGCAAAGGATCTTGTTGAACAGCTTTTGGTAAGTTCAAGGGATGCATGGTAAACAAAGTAGCAGTGAGATGAGTGCCAGTGTTATCCGTCTGAAGCTGTTCATGCTTTTGAAGTTTTCACTTTTGAAATGACACTGGGAGCACAGCATAGGAACACAACTGGGCCAGAAGCCTGTGCACAACTAGATGTTTATAAATCCAACCCCTACATCAGTCAAAATCATAATATGGATTTCTCTCAAGCTAGGTTCTATTGAAATTCTTGGGGGGGCGACTTCTGATAAAGCTGTAATGAAGTGAAAATTTGCCACGTCTGTTTATTCTTTTTTCATCCACTGTTCGTCTTATGTGGGATTACTGTTCTTCTGAGCCTTTCCTAGACATAGGACACAAGACAGGGAACACCATGGAGTGGGCACTAATCCATTGCAGAACTTCTGTTTATTAACTTGACATGTGCAACATTTGTCAGTCTTTCCACTTCATGTGCTTTATGTATACAATCTGTAAATAGTAGAATTTTAACAATTTGAGCTACATTAAAACTTAAGATGACAAGTCCTTTTTAATGCAAACTGTCAACTGTATACCATAAATGTGCAACGTTAACTACGACTCACGAGTGCCCACAAATACCCGACAAGAGCTGTAAACACTGTGGGGAATGAGTTGAATGAAAGCAGTTCCACACTGCTGTTTTGGTGTGCTTTAAACAGGTGGTTACACCATCTAGTCAAATCCAACTCATAGTGATCACATGCATGGTTTCTGAGGAAAGTGTTTTGCAATTTCCTTCAGTGCATGTCTGCCGGGGGGGGGGGGGACGACATGTAGAACAAGCAACCGGCACACCCTGAACTGGATTCAAACCTCTCACTTGCTAAGCCTCTCAGGAGCTGCAAGGCACCAGCTTTACTCACTGTGCCCACCGGTGGGGTGCTCTTTACTGCCATCTAAGCACATGATGGTCACAGCTCGACATACATTTTGAAAATTAAGCAAATACAATTTAAAAAAAAAAAATTAAGATTCATAACTCAAGCATTTGTAGAAGGGCCTAGTGTATGTTAACCCCCCCCCATTTTGGAAAAAACATTGTAGTCTTTGTTCAGTTGTTGGTGTGCATGTTGCGGTTCTGTACTGCAGACACACACACTTTGGCTAAACTAACATGAAAGAAGCAAACGAGTCATTTTCTCCCACATTTACCCTATACGGTTTTTTTTTTTTTTTTTTGGTCCTCCCCTGAGTCTGCCTGGCACCTTTTTAACATTTGTGTCTGCTCTTCTTGTTCGTAGTCTTTGGACCCCACCAAACGTTTAGGCTGTGAGGAGATGGGTGGCTACAACCCACTGAAAGCTCACCCCTTCTTTGAAAGCATTACCTGGGAGAATCTTCACCTGCAGACCCCTCCCAAGCTCACCCCCTACCTGCCTGCCATGTCAGAGGATGATGAGGACTGCTATGGAAACGTGAGCCTGTAGCCCTCCCAGTAGTTCCAAATAATAATTTTCACTGCCCTTCAAACACGCACAAACACACTAAGTTGAACAGCCTACTGTAACGTGGAGAGTCAGGTGACTTAACTTTTAGATCATAACATCTGGCAAGCAATCACTGGTAGAAATGTGTACCAGGCAAAATTCAACTCTATGCTTCCCTGCCCTTTCAATGCATCTATTTAATAAAGGAGATGATGGGGTGGTTTCATCCCTCCCTATTCTGTGTGCTTCTGCAGTATGATGACCTCCTGAGCCAGTTCAGCAGCATGCAGGTGTCTCAGTCAACATCTTCACTGCCTGTCCCTGAGTCCACTCCCCCACAGAGGTCCAACAGCAACATTGAGCAGTACATCCACGACCTGGACAACAACTCCTTTGAGCTGGATCTGCAGTTTTCCGATGAGGAAAAGCAACTGTTGCTGGAAAAGCAGACTGTGGGAAACCCCTGGTGTGTTCTGTCCCTTCGGCCACTGTGCTCCCACCTTGACCCTAGAAGGGAGGGGAAAAAAAAGCAAAGCTCTACTTTGCTCATGTTGTGCCACAGAGTTTACAATTTCTTGTTCTGTAAGGTGTAGCGATTGCTTGTGTTTTCTGGTATGTGTTATGTCTACATTGTCATCTCCACAACACCACCAGTAATCCATTTGAGTATTATTACTTTAATATGGCAGCATAACAGGTGGTGTTCTTTTGATTTTTAACTACAATATTAATCTCTTTTTAGGCACCAGTTTGTTGAAAATAATTTAATACTAAAGATGGGGCCAGTTGACAAGCGGAAGGTAAGTGCACCTCAAGCTGATGTAGTCTTTCACTGTAAATAGCTGAGCCTTAAGTCTTTTTTTTTGGGGGGGGGGGGGGGATGTCAGCTAGGTAACTACACTAGCTCCTTGTGTTGTGGCTAAAACTTTTCTGAAATTTTGATGTGAACATTTTCTTGTTGAAGTATATATTCTTCACCCTTCTGTTCTCTAAAATTCTTTACAGCGCAAAAGTGACCTTCATTCCTTCATCTGTCTGTTAGCTGGCAGCAAAATGCACAAAAACAAAAGGAGTGTTATTCAACATGAGCTTTAACCATGGAAATGAGTTTAATGAAATGTGATATGCTCCTGTGCTGTATTTGACTCCTTTCCTCAGAATTTACAGCTCATTTCTGAAGTTTGGGACTGTCAGTGATCAATAACAAGCTGATGAGCACTGCACACATTAACATGGTGAATCAGTCAAGCATCCACATTATATTGGAGCATGTGGAGATGTGGTGGTTTTACTTTTAAGTAAAAATCTAGTACTTCATTAATATTTATTCAAGACTTCCCTCAGATAGAGGGACAGCTGTAACAACCTTTTGATTGCATAAATTATAAAGTGACAAGTGACCCTATGTTTTTGGGATGGTCAGCTGTTGGGATTGTTTAGGAATTTTGGGGGGAAATATTTTCACTTTTTAAAGTTGGTAGAAACCATGAATAAGAAACTAAAGATTCTCTGCAGTAATCATGGGTTTCAGCTGTGGTTTAATGGAATCAGACCAGTGAATATATCGAGGGACACATTGCTAAGCTTTTACCGATTAAGAAATTAGTGGTAAAAGTAATTTTAGATTTATAGACTGTCATAAATTAACTTCTGGTTGCAGTTGTGTACATGAAGTGAGGAACTTGCATATATGTAAAGGTATACGTTTTGGCTTCTGAGGGGATCGGTTGGCCAGGGACTCAGGCTGAGCAAGCAAGCTCTCTGTTTGGAGCTCAACTCTCATTTAACTGGCATCATGTTCATGAGTCAAGGTTTGATGGTGTCCTGTTGCTGATCTAGTCAGAGCCCTGCTTTCCGGCCTGCTTACTAGTGACTCGCTGTAGGGGAAGAGTAGAGCTGACACAAACATATGCAGTTACTGAGGACATTCATTACTCAGCAGGTGCAGTAAAATAATTTTTGCTCATATTGCTGAGTTTTTTAAAGCTACAGAAATCCCCCTCCCCCCAAGCTTCTTTTGTTAGACAAAAACGGTGCCCTGTGGTGTTTGTTTAATGGCACTGAATACTTTTTCAGGGACTGTTTGCTAGACGACGCCAGTTACTCTTGACCGAAGGGCCGCATCTTTACTACGTTGATCCAGTAAACAAGGTTCTGAAGGGGGAGATCCCGTGGTCTCCAGAGTTGCGTCCAGAGGCCAAGAATTTCAAGACCTTCTTTGTTCACACAGTAAATTAATTTTATTTTAAACTTGATCTACTGTAAGGCTCAAAGGACCTAGAATAGCACAGATAATAATAAGTCCTAGTCACTGATGTTTCATTTGTAATATTTGTTAATTTGTTGTGTCACAATTCTAAAACCTCAAAATATTGTCTTCCTTGCAGCCCAACAGAACATATTATTTAATGGACCCCAGTGGAAATGCTGACAAATGGTGCAAGAAGATTCAAGAAGTGTGGCGGAAGAAATACCAGAAGCACCAAAACACGGGCATATAGGTCCCTTCGGCGCCCCGAGGGTCTCGTTAGCTGCTGCTTTGCTGAGGCCCTCCAGCCATGACTGGCATGTCATGGAGCAAAGAAACACCTTCCCTAGTGTCCTTTACCACCAGTTTTAACACCTCCTTTAGAAACGCTGGTCTCCAGGCTTCGTTCACCTTCTATAGAAAAAAAAAAAATAGGAAAAAGACAAAATGGAATTCAGGGTTGCTTTGCTTGTTCTCTGTGCTGTAGTTGAGGCTTCAGATGCACAATTTAGTTATGTGCGCATGAATATCCAGCTTTCACGCACGTCGGCTCTCCTGCGACAGGAAGAAGTACAGCAGAAATAATGACTGAAACAGCTGTGTGCGTGGACTGCATTGAGGGGATTAACTTTGAACTCGACACGCACAAACTTGCAGGCAGTATAAGGGTCTAGCTGTGATCACAGGTCCAGGTACAGTCCTGCGACCTACTCTTACTTTTTAATCACAACTGTCAGGGAGCCTTAAACAGACAAAATGGTAACTCTTAAGAGTGTAAAACGTTCCTTTTCACATCTGGCTTTTTCAGTATCGGCAGTTGCCTGTGATTGTCATTTCATATTATAGGGGTTCTTTTTATTTAAATTTTTTTTTTTTTTTTTTTTTTTTAAATTAAGGTTTACAATGGTACTGAAATATTTACCATTTGTATCTGAGCTCAAGCATTGGTTCTTGGTAGACTGTCAATTTTGCCATTTGTTTTAAAAAAAAAAAAAAAAAAAAAAAAAAAAACCCATGTTGTAGCAAGTTGATTACAAAAAACATGCCATGTTCCTGTAGTGGCTCACAAAAATACTTGCTTAGTCTCCCAGCATGGCTAGTTATAAATGGCAACTTCTGTAGATTTGGTTTTTTTTTCTTTTTTTTGAAAGGCACTAGGGGATTTGCAGGTCTCAACAAGGGGATTTCACTGAAATGACAATAGCTGGCATAATTTAAATGACTTATTTGTACTTTGCCAGTAGGTAACTGTTCAGCAGATAATAATCATATGTCTTCAGTTGAGGCACCGTGTTTGAATCTTTGTCCACTGAACACGAAATCAAAACTTGTCTACCAGATGTAAAATAATTCATTACTAACCAGGTGTAGGAACAGCTTATTAATCCTGTTGTACGGACACAATCGGTGCACAACTCTTGTAATTGCAACTTGACAGCTTTCCTGCGGGGGTTCTTTGTTTGTTTTGAATTGTACAGTTCATGCGAGGTTTACAAAGAAGCAGGCGTCCACAGAAGGCTCTAGTATCTCTGCATTTGACATGGATCAGAGTGTTTCATTTCATGGTACACGGAAATGGATGAACTCACTGGCCATGTCTTCACAGCTGAGCTGATGTGTCACGCGTCACTGTGGGCCGTATGTATAGAATTAGCCTCAAGACTATTGCATAATCCGTGTGTTTGGACGTCGGCAAATAGCTGTATGATCCAAATGGCAGTTTCAATTGCTGTATATCTAATAAGTGAGTACTACAGGAAGTGTATTTCTCTTGCTATAACTTTCCACTTTTTTTCTTTTTTTTTTTTTTTTTTAAATCAAGTTGGCAGGAGTCGGTTACATTGTGTATTTAATACTCTACCTGGTCTGTAACCGACCAGAACTGTGATGTACAGAAGATATTATTGAAATCTGAAGTAATGCAATGATGTTAGGATACACACTCTTTGTATTTTTATTCTTGTATAAGGTTATTTGCTGGCTATTGTTCAGCCTCTAGTTCATTCTGTGTTATTTAAATTCTAATATATGAATCATATTTGGATTGAGGTCATGTTCAAGGGCCATGTTGTGTATGTTTTGAGATGTAAAGCCTTTGAATGTGAATAATTATTGTAAACTATAATATTTTACAGCTTTTTCTTACTATATTATATACATTTTCTATTTGGTCAGTGATTTAATCATATTCCTCATAATTTAATGAATCTGTTCATTCTCATTATTTGTTCTCTAGGTATAGTTGTTGAATGACAAATTTTCCACGTACTGCTTGGTAGTCCTGTAATAAACGCATGTAGGGTTTTAGGCCAATAATGCTGTCTCCTGTCCTTCATATGGTCACATTCGTGTCATTTGTACAGTGATGAGTTGAGATCTGCTAGATTATCAGTTTGCCAAAAAAACATCTTGAATGAACATGTTGCGGAGTGTTTGCTTTTTCATTTCACATATTAATTAAATGTTATGGACAAATATAACCATTTGAAAGATGGTATGTTGTGTGTCTGCAATTCCCCCCCACCACCCCCAAAAGCTGCAATACTACCCTCGCGAGGAGAGTGGCGCGAACTACAGGAAAGCCGGTTGGGCCTCAGAGGGAGGGTAAAGCAGAAGTGCTTAAGGCTGGGGTGTCAAAGGCCACAGTTATAATTGTGGGCCGGGGTTTTTTTTTTTTTTTGGAGG
Organism: Scleropages formosus; assembly: GCF_900964775.1. NCBI lineage: Eukaryota > Metazoa > Chordata > Actinopteri > Osteoglossiformes > Osteoglossidae > Scleropages > Scleropages formosus. Next base: position 6,232,189 of record NC_041825.1, on the reverse strand, counting down.
GCCACATTTAAAAATCACCATAAGTGACATTAATATTAAAGTCCTTATTTTGCTATGTGGAAATGGACATGGGGTTCTTATGATGAGATATAATTCAAGTCCAACAAAGACACTGAAAATCAGCACAATCCAGTAGCAATGATGTGTATCCAGCATTCCCAACTCATCCGTACACTGTGATATGTGGTTTTTTTTTTCTTTTTAATTTTTTTTTTTAAAGTGAATTCCCCCACCAACCCCCCTCTGGATGTATTAGATCAATTCTCTATAAATTTTCTGTAGCATATTTACAGTACAAAAAGGCTTCTATGTCTCAGTGATTATTGCAGCTACTGCACAGGTTGCTTTGAGCGGTGGTTCCACCGGGGCGAACATGTTCTATAAAACCATCTGTCCCTGATGTTTACTTGCATAACTTGTCTTCCTGCAACTGGCTGTGAAATTTGTCAAATGTAGATATTGTTTCATGCCATAATGTCTGTAACATTATATTCCTTAACTGAAACTGCTTCGTATCAGTCTTATCCCAAGTCATACTGGGAATGGTCAACATTTGTCAAAGTTTTATTTCATGATCCAGAAGCCATGAGCAGCACTCACTCAAATAAATATAAAGAGTAACCAAGTCATTGTAAGAGCATTGTGATACATTGAGAGTGGATGAAAACAAAGTACAGTGTTTTACCTCTAAGGATCACTGAGCTGCAGCTGAACAAGGCACTGAGAGTCCAGTAGAGGCCTGAGGACAGCAGGTCCACCATCCTTTGTTCTGTAACTCAGTCCATGTAGTGTGTGTGTGTATATATAAAATCAACCATATATATATATATCAGTATACTATATAGGTATATTATATAATTGACATTTGTTCTCACAGGCTTTATTATATGAAATGAGCTATGCAATGGAAACCTTGGGTTTATGGAATACTATGGATGCATATGCACACAAACAATATGCACAATATTTCATACAGAGATAGCAGATTGCATAAAGGTTAAGGAGATGATAACCTGATGGTAGTTTGTTCAAGTCCCTGGAGGAGCGTAACATTGCTATTTGGATATAAAGCCTTAGAATATATTTATTAATTTCACTTTTACCTTAAACTTAACATGCTTCACTGAAGTTACATGTATAAAAGACTGAAAATGTGATATATTAAGCATAACTGCAATTAAAGTGGAAATGACCGTTGCTGAAATGGGCTTTATGTAAAAATGAAACATGAGTCACTAAAACCTCCCCAGTTTCTTCTTGGTAGCAGCAATAAGTCACGGGGAACATAATCAGTCAGCAAAAGAGCTATGAAAAACCCTCTTTTATAATAATAAAAAAGCTGATAGAATGTGGAGAAACTATGTTACAGGAGTTGTTTCGTATTGTTACACGTGTTTCCAAAATGAATAGAAAATGATGCAATAACCGCAACGATAAGATGTTTAGGAAAATCCGGGGGGGTCCTGGACATCCTCGATTATTTCCAAAGTGCATCTGACCAAATTTACATTGAAGGCAAATGAAATCATCTAGTGATTTTTTTTTTTCATTCTCAGAGGAATTCCTTTTTACAGCGATGAGCACACAACTCATGTCTCATTCGATACAGCGCAAAGGAAAACCCCTAAACACTTAATGCAGACTAAGGACACGCAACAATACTTTAACACACAAAAGATTCCCCATCGTAGCCCCAAATTATTTAAAAAAAATATACATGTGCATATACAGTATGTATATATACACACGCACGTTAGCTAAAGACCTTGTCAGAGTCACAGAGGTCCACAGCCTATCCTGGAATCACTGTATACTAGGCAAAGAGAGGAACACCCTGGACAGGACACCAGTCCATCACAAAGTACCCACACACACGCACACACACTAACTGACTCTTTCTTCAAGGCTTTAAGAAAAAGATTCCCTACCCTATTAAATCTGTTGCAGTGCCTTCACGTGATCCCAATTGTTTTATTAGACTGTAACCAGCAGGGGGCATAGTGGTTAGGGCTATTGAGTTACAGGTGTATAGGTGGTACCCTTTATCAAAGCACTTACCCTGAACTGGTACAGTAGGAGTATCATGTTGTATAAAAGGGTAGATCAGGGTAAAAAAGTAGACTATCAAATCCGCAGCCCTGAGGTGACCCACAGTGGCAGCTTTGCTATTTTAAATCATGATTCTTTTCATATTTCCTTGTTTATGAGATATGATGAGGCCAGACAATGTTATCGGTGTTATAGTGAGAATGATCAGCTGCTCCTAAAAATATTTCCGGAAACTTTTTTTTTACCCAACATTATTGACAGAATGTCAAAGCTTGCTTTCATACTGCACATTTTACACATTTGATATGGTCCCTAGTAGAATATTGACCTCCATTATTCCATGAGAAGCCAGTGTGATGTCCTGCAGTGTGGAGCCACACCACTTATATTAGATATTAATATTAGAAAAAGGAAGGTTAGTGCATAGAGGCGTTGTCTTACAGCTAGTAATAATTGATGGTGATGATGATGATTTAAAGCAATAAAATAAATGTATAATGAGAATGAAAGCACAGTTTACTGGCACATATATTCTTATTGAAACAATTCCTAGTTCAGTGACATACTTTGAGTGTACTGATATATTATAATAATAATAAGAAGAAGAAGAAGAAGAAGAGAACCAAATGACTAAAGGAATATTTGATTTAAAAAATAATAAAACTATCCTCATTCGCCATCTCATGCGGAAACGAAGACCGAAAATAGAGTCTGCAACTAAAAAAACCACACAAACTCTTTGCCACCTTTTCATCCCTATCGTGTCCTCCGGCCCCTCCTCATTCTTCTCTCACTGACGACGACTTTGCTTTGCTTTTCTGAGACAAAGTCAACGCAAATTCAGACAAAATCTCGGCATCTCCTTGCAGTGATTGCACCGAACCTCCCTGCGAAGTCATGCTCTCCGAATTCAAGCCCGTCGGAATCTGAAATCTCTGACCTTCTGCTGTCACACAGAGCCACCACCTGCTCACTTGATCCGATCCCATCATCACCCCTGTAGACCATCTTTCCGCAACTCTCCACCTTCATCTCTAAGATCATCACTCTCCTCTGGCTGCTTCCCATCTACCTTCACAACTGTCCTCATTTCACCTCTGGCAAAGAAACCCTCCCTGGATCCCAACTCAGTCCAAAACTACAGACCAGTCTCCTTCCTCTCCTTCCTGTCTAAAACTCTAGAGCGGGTGGCCTGTGATCAGCTATCTGAATTCCTCACCTGGAACCATCTCCTCAATGGATATAAATCTGGATTCAAAGTTGTCATTCCACGGAGACGACGCTCCTGGCAGTGTCTGATGCTCTCCAGTCGGCTGGAGCCGCCTCACTCTCCTTGGTCCTCATCCTCCTTGACCTGCCTGCAGCATTTGATATTGTCAACCACCGGATTCTACTCTCCTCTCTTAGTCAGCTTGGGATCAAAGGAACGGCACTAAGATGGTTTGAGTCGTACCTATCAGACAGATCCTGTCAAGTGGTCTGGCAGGACTCCCGTTCTTCTCCGTTGCCTCTCTCAACCGGTGTCCCGCAGGGCTCGATACTAGGTCCTCTGCTCTTCTCGATCTACACCTCCTCCCTCGACCCTGTTATCGTCTCCCATGGATTCAAATACCACTGCTACGCTGATGATACCCAGCTCTTCCTCTCCTTTCCACCTGGAGCATCAGACATTTCCGCACACATCGTTGCCTGCCTGTTGGACATCTCTGCATGGATGTCTGATCACCACCTCCAACTCAACCTCTCCAAAACAGAGATCCTACACCTCCCAGCTGGCCTGTCTTCCTGTTACAATTTTTTCATCAAACTAGACAACTCGCTCATTTTGCCTACCTCCTCGGCTAAGAATCTGGGAGTGATGATTGACTCAAGTATATCTTTCTCTCAGCACCTCGAAGCCACAACCCGGACCTGCACATACATCCTGCATAACATCCACAGGATCCATCCTTACCTCTCAACTGAGTCTGCCCGACTACTTGTCCAGGCCATGGTTACATCCCATCTGGACTACTGAAACTCTCTCTTGACTGGCCTTCCCACTACTGCCATCAAACCTCTTCAGATGATGCAGAACGCTGTTGCCCGAGTTGTTTGACTTGCCAAAGCGTTCTCATGTATCTCCTGTACTCATTTCTCTGCACTGGGTTCCTATAGCTGCCCGGATCAAATTTAAGACCCTGGTTATGGCCTACAAATGCATCAATAGAACTGCTCCTAGCTATTTACAAGACTTGATCAACCGCTACATCCCAACCAGACCGCTACGCTCTTCCACAACCGCCCACTTGGTGGTCCCACGCGCAAAAGCTCCAAAAGCACGAAGGTTCTTGGTTCTGGATCCGCTGTGGTGGAACGACCTCCCCCTCTCACTCAGAACTGCTGAACCTCTGTCCACATTTAAAAAGGGACTTAAAACTCATCTCTTCTGGACTCACTTCGCCCATGATCCCTTAAGTTCATGTAAGGTGTAAATGTTCCTGATCATATCACGGATCAATCCTGTACAGGGCCACTCTTGGTCTTGCAATGTAAATGTTTCTATGTATCCCAATAAATAAATAAATAAATAAACTGTTAGGAAGGTGATTAGGAATCAGCGATATATATTCTGGTGAAGTACGTAAATGTAACTTTAAGATCATCATGCCTGTACGAAATGAACCTGCTTCTTCACGTACTACTCAAGTTTATATATATTTTTAAAAAAGTATTACTAGGAAGGTGGTCAGGAATCGTCGATTTATTCGGATAGAGATTTTATGCAGCTGTTTCTATGAGTTGTACGTCTCTTTGGAGAAAAGAGTCTGCTAAATGAGTAAATGTAAATGTAGGACCATTAATGTCTGTTTGCGGCTGCGCTGAAGACGAGAAGGGCACTCACCCCCCTCTCCCTTTCCCCTTCCCCCTCCCCGCGCGCTCCATGGCGCCGCCCTCCGTCAGCCGGCCGCCGCGGGAAGGAGTGGCGCCGCGCGCTCGCTCGCTCGCTCACTAGAGGAGTGAGAGCCGTATTAAAACGCGGCACACTTCCTGCCTGCGAGCTCAGTTCCTGTGGCACCAGGCGGGGGGGGGGAAAGCAGGATGGCGGACAGCGGCTCCGAGCTCGGCGTCTCCGGCTGCCGGAGGTGCTCCGTCCATCCGTCGGGGGACAGGCCGGCGCACGCCGTGGGCGTCGAGGCGTCCAAGTGGGTCCGCCTGAACGTGGGGGGCACGTACTTCCTGACCACGAGACAGACCCTGTGCCGGGACCCCAAGTCGTTCCTGTACCGCCTGTGCCAGGCCGACCCCGACCTCGACTCCGACAAGGTATCGGGCCGCCGTCGGGGACCCACCGACCCGACCGACAGGGTCCAGCCGGGCGCGCAGCCGCGGTGCTCGGCCGGCGTGGTGGAAGACGAATCCGCGAGTCAGTCACTCAGTCAGTCAGTGTGAAGTTGTCACGCTGCGAGTTGGCGGGTCGGCGTATATATATTAATAATTTATAAGAAGGGAGCATAATGAATAGTAATAATTAGTAATATTTGAAGTGTTGTGGAGGGCAAGTTTTTTTTTTTTTTGTTCTCGCGAAGAGCAGAAATTGAAAATGTAGTTTTAATCATGTGGAATCCAGTGACGTGACCGTGACGATGTGGAGGTGTGAGCGCTCGTGTGTGTGTGTGTGTGAGAGAGAGAGAGAGAGAAACACACACAGAGGAAATAACGAGAACACTGGGTAGTTTTAGCACAGGAATGTTAGCAGCACATCGCTTCGCTCCGACCGCAGCGCGTTGAGGGTGAACTGCCTGCTCCACACGCGCGCACGACACAAAGTGGCGCTTTGAGTTCATTTGTACTCGCTAGTTTACACTGACTTTCTTCCCAGCTGTACTCGTGTAGCCACTCGGTTACATACATGTTGTTTGAACCCCCCCCCCCCCCATACTCGAAATATTCGCTGCTCAGTCGATTAGTAGTGGGCGAATAATCGGCTCGCGCCGGTTAATCGTCGACTATTGGTCGCCTCGTGCCGTTTTGCGCCGGTCAGTGAGCTGCGGGCTGGTGGGGGGGGGGGACCTTGTTGTGGGGGCTCCGTCAGCGGTCCGAAGTCGGACAGACGCCGTTAGTGGAAGTGGCACAGGATCCCGCGTGTAAAGGTCTTACTGTGTTCGCTGGGGATTAGTCAGTGCGGTGTCTTCTACATCTGTGTGGCTTCAGCGATTTCGCTGGATCTTCTAACCACGTCACTTTGCCGTCTTCTCTATCCAGGAAGAGGAGGAGTCGCTGGAAGATGCTGTACTGGCAGCCTCTATATTTGAAATCCTCAATCATGCATTTTGCTATGTAAATCAATATTTTGTGACAGGACGGGGAGCGCCGTTTGCCGGACGGTTCCGCTCCCTGTCGCACGCGGTGCAGGTCGGCGAATCGGTGTCTGGACCTTAAGGTTCCCGTCGTTCCTCGTAACTCGAACCCTCCGCCTGCTTGTCCCTTGAATGTCTAAGAAGATGTTCCAAGGTGTTTCCCATCTTATCGTCATTTCATTCTTTTTATCTCTGCATAGTGGAATAACGAGTCCTCCACTTCCAGCAGGTAGAGCCACATATTTTAGTGGTGCAGCACACCATCTGCCTAATCTGGATCCCTCAACATGGCACTAAGCCATCAAATCCCGCAAACATACTGGATGTCAGATGGATCTTAGCTCATTAATTGTAAATGTAGCTGCTCCTAGACCCAGTAGTAAGTGCAGAGCAGTAAAAACATGGTGCACTTTCCATTCTTCCGAAAGAACCACGTTGGTGTTTTTGTCCACCCTTTGACTGCATCCCTCAAGCAGCGGTTCCTGAGTGCATTAACGCTCCGTTACTCCCTCTCCAGCGTTTGCTCAACGTTTTTCTTTTAATGTGCCTTTTCGTCTTTTCCTCCGCAACATTCATGCGACCGTCTCAAGTTGCTTTTCCTGTAAGGTCGCCTCAGATGTCACAAAAGTGACCTGCTAACGCTTAAACGGATGTTTGAACTAGAGGAGAAGATGCGGTGCAATTTAAAAATAAATAGTGAATATTGAGTGTAATTCTCCGTAGGAGTTTGCTGTAGATGAAGTCCTTTTCAAATGCTCTAGTATATGTACCTTTTTTTTGGGGGGGTCCTTTCCCCCCTCAACTATGGGGGAAGAGGCTCTATTAGGGCCTTTAATGTTGTGGTTGATCCATCGTTTGTTCTCTAACAGCCGTGTTCTGTAATTGTTGGCTGTTGGAAGGCGCTCCGCCTAAGAATTTCTTAGTAACGAATGATGTGAGGCGGTGGCATCCCGGACGTTAGAGGAAGTACAGATGCTTATGCGAATACTCATTGATTTTCCTCTTAATACTATGATGGTGTCTTAGGAGGCCAAAGTGCACTGTGGAGAAGCTTTTCTCCCCTCGCCGTTACTGGGGTCTCGGCTTGGATTACGTTTCCAGTTTTCCATGCAACAGTTCCGTGTTTTATGTATCTCATTCAGTGTTTTTGATTCTTTTGGTTCTTTTTGTTTCCACAGTGATGGAGCAGTTGGTTTGGTCCAGTTGGAGGCTTTTGACACAATTTGCAGTCTCCTCAATTCAATTCTCTTGAGACAAAACTTTCTTCATAACCCCCCCCCCCCCCCCCCCCCCCCAGCATCGTCTCTGGTAGTCATCAGTGGCCCAAGGTCATGCGGCATTCCAGTGGCCTGCTTACAGTACATTTCCTTAAAAAAAAAAAAAAAAAAAAAAACCTGAAAAATGAGAAGTGGAGTACATGTTTTATTTTCTTAACCCTTAGCCTGTAGGTTTGATTCCACATCTGATGTTGCTTTTAGACTTGTCGAGATCCCTGCTTTACTTTTTGACTGCGCTATATTTTACCTGCAGTGATCCAGTAAAAATCCAGCTGCATGTGTCTGTTACGTAATGTGAGATGCAAAATCTTAAACACTGTTTGGTTTGTCCTACTTAAAGGGATGTGCTGAGCAAGTAAACATTTCACCTGGGAAATATACTGGTAAATTTATTAATTTTTAAGCTCCTAGTTATTGATTTAAAAATTCTTCAGCATTTTCTGCATGCTAGTTATTGTCTTGTTTTTCCCCTGGTTATTTAACATGCCCTGTTCTTTGTTTCTCTTATCAAAGGGAAGAAGCACGTGATTTTCGGAAAATATCTGAACTTGCAGGATGTTGGGACTGCTGTCAGACTATAGGGAAAGTGGCTGGCTTTAGAGGAAATGCTGTGATTTTTGTTATGTTCTCTAAGAAGAGTATAACGCTGTTAACTAGTCTTGCTCTCAACTTTTGTTGATTTATTTAAGTCAAGTCTGCACTGAACTCTCATCCTGTTGTGAGATGTGAATGACTTGGCTTTTCCCAAATATTGCACAGTGCAACTATTCATCGCAAAATCACATCTGCTCATAAGCATCAGCGCATGGTTTCGACGTGGCCTGCAGTGGGCAGGGCTTCCAAAGTTTCCACAGTTTTACACAAGCCCCCCCTCCCCCCCTTTCTTTTTTCGGCCATAGCTGGGGTGCGAGACGTTTCCATCGACACATAGCCAACTTCCCTGACTCAGGGGTTCTGACAATGCAAGCCCTATTTTCCAAACACAGGGGTTGGCGTGGTTTTTGCTGGGCAAGGGGTGGACTTCGGAGTGGGGGGGTCAGAAGTGTATGAAATTTCTACTCTGAATCTCCATGGTTAGAGTCATGGTGCAGAATTGGGGAGTCCTCGCCGCTTGTCCGTCTACCATAATCGGAACGAGTGGCGGATCCACCAGAAGCCACACGGGCTTTCCCCCACCACGTTAGGGCCCCCTCATTTTCCGCATGGGCTGCTCCGGCCTAACACCTTTAATCCCAGCGCCTGGGGTTGCCCTACATAAAAATGTATCTATTTTATTTTTTCTTTTCTAAATCCTTGTTAAGCGTAATCTCCTAATGGCCAAATAATCGGCACTTTTTTTTTTTTTTTGTGGGCTGTGCTTTACGGAGACGTGAGCAGCTGCTCCCGGATGGAGTGGAGAGTCTTCGGATGGTTCCTTCCCGAGGGCAGATTGCTTTTGACAGCCTAATGCAGGATAAAGATGCACATTCAGGGCCAGCCACCACCTCCCACTGCCCTCCTGTCAGTGCATGTGAGAGGAGATGCCAGCACCCTCCTTTCCTTTACTGCAGAGCTCTGGTGACAGGTCCCCCGTGGGGCGGGCGGTCGGTCCTCTGATCCGTTCACTTCCCCGCTCAAATCAGGCCATCTCATTGCATGCGCTCTTATCGCTCTACTAAATAGGTCCAGGTTCAGATTTTTTTTTTTGTATTTTTTTAAATCCGTAACCAACTCCTCTTCATTATGTTTCATAAAAGCTGCCTACATTTGTCCTATTTAGGCTGACCCAAAATGTCTGTTAATTTGTATGGCTCTTTACGACTTGAGTCGTTTTGATTATGCATAAGGTCTTTGAAAGGATGAGAAATAATGCCATTTAATCATTTTTAACCATACTAAGTGTAATTTAGGGGAGCTTTGAGTGCACCCAAATTATGTCACTTAGCTAGGAATTACATTCTTACCTGAAATAAAGCATGTGCCAGCAAACAGTGCTTTCATTCTTTTTTTAATATATCCGGTGCGTTCTATACATCCATTCAATTTCGATATCCGTTTGTCCTGAGCAGGGTCACGGTGAACCGGACGGGCCGCATAAATAGAGGTTTAATTCACTTCGCTACACAAAGACGTTTTTAGAAAATGTAAAGGGTGAATAAAATGCTTTTGAAATGAACTGGAAAATGTGTCTTGAAAAATTTATAACTGCATTGTTAAGCGGAGGAGCTGCTGCACATGCCAGTGTGTGCCAATAACAGATAATTATGAGACCTGGACTCCATTTATTATAAATGTTCTATGTTCATCCCTCACAAGGTTTGAAACCTGAAATGCATGGGGTTCTTCAGTATGACTCCAGTTTGGTAGTAGGAGATGATAGCTTCAGTACCACGTTTCACCCACTTCTTGCGTTTTATTGCAGTCCAGAGGTTTCATCTGAAATGTATGAGATTTCTATAGGTTCATGATTGAGGCATCATCCAGATATACAAATATTGCATCCAATGCAGGAGACAAGGGCAAAGTGCTGCTTGATACACATTAATAGGAACAGCTGGTAGTGTAGTGGCTAGAGCTGCTGCCTTTCCACCCGCGAGTTGCAGGTTTGATCCACACCTCCAGCTGTAGTACCCTTGAGCAAAGTATGTACCCTAAAATTGGTCCGGTAAAACTACACAGCTGCATAAATGGGTCAATAACCCTAAGCATCTTAAGGCTGTAAGTCGCTCTGAATGAAAGTGAACAAGTGTAGTGTGAATGTAATCGTGTTGTGTACACCTTTACACTGCTGACTTCCGTTTGTTTGACTTTGTTCTGTTTCACTGGAGCTTGTTTTCACCACGGTGTAGGTTTCAATGTGGACGTTTACATGTGTCTGTGATCCGTGACTCTGCGTGTCACTGTGAAGTAGTGAAGTTCATTTCCCGAATTTGGTTAATAATCCTAAATTTCCTGGCCTGTGAGTAACAGTGACCTCATAGAGATGTATGAAGAAAATGTGATGCAAGGGATGATCCGGAACTCTGCCTGATGGAGTGCGTGACCTTTTATCATTATCACAAGACATATCTTGCAACATTTAAAACGACAACTTTTCACATTTCATATCCTCAAAGTTAAAACCCTATTATGACTTCTTGCCACTTCCAGTTTTGTTTAAAGGGTGGTGATGTCCTCACCCAAAGGTGTGCCATTTTTGAAACGGAGACGTTGCTGCCAGAACATATTTATTAATATGCAGCTGTTTTGTGTTTACATTTGAGCACCATGTCCCATTGTTCTGTAGCCGGGGCTGGGCATTGTTTAGACTTCCTGCTATTGATAAGGGGATTCCTGCATCACATGTGTGCTTTTGTGGGTTTATTAACATTTTCACGTTGAGCTGATTTATCATAGCGAGTGGAGATTCTTGTGTTGATGGGACAACTGGCAAGAACTTTTTTTCATTTAATGGACGCCTTTAATTGCTTCACCTTGAACGCACTTGACTTTGACCTTTAATGGTATTGTTCAGTAGTGGTGTTATTGTTTATTATTGTTTATGTACCTGATGCCTTTGTTCAAGGTGATTTATAGAGATTGTTTCAGGGGTTGTCACTTGTGACACACAGCTTGTCAAAGAATGACATTTTTGGGGGAAGCTTTTAACACATTGTCTTATTTTGAGCCAGATACTGAGATCAGAGTTGATGTGTTTAAAATAGTCATCTCCTCCTTGTTTTGCCAGACAGCTATTTAGAAATGACTCTTCTGTAGGCCTGGATATTGTTCTGCAATAGCATAGATGGTGTGCAGTAAATGATATTGTTAATAAAAAAGGTTGGTGTACACTCACCTGTTTTGCGTTAGCTTTGAAATGCATTTTTCTGTCTTACTGCGTGGGATGGAATTTCTGGTGTTAGACTGATGTGTTGAGTTATGGTCATGATTATATGTGCACTTTGTGGATTCTTTTATCCATCCATTTTCAGGAACCTCCTGTTCACTTACATGGTTGTGAGTCCACAGCCAAACCTGGAGGGTGTGGAGTGTAATGTGGAGAGCAACTTTGATGGGACACCGGGCTGTCACAAGGCACCTGCACATGAAGCCACTATTGCATTCTCTCGCTCTGTCTTTCACACACAGGGCTGTTTAGAGTCACCGGTCCACCTGCAACACATGTCTTTGGACTGCAGGAGGAAACTGGAGCACCTGGAGGAAACCTATGCAAACATGGGGTCAACATGCAAACTCGTGAGGACAGCGTAGAATTCAAATCCACAGCCCAGGGTCAAGCCACTATGCCACTAAGGCCCCTTTGCTACTTTGAATTGTGGTTAATTTGATTTGTTCGTTGTTTTTGAGATCTGCTTGTGCCGGACAGTGTCGTCAGTTTCACAGTGAGACTGAAAACTTACAAGTAGTGGGTTTTTTTTTAATTTTTTTTATTTATTTATTAAAATGCCTAGGGAACTGTCTGAATTTTAAAGCTTGCTTTCACACTACATATTTTACACTTTTTACGTGGTCATTACTAGGATGTTGATCTCCATTATGTGTCTGTATGATAATTGTTCTTGACTGGGGTACTTTTCAAATTCAGTTGTTTTTGTTGTCATTCCTCTATGCAGTGAAACGAAATGTCGTTTCTCTGGAGACCGTGGTGCAACACAGCACAAGACGGGACATGGACACGGGTATGGCTGCGAGCTGTAGGCAGTTGTGGTGGTGTAGCATTGAGTTAATTGTTTGACGGTGCCAGGTGAGCATTGGGAGGCAGCAGGGTGTTGAGTAATCGGACTGCCTCGGGGAAGAAACTGTTGCGGAGTCCGCTGGTGGAGGCGCGGATGCTCCTGTACCTCCTGCCAGATGGCAACAGGTCGAAGAGTCCGTGAGAGGGGTCGTCCACGATGCTGGTAGCTTTGCGGACGCGGCGGTTTTTGTATGAGGAGTCGATGGTGGGAAGAGGAACTCGGATGATCTTTTCAGCTGTTCTTACAACTCGCTGTAGGGCCTTTTGAGGTATACAAGAGGGTACCACAGGGGTTGCTTGCGGTGTCACATTTTTCATTGGCTAATTTTTTTTTTTTTTTTTTTTTGTAAGATATTTATCCATTTATTGCAAAGTCATTCTTGATGGAACATTTTCCAAACCCGTTACATAAAAATGGATAATAAAGCAATTTCCAGTGTTTTCATTAGAGGGCTACCTGAGCAACTGGTGGACCCTCAATAGTTTGTCTTCCAAAAACTTTTTAAACTTCTTGTATATGAGAGAACAGTTTTTGTTTTATTGTCTGAATCCACATTATTTAGCACTTTTTTTTTTAAAGGGAGAATTGTGGTTACAGCAATTGCTTTGCAATCCAAGGACCAAGGTTTGAATCCTCCTCCAACTGTTGCACCCGTAATCAGGCTATGTATCATTAATTGATACAGTAAAAGAAAAATTAATTGTGCCTTAGTGTGTAAGCCTAATGTTGTAAATTTTCTGTTTAGTGGTAAAGATTAAAGTGCAATAAGTGTGTGTAGTTGATTAGAACCTTAATTTCATTGTTTTATGGTCAATATTCTGTTAGCCCTTCTTTTGCTGTCTTTCGGCCTTTATTTATTTCTGAAGGCCATATTGTATTTCTCTGTACCAGGAATCAATAGCCCTGTTTCAAGTCACCAATACTTTGAGTTGCTCTGCATTATTCATCGCGTGCAGCTTGTATGCGCTTGGCGTCTGAACGTACAACCGGAGCGTGAGCTCTCAACCTGTGTAGAGAAGTGGTCGTTGATGGATGGGGAATGAACAACCTGTGACTCTTACAGGGATCTCAAGTTAAGAGCTTCCCGAGTCAGACCCGTTAATGGGTGTGTCTTTGTGCCTTTGCTGCACGTGTGTATGCTGACTTCCTCGTGTTTATACAGCTGATGCTGCTCTTAAAGTTCAGGCCCGCACGCTGGGCATCGGCATCAACGTTTTAAATGATGTTTCACTTTCAGCGCCCAGCCCTCTAGTGACTCGAAGCCCATTCTTGATGGCCAGGAGAGCGACTTTTTGGCAGCCGTTGTTTTTGCATTTAGTGGAAGTTTTGATGCATTTTCCCATGCCTGGATGTGCTGTAGGAAGTGACTAAAATATTTAACACGGTGCTTTCGCCTTTCCGGTACTTTTGCCTTGCCTTCCCATCTGCCCCTACTGCCTCTGGTGAGTTGGTAAGACGGCACAGTGGTGGTTTCCGGCTTAATAGATTAGTTACGAAAAAATCTTTGACTGCTTCTTTAGATGTGAAAGCTTTTAGTGGTCTAAAACTAGCTGCTTGTTGGTAATTTTAGGCTTTCTGTCCCCTGTTGTTACATGTGTTGGATGTTTATGCTCTGCAAAGGTTGGGTGGAGATTTCAGCTGAATGTAGTAAGTTTGGGGAAAATTTCTGTAAATTTAACCTTTTCAAATTGTAGAGGTATTTTGAACTATAAATTAGTAAAGGCTGCATTTCCAGTATAAACCTTGTAACTTTTTAACCTATCAGCTTAAATAAATATGAAATACAGTTGACCCTTGAACAACTCGGCCCCTCGCAGTTCAAAATCCTCGTAACTTTTTTTTATTTTGATTTAATACTGCATCTTTACATTTGTTTACATTTCTCTCAACTGCGAATGGCACCATGTATGGTCTGTTTAAGTTTTGATGAATTTTAACTTTTAATAATTTGTGTATATTATAGTAGTAAATAAGATGGACTAGTACCTACATATATTTTATGCATTCATGACTTTTTCCTTAATTTTTTTCGATATTTCTAGGCTACACAGTTCATCTGGCAAAAAAAAAAAACAAACCTCGCAATCTCCAAAAATTTTTCCACTATATTCGTTGAAAAAAATCCGCGTATAAATGGACCCACGCAGTTCAAACCTGTGTTGTTCACGGGTCAACTCTATAAACATTATATATTCTGCTGTGCACTTGCATAAACTATCTTGGAAAAGTTTGTTTCAGTAGAAACCTGGTGCACATGTGGTTAATATGGGAGCAGGTGGAAGTGAAGTGATTAGAGCTGCTGCCTTTGGACCCAGATCTCGCAGGATGGAATCCCACTTCCAGCTGTAGTATGCTAAAATTACTCTAGTAAAATTACCCAGCTGTGTAAAGAGGTAAATAATTTTAAGTTGCTTTGGAGAAAAGTGTCACCTAAGTAAATGTAATGTTTTAGATGTTTGGACATGGCACTGCCTATGTGCAGCAGAGCAGTTGTGGGTTTGGATGAAGGAGCATCGGTTTATGTCAGCAGCAACTCACTTTAATAAAAATGGGGACAGTTACACAACAGGGGAATGGCAGTTGGTCAGGTATGACAGCTTTATAGTGAACAGTACTGTAGTATTTTTTTTTTTTTTTTTTTTTTCCTTATTTCATCTGGTGTGGGTACCCATAACCAGTGGTGTAAGTTTGTTGAGGGAGGTTGTCCTTGTTGTGCACTTTTGAGGGCCACGTCGGTCATTCGGTACCTCCCGTCACATCCAACATTTCGGAATTCCTATAGAGAGCTCACCTGGATCTTCAGGTCAAATTGCAGCAGGTCCTGGTGTCCGAAGGAAATGTTTTCACGCGTAATCGTGGCATTTAGGTGAACGCGCACTCCATACGCAGTACCGTTAATGAGCTTTTAAGTTGCTGCTTGAAATGCATTCCAAGCATTGCTTTGAAACTTTTGCTGAGCTGATATTTCCTGTTAGAGGTAATGTACCAGGCTTTAAGGGAAGCCTGTGGAAAACTAATTGTTGAAATTGATATTCTGTAGTCTGAGCAAAGTGCTCTCATGGCTTCCTGTCAGTTCCAACCCCCCCCCCCCCCCCCCCAACACAATCTTTGACTTTTTATGCCAATTCAACTTGGATGGACAGTAACTGAAAATTAAGACTCTTCACTCTTCTCGTTGGAATATAATAAGTAAATTTTGGGTGTGTTGTGAGGAATAAATCATCTTTAATAATTCTCTGGTATGTTAGAGTTGGATGGAGTGTCTCCACTCTTTGTGTGTGTGTGTGTGTGTGTGTGTGTGTGTGTGTGTGTGTGTGTGTGTGTTTTTGCTCTCGATGACAGGGTATATTTCCCCCAAGCAGCCAAGTGACTCAGTCGGTCTCTGTAGTACTTTCTTGCTTTGATTCCAGCCGAGCTGTCTTCTCCTCCTCCGCAAAGCATGGGAGGGCTGCAGACAGCCCGATGATCTCATCAAGGCCCCCCGTGAGGAGGGCACAGGGGATTATCAGAGCTTGTAAATGTCAAGTGTCTGCTGAAGGTCAGTGGCCACCCCCTCAGGTGAGGGCAATAACATCCCGCCCACATGAGGTCCTTTGGCTTTGCCCAACTTCTCGTTGTTCTCCCGTTCCTTCCACACTTACTTCAATGTTGAGTTTTTTTTTTATTATTATTTATAGCGGCCTTCCCGACAGGGTGCCTCAGAGTATGTAAAGGCTCCAAATTTATATATTAAAAAAAAAAAAAAAAAAAAAGTCAGACCTTCTTATTTTCTCCCTGTTAATCCAAAGCCAACATCTCCACATCCAGTCTCTTGTTTTGCTCAAATTCTGGGAAATTTTGTATATTTAATCCTCAGGTTTTCATTTAAGGTTCTGCCTGCAGAATTGGCGGGGGGGACTGCAGTGTCTTTGTGACCTTGTTGTACCAGTGTTGGGTGTAGAACAGCTGGGCTCATTGCTCAAGGCAGACACTTGTACAGGAATTGTTTGGCACGATTTGCCAGCCGCAGATTCAACGGACGACTTCCAGTATTTTATACCTTCCGCCTCGCTGGTCAACTAATGGATTTTTAGATCTGCTGCCCGATACTTCCACAGATCTCCATTTACCACCCGCCCAGTGGTATGCACAAACTGACCCACCTCACTGTTGTGAGAGAAAGTTTGTGCATCCTTTGGAATTATCTGCATGAATGGCTCCTGAAATGTGATCCCACCTCCAGCTGTAGTACCCTTGAGAAAGATATTTACCCTGAATTGCTTTAGTAAAAATTACCTACCTGTATAAATGGGTAAATAACTATAAGTAGCTTGGTATTGTAATTTGATTTGGAGAAAAGCATCAGCTAAATGAATAGATGTAAATTCAATGATCCAATGTTCATCTGTGGGGAGCAGCGGTGCGGTGGGTTTGGTCAGTGGTCGCTGTGTGGCAGGTCTGGGGTTCAAGCCCTGCTCGGAATGCCTGCGACGGACTGGTGTCCCGTCCTGGGTGCGTCTCCTCCCCCTTCGGCCTTGCGCCCTGTGTTGCCGGGTTAGGCTCCAGCTCGCCGTGACCCCGCTTGGTTGGTTGGTTGATCTTCATGAAAGCGAATAATGGTCTTATTTAACAGATGCACATTTTATATTTCCATATCATTACTGAACAAATGGTTTAACCAGTCCAGGTCACCAATGGAAACAGAATCTGAACCTAAAAGATAAAGGCATCTTGAAAAGAGGGTAAATTGCAGAACAAAAAAAAAAAGAAAAATAAAAGCAAGTTTGTACTTCTGAAAAAATACATCTAATTGAATATCCAAGATTTTTTTTTTTTTTTGGGTCATGTGAGTCTTGGGGGGGGAACCTCTGGCTGGTGGATATTGGCACCTTTTTCAGTTTTTGTGTGACGCTACAATTTGTCTGCTGTCAAACCAGGCTGTTGGCTGGACTTATCGGAACTTAAGTTACCCACAATCTTGCAGACATGTTCGCCGTGTCTTTGGGGTCCGTTTACTACTCACGATTAGATGTAAACCCCCAGCTTTTCAGTTTTCTGCCCCCTCCCTTTTTGTGCCCCCCAGAGCAGACCATCTCGTCTGGAGCCTCCATACACTGCCTCCTTTGTGCCTTGTCGGCATATTCGCATGTGGTGGAATCTCCTCCCTCCTGGCCTGGGTTCCATCCGTCAGGCCCAGTGTGGACCACGCCAGGTCCAGGCGCCTGCTTCCAAAGAGCAGGAATGACCGTAGGACTTGTCTCACACAGTACTTTCTGTGTATGGGTCACCAGTTGAATGTCCACTCTTGGCTTCTAACGCTTATCTCCATTTGTTCCTTTTGCTTTGGTTGTTTGAAGCTGTGGAAGTGGTTTTTAAATTAGCACTTATATAAAAACAGTGGAAACGTTATGTTCGGTGTGGATGGTGCTCCGGACCTGATTTGGAGCGTAAACCCCTGGGACAGTAGAGCCTCATACAGTAAAATGTGTACAGTTGTGCACCTAGCAGCATTCCTCCTTGTCTTGATTGAATTGTCTTTTTTTTATCTACCTGGAGGTTTTACCAGTAAGATGTGAAAATGCTTGGAAGGATAAGAAACGGGAAGTTTGTGGCAGACCGCTTGTTAATGTCCGTGGTCTCCTGTCTTGGTATATTCACACTTATACGTTTCAGTCTTTTGCCTTGGAGCCTTGGAAGAATCTTTGTTTTTGGCTTTGCTTATGATGTCATTTAGTTTCTTAATTTCAGCTTGGGGGTAATTTGCTTAAATCTTTGTTTTCAGTTACATGTTAGGAATAAGATTACCTTCCCCCCTCTCCGTACACCCGTAAAATTAAGTTTTAATTAAGTCCGCAAGGGTGGAAGCATTTAATTTTTCCACAGGCGTGTTTTTGTGTTTCGCTTCGGTTCTCCTTTGACAGAACAGTTACCACTGACATTTCTGCTTTGTAAAGTGAATGCCAGTCATTCTATAGCGGGAGCAAGTTGAAGGCTGGAGATGGTAAATCTTAATATCTGTATCCTGAGGATATCTTTTTAATAGAACATGGCAGTAAATATAGTGAAGATTTAATCACAAGCTATAGCATTAAGTCAAACATGCTGGAATACTGCACATGCTTTACGTGTAAACACTCCCCCCCCCTTCTAGTACTGAGATCAGGTGCAGGCCTCTAAGGGCTTTGGTTTCCCTGCTGTCTATTGGTCGACTTATTTTGGACTGTTTAGAGATCACTGTGTAGGAAACGCTTCTGATTTTAATTTGTCACTTCTGTGTACATTGTAAATCAGTCGTCATCATTCCAGTGTGTCTAATCTCAGGTTCAGCATTTGCACTGATTTTCCTATTAAAATACTTCTTTCCTTTCAGGATGAAACTGGGGCTTATTTAATAGACCGTGACCCTACATACTTTGGCCCAGTACTCAACTATCTGAGGCATGGCAAGTTGGTTCTCAACAAAGACCTGGCAGAGGAAGGTATGGTCAAAACTGGAATTCCTACATGCTCCGCAATCACATGACAGGATCCCATACAATAAATAGCTGCTGCAAGAGCTTATGAAAATATATACCACCCCCCCACCCCATTGGACAGGCTTATTATTAGAAACAAAGGTAATTGTACTTGTTTATGTGGTCATTTAATTTCCACAACAGGTTTTTTTCGTTCATTGCCTAATATATCTTTCACTCAGCAGAAACTTTCTTCCATAACGAAACCAGCAACTGTGTAAATCTGCTACTTTCTATCACACTAACAGCCCTTAGCAAATAAAGCTGAAATGGTGCATTAAACGCTGTTATTAATTCATTAAGCAGTTAGTTTTCTCCAAAGCTTCTTACCATGTTAAGGTGCTTAGTTATTACCCCATTCATTAAGTAAGGCAATTTTTACTGGTGCAGTTCAGGCTTAATATCCATCAAGGGTACTTCAGCAGGGCTCAGACATTTGGCACAGTGTCTGTGCTTTGCAAAGTGAAAGACACAGGCAGTGATCTCATGTACATTACTTCTTAATTTTGTTCATGGATGTTCACAATAATGGCCAGGTCTCCATTCATGGTACCCTGCCTCTTACTCTGATTCCTGGACAATTAGACACTGCAACTCTGCATTGGGTTAGTGGTTATTGATAGCAAATGAATGCATTAAAATGTAATATTAAGACATGGTATAAGTTTGTTACAAGTGTTGCATTGTTGCCATTTAATTTCATGGCTAAAAATACCTTTTTATTTTGGTATTTCAATTAAATTACCTTTATCACCTGGAAACAGATGAGATTTTTTTTTCCCCCATAAATAACCATAGTTGCCATTACAATTACCTTTCCCATTTGCCTAACAAGGTCAGTTTCCTCTGTGACAATGTTGAATGGGTGTAATTTAACATCTCCCCCCTCCCACCAACTGTCAATGTATAACAATATTATATACATCAGTGTGTTGCAATGCACATAGTGTTCATGTTCATTAGTTATGTTTTAGAATGTATGGTGGTTTGTGTTTTAAGGTGTGTTAGAAGAAGCCGAATTCTACAATATCACATCACTGATAAAACTCATCAAAGAGAAGATCAGGGAGAGGGACTGCAAAACATCACAGGTGAGTTGTCCCGGTGAACATGTCTGTTCTATTCTGTAGATGACTGCCTGGACAGGCTCCTGGGTGTCTCCGAGGCTTTGAGTTCTAACAAGGCATGCATTGCACACAGCCACCCTCCCCTCCCCTCCCGGGGGCAACAGTGGAGTGTGCCTCAGCTGCCATAGTTTGTAATATAAACTGGGCAAGATTATTACCCACGGCAGGGTTTTCCCCCTACAAACCTTGCTAGTCCCAACAGTAATGCAGCCCCCCCAACAAACCACATGTGTTGGCTTGTTTACTTAATAATGTAACTTCAACTCAGCAGTGGCTTAATTTCCTTTAGTACACCTGTGAAGCATCTAGCATTTAATTTACCTTTCGACTAAGACTGCCGTATCACAGAGCACAGCCCTGGGGAAGAGCTTTTTAGGGGAAAAATAAGATCCGTTTCAGCAGCACTATAGCACCTTGTTTCCAAGATGGTAAAAGACATTACAAATTTTGAGTGATATGTGAAATGATTAAAAACAGCTACCGAGTTACGGGTGAAACCCTACGTGAACATCTGCAGAGAGGCCTGGGCTACAGAGGGAAGCTGGGCACGTAAACCTTGATGCAGAAACAATGACACTTGATACGGTTGCTCATAGTTCACAGCTCCACTAGTAATCCTCAGCAAAGTGGAAATTGTAGACACTCTATGAAGTATGGGTTCCTGGGGCCTGAGGAGTTCTCCCACTGCTGTAAGGTCTTGAGCTGTGCATTCATCTGCTCTGCGCAAAAGATGGGAATGAGCTCCTAGTCAACCACTAACTGGTCTTTGCTCCATCGTTGGTGTGTCATGTTTTACCAGGGCTGAAACTTTTTTTTTTCTTTTTTTTTTAATATTTTTTTTTTAAAATATTTCAAATTTTGTGATGTGCTGCTGTAGAAGATTGCGTTCCAGTCAAGCTTGTTTTCCTTTTAAGTAACTAAGATGCCAAAAATGCAGAGGATACATTTAAAATTTGCAATGGATTGGCTCTACCATTTGCTAGTGCAACATGAGCAATGCCTGTTGGGTTCTTTTTCTGGGCTTCTTGAAATATATTAGTTTCTTAAATCACGAAATATAACAGTGTGAGTGATCATCATGATGAGCGTCACAAAGTAACTTTGCTGAAGAGCATCTGGCATCCCCCCCCATGGAGTGCTACTGTTATTCAAGGGTAATCCCATGGAGGCTCTACAGAGGCCCTGGGGGTTACCATCCTTTTTAATCAAATTGGCTACAGTCCAGGGCTGTGATATCCTCAGCAGACCTGGCCAGATGGGGCCAGTTTTGCAAGCATGATCCATTTTTCACAGGCTGGTTGCTAAGCCTTACACACGTACATGTGTGTGTATTGTGTAATTTCACCATACTACTCACTCACCTGGAATTTTCTTCCAGGTCTTAGAGTAGGCAAAGCAGTCTGTTCTGTTGTGGTATGGGTTGGCTCACTGGGCTCTTAGTGGATGATAGAGGGTCCTTATGTAACCCTGGGCCATGTCCTCAGTGGGGTGTCTTCAGCAGTGATGTACTACTTTGCTTCCACGCACAGGTTCCAGTGAAGCATGTCTACAGGGTGTTGCAGTGCCAGGAGGAGGAGCTCACACAGATGGTCTCCACCATGTCAGATGGGTGGAAGTTTGAACAGGTAAACCCCGCCCCCCCAACAGACCTGCCTATTCACACTGGAAACTGGAGAAGTGTTTCTCATTAGAGGGTACATTAGTCAAAGTATGAAACTCTTTCATGCCCATTTTTATGGCAGGTGTTCTTAACCTGTAGGGTCTGCAAAGGGGATAGAGGGAAGTTATGAGGTACCTCTCACGCTTATTGCAGTTGCTTTCCCACTGGATATAATCCTAAAGTTTATAATTAAATAACATTAATTACTTTGTACTTAAATGTATGCCTGTCACTTGCTTATGACTGCATAGTCTTCTATGTCTTGATTGGTTCATTGTTTATACCACCTCCATATTAAATCATTCAGTTCACTTTGAGGTGAGGTGTGAGGGTAAAAATGTAAAAAATCCTTGTGGTAGGGTGACCAAATGCCCCTTAACTCACTGCTGCTGACCTTGAGTTTTAGTAGCTATTACCACTAATGGCTCAGTATAAAGAACACCTACTAAAGTTTCACCCAGGGTTTCTCTACCTTAAAATGTAGACTAAAACTTACTACTGTGGCAAGGATAGTTGGGTTTAAAGGACGCCCAATGAAATTTGCCAAGTATGACATGCTGTTGGTAATGACTGAGCCTGGACAATGACAAGATGTATGCACCCAGACTCAAAGTGTAAACAATACTGCATCTTCTTGGGTGACTTTGGAGAAGCGAACCTATCGCTATTAGCCAAGATCTATTGTTACTTCAGAGAAATGAACTTTACATCTTCGGTATACAAAACCATGCTCCTCTAGCTCAGTGGAACCACCAGAGTCAATGTGCACTTCATGGCTCTAACAGAGTCCTGCTTCATACACAGATACTTTGTTGTATGTGTAGACAATATGGTGCAGTAAGTAGTCTTGTAACACCTAGGTAGTGTGAAAGAACATGGGTTCGATCTCCGCTCAGTCTGTGCAGTTTCTGTGTTCTCTCTGTGTTGCTGTGCGTTCCTTTGTGTACTCTGGTTTCCTCTCACAGTTCAAAAATGTGCTGTTCAGGTGAATTGGTGATGCTCAATTGCCCTTAGCCCCAGCCACTGGGTTATCAATGCTGGTCCCAAGTCCAGCTAAAATGGTGAAGGTTCATGTCGGAAAAGGCATCTGGTCATAAAGTCTCGCTCCAACCACATCTCCAGTTGCTGCAGTACAACAACCAAACTTGGGTTCTCCTGGAAATATGTGCTGTTAAACTGGTGGTGGCGGTAGTAGTGCATAGACAGTGTGTAGAGTGAAGATGGTGTATAATAATTAGAATATTTACACGTGGCCTTCACACAATGTCCATACAGTGAAAAATGACTAACAGCTTGTGTAAATATACACACTCCTATCATATAACAGGTTTATAAATTCAGTGAGATGTCATTTTTACTTAAGGCTACTTTAGTAGGTGTCCTTTGAGTCCTGAATAGAAATGAACTATAAACAGTTGTTGAAATCATCCTGATAGTGTGTTCTTTCAAGAACCAGAGCTGGGGACAGACTGAAGGTACCTGTTAAACTTGTAGTTTTACTTGTGCTGTTTATACGGTTGGGGAGGGGGGGGGGGGACAGTGAGGGATTCAACCTAGAGAAGGTCTTTGAAGTAGGACTTGTGCTCTGGTCTCATTGTAAGGATCCTGTTGCACTGGAAGGTTTAGAAGTGTTGAGCACATTGTCCCACCTCGCTGCTAGCATCATGCTGCCTTGTTCATGTGCCCACAGCCAAATATAAACAGCTTGAATAATATGAACACCCTTACAGTAGTGTAAATAAAGCCTGGCTTGGCTTAATTAAATGGCTTACAAAGTGTCGATGTTGTCAACGTCTTGTTACTTATGGGTGTGCAGCAGTCAGTCGATTGAATACGTTGTCACATGCATGCCCTTACAACACAGTTATGGAAAATATGTGAAGATGGTACAAATGCAGCTATATTTGCTGAAACTGAGTTATGAAACATGCAGAGATTAGAACCACATTTTAGTTTCTGTGATTCCATCAGTATTGTGGTATCTGTTCTACAATCACTGAGTTCCCCGCATAGCTGGGCATGTGTGTAAACTCCTATGAAACGCATCCAGTCGAGGAGTGATGACCCCGTCGCACACCACTGTTCATTTAAAAAGGGGAAAAAAATCTTTAACATGTTGCATTTATTAATTTATCTGACACTCTTCTCAAAAGCACCTTACAATATTGAGCCTTTTAATTATTTACGCATTTATACATTGGGGTAGTTTTGGTACCTTAGCTGATGTTGTACTCATGCATCTGCCTAATATGGCTTTGCTTAGATAGTAAACATTTGAACATGTCAAAAACCTTCTGTCTTTGTGCACCAATTATTTACCCTCCTATATAATATGTAAGGAGCATTTTTGTGTCTTAGTGTACATAAATTTAAGACCCTTTCTCTAACTCTTAATAGACTTTGGTGAAACTTCAATCCATCAAATATCCATTTCAATATAGGGATAATTTTTCCTACACTAACATATACAGTGTCTGCATGAGTGTAATATGGTCCGTTCGTCCGTCCATCCAACCGGGACGAGGCCCCGAGGTCGGCCCAAGACCCGCTGGAGGGATTATATCTCACAGTTGGCCTGGGAACGGCTGGGGATCCCCCAGGTTGAGCTGGAGGAAGTTGCGGGGGACAGGGGCGGCTAGGCCTCTCTGCTCTCCTTGCTGCCGCCGCGACTCTTATAGGATAAGCAGGACAGAAGATGGATGGATGGTGTAATATGGTGCTGAATATAATTAAGCTACCATGTTGTTTTTGAAGATTTATACCATAATTAATAATGAACGTGAGGGTAGCATACAAGTTTGTTTACGTTAAAGCTCATGCCAGCCCTGAGTTAATTATAGTTTCTATAAAATAATGGAGGTTCACCAAAATTAGAACTCCTACTTGCAGGAGCTCTTAAATGGAGGTCCAGCAAATTACAGGCAATTACAAATTTTTTTTTCCCACATTTTATGGTGTCGTGTGATTTCATCTGCATGCCTGCAACATTTGCGTCCAAAGGCAACAGCTGTAACACTATGCTACCAGCTGTCTTTTTCTAAGGATTAAAATACTATGTCAGCTGGCAGTTTGATTGTAGATGAACAAATTTATCAATCATTTGTGCCGTTTGTGACTAATGCTTTGAGACGGTGATTTCTCTGGTTTTGTAATTGATCTAAATTAAAGCCCTTGAGTTTACTAAAGTTTTCCTTCAGGAAATCATGGTCATTCTTTTAGTGTGTGATCTAGCTTGAACTGTGGATGATCTTAATTGTAGTCATCTCTTCATTGTTCTGTGTGTGTGTCTCTGTCTCTGTATGTCTCTCCAAGCCAACTGCCTGCTTCCTTTGTCTTCCTATTAGACCTTTCAGAAAGGTCACCTCAACCTCATACATCTTTGGTCCAATGCATGTCTGTGTCCCCAGCCATGCTTTATTGACCTTGCAGAAAACATTGTATATTTAACATTTTTTATTATGTCAGTTTGCACTGCCGTACAGTTTTATTACATTAAAAAATACTTTTGGTGTTTAGTTTGTGCTATATGTCAGTTTTTTTACAAAAATATTCCACATTCTTGAAATTGGTAAATTTTGGCAAATTTTGCCACCAGGTTCTAAGCACTGAATATTTCAGTATCTTTTAGGATCTGTTGCTTTCTAGAATTCCTTCTAGAATCTTCAAATGGCTGTCATATTTTAGTGCTTTTCTAGAATGTTCCAGTGCATAATATCTATGTACCTTTTTTTTAATGGAGTTTGAATATAGTGTTGTTAATATGAGTCAAAATTCTCATAAGTTCTTGATAAATTTTAGAAAAATAGCTACAGAATCTTGTTTTTACTAAAACTGACACTAGAACTACTGCTATTTATGTAGTCAGTAAACTAATTTTATAATCAACACGAAAAATAAGTCCTTTGAAAAATGTTGCATTATGTAGTTCTGTAGAGCAACGTCGTCCTCTTTTCTTTCGAAATCAGATGTTTCCCTCCGATTGTCCGCTTATACCGTTGCCCCCCCCCCCCCCCATCATCTCCAGGAGGATGTTGCCCCTGTTTTTCCCCAGCTGTTACCTGGTGACTGTACACCTGCTCCATGTTTTTGCATGTGCTCTGCATGACCAGTTTGCCTGTTGATGTGCAAAAACCTGTACGTAATCCTTCAGGCACGTATTGAAACGTGGTGGTTTCCACTCGAGAGAACTGACAGCCGTGGCTTTTCTGTGCATTTGCAGAATGATTCTCCCCCTGTACTCTGGTTGGTTGTTGCAGCTTGTCAGTATAGGCTACGGGCGGGACCACCGGTCCGAGTTTCTGCTGATTGTGTCCAGGGAGGTGAGGGGAGAGGAAGCCGGTTTCCCCGTCCACAGCAGCGAGGTGTGTCTTTGGCGTTCTCTCCCACTGCACCTCGAGGGCACGTTCACTGCATGGCCTGTCCGTCTGCTGCCAGCTCCACCCTGCATAAGCAATCTATTTTTATTCCTTGTTGGGTTTTTCTTTATTCTTTTTAAAGCTTCTCTTTTTCCTTTCGCCTCATCCATTAGAGACGCTTTTCAGACGTGAAAGTCCCCTTTAGTTTTGATTGTCATTTTCCTGTCCCAGATTTCAGTAGCGCTTTGCTTGTATTGTTTGTCACCGTGGTGTGGGGGGACAGTTATGGTTACCTAGAAGCCTTTGTTGGGTAAAATAGCTGTGTGGGACACGACTGCTTTCATGCTAATGTTGTGGCTTCCGATGGTCAGACAGGAAGAAAGGAATGGGGCACAAAGACCACACTCCATGAATAAGGGGCTCTTCTATTCCGAATGCCCCGGGAGCCACGTACCTCTGTTTGTTATGCGTGTTTGTGTGAATTGAGGGCTAGTAAAGCCAGCAGACAATAATGGCTCACAGCACATTAATTTGCAAGAATTAATGAAAGTGGGAGAAATAAAAGTATGTATGAAGGAACCTGGAAGTTTTTTCTCCATCCCCTGCCATGGCTGCATAATCTTTTCTCTCCAGAATGGATGGCTGTGGAAGGAATGCAGCACGCGAGCGTTACTCCTTGAAAATAAGAAACGTCATGATTCTCAGCTTCGCCATTACTGTCTGATCAAGGAGCGGAGCTGCGTTTTATTGTGAGGAAAAGGGCTGGTGCAGTCGTCATCGTCTGTCTGCTGCTCTCACATCAGATCATGGTGTCAGGAGTTGTTGCTAAAATTAGAAAAATTACAGTTTGGAGTGAAGGATAATTATTGCTCCTCAACTTGGTATTATCTGTCTAAGGTGCAGTTGCTTTTTTCTTTTCTTCCCCTCATGAGTTTTCAAATCAACTCGCAAAAGGACAAAAAGACAGGACACACTTTAAGTGAACGGGAAGATCGGCAACATCTACGTGTCGGTATTTGTGTGCCGTGTTAAGAACGCTAGTAAGGCTGTCTTTGATGCTTATGCAAGTTGTAACTTGTCTCAGACTCGGTCTGTTATTTTTTGACTGTAATTATCCTCTTTGTTTACCATGTTTTTAGGCATGGTAAGAAGTAGGAGGCCATTGAGTCATCCCGAATGGTTGGGTGTCCTGTGCCCTGAGTCATTTTCTTAGTGGGTCAGTCATGCAGGGTGTATCCAGAGAGGTGACTGCTTTTCGCCCTCAGTTGATATCCTCGCTAATCCTCTTACTGTGTCAGATGCCTGGAGTCTGCCCTGTTTCTGCCCGCTGCTTCCCTTTGGAGTCCACAAGGTGGTAAAAGGACACAGTACATATAAGGGCGTTGACGTGTTGATTACAAACAAAGGGTTGATGTTGCCATAGGTGTGCTGCTGTTGTGGAACAGTTTGGTGTTTCTACACAACACTCATATGACTCGCCAAAGTCATCCTTAATCCTGCTGGCTGTGTCACAGCAGATGCACCGTGCGGGAAAGGGTGGATTACTGCAGCCGGACTTGGTGACGCCGCACCTGTAAGCTTCCTTCCCAGTTCCTGGCAACCGCACGCTTTTGGCGTGTACATCTGACTTGTGACCGCATTAGTCGTGAGGATGCTAATTTCCTAATGCTGGACAGCATGGTTGGCTCTCTGCTGCATGCATGTTGGTAGCTCCTAAAAGGAGCTTAGCAGTTGGGGCCTTTACCTGGCTCATGCCTCACCTTTCCCACCTCAAAACCTCCTCCGCTCCTTTGCATGCTGGTTTGTTCAGATACTTCTGATACTAATCCTCAATGCAGCAACTCCCTGGGATATGTAAACTGGGGCAAATGTAAATGGGCAGATGCACAACAGATGGCTAGAACTACAGAAATTATTTAAAAGAAAAGTCATTAAATGAGTAAGGACATATTTCCATGTTTATATCGAAGTTATATCTCCTAGGCAGTAGGTGGCAATACTCTTTGCGGTTGATATTTTTAATGTTCCCTTACAGTAGGACCTCAGTTGGGAGATGTCAACTCGATAACCTTTACCCTAGTAAAATCCCCCATAGTAAATGAATGGGAGTACATCAAGGATTTGGGAACATTGCCTACATGTATATAATGGACTTCATAGTTGAGGTAAATGGTATGCATTCATGTTCATTTATTCATTCGACAGCCGCTTTTTGTCGAAACGACGTACGTCTTTGAGAACGATACGAAAAGTGCCTTCGTCAACAGGAGGAGAGATCTGGATGCAGACCCATAGAGTACAGTCAATTTATCACATTCCACCATATGTACCGGTGTACATCGCATGAGTAGCTGCATAAAGGTTTACCCTTTATTTACACGGTTGGGTTAGTCTAAGAAGAGGAGTTATGTATGCTACATAATTCAGTGTGTTGCACTGGCACTTTTCCTGGAATCGTGCTGTGAAAAGTACCTGGTTTGTTTCAAATGACAGTAATGAGCAGTCATGGATCAAGAGCAAAAAGTATCACGATCATTGGTATAGTTTTGAGACCGAATTGTTTGTTTTTTAACTGGCGCAACACAAGGCGCGCTTGGGTTTAACTGAAGGGTCCACCAAGTCAGGGCTTCCAAATTGCTGTGGGTACCTGGCCTCAAAACAGTAAGCTGTCAATTCCATGGATGCTAGAAAGCCTTTTTTTTTTTTGGGGTTGACGCTCAACACTTTTAATGTTGTGGCTTAGTCTTGAAAGTGAATAGAAATCTGTCAGTTTTGTTTGCCAAGGTGTAACTCTATACACTTTAAAGGTTGTTTTTGTTTCTCCACCCCTCTATTTTTGGTCCCCCCTTCATTGGTTATGACCATGTATATGTATTGCTTATGACCTAGTGAGCATATGCCACAACATCTGATTTTCCTTTTTCCCGTCTCTCTCGTTCCCTCGCCGTCTCTAAGCTGGTCAGTATTGGCTCTTCCTACAACTACGGCAATGAAGACCAGGCCGAGTTCCTGTGTGTCGTCTCCAAGGAGCTGCACAACCAGTCGTACGGCACCAGCAGTGAGCCCAGCGAAAAGGCAAAGGTGAGGTTTTTCACCGCTTCATGACCAAAAGCTACAGCTGAGCACAGACTTACCGACTTGTATTTTAAGTAGAGGACTGTAACTCAAGACCTTCTCCAAAATCACCTGCCAAGTTGACTTTTCTTGTGAAATTTTCTTCCTGGACAATTTTTTCTTTTTTTTTTTATTATTATTATTTAAACACACAAGACTGATGCAATTGTGACCTATTCTGTAGAGGTGGTTTTCACTCAAGTGTTGTCACTTCAAACTGTGGACCAGGGTGTCTGCAGGGTGATAGCTGATGAAAGGGACTAGAGGAGGAACTTCAGTGGAATCTGAATGTCCATCGCCATGAACTGTAGACTTACTTAACTGTTGGTGGTTTTTTTTTTTTTTTTTTCTTCTTCCCCTCCTCCTCGTTGTCATGGCTTCAAGCAGATGTGTCAGCTGTAAAACAGAGTACACCTTTGCTACTCTTACCCAGTAAACCACCTGTGGTCTTTCTGTCCTTTCTCCCCCTTGCTCCCAGCATTCATATCATTTGCTCCTCAACGTTGTCATTGTGGTGTTCTTTCTTCTCTTCCTTTCTCCCTTTGCTCTCTGCATGCTGCATGCTCTCTCAGAGTGAGGACGAAGAGACGGATTACGAAATGAATGACTCTGATTAGTTCGGTCTCTTGAGAGCCTATGGTGAGCATTTAGTTGCCCTGCATAGATCCACTGAGATCCATCATAGCTCCTACACTCTGCCAGGCGAACTCGCCTCTGGATGGCCACTACCCACCTTGTTTCCCTGCTGCCTTAACCCGCTCTCTCTCCCTGTGTGTGTTTGTTTTATATATAATATAATAAATAAAATAACCCAAAAGTCTTGGAAGTGGGGGACGGCCTTCCAGGAGCAGGCTTTTACCTGGTAGAAATGAACCCCAAACACAGCCATACATCCCCTCTCCTCAGTGATTAGCTCCTCTTGATGCAGAGCTTGTGCTATAGTACAAATCTTTTTTTTTTTGGTTCCCATAGTCCTCCTTTGCACTGCATTGAGGAAATTTTGAGGGTAGAATTGAGGTCGCCAGTATTCGAATCCCATCACTTGATCCGTAGTCATTGCTTGCTGGATAAATTATGTCCACGCAATAAAGAATAGCCCATGTTGACTGTAAATAAAGTTAAGTCTTTCTCATCTTGCTAAAATGTGCTCTTGTGTAATTTTGCACAGAAGCTGTGAGGAAAATGTGTGTATTAATAGCAAGCGTTTGTTTCCGCAACGGTACTGCTCACTGCGAGATCAACCTTTCCGATTCAGAAATCGCATCACTTCAGCTTTTACAAAATTGTCCAGGGTGTGGTGGAATCCCAGCGGACAGGAAATGGGTAATTTTATTCCGCGTGGTCCACTTTTACACAATGCAGGGCCCTTCTCTCCACCCAGCAGCAGCATTTAATCGTTACATTCCGCTTGATGGCATGAAGGAAAAAAGCTCCTTGCTATCCAGCCTATTGATTGTTTGCATAAAGCAAATAGGACCCCCCCCCCCCCCCCCCCACTGGTTCTGCTTCTTAGGTAATGGAGAGCAGCTTCAGTGTTCAGTAGCTTCCTGTCTGAATCATCTTTTCCAAATAGATCTTCTCTTATGAAGCTTTATTTGATCTTTCTCATTTTGCCATTTTCTGTCTCTTTGACTTTATCATGAACGAGCTGTTAACTGTTAGCTGTTAACAGCTACTAGACGCCTCTCCGCAGGTGACGCTGGAGATGAGATGAAACGAAGTTCAAGAGGATGACGTACATAGCCGACAGCCACCTGCGTCCTTGCCTCGTGCCACCAGAGAGGCTGTTGTCGGACGCGAGCTTAATTGCAAATGGGCCGCACACCACACTTCTCATTAAAAATATGTTTGCGTGTGCATGAGGTCTATTTCCACGACTGCATATTAGGCTGTGAATGTTTACACGGTGAACCAATTAGCCTACTGTGTCTTTCGCTCACTGTTTGTGTAGCCCATGTACAGCCCGGGCACACGGTCTCTTAATTGTAAAGGTTGCGGAGATGCAGAAAGCCAGTGTTATTTAAGCTAAAGATTTTCAGTAGGCCGTGTAACCTGTTTTTTGCAGCACACTTCTACAAACAAGTTTTCTGCCAGCCACTGTGCAGCCAGTTTGTTTTCCAGATGGAACAAAAACAGGGCGGGAGAGGGCATTTGCCAACATGGGAGGAAAGTTGATTTCACAGCTCCTACAAAAAGGTACTGGGTACAGGTGGCAGCAGGTAGTGCAGCGATTAGTCACCGCTGGAGGACTTGGAGATCGCAGGTTCAAATTTCTCCTCCCACTGCAGTGCCCTTAAGCAAGGTACTTGCCCCGAATTACTCCATTAAGCTGTAAATGGGTGTAAGAAGCCTAATAACAGCCAATAACCTGTTACAAGAATGGCCTGTTTGACTTCTATTGGAGTGGTGTGAGGGTTTTATATTGTGTGTGTGTGTGTGTGTGTGTGTGTGTGTGTGTGTGTGTGTGTAAATTTATTGTTCTCTGTATTAGATGAAGATTGCAGATTTTTCCAGAGGAAATGTCTGTCATCAGAGGCTTTAAAACTGAAGTATTGGTGAAAGCAACATACGTTTAACCAGAAAGCTCTTGGTTCTTTGTGAAAGATTGTTCTTTAACCACATTCTTTTGCCACAGCACAGTGATTTGCCTTCATATGCTTAAATGCCAGTCTGTTGTTCATTTGCCCAGTACCTGCAGTATTACTGTATTTTAGTGACATCCTCCAGATAAGAGGGTCTCAGCTGAGCTGGAGGAATGAAGCGTGTGCACATGTGCACACAGTCACACTCACATTTATCTGACACTTTTCTCCAAAGCAACTTGCAATGTTAAGCTAGTTTAGTTATTTACGCATTTATACAGCTGGGTAGTTTTACTGGAGCAGTTGAGGGTAAATATGTTGCTGGAGGTGAGGTTCGAACCTGCCATCTCTGGGCCTGAAGGTAGTAGCTCTGTCCATATCGTTGGCAACACAAAGCCACAAAGGCCTTTGTGCCAAATCCGCATCCAGGAGCTTCATCTGTACCATAATTTGTACTTTGAAAGCAGGTTTACCCTCAGCGCGCAGCAGGTCTGCAGCGAAGCAGTAAAGCTCCAGGCCTGGTTTGTCAGGGTCCTTGATTTATCTTCCTAAGGAGACATTCCCGAGATGGCAAGCATCGCTCTCTCTCCCTTTATGGAGAGACTTTGTGTCTTTATTTGCGCCCTGGCGTTTGCTCGTCAGCCTGCAACGAAAGTTTGATGTGGTGCTTTGTGTTGTGTTCTTACAGATTCTCCAAGAGCGTGGATCTCGAATGTGAGGAGATGGTGTCAAAACCCTAAGAATTTTATTTTGCTGCACACTCCAGGTATAAAGACAAACATATCACTCGGGCGAAGAGTTTTTGCAAGATGGAAGGAACAACGTGCGGTCTTCATTTCCCACACTCCCCTTTTTTATTGTGTGTGTATATAACAGGTCAATTTAGTGACTTTATTGTGCCTGTACAGAAAACTGGACTTTTTTTTTTTCTTTTCTTTTCTAAATGTTAATGGAGAGGTGAACAACTTTTACAGTTCAAACGCAGGAAATATGCATGTCATTTGTAGGTAGCTGAGCAAAGATGGTCATTCTCGGCCAATGATTTACTCAGGGTATCCTGTTAGGTTTTTCTTTTAATCTTCCCTAAACTTGAAAGATCTTGTGAGGGATTTTTAAGTTGTATTTATTTGCTTGGCTTCCAGTTCTAAGAGAGAGGACTTGAGCAGTCGGTCACCTATAGCATTTTGAATTTTGGGACTTTGGGGTTGGGTGTACTCTACAGTTTGGTTTAAAGCTGAAGAGCTTGGATACACTGGGCTGTAAAGAAAGAAAAAATTCTTTTGGGCTTCTTTTAATGAAAATTTGAGCATATTCTTTGTTCCTCTTTGCTTGGGGGAAAAAGAGAATACCTATATATTATGTCTAACTTTAGCCTTTTAGTTTTAGGGGAAAGACTTGTTTTCTGTATTTGAAGAGTTTGGGACACTGCTAGAGAAATGAGATGGTTTGTTTTGCATTTGAGATATACACGTAACATTGCAAAGAACAAAACTTGTTTGGACTTTGGAATTGCACGTTTTGTATACTGTAGAGTAAATGACATGAAGCTGATGTACTGGATCTATCATAAGACTTTCTTTATATATATATTTACACATGTACATGCGTACTTACACATACCTTTTTCATGTTTTTATTTCATTTTGTATGTAAGAGATTTACAAATAACACTGGGCCTTGCGAGCCTGACATGCTGAATTTATTAACCTTTATTTGGACAAACTATACTTTCTTTTGACACCGTTTTGGACTCTGCACAGACATTGACTGTTAAGATGGTTCTGCTGTAAAACTGTTCTTCATATTGATTGAAAGTGAAATCCCTTTTGCCTTGCATGTTTGCACACGCTCTGGAATAGGGTGTGTGTGTGTGTATGCTTTATACACGCCCTTTAAGACATGTGAAGAGATGTACATCTTAAAGAACCTTTGATACTAAAGCTTGGCTGAAACCTACTGCACACTTTGCAAATATGCAAGTTAAAGCGACTGAGCTTGAATAATTTAATATCTTACTTGCTCCAGCCTTACCCGGTGAAAGTTAAGCGTCTAATTTGGAAATTATTTTTGGCGAATTTCCTTAAAGGATATTCAAGGTGTTGCCTTCTCCTAATGACCAAATCCAGTGTCTGAAGTGCAATTTAAACATTGAATTCTCATGGTCAGGGACAAGAAGAACACGTTAACAGCCATGCTTATGTGGTTTAAAATCTTGGAAGCGGGTGGGTATTTTTAAAGGGTGCATGCAACCCCCCAAACACACGCACACGCGCGCACACATATTTAAGGGCTTTTCATTGTTATACAAATTATACAATCTGTGTTGAGGTTCAGCAGAGCAGATGTATGGGCGGAGCCAGGAGATGTTTACATTTGCTGTAGTGTTTCGAAGCCTTCCAATAATGTTGCACACTGTCATTCAACACCACAGCAGACGTGTTCCACATTCGACTCG
This sequence comes from Scleropages formosus, assembly GCF_900964775.1. Lineage (NCBI taxonomy): Eukaryota > Metazoa > Chordata > Actinopteri > Osteoglossiformes > Osteoglossidae > Scleropages > Scleropages formosus. Next base: position 6,198,021 of record NC_041825.1, on the reverse strand, counting down.
AGACTCGACCTGTCCACAACTCGGCCGAATTAAAGACGTGTAAATAATGTACTGTGTTCCTCATTTATTACGTATCCGTGTTCCAAATCCAGTTTCTGCCACCCTGCTGTTTCTTGATGCCTGCCATGGAAACGGTTCGAGGAGCTGACACTGTGCGAGAGTCTATATTAAAGGCTAATGAGGTGCTGTCACTCCTCCTCTCGCTCTCGTCTCCCCATGTTTTTCTCTCGCTCTCTCCCCGTATCTCTTGAGACATGGTGCTGGTGTTTGCTGCCCGTCTCCAGTGTTTCCTGGAGCAGAAGAGCATTGGCTGTGGAGCTGCAGCGTCTCCCTGTGGTTGCTTTTCAACGCTGCTGTCCTGCTCCCTTCTGCAGCTGCCTGCAGTTTTCTAAAAAAAATTTTTTTTTTGCATCTGCTGTGGTGGAGAGTATTGCAGTTATATAACCCTGTGTGTGTGCATATTTAGTTCTTGACATTCATTTTTCATTCATGCTCATTAAAAATGAATCCATTATTTAAAGCCACTGCTTGTACCATGTTCATAAGAATTAAGCACTTTTTTCCATTTATGCAATTGTTTCGTAAGCAGTTATTTTCACTGGGAGGTTTTATTTGTTTAAAAATCACACACTTCTGACTACCAAATACAGACTTCTGCTTTAACACGGGTGAAAATAAACTGTAAGAAATCAGAGCACAATGTAAGAGCTCCTAAGAAACTGTTCAGTAGGTGGATTCAGGACTGTGCACCACAAACCTGTCAATCATGGCTAAAACAAGCAATGGAGAGCGTTTTTGAACCCCAGCATAACAAACACTACCATGAAACATTACAAATGGTGAAATGTGTTCATCTGCTTGGAAAGGGTTTGGATTTAACTAAGCTACCATGGTGTAAAAATGCCACATGCTGAGCTGTAAGTCCAAAACTGACTAACGCTCTCTCAGGTGAGCTGCCACCGCAAACGGCGGCTCTGATGGCTTTCGCTTCCACCATGAGCCGCCTTGCCTGCTGTTTTCTGAAGATCAAAAGTACAGCTATGAGCATCAATATCTACAAGCCATCCTTAAGAACCTGTGGACTCAATATGTATTGATTTTACTTCCCAACAAGCTGCAGGGTCCAAGAAGATGTGGCTTGGGATATGAATTCAAATGTATGGTTGGCAGTGAATGAATGATACCATCATAAAATGATCATTATTGGCTGGTATTGTGTCAGTGTACTTTTTTTGCCCTGCACTACGAAAAATTCTACCCAAAGTTTCTGAGAAATATATTTACAGTTTATTTAGGTTGACACACTGGGTAATGCTGGTGCCTAGCAGTTCCTGGACTGTGCGTTTGAATCCTGGTTTATTTTTGCAGTTTGCATTTACTCCCTGGATTCACATGCCCACCCCCATAGTCCAAAAATATGTTTCAACTGTTGACTCTTGCCCTTTAGTGTGTGTGTGTGTGACTGATTTACAACAAATTGGTGTGTACTATTTCTCAGACCCTCATCCTCTGGACAGACTCTGAGTCCCCATGATCATGCACTGGATGAGTGGTTGATGACTATTAAGTTTAGACAAATGTTCAGTGCTGTCTCAAGGAAACTATGGTTCAGTAAAATCTGTGTATCACTGAAAGGTGCATCAGCAGGTCTGCGTGATGTACAAATAGTTTGCAAGAAGGTAATGAGGAAATAACCAAGAATACTAGTTAATTATGCATCTTCTGGTGGGTGCAGTGATTATCAGGGGTGGGTAGTAACAAAAATTTACTATTACCTGCAATTTAAGTAATTTTTTGAAGAAATTGTGTCAAAGTACTTTTTGATTTGAATACTTTTTACTTTTACTCAAGCACATCTGTAAAGGAAAAAAAAAATGTACTCACATTTCTGTCACCCTCTCTTCACACACACACACACACACACACACACACACTTTCAGAACCGCTTGTCCCATACGGGGTCACAGGGAACCGGAGCCTAACCCAGCAACTCAGGGCGCAAGGCTGGAGGGGGAGGGGACACACCCAGGACGGGACGCCAGTCCGTCGCAAGGCACCCCAAGCGGGACTTGAACCCCAGACCCACCGGAGAGCAGGACTGTGGTCCAACCCACTGCGCCACCGCACCCCCACATACCCTCTCTTCATTACTTTTGAATTTTTCCATTTATTCACTTATTACTTTTCATCAAAGCGACTTCCAACAAACGCTGTGTAGTGTTATGAGCCCACACACCTCATTCACCATGGTGACTTACACTGCTAGATACACTACTTACACTGGGTCACTCATCCATACATCAGTGGAGCACACACACGCTATGGGTGAACCTGAACAGCATGTCTTGGACTGTGGGAGGAAACCAGAGCACCCAGAGAAAACCCACACAGACACAGGGAGAACATGTAAATTCCACACAGACTGAGTGGGGATCAAACCCACGTCCTTTTGCACCACCCAGGTGCTGTGACACAGCAGCGCTACTCACTGTGCCCCTTTCTCACCTTAAAAGTAATCAATTCAATTTTACTGCTACCCATGACGTCTTCTGTGGCTTTCGCTTGCTATTGTTGACTGTCAATTACAGCCACTTTTAGGTGAACCATTAAAAATGTCTGTTCACGGTCAACTAATAAATAATTTTCCCCGGTAAAGCTCCCTGGGAATGAAAACAATCCAATTACTGTTGACCAGTCTGAGCTAGAGTTGAGTTTCATCCTATCTTGACTGACAACCTAGTTCATTCCTCCAAGGAAAGAACCCAGAAAAAAGGGAATTTAAACATGTTTAAAATGTTAAGAATATGTTTTTTCTCTATTTCGAGAATTGAAGAGGTCTTAATTATTTTTAAAACTATTCTGTGGTTTGCTCCCATTTTACTAGGTGTGTAGACATAATTACTATAGAATAATAACGTAGAATAACACTGCTAGGAAAGATTAATTGTAGTTACATTTTTTAAATAAAAATTATACACATTTGTTACATGTTTTTATCGGTAATCAAGAATACACTGATATTTTTGGAGGTTACATTAATTTCATTTTTGCTAATTATCATGTACTAAAGAGGCTGAACCCAGGCAAATGTTGTGAGAAATTTTCACCTGATACTAATTTTGCTAACTTAGTTGCCGTTCATTGTAATTTCATTTGGAATGTAACTTTTGACCGGGGGTGCGGTGGTGCAGTGGGTTGGCCCACGGTCCTGCTGTCCGGTGGGTCTGGGGTTCAAGTCCCACTTGGGGTGCCTTGCGATGGACTGGCGTCCCGTCCTGGGTGTGTCCCCTCCCCCTCCAGCCTTACGCCCTGTGTTGCCGGGTAGGCTCCGGTTCCCCGTGACCCCGTAAGGGACAAGCGGTTCTGAAAATGTGTGTATGTGTGTGTGTGTGTGTGTGTGTGTGTGTGTGTAACTTTTGAACAGTGTGAACATTTACTTTGTTTTATTGTAAAGCTGGATAGCATATAACCTAACAGTCACTCAGTGACTCACTTGCATTAACCACTTGTTCATGTCAAGATCATGTCAGTCCAGAGCCTCTCCTGGAATCACTGGGTGCAAAGAAGAGGTACACCCTCAATGGAACACCTGTCCATCACAGGGTAACCACACATACAGCAACTCACACACTTTGGGCAACTTAGCATCATCAGTTCACTTGAACTACAACGCACTCAACACGGAGAACATGCAAACTCTACACACACTGAGCTAGATTCAAACCTACACCCAACCGGTCCGGGCTCCATAAGGCAGCAGTATAGCTGCTCCTCGACTTACGATTTTTTGACTTTACGATGGTGAGCTGGCGATAGACATTCAGTAGAAACCCTACTTTAAGTTTTGAACTTTGAATTTTGATTTTCTTCTCGGTCAAGCAACATGCGATGCGGTGCAATACTCCCTCGTGATGCTGGGCAGCGGCAGCGATCCGCATCTCCCAGTGTGCCACGCAGTCACTATATAGATACCCCCCTGTAGCTACGTTGTGTTTTGTGCATCCATAATGTCACAGAAACGCCCATCTGTGTCTCCTGCTACTGGTGGGAAGAAGAAGAGGAGGGAAATTATGCTTGAGGAGAAACTCAAGATAATTGCCCAGCATGAAAGCGGCAAGTCCGTAGTGGTCATCGCATGTATACTAGGATATGATAAACCTAAAGTGTTGGGATACAAAGAAAGACAGAGTGAGTACAGGTGGCCCCTGACTTGCGATGAGGTTTACATCCATGAAACCCATCGTAAGTCAAAATTGATCAGTAGGTTAAGTGCATTAAGTGCATTTTTGACTTACGATGGGTTTCACGGAACGTAACCCCATCACAATTAGGTAACAAGTTAAAGTTGCAGGTTCAAATCCCACCTCCAGCTGTAATACAGGTCTTAATTATTAAGGTCTTAATGGTGTATGGATGAGTGACCCAGTGTAAGTAGTGTATCTAGCAGTGTAAGTCACCGCAGTGAATAAGGTGTGTGGGCTGATAACACTACATAGAGTTCATTGGAAGTCGCTTTGGAGAAAAGTGTGTGCTATTTAAATAAATGTAAGGTTAAGTACCTTGCTTGAAGTGAGATTCAAACCTGCAACCTTTAGGTCCAAGGACAACAACTCTAAGTATTACACCACCAGCTGTCCCACAGTTAGATGAGACACCATATAACTACCTGCAATCAACTATATGTACTGAAGCCCAGGCTTGAGCTCCTGTCTAATTTTGATGTCCAAAGTGAGTAAGAGTAGAAAGCGATTACTGTCAAATCACATGGATGGACTGAGCAAATGAGGTTCAGAGAATGTGATTAACCATTTGGATTTTATCTTTCTTTGTATTTGAAGCATGTGAATTGCCTTTTTCGTTAGATATTTGCAAAGTGTTACACTGTGTCGGGCATTTTGTATGGAACACTGAGTAGTGCATTATTTAGGGATAATAACTTGTGGCCTACAGGTTGGTTTTTTTTTTTTTTTTTTGGAATCTCAGTCCTCACACTGCTGAATTGCTTTTCACAGAAGCATTTATCCTGAACAGCTCTACTACAAATTTCCTCTTTTTTTAATTGGTAAACAGTTGTAAATCACTTTGGATGAGACCTCAAGAATATGGTGATTTGGCTCGAGACCGGTTTGGACTGGATTAACTGCGCCATAGTAATTAACCAAAATAAAAGGCGACGCTGTCGTCATCATCAAGGGATCATCTATAAAGACATTAAAAAAAATAAAAAGTAATTAACTATTTGGCTCTTTTTTAAAAACGGCAATATTCGATTTTGAAATCTATTTCTCTGCTTCATACATACATGAATAGTAATGGCATGTGAAAAAATAAATATCTATACATATTGTTTTAATGGCTTATAGAACCACAAAGTTTTGCATTTCATATTCGGCCCAGTTTGGTTTAAACTGAGGAAAAAAAATGAAAAACAAATTAACCTTAGTACTTCAGGAGTAAGTGTTAAAATAACAGCAATCATTTACAAGCTGAAGGAAAAACAGTAATGAAATACTGAGTAAATTACAACTCTATGTATGTACTTCTATAAAACTGCCTAACTTCTTCAGATACAAGCTAAACGTGCTCTTAAAGTTAATTAATTTTAAGCTTTTTAAAAAATAAGTCTGAAATTAATACATATATTTTAAATATTCAAATTAACTACTTTTATGCTTTTTCGTTTTTAAGTTGACTTGTTTTTTTCCACGGTCTCTTTGACATTGGCGCGGTCCCTTTAAATAATAGATGTCTACAGGAGTGCCTGTCTGGAAAAATTTAACGATAATGAGAAAATAAACTTAAAAACACATATCTTGAAACAGGTGATAGTCACAGTACTGTATAGTTAATTTTTTATTCTTGACTGTGTAATGGTTGTGAAGTTTAAAGTTTTTATGTAAAATTTATCATGATTGACAAAATATGATTTTACGACAAAATATCATTTTACGACAGAAATTATTATGCACACATTGTTGCTAGCTTGCGAACGAAATATAAATAATTAATGTGCATTTAAGAAAAAAAATAAACTGGAATCTAGCCATAATTGTGTACAGGCGATTCGGGGATCGACAGAGGTCCTATTTAGCCTGGGAGAAAATCGGTGCTTTTCAGGAGGGAAACTTGGTAGGGTTTTGTCCCGAGTTAGGTACGGGTGGTATTTAAAAAGAGATTGAACGATTCGGACAAATATATTACATACCTATTATTATTATATAAGGTAAGGAAGTGTTAGTAGTTTAATAGTTGTGAGTTAAAGGCTGTTTCGCGGGCGCTTGGAACCGTGAGAGTTGGCGTTGTTTTTGTTTGGTTCCCGTGTGAATGAATGTACGTCTGCTTCGCCAGAGGAGCCTCCTCCTTTGTCTGGAGCCGTTATGGAGGCAACGTTCTCCTCGGCTCCAGGCGAGTCGTTAGGGCCCTTATATTCTGCACTCGGCCCGAGTGGCGGCGTCACCGAACGAGCGCGACTTCCAGGACGCCGTTTTGAGGCGGCGACTACCGCCCGCGACATTAAATCCGTCATTGCGAGGCTGCGGCTCGCGGCGAGGCTCGGCGCATGCGGCTTACGCCGCCGTTCGTTCGCGCGCGCTTCCCTCCGCCGTCAGTCATCTTAGCTTCGCGCGCTCGGCGGAAAAAGTACGCGGTGATCAGCGCGCGGAAGCCCGAAAAAAACGATCGAAAACGGCTTCATTATCGAAACATTCATGTAAACTGTTCGAAAACGGGCAGTATTTAGCGAAGGTCTTGCTCTTGTGGTCGCTCGCTTCTTACGCGCCCCGGCGGAGATCCTCCGACATCTTTTTCCATCAGCTTGAGGTACATTTTCGCGTAGTGGCTCGGAATTCGCGTTCCATATTTTCGCTCTGACCACATAGAAATTCCACCGTCGACCGAGAGTTGACGACAAGACAAGGCTCGGCGAAAAGCGGGTTGAGGGTGCGACGTGGGCAGAGCGGGCGCTGGAAGTCGAGGGCAGCGAGCCCGGGCTCGAGTGACGCCACGCGGGGAACCGCGGAGCCGCGCGCCACCCTGCGCTCGAGCCGCCGTGTCGGACGCACACCTGCTATACGCAGCAGGTGCGGAGGGCCTTTTCCTCCGCTGCAGCCCACGTGCGCGAGCTGGACTCGCGCAGCGTTCAGAATCGCCTTCTGGACATCTCTGAAGTCGGGTGCGCGTCACAAATCACTCGGTTGGCTTTCTGTGATTACGTTTCTTTTAGTATTTAGCTCGTGCTTTTCTCCAAAGCGGCTGGATTTCTTAAGATACCAATTCATGCAGCTGGGGAGTTTTAGTAGAGGATGCTGCGGAAGGAGTTGGACTTTGAACACGTGGTGGCTTTAACCACTGTGCCACCTGCTGCCTGGGTTGTGAGAAGTGCATGACGTGAGGCCCCATCCATCAGTGTTCTTAGCTGCTTTTAAGATCAGGTTCTTTTACTCAACATGCATGCTTCAGATTTGCTGGTACTTGCCCTTTAGTGCCTTTACATAAAATGCAGGCTTCTCGGCAGTAATCGTGTATCAGGTATTTTATTCTGACAGCAAAGCGGAAGCTGTCAAATGAAACACTTGGTCTTTCTGTGTTTCCTCAAAGCAATGGTTTAAACTTACACTGAGTAATTACAAAGTGTTACAGGTGGTGTTGGAATTTTCACACTTCATCATTTAGCTGATGACTTTCTCTGGCGCTACTTATAATATTAAGCTACCTGCAGTTATTCATGCAGTTGGTTAACTTTTACTGAGCAGTTCTGGGAAAGTATGATGTTCAGGGGTACTATAGCAGAGGGTGGAATTCAAACTTGAGGCCAAAAATAGAAACTTTAGCCAATATTATACACGTGAACAAATGAAACAAACATCATGCATGATAAGGAGGACCTTAGTAACTAAAATTCAGGTTGAGCCCTTTGCTGAGCAAGATCATGACTCATTAGTTTATAGTTGTTTCATCAATGTCTTATTTTCTCCTTATGCCCTTAATATTGCTTTGCAAGCAGCATTGTGTTGTGGACACACTGAAGTATTTGTTTGGCCTTTATTCTTAATGCAAAATTGTTACAACACTATCAATGTAAATGTCAGTTGTCCACTGTTTTGATGAAATGTTGATGTATTCCGATATTTGACTGTTTTAAGTAGTCATTTGTCTATGGAGGGGAAAAATGAATTGGGCTAGTTTTCACCTTTTGCAGTGATATGGGGACTTTTTCATACCTTTATGAAACAACTGGTTGCATTTAACTATGGCAGCAGGTAATTATACCATTTTGTTATTTTAAACAAAATAATCTACAATGAAAGACAGAGATTAGGACTTTTGTTTATAAGTTTGGTGGTTATTTTAGTCCGAATGGGAATTGAGTGTTTTTTGTGGCTGGGATGAAAGCTTGCAAACCCATCAGCTGCTTTGTAGCAATGATGGTTAAAGCATTGTATTCTAGAGGAGAAAGAACATGATTAACAGGCTTTTTTTAGTTATTGTTTTCAGTAACTACCACAGCATCTTGTTTGCTTTGCAAATGAGTGCAAATACATACTGAATTTGCAGTCTGTGTCCTTGACCGTTTGATATTGAATACAAATTCTAACTACTGTTCCTGTGTTCTAACGATGTTGCCTTCTCTTTAGTTCTAAAACACAAATTCTCAAACCACATTTGCTCAGTTTAGTAACAGCACTAATATGCATGTACAGGTGGTCCCTGATTTAGGATGGATTTTGCGTAATGCAACGCCATCATAAGTTGAAAATGTATTTAATAAACCTAATCTAACGAACATCGTAGCCTAGCATACATGTGATGGCTGTTGCGGGTTTGCCAGCTTCATGTTGGGGAATTATCTTGAGTTTCTCCTAAAGAGTAATTGCCCTCCTTGTCTTCTCACCAGTAGCAGGAGGGCGTTTCTGTGACATTATGGATACACAAAGCACAACCGCGTGGCACACTGGGAGATGCGGCTCGCTGCCCAGCATCGCGAGAGAGTATGAAACTGCATATCGCTTGCACAGGAAGAATCAAAACTTGAAGTATAGTTTCTACTGAATGTCTTATTGCCAGCTCACCATCATAAAGTCCCAAAATCATAAGTCAAACCATCCTAAGTTTATGTGCATCTGTATACAATCGGTCCTGGATCTATGTGAAATATATAGCTGTCATCTGTAAGTGGGGCTTCCCCCCCTTCAGTTTCCATGTGCTTGTCATGGTGGATAGAGGCTGTGAAGGATTGTCCAAAGCATCCTGTTCCCAGCAATGGTTTTGCTTCCTTTTGGGGATTGCCAGGTATTTCCAGACCAGCTGAGACAGAGAATCTCTCCAGTGTCCTGGGCCTGGTACAGCAGAGTGCACAGGTGCCTTGCAGTTCTTTGATGCTCAGTTTGGATTCACTTCACTTTGTGTCAAGTTTGCATGTTCTGGTGTTGATGTGTTTCTTCAAGGTGCTCAGGTCTCTGTAAAAAGCCAAAAGGCATGTTTCTGGAGTATTGGTGATTCTGAATGACCCTAATCTGTTTGGGAGTACTCACAGGAGCCTCTACAACCTGGATTGGATGCCAGGATAACTCTTCTTTCTGCCCTGTGATTCCCAGGATTGGTTGTGGATTGCTGACCTTTTAAAGGATACATGGTGTCTGAAAATGGATGAATAACCTTCCGTTAAAGTGTTTGGACTGTTAGAATCTATTATTGCCAAACACAAATGTATTTAGTTGGAGGGCAATGGATATGTTCACTTTTCCTTCATTTAACTATTATCCTTTGGAATAGGGTTGGCTTGAGACCTAACAACTTTTCATTCCACATCTTTATGAATTTAGTGTTGCACTTGCCATTGTATTACAGTTGGTTCCTGACTTATTTTTTTGGTTCCAATAATTAGTACTAAGACTTGGTTCATTAATCAGATTTAAGTCAGATGTGCGATTTAGTAGGCCAGTAACATGTCTGAGATTCTGCATGTAGGATTTGTGTAATGTGTGCCTGCAGCAATTGGTATTGGACTGACTGAAGAATCACATGTCTGAATATGTATCTCTCATCTCCTATGAAATCTACTTCTGTTTACACTTAGTTATGCATCACTTTGGAGAAAAAATCTGCTAAACGAATAAATTGTAAATGTCAACAACCAAGGCAGCTCAACAGAGTGGGACGTAATGGGAGGGTTTCCGGTTGAGAACAGAGTGGCACATGGAGTTTCTCCTAGTGAGCAGATCAGGGGGCAAGAGGACTGACATCCCCTTCTTCTGGCATGCTGGGATGGCTGAAGCACATGCCTGAGCATTTAAAATCCCCAGGCAGGAATATTTAGACATGGTAAAAAGAAAACTCTAATAAAGAAGAATGGCCCAGAGTTAGTCAGGGTGTTGCTTCTCAGCCCCTTTTATCCCACACATTACACAAGATTTTCTCATAGTACTCATAAAATGAGGAATAAATGCATAATTATAAGAAATTGTAAATGGAAGCAAAGTTTGTTTACCTTGAATCAGACCACTGCACATTAAGTTGGAGCTCTATGTATTTGGGGGGGGGGGGGTCCAAGATGATTGAGGTAATATTTCATTGATGGACTTGCAAATGGTGTTTTTTGCATGATAGTCTATTGCCTACAGCTTGTTCACCCATTTGCTTCTTTTCTACCTTCTCCACTCGCAAAACCAAACGCAGCACTTACTATTTGTGATTGCTGTTGTTCAGCCAGTCAGGTGGTGATCTCCGCACTGTTTGAATTGATATGGTACTCTGAATACTTCTGAAAAGTTAATATTGGCAAAATCTCTCGGTTTATGTGAATCATGCCATTTTCTGAATTTAGGAAGGCTTTTGTCACTTATTTAGTTCTCTCTTCCAGAGGAGCTACAAGTCATGTCTGGTATAGCTTTAAGCAGACTGGCACAGGAGCGAAAGGCCTGGCGAAAGGACCATCCTTTTGTAAGTACTTTTTTTTTTTTTTTTTTTCTCCTCTTTTTCTCCCCCCCCCCTCCCCCTTAAAAGTGATGGTACTTGGATAAAGTACAGTTTAGTTATTGTACAAAGATTTAATTAATGCAAATATTCAACTGAAATGCTACAAATGAGCTTGGGTTTGACATGTCCCCAAATTTTCCTGCAATTTTAGGGATTTGTGGCAGTTCCAACCAAAAATCCAGATGGAACCATGAACCTGATGAATTGGGAGTGTGCTATTCCTGGAAAGAAAGGGGTAAGCAGGGAGGGTTGTTGCCCTGGTGACTGCTTGCAACAAGGTACCGGAAATGAAGTGATGCGGTAAATAGCAATTTAAACATTTTGCCTGACAACAGTCCAGTGAAGATTTGATTTATCCAGCACTACAATTCTAGGTTTGCACCATGTATTCTTTTACACCATGAGATGCACTATGTTGCAGTCAGCTGAGCTTTTATATTCAACAACTGAGAAAGCATATGAATATAAACCCAGAGGGTGCTTAACTGAGTTCGTTAGCAAAGCTTAAGTGTAATTCCATGTCCGGGGGAGTTTTGCAGACCATGGAAATTTTCATCCAATAAAATGTGAGACGCAAAATACGTTGTTTTATGCAGCCTCTCAATTACAGGAGCTCTTGGTCAGTCACGTTACACAATCAGCTCCCCCCAGCAAAGCAAGTTATTTCCATAGCACATATTGTCCAGAAGCTTCAAATTATGGTGGAGGAAATTAAGCAAATGTTCTTGATGCACTCATGTGATCAGTGTGTTCAGTATATCAATTTTAATGAATTATCAGTAGAAATGTGTTGCTGTGGCTTTCTACCCTTGGTTTCAACACTCCTGGCACTCCCTTAAACTGTAGTGAGTACAACAAGGTATTAAGGGTTAATTCAGCTTTATTTTGGGTGATGTGCAATCAGACTTCTGCCTCTTAGTCCTGTGTGTAGATGGTGCAGTGTGCTCTAGAAATATCATGTCTTAAGTTTGTACCTTTTAAGATGTACTAGCCTACCTTACATTTGAAGGTAGACTGGCTCCTTAACTTCTCTCTCAGTTGAGACTGCATGCCTGCTTGTACATCCAGGCTCATTCATGCTTTATGGTTGTCAAGATTAGCATACAGACATTCCTTGATTGAGTCATAGGGGAAGTTCTGTCATGCATATTTGGGGTGCGGGGGACTTCTCAATATCATCAGGTTTAATTAAATTCACTTAAATGAATGAAAAATTACAGAAACATGCATTTTCCACAAGTTGCTATTCAATCCTGATTGTTGGCCAGTTCATCCCCAGAGCACATGGTTTGTTGGTTATCTTGTCACTTCTAACCTTGTGCATTATGTATACTGTTGTCTTAATGGTAAAAGTATGCCCCCTCTTACCAGATGTGATGTAAGAACTGAATAGGGGTGGAATTGTGTGGTGCACACTATAAATACATTTTATTTGGGGAAACATTTTACTTCTCCTTGGCTAAAGTGTTTTTTCTAATATAGGATGTGGATTCATTAGCTCATGTGTTTTGGTTCATTTGATTATTCGTGCTTAAATTGTACAACTTATTTAAGAGATTAAAGTGTAGATTGAATGCAATATAAACATTCTCTTGTTCAAATGTCTTAAAACACTTAAAACTACAGTATACTTATGGCCCATGTGCAGGTGTTTCTTTAAATCTTGTTGCATAAATACTTGTTTCCAGATCTAAAGATGCTTCTGTAGAAGATGACGCATCTCAGATTTTCAGCATATTACACCCTTTGTGAATATGTAGCTCTTTGAATCATAGTGATGTAAAGACAGCTGATGAAATAGGAATGTAGTGAGATAGGTTTCTTATGTTTAAGGGAATTTACTTTTGGCATCTTTTCTTGCTTTCTTTTTCCTAGACTCCCTGGGAAGGAGGGCTGTTTAAACTCCGGATGCTGTTCAAGGATGACTATCCCTCCTCGCCTCCAAAGTGTAGGTTTCCTTTGGACTCGTGTGTGTGTGTGTGTGTGTGTGTGTGTGTGTACTGTATCTTCTGAGGCATAACTCTTACTTGATGATCTCCCAGGCAAATTTGAACCCCCATTGTTCCATCCCAATGTGTATCCATCTGGCACGGTTTGCCTGTCAATCCTGGAGGAGGACAAAGACTGGAGGCCGGCCATCACAATCAAACAGGTGCACACAAATACCTTCAAAAGCATTATTTCAGTGCCTCTCTCATCCATCTTTCATTCGCATGTATTGGTTTATTACAGCCTGCCTATCAGTTTTTATAGGAAGAGCTCTGACACTGACATTCAGCAATCTTTTACAAGAGGTGTAATGCTTGGGTCCACAAGGGCTTTAGTTTTATAGCAGGTGGGTTTTAATTTTAGTTTGCACTTTTTTCCTACCTGAAAAACCAAGAGAGTCAACATGGTAGTTTAATTGGCTTAGACCATTTTTAAAGACAAAACTGTTGGGGGGGGGAATCCATCCCACCCTACAGCTTCCCAGGTACCGGAAATGTGTACCCATGAAGTATAAAAATTTTCGGATACAAAATGAAGAATCTTGGGAGGAAAATTATTATAGCACAGTATTTGTTGGTGGTAATGACATTTACCCATTCTACTTGTAACAATTATTTATGTCCTATCCTGGGTGCTGTTTTTGCCTTTGACTTAATTTCTGCCGATGTGTTTGGAAAGGACCATGTCGACATGCCCAGTACAGTGTTGAGCATCCGATGTGAATACTGACCAGGCGCACAAAAATACGATGACATTGTCATTGTGACTTTTTAAACTTGTCCTTCTACCAAAAGAATGAGTGCACAATAATTTTACAAATGCTCAGCTGAAGTAGGTGAATCCATCAAACCCCCGCCAACTCCCCCTGTTGTATTCAGATTTTGTTAGGAATTCAAGAACTTCTGAACGAGCCGAACATCCAGGATCCTGCCCAAGCAGAGGCATATACAATTTACTGGTAAGAGCCAGAAAATTCCAGTCATTCTATGAAGACTTTTGCAATGCTGCTTTAAAAAGGTTTAGCATTAACTGTGTGTGTGTTGTGCACAACTTATAAAGTTGTACCTGTAAACTTCTCAGTTTTAGGATCAGTGCTACTCTGCTTGGCCACTTCCTGGTGCAGTAGGTGGCGAGGTGCTATAGGATGAAGATGACTGTCGGGTTTTGAATATTCTTTGACATGCATTCCTTTCTATTTCAGCCAAAACAGAGTAGAATATGAAAAAAGGGTTCGAGCACAAGCCAAAAAGTTCTCACCATCCTAAGCATCAAGATGTCTGCATAATTGAAGGAGTTTGGTTTGACATGAATTTTAATTTTTTTTCCCCCCTTTTGTTCTGCAAGATCTCCAAAAGTGCTCCATATACAGTTACACATGCTAAAGGACTTATTCAACGCTGAATGTGTGTGTATGTATATATACACACGTACATTAAAAAAAATAAATAAATAAAATGAGCGCCATTTTTGTTGTCCTGATCCATGCATCTTCCAGACTCATCCTCTGGGCTTTTTGTATTTTACTGGCAATATTGTCATACAGGGAGGAGTAATTTAGCTGCAGGTTGCCCCCCCCATTCTTTAGTACTCATATATGAGCTAATGACATCTGTCAGAATGCTACCATTGCGGGCAGGTGGATGGAGTCGCTTGCTTTTATTCTTTTTAGTCTTCTTTAGGTGCGAGTGACATGGCGCAATAGTCTTGCAACTATCCAAATTTAAGGTGATGAAAAGGACTCCAAAAAATGACTTTGTGTATATCATTTAATTTCTGTCAATTTACTTTTATTTTCACACAGGGTCCATTAAATTCTTTGTATTTTCCATGGTTTTAATGATGTAAAGTTTGCTATTACTTTAATGTCAGTATTTCAACTGCTGTAAAATTAAACTTTTATACTTTCTATGATTACAGGTCTGTAGATTCAGCTTTCTGATGCTGGCCTCGTATTCAGCATGTTGAAATATGTGATGCTGCCTTGGCCGTTATGTTACATATACATACCCACGAAAAGACTAAATGGCCATTGTGACTCAAAGGCAGATGAATTTGTTTCTCCATCAGACTTCATGTTTATATGGTGTTTTGTTCATGTAAGTGTTTATAATAAATAAAAATTTATACATAACCACTGTGGGGTTCAAGTATCAGCTTGGCATGCAAAAATTTTTTTTTTTTTATATAATCGCTCTTTGTTTCCTGATGGCATACAAACTGTCCTTAATTGTGTAAAATATTCTCCATGGTGTTTAACTGGGTTTTTCATCTCCTTGGGGCTATAAAAGCTGAGCCCTTGGGAGTTACGGTCATCTCTCTGGGTCCAGCTTGCCTGGTGTTTAAGGCACACTATACTGGTATAAGTTGTATTAGATTGTGGAATGAAGCTTGGTTTAGGAGAACTGGCTACAAATTTATTGCCTACTGATATGTTACTCAACAGCGAGACCCTGCATATAGACACAAAATCTGTAGGCTGGAAAGAGCACTATATTCCACTGCTAGCGGTAGATGCTACATTTCCTTCTCTTAAACCCTTTCTGTCGTAACTATGCAGCTCAAACACTACAGCTTTCGATTATCTGTGCAGGAGGCACAAAAATAAATATGTGCTGCTACGGTTCAGTTTAATTGAAATTAAGGTATTGAACATATAATACATCTAGCAGAGCAGTCAAATACTGGAATTTTTAAAAGAAGGCAGTGACTAAAAGGGGTTATTTTGTGCTGGTCTCTGGGTATAGAATGTCTGATCTCTGCTGCAATGAGATGGCTTTTAAGTGTGCTGTAGGGGGCCTTATGCCACACTCCTGCTGTCTTAATTGAACAACATTTGACAAACGGCGTTCTTTTCAGATCCTGCTGCTGCTGTGACTTCAGTTTAATGTCAGCTGAAGTGAGGGCTTTTCAGAAGATGAAAAAACTGCCTGAGCTTGAATTTCAGTCGGACATCTCTGAATCGGGGGGAGCTGTGAAGGGAATGTATTGTGATGCATTGTGTGCGGTGGTCGCTTGGGGTTCGTTTCAGGTAACCGTGTTCCCGAAATGCAACCCTTCTCTGAAACCAAGGCCTGGGTTGTAAACCGCAGTAATGTGCGACAATAAGTCTTCAGAATCCTCTTCCAGGGGCTTTTCAGCTCGCGATGTAATTCCCGCGAAGGCTTCGAGGCCGGGCGCTGTGACTCTACGACCTCCTCCGGCTCTCCGGGCTCCGTGTCAATAAACCGAGTTCGACCAGGAGAACGGCAGATCTATATTCTCAAAGCTCGACCGCGGTCTGAATCCTTAAGGTATGATGGGGAAAATGCCACTCAATTTGTTTGACTGGTAAGATTTTAAGTGTTTAGAAACATTTCTTGCAAAATCACTGGTAAGGGAGGATTTAGCAATAAAAAGAAAATCCCAACAAAATATTCAAATACCCCTTGTAACGATACGTTGTAAGTCTCCATGGTTCATACACGCCACAAGTGAAGAGAGTACGCGTGGCCAACTCGGACAAACTGGAGAGAAGAGCGAAAGCAAAGCTACTCACCAAAGTGTCCTACATCTCTAGAAAGTGCTGGGAAGATGTGTGTTGGCTGGTTTCCTGATCAAACTTCATCGGATGCCTGGGTGGAGGACTAGTTTCCAGCAAGTGTACTCAAACTTTTGACTGCTAACTCCACGATCATTTAAATGCCTTTTCTTCTACCTAGGGGGGAGATGCACAAGCGATCATGTGTCTTGACGTTATTTTAAGTGGCGGTATCAAAGTTCCTTGTTTAGCATGCCGTTGCCATAGAAACAGGCGTTTGCCATCTTTTGCTCCCAGCGGTGCGTTTCCTACAGGTGCTCCAGTGTAGATGACAACCTCCCCTACGCATGCCTTCGCGATGTTAAAGTGCAGTCTCCCTGATCTTATCCCTTGTTCCCCGATGCTCGCAACCGAAACGAAATCGCATCCTTTGGGTTGCTGCTAAATCAAATTAACACAACGATGGGAGGTTATGAATTTGTGTGGGCGGGGGGGGATCCTGCCGTGCGCCCCTTCCCTCCGCCAACTGTCGGCTCAGTGCTCTTATAAGTCATGATTAACACATAATGGTAATTATGGGGTCTGTCATGCAAATGAAATCATTAACACTATCACACACCCCTGGCATGTTGAAGTTGTACTTCCTGTTACGCATTGTGGAAATATTAATAAAAAAAAATTGAGGAACAGGCAGCTTTATTGGGCTCTAGGAGCTCGCGGCAGCTGAATGAGTATTTATTTACTTGTTTACTCGAAAAGTACATCGATCTGTAGGGTGTATATAAGTTTGGCAGTTCTTTAAAAATAATTTTTTAATCAATTATTGATTGATTATAGAACGAGGCAGGTTAGGAGATGCGTGGTATTCACCTTGGACCATGAGCAGTTAGATGTCATTCCAATACAGGGGTTAAGCTGAAAAGTTCCCGAAATGACCGCTTTGGGGTGAGTGCTGTTGCTACAGTACAACGCTCAACGTTCTGACGTTGTGATTTTTTTTTTTTGCAGAATTACATCTTTTTACTCCAATCAGTCTACAGACATGCGATTGTCTTCCACGGATCTTATAGTCTTATTCAGTACACGTGATCCCCCCCCTTGATTCTCCATGAACCATATTAGACCAGGTTGGAAACTGCATCTAATATGCCCTTTTTTTCTTTACCCATAATTCCCTTTGCATGTTTTATCTCTCGTAATCGGTATTGTACATAACATTATCATCTGATGTGCAGGTAGAAGAAAGGGGCTTATTAAAATATACTCTAGTACAAGTGGAGTAGCCTTCATACGCAGTGGTAGCACAGTAGACCTCTGAGAACCTCAGTGAAGGTCCACAAACTTTTACGAGCTTTTATTGAAGAACTCGTACTTTTTGCGTTTTTTTTTTTTTTTTTTTGTTTTCACTCGGCTTAATCAAAGCCAGGAATGCGTTTTCAAAGCGTGCATGTATTTATATCAATACACAGTCTGGCTCCTTCGCAATTGCTTTTCATGTGAACATGAAGGTCAGGCGGCGAGCGGAAAACATTTGCTTTGTGTGTCTGGAAGCGGGAGCTCAGCTGGAACGGTGTGCTAATGATAGACGCCGCCGCTGCTGGGAGCTTCCTACGGTCTCCCTGTGGGTCAGCGGTGTGTGCACCTTTTCCTCATTTATTTCCTGATAACTAATTTAGTCCAACTTAAATAATTACGTGCGGCGTGAAATAGAGTGCGCAGCCGTATGTTGTACCGAAGGCCTTAACTCGAAATTTAATTTTCTTACAGGCTTTTGATGCATGATCTAATCTGCAGCAACGTGGGTATTGCTGATTCAATCCGTACCACGGTTCAGCCGAGCGTAAAGAGACAGAATAGACACCGTTCGGGTTCGACCGATACAGCTATTAATGTGCTTTTCGTGAATCGCAGCGTCGGAGGGGGAAGACCGCATATCGCCAGTGGGTTCATCTCATCGTCCTCATGATCACTCACCCATGTGGTTATCAGGCGACACAGTCTGGGCTCCAGTAAAGAACGTTCCGGATCACCCCATACAAATTTGGTGTATTCAAACTTTTGACTGGTACAATATATGGACTATAGTTACATTTTTTCATTTAGCGGACACTTTTCTCCAAAGAAACTTACAATGTTAAGGTAGCAATTATTCCCCCATTTATACAGCTGGGTAATTTTAGGGTAAGTACCTTGCTCAAGGGTACTACAGCCAGAGGTGGGGATCAAACCCACAACCTTTGGATTTAAAGGCAACGGCTCTGACCTCTACGTTACCGGATCTCCCTGCTTCTACGAAGTTACCGTATCTCTTAAATG
Organism: Scleropages formosus; assembly: GCF_900964775.1. Classification (NCBI taxonomy): domain Eukaryota; kingdom Metazoa; phylum Chordata; class Actinopteri; order Osteoglossiformes; family Osteoglossidae; genus Scleropages; species Scleropages formosus. The sequence continues at coordinate 6,179,225 of NC_041825.1, read as the reverse complement.
TTACCATTGAATATTAGCAGTAACACAATGTAAAAAAACGTATTATGTTATTATTTTTTGCAGTTTCCATTCAGTTTTGTTAGATTAAATATCCTTTTGGTGTTAGTTTGTACTATATGTCAGTTTTTAGAAAAATATTCCACATTCTTGAAATTAGCAAATTTTGGTGAATTTTGGCACCGGGTTCCGAGCGCCGAAAAGTGCAGTACTGCTTAGGATCTGATGCTTTTCTAGAATATTTTGGTGATTTCTAGAATCTTCTAGTGCCTTCTAGAATATTCCGATGGCTTCCATGTTTCAGTGCATTTCTAGAATGTTCCACTGCAGAATATTTATGTATTTTTTTGTTAACGAATGGCATTTAAAATGTTAGATTCTGTAGCTAAAACTGACACTCTGAAAGAACTAGTGGTATTTTTGTAATCAGTAAACTTTAATCATAATCAACATAACTAAAAAAAAAATACTTGCGTTGCGTAATGTTGCGTTGTGTAATTATTATATTCCGTTTGTTGCGATTGTTAAAAGAACCTAAAATTATTCCAATTAGGACGAAATGGGACAGTGAAACGGCAAGAGTCGATAAGGCACCACTCCTGGTCCCTGGTCTCTGCTGCCACTTGTACCACTCGTTGCAACATTATGACTAAAAAAAAAAAAAAAACATCAATATGAGAGATTTCAGGGAAGAAAAGCAAATTAATCAGACCTGTGAGCACAGTGGGAAGGCAAAATATCCAGGGGTTTCAAAACAAGGTGGCCGAAGGACAATATGAACACGTACCAGGAAGGATCTTCATGCACGACCCCAAACCGGCACATATGTCATATGCAGTTTGTGGAAATGCATTGATTTTTATTATTTGATTTCAGTTTAAACAGTAATGTACACGCATTGTCTAGGGTGGCTAAAACTTCAAAAATACATAAAGCTATTATTTCAGAGCATTTCTAATGCTAACATTTCCCGGTAAAAGTGACTGATTCCAGACATATGAAAGTAAAAAATAAACATCTTTTGGTTATAAGCCTTGTTTTTGTTCCTCATATTCTACACAGCGGTGGAAAGAAGTCACATTTACACCATTCAACCTCATTTATTCTCAAAGGGCAGATTTAATGACACACAACTACCTCCCATCAAAAGGATCAATAAAAGCGACCGACGGGTGGGGAAGAGCTATAATCATCGCATTTGCTGAAGCACCTTGGTTTTTTCACTGGCTCTAAGTGCCACCACTCTGGGGAAGCGCTGCCCCTCTGCCGAGGAGAGCTTTTCTGACTTGCCGTCTGCTTCCTTGGCCTCGCAAAAGGGATGAGTTCTGTGAAAAGAGACGTCTCACCTGCCTGTCATGCAATCAGTGTGTTTCTGTCTATTTTTAGCCTCGCTGAGGTGGACTTAGATGGGAGTGGGGGGGGGGGTGGGCTTCGGTTTCGTACATGAGCTTGCTTACGTCCAAGAACGGGGGAAAGAAATATGAAGGCAACCACTGACAAACAAGGGGAATGTAAAATGTAAAACATATGTTTAGTTTCATCATCTCACACATACACACAACATCTACAGCTGCTCATCCCAGGGGGGGCCGTGGTGAACCGGAGCCTAATCCGGCAGCACGGGGCACAAGGCTGGAGGGGGAGGAGACACACCCAGGATGGGACGCCAGTCCATCACAAGGCACCCCAAGCAGGACTCGAACCCCAGACCCGCCCCTCAAACCTGCTGCACCACCACACCCCTCCTAGTTTCATCATGCCTTTCATTATTATTATTATTATTATTATTATTATTATTATTATTACTATTTCTAGCTGCGTAAACTAAATGTGCATGTATTCTTATAATGAACTACAAGGTACTGGGATGGACAAAAAAATGGCAACAATACATTAAAAAGGATCTAAATTTTGAAGTAACAATCAAAATTGCAACAACAGCTGCAAAGCCGAGGCGTATTAGGTTGATTGAAAATTAGTAGCACTTGTCGGCCGTGAGAAAGATCTGAAAATTATTACTTTGATACGTGAGTTTTCAAAGCAGCATGAGGCGACTGACAGAGTCGCAAAGAGACTAGTAGCTGGTGACTGAATGGCAGGTTAATCGGTCACATGAAGAGTGACAATATTTAATGTATCAAGAGGAACAGTCTCAAAAATAACGGCAGCATATGACAAACATGGACCAACTGCATCGGTAAAGAGGAACAGTGGTAGCAAGTTAAAACTCACCAAGAGGGATAGACAGACACTTCACAGGACAGGTACTAAATGCCACAAAAGTTCAGCCTCAAAAATTACCACTGAAAAGAATCTGCACCTCTTACCCAGTCTCAGCAAAAATTGTACATCATGAGCTTCCCAGAGCTGGAATTTATGGCATTTGGAAACCACTTGCATCTAAGACCAACTCAAAAAAAAGATGGATAACCTGGTGTAAGGAGCGCAAAACTTGAACCCGAGCAGCGAAAAAAAGTGATACGGTGTGATGAGGATGTTTCACTCCTGTATTTCCTGGAGTTTACATTTGGAGAAAGCCGAAGGATGCCTTCAACCCATAATGTCTCTTGCCAGCAGTTACTCCTGGTGGGAGATCCATAACTATATGGGCAACCATCTCCTGACAGTCATTTAAGGGCCAAAGAATATGAAGCCATTTAACAGGACCAAGTGCACCCTAGCACAAACAACGTTCCTCCCCAGTCACCAGATTTGAACTTCACTGGACCTTTATGGGAAGTTCTGGAGTGCAGAATGCAGAGTAGATTTCCATCTCCTTCGTCCCCCAGGGAACTGGAGGCTTCTCTTCTTGAAGAATGGTGCAATATCCCAGTGCACACACTTGTACAATAGCGTTCCAAGAAGGACTGAAGCTGCTCTGAAGGCCAAGGTGGCCCTGCTCCTTATGACGCCCTTGAAATTAATATATTGTTAGATGTTTCTGTTACTTGCTCCACCTCAGTATATACATTGTTTATTGATGACTTCAGAAATAACTGTTATTGCTATAAATTAGTTGTATAGTCAGTTTTAAAACTTTCCAGTTTATAAATTCTCACTATAAACACCTTAGGTTATGCACAATATTTTATTAAGATTCTAAGTGTTCAATGTTAATCTGGCTCTCGCACAACTCTTTCGTTTTGAAAACATATTACAGTTACATTCCTTCTGGAACACACCGGAAACAAAGGTAACGAAGAGCATGAGTACAGAGAACAAATCGAAGGATTCGAAAAGAGTAAAAGTGTATGATCTGTTGCTCCTCCACAATGGACCAGTGCGGAGTCAAAAAGCTTATAGATTTGTTCAGCAAACCTTGTAGCCTCTCCTTCCTCTCAATGTTTGACAGGAAATTGTTCTAGGATTGATTTGTCTATTTGAATATATATGACTTTACAACAGAACTGGAAAATGGCCATAAACTCCCATCCCCAAATGAGCTCAAGCAAGGCTGGCTTTGTCTGAATTAAGATTTAGCCACTTTTTAGCTCTGAAGTCTGAGTGTGAGAGGATATTGTAAGTCAAAAGTTCACGAAGACCCAGAGAGCTGTCATCTGTCTCACCGACACTTCTGACTCCATTGCACCCTTCCATCTCAAATCAGTTATGAGTCACAGCTCCATCTGGATGACACAAGTGGAGAGACGAACTTGTCCTGATTCACATATATCCTGGTGCTCTGCGTGCAAAATAAACTTCCCGGTACGTTGGAAATGATAAAGCAGCACAAAATCGTCAAAGTTATCGCTTATCACTCATGGAAAAACTCCGTGTGGCTGAGAAGCGGGATCTAAAGCCTCACTGAATTCTAGTGAAATAGGTTTGATTTCTGCTATTTCAAATATAAGTGTGATGGAATAGTCTTTATCGGTGGAATGCAGATATTGCTAGGTTCAGAATTCTGGAGATGACATGTAAATTCATGTTTCCCACTAATCTTTCATCGACTGCAATAGTATTTTGACTGACCACTCTGTCCCCCTATGAGGGGTCTCACACTCATCTTCATGGTGACAGCTGTCATATTCTGTCATACTGTAGAGTATTTCATAAGTACCCACTCCTGCCATGGGACCCTTGGATAATGAACTTACTCTGAATTGATGCAGTAGAACACACACACACACACACACACACACACACACACACACAGTGTCTGAAGCCGTTTGTCCCCAGCAGGGTTGTAGCGAGCCAGAGCCTAGCCCAGCAACACGGGGCAGAGGGGACACACCCAGGACAGGATGCCAGTCCACTGCAAGGCACCCCAAGCAGGACTCGAACCCCAGACCCACCAGGAAGCAGGCACAGGCCAAACCTGCTGTGCCACCACACCCCCCCCAGTGGAATATATTGCTGTACAAATGGGTAAACCACAGTAAATTTGTGTGCAGCCTTGGACAAAGGAATACAATAAATTTTCATCGTATTAAATAAGTACAATTGGGCAGCTGGTAGCGTAGCGGCACGAGCGGCTGCGTTGAATCCAAAGGTCGCAGGTTAGAATCCCACCTCTTAAGCACGGTACTTGCTATTGCTCTAGGGAAAATTCCCCAGGTGTATAAATGAGTAAATACCTTGGTAGCGTGACACTGTGCGTCACTTTGGAGAAAAGCATCAGCTAAACGAATAAATGTCAACAATTAATAAAACACTTGTAAAGACACTGCATCAGCTTTCCAAGAACGTTCTGAGAAAGCGCGTTGACTTTTCAAGGAGCCGACAAAACTTCTCCCCAAATTCTTCATTGTTCATTTTCTAAGCATGCTGAGGAAGGGTGTTGTGGTGTGGTGGATTTGGCTGATGCCTCCTGCGCGACAGGTCTGGGGTTCGAGCCCTGCTTGGGGTGCCTTGCAACAGACTGGTGCCCTCTCCTGGGTGCGTCCCCACCCCCTTCGGCCCTCTACCCCGCATTGCTGAGCAAAGCTCCGGTGCATTGCGATCCTTCTCAGGGCAAGTGGTTGTAGATGTTGGGTTGTAAGAGCTCCAGGTGTGTAAGGTTGGTCCATTTACCAGTAAGGGAGTAGAGGGAGGATCCTGTTAGGGCTGTCACCTTGCAGTCTTAAGGTGTTTGGTTTGAATCTGCTCTAACTGTAGAGCTCTTTATCTGGGTACTCACCTTGAACTGATACAGTTTCAACACCCTGCTGCTGTATAGAAGGGTAAATCATGGCAAAATTGAATATCTAACACTGCAGCTACTCTGGACAATGGAGTAAGGTGTCGGTTTAGAAGATAATACACAAATCACATGCATGATTCACATTATGAACGTCTTTGAGGTATTGTACTACTCTATGTGAGGCAACAGCTGACTGACTAATTAATTAGCTGATCGAATGATTGACATGTATGGAACTTGTACGGTCCACGGCATCCGCGAAGGCCTCGCGCTCCGGCCTTTGCGGGAGCCCCAATATTCCTCCGCTGCACATTGTCGCGCGAAAGGTGTTCGCCCACTTCCTCCTGACCATATTTGGCGTTCGCCGGGCCCCGCGCGCGCCGCTCCCGCCGAAGGGACGTGTCAGTGAGCCGCAACAAGCGGAACCGGCCGGTGCCTCTGACTGACAGCCCTGCATATTGACCGCAATTTACCGTCCGTCACGCAGAGAAGCGCGCGCAAGAAAACCACGGCGTCGGCGGCGCGCGGGCGACGGACCTCTCGCTCACAGGTGTGTGCGCGCCGGCGCGCGCTTTTCTCTTCCACGCCGTAACGTGCGTTTTGCATTTTAGCGCTTTGCAAGGAATGACACAGGTGTGTTTGTGGGTTTTGTGTGTGTGTGAGACGTGCAGGGGAGGATATTACCGTTTAGTGTATTCATTCATTGCCGTGCGGGGATGTGTGGGTGCGCGCGACGCGGCGCGCGGGCACCTGTTGATCGCCTCACACTGACTGAGCTCTCGGTGATATTCAATTGCGCACAAAATAACTCCGCGGAGCAGCCGCTCCTGATCAAAACATAAATAAATTTTAAAAATAATAAATTATTAAAACGCAGTTCTCAGTCTGTGCTGCAAATGTTGCCTGTTGAGTCTTGACGAGAAGTCAAATTTTGAGGAGAGACTCACTCACAGACACGCCAGTGTGTCTCCAACTTACTAGGAACAACAAGTACATTTTTGTGTTCATGAAGCTATGTATCTGCTTTGTACAGTGCAGAATGTGGGAAAAACTGAATTTATTTCCCATTCAAATCTACCCTTAGCCTAATGCTGCAAAAACGTAATTTATATCAATTTTTTCCGGAACAGCTAACACATCGATGTACGAGTGCCCTACCCACATCTCTCTCAGCGGATCCATCAACCATGGCATGAGTAATCCATTTCTATCCATTATAAAAATATATTTCACTACGATATATGTTGATATTAATGTTTTGCACCAGTAATAACATTGTTTCTAATTTTCCTTTTAGCTTTTTTTTTTTTTTTTTTTTTTTAAATTTTTTTTTTTTTTTTTTTTTTTTTTTTTTTTTTTACTGAGGTACTGTACGTTAAGTAAAACAACTTCCTCCGGAACGTGAACGCGCAAAATTGTGGTCAAATTGTTAACTTTTTATCCATAAAGCTGCATGTAGTAGGGGATATCCATACAATGCAGCAGTTACTGATTGTATTTCTCCTGAAATGGCTGCTTAGAAGTGTTTGTTTTGGGTGGATATATTCATATAAGTGGGATTTTTGTGCCCTGGCACGTGCTTCCAGATGTGTTCAGCCCTACACTGAAATTCCTTCAGTTGTTTTGTTTTTTATTCTTGATTTCTGCCCCGTTCGCTTCCTTTTTTCAGGACCATCCCTGTTTGTGTTGCATATCTTCAGAGATGAAAATGACATGTCATTTTTTTTCCCAGAATGCCTTTGAAAGCAAATAGTAAGTACAGTGTAGACTGCATTTTTGTGGCTGTTACATAAAATACAATTTTTTTTTTTTTTTTTTTTTTTTATAAGGCAGGTGAAAAGTTTAAGGGTTTCCAGCAACAGCAATTGGAGTAATTGCTAAAATTAAACAGAATTTTAAATTGACTGGATGCTTCCGTATTGATTTGCATCTCGGAATTTTTCTCTTCCCCAACAGAAAATCTCCTGGAGTTTTTGTCCCTGACTTAGTACATTGATTTTGCTTTTTTGATTTAGCTTTTGGTTTACTGCAGAGGGGGAGTGCGGTGGTGCAGTGGAATGGACTGGCTTCTGCTCTCCAGTGGGTCTGGGGTTCGAGTCCCGCTTGGGGTGCCTTGCGACGGACTGGTGTCCCCTCCCCCTCCAGCTTTGAGCCCTGTGTTGCCGGGTTAGGCTCCGGTTCCCCGCGACCCCATATGGGACAAGCGGTTTCAGATGATGTGTGTATGTGGGTTTACTGCAGTATGCTCATTTGGTTGTTAGTGAGAGTTTGATTTAAAAAAAACATGGATTTGTGAACAGTGGGACTCAAATTTGTTTCATATTCAGTTTATCTGGCACATTGCAGTCATGGCAAATGCAATTAAAATTTTGTCCTGTTTTACTCTTTCAGCCCATTCTCTGAAGGAATAAAAAGCCAAATTCATAGATGCTTTCATGCCAAATAGTTTGGGTTCCCTCTTGATCTGACTTGTACTGTAGGTGGAGGCTACAGTATTGGCTGATCTTTAACCACTTTTGGTCTCAGCTGGCAGTTACCAACATTTAGTGTACTGAGGAAACATCTGGTTAAATCTCTAATCTGAGATACGGAGAACTGGAACCTGCATCATCCTCTAAAGCTTCTTCTGCAAACTTGACATGGGTCCAGCCTAAGAACATACGGTATCCTTTAATTAATAACAAAATATTGATTTTTTTATTTTTTTTTCTCTCCCCCTCTCAGCAGAAGCAGTCACTTTTTTTGAGTGTATTTTTTTATAAGTGGATAAACAAATCAAGTAACATGGACTTCTGAAAGTCCTCCAAGATTTCCTCCATGTTTCCGTAGCTTTTGAGTGCTACTAAAATAATGCCATTACATCATTCGTTCCTCAGCCGAAGTAGGTTTCTTCTAATTTTTGCATATGTCCTCTAATCCTTGTGCCACGCAGAAGTTGTAGAATACAAACACAGAATGTTTTTATACCTGGCATGTGTGCTGTTCTGGAAAGGAGACATGATAGGTGATCTGGACCTGATATATGTATATTTGGAGTTATGAAATCCCGTTCATTTCTTTATGATGAGGTGTTGAGTCTGTTCAGCTGAAATATCATATTCATTTTCCCAGCCAGTCAACAAACTTCATTAATGTAAAGGAGTTTTTCCTCTAATCTGCATATGGTTTTACAGCTGTGTTTATTTTGAATACAGTATGTATTGCTGTTGAGTCATTTTAAAATGCTAAGTATGTCGTCTTTTTGTGGTTGTTACTGAGTTTATTATTTCCCTCATAATATGACTAAGTACTTTGGGGACACATTTTAATAAAAGGGTTTATTGCATCACAGAAGATGAGAGCTGGTATCACTGGTTGATTCTATGACCTCCCCTGAGCCCTACATTGTCGTCATCCCCAGAAAATGGTTTAATCTGGGGGAATAGGTCTCCTATTATCATATCCTTAATGAAACATAACATCAATGGAATGTAAGCTTTTTCTTTTGCTTCGTGAAAGGTTTTTGTGAGCAAAATGTGTTGTCTTTCCATAATATTCATTTAATGAACTGGAGATCAGCACCGTTTCCTGGTTAAAATCAGTATTTTAGATATTGAACGGTTTGTGATGTGATTGCAAGCATTTTTTTGATATTCATCTTAGTGTTTTATATATAAATTTCACATTTGTAGCATGGTTTAAATAATTCTTTCTTCAATGCCAAGTTGATTGTCATCTTCAGGCACTGCAGGTGCATATGGAGCTTCATGGAGCAGCCCATCTCACATTACTGGTACCTGGCCAGGCACTTCCTATGAGGCAATTATGTAGCGGCAAGTCAAGAAAATTACTTAACCCTGAGCTATTGCTCGGCACATCGATGCCAAGAATATTCTGCCGAAATGGAAGTCACAGTTGGAGTGGGCTGATGAAACGATATGCACTAAGACCCCAGACTGGGACATAGGATGAAGGGTTGGCTTTCTTGGCTCGGCCTTTGTTTCCTGTTTCGCAAATTAGGGATAATTCTTTTAATGTAAGATTTGCTGCCTCTAAAAAGCCATTTTTCCTGAGATTTGCCTCCGTGAAAGGTTAGAAAAGCGTGTAAATAATCGAGAGAGGAACATTGTTTTGTCATTTCAAAATGCATTTGTTCTTAAAAGTGTGATCACCTTTTCTAAGCGTTTTTATAATTAAATTATCATAAAATTAAATTATGTCCTTTCTATAGGATATATGCTGTATTTATTGTCCAGTTGCAGATCAACTGTACAATTCATCTGAGCGTCTCTGGACGCAAGGGTTAAGAAAAAAAAAAAAAAAAAACCCGGTTAATATGTGTTGAAGGCCACCCGTTGTGCTTTTCTGTAGGTAATGATTAGAGAGGCGAAGGGGTGCTGTTAAATGGAGAGAAGCTTTTTAGAGTTGAAGGTAACTGCAGGTGTACCAAGCTGCTTATGTTGCGTACAGCTGCCGAAAACCAATCGCCCCCATCCCCCAGGTGGATGGCTTTGAAGAAGATGGAGTACTAATCAATCCTCTCCAGAAGGAGCCAGACTTTTATTTAACAGCCAAGGTGAATAAAAGAACAGTGAAAGGCTCTGGACTTTGGAGGGGGGGGAGGATTACTGAGCGGGATGCGTTTTGCTAACGGAGGATGTTCAGATTTAAACACTGCATATACGTGTATTTGTTTATTTTCATTTATTTCTTAACTTTCTCCAGCTTGAGGTACAGCTCAGAGTTAATAAATGCCTCTTCACCTGCCAGCAAAATGCACAAGTGTCTGCCGAATCACAGGTTGTCCGATACCGGAGTTTTTGCTGACATGCGTTGAAGTAGCTGCCTATAGAGTTCAGTCAAAGCTGATTGTGACCGACTGAAGGATACTTTTTTTTGGAGCTGTTAAGAGATCAGGAGAGAAGTGGGTCCAAGAGAGATGAGTTTGGGGATCATTTTTCAATAGTAAAGGGATTCTGTAGTTCTGAGGGACAGAGGGAGCTTATTCATCCTCATTGAAGCTAACATCAGCAATGTATGGACTTCCGACTTTGGATATTTCATGAGTTGGACTACTGAACAGTTGGGACAGTTGGAAGAGTAGGAGTGTAGCATTCTTGCTTGGGATCTGATCATGTTGGCATCAGTGTGAAGATCCTTTGAACATCTTGTAGGCCAAGAACAGAGTCTTCAAGTTAATACAGGCAACTACAGGCAGCCAATGGAGAAAGACAAGGAGGTGGGATACATTGCAATGTTTCGGCAGGTCGAATGCAACTCGTGCAGCAGCATCCTGTACCAACTGGAGAGGTCTGATGGCAGAGGCTGGAAGACCAAACAGGAGACAGATGCAGTAGTCCAGGTGGGATATCGCCATGGCTTCCACCTGGGTTTGTCAAGTGTGCTGTGGCATATGGGTGGATCCTGAGGATATCTTACAGTATCTACAGGATCAGATCATGGCTTCAGTGTGCTGGGGAAGCAGTGGCCTCATTCGATTGTTACTCCAGGCTCTTGACTGGTGAAGTGGATGGAAATGAGCAAATTGTCCTGTTCGATAGTGTTCCTGAGAGACTGATGGATGAATCTTGGGAAAGCTGAGTTGTAGATGCTGAAGAGACATGCTTCAATGCAAGAAGACACATCTAGCTGTGTGGTAAATCCTGAGAGGAAGAGAATTTTTTTTTTTTTTTTTTTTTTTTTTTTTTAATTCTGCTGTAGTCCAGAAGTTCATGGTAATCAGCAGAAACAAATAAATGCAATAACTGGATGGCACGGTAGCACAGCGAGTAGCGCTGCTGTCTTGCAGCGCCTGGGTGGTGCGAGAGAACATGGGTTTGATCCCTGCTCAGTCTGTGTGGAGTTTGCATGTTCTCCCCTTGTCTGGGTTTCCTCCGGGTGCTCCGGTTTCCTCCCACAGTCCAAAGACATGCTGTTCAGGTTCCCCCATAGTGTGTGTGTGTTTCACTGATGCATGAATGAGTAACCCCTTGTAAGTAGTGTATCTAGCAGTGTAGTCACCTTGGTGAATAAGGTGTGTGGGCTAGTAACACTACGTAGTATTTGTTGTAAGTTTCTTTGGACAAAGCGTCTGCTAAGTGAATAAGTGCGGTGATGTGTTCACATGATTTGTTTTTGTGGGGAACAATGAGTTCCAAGGTGATAAATTGCAGCTACACAATTATTTTGATAATTGTTGTAAATTTGATTGGAATTTGGACAAGAACAGGTGTCCCCCTGGAAAGAAATTACTATAAACTATAGTTTTATGGGTTATGGCTCCCAGAGCTTCAGGAATACTTGGGATGCCCCGAAGTAGGTTTTAAGTGTTCTTATGGCTAATTAGTTTTTGGACATCATCAGAAACAGCAGCTAGTCACTAATGCCGAGTCCACCTGAACCCGTTCTCCAGGCACAGGTGCTGTACTGCTGGAGATCATGAGGCGTGCTATGAGGCCGGCGCAGAGATGTCAGTCGCTGCGTGGGCCTAGGGAGCCGTCAGCTGCTCCTCTCGTCTTCTCTGCACTCCGCTCACCTGGCTCGCTCCACAGGTGAGTTCCACCCTCTGCTCCATGTGCAGATTGCACCGTGTCAGACTGTTCTGCTGCACAACACTCCACACCGACCTGAAGCCACAGCTCTGCTGTGGTTACAATAGCACTGTAATATCGTTACATGTAATGGAAACTCACCGATAGCTTGTAACCACAGCAGCCGCTCTTAGAACTTATTGACTGGACCACATAGAAGGCAATAAAACTCAATTCATGTGAGCAGCAGAAATAAGTAATAATAAACAAAAACGAGGAGTTATTTGGTTTCATCACAGTTGGGTTGGCTGCTCTTCTCCCAAACATTGCAGAATTCCTATTAGAACATAGTCAATGTTGGTTGCTGCTGAAAATTAATACATCAGTAATTGATTAATTACAATGTGTACTACTGTCAGCCAATAGTAATGTTTTGGTAAAATCGGTGGGTGTGCCCAGTTACAGAAAGTAAAGATTAGATACCGTTTCAAGCAAATAAAGGGAACAGTGATGTAGTTAATGACCCATCGCCAAGAAACGCCAAGACGAGCCCCATGTTGATACCTTTGACTCGTCTCTGGTTGGTCATGCAGAGTACGGCAGAAACCCATGCTTGTATTTCAGTTTGTGAGACCCACGTGTAGGCTGAACCCGGAGCAGGTGGAGGTACGAATGGAAGCCTGTTCACTGAGGGACTCTTCAGACTTCTTGCTCCCTCAGCCTCTCCTTTGACCATTCTTTTGGCTTCTCATTTCTTGTCCTTCATTCAATATCACCAGTATGTGCTGGGGTCTTTACCTATTGCTTATATTTTAAGTGCCAGAAAGTGAGAGATACAACATTAAGCAGCACAAATGGGCACGAACAAATGAGCCAGGTTTCAAATCACTGCACTTCTGTATGGTGGCTGGGTGACATCAGTCTGGAAATAATTGCTGTTACTTTAAAAATGGCAAATTCTAATTTTCACAGTGCTAATGAAGCATGGAGATCTTCTTCCTCCTCCTCCATTTGTAGAGGGCCAACTTCACAAAGCATCTTCTCCAGGCTTTCAAAGTGCACCTTTTTTATACTCTTTCATTAGTTTGTTGGCTGCACCTGGGGCTCATTTGTTCCTTTAACAAATTGTTCTCAGGTGCAGCTGCTCGTCTGGGCCTGGCCTGGGCCACAGATTCAGTAAACTTCCCCCCCCCCCTTTCTTTTCCCTGCTATCATAGACTGACATCCCATCCAGAGTGTATTTTATTAGTCTTGTGCCCTGTGCTTATGGGATAGGCTCTGACCCACCATGACCCTGCATTGATAAGCATTTACCAACAGTGAGTGTTTTAATTCCCTTACTTGAATTGGGAGGAAGTATGTTGCCACTTACTACTAAATTAGTTATGGTCATGATAGTAAAAGCTGTTTACTGATATTTGCTGTATTTGGTGGTGTGTTGGAGCTGCCTTCCCTCATTTGGGTCACAGTCATTTTCGAGACCATTTAGGAATTTGAAATCGGTCCGATTTTATACTAAAGAGATGAGGTGTCAGGAATGTTTTATTCATTATTATGATATTTAGTTTAATGTATGAAATAAAGAAAAATTGATTCAGATAGAGAAGACAATGAAATAATGACTTCTGATTTATGCCTTGTGATATTTTGCAAAGGTTGTGGAGCTGAGGCCCTATGTGTAGCTGACAGGTCCGAGGTGATCCCTGGCTAGCTCGTCTTCCGCCGAATGGATACTTCATTGAGCAGGGTCCTACTGAGTCCCCCTCCCTGCAGACCCATTACCGCTTCCAAATACCAGGCGTCACATATATTCAGCGGAGGAATGCTTTAACCTTTAGGCAGGAAGGGAAGCACAGGTGTTATCCGAAAATCAAACGCAGGCGGAGTCAAAACTGATATTTTTAACGTAGAATGACTTCACATGAGACGGGCTTCTTGGTACTATGTTCAAAGTTCATAAGGTTTATACCATCGGAAATGGTAGGTGAATGAATAAGACGTTGAAATGGAATAGTGTAGAGCGTGATGCTTCCTTTTTTAGAATGTCAGCACAACAAAAGATGCACATACGACTGTGCAGTACATGCATGCACCACTGAGATTGATTGTATTACGGCATATGGCATGGCTGCAATCATTCTCCTTCCTCTTTGGAAAACTAACTAATATATTTGCTCTTTGGAAACCCAGTCCTTTTTGGAAAGGCTGAAGTTTAAAGATCTTTTTGTTTCCACAGAAGGCACTGAGCAGTGGTGGCTTGAGGCCAGATAAATGTGATTAACTGCTGGGGTTTGTCCTCCTGCAATTTTTAATATGTCCGAGTTAGCCGAACTAAAATGCATGTGGCTGCGAACAGGAGACTTTGCTGACAGTTTTGTCCATTTCACTTGAGATGAACAGCCTGACACTTTTTCCAAGCCTTACGAAGATGGTTCACTCTTGAAAAAGCCTTTCATAAGGTGAATTCTCATAACTCAAAGATATAATTGCTGTTAATTTCAATGGTAAAATTGACACCATAATCAGAGCTATAGAAACCGTAATCTGATCCTGCACATTGATATTGATACAAAATATTACCAAATCCTATTAAAATGGACAGTTACTTAACGAAGCAGTTTCTCTTTATTAATTACTGTATGGTTGTGTACCTGCAGTCATTTACTGCTTTCACTGCTGTTATACTGTACACTATATTATACTGTTGTTGTTATACTATATGCACTGTACACTTAACAAAGATTAACAAACAAGACATACTGTACATATAGATGGTACTCAGTGTTTACAAATTAATTCAACATTTCATGCAAAAAAACACAATAAAAAGAAGCGAAAACGATGAAAATTAATTTGTGTTCATCGGAACAAGCTGGTGGGTTGGACCACAGTCCTGCTCTCCGGTGGGTCTGGGGTTCAAGTCCCACTTGGGGTGCCTTGCGACGGACTGGCGTCCCGTCCTGGGTGTGTCCCCTCCCCCTCCAGCCTTACGCCCTGTGTTGCCGAGTAGGCTCCGGTTCCCCCGTGAGCCCGTATGGGACAAGCGGTTCTGAAAGAGTGTGTGTGTGTGTGTGTGTGTGTGTGTGTGTGTGTGTGTGTGTGTGTGTGTGTGTGGGGAACAAGCTGACATGGTTTGGACAGTTCAAACGGACCATGATCACGTACTACATGGTACCTCTGATCTCTCGCTGCTTAGCTGCTGGAGGCACAAAATATCTAAATTCGATGTGTGTAAATACTTTCGAAATGCCTCATAAGGTGAAGCGTGGTTATTAGTTCCTTCTAAGTTAAGTTCTCGTAATCCGAATTGGCGTTTGACTAATATTTTTCATCACCCATTTCATTTACTATTTCTTAAATGACTGTACTAGAGTAAAGGTTCTGCTTGGCTGAAAGAAGAGTGCTGTACTAGTGAAGGTGGCTATTTTTGTTAAAACAGTGTACGTTTGTATTTGCTAAAGAGAACATGCTTCCAAAACGCATTCTTCTGTCAATTGGTGTTCAGATTAAGTGGTAAATGAAGAACACGATTATCCAAATTAATCAATCTTCCATTTTCCCCCAGCCAAGGCACCTGTGACACAGGACGGGCTATGCCAAAGAGGTATTATCTCCCTCACGTACAAACTGTCAAGTATTGGCTCATCATTAAGGTCCTGGAAGCAGTTTTTTCGCGTAATTAACAGAGTGCTTCTGTTCAGAGAAAGCTAATACCTCTGGTGCCTGTCTCCGTGTGATCTGCATGTGAATGGAGCTTCTAGAAAAGTCCCCAGGTCCGCGCAGTGCCGTAGGGCTGTTTTGTGTGAAGATGACGTGTGCTCCCCGATTGCCGTACATTGGAGAATGGTAAAGCTGAGCAGTTTCATGCAGAAAGGATTTTCGTGAAAATGATCATTATTCCCTCAAAGGTTCACTTTGACAGGAACACACAGGGGAAAGTACTTTATACAAAGGTGTGAAATTCCTAGAATGAAGGCAGTCAGGTGCCACAGATGATAGCAATACTGTGTTTTAATGAGGGAATTATAGGTGTAGGTGAAAGCCGACCACCTGGAATGCCGGTACCTTATTTCACTACTTCATTTACCATCTGACCAAACTCCATGGCTTCATATACCATCAGCAGGATGGGGACTCTAATATCATCTAGGCAATTAATGCAAATGATTCATTTGTTCCTTTATTTCTCAGTTCGCCATTATGGGTGTAATTCTGTGCCCATTAAGAAAACTCATCGGATGTTTTAATTGTAATGCAGAATGAAATAAAAAGCCAACGGAACATGTCAAGCTTTGCTAACCTCCTGCTTTTCTCTTTTCTGGCCCAGCAGTGTTACTCCAGTCTTTTCAGCATCTAGAAAAGTCTCATTAGCCCAGTTGGGGATCGAGTGCGTTAGTGCTTTAGCTTTTTTTTTTTTTTTTTGTAAAATGATTTCTAATTTCTTCCCTATGCAATTAACCACTGCTTGTGTACACCGTTTTTTTTGCGATGAAAGATGTCCCGTTTCCCTTCAGTTTGTGGCCTTCTCCCCTCTGCTCGGTTTTCAGCGACACCGCCATCATGTTCCGTGACCGTAAGGCTCTCAGCAGTCTTTCACAAAGCTCAAAGTTTTCTCCTCCATTTGATGTCTTGTTCTCTCTTCCTTATTAGCAATTATAATTTGGCCCTTAACATACAGCTGAGAGTCCTCCTGTTATTGTATTTTTATATTTGGTTGTGTTTTTATTTTTGTCTTAAATGAGTTAAAACCTTTTAACCAGGGGAGTGAATGGGGTTACATTCAGCGGCGGTGGAAAACGCATGCAGACACCCGTCCAGGTGGGGTCTCCAGCTAGTTGAGCCAGCCTGAGAGCCACTTGGACCTCTGTCTCGCTTATGCAGATTAGGGTTACAGAAAGCCCAGATGAAGCCATTAGAGGGTCTTGTTTGCATCCTGTGTGCCACTGTGTCACACTGAGAGACGGAGCAGCTCATTTCAGCCAATTAGTGAACGTGGGTTTCTCACACACACACACACATATATCTGACAATAAAGCATGGCACAAGGAGCACAGCTTGAATTATTTTTTTGCACTGTTTATTTCCCTCCTCCTGATACAGTTGTGCAGAAATTTAGTAGGAACAGGAAAGGTTTTGTCCACGATCAGTGTAAACAACGTTGTGATGAGCTGACGTTCAACGTTCGCGTCACTGTGCTTTCGCTTATGATAAAAGTTTAATAGTAATAGTTTGCTATGTTTATGTTTCAGTCTTTGTTCATACGTTGTTACTGTATTAACCAGGGAAAGCAATTAATATGTTTTCATCATATTAATGCAACCATGTGGTCTTGAAGGCACTTGTGGTGGTGTTTCAAAATTATTAATATAAGTCAGTTATGTGCATATATTTACATGTAAAGGAGTAGTCACCCAAGTGACGCACTCCTTCGTCAGTGCTCCTGAACATGGGGGCTCCCTTTTTGGATGAGTTTAACTGAATTAAAACAAAAATAATGAAATCTAAAAAAACAAAAAAAAAAAGAGGCAGCGTGGGAGGAAACTGTTCCCTAGCAACACCTGAAAGAGTTGTTTTGTGAAGTGTGTTGGTGTTTTCTGCGAATGGAAGCTGTCTGCATACTGCATTTGTTGTGTGTGTGTGTGTGTGTGTGTGTGTGTGTGTGTGTGTGCGCGCGTGCGCATGCGCACTTCCGTACTGTATCTTCAGGCACGTGAATTTGCTATTTTATTTGTACTGTACACAGAAGTCAGATGTGATGAGCACACCTAATTGTATTAGAAATGTTTTTATTCTAGAAAAAAATAAATGATACAACAAACACTAGCAAAGTAGAAATTCAAATTTTAAAATGCTACTACAACTACTACCCTTTTTTCTTTTCTTAAAATGCATAAAGAAAAGCCATTTCATCTCTTAATGTGGTTCTGTTCTTTCTTTCTACCTCTAGAGGCAGTGATTTGAGTTGATGTAATGTTTTATTTGTTAGTGTTTATTTATTCAACTATTTGTTTGTATGTTTACATGTTAGTTCTGTCCTCCATATCCAGAATCCTGGTCTTTGTGCAGCATCAAGTCACTCAGTAAAAATCCTTCTTTTTCTCTATTATGCAGATTTTATGTCCAAAAGAAACTAATATATCTGAGAACATTCCTCCTTTAATTAAAGTTCACTTACAGGCAGTTATTTTGATTGTTCATGTTTTCAGGCAGATTTTTCTTCTGTTTTCTCAAAAAATACACAATTTTCAGTGTTGTTAGAATGACCTTGGGGTCCAATGTTATAATTCTCTATACAACTTCCTTTTTCTGCTTCTGCTGAGGGGGAGCATGGAGTCGGAGTTCAGAGAAAAAAGGAATGGCATCAGAACATAACTTTTTACATGCGAGGTGGTACCTGCCTCTTTTACGCAGGTAGTGTTCAACAGTATGGTAAGAGTAGTGTACCAGTTCACTGTGTGGCGAACACAGCAGCCTCACATACATGTGCACATCCCAGCTTCCATGTGATAAATCAATGACCGCACTGAAGACTAATGAAGTGGACGAGTAGTGATGCCTTGACCCTGCTTCGAAAAAGCGGTTGAGGACACTTGGTGAGGGGGTGACGTAGCTTTGCTTACTCTGCCCTGCCAGTGTCTCACAATTTCTTTGAAAAAATCAGAAGTTTGGTGTATTTTCCACATTCCCAATAGGTGAGCTTTTCAAGTTTGACATCCCCTGTGGACCCTACCCTCACTCTGTAAACACTCGTTGTTCCGGCTCATTCCGGTATAAGGACTCTCCCATGTTACCAACCAAAAAGTGTGTGAAGTGTGTGTAAGTCCCCAATCCTGGCTGAAACACATGAGGTGAATTGACTGGATCGCCTGCTCACACCTGTATCCTCTCCCAGCTGGCGACAGACACCATCTCAGTCGACGTGCGCCTGAAACGCTACCTCATAGGGTGGTGTCCATATCCATGGAGCGTAACATCGGCCCATACGAAGTGTAGTGGAAAAAACCAGTCCCTGATTACTGTAACCTTGCCATTCAAAGAGGTGTTTATTTTTTTCTACTTTTTTCAAACATATTACATCTTAGCCAAAGTCTTTGCTCCAGCCATTTATCAGCTGTTCCCACTCTTTTGCCTTTCTGTTTTTCCTCTGAGACGGTTTAAATGGAATCTCAAACACATATATTTCTTGAATATTTGATAAGTAAAGCTGTTAAGAAATTTTTTCCTGCTGTTTTGTGTATTTGTAAGATTTGTCTGGAAACCTTCAGCTGTCTGGTGGAATATGCATAACAACTTCGCTCACATGAAACCACAGCGAGAGTTATGGATTTTGGTCCTTTGGATCCAAAGGGTGATCAAACCTGCAACACCTCTGGTTGTAGTACCCTTGAGAAAGGTACTTGCTCTAAATTGCTCCGATAAAATTACCCAGCTGCATAAATGGGTAAATCCTGGTAATAATGGTAACCTTAACATTGTAAGTTGCTTTTGAGAGAAATGTCATGTAAATCGGGGTGGGGGGGGTTTAGCCACTGCCCACTGTGTGGCGGGTCAGGGGCTCGAAAGAGTGTGCTCTGGGACAATCCTACAGCAGCATCCTGGAAAACATAACGCCCGTGGTCTGACATATAGTCTGCTCCATTACAGCATGAGGAGGAGTTGTACGTGCAGTCCATGAGCTGAAATGAGTAGTTTTCGTACCTTCTGAGGTTCTGTATGAAGATGAGCCACTGGGTTTTTGGCACTAAGGGGAGAAGGTAAGCCCAGTATCTCGGACCACATTTAGGTGATGATTACCTGATATTTTTATGTTTCTGGTGCTTCTCAGGACAGTCCGAGGAGGTGGGGATTTTCTTGAAGGCGTGAAGAGCATTCAGCAGAAGTGGGAGAACGTGCAGCGCACCGTGCAGTCCGAGGTAAGAGACGCCACGGCTGTGAACGCTTGTTTCGGAGGTTTGTCGCTGTACTTAGCTTGCGTTTCCAACTTCTTGTGAAAAGGAGGGGGTTAGGTCTGAGCCGGAGCTCGCGAGGAGCCGAAAGGGACTCATTTCTAGCCTGCTGGTGTCATGGGTCTTGTGACATGTGTGAACACAAGGAAAGTGTTAAGTGGAGGATTTCCAAGACTAATCGGGCACAAGCAGTTCGTACCAACTCCCTGCAACACTCACACAAATGGAAGAGCAGTGTCTTTTCAGGCTACTTACTACTTTTTTGTCATCTCAGCACTGAGAAGTAAAGCTTAGTTGAAACGCGTTCCGTCCGTAGCTCTTCTCGGATACAAGTAAAATGTGAAGGAGGGAAACGCACAAAATGTAAAATAATGTATCGTGGTTTTTCCAGCTCTTACTGCTTTATTATTGTGTGGCGCAGTGATTTAATGAGACTCCTTCTTTGGGTACAGGCCCGAGGAGAGAGTCACCTCCCTCCACCGCCAGAGAACACCGGTCAGCCATGTACCATACAGCAGCCCACCAGGGGTGAGGTGAGCAAACTGGGTCCCTGTTGAGTTGAAGGACTCAGAACTATAGATGAAACTGGCATATGACATAAATGACAGTACTTTCCATATTGACTGTGTGTTTATTTTATTTATTTACTAATTACATTTTAAGGCTACTCTTCTTACTCCTTCCACCCAACAATGCAGCATAGCTGCATCCCTGAAAATGTTGTGCTTTGGCCATAGGTAAAAAAATAAAAAATAAATAGAAAATCTCTCTATAAATTCTGTCATATAAAATTTTACTCCTAATATGAACATCAGTTGCTTCTCAGAACATGGTTTTCATGCTATGAGTGGAAAGTTTGCCCGTGTTGTGTGCCATATTTCTGAACGTGTGGCCCGGTGTCTTGCAGCTGGACCTTCTATATGAGGAAGTGATTTACACAGTGGTAAACAGAGTTGGAGTGCCCTCACCTGAATACGTGACCAATGAAGGAGACCTCTACAGGTATCTACAGAAGGTACGCTGGTCAACTGATCTGCTGGCTAAAGTGGTTGGTTGACTGTCAAATATGAAGTGGATAACGTGTGTTGGGATATACAGCCGTCCCACACGTAACAGGGTAAACTGATTTCCCAGGTGCCCTGAAATCACCCCCTTGCATAAATTTCCATTGCGAAGGTGATGAATTACCATTATGTCTTATGGAAAAGTGAAGATGGTTTCCAGGTGAAAAATAGAAATTCTAATGTATTGTTTAACATTATTTTGTCTCTTGAATTTTCCTTTGTGCTGCTTTTGCCAATGCCTTTTGCTATTTCTTTTCAGCCTTTTCAGAAGATAATTTTGCTCACAGATGATAATGATATAAAGAAATAAAGTTTACAGGATCACTGTGTCTTTTACTTTGCAAAGAATACAGACAGTATGGTATCAGAGGTGCTCTGTAGCATTGCTAAATATTTGATGTTAGATCATCTTTGCTAAAGTGTCTTTATTAATCAATCAGTCATTGTTTCCAGTGTAATGTAGAGAATAATACACAAAATTTTATTTATTTTAAATTTTCAGTTAGCGCTTTTGCTTTTTCATTGTTGCGTGTGTTTATCTCACAGTTATGTCTAAAGCAATTCCTTATACTCACCTCACTTGTGTTGAGGTTATGTATTGCAGCCTGTTGTGTTTTTATGTTTACACTGAGTAAAAAAAATATATATATAATGCGCAATGATGGACTGCGTTATTAGAAACTGAAAGATTCCTGTTTTTGACTGTGTTCCGACAAAATGCACCGGCACATATTCATGTGCGACATCTAACTTGATGTATGATACTGAATACACAAAATAATCCCTTTTCTTAATTTTGTCTTGACAAACCTGAGCCCTTGTGCCATGTTGACTTGAAGAACCGTGTTCTGTCTCCTCGTGAGTTATTGCTCTCAGCAACATAACTGACGTTGGACCCGGCACCAGGGGGTCCCGTGGGGGTCCCGTGAGTCTTCTGTCCACCGAGGATGAGGTTACGCTGCTGACTGTGATGTCTTCCCTTCTGTTTCCACTGCTGCTCCTCTGTTAGGTTTTTGAAGTGAAACCAGAACTGCATGAAGTTGTTCTGCAGAGAGTCCAAGAGTCCAAGGTAAGTGGATTCAGCTCCACTTCATTCTTCCTTTCCACGTCTCCTTAAAGTCATCCTTAATTAAGGAAGTGTTTAAACATTTTTTCTAGTGGTGTGTGTGTGTGTGTGTGCGTATGCGTGCGCACATTTGTTTTGTTCATGCATAATACCGATTGGATTGGTTGATCCAACCATTCTCACTGATCCAGAGCCAAGCAGAGCCCACACAGGCACAGATGGTCCTGGATTCGAACCCATAACCTTTGAACAGTAACTCTGTGAACCCAGCAATGGAGAGAAAAAGAAAAAATAAAGTAACATTATTAAACAATTTTATGTTCTTTGGTAACCAGAGATGTGAGGGAGGCCAGACACCTTAGCAGGATTTTTATTTAAAGTCTCAAATTGGATCCGAGTCGCTCGCTGCCTCACCAGCCATCTGTGGAGGGGAGGCCCAGGGAACACAGATGATCCGTGTTCTCTTACGTGGGTGAGATGGCTGGGGTTCATCCTCCTTACTGTTAGCAGTGACAACGGAGAGGACCAAAAAAAAAAAAAACTGAAGCAAATGTTTAAACTATTTCTTTTTAGCAGGATGCCGGTACTTCTACATCAGTCATAACCATGAAACGCAGAACAATAATGTGGCAGAGTATAATGTCATTTACTTTGTTTTAATTCCTCTTGGTTTTATTCCACCTTTAGTACCTGTAACAGAGCAGCTGGTGCCACACAAGTGGAAATGGGTTTGAGAGTTGAGAGGCAAAGAAAAGGAACTAAAAGCAAATTGTGGTTTAAAGCTAAAAATGATTTACTGGTGCACAAGTTGTGCTGCAAAAACACTTAATTCAGGTTACAAGTAGAGTCGCCTGGCGAGGACACGGGAGGCACGCAGTGCTTGTGGGAAGTGGAGCCCTGCAGGGTAACGAAGGCAAATGCAGGATTTACATTTACATTAGATTTACATTTATTCATTTAGCAGATGCTTTTGTCAAAGCGACGTACATCTTATCAAAAGTACAATTTATGCATTACTGGTGTACTGTGGTTAATGACAGGGAAGGTGAAATAATACCCCTTGCTGTTGTTTAATGAGTATATTGTTGTTTTAGTATAAATGGTGTTTTAAATGTTTAGACTGGATTGTCGAACTGCAAATGTATAGACAGTACAATTTTACTGCAGTGAATTGTCAGCTGGAGTGGTCACTGTTGGTCTTGTCAGCAGAGTCCTCACGGCTGCTCAGTGATGGACCTGGTAGTTGGTTGCGTGAAGGTTATCTGTTGGACAATAGCTGGTGATATTTATTTGTGACTATTGGTGGCAATTTTTACCTTATGCTTTCAATAAACTAGGCTAAGGGATTGTCTGGGGTAGAACCTTGTGTTTGTTTCCGTGCGCTTTTTTTTGTCTCGTTCTTGTCTTTTTTGGTGCTTTTCTACTGTGTGCCTGTAAATATATCACTGGATAGGGATTTTTAGTACACATTTCTAAACAACAGAGTAAAACCCATTGCATAATTTACCTCTAATTCCTTTCTACAAACACTTCTTCCGCACTAGGTGGCTATAATTTATAAATAATACCTCGAGGCACATGGATCCATCACAAGGTGCTCTCACACACACAATTTTGGGATACCAATGCACCAGAATCACATGCCTGTGGATGATGGGAGGAAACCCATGTGAACAGCTGGTAGCGTACTGGTTCAAGTTGCAGCCTTTGGACCCAAAGGTCACTGGTTTGCATCTCACCTCTAGCTTTAATACAAATGAACAGGGTACTTATCCTAACATTGTGCCAGTAAAAAAAAAAAAAGAAAAATAATAATCATCCAGCTGTATAACTGGGTAAACAACTTTAAGTAGCTTAACACTGTAAGTCACTTTGGAGAAGCGTATCAGCTAAATGAAGTAATGTAATGTAAGCACAGGGAGAACGTGAACTCCATACAGACATAAGCAGTGCTGGATTTGAACCTACAACCCTGGTCCTCCAAGGTGCCAGAACTAAACACTTACCAAAGATTCATCCTTGAATGATAAAAATAATGAAACTGGCATACATTGTCTTTTTAGGACCTAGGAAAAATTTTGGCAGAACATAAAAATGGACACGAGCTTAAAAATATGCATGACTCACTGATATGTGGAAGGAAGGAATTCCAGCACCAGTCTGACATGATGTTGAACTAATTAAGACATTTTTCCTTCAATGTCTCATCATTGTGGAGATGTAATTTGCACACAGCTTATTCTTGTATTTAATTTCCAATCAAATCTGTTTCAGAGAGCAAGTTTCTCCTTAAAGATCTCTGTAGTGGAGGGAAAAGATCTCCTGGCTAAAGATCCTAATGGTGAGCTGTGCCTTCTATCTATTAAAATTTTATTCCGTCATTGCCAACAACCGCTTGTCCCAAGTGGGGTCAGGGCGAACCGGAGCCCAACCCGGCAACACGGGGCGTAAGGCTGAGGGGAGAGGCACACCCAGGGCGGGACACCGGTCCGTTGCATGGCAGTCCAAGCAGGACTTGAACCCCAGACTTGAACCCGCTGTGCCCCCACATTCCCATGCCCTCCCCCGTTTATTCTGTTTAAATAATATATTTTGTTTATTACAATCAAATAAAATGTACACCAAGACACTTTTGGATTTTGAACGTAAGTGCAATGGCTTAGCATCAATGGCAATAGAAAGTAGGTTCCTATTGGTTTCAGGTTACAGCGATCCCTACTGTATGCTGGGAATTGTTCCGGGACAAGCCCCTCGAGAGGTAGAGGAGAAACGAGAACGCAAGTTCAGCTTTCGCAAGAGGAAAGAAAAGCTGGAGAAGCATGCCAGTGTCAAAGAGGGACTAGCAGCAAAGTGCATCCAGGTCACGGAGGTGAAGCATGAGACCCTGAATCCAGTGTGGAATGAGCACTTTGTTTTGTGAGTATCTGCTGCTGTTCGTTACAAATCATGTTCAAAACACGTGAACATCAGACTGTAAGCAACATATGAACAAAACGTGCAATTTGACCAGAGGTGCCAAAACTCTGCTCAAATTGCACGTTTTGTCAATTTTTCTGAAACATTAACACAACCTGTGCCAGGAACAAACTTAAACATGACATATTTCTGCAAATTTTAATGCACGGTTACTGTTTGTTTGCAAAATTTAATGGAGTGGGGAAAAAAATAAACGTAAAATATTTTGTGATTCTTAACAAAACTCCTCTGCTTTCAGATTGAGATTCAGTGAAAAATTCTTTATTTTCTTACAGTGAGATCGATGATGTTCTAAGTGATTTTCTCCATTTGGACATATGGTGAGAAGCATTGTTCACACACAAATGCATAGAGGGCACTGCAATGACTTTCTCTGCATCCGTTACATGGAAACAAAATTGATTTAAATTCATGAATTGATGAATGCAACAATTAACCTTTATGTTAAATACCTTGTATGTACTAGTGTCATTGTACATCACATTCCCTTCCTTAGTTTGTAATGCATTAAATAACTAATTCCATTTTAAGGAGATTTCTCTAGTTACTTTTAAACTGAATTGCATGGTATTTTATTGTATCAAATAAAAGTAGTCATTTTGGTAGAACATCTCATTGCTGTAGTGCTGTATTATCCTGTATATGACTTACAGCACTAATATTTTGTCAGGGATCATGATGATGATGTTTCTGTGGCTGAAGCCTGCAAGAAGCTCAATGAAGTCAGTGGGCTGAAAGGCATGGGCAGGTAGGTATAGGGGAGGCAGAACAGCCTTAAAATACACATTGCAGGATTTAATGGCATCTCCCTATAATAACAATGATTTGTGAGACTCGTTCACTTCTATTTTTGATTGATAATTCAGTTTCCCGTTGCTATACCAGGTATTTCAAGCAGATTGCAAAGTCTGTCCGAACCAACGGCACCTCGGCATCAGGAGCCGAGGAAAACATGGACGACTTCCTTGGCTGCGTTAACATTCCTGTTAATGTGAGTTGTACAGTCCTTGTGTGATATATGTGAATCTGTCACTGGTCCTTGGCTTATTGGGAGCCCTTTCTCCACCTGAAGTGTCCACTCTCTCATGCTTATGAAATACAGGAGATACCAGTAGGCGGATATGACAGGTGGTTCAAGCTTGAGCCCCGATCCAGCGCCTCCAAAGTGCAGGGAGAGTGTCATCTGATCTTGAAGCTCTTCACCACCCAGGTACACGTGGTGGGCCGACACGTGGAGAGGCACAGCGCTGTAAATTTTGTTGCTTTCCTCTGTCTTATAAGTAACAGTGAGCAGTCTGACTGAGAACAATACTTTGTTTACTGCACACAATACATAGTCTCACTCGTTGTCTGACCTTTGGTATGATGGACTGTGAAATGGGACCTGAAAATGCCAGCCTATTTGCAAGGCATCATTACCTCTGGTGCAGAAAAGTAACAAACTCACAAACATATGGTGTATTTCCCCAGAGGGACACGGCCCTCAGCAGGAGAGACTCACAAGTAAGGATTCATGAGAAGCTTCTGAGCCAAATTCTTCTGTATGAACACCAGCAGGTTCAGGTAAACATCCTGTTTGTTTTCTCGTTCTTGTTAGGAGATGGAGCGAAAATAGATGACCTGTGTTGTGTGTGTGATTTAAAAAAAAAATATATATATTTTTTTTAAACCAAGACGGAGACCTACAACTGGGGTGGGAGATTGAGCAAACAAGCATGGACAGTGCTGTCTCATCATGCTGTTCAAACCAACCTGTCGCCACTTCAACAGGCCATCATGTACGTTTCTCAATAGGTCGTAATATTATTAAAAAATTCTGTGAACAATAAATTATGTAACATTATGCATACAGTATATGTATTTTTCATACTGTATTGTGATCAGTATTGGTCAATAATGACCATGTTTTTATGGCTTTCCTCCTTTTAGACGCTGGCGTTGCTACAGTAGCCACCATCGAGGCGAGCGAATGTGTTACTCCTTTTTGCTTGGGCTCCTAAGGACCATAGAGGAGGAGTGGGATGCTTCAAGCCTGGAAGAAGAGTTGGTAGGTCTTACTCTCAACTCGTCTCAATGTTTCAGCATAACGGCGTAATCTACAGGGCTGCAGATCTTTTGGCTTTATGCTGTACTGTTCAAGGGTCCTAAATACCCGGACGTAAGAGCTCTTATCTACAGATGAGTCCTGATGAAGTGCTGCAGGCTTTTTTTCCACTGAAGAAATGACTGCAGTGATGATGTGCCAGTAGCTTTCCTTCAGCGAAAGTATCCGGCATCTGAGTACTGAATGACTGAAAAGATAGATTTTTTTTTTTTTTTTTTTTTTTTGATTTTTTTGCTTTTGCAGAAGAACAGCCTGGCGGACAGCTTTAATCTGCACATAGAGCACTGTCTGTCCCTGCTAAGGAGGCTGCGCCAGGTCTTCCCGTGCTCCAGCCCCATCGCCATCACACGTTGCAGCTTCATGCTGAGGTAAATGTGAGAAGCATCACATTTTCACAGTAGTTTCTGCATCTTTGGTTGTAGCCTTCACACAGCAGCAGCCTCCCTACCATGGGCAGATGCTGAACTCTTATTCAGAACGCTCTTTGTCATGTTAAATACTTATTTCTGTGCAACACCCTTAATTGTTGTCATTAGCTCTTAGGCTTTCTTTCATTGTAGGCATGAACATGCAGTATATAAGTGAACATGAGTCAGAAGTTCACGGAAGCCTTCTACTACTATTGGGTCATTGATCTCAGAGCCTCAGTCCATCATGTTGAGCTCTGTGGGACACAGGAGGGTCATGCGTTGACAGACCTACGTAGCTTTTCATCTCAAGCCTGTTACCAATAAGATCTTTCATATTGTCATGATATGCATTAACGCGAAGGCCTGTTTGCAGTGCTGTTTCTGGAGATGTTTTCTTTGTTGATTGAGGGGTTGCCTTGTGTTGTAACTTAGTGGATTGGGATTCCTTCAGGCCATGCAGGCCTTCAGAGCATCTTGCCCCCAGTATCGGGAACTATCCCAGGACGTTGCCACGGTAATAAAGGTACGGGACAAAGAATGGATACATTCTAGAAAATGTTTCTCAATTTATAGTCTGGTGTATAAAAAAAAAAATCCCGTTCTTGCAATGATGCACCTTTTTTTTTCCCCCCCTTTACAGAAAAGTACAATGGAGTGGTATGGGATAACCATTACACGTCATAAAAAAGATGAAGCGGTACGTTTGTAAATATGAGTGTTAGATACGGTTCAGGAAGATGGAACTGACTTTACTGTGATGTAATTCCTCCGGGAATCTATATCTACATTGTCGCAGGTTCTGGAGCAGCAGCTAAAGCACCTGGTTCTCGTGGTGGATGCAGTGTGTGCTGATCTTCAGAGAGAACTAAATATATACAATAAGCTCTTCTGCAGGTATGATCTTTGAACACTTCAAACTAAAATTGCACATGCCTTTATACTGACACAACTCTTAGCAAGGCTGCCAAAAGTAAAACTGTTAAACTGTTTTTTTTTCTCTCATGTTTGCAGTTCGCTAAAGGTGGATTTGTTCAGTATTTCCTATCAACAGCTAGAGAAACTGGTAAGAGATGGTGGTCTTTTGGGAATCTATAATATTACATGCCTGAAAGGTATATTATATATTAATCATTCCAGTAATATCTATTTAAATGGAGATTTGTTGTTCCTTGTATTAGACAAAGTGTTTGATAGTTGATTAAATTTAGCGAATGTATGAATGTAGTTTAGTTATAGCTGATTGACTGATTGAAAATTTTAAGTTTTCAACCCATGTAACCTTTCCTAAAAATAACAATGTAACACTCAGTTGTGTTAACAAAAACAATGCAAGCAGCACATGGCCAGAGAAATAGAATTTTAAAAAATAAGAGCGATTTCAACAATGTCAAAGAATGGACACGAACCTGATGAACCGAAACCCCGGGAACATACGAGTTTTATCAGCTGTGATCTGTCCCACACTTTTATGTTTATTTACTGTATGTAAGAAATGGTTGAACTTTGCCGTCCTTCGCGGTGTGATAGACATTCACTCACCAGCTTGGATGAGACATGTACAGACCACCAGGTGTTTGAAATTATGGCCTCCACTACTGCTCCTCAGGTGGCGAGTGATGCGAGGGCTGCCATGGACAAGGTGTGTGTGGCCCTGGAGCAGGAGGGTGGAGCGATGAGCCAGGCCATGGGGGACACACTCTTCGAGCTCTACATGTCCCTCAAGACACTTGGACACTTTAGGGACTTCCTGCCTGAGAGGTGAGCTTAGGGAGCATCAAAAATTACTCCTGTCATCCTTTGAAGGCCTACTGCTGTTTAAATGCGTGTGTTTTCAGAACCGGTGGAGGGGTATATTTAATATAATGTGTAGATTAGTGCGCTGTGAGGCATCGAGCAGAGTTTTCTACTCCGTTTCTCCCTTTCCCAGCAACGTGAAGATGCTGGCCCTCACCGGCTACCATGAGTGGTTTAAGGCTTCCGTTCACAAGTGGTTCCAGATGGTTAACGAAATATCCTGTGATAGAATTCGCAAAGCAGTCAAGGAAGACCAGGTGTGTGCAGAGGGTCCAAAGGGAAGTATCGATGGAGTACGCTTAAGAGTTACACTTATTGGTTAAAAGACACGAATGTGTTGCCCACATACATACCTCTCTCTGGGGGGGAAGAGGACTGTGTCTGTGTGCTGCGTCAGAGTCGGTGACGTTGTGCGTTTCTAATAACGGCAGCTGAAGCCGGTGAGCGGCGTGTCCAAGCACAGTGCGTCGGCAGCGCAGGTGACCAGCTGCTTCAGCCAAGTGTGGGACTTCTGGGTGCAGCTGGCGTGGCCGGAAACCGCAGGGGCCTGTACCTTCCTGACGCGCCTCGTAGAGGTCAGTGATTCCGGCCGCACACTTCCGCTCGCGGTAAATCAGTGTTTTTGGCCCATCCAAGCTCCTAAATGAAACTTATGATCATAAACTGTACCTTGATTACATTATTTCCTTTTAGCTGACATGAATACAAGTGACTTCTATCGTTAAGGTGCTTACTCATTTTTCCTGTTTAAATCCGGGTAATTTTTAAAAAAAAATCTAATAAGTGAAATTTTGGTGATAATTCAGTTGGACCCAGATTTGGATTTACTAGGTTTTACCTTGTCATATTTTCAAGTGAAAGTGCGAAAAACCTTTCCTGTTACTATCTTTTGGTCTGGAAGAACCTGTAAGCTTTCTGATTTCTCAGATTTGCATCAGACAGACTTGGTAGGGTTTCCCAAATTACAGGAGAGATTATTGAACACGTGAAAATACAAGTAATATAAATGCAGGTTCTGCAGAGTGAGTACACAAGGCCCAGGGATGTGATTGTGTGTTTCCTGGCCTGCAGGATCTCTCCAGTGCAGCTGTCCTCTACTGTGAACTTATCAAACGCAAAATGGACAACAGTCAGCAAGACACCAAGACCCTCACCGGTCAGGTAGTACCAGGAGAACAATCTAGAAGGAGAACGTTGCACTGCGTTTTTTTTGGTATCTGCAGAAAATGTGGCTCATTACACTTCAGCCATATGTGAATTACCCACTTGTTTGATCATAGTTGCCATATTTAGCCCTCGCCTTTTACGTCTCCCGTAGCTGTGCGTTGCCCTGAACAACGTTGAACATGTCCGCGCGTTCCTCGGAAACCTGCCCCGTGGCCTCGGCCTGCAGGGGGCGGAGCGGGCGGCGGAGGAGCGCTCCGGGGCTGAGGGCGCGGAGCAGGGCGCGCAGGCCTGGAGCAGCCAGCTGTGGTGCGTCGACGCGGAGCTGCACAAGCAGCTCAAGAACATGATCGGCCAGCTCACTGACAAGGTAGCGAGAGCAGCGGGGCGCATGTGCTCACGCCGTCACCCAGAGAGACTGAGGCTGAGAGGCAGGACTCGCCAGACGGCATAAAAGGACCAGCCGTCCTCCCCAAAATGCCGACGCTTCCAAACGTGCTCCAGCATGTTAATTTTCCTCTTTCGCTTCGGAAAAACTGCGCTCTACATGTGCAATACGAGTCCTGTCGGGTAGTTGCCATGGTAATTGAGCTTGGCGCTCGGTCTCTACTTGGGTACTGCGGTTCGGCAAGGGTCCCTAAACAATATGATGCAAAGATCGGTGGTGACATATGTTCTCCCCTCCTCCTTGTCCTCCGTAGATGCTTCTAGGTTTGAACAAATACATCCGACACATCAGTCTCTCCCCAGATTCTATCAACAACGATGATGTAAGTCTGTTTCCTGTTTGCATCCTCTTATTTATAGAAGGGCTCCGAAGAAAACAAGCGCGTTTTCCACCGCGCTGTCAATATACTCGCGAAAAGAACAAACGGGCAGCCGTATGTTTCTCATCCTGCAGTGTTCCTTCTCCCGCAGGCTGTCTCTCCTCTGATGAAATATTTAGACGACACCCTAGTGATCCTCAGCGAGTCCCTTGTGAAGGACAATTTAGCCAGGTGATTTATTTTTATATGCAAGTTGAAGAAAAAGTTTCTTAAGAGTAACGCATTTCCATGTGCTGTACTGTACTGTTATATTTTACACTTGATATTTCAGTTGTTGGTTCACCATACAGGCAACAGCTGCTAATAGTTCTGTTTTCTGTTCAGTTTCACAAATCAGCGTCTCAGGTCTGTCGTGTTATGGACATATTTGAGTTTTTGTGTCGTGTGTGTGTGTGTGTGTGTGTGTGTCGTGTGTGTTTCTGTGGTTCTCTTCGACTCCCCCACCCCAGGGTCCTGAGAAGCCTGTGGTCACTGATTCTCCGGATAATCTTCGACACGGTGGCTGAGAACAGAGACGTGTCCGTGGAGTTTTACGGAAGGTTTCACTTCACTCTAGAGGTTAGTTGGCAAACTGCAGTTTGGTAAATTTAAAAAAGAACTTTTTCAAATGAGCAAAACCGCGGTGTACTGTCATGACTACCTTAAGACTTCATGGACGCATTATATTAATGCACTGATTCTAGTACCTGCATATGGTGCTGCTTGAAAGTATGTGAAGGGAAGATAATTATTCTTGTGTAAAATATTAAAATAAACTTAAATGATTTACGCCCTTGGTGCTACTTACCTACCTGGTGTAACCAATACAACTTGAGCTTCACTTATTTTTACACCTGCAATACTTGTGTGTTTCTACTACACACATGAGTTCCTCTAAAAAAAAAAAAAAAAAAAAAAATATGGAACTGGTCAATGATGAAATCTGAACTATTAGTCATACTTATTCTGTTGTATGAGAAGGACTTTCATGATAAAATTCAGGGACACAAGGGGTTCGCATACTTTAAAGCATCACTCTATGTAGAACATTCTAGAAAGGTGCTGTAGTAGCCTTGGTATTTAAAGAAGTGTAATCAGCAGTGGAGAATATATATAATATATACTTTGGCAATCAGTTTCATACCATGAAAGTTGATCCTTCAGAACGGACCTGTTGGTCCCACTCGTCCTGTTCATACCAGACTGTACGCATGAGATTTAGCTGTAACAGCAGGAACATGCAGGACCAGAGGACTCATCACGTCCGCTTGAGAAGCGGATCCTTCAGGTTTCCCCTTTGTTCTTCTAAGGCTCTGGTGGAGTTCTTCCATGCTGAAGGTGAAGGTCTCACCCTGGAGGATCTCCGTAATGAAGACCACAGAGTAAGAGAGCAGTAACTGCGATGAGCAGGGCTCTGCGTTCACACTTCCAACCACATCCCACAGCATCGGTATACAAGTGAACCTGGTCAGAACAGGCCTCTACACTCTTCTGTTGTCATCTCGCGCTCATCTGCACATTATGAGCACGTGTCTACGAACCGTTCCGTTTCACAGACCTGTTCCTCTTGATGTGCGTCCCCGTTGAGGGTCCTGTAAAAGAGAGGGACGCCTCCATTCACTGTTCATATGAAGTGGACACATTATTTTCTGTTTTGGACATAGAAATATACTATATGTAGTGTATGCTGCTGCTGCTGGAACGATTACACCTCACCTGCTTTTTGTTCCAGGCCCTAGAGAGGGAGCTACGGCTGAACAGGTGCTCCTCCAGTGAACTCATCGAACAGTACTTTGTGGAGAAGATTGCGCAGCAGGTATGGTGCTGTCCAAAGCCCTAGTACGTATACAGTGTGGCGGTGTACAAGTACATGTGAAGTCCATCTCTGTTGCTAACGAAGCGATTCCAGAACGTTTGTGAGCTCCTGCAGTTGGGGGTTTTCGAGAGTTGTGAAGCTTTTTTTTTGCTGAGATCTTCGGCAAATTACACTCGCAGTGGTTACCAGCAACAATCAGATCGTGTTCTTCTCCTGGTCACGTCATGTTCCATAGTCATGTTCCGGCCAATATGTTCTTAACCTGGTCTGTACATCCAAAACACGGAAAAGTTTACATGTATTAATTTAGCAGTTACTCTTCTCCAAAATGACATGTAATTCAGGGTGTGTAAAAGTTAATTTCACCAGTAGAAAGAGTATACAGCTGTCAAAGCCCAGAGAGTTTGTCCAGTACCACCACTTTTGTTGACACATACAACACACATACAACACACATAACTCCCTGTAGATGAAGGCCTGATGGGAAATGGAGGTGATTCTGACAGTTCATGTGATGCAAGTTTCTGGAGCTCTTTAGTGAGGAGAGAACTGGGCCGAAGAGACACTGAGACAGTTCTTTAATGTTGGAAGGAATTCAGCAGCACTGAGGGATAGAGGGAGCTCCTTCCACCAGTTTGAAGCCAAAACTGGGAGGAGACAGACTTCTGATTTTAGACCTCTCATGAGTGAGAGTGCAAACTGGCCAAAGGTGCAGGAGTGTAGTGCTCTTGCTGGGGTGTGAGGAGTAATCAGTTCTTGTAAATCCCTCATGTTTGTGTTTATCTTGGATTTCCAGCAGTTTCCCATCAGTCCCCCTCAGTTCATACAAATATTAACACTTGCTCTCCTCACTGAACTTTCAAATTATAACTTCCCTCTCTGCAAGGTTCTGCAGGACTGATACCACGGTGCACCACAACTACGGTTCCTCTCACATCTCCAGTTTACTTGTGATGAACACAGTGTTTTCCTGTAGTTCTGCCAGTGTGATTTTGGGCAAAGCGGACCCCTTCCGACCCCCTCCGACCCATTCTGTTTCGAGGAGTGGTGGTCCGTGGCTTTGCGCTGACTCGGTACTCCAAGCAGTAATTTACCATTTTTCGTTCAATGGTTTTGCTTGATCCACTGAGAGGTGCCACAATGGGACTTGATAGATACTCGACACCTGGACGCATGACCATCTTCTCCACGTTATACTTTGTGGCTCAGAAGAGCTTGTTGTGTATCTGTTTATCTAGAGCAGAAAAAGCGTGGAATTCCACCTAATTTAGAGCCTAAGTGCCAGAAAGAGTGAGTTTTAAAAGTGTCTGTCAACAGACTCCTGCACTTATGCCTTTCACTGAGAGCACTCCAAAGCAGCACTGTCATTTACCGCGCCACTGCACCGTGTGACAGGGTGCACTTAAGCTGTTAGGCTGGTGCCGCGGTAAAAAGGAGGTTCGTATTGTACTTGGAACATTTCCTACTCTTTAAGAGAAAAAGTGCAGCATATTCCATCGCTTACGAGCCGGGAGAGAAATAAAACAAGTTTTAGACAGACAGACAGACAGCCAGGACACAAAGTTACGTTTAGAAAAAAAAGTGACACATGTAAGCCAAAGTTTTCCATGTAATACAGAGTGAAAGCCACGGCAGGAACGAATGCCCGTTTCTGTTTCAGAGGATGCTGAAACACAGTAAGTTTGGCCGAATGAGTGTGAGATGTTACTACGAAGCTCTGGAGCAGCGGCTCACCGTGGAGGTCCTGCACGCCTCCGACCTCATCGCTCTTGACGCCAACGGTGAGTGTGCGGACAGAAGTGCCGGGGCACGGCGCGGTGCTCGGCTTTGACGAAGCCGTGCTGATCGCTCCTAGGGCTGAGCGATCCCTTCGTCATCGTGGAGCTCTGTCCTCATCACGTGTTCCCTGCGGCCAAGAGCCAGCGCACCCAAGTGAAGCCCAAGACTCTGCATCCCGTCTTTGATGAGACTTTCTACTTGTGAGTGATGGCTGTCCAACGGGAAACAGACACGCTGTCTTACAGTAACCGCTAAAGGATCTTTTACTTTACATACATCATACATAAGCTGCATTTATTCTTTGGCGACCTACGTGATTAAGATAATTTTTGATATTTACACAATTTTCGAAAAATTGACATTTTTCCTATTTTTGGAGCAAACTTTTTTTTTTAAAAAAATTTTATTACAGGGGAGATTTGTGCAGAACCCAACCACTGAACCAGTCAAGGAATGTCTATATTACTACGTTTACTGGGAATTCTGGTGAATGTAACAATGGATTGACAAATGAATTGAGCAATGAACAGACTGTTATGGAGGGGATATTAGTGGGTCGAGTTGCTGGCTTTGGACCCAAAGGTTATCGGTTCGAATCCGCCCTCCATCTGTGGTACCCTTGAGCAACGTACTTACCATAAATTGCTCCAGTAAAATGACCCAGCTGTACAAAAGGATGAATAATTGGAAGTAGAATAAAATTGTAAGTCACTGTGGAGATAAGCGTCAGATAAATGAATAAATGTAAGTTGAGGAGCCAGTGTACCAAAAAAAATCATTGCATTTTGTGTCTGTGAGGGAGGTCGTTTCCCGTAGAAAACCCCTTCTTCGTGTCCAGTGCGGCACTTGCCCGCCCGCAGCTCTTCGTTTGATGCTGTGTCCCCTGCAGCCGCGTCACCCCCGAGCAGCACAAGCACAGGGCCGCCTGCGTGCTCTTCACCGTGATGGACTACGACTGGCTGTCCACCAACGACTTCGCCGGAGAGGCAACGGCATCCCTCGGCGACTTTGCCGTGCCGGACAGAGCTGGTGCGCACGGGGGAGGCAGAGCCGTGCAGCCGCTCCTACTCCACCTGACCCGGCCTAAACCCAGCGGTAAGACCCGACACCCCCACACCAGATTAGCGGTGCCGTTCAGCTGACAAGGTGAAAAAAGTATATCAAGGGCACAGAATGTATTTTAGGGTATTGATCATGGGAATTGTTTATTCGTAGCGCAACTGAGAATTTCACCTTTGGATTTCGTCATGCTGTTGTTACCTTGTACGCGTCAGCTCTTGTAATGTATGGTACCAGCTGGGCGCAAGGTAAAGCTCCTTAAAGACATCGGCTGAAGGTGAAATATAGTAAGGGCGGCTGCCTTTAGGTCCGAAGGTTGCCGGTTCGATCCCCACCCCCACCTCTATGCCCTCCCCACCCCTTCAGCCTTGAGCCCAGTGTCTCCGGGATGGGGTCCAGCTCACAGTGACTCCACTCGGGACAAACGGTTCTTGACAATGGTTGCTTGAAATATAGTAACGGAAGGGTGGATACGGCCGGGTTAGCGCTATTGCCTTTGGACTCAAAGGTCACTGGTTCGAATCTTAACTACTGCGATACCACCCTTGAGCAAGGTACTTACTCTGAATTGCTCCAGTAAAAATTACCCAGCTGTATAAATGGGTAAATGATAAATTAATGAAAAGATGGCAGACAACAGCTGAACGGAAACATAGATGATTTAGGGATAGATGGACAGGTTTGAAAACATTACTTCAGGCTTGTGCTGTAACTACTCCTCCCCCATTTTACTCTTCCGCACACAGAGAAACCCATCATGAAGATGCTGGAGTCGAGGACAACGGACAGAGAGGCTCAGGAGTTTGTAAGAAAGATGAAAGACTTAGAGAAGTCGATGGGAGACGAGGAGTGATCAACTTCAATGTAATAGTCTGTATTTTAAAACTGTTGAGGCAGCGAAGGCCACAAGTGTCATTTTGTTGTGATGTATTTTCCTGGTACAGTACTAGTTTTTAACCATGCTTTGCCCTTTGTTCCTTTATTGTACAACTAGTGTTCAGCACTTCATGTAACTGGATAGACTCACAGCAGCTTTATAGAGATACATTTCTCTAATAGCCACAATGCTTGTGTGTTTTCACACACACGTGCAGAGTTTTGTTTGAAGCTAACATGTTTCAGTAGTTGACAGCACATGAAACATTGACATAACGCTGCTTTTGCTAATTCAGAGCTGCTCACCCTGCAACTGAAGGGCTGAAATGTGCAGGTTCTCCATTCGTCTTCAGCAGTTGAGCTAAGAGTTAACTGGACTAGCAGCCTCCTTCACACCCAGGTCATTCGTTTAAAACCCCTGAGCTACAACACTTCGCTAGCGATCCAGCATTTGCATTTTTCACCTCTCGGCTTGTATCCTATTTCCTGGTGTAACGACAGTAACTGTGTCTAAGTTAAATTCTGAAGGTGTAACACTTGATGTTTAGCCTGTTCTTCACTGGGGTGGATAGTAATGTAAAAAGCTGTGTTGTGTCAGTGCCAAAGACATTTGCATATGTTTGAGAACCAGTGTGTTTTCATAGAATTTTTTATGTGAATTTTCTAGAAGAGTTGACTTGCGTCCGTGTGTACTGTACACAGACATTACCGTTATTCACTTTGCAGTCGGGCGAAGGAGACCTAATTCAGTGAGCAGCGGCTCAACTCCAGCACTTGCTGGACCAGCGTTATAGACACAGGAGACCAGTAGAAAAAGGCGAAGCAAGTACAGTGCCAGCAAAGCTCATCTCAACACCTGGTAGCCACAGGTACAGAGAGAATGTTGTCCACAAGTCCTCAGTTCCTAATCCTCCTCTTTGCTCCTTTCCAAATGGCATTTGCACTTGGAGCAGATGCCTTCTCTTCCTCCTCCTCCTCCTCTTCCCGCTCACTCTTGTGTCTTTCCCCTTCCTCCTTCCCACCGCTCACATCCGACTCCGCGTCGCTTCCCTCTTCCTCGCAGTCGCTCTCCTCGCTTTCTTCTTCTTGAGCGGCCCTGACCGCACACCACACACAAAGCTCACTTCTAGACCTCCCCACGGTAAAACTTATATGTAACCCCCCCCAAGACTCTCTGTCAGGAGCAGAAGTTCTCACCATCTGGGCCTGTTGAGATTTGAACACTCTCTTCCGGAGTCGACGTCAAACGGATCTAAGGGAAGGAGGAGGACAGGGGCTTCCTTGTGATTGTCAGTTGTTATAATGAAACAGTACAGATAACTTTGCTCAGGCTTGGCTGCTATGCAGAAAATGTTCTGTAAACTGTGAAGCGTCACGTTGTTTTAAAAATAAATTCAAGACTTAAATCATATGGTGCCTTTTAAATGTGCTGTTTTCTCTGTTCAGCTGTCTTTTAGCACCAACTCATTTAAACTGATCTATAACCATGAACTGCTGCAGTCCACACACACACATGGCGTCACTGTACCTATCTCCTCCTCTTCCTCCTCCGGCTTGC
This sequence comes from Scleropages formosus, assembly GCF_900964775.1. Taxonomy (NCBI): domain Eukaryota; kingdom Metazoa; phylum Chordata; class Actinopteri; order Osteoglossiformes; family Osteoglossidae; genus Scleropages; species Scleropages formosus. The sequence goes on along the minus strand of NC_041825.1, from coordinate 6,141,179 downwards.
TGCTGAGGAAGTCCTTCTCCACAGCCAGCACCTCCTCCTCCGACTGACAGGCAGCGTACCTCTCCAGCAACGTCTCGTTCAGGTCCAGGAACACCTTCCCCCACTTGAACTTCCTCAGCAGGATCACAGCCAGGTCCCGAAACCCTGGATCACACACAGGTCCTGAACAACAGCGTGACGCCTTCACACAAGGAGGCTGGTATTTGACCGAGAGAAAAGCAGAGCTGAGTCTTGATAAACATCTCTACATCCTCATTACGGGTTTGCACTGATGCTCGTTTGGAAGGGTTTGAGGAGCTCCGCATGTAGATGTGCGCGAAGCTCTCGCTGTGACACCCACACAGACGCGTCTCTGAAGTCCCATGGGAGGCGATTACTACCATCAATGAGAAAATTTCTTTCAAAAGCAGCAGAAGGAACAACAGTCCCCAATATGCTGACAGTGCACGATGGAGACCAATTTAGAGACCAGTCTTGGGGGGGGGATTCAAAATGGTGAGAAATAATATGGGGCAATGATTGAGCAACTTGACAGGTGATGGTGAAAACACAGAAGTCACTGACAAGTTCTGTCTCTTGGGATCAATAATCAACAACAAGGGGACCCAGAAGTTCAGAGGTACACTGAGGATGTGGCACAGCTGCAGTGAAGGACCTGGAAAGTGTCCTCAAAACGTACTCTTGTATTTTCAAGAGTAAAGAGGAGAACTGCTCAAGTGGGGGCAGCTCTAACACTACAGTGACCTGAACGGTGGACTCTTGCACGGGGCGGGATGGGACAATCACGGACTCCTGAGGAGCAATGCTGGAGGAGACCTTTACGGACGTCATGTATGGCCAGGAAAATAAACAGACGGGTGTTGGATTGAACCAGGCCAGAACTGTCAACAAAAGCACAAACGATGAGGCACAAGTTGTCATACTTCGGACACATCATGCAAACATCTGACTGTCTACGAACAGATGAACAAACTCGATCACAGTGACAGTGGTCACAGCCCCTTTCAACACTGCTGACGACAAGACATTTCTGGAGGATCTCTGTATAAGTGGTTGCAAGGAATCAACATCGACTTGATGGCACTTAACAACCGTCTGTCTGTGCAACTTGATGGCAGCAAAACCATTTCCACGGGTTACAACGTTTTAATTTTTCCAAACAAAATGCTGAAGGGCAACTACTTTCTAAAAGCACCGCACCCTTACAAGACGCTGTGCGTGTGGGGCACTACACTGGCCAACTAGGCATGAATTAAAAACTCCAAAACACCTTGTGTTTAATGCACTTCAATGGGCACATTTTAACTGCTGGGCTGTCACACACCGGTGGCTACGAAGTCATCCTTTTGCAAGCAATCACTGCTTTCTAATTCCCATTAACCACTTTTTTCTCCACTACCATGCAAAGTATGTCAGAGAAAAAGTCTCTATGTGAAGCTGCTGTGCTACTTTGCCATTGGGCCCTTACCCACAATGCAGAAGGTGGCGGCGAAGGCCTCCACGCAGGAGAGCTTGCAGGGCTTGCCGTAGTTCACGGGGTTCGCCGCCACCAGGTAAGGCAGCAGGCGAGGGTGGCTCCCGCGCATCTTGCTGAAGGGAGTCTCCTCCAGTTTGGCCCAGGAGCAGTCGATGACGGCCACTCCGCTCTGGGCCACGATGTCTCTGGGGAAGAGAGGCGCGGCGGTGTGTGCGTGCCGCCCCGAGGACAGAGCCCCGACGGACGCCGCGCGAATGCCGGGATGGGTCTCTCACCTGTCCTGCGGGGAGACGTACTTGGTGCCCACGGGGCTCAGGATGAGGCCGTTGAACCTGTGGTTGAGGCGCAGGCTGTGGACGAGGCCCTTGCGCACCAGCTTCCTGCCTGTGCATCGCTTGGGGTCACAGTGTCCCAGGTCCCACATGGCCAGAGGACAGGGCAGCTTCACCTGGACTCGCTCCTCGCCTTCCCTCTCGACGCTCTCTGTGAAACGCGCACACGCAAACATTGCGGCAAAGCAGCACCGGTTCACTGACCCGCTGCCGACTCTGGACCGGGGCACTGCTCTAAGGTGTGCGCTCACTCTTTGATGCACATTTGTTCATTCAAACCTTTTGAAGGAAAATATGTTTTGGCTCCTCATCTCGAGCTGGAGGTCCATTTGGAACTTTTTTTTAACAGTAAAACGAAAGCTTAATGACAGATGCCCCTCAATTCAATACTGCGTTACATTCTTCTCAAATCTACACACTGCTTTAATAAATAAATCACACACTCACACTGTTCGGAGCCTAACCAGGCAACACAGGGCGCAAGGCCGGAGGGAGAGGGAACACTCCCAGGATGGGTAATAAATAAAAATTAAGCTGTAAATATTATTTAGTCGGATCCCTACGTACGAACCCAACTGGGAAGGAGGGTTGGTTGCTCAAGGGAAGCTGGTTGTTTAGGGTTAGAGCTGCTGCCCTTGGAGCTACAGTAGGTTTGAATGCCACCTCCAGCTGTAAAATTACTCCAGTAAAATTACCCAGTTGTGTAAATGGGTAAATAGTTGTAAGGGGCCCAAGAGCATAAAAGTCGCTATGGAGAAAAGTGTCAGGTGAATAAATGTTCAGCACTCGAGATGTTCATAATTTGGGGACCCAGTGTATATTTTTAAAACTAAGCTTTAGTTTGCATTAAAATTGCAGCTATGAAACAACTGTCAGGGAAAACAACACCACCACCAACACCTGACAAAATCCCGTTCGGCCCCAGCTGTAAACACCGGGAATCTGGCGGAATAAATGTGGCCCCACAGCCCCGCCGTCCGGGTGTGTTTTACTGACATCTAGTGGCTCGGCGGGTAAACGCGCCTAGGTCAAGACAAAACTATTACATTAAAGAAATAAACGCGAGTCGAGTCGAGTCGTGCCGTGTCGTCGGAAAAGCTCGTGTATCGTGGCTCTTCTATAACGCCCGCAGCCACCGGTCCACGAACGAACGAACGAACGAAAACACACACACACACACACACACACACACACACACACACAGACAGACAGACGGAGTCCGACGATGCGAACCGAACGAGGCGCTAAATGTGTGGCGCCCCCTGGCGGAGCGCGTGTGCGTCTGCGCCCCTTCCCCACGAGCGCGGCCCACCTCGCAGAGCCACGTGCATCTCCTCCGTGAAGGTCTCCAGGCGCTTTCCCCGCGTCTCGCGGCGCGCCTCCTTCCCGCGGCACTGAGCGCGACCGAGCTCGCGCTGCTGCTTCCTGCGCCCCATCACGACTCTCTCTCTCTCTCTCTCAAGACGACTTCTTCTTCTTCTTCTTTTTGTCCGGTCGACGACGGTCTGGTCCGTGAAACGCGTCAAGTGCGTGACACGAGTTCGGCTCCTCCGCGCCGAGGCGACGGCCACAGCCAAGGAGCCAAATCAAATCAAATGAGTCACTGGCGGATAAACTACACTCTGTCACTCTGTAACGCACCGAATCGCCTCTCTCTCCTCGCTTTATATCTTCTTATACGTCACCGAGGAACAACAAACTGTCGCCTAAGCTCTCAGTCCCCATGTTTTCATCATCATCATGTCTGCGCAGCCATGATGATTTCGTTCATAAAACTTTGTTTCACGTGGCCGCCTGCGTTTGTCTCAACATCTTCGGAACATCTCAGTCTGTACAACCGTGACTTCAGGGAAATGTTCGCACGCACCACTTGTGTTTTGCACGTCGTTGTGCTTCAGTCATCGGTTTGTAACGGCTTCCTGAACACAACCTCCCTCCGAACTTCTCATTTTCGCACTTCTCCGCCGCTCTCCTTCGTACGTGAAACGTAAAGTAAATACGACGTCACGACGCTACGCACAGCAACTTCCGGCAAGTACTTCCTGTTTTTCTTGCGACGCGTGAAACGGGTTAACGTGTCTCCCTTAAATACGAGTATGATGTACAATATTGGGTCAAGAGTATCTATGTCGGTCGTTATAGCGCTCGCTGTTTTTACTCTACACTGTAAGTATTTAAACAGTTTTGTACTAATTTCAGATAAGCCCGTGTCGCGCTCGTCACTGTTAGTTTCGCACGATAATAATTTCTCGGTGTGACGACACCCCCGGCGTCTCGTGGAACTTCAAGATCATGATCATGATCATGATCATCGCACGTGCACTTCAGTCCCGTTGAGCAGGGTATTTTACCCTGAATTGCTCCAGTGTAAGCCGTACAAATCGTGGCTGGGTGCAGCAGCTCGGTGTTAAAAAAAGAGCTTCCGCTGTATTATACTAGTAGAAATAAAAGTAACATGATGATGATGATGACGTAATTAAATGTGCTTGACGTTTCTGTTGGTCAGTTTAAATTTGCTGATTCTTTCATTTGTATTTAGGGACAGTTTCATGTGCTGGGAAGATGAAGATCGTGGAGGAACCGAACACATTTGGGTATGTGAGGACAATGTAAAAGCAAACATTTAAAATGACATTAAATTAATTCAGTAACATTTAGTCGTGGAAACATCTTCATCGTCCCTCACGGGAGACCCTTCTTTGCAGCGTAAGCTGACTGTCAGCCCTCGTTTCGGTGCAACAGCTTTCACTTTACGTGTCTGTCCTTGTCACCGTCCTTGATAGCGTTGCAAAAGTTAGGATGCTGCCGAAAGGCCGCTGTATAGACGGTCCACTTTGTTTGTCACACAGCAGCACTTTCGCTTCGTGGCACAGCGGCTTCTCCGCGTGACCCCGCGGGCGTCGTTTCCGTCGAACAAAGAGCTCCGTGTGACCGTGTCGGGCGAAGGATCGAAGGCGTTGGCGTGTGGTGACGTACAGTAGTGTGTACTGCAGTCCTCTCTCCCCGCAGGCTCAACAATCCCCTTCTAACCGGGAGCAACAGGCTTCAGGCCAAAGTGCCTCCATCGCCGGTGTCGGGTAAACGTTCCCTCCGCTGCCCTTCCGCAGACGTTTCGGTGTTTTTCACTGCATCGCGGTTCATTTCTGCTGTGAATGTTTGTTTGTTTCTCGCTGCCGGCTGCACTTGGCGCCTGCGGATGTTTAAAATGCGATCACAGCACAGTCTCTTATCAGTTGGCACCGTTGCTTAAAATCAGCTTTTTAATGCGCAATAAACTGGTTGATTTGTGTGCTCTGCTCTGTTGAAGGACCCCCCCATCTACACAGACTGGCCGGGAAATGTTTCAGCTACATTGAATCAACGTAAGTATGGCACCGCCGCATGACGCACGATGGCTCGTGTCAAGGTGGACGGTTGAAGTTCCGCTGACGCGAATCATTGCGGTACAAAATATTAATTTGTGGCCTGAATAAAAATCCTTCTGTAGTTGGTATTAGAGAATTCTGTTCAGACGTCTATCATACTTTGTTAAAGAATCCAAGTACGGGTAGCTGCTGCTGTTTTGCTTGCGATGCAGGTACAAGTACGAGTTCTGCCCATTCCACAACATAACCCAACATGAGCAGTCGTTTCGGTGGAACGCTTACAGTGGAATACTGGGGTGAGTGTTGCCGCTCCTCTGAACCTCTTCCAAATAGCCGGGTGATTGTTTTTTTTCACTCACAAACAACTGTATTCCCACTGTTGCGTCCTCCTCTTAGAATCTGGCAGGAGTGGGAGATCACAAACAACACCTTCCTAGCCATGTGGTTGAGGGAAGGAGACTCCTGTGGAACTAAAAACAGGCAAACCAAGGTCCAAAGGCCCGCCGCTCGAACGCTGGCTCTGGCACTTGGCACGGCCGCGTGGAGCATCCAGGAGCGGAAGTGACTTGTCGCCGACGTGGATTCTATGTTGTGTTGTGTGTGACATTTCAAATGAGAAGGTTTGTGTGTGTGCTCTGCCTCCCAGGTGCTCCTGTCGTGTGGTAACAGCAGTAAGTTGGCACATGTGTCTGAGCCCAGCACCTGTATGTACTTGCTGAGATTTGAGACGCCGCTGGTGTGCCACCCTCATTCGCTTCTGGGTAAGACTTCATGGCTAATTAAGTATTATCTTTTTAACATGTAAAAAAAAGTGGTTACGCTGTTGATGCTGAACAAGCATTATGCTAGGGGAAAGAAGTTGTACCGCACAAGCTAGGTAGTGGCTTTAGTTTAGCAGAATTAATTAAATCCAAGCTCTCCAACATCCCTTGTATGATTCTAGCTGTTTTCGGTGAGAAGAAACGGAAGATGTTCCTTGGTTTCTGACAGGAGGTGTGTCTTTGTGTTTGTCTAAGTGTACCCGACGCTCAGCGACAAGCTGCAGAAGCAGTGGGACGAAGCGGAACAGGCTCTGTACGAGGAGCTCATCACGGAGCAGGTGAGAGAGCGGGGAGCTCAGGCCCGACAAGGGCTCTCCTCGCTCATCCTCTTCAGCTGCGTCAGAGCCAGTGGGTTTGCGTTCGCTCATGTCCGTTCACATTTGAAGGGATATAACAGCATGCTGAAGGACATCTTTGAAGAGGCTGGCTTCTTAAAGACCCAAAAGGTGAACGATAATCAGCAATCGAAAACAACCACAAAAAATTTTGAGTCCCTCGAGCAATGCACTGAGGTAAGCGTACACGGTTAGTGAGAGCATTTGTGTAAAAACAGCCCTTGGTAGCTGAAGTGCTCATTGTGAGGTAGTCTTCACACCTTTGTTGATAATAAGTGTTTATGGGAAGGATTTTCAGAAACTGAGTGAGGACGTTGACAGATTGAAGGCGCTGCTGACTCAGCACAACATCCCTCACGAGAAAGAGACAGGTGAGACAAGTGTGAGCACAGGGCCTCAACACCTTGCAGGAGAACACGCTGTTGGTGTCTGACATCGACCAGGGCTGCAAAAACAGCCTTGATACAGTGTTCACTGTGAGCTCTACCATGTTCTTTAGAGCGCAGCTTTGGTGTTTTTCACGTAACCTCTCTTCGCAACAACCCTCAAACAGCGGAAAGGTCGCAGAGCCCCCCAAGCGCCATCACGACAGAAACCTCCCGGGACCAGCGTCTGCGTGGGGACGCAGGTCTGCTCGCTGATGTGCAGTGAAATGTCACGGGAAACATTACAACGCACAAGTTCTCCTCGGACTTCCGCTGAAGGCTTGAGGGAAACGTTTTACGGATTCCCGTGATCCCTACCGGAAAGGTCTCGCCATTGCGGAAGGGTGACGTTAAAAGAGCATTCAAAAATAAGATGCGTTTTCATGGCTGGAAGGGAAGATCTGTGGCGTGGAAGAAACGTCTCCTTCAGTTTTCCCTGAGATGGGAAGGACCAGAAGAGGAATCACTATATGTTGAGACCAACTACTATTAACACTTGAAGAATTTCCCTTTTTCTTTTTCTCCATTTCCCTTGATGTTTGGCAAAGTGACCTGCACTTTTTGGAATTTGCTCTGTAAATAGGAACCTTGTCCCACTTGCTGTATGAAATATGAAAGGTGTCAAGCAGTATTTCTGCTTCAAACTAGACGGACAAATGAACTTGATCTGCTTTACAGAGCCAGGTTATCGAGCAGAAGTCTGATTTGTGCATTTCTTTGTTCTCTCCGTTTGCCATTGGTGATAAAATAAAAGGCAGAAATAATCTATCGATTGCTGCTGGACAGAAAAAGCCATGGTCTGTTACAACTTTGTGTGCTGTAGTTTCATGTAGTTATTAGTCATTCCTTCACTGTGTAACCGGTACATTTCAACACGGGGAAATAAATACAATGTGACTCATTTGCTATTTACGTAAAATCTGCATGTCGTCAGTTTTGTCCTCAATCATGCTTCTCGAAAGCTTTCTTTGTATTGCTCTCGTTGTGCAACCCTTGTTAATGTACATTTTTTTTTCAACGCAACTTGTAAACTTTGAGGAGTGGCAGTAATGTTTGGAAGTGGAAAAAAATGTCAGCCTTACGGAATTTAGTTAAAAATGAAGGCGGAACGAGAAGCTGCGAGAGCCCGACGGCGTGGCGCTCGGGTGTCCGTGTGCTGCGTCACCACTGTGCGTCCCCACAGAACGGAGTAAGACGGGAGCTCCCGCCACATTCATCTTTACGCTCGGCACCTACGCCGTCATCGAAACTGTGGTCAAGTTCAAGTGCGGAAATATCCGTGCGGGCGTCGCCGAATTCCCCCCGAGCGTCTAATAAGGGAAGGGGTCACAGGGTTTAAAAAAAAATGACACTTGCACAACAACACTGGATAAAGAGCGGGTGTGTCGCTGTGCAGTTTGAGAAATGTACAAAGGTCATGCGTGCAGTTTTCTTAATTTCTTCAAATGAGCGTTACATGTTAAGTTCCTCCACGCAAACACGGAGAGAATTTGCAAAGTCTACAGAGACTGGATGTGGGTTCGGTTCCCACTCAATCACACAGCTCAGGTGCTGTGAGACAAATGCAAATTATTCACATATATTCCACACTCGATTGCAGGTTCCTGTCAGAGGACACATACTGTATGTACTATAAACCGACTATTTTACCGACACCGAAGAGCTCATTCTATCATTATTCAACCTCTTATTCGCTCTATGAGCAAGGAGACAGGAGTCCGGGTGTCCTCTCACCACCGCAAGGGATTCCCCGACAGCTGGGGAGGATCTTCCGGATTTTACAGATTTGTTTTTCTGTTCTTTTTGCCGGTGGGATTTCTTTATAAGTTTAATTTTGATTTGCACCTTCCTGCACAGTGACACATCTCCAGCAATTTAAAAAAAAAAAAAGCCAGAGTGTCCAACGGAAACACTTTGCCCTCACCTTAAAAGCTGTGTCCGGCGCATTGTCTTCCCAGCTGTGCTCGCAAACACCTGGAGCTGAAACTCGGGAGATGGACACGATCACCAGCATGGACGATTCACAGAGGATGTCCTTCTCCCGGACCCCTGCAAGCAGCGACTCCCACCCGAGGCTGGTCCATCTGGTGAAGTTGGATATGTCAGTCAACAGTCAAAGGACAACCGGCTCTACCGTCCCCCGTCAGCACCTCTGGCTGAGGGTTCCAGGCGGCAGAAAACCACCTGACAGTTCTTAACATTTACATTTATTCATTTAGCAGATGCTTTTCTCCAAAGCGACGTACATCTCGTAGAAAATACACTGTGTGGATTACATTAATTTACATAATTACATAATGTACATTACATTAGCAGAAAAGAGGCATAGTTGCAGATGTGTGATTCTTAACTACAGTTAGTTTCTTTCCACCATATGAACCAACGTTCATCACACGAGTAGCTGCATAAAACTATCTTTGAGGCTCAGGTTCTCCCTACCCTCTTGATCCCTTGCCCGTTTCCATGAGAAGGTCCCCCCGATCTTCTCCCCTCGCTAACCCTTCCCGGACGTGCCCATTTCTACCGCCACCTTCCCCTACGGCGTTCGAATGTGCTCCTTTCTTCTCCCGTCCCTAAACGAGAGCTGTGGACGAGCGTGGGGAAATCGCAGCGGCAGCAGCGCAAAGGACGCATTAGGTGGGATCGCGCAGACGGCCGGACTCAGCCTCGCTCTTCCTGCCGCAAAAAGTGCGGCAGAGATGTACCAGGTGACGGTACAGCTCCGAGGCTTCGCGTTCCTCGCTCTGCTGAACACTCGGGGATTTAGAAGCGCACAGGACAGGTGGAACGACCGTTACGTCCTGTACGCTTCTAAATCCCAGGAATGTTCACACATCCTGTATGCTTCTAAACTTAGGACCAGAGCCCAGGGGTAACTGCGCATTTCTGAGTGGGTAAACACAGGTCACGTTCGCTACACCGCAGGCAGAACTCGACCGCTCAGCGTCACTGGAGTCTAGACTGGCTGGGCTCTCTTTCGGAGGAGGGAGGGACGCATGGAGACGAGCAACAGGGCGAAACCCTCCCCTGCGCCCGCGGTGGCTTATTAAAATTAATGAGGTGTCCATAAACCTCCGGCGAGTCTATTATGTGCCTATTTTCGCGCTACTGCAGATAAATTGTACAGAGTTGAGCCGAGACTCGAACACGGGAGAGGGTTACCTGGTTATTGTTCCCGTGAGGATGAAAGATGTATGTTTTCGGGCAGTTGGGGGTCATTCCGTGGTGGGGGACTTTCGGGCGCTGCGATCGGGGGTGAAGCCAACCTGTGGTTTGCGGAGCATCCTGAATGAAAACGTGACTTTGTGGCTCGTTGTCCCCAAATGTGCCGCAGCTCAGTGCTCCGGTCACGGTCCCTTTTGAACAAAATGGAACGGACTGCTTTGGGTTTTCGCTTCGGTCTCGCTGGGCATCGCACCCTCATGGCCTTGGAGGCAGTGCTCATAAGCAGTATCCGTTTCGCTTGGTCTCCAGAGAGATCCCTGCAGACTGCGGCATCTCCTTCGTGTCCCACAGCCTGGTCAAACTCGGCAAATTACTGGACATTAAATCTGTTGGAATGAGTGCGGTTAAGCTGCAAACAGATGGTTTGGCAGAGCGGTTTAATAAACCTCCGCGCAACAGAATTTTTAAGTTCGGGACTGTAGGATACATTGCTGGGCTCCCCGTTTTTGGCGATATGTGAGGCTCCCTAGGGCTTTTCCCCTGGAACAAACCAAGTTCAGGACACAATGTGAATTAATTATTAGTCGTGTTCACACAATAGAAAAGCCAACTTGTGGCATTTTGACTCCAGGTTCTTGTACCCCGTTAACATTTATTCATTTAGCGGACACTTTGCTCCAGAGTAACTTACTATTATTCACCCATTTTTACAGATGGGTAATTTTACTCAAGCAATTTAAGGCAAATACGTCACTCAAGGGTACTACAGCTGGAGGGGAGACTCAAACCTGTGACCTTCAGGTCCAAAGGCAGCAGCTCAAACCACTACGCTACCACTTGGGTTACCATACCTCCAGATCCAAAGTTCTTACCCGGTGGCACAAACCCTTCAAGGTGGCACCAAGAGTAGCGGACGGAGACCACGAGGTCGTTCACACGGACGGGGTCATTCGCATCGGTGTAAAGAGCAGGATGGGGAAGGTGCTATCGGGAGCTGAGCTACGGGGATCCACTCTGGTTGTTGTGAAGCACACACATGTGGAAAAACCCTACTGTGAAAATGCTGATGTGTTCGAGCCCTGTCCTGGGCACGCGGAACGCTGCTTTTTCGAAATGTAGGCGACGTGCGTCACACGCCCCATGCGTTACCCTCACGTGTTCTTCTTCGACGAGGAAGAGAAAGCGCACCGCGGTCACGAGCAGCGGCACTCACCTCCTACTAGGGTGACGGAAGTGTCCGGAAGTGTGCGGGACTGTTCCCAACACAAGTGTGTGACTCTGCCTGCCGGTCGCCTACTGGTAATAATTACGCCGAAGGTAGGCTGGGGCGCTGTGATTACAGAGCTATAAAACACTAAACACTCCCAGACGTGTGTTAAAATTGAGATGGGGAGACCAACCGTGGTCTGGATTTAATGTTCTGCTTTATCAAATTTGGAGGGTGCGCTGCTCACGGGGCCTAACGCATCTAAGAAGCGATGCACGCTGTGTAAAACAATAACCTCGATTACACGTCAGCGTATCCTGTAAACAGAGCTCACCTGTCGCGCGAGCGACGCCCGAGCCCTGGCAGCACGGCCCTCCCACAGCGTTCGACGCGCACCCGGACGAGAGCAGGACGGTCTCGTGACAATTCCGTTATTCTCTCCGCCGGGGGCTGCGGGCCCGCCCCGGCGCCCGCGTGCGAGGCAAAGCTCGAACGGACTCTTCTGCTATTTCTTGTTGCATAAAAGCTTCTACAGAGAGAGACGCAATGTGCTGACTCGGCTCGGTAATGCGGTGGGGGGGGGCGGCGTGTGGAGGGCCGTGGCTGGAGGGGCCTCATTGTTTCCACGCAGCTGCGAGCACATAGGGCCTAATTGGCTGCAGTCACACAAGCTCTCACATGCCGTACGTGGACCGACGCCATTTGGACCGCTCCGATACGAATACCTTCAACAGAGAGACATCTAAGATGAATTAAGGAGGATAAATTACCCCCGCTGCAGATACCGCGTGAGAATGACAGCCATCTCAGACATACACTTTGCCTTCTTTCCAGAAGAAATAAACCTGCACGCACTATTCTGCATTTCATGGCTTCACTCCCACATGCAAAACCCACACTTCGTACAAGATCTGCTGCTCTCCGCACGTCTTTCTCCGCATAACCGAAAATCGGCACTTACACATTTGCATGTATGTATTAGCAGACGCTTTCCTCCAAAGCGACGTACAGCTCATAGAAAATACAATGTGTTCATTACATTAGAAGGAAGAGAAAATTAGATGCAGACGTGTGATTCTTAAGTGCAGTTTGTTTCTTTCCACCATATGAACCAACGTCCATCACACGAGAAGCTGCATAAAACTTTATCACAATATCCACGATTCCTGATCACCTTCCTAGTATTTTTTTTTGGAGATACATATAAACATTTACGTTACATTACAGGAGTAGCTGTGTAAAGGTTTATCTGGGCATCATTTTAAAGTTATGTTGCATGAACGTTTACACCTTATATGAACTTAAGAGATGATGGGCAAAGTCAGTCTGATAAAAGTGAGTCTTAAGACCCCTTTTAAATGTGGACAAAGAAACAGCAGTTAATATAAATATAAAACATAAATAAATATAAAACATCTAATATAAACAATATGGCTGAGATCAATGGGCCACCTATATGTTGAAATAAATCTCGAGCCATTTATATGTGCACACGTGCTGAGACAGAGAACAAAAACACAACTTGCTGCAGTCCAGCAGAGTAAAATCAAGCCCGAAGGCATCGGCACTAAGAATTCTTCTAACCCTTACTCACTTGTGCGTTTTCTTTCGTTACAAACCGAACGAAGATCTGAGAGGGAAGACGTCAGACCCCTGTTAAACAAAGCCAAACCTCACCAAAGCACTTTAAACCGAAAGCACACATATCCCAGAAAGTCATGTGATCCTCTTGCGTCGCCATTCCATCAGAACCCTCCTTTCCCAGTAGACAATGTGGTGCATGGCGGGGGGGGGGGGGGGGGGGTGGGGATGTCGCTGTCTCCGAAACAAAGACGCTGGGTACCTACATGTACAGTCACAGCCCACCCCAGAACAGAGTGAAAACAAAGAGCTTACAGTGTAAAAGAGGACAAAATAACTTTAAGGGCTAACGTATTTTATGAAGAAAGGGAAAGGGATGTTTGGCCAAATGGAGATACACTACAGCGTTTTGCCGCTCTTCTCGCGGATCGTCCTCCGAAAAGGACATAATGGGTTAAACTGCGGAGTCGTGTCGTCCAGCGGCATTTCACAGGCATTGTGCACATTTTCATTAAACACCCCGCAGGAAAAAACAACATGAACCCACTGAATAGACTGGAACAGGAGCAGTTAACACTCCAGTACTTTCCGTAAGAAGAGAGGGCACACGGTTGAAAGGAGCCCATTGTCCCCACCTTCAGCTCCACTAATACCGCTAATCCCTGACTTGGGACGTAACACGGGATTACACACCAACTCCTTCGGCACCTTACGCTGCCCTCAGGTGCCACTTCACAGCGGTCCAGCTCAGGCCCAGCACATTCCATGAAATGTTTGCCCACATTTCTGGAGCTAAATAACAACGGAAAGAAAAGGAAGGACACAGAAAGCGATAGATTCATGTGCTCACCTTCGGCCGCCCGCCACGATGGGGAGTCAAGTCAAGGACAGTTTACAGTTATTGCCAAACTTATTGCTAGAAAACCGCATATGATTTTGATTTTAATTTTGGTCAATTATACTGAGATGGGAAGTGTATGTCAAAATATGAATTCCCATCAACCCTGCGGAGAAGAGTTCCAAACACTAAAAAAAAAAAAAAAAACCAAACAAAAACAAAACAAGGGGGAGGGGAAAAAACATTTAAAAAGTTTATTTTTCTTCTGAACACATTATTGTCCCCCTAATTACAGGGCTTAGGCAACATGCCTGTAAAAAAAGAGTAGTCCTCAAACCCTGGCCCAGGAGAACTGACGAAGAGCAGAGCTGCTTCATTACAGTTGCGCCGTTTGATTTCCGTCGTGTATTAGTTGCTTTAAATTTCCATCACGCACAGCGAAACAGCAAATTGGGTTCATTTCTGGTTGTTGTCCTTAAAAAATAAGAGTCTATCTGTGCAGCACAAACCACTAACTGTGTATAATTATATATATAGCATTTTAATTTGCGTGATATAATTTAAAAAAATGTTACACTGGCATAAAATTCTTGTTAAGGAATAGGATTACCACTGCCAAATGGAGGGGGGGGTGGCAGTCTGAGTCAGTCATTCCCTGCTCCTCTGCCATCAAGTAAAAACATCTGCACAGGACTTACAGGGCACACTTAGCTACGCAGTGGCAGTACAGGAATGCTCAGGGCAGCCCTGATGAGCTCAGGAAAGTCACACGGAGGCTGCTGTCATGGCTCTACCGACAGCAGAAGACACAGCGTGCTGCAGATGGCGGAGGGGGGGCCCTTCCGTGTCAGAAGAGCAATTGGATGACCTGTCGAGCCCTTTCTGCCCTCCGCTGAGACTCCACCTCCTCGGTGCCTTGCTCCTCCAGCTCTTGCACCATCGTCTCAGCTTTCTTCACAGTAGTGTCCCGTGCCGCCCCTTGCAGCCCCTCCATGTAGGACAGCAGCACGGAGAAGTTCTGGTCAGAGATCTGCGAGAGGAGGTGAAGCGGTTTGGGCGAAAGGGTCAGGACAGCACGAACTGGGCACACAACAAACACCTGTGCTTTCTCACAGCAGGATCTTCCATGCAAAATAAATCATCTCTATTTGACACTTTCAGGAGTTCCCCAGAGGGGCGTGGTGGGCTTGGCCGGGTCCTGCTCTCTGGTGGGTCCGGGTCCGGGGTTCGAGTCCCACTTGGGGTGCTTTGTGACAGAGTGGCGTCCTGTTCTGGGTTCCAGCCTCGTGCCCTGTGTTGCCGGGTTAGGCTCCGGCTCAGGATGAGCAGCTTCAGCCACTGTGTGCGTGTGAGTTCCCCTAAATACACACACTCATCACAACAACTAAAATTGTCGGATTTCGCTTACGTTTATATTTATCCGTTTTGCAGATGCTCTTCTCCAAAGCGACGTACATCTCAGACAGCAAGACAGTAAGTGCATCACATCGACGGAATCTAACGTCTTCGCATGCACATCGTCAAGAGCGTCAAAGTATGAGCACAGTGAGGTGTGGCACGGGACTGTCCTTGCCATCAAACCGGTCACCTGCAAGCCCTTGCCATTTGTGCCGTCTGACCCACTGAACAACAACAACGCCTGAGGACCCAGCAGCGCCAGGCGCTGAACACTGCATCACTCTAGAACGTGCCTATAAAAACTTTAACTGCTTGCAAAACACCAACAACCAGCAGCCCACCCAGGAAAGGTGGGAAACCAGTTGGCTATGGAACCTGAGAGTTCCTAGAGTTACCTTCTACACCAGCATTTGGATTTCTTTTCCCCTCTCCTCTGGCCTCCCCCAGCCTTGTTTTTGACCATGTAGCATTGTTAACATCCCTTGCCAGCTGCCAATCCCTAATTGTTCCCCATGTCTCTGTGCTGTGTGTGTTATTTGGTATTAAGTGGTCTGAGCCAACCTTCCTGGAAGGGTGCGATGCAGAAGTAAACTGAATAAAGGAACGCCAGCACTGCTGCACAGTCCAAGTGGCTTCCGCTCAGCAGATGGCAGCTTGGCATTGATGCCAACGGTGACTTGGAGAGTGTGAGTCGCGTCTCTCATCTTGTACTGGCTCCTGGCTGACGGTGCCTTGGCAGATAGTCTTAGTAGAAATGCATCTATTCCGGACGTTCGCTGCACACTCACGTGACTTACAGAAAAAGAGATGAAAGTTTATGGGTTTTAAAAAGTCTCCGAACCCTACTTTGACTTGACCAATGATCGCCAGGCGCACCCGCTACTGTGGACAAATCTCTCGACTGCTTTTATCAGAGGCAATCAAGTTCTTCGTGAGCCTTGGCGCCTACAGAGAAACACACACACCTTCAAGGAAACCACACTAGGACTGCGTTCACCGTTGCTGTGCTTCACATGAACATAAAGCAGACTGAGCATCATATTTCCATGCCAACTGTATGGTTTCATATTAAAGGAAAATGTGTGGGCACAGTAATTTATGGTGTTGCCTACTGTAACAGTGCAAAAAGAGGCACTGTCTTGGGAGGGGGAAGGGGTTGGAGTGTACATGAGCGGAATAAAATATCAGAGGAGAACGGTTAAAAAGATGATGGACAGCTAAAGATTTGATATGCCGGCAGTCTGGATGTGTTGGTTCCCCAAATCGTTCCAGCAAGGTGCCGCACTACGTTATTATATTTTTCTCATGTGTCACATTTACCCAAAGGGACTCACACCATTTGATCCATTTATACAGCTGGGTATTTTTACAGGAGCAATTCAGGATAAGTAACTTGCTCAAGGCTCAAGCAATGATTGTGACTCGGACTGACACGCTTCAAGCTAGAAGTCTTTTTTTGCTTTATTTACTCCACCCTCTCTACTTGCCGGTATTTAGGTGCCGTCATCGCAGAGAGCGATGGAGCACACACTGCGTGCAGTGTGCCTCGTCTTGTGCCATTAAAAGAGTGTCTTTTCTTCTTACCTTCTCCAAGTCAAACATGTTCTGAAGCAGCCAAGTCTGCCTTGTCTTCTGGAACCTCCAGTCTGTGGATTTCTTAGACCAGCTGCCAAGAAAAGCACAGATGAAAGATTAGGATTCCGAAGAAGAAAAAAAAAATTCAAGCCTAGATACACCCAAAAGTCAAATGAATGAATAATGAACAAATAAATCCAAACCCAATAAACATGGTTCAGAGGCTAAGCAAACACTTCACATCCCATTCATGACACTGACAAAGTAGAATACAGAGTTGGAAAAAAAACGTATTCTTCCCTAGAATCTGAAGGAATTCCTATGTACAAATAACTTCCCTGTGGCCCAGGGTGAGGACACAAGTGCTCTTTGGGACCTAAAGAAGTGTGTCTTTGTGCTTGGCTCTGCTTGTTATTAGGCCCGCGGGCAGAGCACAGCCTGGAAACCGGGAAGACACTGTGCCAAAAGACTGCGAGCGGCACGTGACCGTGACCATGATTGTGACCAGATGACCCCAACAGTGGGCTCTGCTCCACAGAACCGCCCTAACCCAGTAGTACGCTGCCACAATCTGCTGTACTTCGGGGCCTTGGAAAAACACACAACACGTTCTGTGACTAACATGTACCAGACCCACACACTGGCACTCTGCTCTCCAGTGCTGAGATTCAAGGTAATATGTTATAGGATAGGGCGTAATGTAAAGGTGGCAGAGTGCAATTACAGTATGTACTCTGGATTGCGGACACGGGGAAAACCTCTGTATACCCTGGACGGGACTTGAAAAAACAGCACAAGCACTGGGAGCCACGAGTGTTCCCCATGTGCCAACGCGCCCTATGGTCATTGAAAAGACCTCTCCCTTCCACGTTCTGATCCCTCTATCCAGCCGAGGGTATGAAGAAGAAGAAGAAAACATGCATATGAAGGAACAATAAATAGGATTTAAAGAATTGCGATGCTACGACACCAATATGGAGAAACAATGGGAGAGATGACCTCATATTAAAGACTGTTTCTAATGAACACAAACAGATGCCCCCTGCTGCAGAGCCTCATCACCAGTGCTAACAGACATAATGCTCCCCCATGCCTGAAAGCATCCAGTTCTGAAAGCGGTCCAGCTCTAGATGCAGCAGGGAGGCGTCACATGAGTTTCAGCTCATGTGGAACACATCTGGGCGGATGAAAAAGGCTCCATCAGATGATCCGGACGCCGCGAACGTTTGCGAACGCTTGGGCTATCTCGCCGGCTGACTTAAGTGGGATCCAGTTGGTCAATTCCAGCTCCCCAAGGGAGGATTGCACCACATTGGGAAAAACAACCTTTAGTTTGGCTCTGGTTCTCAAAAACTTAGGGTAAACTTTCCGCGGTTGGAGAACGGAAACAAAAACTCGGGCTCTGAAAAACGATGTAGAATAGCAAAGTTCTTTTTGAAATATCTTATACGTGTCAAAAAAAGAATCCCTGGAGATCCCTTTGTCCTTTTTTTTGACTGATAATGACACATCAGTGAGGAAGTTGGCCTGATGATCTCTCCAGATCCGGTGTGAAATTAGGTCTCCGGCACCTCTGTTCATCACGGTGAAATGAGACCACACAACGTTTCTCCAGCCAAGCGCTACATTCGGAAGAACTGTGGTTCTGCCATCAGCTGTGCTAAATACTCACATCCTCATCTAGAACAGGTAAGGACTGTAACTATAATAACTGTGATTCCATGTAATCCAACCCATCTAGTACAGTGGTTAGAGGTGCTGCCTTTGGACCCAAAGGTTGCCGGAACAGTTAAAAGGGGTAGTTTACACACATTTCATTATTGTGCACAGATCACCAGTACTGTTGCTGACCACAGCGCACTCTCTATAGCTGTATTACAGGACTTTTCAGCATGGACTCAATCAATGCCCAAAGTCAACAAAAGTTCAAACAAATGACAAAATCCAAAGAGTTAAATACAAAAGTGTTTGCTTTACAGCTAGTTAAATTAGACCTTTGTGCCCGACGCTGATGCCGTCATTTTTATCCACCAGCGGCACACGCATCTCTAAGACCCGAACCTCGAATTGTGTGATCGTACAAGAGAAACTTTCACCCTTGACAACACTCTTTTCTCGAGGGGGGGGGGAAATAAACACTGCTGTATTGATCAGTAATGAATCAAGTGGTGATCTAATCTTGTTTGCTCTCGGGGCGGGATCTGTTCCAGTCAATTCATTCATCTTGACACACTGCTGGTCTGTTCATCATGTGAAAGAGTCTATGGGACGGAAAGACAGACGGGCGGAGAGAGACCGAAGAACAAAGAAGCAATAAAAACTGCTTGCAAGAATGTGAAAGAAAAGAGCCACAAATGGACAGGAAATGAATATGCCCCCCTCAGCTTCAGAGGATGGACAGATATTGTTTTAGCATTTCAATAAGCAAAACCACAAGTGTTGAAACAGGCGGGGTTTCTTCAGAACTACATGTGATGCTCAGCAGGCTCTCCGCATCAGGGGAAACTGCCGTGTTGTTTTAGTCACTCGAACCCTCAGGCCTGCTGCGCGAGGGCCCCCCTCCCTTCTCTCACTCACTGTACGTCCACAGTACTTGGGTGTTCTTCTGGACAAAGGCTAATGATGGGTCCCTGTCATTGAGCAAACTGCTGGAGTTTTTTCACTGAAAACACACACATATACTGTTGCAACAGAGAAAAGAAAAACGGGGGGAAGAAGTTTAACCGAATAGCACTGGATGGAAAAACACAGAATTCAAAGAATGAAGAAGTATTTCCCTTCGGGCTGCTGTACCATGAAGTACTTTTATCCTTCTACTTCTACTCTAACCCCTACTGCCATTTCTGTGCACAGAAGTAATGCAGAAGAGACAGAAACTGTACAGAAATGACACCGAGAACTGGGTTTGCCTTTTTCACCACTTCCTCCAGCACTCGAAACTCCTTCCGAAGGAGAACTGTCACAGTGCTGCTAGCAGAGCAGTGTTTAGAGCTGCTCACTTTAGACCCAAAGGCGGCTTGGGTCTAAAAAGTGCATAGAGCTGCATAAATAGTAACTGTAGGTAGATTACAATGAAATAGTTGAAATCTTAGTGTAGTTACAATTATTTACTTTGTTTCATAGAACTGAACAATTTTTACAATAACCCAAAGTGTACTACAGCTGGAACTTGAACCTGCAACCAGAGGAGCTAAAGACAGGTACTCTTACCACTACACTACACTACTAGCTTAGGCCTCTTAAGTGCTGGTCAAATTCTTCTTTTGCTTCCAACTTGAAAAGCTCAGGAGCCCACGGTAAAAACTAGGTACTACATTAGCATAATTATTTCTTTTTAACAGCAACACAACTTCTCTTTCTTGAAACACTCTTTTTGACAAGTACTAGAGATGAAATTCGAACCTCCAACTTTTGAGGCCCAAGGCAGCAGCTCGAACCACAACACTTCCAACTGCTTCTGGCTGTATGCACCTTCCAGGGGAAAAGGTATTTCATAATGTCACCACTAATGAAGCAAAGAGCTGAAACATCGAAAAAAGGAACTATTAAGCACCATAAATGCGCACATTAAAAACCAAAGTATCTGCGCCATCACCCCGAGTGAGGAGGACACCACCAGTGTGCGTACCCAAGAGCCGTACCCTCACATCACAGGGCAGAGAGCTGCGTCAAAGACCACCGTTCTGGCTTCTCTTGTGTGTTTAGTTGAAATGGTATGCAGATGGTGTTTTGCGTTTAGCAAACCTATACCCTTTAGATTTAGCACAGTTTAACCTGGAAGAAAAGCGAGAGAAACTATGAGTCACTGAGTGCAGCAAATCAGACCTCATAGATATCTGGTGTTACACTTTATATACACAAAACATGCAAGTGCTGACAGCCTGTGTGATGAATCTTCCCTTCACCTCCATTTAAACCTCGAGGTATTTATAGGCAACAGAATCTCGGCCACAAATTCCGCGAAAAAACTAGACTTACGTTTGGATTTTCGCTCTTTCCTTTCTTAATAAATGAATTTCATATGTTCCCTGGCGTGCACAGACCGAATGCTTGAATGTCTGTTTTTACTGTCTTTCTGGGTTATCTGTTTCAATACAAAGGCTTTATTCCTTTACACCTTTCCAATTCATAAACATTCACATCAGATATTCCACAATAGCACCTATAATGGGCTCTTAATACATTTACTCATCAAGCTGATGCTTTTCTCCAAAGAAACTTACAATATTTAGTTACCTACAATTATTAACTCATTTATACAACTGTGTAAGCTTCTTGCTGAATGGTAGCCATTGGTGTGATCAGAACCTGCAATCTTTGGGTCCAAAGACAGCTTGTTTTAACCACTACCCTACACCTGCGGAATAATTAAAGGCTACAGTCAGAGGAAAATAACCGAATTTCATCAAAGCTATTAAAAAAAATACTATGCAGACTTTCTGTATAGTTTGTTGTGGCTCAGGAAACTGGTTTCAGGATCAGCTGGTCCAGGGTTTAAACAGCACATGGTATTAAGAATCAGTTATTTTATTTATTTCTTAACATTTACTCATTTAGCTGCAGCGTTTCTTCAAAGTGACTTAAAACATTAGGTACTTACAGGTATTTTCCCATTTATACAGCTGGGTAAGTTTACTGGAGCAATTTCTAGAGTAAGTACCTTGCACAGGGGTACTATAACTGGAGGTGAGACTCAAACCCGTGACCTTCAGGTCCAAAGGAGCGACTAACTACTACACTACCAGCTGCCCTTATTTTTCCCCCAAAAGCTGTGTAGACCTATTCCACTACCACATACACTAAAACATAGCCTGAAATTAAAGTATGAGATAAAATGATGGGAACTGTAAATACAAATCAGAAAATATGCCAGTACCCCAGTAAAAATAGCTAACTGTATCAAAATTTAATTCACCAATAATTAACACTAAAAGACAAAGTATACTCTGGTATCCACTTCACTGCAAACAACTTCACAATTATTTGTACTAGTATGAACAATGACAAATCCAGACTAAATATGGAATTAAATGTAAACAAGCTCAACCCTGAGGTTTAACGCTGAACCCAGACGAGTGAGTTTTACTGTTTCACTCGATATATTGTTAAAACAAACTGAAGGTTAGAGCAGCATGTCTTAATACAGACCCTCTCCAACATGAGCGTACGATAACAAACACTTCAGCTTGGCGCTGCTGGCAAGCGCAGAGGTATCAGCAGGCGTGCGGCATTCTTTCCCCCAGAAGAGCCGTTATGGCCTTCGATGAAAGCGCACGCAACAGGGAGGACCTGCAGTCAAGGTGCTCTGGTTCCAATCACAGTCGAGATGTTTGTTTGCCGAGTGCCGGCGGAGGACGGAGCCCGACCGCGAGCGCAACTGGATCCAGATGACTGCTAATTGGCAACATCGTCGCCCCCCCCCACAACCCCAACCCCCTGTCCTTCCATGTTTTACTGCTCCCTCTGTGCAGCTGCACACCAAGAGCCCCGAGGAACAGATCATCCCCGGTCACAAGACCATAACAGCTAAAGACCTACAGAAAATTGGATTTATTTCTCTTGGATTATATAAATGGTGGATAGCCCCATCGAGGAAGTTTTAACGTATGTATCTAATAGTAATGTTGGATTAATGTTCTTGTGAGTGTTTGGATTGTTCAATAGATTAAAAAAAAATCTCAACAACGAAGGAGCTGAACGAGCGCAGTTAGACACCTATAGAGTAATTATTTAGCACAGAGGAATTGGATGAAGGGAAACTGCCTTGATTGTGCGTTACAATAAGTAACGTTAACTACTGAAGTAACTGTGTCCATTTTAATGGGATCTGGTAATACTGTAGCATAAATGGGTGTCAATTTTGGGGTCAGGAAAGCCTACACGTTTTTACCTTTGACACCAACAGTAAATACATGTTTTATTTAAGAGAATTCATCTTACGAAGGGTTTCCGGGAACAAATTACCTTGGTAAGGTGGGGGTATACTGTATATACTGTGATTTTTCCAGCAGCGTCATGTGTGCTCCCACTGCGGCATGTGAGACTTCCAGTAAGAGCTGATGGACAAGCTCCAATCATGCCTCTGAAAGGATCCACCTGCATATTACCTGGTCCTGGAAGTGTATGGGGTGCCCCCAAAGGGCTGGATTGTAACTCGCACTCAAGAAAAGATGGGTACCACAGTTTTTACATTGCATTTACACCAGGCAAACCACTTTTACACCTCCACATGTAGAGTGGTGTAGATTCAACCAGAAAATTACATTTACTGGTTATTTAAATGACAAAGAGCAATATTTCTGAGCATGGTATAAGGTGTCGTTCGCGTCGGTATCAATGACAGTCCTCCGTTTATATTCTTGGCTGCAAATATGATGTGTTTGTTTATGAGAAATCAGACATTTTACAACAAAGACAGATCAAACATGAGGCCACACAGCCTCTTCATTGCCACTAAAGTTGCTTAAACGGTCTCGAAAGTAGTCATACCATTATTCAAAAAACCAGGAAAAACGTTAAGCTCTACTCGAGCCTTCCTGAAGTGCATACAATGGCAGGATGTCCTGCAACAAGAAACTGAGAAAAGTATGTGTTCAACTCATGTTGGCAGGCAATCAATAAATACAGGTTATGAATCTGAAGATTATGCAAAACAACGGAAGACCAAAAAAACATGTTTATGAATTCTTCATACAGAAAAGAACCAAAAGAAAACCCCACAGAGCAACACTGGATCTGTTCCAGTGGCAGGATTTGAAGGCTTGGTCTCCAGCTGAAGAGGAGGGGAAAAAAAAAGGAATGCTCGCCATTTTTTGACTGTAATTATAATAATCATCTTGCAGCCAGCATGGAGCGCATAACTTGGCGTGATTGTTATCGTAATTATTTTCCAGTCACACATGCTCTAAATATTGGGAACAGAACTGGGGAAAGGCTTGTAGAAAGGCTGTGAATGTTGCACCATGGAGGCACTACACTCAAACGGAGGTCTTTACATTTACTCAATTATCTGACACTTTTCTCCAAAGCAACTTACAACAATGTTAACCTACTTACAATTATTTACCCATTTATAGAGTTGGGTAATTTTACTGGAGTAAATTACGGTAAGTACCTTTCTCAAGGGTACTACAGCTGGAGGTGGGATTCAAATGTACAACTTCTGGATCCAAAGGCAACACCTTTAAGCACTATGCTACCAGCTGTCTCTTCTCTGTCTTACTTGATGAGATACTGCAGTGCCAGCTGGGCTGCTGTGGGCTTCTGCTCCTCAGGCGCCGTCTCGCTCTTGCCCTCTTTCAGCTGTCTCTCCTTCTCCTCCCGCTTCCGCAGCTTCTTCAACTTCCTCTCCAAAGTCCGTCTCTCCTCTGGACTCAGGTCCTCCGCTTCTTGACCCTCCTCATGCTGCTCCTCCTCTTCTGCGTCTGCAGCGTCATCCTGTTCTAATACCTTCAGCAACAGAAGCAAAGATACCTCAGTGAGGACAGAGTTCTCCGAGTTCAGTAGGACAGAAGTTCTCTAAATCTCCAGAGCTGACCTTGGATTCATGGAAAGCCAGTAGTCTAACGAGTACTGACTAAATCCGGGACTATGTAGGTAACTTAATAACGGCCAGCAGTATTTTGTAACTTCGTCATCATCACTGTTAGCAAAAACAACAAAACAACAATTGTTTCCTCTCTCAATACATGTAAACATTTAATAGCTGTGGAGAAGAAACCCTAGTTTGAGCTGAAACATTGAAAACTCATTACTGCTCCAGCATTTCTGGAGAAAGCAGTGAAAGCACAAGGTTCGGCAAGACCTGGATTGAGAAACGAGCAGCTTAAAAACATTTTTACTAAATTTGGAAGCGCACCGATTAGTCTTAATTCGTTCCTGGAACTCCGTTCATTACACAAAGGTTTGTAAAACTGAAGTGACAAGTACAATTTTCTCATATGACCCAACTGTAACTAATTCTACCAAATACACCCCAAAATCACCCAAAAACCAAACAAAATATTATCTCAGCAGAGAATACAGTTAGTAAATTCCCAGCAATTGTCATTAAACAATTAGAAATACTGTCATAAAATACAGTACTGTACATCTACATATGTATGTATGTAGGGTATGTATAGTAAAGAAAAGTAAAAATTACACTAAAAATGTTAGAGAAAAGACTACAGGCAGTCCCCAGGTTACGAACGCCCGACTTACATACAACCCATAGTTATGAACCATAACTGGAGTGGCACAGCAAGTAGCGATGCTGTCTCACAGTGCCTGGGTGGTGCGAAAGAACGTGGGTTTGATCCCCGCACTGTCTGTGTGGAGTTTGCATGTTCTCCCCGTGTCTGCGTCAGTTTCCTCCCACACTCCAAAGACATGCTGTTTAGGTGCATTGGTCCTCTGTTCATCATCACAGTAGCAACATTTATTATCATCTCTCTCTCTATTATAAATACTGTAGTTACATTTCTCAACATTGTCATTATCAATATTATTATTATACATTATTACATTGTATTATTATTGTTACCGTATTGTTATATTAAAGATGTTTTAGTGCATCCGGAAGTGTTTGTTTAAGGTTTTTATGCATAGTATATAGTACATCTTGTACCTTTCTAAGACAAACATTTGACAAAGTGACGTTAGATACCCACCATATCTTAACTGTTCTGAAGTACGTCAAAATCAGACTTAAAGACAGACTGAGGACACAGAACTCATTCGTAACCTGGGGACTGCCTGTATTTTTATTTGATCATAAATGACACTGGACATAAAAAAAAAAATCTATTTAATGATACAGATTATTTACTAGAGAAAATCAAAGTAATCACAATCAATGCGGGGCACAAGCCACCACCTGGAGGGAAAGTACATAGTACTGCGCTTGTTACCATATCAGTGTAAACACTGGACTGGTAAGTGCCAATTCAAACCAGGCACTGACTGAAAAGTTTGCAAAAAATTTGCCTCATATTGCCAACAAAAATATTTGAATGTACAAAAACACAGATTGCAAATTAGACTTAAATGCATAACTTCAATAGGCTGCAAAGGTGAAAATTCATCATCTGAATGGATGCAAATCAAGGAATGGGTGTGTTCGAAATGCAAACGATCGCAACGGGGACGAGGAGTTTCCGTCATGAAACCAGACTCTTACTGAACAAATACAGCCAGTGTGTCATCACCTGCAACCTATCTGGCAAAACAACCCGAACTGTGCTTCCCCCAGCCCATCCGTACTCCCCGAGGAAAATTTCAATATACAATTCCTTATGATGGACATGCAGTCACAGCTGCTGCGGGATGGGAAGATCCCCGCTGAAAGTCCCACCCAGGAAGCCAGCAGCAGTTCCTTCACAGCTCAACTTGGATATCTAGGAAGAGCCGGCCACAAGGCACACGTCATGCAAGGCAAATCTATATGTAATCCATTGTGTGGAATACTGATATCAGGTTCCTCTAAACAATTTCAAAATTATCCAAAAAGCACCGTTATTCATTGTGCGAGATTACAAACAACGCTTTATGCAGTTTGGCTGCTGTACCTCCCAGATTTTACCGCAGTAATATGCTGGCAGGGTGACATCGCACTGTGGTCATTAGCGGGGACGCACAGTTGGATCACATTCCCCTTCCTACGTGATCCAGTTCGCGGCGGAGGGGTAAAGTGTCCACCTTGAACGAACGGGATTCGCCCCACCAAACAAGGCATGGGACGCAGATACACAGAGCAAACAATGGTTCCCTTGTCACAGGTTGGAGAGGAATGTCCAGCACTTGACAATGTGGTGGTGGTGGCTGGGGGAGGATGCGATCCAGATCTCAGTACATCCATTTCTACTGCTGGCTGGCTGTGATGAGACAACAAAGACCTCGCTTCCTCCCTGCATTTCCCACAAATTCTAGATGCTTCCACTGAATGGACAACAGGCCTTTACATACCGTACGCACAGCAAAGACAACCTAAGAAGAGTAAAATCCACCATGAAAAGGCATTTTAGAAAATGATAGAGATAATACGGGAAGAAGGGCCCAATATTTAATAATTAAATATGTAATAACTATGCATACAGCTTCTACCTGACCATCTCACACTTTGGGTGAAGAAATCCTCCTCCACTTCAGCTGGCTCTAATTTTTACCTCTTTGTAAGAATTTGGAAGTTACTTCCACTGCTAATTGATCACAGTTTGCTTGCATGATGCTGATGAGTTGGGAACTTCGCGTTGCCAGTAAAAGTCTATCACAAATTTTTGTAATATGGATAGTGGAATCATCCATCAGTCTTACTCATGGTAAAAATAAGAAAAAAATTAAAATAATCATTCAGTTCATTATAGGAGGATGCATGTTTTCCCCATGTTGACATATGTTCAGGACTGCACTGACAGTCCAAAGACATGTTTCAAGGAAAATGGTGATTTTGCCATTACAGAGCAAAAGAGGAAGAGTGAGTGAGTGAGATTGCTTCCTACCTCATGCCCTGTGCTTGCTGGATAGGTTTGAGATCACCATGACTTTAGATTATACAAATAATTAATGGCAATAAATGAAACATCATTATTATTACAGGCTTTTTTTTTTTTTAGTTTCTTCAATGTTGTCTATGACAGACAATTTGACATCCATATACATCTGTACACAGTGTATACCTGAAATAATGAGGCTAAAGTGTAACTAAAACAAGCTGTAGACCAGTTAAAAGTCTCCTACTGATCTCATCTCCTGCTCCTTACGACAATTGTCTTGTTTGCAGTACAGACTGATATTCCAGAGCAAACATGGGCATGACAGCGTATTGCGACACACACAGGATTTCTGCATCAAGGAATATGTTAGCGAGTGGTCGGGTATGAGCTGTTTGAGAGGAAGGGGACAACATGGTCCGCTTCGGTCCGTTTCACATCGAATGCGTCTCCGTTTGCTTGTTTACAAAAGGAAGCCGAGGGACAGGAAGAGACGACAGATGTACCGCACACCAGACCTCAAACACCACATCAGATGGGGAGGGAAGGTGCAGGAGGTGTGTATGGGGTTGAACACTGAAGACCATAGGACAGGATACATACTGATATTTACATTTATTCATTTAGCTGACGCTTTTCTCCAAAGCGACTTACAATGTTAAATATATCCAGCGACGTGGTGTCTGCAGAGACCTCGGTGTTTATTCCTGTCAAGATACCCCAGCTGCAAAAATGTTTACAAAAGCACATTCCATATTTTAAAGTGACTAGAGGATACCTGGCTATATTTTGGCGAAAAAATGAACTCTCCGTTTTTGGCATTGCCGATAAAGTTTGCCGAATTAGTTGAATATATCGCGAGCAGTGAATTTTGAACTGTAGAGCTAAAATACAGCTCAGCAATACGAGCTTTGCTTTGCAGGCCAAAGACTAACATTGATCGACAGCGCACCGCTGTACAGATGGGCGAAGGGTTGTAGAGCGTTTGTTTAATGCAGCGTAGCACTACGGCATCGACCAAGATGTTAGCGAAATACCAGCTAATGATCTATGTACGTAACTTTGGAGAAAAGCATTAGTCAAATGCATAAATGTAAAGAAAATTAACACAGTCATCCCCGGCGATACCGTATGTCCATTTGAATGATGAGAATTCGACTTTACAATTTTGAGTGCCTCCGGATAATGGCTTGAGACATTTACATCTATTCATTTAGCACTTCAGGTAATTTCTAACTATTAATAACTAGTATTTTGCGGACACCTTTCTCCAAAATGATTCATGGCGTTAGATACACTGCAATAAGCCCTGCAGCCATACATTATGGACCATGATAGACTGGAACAGCGTGACTCATTCGTTACATTTTCATTTACAGAAAGTAATTGTGGAGGTAAGTTTTTTCCTGAAAAACCTCTCATGATGTGAGTTCTCGCAACTGAAAGATTTTACCATTAGTTACAATGGTAAAAATTGTGACGTGCTCCTGAGCCTTAAACTTTTACATCTGCTTTTGCTAAAATATCACAAAACCCCATTAAAATGGACACAATTATAGACTGCAAATGAAGAAGCATCTAAAGTGCTTCAAAAGACAGTCCGGAAAAAATGTGTTACAAAGTTAAAAGACGTACGAATGGAAAGAGAAATTAATTTACTGGATTTTCTTGTTTAACAGATTCCCTCCAAATGGAAACCAGGTATCTTATCTGGCCTTTCATCGCGACGAAAGAGTAAGAAAAAGCCATATCTCCAGGTCATGGCTTGTGGTATTTCAGTTTCATCCTTCCAGTCATCTTTCCAGCAACGTTCTAGCAGACAACCGTATAAAGAGGAAAATCTCCAAAGAATTTAAGACATGCAACACATCCATTAATGCTTACCACATTTGTTAGGTACAAACAGCACAGTATTTCTTACATAGTTATGAAATGTATGATCATGACACAGACTAAAATGTCACCTAATGTAGGAGACGTGTCATATTTAAATTTGTGGCCCATCGACTGGCTGCAGCCGAATCCCGTACATGTTGAGCACAGAGCGCTTGTTCGACATGACCTGAAGTTAATGGCGCATTTGTGATTTATGTAATGTTTTATGCTCTTAACAACGTGTGTGTGGGTGGGGTGGGGAGGGGGCGTAGTGGCTGTTGCTTGTCCTCATTCACCCGTCTATCCTATTGAGCTCAAAAAAAAAAAAAGGACCCTGAGAAAAGAGCGGTCAGTTTCTCCTCTGTGAATTTCAGAACTGGACTCCCCTTGTCCCTACTTCTCTCCATCAAAAAATTATCAACGTTCGGACACAATAACGGTTTTCGTGGTTTATCAGTGACACACAGGATGTGACAAAGGTCTCTCTACTGTTTGGCTGTCAATGATTACACATCACACGTGGATTTGTGTGTGAGAAATGAGCAAACCTGCAGCGGCCGTCAGCCCCTCTGTGCGCCGTGTCCTGGTTTCACCGACCGGACACATGTAATCATTAACAGGATGGTGAAAAGCGGCAGCGGGGAGCCAGTCCCACACAAGGTGGGGCCATGATAAAAAGGAAAGGGTTATTAAATGTTTGAGCGTGAGCCATCCGGCATGAGCTCAATGGGCACGGTGCCATCTGGACCCCCACCCCACCCGAGGACGGTCCTGCACCAGGCGCCGGAACATTCCGTGCTGGAACCCAGGCTGGAGGAGGACATACCTCGGGCGTCATGCGCTCCCTCGATAAGCTCCACTCCCCTCGGTGCCCAACACCGGGGCAGCTGCCTTTGGACCCAAAGGTTGCAGGTTTGAATCCCATCTCCAGCTGTTGTACGCACGAGGAAGTTATTTAATTGAAAATTCCTTCAGTAAAATCACTCAGCTGTATAAATGGGTAAATAAGTGGAAGTAGCCCTAGATTTTAAGTCGCTTTGGAGAAAAGTCAGCTAAATGAATAAATGTACATGTTTCATGGATTCCTCTTCCACTGGCACACACACCTATGGGCGCATAACAAACACACTTGACGGAATCAGAACTCCGTTGTACAAACATGCCGGGAAAAAAGACATTTCTTGCAAGTGAAACGCACCCCATTTCCAAAATGTCACAAAGAGCGCTTTGAATAATCGAAGCGAAGCCCAAGGGTGGGGCGACCAGGGTGAAATTCACGCGAGGCAAAGCCGCAGACCCGTCTCGTAAGCGACACAACAAACGGCGTATCTAATAAGGGATTAAGGAGATTTCCATGGCGGTGATTTCCAGGATTTTCCATCATCTATTCTAGAAGCAGAATGTACAGTTCATTTCCAGGGAAAGCCTGTTATGAAATCTATTACAAAATACAATATGCCTAAAATACACCCTTTTAAGGCAACTGTGAGCATTGATTTGTAATCTACTAAAAACTCACTACAGATGTCTAAAAAATATGCACCCGGAAATCGCTTTCAACACCAGTGACAAATTACAAGCTGGTAGCAAAGTGGTTAGAGCTGCTACCTTTGGACCCAAAGGTCACAGGTTTGATTCCCACCTCCAGCTCTAGTACCCTTGAGCAAGGTGTTTGCCCTAAAAAATTACTCCAGTAAAGTTACCCAGCTGTATAAATGGGTGAATAAGTGTAAGTAGCCCAACACTGTAAGTCACTTTGGGGAAAAGTGTCAGCTAAATGAACTGATGTCAAAGGCAGTACCGTGGTGCCCATTTCAACACTTGAATAACATGGTATGTCCCCACCCCCTTTGCTCTCTGACATCTGTTGATGATGAAGGTCTGCTGTGTTACCAGCCACCTCCCATGCTGCTCTCACATTCGCACACATCTTTCCCACTCACTTGTGCATATAAGAAAAT
Source organism: Scleropages formosus (assembly GCF_900964775.1). Classification (NCBI taxonomy): domain Eukaryota; kingdom Metazoa; phylum Chordata; class Actinopteri; order Osteoglossiformes; family Osteoglossidae; genus Scleropages; species Scleropages formosus. Next base: position 6,110,355 of record NC_041825.1, on the reverse strand, counting down.
AACATTACATGCTCACACACACTAAGAGCAATTTACAGTCACCAGTCCACCTGCCTTTAGTCTGTGCGAGGAAACAAGAGCCGCGAGATGAGACCCACGAGAACACGCACGCTCGGAAAAGCAGACAGACTTGAATCCATATCCACTCACGCAGCCCAGGTGCTGCGGGATACCAGCGCTACCCACTGTGCCACCCCCACATAACACAGAACAGTCTCTACACGCCCCAGCAGTAATGACACAGTTAAAGTAACTGACACGGCATGCTGGGTAACACTGCAGGTTGGTTTTCCATTTTTATACCCAGAACCACTAATTATGGTGACTGGAGGAGTATTATTTTCACTTTGTGGTTTATTCGGGTGCCAAACTTACATACCTTCGCTGTCAACAGGTGTCACAAATGAAATGCGTGTTGCATGGAAGGCCAGTCTCTCTGAATACCATGTAGGACATGGCCAGGATCCCTCGGGCTGCTTTTTCCCCCCTCCTCTACACACAAAACTTCCCCCCCAAAAATGTGTTGTAACAAGAAAACCATATTCTTTTATCAGATCGCAATGCAGTAATTCCAAATAATTAAGGTAATCTAACGCAAAAGGAAAGCAACTTGTGCCCCAATTTCATTAGTGCCCTTTGAAGCACACAGCTGCAGGTATTTATTCACATATAATTAACTCATTATGAAAACCAAGTGCAGTGCAGTGCAGAGATACCAAAGCGTGCACAGGCGCCGCTGGCTGTACACTGGCTGGCATCTGTACAACACACCTGGTTTCCATGGCTGATCACAGCGAGCTGAGCTGGACCCATTTCGCTGGAGAGGAACATAGGTGGTGGTTCAGATGTCAGTGCTGCTTGCAGGAACTGCTCCTGACACCTCCCACTGAACAGAACATGGTACATTGGACCACTGCCTTACCCCACTCTCTCCTTTCCGAACACACAGTCACTTTAGCACAGAACATAGAGCTACAGTTTTAGTGCTGCACACACAGACTCCTTCCAAATATTTACATTTTATTTATTTAGCAGACTCTTTTCTCCAAAGCAACTTCCGCGGTGACTTACACTGCTAGATACACTACTTACAATGGGTTACTCATCCATACATCAGTGGAACACACTCTCTCCGTCACTCACACACTGTGGGTGAACCTGAACAGCATGTCTTTGGACTGTGGGAGGAAACCAGAGCACCCAGAGGAAACCCACACAGACTGAGCAGGGATCGAATCCACGTCCTCTCGCACCACTCAGACGCCGTGAGACAGCAGCGTTACTCACTGTGCCACCATGCCACCCATTATATCCTATATATACACCATATGCCCAAATAGGTCATTTGTGAAAATAAACAGTAAACAACTATAAAGCATGTTCCATTTGGAAGAGAAGCATCACTTACACACATTACCCATGTTTCTCCTGGTCTGGTGATGTGCGGTTAACCCTTTACACCCGAGCTTGCAGGCGCATGTATTTCTAGCTATGTCTGTGTGTGTGTGAGAAAGAGTGTGAGTGTGTTCGTTATCTGCCTGGGAATAAGCATGTCAGCAGACAGACTTGTGATTTTTAACGCTGCTGTTATCTGATAGAAAGGCCCTGTAGCATGAAGAGGCCGGCGGAGGGGAGCAGGGAGGCTTTCCGCTCCATTTGATGACTGCGGGAGACCCCACACTGCTCCCCACTCTCAGAGTAACGTTCCTCCTCTTCTTCTATTCCTGCCAAAAGTGTCTCTTTCCACCAAGAACACATGGGAACTGGGCACAAAACCATGATCTGACACACAGGTTGGGAGCCCTGAAAGCGGCAGGGTAAAACGCGCAGCGTCACGATCGAGAGGACTGCGTTCAGCAGAGCTGGAGCTGACCGTGCGCTGCGTGGGGGAGGGGCCAGGAGAGGCCCTGCTCGCTCTGTGGATGTGTGACTGTGGGAGAGGGGACACAGCAGGGACTGTCTTCAGTATAATGTGACACGCTTGGATGGAGCTCTTTTCCAAATAAACCAGCGGAGCCTCTCAGACTGTGCCCCTGGACCCTGCTCAAATTCTTTACCCTCCAGCAGTCAGAAACAAAGGTAAATATTTAATGTGGACAATATGACTACCAAAAGGCATCGCCATTAACGACCGTTTCGAATAGCAGATTACCGCACTAAACGACGCACTGAATTGAAAGCCCGATGCTGAAAACATTTATTCCATTTATGATACCACCGCACTTCTTAAGTTTTTCATATACTAGGGTATTGCTGTCCACACATGGGCACTTCAAAGCAACGCATGGCGAGAATTCATAATGTCGCAGAATTGGCTGGTAGCAGAGCGGTGAGAGCTGCTGTATTTGTACCCAAAGGTCACAGGTTTGAATCCCACCTCCAGCTGTAGTACCCTTCAGTAAGGCACTAACCCTAAATTGCTCCAGTAAAATTACCCAGATGTATAAATGGGTAAATAATTCTAAGTAGCTGACATTATAAGTCGCTTTGGAGGAAAGTGTTAGATAAATACACACACACATTTTCAGAACCGCTTGTCCCAGACAGGGTCGCGGGGAACCGGAGCCTAACCCGGCAACTCAGGGCGTAAGGCCGGAGGGGGAGGGGACACACCCAGGACGGGACGCCAGTCCGTCGCAAGGCACCCCAAGCGGGACTCGAACCCCAGACCCACCGGAGAGCAGGACAGTGGTCCAACCCACTGCGCCACCGCACCCCCTCGTGTTAGATAAATATCTTCATGAAAATAGAAGAAAGAGGTGTTTACACCACTGTCCTGCATGTGGGTCTTTGTTTTCCCAGTGAAAAGTGAACAAACTGGTTCAACAGAACCCAACACTGACCCCCCACTGCATGCCTTACAGAGTCAGCTGGACTGAGTTTTTTCCCCCATTGATGATTGAGAAGCTGCGAATAAACTTGCAGGGACTGAACCCTTTTATAAAAGATCCTCTATTAAATAAGGAAACACTTCACACGTAAACACTGGAGCATACCAGTGTATGTGAGGTAACATAGAATAAAGACAGACAGACAGCAACGTAGTACTGAAACATGCCATTAGGGTTTGTGTCCTTCAAAAAGTGCTTTCTATGTCAATTTAGGACACCGCAAGTATCAAAATCATATTTCCACAATTGTTTGAAAGTACAGCTGTTCCCCGACTTATGAATTTTCGAGTAACAAACTTTTCACCCACATGAACTTCATGGACAAATGGTTATGGTGGAGCATCAATTCCAATCACGTGGCGCGCAGCTCTCACGGTCTTTGGAGGCACATGCTACACCAGTAGCTGTATAGAGAAATGATGGCGGCGAACCCCCAGCCCCTCCATCTCATACTCCACTTACACACTTTTTGAGAAGCGAACCGACTCAAGTGAGTTCGTGAGTCGGGACCAACTGTACCGCGAACTAAAGGACACGGATGTCATCGAGGCAGAATTCGAAGAGGGACTTGTGGGGCGGAGGGGGCCCCGGTCGACCTTTGGGCCGATGAGACACTAAACGGTCCAAACAGGCATGTGGAGATGTGCCAGCCTGAGATGAGCTTCATCGCCAGGTGGATGTACTGAGACAACAGGTCGGGGTCCCTACCTTACTGCGCGTGTTGGCACGGGGAGACGGGACAGCGGCGCTCGCATTTCCTACTCGTGTTTTTGTGATTAATGTAATTATATAATAAAAAGCAATACGGCTTGCATTTCAGAGCTGCGGAATGAAGTCAGCCTTCTGTTCACTTCCAGTAACACTTCGCTCGAGCCAAGGGAGGAGGAACGCAAGGACTTGCCGACTCTCCAGAAGTCGGCCTCATTGGAACCGGCCCCAAAAGGCACGGGGGTAGATTACAGGGTGTCTCCACACTCCGCGACCGAAGCTGCTCCTGAAGAGGGACAAGCCAGGGGTTCCGCACCCAGGCTGCGTGCTCTAGGATGCAGGATTCAGCTTCCAGCTCCGTGCCGTGGACACAAAGAGAATCCACCCACCCCCCCGGCTCAGCTCGCTCAGCGCCCACCCTTCCTGGCCGCCCCCCTTCAGCTTGAACTTTTGACTCCCGCCTGCCCCACGAGTTGGCTGCAGATTCTGCTTTGCACGTCAACGCCATTAAAAACAGAGTACAGCAGAGCCTTAGAGGAAAACTCCAGAAGGACCCCAGCAACTTGCACACTCGCTGCTCCTCTGCAAGTATGCACTTTAATCTGAACTCATGCCGGGCATTCTGGGACATCACCTGTAAATGCATGCCGTCTAAAAGCACGATGTTGTCATTAACCCATTATGAGCGCCCTTGCAGATTTATCACCTCTCTTTGCAGAAGTACTTTCTACACATCCACATATTGCCGCTGTCACTGAGCCAGATCTAAAAAAGAGTAGTCCTGTAACGCTTAATATATAATTTCTGCCTTTACCTAATGCTTTTCTCCAAAGTGCCTTACATTAAGATACCTACAATTGTTCACCCTTTTATACAGCGGGATAATTTTACTGGAGCAATTTAGGGTAAATACCTTACAACTGGAGTGGATTTGAACCTACTGCAACCCTTGGGTCCAAAGGAAGCAGCTCTAATCACTATGCTACACACCCCAGTTATTGTAACTGTTGTAGGGTGGAAGATGGACAAAGTGGAGTACAGGTGCGCACTGTGACTGCTTTTTACAACCTGGAGCGATAAAATCTGAGGAAGACAGCAAAGATGAACACCTTTCCAGGTTTGGGGCAGGTATTGACCCCTTCTCTTCCAGGGAACTGCATTAGTGTGTAATCAGTGTGTGGCCAAAAAAAAACCTAAGCATTACATTACAGTAACATAACAACTAGAAATCCAAGGGGTAGCATTTACCTCAGGTTTTGGTAGAGTACAGAACTGGCAGTGATTACTCATCTGCTGTCAATCTACTGTAGATTAGACTGCTCCAAATCTGGTGACAGAAACTACTAGAAGGGTGCTGCTGATCACAAATGCAGAAACTGCAGCTTCATTCAAAGAAAGGCTGGAAAACATCTGGAAAAATTTCACAGTGTGAAGCCTTTAAGACAAAGATACAAATATAAAGCAATTAACTTAATATTTTCAAATTTAATAGACAATAAATAAATCAATAAATCACTCATCCAGAAGACAGGCTACTGACAACTTGTTTGTGCAACGCTTACCACATTCCCTCCATTCCAACATGCACATTTTCTTCTCATTTTAAGGACTTGCGATTGTGTCTTCCAATCTATGGCACCTTAACATCAAGTAAATATGGTATATAGCTTACAAATTATTACTTACATTGCCCTGCTAAAGGGTCACCTTCCGTGACTGTCTGACTACCAGTGACGGCACAGCATGACTGATTGATAAGTTGACAGACAGACAGAGAGAGATGCAGATAGACAGACAGATAGATACATAGATAGATAATGATCCATAAGGAAGTTGCATAAATTAAAGTGAAAGAGATTGATAAAAACAGAGGCAGACAGAGATACAGACAGGTATAACTGATAGATAGATAGATAGATAACAATCCTGAAGGAAGCTGCGTGGGACGACACGGCCACAGGAGGCTCGAAGGAGCGATGCGGTCGAGGAACGTCTAAAGGCTCACCAGGAAACCTCCGCTTGACTGATGGCTATTGTCAAACACCGGAGGGTGTGCCAAAGTGGCCCGGCACACCAACGCTCAGCCTGAAAAAGGTCTCGCATTCCAGCAGCTTCTACAACACCTTCTACTAGAGCGACCAGGAAAAAAAAAAGGTAGCTCCTGCTTTTCACATTCACACGTGGCGCCTCTGGTGAAAGTAGAAATGCGTGTGGAGGTATGAAAAAGACTATTTCTGAATGCACAAAGGAGCGACGCACACGAGCAGGAATGCAAACAGCGGCGCGTCGCGTACACAGACACTCGCACAAAGAAGGGCGCGCAAACACTCAGGCTGCTCCTCTAGTGAAAGGCGGACCGCAGTGAGTAGGCAGCGTTCCAGGATGTTGGAGCACCGCAAGGCCGAGCCATAGCAAACACAGTTAATGAAAGCCAGGCCAAAACATCACAGACACACACACACATACACACACAAACAGAGACGCACGCCCGCACAGCAACAGTCCTCCGAGCCAGCAGCTGGCTGGAGTCACACTCAGTAACAGCTCTCTGGCACACAGGCACAACAAGAGAGGAGCATCGAGGAAAGCAGAGAGTCTGTGTGGGGCAAATCATCTCAAAATACAACCCCCCCCAAACATTTGTTCTCCTTGGGAGCGACAACCGAGGCCCGCCAGGACAGTATCCCGGGAACAAAGCTGCGACGACGCCGGGAGCCGCACGCTGCGAGTACCACCTGCGACTGCATTCTGCTCTCCGGCTGGATGGAGACAGGCGGTCTGGAGCAGTGGTGACGGGGGGGGGCGGAAGAGGAAGCGGACGTGTAGCGCTGGCTGGACGCACCTCGGGCACCGGCGATGCCCTGACACTGCTACATGGGGCTCTTTGGCTCACTTCCATTCGCAGAAAGAGCCGGTTATAGCACACAGACAGAAGCAGAGACAGCGCAGAGGAAGACCCTGCCGTCCACCGTCCAGGTAAGACACGTCCTCTGCGATACATTTTACGCTCGTCGATTTTGGACCGCTGCCCGGTTGGGATTTCCCAATACCATGGTAAACCCTGCATGGACGCATGCGCCGATGAGCGCGTGGTGTCCTTTCAGAGTGTGTTGCAGAGAGCATTGCAGAGAGCGGAAGAAGCTGGAGGTCACAGACAGAGACGCGGCGGGCGATGCTGTTATGACGGGATGTGCGCGGAGGGAACCGCGTCTGTGCAAACGCCGTGCTTATCGCGTCGTACATTGTCGGCTGTCGAAACGCTCCGCTGAGCGGCAGCGACAAGGTCTTGGATGAGTGCAAACGAGGGAGCTGCAACCAGAAGAGTGTGTGTGTGCGTGTATGTGTGTGCGTGCGCAGGACCTAAAACGTGAGCACACATGCTGACCTGCGCACCGAACACATCCCGGAAGGTTAACTAATGTCTGCTGGGACTGCAATGGTTAATTCGAGCTTTTACGCTTTCCGGATAATATTTTATTATTTCGAAGGTGGGCGGGGGTCACTTTACGGCCTGCTCTGAATTACAACCGCCATCTGCCCGTTCTTTTCCGACTTAAGTTTTCTCAATTATGGCTCGAAGCCCTGTGGAAGCAGTGTGTCCCGACACACCTTTGAAGCGCGTGCCCTATAAAATAAAGGAGACGAGCAGGTGCTTGGCTTTAGAATGAAACCCATGACCAAAGGTCTCGTGGACTTTAAGGCTCTTTCTTTGTGATGTCCTCTGTCCACTGTAGAGTGTGTGGGTCCCAAAAGCTGTGGGGTCCCTTGGGTGTGCTGGGAGAGGGGTTGGTACACCGAACAAACCCCCCACCAGTCGAGGAACCGCAAAGACAGACACGCAGCTGTTTCTCGACTTCTCCGGGGCTCCGGCGCAGTGGCCCTCAAGGCCCCCGGTGCGGCAGCGGCTGCGGAAACCAGACCCTGCGTCGATGTTTACCCTTGGAGACGAATGGCCCATGGTCACCCTTTCATCCCGCCGCTTACCCATTCAAAGAAAGCGATGTAAACCAAGCGCAGTGCAAATAAACTCTCGCTGCCTCCCACCCGCATGTCCGAAGCACAGCTGGCACCCGGTGAAAGGCATGATCTCCGCGCCATATCTGCAGCTGCTGGTCTTGTCCACGCTGAACCTTCCCGCAGAATTTCACTTTACTACAGCTTCTACTTCCCAAATGATTTCAGGGCAGTTGCTAGAGGAGTGGTTACAAATCCTGCCTTTGGACCCGCAGGTTCAAATCCCACCTCTACGGGGAGTACCTTTAAGTTGGGAGTAAAAAATTCTCCAGTTGAAGTACCCAGCTATATAGATGGGCAAATAATTGTGAACAGCTCAATATTACAAGTGACTTTGAAGAGAAGCATCAGCTAAATGCAAATGGATGAAATGCTGGTTCTTGAGTTCAAGGTTGCACTCTGTCTCTTGCAGCAGAAATGTACTCTATGGCCTCAAAAAAGCTCTTGTACATCTTCTACATGTGAGCAAACCTGCTCTGAACACATGGAAACCATTTGTGCTCTGCATTTGGTTAACCCACTGCCCCAACACTGCTTTGGAGTGTCTCCATGCTGGACCAGTTTGGTTATGGTGTCCTGCTTATACAAGAAAGAGGGGTGGTTCCAGATCTCCCAGAATGCCAAGCGGTCACTCTGGACCGGGCCAGGTGGACTCCACTGGGTGAACACCAGGAGATGGAGCCCCTCCCCTGAAACCCACCCAGCACATGCTATGAGTTCCTGCAGCACTGTGTAGGGGGGAGAGCTGACATTATTTTTAGTGCCTGATAATGTTTTTTCAACCATGCAGTGTGCCGCGTGGGTCGAAAGCCATTTAGGCAACACTCCACCAAGCGCCGCCCCTACGACAGCACTTATCAGGGCAGGGTTCATCCCACCGAGCCTGTTCTTGTCACACACTGCATCATGCACTTCCCGTATGACTGTTAAGCGCTTCTGGGAAATGCAAGAATGCAGGGAAGAATAAAACTCCATCTGTCCCTCTGACCCTGAGGAGGTACAAACAATGACATCCAGCACATCAATACACGATCTCTGATACAGTTATACACAGTTACAGCACCAAACTCAACTTCTGCCCATGTTCTCCTCAATTTGTCCCGGTAGAAACTTCACGTCGTACTTCGCACATGACCCTGCCGCTACAGCAAATGAAGTCTGTCGCACAAGATGAAAATAAAGGCGGAGAACATGCCGGAAATACATAAGCTGGATGAATAAATGAAACTGATCTCCAAAATGGAGAAGACCGCAGCGGACAGAGCTGTGGTTGCCAGCGAGCAGAAGCTTTGATGGGAGGGAAACGCGGAGCTGTGATGGGATACAGATGTTGAGCGGTGGTTGGTACTCCACATCGCATGTGAGCAGCAGACGGATCAAAAGTGGGTGGAGCACAGCCTGCCAATTCATCACCTCCTGCCTTAATGACCGACTGTCTCCGGAATGAGCTTCCGAAACCCACGCGCTGTCCTCTTCAACCGTGTTGGCACGCACACAAACGCTACACTTTGCATGCCAGGTGTTATCTCGGTTATTCCGTTTCACAAGAGTTCATGTGTCAAAATCAACCCAAATTGAAATTACAAATGACAGTGTTCTTATGCCCCCCTCAAGCAAAACCGTACCGCACTAAAGGAGATCTGCACCCACCTTTAATTTCCAGTGAACTAAAGGAGCTTTAATCTACACACAATATAATGTATTCTTATACAGCACTCGGTCCTGAATACATTTGCATTCTCAAGGTTACAGATGAAGCAAATGACCAATCAACACATATCACACGTTTGTAGAAGACGCATTAAAGTAACAGTACACTAACTTAACAGTGACAAAAGCAAATCAGTGAAAAATTCTTCAATAAAGATATAGCAGAGTCATAAATGATGTACTTTGTGATGAGAAAGTCATCTGGCAGCAGAGGTGAGGAAAACAAACCTATTATTACTATAATGCTCAACCCTGTAAAGCAACAAATCAAAACCCCCTGAAGGCTATTAGCTGAACATATATTCATCTATACAAAATTTCTTGCCATTAATAACCATAATACTTCTTTGCAATAAGTTAAAGACAAACTGTTTGTGGCTTCATTGAGATTTTTGTGGTTTACAGCATCGCTTGTGTAAAACAATCTCAACAGCCCACCTTCATATTTACGCATCCGATAATTGCGTGGTGTGTGTGTGTGTTCAGTATAAGTGTATATTGTGTAATACAGGGGAGATCACAATGCCTCATCTAAACAGACCTAACCTCCATAACAAAAAACTTCTAAACGCTATACATTCTTAATAGGATTACAGACAAGAGGATTACACAGAGTTCCCCTGGACAGACGGCTCACGCAAAGCTGTGGGCTAACGGCTAACGCTAACCTGAAAGTGCAAGGAATTTCAGGTGATTGAACATTAAGGCTCCCAGTTTTGTCATGGACCCGCTGCAGGACCCACACAGCACAAAAGAAGCTTTCAGTTTGAGGTAATAACCTTTACACACACACTTCTGCTGGGGTCTTGGCAATTAATTTTACTGACCTGGAACACTTACAACTTCCCGATAAAGAGCTCATGTCTCCGAAAATGGAAACCTTGGCCACTTTACTTCCAGGAAAACAGAGTGAAGCAGATACACACCCCTCTCTGAGAAGAGGAAGAAAAACAGAGTGAACTGCTGTGACAGCGTGACTACGGGACACGTCAGGTGGATGTGTTTTTAAAAGGGTTCATTAGAGGGCTCATTTAAGTGGGTTCGACGTTGTCCTGAGCGCCTCCGTTCTCCCACCGTGAACAATGGGGCCTTATGTAGGAGGGCTGCGTGAAGAAAAGCAGGACCAGAGTGTGCAGAGACCTGCTCATCAGGGTCCTCCCCTACGAAGGGGTATGAGAAAAGGCTCCGGCTTCGCCCATTACTCATCGATGATAACGTGATTTACCGGGAAAGCCAACATTAAAGAAGAAAACCAGAAGGCTCACAGGAAATGAAACCATAAAGAAAGAGATGAAACAGCGGATTGATCATCACAGGCGTGGACAAACAATCTCAATGACACCTTTGTTTCAACTCTGTACTAAATGAGGATGAACTACCCACCTTATACTGGGATCCTCTGAACACCCCTCCCCACCCCACCGTCTGCTCCGTCACTCTGGCTTGAACCCGAGTGTAGCACCTTGGTAAGACTGGAGCACCAGCGCTGGTGGAGGAGTGCAGCAAACCAGCATGGTGAGCAAGAGAGGACAAGTGACAGAGACCATACCTCACAAAACAATGGGCACAAGCAGGAAGGGAAACAACATGTTTTTCCACAGGAAACGGGCCCTAATTATAACATGCATTACCAGCAGCTGTTTTGTTAAGAATAGCAACGGTTTTTTTTTCCCCCCTTAGAATCATTGGAGGGTCTCAACTGTAAACAGCAGCGATCCAGTACTGATCTGGAAAATGACACACGAGAGACATTTAATGCAAGAATCCATGGGCTCTACATTGTCCCACACTCACAGGAACAGAAGCCTCTAAATATGAATATATGGCATAGTACACATATCCTAACACAGATAAATTACTGCAGCCAGAGCTGCTGTATTCTTTGTGACCAACGATGGAAAGATAACGTTTAGTGCCACTGGCAGTCCGTGAGACTGATGACAGGAGGAATGCCCCCGTTATTGGAGACAGACCAAAGAGAAGTGAGCTGCGTGCATGAGCAGACCCTCCCGTGACGTTAAGGAGAACTGAGCTCCTGCCACAAAGGCTGCCTTCTTACCTTTTCCACTTCCGTCCCAAAGACGGCGTGTACTGTTGCTCCTCTGTCACAAGGGAAATCTTGTACCCAACTGAATGTACAGTCAACTACCTGTCTCTTTGAAAAAAGGCAACACGAGGAACTGACACCGAACGGACAGGTTTTCTTTTTTGGTTGGGCCTGGTCTGGTAGCCTCGAGAAAGTCTGTCCAAAAACCACAAAGTCCCTGCCCAGGGAGCTGGAGCCCAGGCCTGGCCTACGGCCGATCACTTGTGAGCCTCATGCTCGTGCGCGCACACATACACTGCGCACGTGGTGCTAATTGACAACATGTGCGCTCCACACCTCCAGGTCATTAGGGAGAGATGGTGTCATTATGGGAGGCACATGAGGGGAGGTGGGGTGTACGGCAACACGGCTACATCACATGTTGTATATTATAAAGTCTCTTGTCCAGAACCCTTTGAGTTTTTTTCTTTTTTTTTTTACAAGCCAGGCACACAGAAGGGTGAGGATAGAGCTTCAAAACTGACATCATCATATCGCTGCTCATGTTTTACAGAAAGTGTACGACTTTTTCAGTAACGATTCTTGCCCAGTTTGTGTAACTTCTCGCAAAACTAAACACAGCAGATGAATCACTGCGATCTGTGCGGGGGCGGATCGTCACTGTAACCCCTGGGCTCATCTGATGCTGCTGCGAAGTTTAAGCAGCCCGGATTCCCGCGGGTGGCTACCAGGAACAGGACAGATTAGAGGGTTCGATTAGAGATAAACATCACATTACTGCCACAGGCTTCGGTCCACATTGCCCCCCCTCACACTGCACCGCATACAAGGGGCAACGTGGAGCAGGGAGGTGCTACTGGTCAGCATACAAGACCCCTGTGAGAGAAGATCTTACCTTAAAAAACACAATTTTCAAGCTAGAACGCCTACTTCAAGTTAGCAGACCTCTGCTAAAATAGAGCTGGCGAAATGCCTGGAAATACGATACGTCAACAAAGCCTAAGGACATGCTCCAATTACAGCAATGGTTCAGGTAAAGGAGGCCCATGAAGGGCAAACGCAAGTAGGACAGACGTGAAGGAGAGAATTCGAAATTCCTCCACTGGCCTGTCCGGTTTGGGGCTGGTTCTTCAGGTACTACAGAAATGGATTAAAGTCCAAGTCAGAATCAGACGAAACCCCAAAGGGTCCCCATTTTCAAGCACATCAGCCATGCTGTAAACCTGATAATAGGCTTCATGTTTCAACAAAACGCTAGGATCAGTAAGTAATGTAAATGCGGTATGGCCACGTCCCTGTAGACCTGTTTCGCAGATGCATGTGAACCACTTAATATGAGAGAGAAACCCAGAGATGGACTTGGAGCCTAGAGAAGCATTCACTTCCAATCTAAAATATTTAAAAAATATCAAATATTTTTGTATTTGAGTATGCTTTGGATGAAAAAGACATTTCAAAGGCACATTTAAAAACTGAAGTAGACAGTTTTTACAGAAGTGATCAACCTTAACTGAAACTAGAACCGCTCAAAGCTGCAACTCTGTGTTTCATAGACCAACCCAGTGACGTTTTAGCCAGTCCACATTGTACAGACACCAGACTTTAGGGGAAGCTAAATAGCCTATGCATGAAATACAGTATATGTGGCCATAGAACAATTTTATCACATCACTCCATTTGAAAATGTTTCAAACCTCTCCTGGGGCAAAATGTCATGTTTTGCAGATCTGAAGTTCCCCCAATTACTGGGGAAGGACAGTTTGTAAATGGGCCTCCTATTCAGGGGCCTTGGGGATCAATGAGTCCATCTCAGCTCCTGCCCTGAGAGGGCAAATCAGTATATCATCTGCTTCTATTTTCATCACATGAATCTACCACACTCTCCACCAAGCCCTCTTGAAGATGCTTCATTATTTCATTCACCAACTCCTACTGCCAGTGAAGCATGCTACCATAAGAGATTAAACAAATGTGAATGTGTCTAAAATTACCATCTTCCTGGTAACTCAAACTTCATGTGTGATATGGAATATGAAGGAGAATTGTTGCATTTTCGAAAAAAAAAAATCTGTGAAGTGCAAAATCTTGTAAATAAGCAAAATACAACAAAATAAGATTTCATAATTTCTTACATATATACAATTAACTTTTGTAATTAGTTTTGCAATTTGAAAGCTCCTACTTCAAGTCCAGCCCTAATAACTACTGTGGTACCCTTGAACAAGGATATTCACCCCAAAATGTTCTATACACAGGCAGCTGTATAAAGAAATGAAAACTTTAAGTCACTTTGGGTAAAAGCCTCAGCCAATGATCTACTCTACAAGCTGGAGCAAGTAGTGTGATGAGCACCAGCATTTGGGGAAAAAAAAAAAAAAAAAAAAGAAACTAGAAGAAGCCAGGTCACCTTTCAACGTAGAGGATGAAAGGATGGCAACACGAAACAAAAAAAAAAATAAAAAATTTCTTTCTGAGCCGCCCCAAGCCTCGTAAATCCTCCTTTGACTGCCTCAGAACCTGGCAATTATTTTGTGGTATTTCAGTGTAAGCTACGTCTATCCGAGTTTTGTAGAAGTTTAAAATTACACAATACTTTATACACGTTACATAAATCCCTGCTCGGCCAAACCGCTGTGTTCAAATAAAAGTGTGTGGCAACGACAGCAAAGAAAAAACCAATGAAAGAAAATGCAACTCGGTGCCAAAGAGACTCCAGGAGAGCAAGCAGCAAAGTCAACAAAGTGGACGCTGTGCTGGGGCGAAATGCTGAAAAAGACACTCATTGTAAGTGTCCGGCACGGCACCCCGCAGCCCTCGTTTCTGATCTTGCGGTGATCTCGCATGGGCCTAGCCGTTCAATGGGAACACCGCTGAGCCATTAACACACCATATCCTGTTTACGGAGCAGAAAAGGAGTAAGTGTCCCCATCATCGTCCCCAGAGTCCTCATCCCTTCCTGCCTTTGGAGACATCCGACTCAATGATCGCCCTGTATCAGTATCAGACTAAGCTGCTGTGCCGACTCATTTAACAGGACACTTCACTTTGACACAGGCAAAACACTAAGAAGAACAATGAAAAGCACACCCAAACTTCCCTGCTATGCCACCTGATATTGTGTTTAAAAAAAACTTAAAAAATGTCAGGACATGCTGAGCCTGTGACTTATCTGCTCAATCACCGAGCTGCTATTTGTTGAAAGGCGCTGAACAATGGATAGTCGAAAGGCCTTCCCAACCCAATCTTGAACGTTTCTTGAGCTGTGCTCCAGAATCTCATCTGTTCCCAGGTCTTGACTAGCTTGGAGAAGAATGACGCCTCCCTGTTTGAGGTCATGGAGCCCAATCAACCAGAAAAATATGGGGGGGTGGGGGGGGGAAGAAATTACGGGTATAGCCCTCTAGCTACCATGAGAAGTAGCAGAAACCACTGTACGTGATATTTTCCTGCCAGTGATGGCACTCCTGCAGAGGACAGGAAATTAAAATACAGTGTTTTTTCCCCCTTCTCGTGGCGTAACACACGTTCTTGTGTCAGTGATTAATGTCGCCACATCACACCTAGTATAAAAACAGTACAAACCTCTCCAAAAAGGATTAAAATGGTTTGGCCTCAGATGTTCACCTTTTGTACACAACACAATATTCGAAGTGAAGTCCACACATAACTGAGGAAACTACAGAAATTCCTCTGTTGGGCACACGATCACACACTATAAGCTGCAATGGCAATCAGAGGACATTTTACATTTCTCACAAAGTTAAATTCAAGTCAGCTGACTGAAAAAAAATTCTATTTATGACCCTATTTAAGTAACATATAATTTCATGACAGCTGGTGTTACCATATGAACAGCACCTCATTGTTCATAGCTAAACGAAAGCTGCTTTCTGCAATATTTTATATGAAAAACTAGTTTGGAGGAGGAAAAGATCCAGATTTACAAAAATGAGCAGGAAAACCTTGAGTGGTTTTGCAGCACAGTACAGCAATATCAAAGAAAATCCTGCAACTTTACAGGTAGATAGGATCTACGTACCATTGTCTACATGTAGAGCAAATACAAAAGTCAAAGCATTTCTTAATAAACGTGAGATCCTGTGGCAAACCACAATGAGTACATTCATAAAACAATATCCGCTGCTACCGCACAGATAGTGTGCCAGTTTTCTAAGTGAGTCGGCAGCCAAATTATTAAAGGTTCTAATAATAAAACCATAAACTGTGTCAGATGTAGATATTGTAAAAGGGGCAGCAGGGGATTTCAGTGACAGTGACAAATAAATGCATCAATATTGAGGAGAAAAAACAAACACTTGCAGTGTTAGTCATTGGTTGCAAATTTTCTTACAGAATGAAAAAGCTGTAACAATAACAACCCAATAACAACAAAAAAACCCAAAGATGTTTTAACACCAGGAACTAAAAGATAAAACTGTTGGCCTGTGGTCAGGATTGGCAAATGTGGGTCAAACGCAGAGGCGTTTACCACGGGCACCGGCTTCCTTTAATCCCTAATCTTCTTGGCCAAACCGTGGAGTCCCTCATTAAGCCTTTCACTATTTGTTTCTTTTAATTTGTAGAAACGGAGTTAGTGGCCCCACCAGCCGGCTCCATCTGGCCCCAGCCGGGCGAAGGTCCGCATTTCTCCGGCGAGGGCGTTCGCGGCCTGGGTCGGGTGGCGTGTCCAGGGGATAGAGCAACACGTTGGAGAAACCACCTCACGCCTCATACATGTTTAGAAATATATAGGGGTCGAGGGGATACTTTGGAGAAATTAGGAATGAAGACATATTTGCATGTTGGTGTACATGTACTCAAAAATACCCCTATTCCAAAAATGTTCGTCATTAACATTTTAATTATAACCTATCCACTTTTTTCTGGGTTGACCTACATTTTAAATAATCAACTTTAAATGTCATGAGTTCAAACAAAGGCCAAGAACCTAAACACTAGGAGGAAGCTGACGTAGTTGATGCTCCTTGGCTTCGGACACATTCGACAAATTCCAAGTTATATAGTGTTGTTTAGGTTCATTGGGCCTGGCTGCCCGGAATCACAAGGAAACGCGATTCCCCGCCATTACTGCTGGCTCGCGGACACCCGCCTGTCAGAGGCGACTCGGCCGCGCGGACGGAGTGCTCGAGCGCGTGTTGTTGTGTCCCAGTAGCTCCAACCACCACTCCGCGGCCCCTCCCTCCTCCCCCCGCGTGGGCTCCCGGGCCCGTCCAATGAGGTAGCGCCGAGCGGAGAGCGGGCCCCGCGCGGCGCCGTGGGGGGAGGGTCACGTGTGTACACACATAGTGAAACGCAGTTCCACCCAGCGCTCGCTCGAGCCCTCGCTCGCACTGGTCACTTACGGGAACCGTCCGAGTCCTTCTTATGGGAATTACTCACGGACGCGTGCGTTCTGCCCGCGCGCTAAAACTGGGAGCCGGACTGCGCCGTTCATCTGTCCGCGCGCGCCCCACGGCACGGGTCAGCGGAAGGGAACGTAATCGCCTGTTCGACGGCTTAGTTTGGAAGTAAGCGCAGGGAAATGTCATTGGAAGTCACAAGAGTCGAACGCCGCTCCGAATATCGCCCGCAGTCGGATTCCTCTCTCCCAGGTGGGATTTTGCGCTGGTTCGCTCCGCTGTCGTGTGTAACTCGTCCGGACGCGGCTCGGAGAAGCCCGTGTGAAGCCTCTGTAGTCTGTTCCCGCTCCTCCCTGTTCTTTTTTTTTTCCTTTAAGCAAAACGTTCTTTTCGCGAGATCGATCGATAGGTACATCGTGTTTTCAGCACAGGCTAGTGTAATGATTAAGAGGCGCCGCTGCTGAGCCAGTGAATAGTGAATGCGGCTGAATGTTCTGGAACTGTCCTCGGGGGACCGGTGTGAAAGGTGTCTCAGGCTGCATGCGACTGTTTGTTGTGCGATTCGCTTGTTGTGTTTTTCTTTTCTTTTTTGCTTCCAAGTCTGCGTGACATGCGGGTGTGACCGATCGTTTCCAGCGTCTCACAAGCTGACGCATTATAGTTTTCGTCCAGCCAGGTCCTACTGTATACCACATTACTACCTATACTGTATATTGCTCGGTACTTTTTATAACCTTTAGTCCTGCCATTTAGTGCATAACATTTATACTGTATCTTTGTACAATACATACAGTATACAGTACAGTATATACAGTAGCATTAGTACGTCTAACATTTTACACCTATGTACAAAGTTTCATAAAGTATAACATTTCATATTGTGTGCAACTTTGTACAATCTTTTCTATACTGTAGATACCATGTGGTTTATATATCATTTAGCACATTATACACCATATACTATATAGGTATGCAACTTTTTGTATACATGACAGATACTGAATTCAAAAATATGCCATGTAGAAAGTTTTTTTTTTTTTTTTTTTTTTTTTTTTTACCTTATTTACTAATAGCAGCTCAGAAGGTTTACAGAAACAGAACTTCAGGGTACATGACAGTTCTTTAAAGGGAGGTTACAGGCTGCACTCAGCTCTGATCTATAATCTTGGGTGCACATTTCACACCTTCCTTTCAACCACACTCAGAACAGATCCCTTCTATCAGTCCTTATGCACATAATGGTTTTAGTATAATGGCACTTTACTGTACAAACATTTTACCCATGCCATATTTCAGGGAAACTACTAATTTGAAGTCAAAATGTCAAATTTGCTCATCATGTTTAAGGGTAGATAAGAGAATGGTAAAATAAGGCTGTCGCTATACATTCCCTCAAAAATTGAGCATATCCCAGTTTGCTTTGCAGTTAAGCATGGAAGAACATCCCTGTTCATGACAGGAGGCACAATACTGTTCAAAACATAAAGGATTAGACAAAGCTGGCTTAGATAAACCCATCTCTTTAAATCCCTCCCCCACCTGACTGCTGATCATTTACTGTGAATTTCTCTCTTATATCCTGTGCACAGGGATTTGTTATTCCTGGTTGGCAGTTCTTTGAAGGTGACGGGTTTCCCATTTTTTTCAATGTTTTGCACAACTTATGCTATGTAAGGAAGGTCATAGCAGGAGAGAGGTATGTGTTCCTCATGTAACAGGGTCAACTGCTTCTAGAAAATCACCACATTAGGCATATTCCTCATGGGGGGGTCAAATGACCAATTTTACTTACAATTTTTAATTACTTTTTATCCAGTCAATGACTGGACAAAAAAACCACCTAAGATTAATTAAAATTCCACAATGAAAGGTATTTCTATGCATGGCAACGATAACACTTTTGTAACAAATGGTTATTTTTAGCTTGTCTTTCAGTACCTTTATTCATTATCAATAACGATAGTCCAGTGCAGACACAGGGAGATCCAGAGTCTACCCTGTGAACATACGGTATGAGGCAGGATACATAGAGGATGGGTGGATGGAGAATAATTTGAGCATGGATGCCTAATGATATAAATTGAAAGTGCTCAAGATCACTGCCCATGTCCTTCACTCTGCAAAGCAAGCAGACTGCTGTTAGAGGCACCGTAATATTTCTAACAAATTTTTGATGCTAGACCATTTGATTGTGAGATTAAAGCTTTATTTAAGGTGCTGTTCCAGCTGTGGTTTTTATTTACCTTATTATTGACATTGTCTGTGTGGTAGGAAGTAGAATGTGTATAGCCGATTTTGTTACAAACTGAAGTAGCCATATTGACATCAACGATGAATTAAACCTTGCTGGTTTCGAATGCCAAGTGTTCATTGCAGAATGTCTGATGCAAGCCCTTGTGCAAAATAAAATATTCACTGTGGAAGTATAATGATCACTTAATGGGGAAGAAAATGCTGTTGTACTGAATAATAAGCCCATTGTAGGGGGAAAAGGGCATATTTTTTTATAAGCTATTATAGTGGTTTTTCTTTCTTGTATTGGACCCTGTTATTTGAGGGCTGTCTACTTTTACTAAAGAAAATGTTAGTCATGAAGAATGGTTCACAAGATGCAGTGACAGAGTAGTGTACAAACATCACATTCACTGTAATGAAATCCATCTTGTCAAACACCTGAAAAGTTCATGTTTTATCCTTAAATGATGTGCTTCACAAGGAATTTGTTTTCTCTAAAGCGGTGCAAGCCTTACATACATGTAAGAGTCAGTAGTTTAGGGTTCAACGCCTCTATCGTGTGAGGTACTTCAAAACAATGCATGTTGGAGCAAGCTAGCACAGACACCTGCAGACTGGAGTAGGAGCTCATTTCCAGTTCAATTCTACAAAGAGCAGGTGCAAATTCCTTGCTAAGTAGTCTGCAGACAAAAGCCAGAGACTGGAAGTCCCAGGAATTAACAGATGGCATTTCCACATGACAGATAAATCTATAAAGTAACCTTTTGCACTATGTTTTAAGTGCGTTAATAAAAAAAAATAAAATAATGCAAGGAAGTCAAGTATTACTTCTCTAATATGACTGTAAATGTGATTAAAGGCTTGGTCTTTGTTGAATTTCCATGTTCTCCCTGGTTTCCTCCCACAGTCCAAAGCCACGTGTCTCGGGTGAACTGATGACTCTAAATCGCAGTGTGTGCGCGCGCACAACCCATCTGGGTGTACCCTGCCTCACATCCTGTGCTTCTTTCTAGGATAGATGCTGGACCACTGTGACCCTGTGTTACATACACTGTTACTGATAATGGATGGATTAAAGTATCATATCAGGTTTTTTTCATCGGATACATCTCAGCTGTAAAAGAAACAGTGTATGGGACATGTAGTTACTGCAATGACATGGGTGAAAATTTAGCATAACCTCCTGCAAAGGAAGCCTTACACTATTTACAATGTCTGAATAATACTTCATACCACAAATCAGTCTTTTTGAAAGATATAATTATTAATAATATTCAGGTATGTCAGACAGCATTATTTGTTGAATAAAACAAATTCTGATTCAATGACATTTAACACTTGTCTTAAGTTATAAAGGCAGATGGATATTTCTGAAGAGACCCGAAATGTACTAAAACCTCCAGTTTCCCCATGTCATTAACAGCACAAAACATTAAGCTTTTAATTTTGTAAAGTCAAAGCGGTTTTCTTTCTATTCTTGACAGTACAAAGAGGACTTGTTTGTTTTTTGACATACTTGTTTCATATCCACAAAAGCAAAGAGGAACTAGAGGTATTGTTGGCTTTCAATGCAGGAAGTAAGAGCTACAGTGCAAATACAAATTTAGTCTCATATACTGAATGCAACACACAGAAGCATATTCTGCTGTAAATGATGTAAGGTAGCTTTTCATAAAATCTGAATATCAGATTTGCAGGCAAATACACTGGTTGGATCAAACATTTTAAATGTTTTTTTTGTCCACCGTCGTTCCCTGTGAAGTACGTTATCCTAAGAACAATTTCCATTTTATTTAATTTGTGGAAAATGCAGAATAATTTAATGCAAATTATGTACAATTGTTGTTCATCAACATGCAGTACTCAGCGATGCTCTGTTTTTGTCCCTGGCCACAACAGCTAAGTTCAGCCAGAAATAAGATTCTTAGACAAGATTCTTGCAGCCCAGGAGTCTTGAGGAAGTGCAGGGTTGGTGACTGTAATATGTCAAAGTCGTCTATTTAATATCCAAGCAACAGTCGTCATACTGAAGGGGGCAGACAAACCCCTGCCTTTGGAGCTTTGTATGTGTGTGGGTTTGGCAGAAGCAATTATCAACATGAGTAAGAGATTCGATTTGGTGGTGAATTTGTTACATTTGCATGACACAGGAAAGAAACCCACCTGTTTAAAGGTCAAAAACTAGTAACCAAACATCCCACCCAACTGATGATAATCACTGAAGCAAGGAGAAATGCATAGTCACACTTAAGGGAGTTTTACATTTTGAATAAGTTCAACGTCCCTGCACGGAATCATTCCATCCCGCTAAACTGTTTTACAAACACAATTCACATAACACTGCTCTTTGTGAATAGGCTGAATTCAATGCAGATAAGAGGTCGCAAGCATGATCCACACATCTGAATGCTCATAATGGGCTCAAAGCCTGCATTATGTAACTGTCCTAATGAGCTAAATCAGATGGCTTGTCCAGAGGAGCGAGGCCTTTCCCTCCCCGCGCCACTGTAGCTCTTCGGCAGGCCCATGTGGAACTCGGTCTGCATATCATCTGCTGCAAGTCCACACAACTCAAGCAGCATTCCACCCCCCCCCCCTGTTGTCAGAGAATGGGGGCTGAAAAGGGGCCTAGACCAGACTGAACTGGGGTTAGCTGCCTCTGGGGTTAAAGGAAGGGCAAGTGCACCCTGCCATGTCAAGCTTTTTAAAATGAAAATAAAAAAGGGTCGACTCTTTATGTCACGGGACGCAGAAGCCCACATTACAAAAACAGGAGAAAAAGGCCTGACTAAAGCTGGGAGCAGGAGGGAGCTAAGCCATCAAAACACATGATCGTAGCATGGGGGAGAAGTCAAGGCTTTGCTGTCAGGTCCTCTTAAAAGCTCTTTAGCTATGCAGTAATTTATTATGCAAGAATTGTGAACAATACATCCAGTATTATGAAGCAGAATGAATTTTATTATTCTCTGAATTTCTTTCAAGCAGTCTCACAAAGCATGACTTATGAAGGTCATTTCTGTGGACTCCTTTTAATGGTGTCCTGGAAACTTCAAAACTGAAGCAGAAGTAGACATCTAGGTGACGAGTACACGATTATCAAGATTGTTAAGCTGTACGAGTTCAACTAATTGATGCTTTCAATATCGCCCTCTCCACAGCTGAACCAGTACGCCGGAGCAGCACCCTGCAGGAACTTCGCTATGTGGAGCTGCATGGTTTACAACAGCACAGATGACCCTTTGGACCACCAGCTCTGCCTTGACTTTGGACTCATTCTGTCTGTCATCTCCCTCACCTACCTCATCATCTGCTTTCCCGTGGGACTCTGCTACAATGTGCTGCTGGTGGTGGTAAACCTCTCCAACAAGGGGAGCATGACCATGCCAGATGTCTATTTCGTCAACATAGCCATCGCTGGTCTTGTACTAAGTGTGGTTGCACCCGTTGAGTTGCTGGGGCCCAGGTTCACGAGGTGGCCTATATGGGATTACAACAATGAGATCTACATCACCTTACTCATTCTCTTCAACATCTCATCACTGGTGGTCATGTACTCCACCACATTGCTCAGCCTGGACTACTATATTGAGCGCGCCCTGCCGCGCACCTACATGTCCAGTGTCTACAACACCAAGCATGTGTGTGGCTTCATTTGGGGGGGTGCTGTGCTCACCAGCTTCTCGTCCCTGCTATTCTATGTCTGCAATCACGTGTCCACCAAGATCATCGAGTGCTCCAAGATGCAGAACAAGGAAGCAGCTGATGCCATCATGATATTCATTGGCTATGTGGTGCCCGCTGTGGCCGTCCTGTATGCTTTTGTGCTCATCCTACGCATCCGGAAGGAGGCTACACCTCTGGACCAGGACTCAGGGAGGCTGGACCCTTCCATCCATCGGCTGCTCCTCACCTCTGTCTGTGTGCAGTTTGTCCTGTGGACGCCGTACTACATGACCCTGCTGGTGCACACACTTGTCAGTCATCGTGAACTATACTTGTACATATCGCAAGCCACCATCTACTACTTCCTGGGGTGTCTATCTCAGCTGTTGGCCTTCTCCAGCAGCTTTATAACACCCTTAATGTACAGGAAGATGAACAGGAACTTCTCTCACAAGCTCCAGCGTCTCCTCAAGAGGTTGCACTGCGGAGAACAGGGGTGTGCCCATGAGCGCTCCGAGGTGCAACAGGTGTTCACGTGAAGAGGGATTTCACGGCCGCCTTCACGCTCACTCTCCCATCAGAACTACATGCCCACCATGCGAGAATATGGCGCTGGAGCACAACATGTACTTACAACCACCGTCAACACTTTCTTGCCTCAAAATGAGTGGCATTCTTGTGCCAAACCGAAGAACATTTTACTGTTGCTATAGTTTTAATTCTTAGCGGTCTATGTCATGAGCTGAAATCTGATAAAGTAACCACTAAGTGCTGTTTTTGCTATCACATAAGCTATTTTGAAACTCTGGAAAAAAGGAAAAAAAAAAATCCCTATTTGCTTTTATGCGGAGACCCCCGTTTTGCTGATTACACACTGAGTTATCAACCAACAGTTACCATGTTGTAGGAAGAGCCATTTGCACATCACCAGTTCCGCTGTAAAGCTTACAATACACGTACCTCAGTTTTCTCACCCAAGGTGGGCATTACACGGGAGCTATTCGGGAGTAGTAGGGAACACAGGAGATAGGGGTGGGGCTTCCCACGACTCTCATACCCCAGCTCTCCACGCTCAGTTACACCTTTCCAGCTGTCAAGGTTGCGCTCCTAGGGTGCAGGGCAGTCCCGTCCTGTGCTGTGTTAGCTGCTAAGAACAAGGGTGTGAGTGAAGTCCGCTCGGCTGCTCGAGTAGCGTGACATCCAAAAACAGCAGCTCAACAGAACTTATTTATAGCTCTGCAACTATGACCGTGTTAAGAAACACCAGTTCTTATGTTTGGTTGCTCGTGCAGTTTTGTCTTTTTGCCATTTAAGCTGCTTTAAACAAAAAAAGATTAGTTTTGCCCACTGTGGTTTTGCTACTGTCAATTTCCTGTCTTCATAAGGAATATTTAAATGTACAGAAAACAATAAGCAACAATAGTGCTAATCTCGTATGAGACACCATACAGAAGTGCCAGCTGGGGAAAGCATATCCTTTATGAACCATTGTACCATCCTGCTTCCAGTACAGAGCTGTACAATTTAACATTTTTAATGCCTCAGCTTGGATAAAAGTCCCAACATATGACCCTGATAAGCAGTTTAATTTTGTACAGCAACGGTCTACTATTACACTGTCTGGTGGATAAGTCCAGAAGCTCAGGGGCAGATGATGCCATAGATGAACAGGAAAAAGGAACCTCATTTCTTTAACAAAATCATCAATCGCAGTCAAAATTTTAATGGGGGAAAAAAAAAAAAAAAAAAAACGTACTCAAGCAAATATTGATAAAGAGGTTCCTACCTCAGTATTATTGTTCGAAGGCTATACCATTAAAATCTGTAGATGAGACCCTATATTCTGTCTATTCACTTTCATAAAATGAGCCACTAAAATTTACATTTGTATTGTACCAAATCAATACAAATGTGGAAAAGTACTGTACATGAATTGAAAAAAGACCCCACATACACAAGAGATTTCTTTCTCAAAGAAATACACTTTAGTGTCTACAAAAAAGTAATTAAGGTATATTGTCTTTTGTTTGTGTATAAATGTCTGTATATATTGTAAACTAATGTAGACATTCTATGTAAATACAGCACTCTCTCAAAACCACAGTGTTATTTTCTCAGAGCTATATCTAGACATTTATGAACTAGCATCACTTGTCTCTAGTTCTCTGGGCTAAGTTACGTCTGACTGTTAGCTAACAGGAATGTTAACCACAGTGGACAAACTTTTATGTGGTTCTTTCTGCTTCCTTTTGTCCAGCCTAGTTTCTGGCCACAAGCCATTATATGTTCTCTCATATATACATTAAAGTAAGTTTTGAAAACTATTTTTGTACTCCTTGCTTCCTGGCCACTGAGCAGTACTGTGTGTATCTATCAGAAGGCGCTTAAATGAAATGAAAAACGGTACGATTCCCTGCATCCAAGTAATCGGCAGCTTCTTTGGAAGCAACAAACATGGTCGATGTCAATGTACATCACATCATTATCCTCAGACCAAAGAATTAATAAATATGAAGGTCATTTTTTCAGTTTCAGTTCAATGCTTTAGAACAACGGCAACAGAACAGATGAAAAGAACAACCATGATCATCTTCCTCCTGCTGCATAACCAGACCTGGTGGCCCTTTCGCAGAGATAGAAAAACCACAAATACATGTTAGTAAATGCCGGAGCTGCTTCTTTCCCCGTGACATTTGCAACTGCTGCACGTTGGGGCGCAGGCGCACCGGGTGCTCGCGGACACGGGGACAAGCCATAGGAAGCCACCTCTGTCGTCAGTGCAAATCTCCAAGGTGCCCAGGCTTTGATGTCCCTGGAAAAAGACCTCATAGGATTTGCGGACAAACTCGCGCTGCTCAGGGGAATTGTGTTCGCGTATTACAGTAGAGTGGCGCAACAAAACCCCCTGTTCTTCTTTCAGAGCTGAGCCCAGTGAAAGGGGCAGTGTGTAACAGATCTCTTCTTGTTACCATTTTCCCCTTTGCTCAGCAGAATAAAGGCAAGAGTACATGGGCTACCAGGGCGGTGCGGTGGACGCTTCCTGTCCCCTGGTGCCTTTCCGTGCCCAACTCTCTCCAAATGGGAAAAGAAACATTCCTGCCATTCTCGGAATTGTTTTGACACCCAGGGTTCCCCGCTGCGCTGTCCCTGCTGGTAACACAACAATGCTCCTGTGTTACCACAAATGACGCTTGGGTGGAGCGGCGTGTTTTTTAAAACCGTGCGCTGAGCAAGACATTCGGGGGGGGCCTGATCCTGGCTGTGCGGCTTCGGTCCGCATTTGTAATTACTGCAGAAGGAAGGAAATCTGAGCTCAACCAAGGGGAAAACATCAAAGCATTTAGGGCTGTTTTTTCAGTCTGCTTTTAGGGAGAGCCAGCTTTTTTTTTTTTTTTAAAAAAAAAAAAAAAAAAAAAAGTGGCTTGCCGTTCACTAATGGATACTGTGGCGTTGTCTTGTTTGTGGCAACATGAAAAATGCAGCAAAACACACTGTTGTCAACAATACGCCTGCAACCGTAATATCGGTAAGGACCAAGAAAGCTGCTGTTCCAGTGGGTGACGCATCACAGAGCTAATTAAAGTATTAACTTAGCTTTTCAAACACCTACATTAATTAAAGGCACAGCTGCGAAGCGTAATCATCGAAAAATCACTGAATCCAGCTTCTAGTTCTTTCCTGCAAACACACACTTCTGCCTTGTCACGGTGGCACAGAGTGTAGCGCTAGTGCCTCGCAGCACCAGGAACGTGAACTAGGACATAGGTTTGTTCCCCTCTCGTTCAGTGTGGCGTTTGCATGTTCTCCCTGTGCTTGTGTGGGTTTCCTCCCACAGTCAAGTGACATGTTTAAGGCAAGCCGGTGACTCTAAATGCCCTTAGTGTCCATACTATGTTGTGCAAATGAGTGTATGTTACATCGCTCTGCAGTACAAGGGTATGTTTGGTGTGGTGTTTCTAGAGAAGCATCTGCTAAACAAATAAACGTAAATGCAGATGTGGCAGAAGGACAAACCCAGCAAGTTTCACATTTGTCTGTATTCGTTTTCCTTTACGAATCAATACCAAGAACGCACTAGAGCCTGGCTCACACTGTCAAGGAGTCGCCGCTACCTAAGCAAGGTATAAAGTTACATTTCAAAAGTGTCTATCGGGTTTCTCAATTATTCTGCAGTTTGCCAAGAGCAGTGGGGATAAGACTGAGTGATGTCATATCAGGCACGTCACTTCCATGATGGCTCTGTCCCAGTGTGAGCACACAGCTGCTTCCCTTGAGTCGGCGTCAGCCAAACCGAAGGGCATCATACACAAAAAGCAATGCAAACAACTGTAATTTAACTTAACTCACTAGTGACAAGGCATGTTGTATTAGCAGGACCCGCCGTATCCATGGCTGACCAAACGTTTAGAAGACGACCCACCTCACGAACCTATGACAACATGTGACTAAGGAAGCTCATTTGATGCTTCCACCACTGACCTCTAGTTTGTGTTTGAAAAAATAATTTAAAACATATTTAGTTTCATTAAGGCGAGTGGTTTTCCACATGTGGATGTCATAAGGTACAAAATTACAGACCTTGTACTAGTAAATCATGCAACCCCAGTGATAACCAGACCACCAGAGCAGCTAAGGGTCGTGCCATTTAGTTTTACTGTTCCGCGCTTCACAGAAGAGACTCACTTCCAAAATGCAGGTCAGTCGAGGCAAAGCCGTTGCACAACCTCTTTCTTAACACAGCCAAGCGTGGGGGGCCGGAACCCTTCAGCCGCACTCCTGACTATGCAAACACAGGCTTGCCCTCCCGACACACTATATGTCCCTTATGCGTTAGCTGTTGGTAGGTCTTTGGAAAACGGCAGATGTCGATGTCGCCCTGCTGTCTTCGAACGCCCCCCGGTCAAGGTCCACATGAAGAAATGCTATGTATAGCCAGACCTCTTGGAAAGATGTCTGCAAAGCCCCAACACACACACACACACACACACACAGGCCTGGTCTTATGTCGGCTCTAAACTTTACACCACCAGAACAGCAAATTTATAATGAGGATGAGAGTCTCCGGCAGAGTTCCCTATAATTTATGCCTACTATCAAATACAATGCCATGAACTGTCACACGTTCTACACACTACATATTATATATGTCTCTCTCTCTCTCTCTCTCTCTCTCTCTCTTCAGACAATGTACACACGCTGATAGTCACCTAGCCAAAGCACATCCACTGTGCAATTTAAATTGGTTGTTCACCAAGCTTGTGAGTCCTGAGTCCCTTTTAATAAAAACAAGAGGGTGGTTCCAAGTATACTGTTTAAAAAAAAAAAAAAAACAGAAGCGAAATGGACAAGCGCGCGCGCGCGCACGCACACACGCACGCACGCGTTCCCGCAAACCCACCTTTCTGGCCAAAAACTGGTTCAAGCTCGCCAGGTTCTGGGGGAAATGCTGTGTGTGAAAAGCAATCCGCCTTTCTATCCCTGCCAGACATGTATTACAGCACTGTGTACAGTAGAGCAGTAAACCAATACAGAAGGCTAATGAAACACTTCCCGCTGCATGTTGGGGTTCCGAGTCCCTGCGTGTACACGTCGCTGGAGGCCCTGGACAGGTGCCCCGGCGGGGCTTTATGGGCAAGGCAGATGGAAGGCTTTCTGCAGCAATCCTGCTACAGCTCTCCCCTTTTTTAAAAATAAGTTTTAGTAATCCAGACAAGCAGAAGAGCACAGAAAGCATTTATGAAGCACAATTATGAAACCACTAGTGTTTGGAAAACGAGGCAGATGATCAACTTACTCCGTAAAGCTATTTTCGCAAAAAAAAGTTGTCATTTCTCAGTAAATGACACAAACAAAAGAGTAAACGGCAAGAGTGAGATGAAAAAAGTCCAGTTAAACAACAGTGTGTAATCCAGTTTTTGTCCCTTGGATCTGAATATGTGAGAGTACGTTGGAGGAGCACAGCAGAGCATCTTGGTGCACAACAGCCACTGTGTTGAAGTGTTCAGGGAATGCTTTTCTTGAGTGTGTAGTGCACTTGGTAACAGCTGTTTGCTGAAATGTAAACATGTGGTAAAAGAAAAGATGAACTTACAAACACCCCATCTTCCAGTGGGTCTGCAGGCACTTCAATAAAAGAACAACCTAGTGCGCCACCTCATGGTCACATGGCGACGTGATCTAAATTTTGCAGGTGCGGAGGTCACCTCATGAGTACAGTTATGTTCGGAGCACTTTCACATGTAGTGAGAGGTACCTACTGGCATCTTCAGTGCTGAAATCATGACCTGTACTCCTCTGTTGAACATATCAGGTTTGGGATATTTACAAGCAAAATTTCTTACTCTGTCACATTTACATTTATTAATTTAGCTTATGCTTTTATCTAAAGCAACTTACAATGTTAGATTACCTACAGTTACATTTACATTTATCCACTTAGCAGACAGTTTTCTCCAAAGCGACTGACAATGCATACTGTGTAGTGTTACTAGCCCACACACCTTATTCACCAAGGTGACTTACACTGCTAGATAAACTACTTACAATGGGTCACTCATCCATACTTCAGTGGAACACACTCTCGCTGTATCACTCACATACTAAGGGAGGAACCTGAACAGCATGTCTTTGGAAGTGGAAGGAAACCAGAGCACCCAGAGGAAACCCGCGTAGACACGGGGCAAACATGCAAACTCCACACAGACTGAGCAGGGATCGAATCCACCACATTCTCTCGCACCACCCAGGCGCTGTGAAACATCAGCGCTCCTCGCTGTAGCGCCGTGCCGCCCAGTTACTAACCCATTTACATAGGTGGGTAATTTTACTGGGCCAAATTTAGTTCTTTGCTCAAGGGTACTACAGCTTGAGGTAGGATTCAAACCAGCAACCTATAGGTCCAAAAGCAGCAGCTCTAAACTTACACTACCAGCAGGCCCCTTTAATGTTGTTCTGTTAAATTAAATGCATCTGGATGAATAACTATCCAACATGTTAAAATCCTTAAGTGTGTGAATATACATAGAAGTGCATACAAAGTGTTAGTGCAGAGGTGATACAAGGCAGTGCCTCTCTCCACACACACACACACACACACACACACACACACACACAAAGACTAGTCCTGCTGGGTAGGCGGACCCCGTACTGACACCACAGAGTGTCCATCAGCATTCACCACACCCTTTTTCTGAGTGCAGCAAACAGAAATCGGCAAGACTTCGTACTGCCTGCACAGAAAGTGAAAGAAAGTAGGAGACAGAAACTCAAGAATCCCGCACGACGCAGAAAAAGATAAGCATCAATTAAAATTCCTTTAACATCTATTAAACACACACACCTGGAGAAGACTGCAGTGCTCCATGCTCAGGCAAGTACAAAACACAAAACTGTGGGTATGGAAACAAGCCTCAATTGTTGATGCAAGTTTGGAAGACCATCATATGAACTTCCTGTTGCACGAGTGTGTCATTCTGGGGTTAGCAGAGAGGAAAATGGCTGGTTGGGGTTTATTATTACACTGTTTTTTTTTTATGCAAAAGGGTACATGTGCACACACAAAAAGTCTATCAATGTTCTGTAATCCAAAGTGTATTTTGAATGTACGTTTCTTAAACACAGCTTGAGTTTATTAAAGTTTTAAAGGCACTGGATTTCTTAGCACAGTTCATTATCACTTTGAAATAAACCCCAGAAGTAGCTTTCCCACATATCTCCAAAAACTTGGTACAGGAAGAGGAAACAATGTGGTAAGGAGATAAAGTAAAAACTGAAAAGTACACTGCTTGTGTGTAACGTTTCATAACAGGATCAGTACAGATTTTGAATTTAAGGTCTGTGCTGCGTTCCTGTGCCAGTTGACACGCCATTGGAGGAAGTGAGTGCTGACACACTGCGTGCGCTCTACACACCGTGGAAATCGAAACAAAGCTGAAAAACAAAATGGTAAGTAAAAGCGTTCATTCTTCTCTGACAAAAAGGGAAAAAGTCAATGAATAAGTAAACCATTACATTTTGAATTAAATGTATGACACCTGTGTACTGTCTTGCATCTTCGGAGATGTGCGCGATTGTGTGTATGTGCAAGCTTTAAGCATAGTCTGTAGAACAGATTTAAAACCTTGCATTTTATGCTTTAAAATTTCTGTTTACATTGAAAACTAAAAATCTGAAAAGTTTTTGCGTACGTGACAGCAGATGTCAAAGTAAATTTAAAGTGCTCCTAATCAAGCAGAACCAGATTAAGATTTGTTGTCATTCAGCAGCAGTTAGTCACACAGTTACATTTACTCATTTAGCTGACACTTTTCTCCAAAGCGACTTACAACGTTCAGTTATTGCACTACATTCGAATAGCGGCTTTTGTCATTTCTAAATATCATCTTCGTCGTCGTCGTCATCATCATCATCATCATCATCATCAGCAGCAGTGACTAATCCTCATGCTGAGCACCCGCATGTCAGGCAGGTTTACATTTCAACATCAGTCTCGTCAGACACACGACTTTTTGACAAAAATGAGATTACCATAAGCATAATGATACTGCTGTTGCTTTCAGATGTCTCCAAAACACTTTTAATATTCATTTTCAAATGAATGTTTTAAGTAAAACGTGTGCATGAGCAGTCAGCCGCCAGGACAACAGCTGACATCCACTCATGGGCAGAGCAGGAAAGAGTGGAAACATAACTTCATCTTTCTGACACAGTTACTGCTTTTCCTGGGGGGCAGCAAGTACTTCAGTGGTTCCTGCAGCTGCATTACACTTAAAGGATCCATCCAGGTTCAGTTCCCTGCTCCCACTGTACTAGTCTTCAAATACTTCAGATACCAGTACAAATAACTAAGCTGTATAAATGAGTAAATGAGTGAAAGTATATATTAGTTTACAAGTCAGTGTAAGTCCTACTGAATAAAGGCAACACTGCCACGAAAACACGGAAACAGAAATTTATGCAAAATCTGTTGGTATCATTCAGAGCTGTAAACATCCAGTGACCATGTAAGACAAATGACATGACGCATACCATAAATGTCACCAAACTACCACACTATCGTGTTATGATGACTAGGGAAAAGAATATGGCAGATAATTTTGTGCAGGAGGCGCCTGGGTGCTGGAAATGTAAGTGTCCAAATGTACCGCTAGCATTTCGCAGCTTTGTAGCAACATCACAACTGTCTTGAAAGAGATTTCCAAGCATTGACATTTATTTATTTAGCTGACACTTTTCTCCAAAGCAACTTACAATGTTAAGTTACAATTATTACAGTTACAAGCCTACAATTATTTACCCATCTATACAGCTGGGTAATTTTTACTGGAGCAATTTAGGGTAAGTACCTTGCTTAAGAGAACTGCAGCTACAGGTGGGGATCGAACCTGCAAAAATATTTTACGTCTTCCTTATAACCAACAACTGTCATTATGGCTCACATTTAATATTTTTCTTGCACATGTGAACAGTACCTGTGA
The DNA here is from genome assembly GCF_900964775.1 of Scleropages formosus. Taxonomy (NCBI): domain Eukaryota; kingdom Metazoa; phylum Chordata; class Actinopteri; order Osteoglossiformes; family Osteoglossidae; genus Scleropages; species Scleropages formosus. The sequence goes on along the minus strand of NC_041825.1, from coordinate 6,078,251 downwards.
ATGTCAGTTATGTTTATGCAAGTTAACATCATATCACCTCATTGACCATATAATTATTTTATTCCTTTGAATACACTTCTTACAATACAAATATTTATTTAGCTGACACCATTACCCAATGAGACTAACAGTGTTATGGATAATAGACCTTAGAATGATCTATTGACTGGTACAGGAGAGCATTTTTACTGTATTCATTTGGGGTGTCTTGGAAAAAAAAGGTCCTACAGCAGGAGGTTTAAAAGCCACAAGGCCTAAACACTGATACTTTTCCACATTAAATGATCAATTTACAGAAGTGCTATTCCAGCATCAGCTGATCTCTAATACAGTGGAACCTCAGAACTCGAATGCTTCTGAATTCGAACGAGCTGTTTGAGGAAAAAAATGTCTCAGAACTTGAACGAAATTTCGGAACTCCAACTGATGAACCTTTCAGGCTAAAACCTGTTGGACACAGGGTGCGTATAACGCGTATGACTCGGTATGAACAAATCTTGCCCGAAAACTCGCGGAGTGAACACCTCGCCGAATTGTGCTGTGAATTTCCACGTTTTTGTGGTTTTTTTCTATCTTATATTAAATAAGCCATCATGGGTCCTAGGAAAGTTACTAGTGAAAGCAATCAGCCAAAAAGGAGAATAGTGAGAGCCACGATAGGGGTTAAAAAGGAAATGACTGAAAAACATGATAGAGGTGTTTGTGTGGTTGATCTGGCTGCACAGTATGGAATGCCTAAATTTACGATTTGCACTATATTGAAAAATAAAGAGACCATCAAAGCAGCTGATGTTGCTAAAAGAGTGAAATCTATTACAAAGCAAAGACCACAGGTAATTGATAAGGTTGTAAAAACTCCTGTTAATGTGGATAAATGAAAAACAGTTAGCTTGTGATAGTACATCAGAGGCAATAAAATGCGAAAAAGCAAGGATGCTGCATGCTTACCTCGTTAAAGACGCCCCTGGAACGAGTGATGATAGTGAGCCTTTCAAGGCTAGTAGGGGTGATTTGAGAAATTCAAGAAAAGAAGTGGCATTCATAGTGTGGTGAGGCTTCCAGTGCATCAGGTATGTATATATATAGGTTTAAATAGGCAATCATTTGAGGGTCTGGAACAGATTAATCCAATTTACATTATTTCTTATGGGAAATATTGATTCAGAACTCGAACGCCCTTCTGGAACGAATTAAGTTCGAGTTCTGAGGTTCCACTGTACAAAGAGCTCATACTCAACATTAGGTGGTGCTGTCTCAGAACTTACTGATGTCCATAAATAACACGAAGGAGGCCTTTTTGTTTCTCTCTGATGTTTTTTCTCTTTCCTCAAAGAAGGTACAAGGAACCAGTTCTACTGAGAACCTGCTTGTACTGGAGAAAATTGCAGCAAATGACATCACTTCAAGGGCAAACTACTGCTATGCCCTCTTCTGGTCCCTGGGCACAGCCACAGGGCTCTTCCTCTACTACAGCTTTATGAAGCGCTGCCGGCAGACCAAGGGCAACTGGACGTGGCGTGACACAGTCCTCTGCAACTACTGCATCTCCGAATTCTACATCCTGCTCTTCTCCATGTCCTCCCTGGTACACAGGCCCGACTACATGCACGTCACGAACATCAACTGCGCTGTGCTCTCCTTTGTCTTCAACTTGGCCTGCATCTGCGGAGAGTTCCTGCAGGTGCTCATGGCCCTCATCTTCGCATGTCACAAAGACCATTTCCCCCTCCAACGTTTCACGAGGGTCCAAGACCGGCCAATCGCAGCTGTGGGCGTGACATCCCTTCTCTCCCTGCTGCTCTGCGTGGTGTTGGCGGTACTGCGCGAACAGCAGCCGCTCCATGACTACACAGACTGCCAGCTGGACCCCTTCGATGCCCCGTACACCTATGACGTGGTCAAGATGACCATAGGATTCATCTTTCCCATTTTCCTCAAGCTAGTTCTCCTAGTCGTCTGGATTCTGAATGACCCCAGCTTCCTGTCAAGCCTTAAAGATAACCCCGTTTACCCTGCAGTTACCACGGTGACCTTTGCCTGCCGCCTATTCTACAATATCGTGCTGATGGACAGAGCGGCCATGAAGCCTGGAAAGCCCTCACTGTGGAAAGAGGCGCTAATGACCGTGGCGGAGTTTGTGCTCTTCTCGGGCAGCAGCATCTGCCTTGTCCTCGTTTTGTGTCTCCACGGGCCCTGCCGGGCAACCCTAAAAGAAACCGCGGGTCACCTGCAAAAATGTTGCAGTGGGATAGGTGGCCGGGATGCCAACCGCCGCGTCATGGCCACCCATATAGAGTTTCAGCAGACCGCAGTGACAGACAACTGAACGCTTCCCTCCGTTTAGCTTCCTCAACCACAGCAACAGCTCTTGGTGTTAAAACTCGCAAAGATTTGCTTTCATTAAATACTCAAGACCTTTGACATTGACCTCATATTTTAGCGGATCTAGCAATAAACAAATGCTAACGTTTTGCCGACTTTTTTTAACGTTTAAATAAACCGTTTGGTAGGTCTCAAACACCCTGATGCAAATATGACAAAGTTCCCATCCATGCTTTACTGAAAACAAGTAAAAAGCATGACTATCACAGTGTATCTGAAGAGAAACATCTGTAAGAGATGTTAAAATTATTACAGCTACGCAGAAAAAGGAGGAATATAGAGGTAGTTGATATAAAAATAAGATTCTTAATGCAACTTTTGACAGAATGTGAATGACTGAAGGTGACTTTTCACACAAGGGACCCTAGAAAAATCCATATATTTTTCCACCAACAGTTATTTCACTCTCAGACACCTTATCAGTCCGGGTGCTTCAGCATCCTCACACCGTTTAGGATTAACATGGAAATCGAAGGATAGAGCAAGGGGGATCCACTGCTACAGCGGTGCCCAGTGGGAACACACCAGCTGAAGGGTTACCGTAGGAAAAAAACCCTGTTAAACAGGACTATGACACTGTGCAGCTACATTTCATTCACTGCATTTAAGGCTTCTGACAAAATTCAGGAATGTTTAACACTTTAAGTGTATATTGTGTATTCAGAATTGTTCTGTACAATTTGCTCCTTCAGAGAACTAAAGGTTTTGTACTTTTGTGCTTTGAAGAACAGGAATAAAAAAAGCAATATGTGCAAACCTTGGTTCCCCATGTCATCAGTTTTCACTGTATTCTTTAAGTTTTTTTTTTTTTTTTATTTTAAACTGCAAAATGGCTGCAAGTAAACACATCCACTATGTGCAATACTGATTTAAAACCGTTGTATTTCATGGATATCAACATCATCTTCAACTTCAAACACATTGACTCCTTTTGAGTACATAAAATAGGTAAGATGAAAATCTGAGTCAAACAATAACCCTTCTCATTCTTCAGATCACCCGTCTGAGCAAAAACATTGTTTGCAAGAAGGACACTGCAGCTGTGAGTTAAACCGCGTCAGCTTATAATGAATTTTTATTTAAAAAAAAAAAAACTCATTTCAAGCATCTCCCGTACGAGACATACATTTACAATGAGACACAGGTCCACAACCCCCCCCATCCCCCAATTTTAAAGCTGTAAAGGCTCTTGAAAGAAAAACCAGAACAAAATGTGTGAGAAAAGAAGGAGAATCAGTCACCCCAGCATGAGAGTAGATACAAAAAAAGAGCTTTGCGACTAATATACTTGTAATTTACAGAACTTGAGCACAGTTAAGAACCTGCTGCACTTTGATACGCCGGCTCCTCATGTTAGAAACGTTCAAGTTGCGATGTCTGGAGATAAACAGGAAATATGCTTTCATTGTATTAACTGAATTTTCTTGTCCATTTCCTAAAATTTCTCTCTGTAGCGAAGTGAATGCCTTTTGTATTTAGGCAGTAAAATGTACCCAAATGGTTCAGGAGTGTGGGACTGGATTTATTCAACTCTCTCTCAGCATCAAGAGCTCCTGTCTGGGGATCATGACTGTTAACAAGATTTAGTTAATCAGCACTGAATAAGACTTTACCTACAGTTATTCAGAATTTTTCTTAAGAGGTTTAATTTTAATGCAACTCAAAGTTAAAAAGTCTTATGATGTATTTTAGCTTTATCCAAGATTTTTACAAAGCCTAACTCATGAAAACGTCAAATCTATATTGTTAAGTCATTGTGACATAGTGGTTAAAGTGTCACTAGACTTATGAACAGGTTTTTGGTCCCAGGATGAGGAACCAGTGTATATAAATACTGGGCTAAAACATCTTTAACTCCAGGAATGCACAAGAGATCCCATCTGAATGTTTTTGTTTGTAGCCTTTGGTTTCTAAAATGAATTGGCGGAATAGGAGACTCCTGGGAAAGGCGAAGGAGAAAGGGCGTGGACACGTGTGTTCAGAGTGCGTACTTCCTGGATTTACATGAGAGCACCATGGGAAGCTCTCCGGAGAGGATGGAACTCCTTCACCACACCTGGCACGTTCTTCCTCTCTCCACGGTCCTTAGCCTTCACTAGTCAATGATTACCCTGCATCCCAGGTGTCAACTGGACTATTACAGTGATGAAGACCTTTCATGATGAAGCAAAAATACCAGTCACCTCTATCATCTACAGTACATTGATTTTTCATAATCCAGAACTAGTTTTTAAATCTAAAGCTCAGTTTTAACAGGGGACGGAAAACACAAGGTTTTGTCCCAGATGACAACCAGTCCCGAGTCCAAACTCATTAATTTAATGAAGCTGATGATAATAACATGAGTGCTAGAGTCATAACAGAAAATAAATAAAAGTAGTCGTGAATTATTTGAACATTCTGGAAGCAGTCATTTGAAACCCTTGAGAGGTTTCACAAGCCTAGTGTGAAACCCCATATGAACAATCAATGAAATAGTCGAGGTAAAACCTAGAGAAGCATAATACAAAAATTAAATCTGCTTAAATTCATTTAGATGAAAGAGCAACACAACGACCACACATCCACCACGGAAAATCTCTTAACGGATAATCTGGCAGGAAAATAACTGTACGGATATTATTCCCAGCTCTGGTGAGCAGAGATACACAAAAGAGAAGGAAAGCAATGCACTCACGCCATATTTCGTACGTGCCATAAAGAGCCACGTGTTACACGTGAATTGTACAAACAAGGTACTCTTAGGGTTTCAGACAGCAATGTACCTGAATGCAACAGTTATTTCAAAGTCAATGGTGGACATCCTGCTGGATGCAGGTTCACTTTGTCCCAGCTAACTGAGGTAAAACACTATACACATCAACCAGATGTCTGCAGCTGTCATGTTCCGACCATGAAATTAACGGCATATTCATGAGGCAAGAGACTCTGTTGGGGCCTAAAGACGTCTTTTCCCAGCAGGTAAGACAGCATACTGCTGAGAACCAGCGGCACTGCAGGTGAGACGTAAAGCAGGTGGCCCAAGAAAGGGCATCAGTGAGCGGCCCGATGAGGCCGACTGTTCAGTGTAAGAAGCCGCAGACAGCAGGACAGCGCGAACTCTAAACACACCCTGCTCTGCGCACTGTCATGCAGACCAAACTCCACATGCGGGATGGAACAGAACACAGATGCATGCGACGGGATTGCTCTGGTTCAGCTTTACAAACACCGGCATCCTCGTCTTTGGATGTGGAAATACTTATTTTAGTTTTTCAGAACTGCTTCAATGCACTGGATCAAAAAAAACTGCACACACCATGTTTCAAATGATTCATTTCTACCATCAGTACCTTGAGCGATGAAAATTAAATCCTTTCCAGTGCACAGAAGTGGATTAACTGATTTAGGCTTTAGTTTAGCAGGCAGTAAAGTTAAAATATGAGTGATAATATCAGCAAGGCTCTGTCGTAATTCAATTACACCAACAGTTAGTTTATCTTCATATAGGAAGTAGACAAACAGGAGCATTCATCTAAATTGTTCTGTGATAAATGATTTCATTAAAAAGATGAAAATCCAGGTATATACAGACAAAACTATAAAACACAGGACTGCTCAGAAACATAATCAAATTACTATGTCCTGCTTAACATCTGAGATAAACACTCAGTTAATAAAAAGCACTGAAGCTGTATTTGTATAAACATTCAAGGTGAAATATACAATTATACTAAAGCTTTTAAATGCTAAAATAAGACTGAACAGCTGTCACATATTTGAGAGCTCATTATCATCCTTGTCAGTCAGTATATTTCCTACTATCGATTAGCTGTCTCCCCAACACCCCATGTGTTAGAAACTTTAAACTTCACATAAGTTGTTGTAAAGACTTTTTGAATATTCTTAATAATAAATAAGTGATTTTTTTTTTTAGCTGTCATTTATACTGCAATTCAAAAAACTAAGGTAATTCAAAAATATCTGCAATAATGTTTTAACGTCTTTATAAAAACATTGCAGATACTTGACTGACCTTAGCATATGCATATATACATCTTTTTAATAAACAGCCCTCAATTTAAATAGTCCTCAAATTTCCTGTGAACATTAACTTATTCCTAAGATTCTCAGTTACCAAACAGAAATTTGGATACAACGATCCAGCACTTAAATACATTTCAGTGAGCAAGGGGCTTAAGAATAAACGCAGCGAGTCGATTGCTTGTGTTCACACTTAAGTACGTCAGTGAAAACTACCCAGGGGACCGCTTCTGACCTGCACTGTAGTGCCTTGCAACCGACACGGTCACACCAAGAGTCGGCCGTTGATAGACGAGCCGTCACTCACGCGCCGCTTTCATTACTGCGCATCTAGGCATAGCTACGTTCCTTTTAAGTCTCTATGAACGCAGGGGGAGATGGAGTGACCTGGGGTAGAGCGGGGTGGGGTGGGGGGTGGGTCTGCACTCTGCGTCCCTCCTCTGTGCAGTTGGGCTGGGTGGAACAGCAGGTGGCAGAGGACAAACAGCGGGAGACACAGCAGGGAGAAGAGAAGCCACAGGGAGAGCAGGAGACACAGCTGCCTGCTGCAGATGGGAAATAGCAACTCGGTGCCACTGCGCTGACTGCTCCTGGGACAAAAAGACAAGCAGACCCACAAGAGCTCACCGGAGAAGTAAGAGTTCCCTCCTTTCCACTTTGCGCCAGGGTGAGCTTCAGCCTCTCACTAGCATTGAACTCTCTGTAGTAGTTTTTAAATAAAGTGCGCATTTTTAGATGCGCTACAGGAAGGCCATGTGAGGGCCACACATTGACACCTGAGGACATCAGCCGATGGCAGGAAGTCTATTTCAAGGAAAAGGAAGGTTAATAAAATAGGCTCCAGTAAACAAAATGTCAAGGTGTATAAATACCGGTTCAATGGTTTAGGATAAAAGCCAAGTTTCTTGACAGATGGGTGATAATCTACATCCTCTAACCAATAGGGCACTGACAGCAGGGTGAAATACAACATACAGCATCTATAGACTTTTGGTAGAAAATCTGCTTTTTAAAAAGCAGATGTTTCATTTAACTTAAATAAGCAAAAGTGACTTGGATCGTGACTGTGCAAGTACTTATATTTCATAGAGATAATTCTGTGGATTTATCTGTTCCACAAGTCTAAGTCTTTCATTTTAATTCTATACAATTTTCATGTAAAATAATAAACAGTTATTGTAATCGCAACACTTATCTGCTTATGCCATCACACTTATAACTTTGTTTTAATGAATCATGGAAACATACTGGAGAGCACACAATCATTCAATGTGTGACAGAGGAAACAACACTGATGTGGAGAACCTCTCCTTCCTCAAAACGACAACATTCAGATAAGTTGAGATGATCCCTTCATAATAATACATCCAAGTGACACAAGCTTAATATATACTTTTCACATTTTTATAAACACAAAAGCAATAACACAAATTGCATTTCTTTTATGCTTTTTTCCTATATTTATGAAAAAATAACCAAACTGAATAAACAGAATGAGACGAGTAAAATATTATGTTGTTATATTTACCTGTTTCATATCATGTAAAAATATATAGCTAACGTGACTGGAAATGTGCATCAGTATTACAAACAAAAACAGTTCGGACCTCCCTGTCCTCCTTGTGTGTCAGCAAGCAGGTGATCAAACTCAAAGAATTGCGGGTCCCATGACCTTCACTGCGACAGATGACATCCAGCAACATTTCCATTAATTAACATTATTGCTGTAATGAACATTGTTTTTATATTGTAAATGTGCAGGTAAACTACATGTAACAACAGAACTGCAGATGTTAAAGCACCTTACTTTATAAACCAAACAGGAAAGATTTATTCTACACTACGTGGGAATTTAATTCCAAGATCAGTTAAAGATTTTTTTTTTTTTTTTAAAAAAAGTACTAAGTGTCTTTATATTTTTGGACATTGTATTTTAAGTTGTTTAATCACCATATAGTGGTGCCAATAAAAAGATTATTTTTTGAAATCCCAATAAAAGAAACATTGTTAAGAGGTTTTAACAAAAATATGGCTTTCACAGAACTGTTCTGAGAATGAAAGAGAAGTATATTTATCCAATCCAATGAGTCCCTGCATTTTTTAAGCACTCAATTATTACATTAAGACAGTCTTACACAAGAGACTGCAAATTGGAGGGACAGCTCAGGCTGCTTCAATGCATCTGTTTAAGTTCCTGGTTAGCATTTTAAAAGGTACTTCATTCTGTGTGGCTAAATAAAAGCAGGTGTTCACAGCGCTTCCCCCTTGAAAACACCATTAATTACACTCCAGTAAGCCGGCAGATCTTTACTAACAAACAAACGAATCCAAAATCAGCAACACAGGCTGCTCACGGGCCTTTCTGTCAACTTTTGTTCTCCATGCTGACCAATAGATCCAAAACAATTTAGCGTGAAACAAACGAGCACAGAAGACCAGACAAAGGACTAGCACAGGTTTCATCCCTACTTCCCCATACATTGAACAAGGCAAGATGAAAATGAACTCTTATAAGAAAGAAAGCTTAAAGGAACCCAAACAGAAAACAGATAAATTTAAGAGAGAGGGGGAGGTAAGAAGAAGGGGAGAAAAAAAAAAAAAAAAAAAAATCAGCACTAGAGTATTTACGGGCAGTTCACTTTGATCTTATTCTTGAATGACTTTCTTTTCCTTTCCTCTTCCCAGGTTGTGTCTTATTGTTAAAGGCAGTGGGCGCATACTAACTGACAAATGGACTGGGATCCACTTTTTGAATTATGATATGTGAGAGGGGAGGAAACGCTCCAGAACAGCACTACCTTTGACCCAGTGAATCCAGCAGCGAGTCTTTGGACTTAACAGTAACTGACCATGGAAATACTCCTCTGCAAAGTGTTCTATCCCTTTATCAATAGACAAACCAAAATATGAAAATGGGATTAAGCAATTCATAAAAAAGGCAACAGATTAATTGCAAAATGGAAACACTGCTTAGGTGAGAGGCCTTTTAAAGACAAGAATGTGGAATTTATAAACCTCAAAAGATGTTTGAAAAAGTCTGAGCTACGTGACCGATCATTTCAGGCTGAGAAAACAAGGGGAGCGGCCAGCATGGATGTACAGGGTTCCTCTACAATTTCCTTTTGTGAAAATGGCACAGAGCAACTGAAAGCTTCCTCCTCCAATTGCAGTGGAACCATTCTGGCAGATGACATGGACACCTACCAATTCTACATTGTAGGTCTTTTCCTCTCCTGCCTTTACACCATCTTCCTATTTCCTATTGGCTTCATCGGAAACATCCTCATACTGGTGGTCAACCTCAACCATAGAGACAGGATGACCATCCCAGACCTGTACTTTGTAAACCTGGCAGTGGCTGACCTCATTCTGGTCGCCGACTCACTGATCGAGGTCTTCAACCTGAACGAGAAGTACTACGATATCGCTATCCTTTGCACTTTCATGTCACTCTTCCTCCAGGTCAATATGTACAGCAGCATTTTCTTCTTGACGTGGATGAGTTTTGACCGCTATGTGGCCTTGGCCAGCACTATGAGCACCAGCCCCCTTCGGACCATAGAACACGCAAAACTCAGTTGCATCCTCATCTGGGGCGCCTCAATTCTTGCAACTCTACTGCCCTTCACCATAGTGCAGATACAGCACAGAGGTGAGGTGAACTTCTGCTTTGCAAATGTCTTTGAGATCCAGTGGCTAGAGGTGACCATTGGTTTCTTGGTGCCCTTTTCAGTCATTGGCCTGTGCTACTCGCTCATTGTTCGCACCCTGATGCGGGCACAGAAGCATCGAGGACTGTGGCCCAGAAGGCAGAAGGCGCTTCGTATGATCGTAGTTGTGGTGCTCGTCTTTTTCATCTGTTGGTTACCTGAGAATGTCTTCATTAGCATCCAGCTTCTGCAGGGCACTGCCAACCCTTCTCGACGAAATGCAACCACACTGTGGCATGACTATCCACTGACTGGCCACATCGTCAACCTGGCTGCCTTCTCCAACAGTTGCTTAAACCCCATCATCTACAGCTTTCTGGGGGAAACCTTCAGGGATAAGGTGCGCCTTTATGTCAAAGGGAAGGCCAGCTGGTCTGCGCTCTACAGACTTTGCCAACACACTTTGGATTTACAAATACCTATAAGGAATGATGCGTCAGAGGTATAATGTCTGAAAAGCACTGGGAAGTTTCTATTAAGTCATGCTGAATACATGGCCAGTGGAAAAAACACAAGGTCCAGAATGTACCAACATGAGCTTAACTGTAAAAAAAAAATAAAAAAAGCCTCATTTTTAACTTCTTAGACTGAAAAAACAACAGACTCTAATCAGAAATAGAACAGAAAAGCAGAGGCCTGCAGTTAAGCCATGTTTTTCAACATGTGGCAGCATGCCATAATAACATACTGCATTATTAGTCATTGCTATTACTACTACTGTTTTAACAGATTTATTCAACAAACATATAAATAAGAAACTGTCATCAAAATATTTCACATAAACATACGATTCAATATGAAATAAACTTAAAAAAAAAAAAAATCATACAACTGCCTCTTGTGCAATTTTGAAAGTGTATTCCTACTGAAACCCATTTCCCAAGCTGTAATTTAACTTGTAATAATTCATACACAGTTGACTCTGAAGCTTCTTGCACTGAGTGGCCAGAAAAATGCCACATTTTTACAATATCTCCTTTCAGGGTGTCTAGGGAGCCATGCTATGTTAACAGATAACAAAAATAAGCAGTTCCAGTCTATTCCTGCTTTTCAGACAGTCTTCTTAGAAGTATGTGGCCTGAGGCTGTAGTGGAGGGTTACAGACTAACATTATAAAAGTCAGGATTCAAAGAAAAATGTTAATACAACAAACCTGTTCAGCAAAGAAGAGACAAACCAATGGCCATTACACCACTTTCCAGTTATGATTCTCATTTGGCTGCATTCACATTTATTCATGTAGGAGACGCTTTTCTCCGAAGCAATGTAAATTTCAGAGAAAAACAAGAGTGCATTAAATCAACAGAAGTTGACCCAGATTTTAATTGACTCAACTGCCTGAAAGTACTTTTAATACCCTGAAACCCAGTGTCCCCCAACAGACATGTGAATGACTTCATGAACACAATTTCAGCTGCAAAATACCACAACAGTCTTGATCATCTTGCAATTTCATGTGATAGCAAAGACGCCTTCCACATCTGCAAAAACACATAAGTATGACAGAGAATGGAAAATAATAAAAGAAAGCAAACAACAAACTGCTCACACAGTACTAGATATACACAAAATATTCCATTCAAGCTGACAGTCATGGTAACATCAGACCTTGTGGCAACTCCACCTCCTCCACCAGAGATCACTCCACAGAGGAATATTTTCTGAGTGCCTGGGCTTTATGATTACGCACAGTATTAAAACAGGTGGTCAGTTATGTGTGCATGGCAAACAACAGTACATTTAGCAGAGATGCCCATGATTTAAAGAAAAAAAAAATTCTAACTATTTCTACCCGTTGCCCTTGCGGTTTCTAAAAAAGCAAAATAGAACTACAAAAGCAATAATAAAAATTTATGTTTGTGGGAAGAAAAATTGCAAAGAATGTAGTAGTAACATTTAAACAAAAATAAATTACTGTTCAGGACCAAAATGCATCCTCTGGAAAGCAAGAGCTGTATTAAAAATAAATATTGAAGACCAATACAGTCAGTTATACATGTGGTACAGTGATTAAATCAAAAACAGCCCTGAAATTCTGAATGATTTCCATGTGTACTTTGAATCAAAAGATGAGGCACTATGTGAAATGCTTGCAAAGAGCAGGTAAGACTTTCTAAACATTAGACAAATAAAAACCCTCTCATAAGCAAGTAGCTGTTACACACACTCCCACCATTTACTTTACTATAACTATTCAAAAGCACAAAGATTTTCAATTCTAGCTGGAATGACAACCCCTCCCACCCCCACTCAGAACTGCTGAATCTCTCTCAACATTCAGGAAGGGCCTGAAAATACCACTCTTTCAGGTTCACTTGTTCATTCATCTCCCATGTCCTCCATAAACATGCACTATGTTTTCTGTTTTAAAAAAAATAAAAAACATCTATATGGAGCTAGTTGTGTGATGTATACTGATTTATAGGGCGCTATGAGACAAACTTTGTAATTTTCTGAACTGTACATCGCTTTGGAGAAAAGCACTTGCTAAATTAATAAATGGAAATGTATTAAGCTGATGCCTTTGTCCAGGGTGACTTAAAATGAGACACATTACTCTAAACTACTTAAGTTACTTACCCATCCACATAAGAGAGGAGTGTACCTCCACACACTCTCACTCGAACACCAAGGGTAACTCAAGAGTCACTAATACACCTGAAATACGTCTTTGGACTGCGGAGGAACCTGGGGCATCCAGAGAAAACCCACACTAACATGGAGAGAACATGCACACTCCACAGAGACTGAGCAGGGATCAAACCCATGTCCAACAGCACAGCCCAGGATGAGACAGACACCTACACTATCCGCTACATCTCCATGCTGCCCATTACTTTTAATAAAGGTGCACTGACTACCATAAGACTTAATGGCAAAGCCAAAAAAAAAAAAAATCCAGTTACAGTTTTCACAGAGACCTTATCAAAGGAAAAACAGTCCAAATGCACATTGTTTTGCATGTTGCATAACATCTATTTTAAAAAATGCATCTGTTACACGAGCCTGTTCTCAAAGTACTAAATTAGCTCCACAGCAGAGCCCCTGACGAGTTGATTGTTTACGTAGCTTACAATATCTGCTTTAAATCAGCAGTGAAATACTGTTCTCCTGCCACATTTCCTGTGCAATGCTCTCCAATTACCTAAGACACAAACCAGGTTTTATATTCATCTTCTCTATCATGCGAACATAACGTGCAAACATAAAACCATTTTGAAAAAGTCACACTGCAGCAAAAAGAGTGTGATGTCGTCGTGTCATTTACCCATAGACCACTTGAATACTATTCACAGTTACAATACGCCATTCCCAAAAGATTTATTTTTATTGATTAAGAGACTATTTTATATCATTCCATGTACCCCACAAAAAGTTTAACAATGGCACAAACAAATATAAAACGCTAAACTCAACTCGGACATACGGCAGTTTTAAAGATACAATATACAGTAAAAATCTAACATCTCAGAATGCTATTTTCCCAAAAAAATTCCACCAAACATCATTAAATTACAAGTGATCATTCCCCTTTTCCTTTTTAGAAGGCTCCAGAATAATTACTGCAGTTATCATGCAAAGCCAGCTACATTAGCACAACTTCCACAACTTAGGCTGTGTTTTACAGGACTCCAATAACTGGTTTAAGATATTGTACATGTCCATTTCACATATTGTACTGTACTGAGCGGAAAAATAACGCTCAGAAATTGTGTAGCACGTACTTTTCGATCAAAGCAGAATGTACACAACACCATCAGGTACCATGTATGTAGGCTACCATGGCTGCAGCAGTGGCTCATGGGTGCTGAGCGGTCTGGGAAACACAGGGCTGAAGCCACAAATTGTTTTTCCAGCTGTGACATCCCAGCCTGGGAAATGAGTGCACAGCGTTACTCACATAACTGAAGAATTGGGGAAAATGTCAAACTTGTAACAGCACAGTCAGGCAGATGCTGTCATTCCAGCATCTCTGCAGATAATTTCCAGACTTCATTTGTTCAGGAAATAAATTATTACAAACTGAAAGTGCTGAGCTCTATGTTTCAATACTTTCTTCGAGATCTGAAGTCAATCTTTGTGTTGCAATACACTGCAGAAATACTTTTGCTTTCTTTTTCTCATGAATACACACAGTAATGAAGAAATTCAAAACAAACAATTGTCTGAGTGCAGACAAACCACGTGCCACTGGGTCTTTTAAAAACAGGAACAATCTCACTGGCATCACAGTCCTGAAATACTGACTCTTCCCCACTAAAGGTGGTCCTTGACTTACGACATACGCGACTGAGGATGACCAATACTCACAACGACCTTCCCGTCATGACGTCACTTATATATCCGAGTGGTTTGTATAACACTGTATAAAGGGATTTTTGACTTGCATGGAAATCAACTTATAATGAGGCTAGGGCTACGGAACCTTAGTGTAAATCGAAGACCACCTGTACACATTTCATACTGAACAGTGAAGTCTTGTCAGTATGCAGCTGTGAGCTGCAGCAGCCCTCTGGTGATGAACCAAACAGATCTTGAGTAAGGAGGTGCAGCCACTCACTCATGGCAGGAGACACGGCTAGGACACACTGGGATTAAACATTTACACACAAACTCTTCAGTCTCCAACTATACGCTACTATGCAATGAAATTTTTTTGCCCCCCTTTCCCCCAGAATAAGCCCAATAAGAGCTTCCTTTAAAAAAAAAAAAAAAAAAAAAGGGGGGGAATAAAATGTAATTGTAAGAAATATGAAATCAAAAATAAAAACAGTAATCCCTATAAGAGGGCAAATTTACTGATTTAACTGCTGCTAGGTTAGGCTATTGATCTCAGCACGACCCCATTTCTATACTTTCTCAGAACAATGTCCCATAGTTACAGTCAATACTTCACTGATTACCTCTGATGAATCAGTGAATGCACAGAAACTAAGCAACTGCTGTGATGGAAACAAAAAAATCTGTCTGCACAGCATCTATCAGGCTTTTAAACAGCGGTTTTGATTAAAAAAAATCTGCCAGATGGCTCTTTGGATAAAGGTTAGTTCATTCACATTTACTGTCAAGTTCAAATGTGATGTCGCAAAATTCATTTCAGTTTTCAGTACAAGAGCTAAAAATACATTAAACTGCAACTTTTGTCCAATGGAAATCATGATGTAAAAACCTCTGCCGCATAACGTTGTTTTTGGAGGATTTTAATAAGAAAGATTTTGAAATGTATTAAAAAGGAGGAAATGCTAATGGACCCCAGCCAATGTCATACAGCTCAAACCAACTAAAGCAAGAAGATGAGGGAGACAGGAGACCAAAGGGCTCCAGCAGGAAATGTGATGAGCCATTCTCCCTGCTTTGACATAAAGATCCTTCCTTGCTGCACATCACCGTAATTACACTCTAAACCAGTACTTGTGATACAAATCAGTACCCTTTCATTTCCCGTTTTGTCACCACAACACAAACTTATGCGTATTAAATACCATACGAAGAGAATATGACAACACTCATCCTTCAGATGAAGGATTTTGCTGTACAAGTTCCCAGACAGCATCTCTGCAGCCACATAGATTATTGATCTGAACCAAAGCTGTACTTCCATTTAACAAAAAAAGGCTGAAACGCTTCAGAGGAGTGAGGACAGTGCCCTGTGTTAAAGGAAACGTAAACGACAGACATTTAATATTTATTTTTAAGCATCGAGAGCAATTAAAGAGAGTGACACCAACAATGTGGTCTGGTAAGGGTGCTAAATAATGTATATGACCTATGATTACATTTGCAAATTGAAAGCCAGGTTTTAGTGCGGTAGATATTCACCTTTGCAGCACCTTTTAGAGAAGTAAGCTTTGGAAAAGGATTACATGTATCTGGCTGAGAAAGGATAAAATAACTGTCCAAAGCACTTCTCTGGGGGCGCCCAAAATATTTAAATAAATTAAAAAAAAAAAAGTTCCTGCTAACCTGTGTCAAATGCCATAACAGAGTAAGGACGTTTAACACTTATTTAGAAAACAAATTCATTGCAAACTCTAAAATGGACAAAGAATGGGTCAAATGGAAATTGCCTCTTAAGAGCAAAATGAGAAAAAAATCCTGACATTCACACTGCGATCAATCACATTAAAAGAGCACTCTCTGTCATTTGTGAAAAGAATTAGCCTGAAGCACAGTGAGGCAAAACCATTTTCCTGTTAATTACATAAATCAAGGTGAACATTGTCACAGACGGGAACAGAACTGTGACTTTATGTGCACAGTAAAACATAACTGCTTACAAAAGATGACCCCTTGGCTGACTACAATGAATGAATATAAGGAACACACAGCAGTGCTCCTTACAGACATGTGCTGTATGTCTCCAAGCAACGGTTAAACAAACAGCACAGGCTCCGCAACACTTAAACACATGAATAGGAATGTACCCACACCTGTACCAGCTCAAAGTGTCTGCTGCACCAAAGTGCTGTAATGTGCGTCGTTTCTTTAACGCTTCTACACACTTTTTTTTTTTACCCTTGTATAAGGCTATCGCTGAGAGTCACCTTGGAGAGAACTGTTAGCTACATAAAAGCACAAAAAAATTCAATTAAAAAAAAAAAAAATCACTGACACAACATAACTGTGATTCAGAGTCAGAATATCCCCCAGAAAGTTAAGAAACAGATTGGTACAATGAAGTGTACTAAACCACTGAAATATTTTAAATTTAAAAAATTATAAAATCATATTTTACAATTTCACCCTGCTCAGTATAAGTGTTAAAAAAAAAAAAAAAAAAAAAAAATCCTTCTTAGCCACTGCTTCATATACAAAGAAACTACAGATATATAGTTTTGTGGGGAATACAGCACTACTGTTCTGAACCCTCCTTAACAAAAACTGAAAACATTATGTAAAAGCCCTACTGTGCACAGAGACAAAGTTACCATACTCAAAAGATTTTTGGATGTCAGATTGTATGAAATACTCATTTCTTTACATATGAGGAATATAAAAATTGCAGTATCTAATGGTTAGATTATTACCATGATGTATTTACAGGCTTTGTAAATGGAAAATAATTCCTATCTAGTAAACCATTTTGTAAACCTCTAACCCTAAACACTGTGGAAGAACCAAGCAAAGGTCTATGTATCACTAAGTCAAGAGCTGATAAACCTAAGAGCTTCATCATTGTCTTTGAACATAGTCCCATCTAGTGGTGACACACAATGAGGCTGTGCTGCATACATGTCTCTTATTTACCAGCGACTCTCTTAGTCAACCCCCCACCTCCTTGTGGTAGAGAGTCGGGCAACCACGAGTCATGAGCTAATGGGGGCTCTGCACATCCAGAGGACTAATCATCCTCTAGAGGTTACCTTCACAATTCCTAGAACTCTAAAATGTAAAGAAGTCCTGTCCACAGACGCGACTAAAGGAACCATGGGACAAGCACCCGATTCCTCTTTGTATGAACGTCAACACTCTGCCAGATCCTTCAAATCCAAGGCCGGACGATCTCTCCATATCCACTGGCACCACCCCGAGATATACCATTCAATCAAGTCTGAGGAGAAGAAAGTGGAGATAAAGAAGAAAAGCTTTGACAAGGAGGATGATGAACTGTCTGAAATCGCTGGTATCGAACTTCAAATAAGGAAACATCATGAAGGGAAAGTTCGAAACGTCAATGTTCTGATACATAAACAATGGCCGCAACAGACAGTAGATTCCATCAAGAAAGTATGGCGGAAACATCAGTACAAATAGATACTCGAGGCTCTACAAGAAGGCGGCTCGGCGCTTGAGGATGAGCACCAAACTTCCCACCCACTCCACGGCAGAAAGTCTCCATCTCTGGAGAAGCCAGCCACCATACTGCTCGAAGAAGAGAACAAGTTGAAGAATGTAGCCCAATGGCTGCAGGATTTTATACCATATGATAATCTAAATCCTGCCTTTCAACCTCTATATAGCCATATATCCACCTTGGATATAGAAGAGACAGCCAGAGATGTCAACTGATGTATTGAACAATTGCTTGATACCATAATTGCCCCGAGGAAGCGTAAAGCCAACGAGTGGAGGAAGACATATCCACCGACAGGGAAATCAAGCAGGGGAAAAGGCGCAGATACAATGGCCACCAGAAGAGCCCTTAGGCATATCCACTATGCAAAAATCTATATATAAAGAACAGGAAGAGAGCCGCAGATGTTACCCTCGCGGACGAGTGGGATAAGGAGATGGCTGCTACAGTATCAGACGAAGACAAACTCGTATACTGGAGAGGGGTACTAGAGGAAAATAAAATCAATGACCCAAGGCCCCTGGTGAAATCAGGAACAACATATTACGATATGCTTAACCCCATTACTGTATAAGAAGTAGGAGCGATGGTTAAGAGCTTGTGCTACAACAAGGCTCCAGGACCAGATGGGCTACTTAATGGATCTATCAAAGCCATCAACGCTTAAAACCTGTGCCTTCTGTTTAATGGAATCCTAGTGTCAGAGACAGTTCCTGAAAATTTTACATCTTGCAGGACAACCCTGATCCCAAAAACATCTACACCTGCGGATGCGACAGAATTTAGACCAATTTCTGTGAGGAATGGGCTGGGTAGGTTATACCATAAAATTCTAGCGAGGCGTATATCAACATACACACAACCAAATATGGTACAAAAGGGTTTTCGAAATATAGACTGATGCAATGCTAAGATCATGATCCTTAATTCCATCATAGATGACACAAAGAAGAATCACCAGGACTTAGCGACTTGTTTCGTCGACCTGCGTAAAGCATTCGACCCTGTAGCCCATGACTCCATAATCAGAAGTGTCATAGCTGCAGGGGTGCCAGAATATATCTGCAGGTGCCTGAAACAATACTACTTGTCTGGAACAACCGAGCTACTTGGACAGAAAATCCGGATAGCAAACGGAGCCAAACAAGGAGATCCATTGAGCCCTCTATTGTTTAACTGCGTGCTGGATGAAGCCATCGAGAAAGTCCACCGCCTTAATAGTGATTATAAGCTAAAAGACTTCAAATATAAAGCCTTGGCCTTCGCAGACGATATGGTGCTCATAGCGAGCTAAGAGATTGGACTTCAAAACCAACTTAACACCTTGCTAGAATGCTTGGCGTTTTCTGGCTTGACACCCAATGCCAACAAATGTGCCACTACAGATCATTGGTGACCCAAGACATAAAACTTGGTACTGCTGTCCAGAGGCTGTAGCATACATACGGCAGGAACAGGTGCCATCTATAGACATTGTGAGCACCTATAAATACCTCGGGATATATTTTAGTGCCCAAGGTAGACACCACTCAGATCATGAGGCCCTAGATACTATCTCGAATAACCTGAAGAAAGCCCCGTTAAAACCACAACAGCGAATGTTCCTGTTAAGAACTTTCTTACTCCTAGAGTCCAGTATCAACTGGTCCTCGGAAGAGTTACTGTGAAGATATTGAACAAATTCAACAGTATCATTACGGGTTTCATAAGAGCGGCACCGAGGCTACCTCACGACACCCCAAAAAGATTCTTCTATAGTAATATAATAGATGGAGGACTGGGTGTGCCGAACCTGCGAACACAAGTTCCATAGCTTAGATACAACAGGTGCAGAACCTGAAGAGGATCCCGGGAGAAGATACATATAACATCACCAATACATACAAATTCACCACCAGGTTACAAAAGGACTTAAAGTTGATGGAGCAAGGTGGAATGACAAACAACAAGGCATCCTATAGGAGTTACTAGGCAGAACAGCTTCACACCAGTCGGGATGGCATGGGTTTCAAGAACATAAGCCAATGCCCACAGGACAGTTTCTGGGATGGAAATGGGACGACATTATCATCAGGCGCAAATTATATCAAAGCCATAAAGGTAAGAGGTAACCTATCCAAAGGCTGGGGAAAGCCATCATGGAGACCCAAAAACTTACATACGGGTACTGTCAGACTCTTAATGACAAAAATTCCTAGCCCGAATGGTCAATAATTTGACTGTTTAAAGCGCAATCGGCACGCAAAAAGTAGGTAGGAGGTTGAGGCTCTTCTTGCTAAGCATGCCTCTCCAGTTGAAGACTAGTGCTCCTACATAGACCTCCAGTTTGCTTTTGTCACCAGCAACTTCTCTTGCTTTTTCTATGACCAGTGTTCTCTCACATTTAGCATCTGCTGTAATAGTAGTATCTATAATTTTCAAAAGAGGTTTACTTATTCCATGCAATCACCCCGTTAGACAAATTCCTGTTTTGAGGTATCAGATTAACATTATTTCTGGAATGCTGTTCCACTTCACAACAACCAATATTTTCTCAATTTAAGAGACCTCTAAGAATCAGTATGTCACTTGCTGTGATTTTCACATGTGGCCCTCAAACCATTTCACAATAGTAATTGTGGCCTTTGGCCAAAAGAATGGTTGGACACCCCTGAGATAAATAGTAAACAGTAATATTAAAAATGTTGTTCAATTGTGACATTAGACTGACATTAATAAAGAATCTTTCACGGTTATAACCAAAAAAAATAAATTCACATATTCATGTGCTAATGATGAGATGCAGAAAAGCATACTGCTGCATTTACCTCTTCACTGAGAGCAAAAACCTAAAGACTCTTTCTCTATCATGGTACTGTCAAAACACTAATACCACTCTTTCCTTATTTTGAGGTACCTCTGTTTCATGAATCTTCAGTTCCTTTTCCACTTTGGTTTTTGCACTTTCTGCTTCTAGACACTTTTTTGATTTCTTCTTGGTCTTCACTTCTGTGACCTCTTCACATACTTGTCTGCTTTTTGATTTATGAACAACAGGTGCCACAGTCTCCTACAAATTGAACAATAATGATTTGTTACCAAGCAATTTTTGTGCTGCTATAACTAAATTAGTCCTGCACAGACTGTCATAACTTATTTCCCTTAACCTTTACAAAAAAAGTGTTTCAGTTATCAACAGTTATTTCGCTGATGACTTTATCCAAAGCAATTTACAATGTCAGGCTCTTTCAGTATGTCATTTCTTATAATCGAAGATTAAATGACTGCTGTTAAACACAAGATCAACCAAGGTCATGACACAAGTTAAGAGAACAATAACAATATTAATGTTTTATAAATATGCATAAAACATACTGCAACCATTTCATACTACTGTCTGTTTTGGTTCCTTCACTAGAATAGCACAAATGTGCCTAATTTGCTGACTCAAAAGCAAATATTAAAACATACATAAGGAATCAATTACTAACAATTTCTTTCTTGTTGATCATTGTTTCCTTATGATAAGACCTGAGGAGGCCAACCGGCCGCCATACAAGCACCTCAGGCTGACTGAAGCTGATGACCGCCTGCCATGATGAACGAGGCATACGGTACCTTTGTGAACTGCAAAAATCAAGTAAACAATGTTATTATTAGCTGTAAATTGACTTAAAAGTCTTTTTAATATAGAATTCCCAGGAGGGGTGGGCAGCCACTGGCACTTAGACCCCCAGAGGTTTTTTCCTCCCTTTCTTTTCAGTTGGGAGTTTTTGTTCTTTTCTTCAGTGGCCAGTAAGCATCATGACAGCTTAAATAACTGCATGGATAATGTATTACTCTAGTATATGGTCAACTGTCTTGTTTGTCTTATGCCTTTGTTCAGCACTCTGTGTCACTGTGTGAGAAGAATGTTCTATAAAAATAAACTGAAATGAATACATACCTGAGATTCAACAATTTCTTTTCTTTTCTTCTTCATCTTCCTGTCAATTGTTCCTTCCTTTAAGGAAACTCTACTCTCTACCTCAACACTTGTTTTTCTCTTCTGCTCTTCCTTCTTTTTCTTCTCCACCTCATCAAATCCCGCTTCAGCTTCGCACCGTTTGTGCTTTCCCATGGTCTCTTCTGTGGGCACCTACAAAAATTAAGAGTCATTTGAAACATCACAGCATAATAAAATTACATTCATTCATTCTTTTATTAATAACGGCTTGTCCATGATCGAGCCACATAAGACCAGAGTCTATCCTGGAAATAAACTCTGACACACGCGCGCGCGCACGCACGCACGCACGCACGCACGCACACACACACACACGCGCACGCGTTTGGTGTCTCAGAGAGAAAGGCCACGGAAACACGACGACATGAACATGATGTAATTAACTCCACACACGGGCAGAACAGGTTTCGAACCCACAGCCAAGCAGGAGTGCTACCCGCGCTGCATCACCGTGGCGTGGCACGGCCGTGCCGCCCCACTCAAAAATAATTTTTTTTAAAAAAAAAAAATCTTCATTTACAAGGAGAAATAAATAAGTGTTGTAGAGAAATACACACTTTAAGTAAAGAACTACAGTCACAGTGTGTGCAGTCTACTAGGAGACGTGTTCACGATAATCGTATCAACCGTCCGTTACCAACGACGGTTCCCGAACCATCGCGTCAGCTAACTCTGCACAGCACGGAACTGTGACTAACAAAACTGCAACACAGTCAACATATAACTATTTTCCACACAAAAAAAAGTATCTGAGGCTGTCGCCACGAACAAGCCGGCGAACTTTTCCTCAGTGACTTACACGTCCACTCCAAACCCGGCTTAGCGCGGAGAAACGCCGGGGAAAGTTCCGAGCATCAATTTCTCCGCGTGCCACACCACGCGCACAGGGGTACAGGGGTACAGGCGTACGCGCGAAGCTCGCCCTCCGCCCTGCGATTGGTGCAGCGTCTACTTCCTCTCGATTGCCATTGGTACACATTTCAACTCTTGCAGCGTGGTTGCTTGGGCTCTGAGATACTACCACGGTCAATCGTGCCTCAGAGAAATAATTCCGTGCTCATCAAAACTCAATTCCGGAATGATATTTTGCCAGCAATTACTTTTTAAAAGAGTTGATGAAGTTCATCTCAGTTATTGGCACAACGTGACAAACATTACAATAGACAGTGAAGCATCACACATCGCCAACCGTGAGTTAGGAACAATTGTATCCGTTAACTACATTTCCTGCGGACAACATTAAGTGTGGCACCACATCGTTACATGAGTGGCGGTGTGCCCGATCATGTTGGGGGTGAAGGCGCTTCTGTTACGAAAATCTGTGTCCATTCGTGGGATATTGTCTCATGGAAATAAGACAACGCTTAAGTAAGTGTGTGCTGAACTGAAGTTCGTTTTATGTACGAAATGTGGTCTTTTGATGGCAGGTCTTCAAACTAAATCATGGATCTGACTGGTGGTTTGTCAGGGTATCATACGATTTATACTTTATTATACTTTCAGCTCTTCTGCGTTTTATTTAACCGAGACTAGTACGCTCTGTACATTTGGTAACTTTTAAAATATGTGATGTAAATACCGTCTTAACTCGAGCAGCGTTAGCTGTTATTCTTGTGACCTTGGCATTTGGACATACGTCGATACATCTGATCATGATGATAGTTCATTAGTCCTTTCCTGTTACATCTGACAAAGGATTTTTGAGGATTGATTGTTACACATAACTTTTTGTGCCAAGTGTGTGGGTGTGTATATACATTTAGGGTTTCACGGGTGTTAAGTGATTTTACTGTACTACCAGCAGTGAGTGGCCCAATTGGGGTTGATGGGATTAAAACTCTGCTCTCTTTGAAAGGAGATACGAAACACAGAGGAGCTTGTTCCTGACCTCTCCGAGATGTAGAAAGTCACAAAGCCCTGATGATGAGGACTTGGGGAAGCCCATCAAGTTCTCCACCAGCAAAGCCAGCCACCGCACCTGGAAAGTGGAGATCTCTCTGGGGAGCCAACACCAGCGGCCCTGGTGGAAAGTGCTTCCCGTGAGCCTCGTCGGAGTCGCCTTCGTGCTCTGGTGCATTTTTCGGGAAGAGTCTGAAATAGATCAACAGCTTGAAAAGCAACTTTATGAACATTTGCCTGGATTATTTGAGGATGAAGACAGAAAAGAAACTGAAGATGTGCCTAAGCCAAATTCATGACTTGACATAACTGGTTAAAGCTTCCAGTCTTTTTCTGAAAAATGGGTTGGGATTTTTGTCATTAACTTGAACTGAAAATGGATATGGCACCCATTTATGTATCTATTCAATTCATTTTTAAACTGTTTTGCCTTGAAAAAGTACAACCTGGTAGTTGAACATTTGTTTACGGAATACAGGAAAGAATGTCAGCCATTGATCTCGAAGTGGTCTTCATAAGGTGTCAGGCTACTTTATTGTACAGATTTTGGTACTAATATGACATGCATTCAGCACAATTTTGTATTAAACTGCCTTAAACAGGTACAGTGAAAAGGAAGGCATGGTGATAGTTGCAAACTGTTGAAATCTTTGAAAAATGACCTTTCCCTTCATGTAGCAACCCTGCTTTTCCTAAAAAGGAAGTATGCTGCTGCTGCTCCCCAAAACAGTTCACACAATGAATCAGAAGAAAGCTGAGGTAGTGGAAAGTTTTATTTACAACCCAATAATCACAATGCAAAAAGCAAGGAAATGGAGGTTATACAAGTCTACAAATAATTTATCTAATATGAAGCATGCATACAACATAAGCTACAGCACAATAAGCTAGAGGTATAACAATGTCTGATACAAATTTACTTATTAAAAACCTGAGGGAATTTTGAGGGAATGTTACCAAATGCTTGCTACTTCTGCACTGTAAACCACTAGTTTTTTCTACCAATACCATAACAAAAATACAAAATTAACTTGAACCTCCATAAGTAGGTATATGTAGTTCAATAAAATTCGTGTTTTTCCCCAAAAAGTTTAAAAAGCTGGTTGTGAATTTAAGCACGCTCCCCACGGATTCGCCTCGCCAGCTGAATATCCTTGGGCATGATGGTGACTCGCTTGGCATGGATAGCACAAAGGTTGGTGTCCTCAAAGAGACCGACAAGGTATGCCTCACTGGCTTCCTGTAAAGAGTCAGGTAAAGGTGTCACTCGGGGAAAAGCGCTTCGTTCAAAATGGAACCCAGTCAGTGTTAGAAATCAGGAATGCCATAAATTAGCTATACCTGCAGAGCACCAATGGCTGCACTCTGAAACCGAAGATCAGTCTTGAAGTCCTGCGCAATCTCTCGGACCAGGCGCTGGAAAGGCAGCTTGCGGATCAGCAACTCTGTGGACTTCTGGTACCGACGGATCTCCCTCAGGGCCACAGTTCCAGGTCTTCATGCACACATTCACAGAAAGTTACAAATACACACCCACTCCAAATATTCTTACAATGCACAGAATATTCCTACAATCTAAGAAAGCCAATTTACTTTGGCCTGAAGAACTTAGCTGATGGTCTTATGCAAGACAGAATGTAAATACTTGTCCAAATTAAACTGACCCAAAAAAAAAGAAAAAAGGTAAGTACCTTGCTCAAGGGCACTACAGCAGGAAACAAACTTGAAATGGCAACAAATTGGGGTTTATAAAACATGTTTGTCACCAGGGGACCAGTTGGTCATCAGGGTAGTCACTCAACTCACCACTACCGATGACCAACATGTTTCAGAAACCCTATATATGCAACAAAGCATTAAAGACCTGAAGCACAAGAAAATGCAACTCGCCTAGGAAACAAACTTCTTTGCAAATATGCAAAGATTTAATGCATGTGCAGCTCAAATATTTCTGTAACTACACAGCACATGCAACTACAGCTTCAGCCCCAATGTACTGCATCACTGACCAGCTTCCAACAAAGTTTTCCACAGCGACAAACTGCAACCATCAGTTCTTACACATATGGGGAGTTAAACCAAACCATACCTATAACATTCAATCAGGTACATATGACCTTCCTTGATTAAAGGTAAAAGAAACAAGAGGCTCAATCCACACCTTGCACATTTCACAGATTTTAAAGGGGCAGCTGGTGGTGTAGCTGATACAGTTGGTGCGTGTGGATCATAAAAGGTTGCAGGTTTGAGTCCCACCTCCAGCTGTAGTACCCTTAAGCAAGCTACTTACCCTAAAGTAGTCCAGTAAGATCACCCAGCTGTATAGATGGACAAAACGCTATATAATTCTATCTTAACATTAGTCACTTTCCTCCAAAGGGTTAAATGGCAACTGGTCCACCACATGTGTCCATTTCACACAGCAGCTCTGAAGGAGGCCCAGTAAACAGTACATACCTGTATCTGTGGGGCTTCTTCACGCCACCCGTGGAGGGGGCGCTTTTCCTCGCGGCCTTGGTGGCCAGCTGTTTCCGGGGGGCTTTTCCGCCGGTCGACTTACGGGCAGTTTGCTTTGTACGGGCCATGGCGTCTCACTTCCCCCGAGTTACCTACAGAACACTGCAACACAGCGCAATTGGTACAGGTCACAAATTTAAAATAATAATAAAAAAAATCTACAAAATACTTTCTTTCTGGCAAAAAATGTAAATGTATGTAAATCACCAGTGAAGCGGCGCGCGAAACTCCAGTTAAACTGCCAGTTTTGAACGGCGCTTCGGTTGCTTCACAACGACGGCACATTTCAGAAGCGAATTGTAGGCGATGAATTATACAAAATGACGCGTTAAACCAACTAACCATCAAAGGCTTTGAACGAACACACACACACACACGTTCCTAGCCTTTGTGTGCGAACCAGCAGGCGGTACAATGGCCGCCATTTGATTTGGTTGGAAACACAACCAGCAACAACTATTTCACACGATCGATTCTCCCTCAAAACAGATTTAATATTTTTCCGGAGATTTCATAATTAAGTATTCGAATAATTCCGTGCTCAACCTAAACTTCAAGACCCCCCCTGTATGTAGTTTTTTTTTTTTTTAATTCACAATGTGGTACGAATATTAAAATGACTAATTGTATAACAGGCCGACTGCGGAAAAGTATCATCCAGTGAGAATTAAACTAAGATTTAAGTAGGTGGAGATGCGCAGAGCCGCTCAGGCCCCGCTCGTTCCCGCGTCTCGAGCGCGCAGCCGAACCGCCGTTTCACATTCAAATGTTTCCGGACCGACAGTCGCGGCGCGAGATTCACAACTTCACGGCGGAACCATACGCCGTTTAACGACTACAAACAATATTATTCCCGTTATAAAAAGAATACTTACGTCTGAATTCTGTGGACATCTCACAGCACCGCTTTTTTATTAAAAAACGTGGACCTAAATATCAGGCTTATTTTCCCTTACGCCACCATTACACGACAGCAAGCAGACACGTTCCGTTCCCTCCATCTGAGGACTCTGCTGTAACATGGCGTCCCTCAAGTGAACAAACACTGCCGAGCGCTGCGCGCTTTGTCTCTCGGCCGTCTTTCACCATCCGCCCGGCTGCTGGCTGCACACCGGCGCTGAAAGGACACGCCACGCTTCAGGCACTGGTGGCCGACAGAGCTGGAACACCGTTTAGAAACTTAGGTGCTACTATTATTACGCGAATGAGGCGAGCTAACGGGCTAGCCTGCGATCACCAACAATAACGCGTCCGAATTGCTCCCCTCGTCCGCGCTCCTTCGCTACATGCCGACGAAAAATCAATTAATGTTTCAATTTACTAAAATTGGTCGCTAAAGAAGCGGTCTCTTCCGAATGTTTCAGAATTTCAAAGCAAGGGGAAATAGAGAACGTACGAAAATAAATTAATCCTTACCGGATCGTGTTTAACGCTCTCGAGCCTAACGACTCCCGAAACTTCAATACAGGACTGTTAGAGCCAAAGGCATCGCGCCGCGGTTTTATTTATACCTTCTCCGACGTATAGCGTAAAATCCGACGACGTAACCACCATGTCAGCGTCGCATTACGTCACGGGGGAACAAAATGCCGCCCCCGATTTGAAAATACCTACGGAAGACAATGATGGAGTCGGATTGTATTTGCTAAATTTACCGTGCTATGGAGACTCGAGCACTGCAGCCCTGGCAATAGGTTTTTTTCTTATTTCGGAAAATAAATTTAACAAGGTTAAATTATGCCATTAATTTACCTACTGAAAATATTACATTTTTTTAACCTCGATATTATTACCTCGCCAGGACCAGAGTTTTAAAAGAGGTTCTTCCGTACACCATGGACTTTTGTGCATCTGAAAATAGCACCACACGGCCATAACAATTATCGTTACCTAAATTATCATTATCTAAAAACAAATCGGTGAACAAAACAGTGACCCCCCCCCCAATTTTGAACACACATGTCAGCGAAAGTCTGCTTTTTAATTCATTTTTTTCTCTTAAATCACAAGACAATAAGTTACAATCAATAAAAGCTTAGAATTAGTAAATACAAACGCCCATTCGCCGGTTAGGTTCTGTAAAAGTCTCGGATTTAGCCATAAGAAAACACACACATTTCATCAATTTATAGCAGCATTAAAATGAAATCTAATTCAAAATTGTAGAAACAAACACGCTGTCTCCACAAAATCGTAGTCAGTGCCTGTCTAAGCATCGTTCCCCAACTTCTCTGCACATTCATCTCCATGGAGACAGTACGCCTGCGCTAAATGGAGCTGTTATTTTTACCGACACTCAGGAACACCAGGGGCCAGCTGTAAACACTGTGGAATAGAGTTGAATTAAGATGGTCCCCCATTGCAATTCCGTTCCGAAATCTTTTACCGACACTTGAAGGCTGGTCGTGTAAATACGCGCGCGTGTAATTTACTGCAACAGAAATGCGAGAAAATATTTTTGTAGAAATCCATCCATCCATCCATCAATTTTCTTGCCCGCTTGTCTTTAAAAATAAATATTTGCCCTGGGAAATGTTTGCTTCTTTGAAAATGTTTAACTCGAGTGATGGTAACAGAAAGAGCCAGTGTATAAACATCGAATGATCTAATTATTTGGGGAATGTTCTTCCAACTTTTTTCAGTGAAAAATATTTCATTGGGGGGGGGAACCCACCTGTAAGAGCAGGTGTATCAGGGAGCCTGTCTCAAACCTGAATATCAGTCTTAGGTTTACCAATTAATCACACCCATACGCACTATCAGCAACTCTTCTGTTCATGTCAGGGTCGCGGTGGTCCGGAGCCTATCCCGGAAGCACACGGAGCGAGACTAGTCAAGGGTACACCCCTGGATGGGGCCCCAGTCCATCGCAGGCTATTTAATCACTCCAGTTTAATTGAATAGAGTGAACGGAAGTGATGCTGCAGAAGAAGGAAAACTGACAACATGCAAAAAAAAAAAAAAAATCAAGTTATACACTTACTTTTTTTTTTAGCTGACGCTTTTCTTCAAAGCGACAATGTTAAGGTACTTACAGTTATTTATACAGAGAGGTAATTTTTACTGGAGCAATTTAGGCTAAGTACCTTACTTAAGGGTACTACAGCCACAGGTAGGGATCGAACCTGCGACGTTTGGGTTTAAAGGGAATAACTGAACACCTGTAGTTAACCTAACTAGCTAGCGTAGTCCTGTTTGGACGTTATTGGAATGCTGTGGTGATACTGCGCAAGGGAAAGGCTGGTTCATATCATAAAACTACAAATATAAATAAATAAATGCTTTCTTAATTTTTTTTCCCTTTATGATAACTTTCTAGGACCCCACAGCGCACTAGGCAGTGTGTCCATTAAGCCTTAGGACAATGAATAACTTCATCCGCAGGCTGTGGGTGAAGCGTGACACCCTGAGTTACTACAGTAAAGTACCCTGCTGTATAAAGGGGTAAACACTTGCATGTGGCTTTTGTCTCAAACATCAGCTTAGCAGCGAACGATCGATCAGAGCGCGACACTCCTCGCGCCGTCACTCCCGCGCACTTCCAGTGTTTGTGTGTCCCGCCAGTGGCGCACACTGCCGCGCGGCGGCGAGCGGGAGCGTGGAGCGCGTCCCCGCGCATGCGCGTTCGATTGTTTTGACTGAAAATGCCGTCCGTTTCGAAAACGGCGGTGAGCGCCTCTCCTCAAACAGAGAAACCAACCCACTACACGTAAGTAAAGCGAAAGCCGAAGAAAGAATCGCAATCCGCATTACTTTACTCTTTCCAGGTGTCGAACAGTTGCCGTTTGCCCGCCGAGAGTTATGCGATTAACGGTGCTTTTCTGCGTGCAGCAACATTAGCTGTTCTTCAGAATGCACATAACGTTAGTAGCTAGCTTGTACTAGTACTAGCTAAATAAATAAAAGATCGGTAAACAAAACGCGCAATATGCATAGCAAAACGGCTCATGGGTCGCTATTTTTTTCTTAAAATGCTTTTAAGAAAAACTCGATGTAGTACTTGCGTTGCAGACAGCCCAGCATTATATATATATTTTTAATCAACCATCTTGGCCTGATTTTCCGAAGTGAAGTGTGTCTGCGCAACTTACTTTGTGCTCGTGCGCGGTGTGTGGCGTTACTGTTGTGCGTTCGGGCCACACTTTTACAGGCGCGGCGCACTTCGCTCTTTAGAAATGCTGCCAAACGTGCTAATTTTAACATTTCTGCCCAATGTGCGTGTCAGTTTAAATCTGATTATGGCCGCTTCTGTTTTTTTTTTTTTTTTTTTCCCCTCCTCTCTCCTCCTCCCCCTTCGCTTCGTCAGATGGCTGCACGACTGCTCGCTGTATTGTTTACATACACAGTCGTGTGTATGTGTGTGTGTGAGCGCGCGCGTGTTGTGCGTCCGCGTGGGGCACTGCAGAATGTACAGTTCCGAGTGATGTGTTCCCGCTGGAGGTAGCGGTTGTATGTGAGGAGGTGTTAAGTTGCATGTGAGCCGCGGCGAACGAATGTGTGTCGCGTGCCGTGTGTGTGTATGTGTGCGCGCGCGCTGCGAGGGAGGGAGGCTGGCGCGCAGGCAGGCTGGCTGGCCGGTCGCGCGGCGCCGTCTAACACAGCGTGTCTCGCGCCCCGCAGCTACCTGAAGGAGTTCCGGACGGAGCAATGCCCGCTCTTCCTGCAGCACAAGTGCACGCAGCACCGGCCCTTCACGTGCTTCCACTGGCACTTCCTGAACCAGCGGCGGCGGCGACCCATTCGGCGGCGAGACGGCACCTTCAACTACAGCCCCGACGTGTACTGCACCAAGTACGACGAAACGACGGGCATCTGCCCCGACGGGGACGAGTGAGTAGCGCAGCGGTGGCGCGTCGGCCCGGCCGGCGGCTCCCAGTCTGCTCCCCTGTGAGGGCGTCGGAGGCGTGCCGCGTGCACCCGCACGGTGCTGCGCTGTGTGTGTGGCGCGCGGCCGAGGACGGGAACGTTGTTGTTGTTCCCCTGAGGCGATGATCTGTGTTGTTATATTATTATGGTAGCATATTATTATAATACTATCCTTGGGTAAATTAGGGTACACTTGGTCATCTGACGTTGTGAGTGCACTTGGACGAAGGGGCTCAGGTAAATAGCGATGAATAATAGGTTAAATGAAGGTTAATAATCATGGTCGCCCTGTTGGACGTCTGTCTGTCTGTCTGTCCGCCATAAACCTGTTTCAAGGGACGTTGTGAATGAGAGAGGCAAGGAGGGCAGGGCTGGTGTGTCTGTCTGGTGTGTTTCTGATCACCGCTCTCTCTGCCACTCGTCATAGCAAATTTTGATCAAAAGTTACGCTTTTATGTAGTTTAAGGACCCCCCCCCCCCCCCCCCCTTGTCTATATCTCACAATTTGGTAAAAGGCCTATACAGTATCCTTATACTGTACCTTATACAAGGAGATAATAGGTAATAAAAGTGACAGTAATATCTTAATATGAATGCTCATTTATATTAACATTTATGTATGTAAATGTTATATGTAATTTTAATAAAAACATGGTATTTTAATTCTCGCCATGACCATGTTTATATGCATAGTGTAACAAAATAAGTTATTTTATTTAGAATGTTTAAAATATTGCAGCGTGGTTCCACACATACATTTTTGATAACTGTTACGAGATCGTGCTCCCACGTGAGTTGTGCCTTTATACTCTGTTTAATGTTTAATATTTGGTTATGTAACTGAATCGCTCCCAGTCCCTGCTATATAGTGGCCAGACATGTTGCTGCAGAGATATGTCGCTCCTTTATAACCCCACAGATACATCAGTAGACCCACAAAGAGATGCTTTAGAATTTGGAACAAAACGTAACAAAAAACAATTGTGTGTGTGTGTTTTTTTTTTTTTTTCCATTTTAAATTTTTGATTTAAAAGTTATTGTTATTTACTGTTAGTATTTTTGAAGAAATTGTTGTACTGGTACAGTACTGTATGTGTTTTCTGCAACACTGAGATGTTTGTTAGCTCTTGCTAATACTGTGTTTGGTTAACTGCTATTATAATGTGTCCTGCATCGCAAAAAATGCACTCAGATTGAGTAACTCATTAATCAGACACATAACTTAGAATAAGGATTGAAAGTTACAGTAATGATTATGAGAGGAGTGTAAGATAAACTTGAAATGTAGCTGATTTTCTTATTCACTAACACATTTTACAATGTCTGACTTGACATGGTTTTATTTTGCTCTTTGTTAGTATTTTACTTTGTGTGTTTTTGCACAAAATATGGCCGCACCCAATGTAACCCACCTTTTTTCCCCAGTTTATTCATTCAAAATATATTTAAAAGGTGACCAGAAAGGACAGTAGGCATCCCAACAAAACAGTGAAAAGATGAATATGCCTGTGTCCTTATCGTCATTCAGTTGTGTGACATCGATATACATTAACAGCATTTTAATATTCTATTGGAAAAAAGTGGAGTTTTCTGTTACACAAAGTCTTCATTGAATTTCATTTATTCACTTAAATTGTCACTCCCCCCCCCCCCCCCCAAAAAAAAACTTTAGTGTTACGCTCTAACATGTGAGGGGAATGGCTTTCATGGTGAGTTTTTAAGCCATTTATACAGCTGGGTACTTGTCACTGAAGTAATTCTTAGGGTAAGTACCTTTTTTGGCGAGTGCTGCAGGAATAGGTGAGGTTTGAACCTGCAACCTTCAGGTTGAAAGGTGGCCACTATAACCACATTGCTACCCATTTCCCCCCATCACTTTACAGCAGTCATTTCGCACTTAGTATGAATTTTGAAAGGGGTTCACATAGTTATTAATGTGTTGCGTAACTTTACATTGCCGTTCCCTTATGCTGCTTTTTGTAATCGCCCAAGGGTCTATTTTCCAGACCCATCCTAGCATTGCTATTAATTTTAAGTCGATTTCCTTTTAGTTGAATTGTGTCCATCACTGATTTTGGAAAATGGACCCAGGTTTTTCAGCTGTGTCAAATTCACAGCACCATGTCCTATGGTTACAATTGTGCAGCCCTCAGTTAAGGGGAAAAGTATTAAAAAGCCTTACTGGTTATTGCATGTGTTTTTAATTTCATGAAGTCTTCACATTCATATTTTCTCACACTTCTCTGCCCTGAAAATATAAACAAACCAAGCTCAGTGTTGCCTTACAGCTGCTACGGTTTACTGTTTTTCATTTATAGATTGTGTGACTCAAATAGGATCCACCAACATCCATTACTTTCTGCTGAAAATATGAATTAGCTTAAAGTAGCTTTGTTTATGATGGAATTGAAAAATTAGGGCAATACATTAATGCCAACATTATGTATTAATATGTTGTGTCTAAATGTCTTTGTTTTTTGTGGCCTTTGTCTTTTGTAGACATTTACTATGTGATAGAGTAGCATGGATTTCACGACAAAACATCTGTGTGATTCGTTCCAAAAATACGGATGATTTCTTTTGCCTTCGCTCTCTTTTTGTTGTGTTCTCTTCAGTGTCAGCCTTCCTTTATTTCATCAGAGCTGTTGCCATGGTAACTGTTCCTGTATGATTATCGTAGTGCTGCTGCATGTGTGAAGATCATTGGTCGGGTAACCTGTTCAGTTGGAAGCTGAGCTTGTAAGCCTTTGTGCTTTGCTGCTGTTTGCAGTGTTCAGTTTTTTTAACCCAAAATAGCGCTTGCGTACACACAAAAACATCATGCTTTCCAATAAGTATTAGACTGCTGGATTGTCACCGATTGCTGACTATGTTGGGTAACAATGAATTGCAGCACTTCGATTTAAGTGATGTGGTTGCTGTTCACCAGTTTAATAATTTGGAGCTCCAAATATGTACGTAGCTGGTACTGTTAATGTTGCTCCAGCTGTTCTGATATTAGTTTTCTGAAAAAATGGCCCCAGTGGAATGAATAAAATTTGCCTAATTTTGTAATCTGACAGGTGATAAGAGAACAAATTAGTATAATCAGATACCCTGAATATTATCTGGAGATTAGTAAATGAACATCCTTTGATATTCAGTGCTTTTTAAAGAGATTTATGTTGTCTATCAATGTTACAATTGTAAGAAAAGTTTTGTGAACGCTTTGTACTTGTCTGGATTTCTAATTGAATGGCTCTTAAAATGTGATCTGGTCTTCATCTGAATCATAATGATAAAGTTATTTGATGAATAACACAACATTTTACATTGATTTATCCTTATTGGGGGAAAAAAAGGTTTTAAACATCCAGTGTCGTTCAAGGAAAAGTACAGGAAACTCTGGAATAATGACATTCTGAAAGGATTCACATTCTCCAATGAATGAGTCAGGTGTTCTAAACAGTTCAGGTGTAGGTTTGACCTGCCATGTGGTTAAAAAAAAGCGCATAGTATTTTGGCTACATGCTCTTCGCAACTGTGTTCTGTTGAAATGCAGTATCAGTCAAAGTAGATTTCAAAGGACCTCAGGAAAAGATTGAGGATCATAAGACTGCATTTCTAAGAGTTGGGCAGCCATCAGTTCTCAATAAGTTAAATGGAAGAAATCCAGTCCCATTGCTACTCTCCCTAGGAGTGAATATCCTTTAAAGATTGGTATAAGGGCACACTGTGCAGTTCACAAAAAAGTGAGTAAAAGTTGTAAGGTAATGGCACAGGATCTTCAGGTGTCTCTTGCACTTGATAAAATCCATGTTCATGAGTTTTATAAGAAATACTGCATTAGAGTGGTGTTCTTGGAAGGTTAACACAGAGGAAACCACTGCTTTCCAGAAAGATGTTGCTGTTTGTGGCAAGTTTACGAAAGACCATGTTGATGTTCCACAGCACTACTGGAACAATGTTCTGTGGATAGATGAGGTAAAAGTTTCTTTTTCCAAAAATATATACAATATTATATTTGGAGAAAACAAAACACTGCACACCAATACCAAAATCTCACCCCAAATGTGAGCCTGGTGGAGGGAGTGTAATGCTGTGGGGCTGCTTTGCTGCCTCAGGGACTAGATAGCTTGTAATCATTGAAGGACCAGTGAATTCCAAGTGGTACCAGAACTCTATAGCAGAATGTCAGGCCATCCGTTTATGATCTCAGAGTCACAGTTGTTACATGACAATGATCAAGAACGCAGGAGTAAATCAACAAGTGACTCAAACAGAAGAAATTCTGTGTTTTAAAATGGCCAAATCAAAGTCATGACCTCATTGTCATTGAAATGCGGTGCCATAATCTGAAGCAGGCCATTCAAGCAAGACTCCCAAAAATATACTTGAACTGAAAGAGTTTTCTATAGAGGAATAGGGCAAAATACCTCATAATTGCTGCACAGGTATGATCAGCAGCTACAGAAAGCGTTTGTTTAAGGTTATTGACAATGAAGCAGGTTTTGATAGTTATTAATATAAGGTTTGAAGTACTTTTCCATCAGGCCTTTACTGATAGAACAATTTGTTCAATGAAGATATGGCTGTGTGTGTGCGTACGTACATATATATTATACACATTTGTGTGTATATATGACTATTATTAAGTTTTAGAAGATCAGATCACATTTCACGAGGCATTCATGTACAAATCCAGATAATTCCAAAAGAGTTCATAAACTTTCTCCTCAACTGTAAAGAGGTGCATGTGCTTTTCTCATCTGCTATGTGTGACTCTCTGTCCAGTTGCCCTTACCTGCACCGGACGACTGGGGACACAGAGAGAAAATACCACCTGCGCTATTACAAGACCGGCTCTTGCATCCATGAGACCGATGCCCGGGGGCACTGTGTGAAGAACGGTCTGCACTGTGCCTTCGCTCACGGGCCCCATGACCTGCGTCCGCCAGTTTATGACATCAGGTAAGCCTCCAGGTGCCTTTCATGAAAGCTCAACTGCTTGATAAATAATTCAGTTTAGCACCCGTAGGATACAATCGCCATACTGCCAGGCCAGAGTTTAGGGGTTTCTGCTTAGTTTGACCTAATCTAAACCTATCTCATGGTGCATAAATCCACGTTCCTTCGCTACTGCATTATTAGTAATGCAGGTTAAAAAAATGGAACACAAAAATGAAATATACAAAATAAAACCAAGTTGTCATTAGCTTCTGCTGATTTCCGCAGAAACTAAACTTCCCTTTTTCATTACATTCTCTGTTCTCTAAGGCTTTATCTGCCTTACTATATAAACATTGGTACATGAAGGAAATATTTTTCGTACAGTACAGCTTGTATGTTCTCATTCTTCCTACCTTCTCTAAAGTGTGTGTGTGTGTGTGTGTGTGTGTGTGTGTGTGTGTTTCATCCTGTACACAGCTGGATAACAGATGGCTGGTTATTTAAGCATAACCTCACTTACGTGCAATAGTTGCCAATTGACTAAATGAGCTGTATCTGCTGGTAATCCACTTTACAGTTTAAAAGGAGAAGATGGATGGATGAATGCAGTCACAGTACTTCAAAACTGTAATTATGACTTTAAAGAATTAACTATGTCTCAATCAAGCATCTCGCTGTGTTGACTTTATAACATTTTTATCTGGCAAATATTTGAAGAAATTGTGCTCCTGTTAATGCTGATGAGATAGATGTGTGTCTGTTAAGAAAACAGTACAATTAGCTGTTTCAAATCAATATGTGAAAGAGAAAGTGTTTTTGTCCTTTCCTGGGATTTTGAAATGTACCACACTTGTTGCCAAAAGGCCAGCGTGTGGGCATTCATAAGAATGAAGAACATTCTAAAAACCCCACAGATTCCACATTCAAAAAAAAAAAAAAGAGATCATTACTGTAATGTATCCTACTGTGAAGTTGCTCACTCCTAGAAAATAGTATAGTATACCTTGTAAAGTTACAGAAAAAAGATTGACAGTATGCCTTATGTATGTATGTTGCTAGTTATTCATCAAGCTGACAGTTTTCTCCAAAGCAACAAGGTTGCAAATATTGACAGTGTTACAGTCTTAAGGTACTTACTGTTATTTCCTCATTCTTACTGTGTCAATTCAGGGTAAGTAGATACAGGGTGCTACAACAGGAGCAGAGATTTAAACCTAGCTTGTTTGAATGGAAAGCAGCATCTCTAAATGCTACCCCTACCTGCTGCCCCAGCATATTGACTAGTTGTTATTCTAGTTATTCTTGAATCTCATTTGTGTAACAGAATTACATCTTGTGTTGGAATTAAAAAAATATATATATATTATAGATATTTATTTGCTGCAGGTGGTCTGCTAAGTGGATGCCTGTGTTGGTCTTCAGTGTATGTACTTGTTTTCGGCGTAGGAGGCTACGAGGGAGGGTCGTGATGCTGGTGTAACTCGTACCCCTGTGTGCTTTGCAGGGAGGTACAGGCTCAAGAAGCTCTCCAGAATGGGCAGCTGGGTGCAGGGGAGGGCATCCCTGATCTGCAGCCAGGCGTGCTAGCTAGTCAGGCAATGATCGAGAAGATCCTCACTGAGGACCCTCGCTGGCAAGGTGAAGAACATCATTCAGTCGGTTTACATTGACATTTACATCCATTCATTTAGCAGACGCTTTTCTCCAAAGCGATGTACATCTCAGAGGAAAATACAATGAGTGCCACCTTCAGTAAACAATGAAGATGCAATGTGAATAACTTCTCACTTTCTGTTTCCGGGGCTAGATACAAATTTTGTTTTGGCCAACTACAAAACGGAGCAGTGTACCAAACCCCCCAGGCTATGCAGACAAGGCTACGCGTGTCCACATTACCACAACAGTCGGGACAGGAGAAGAAATCCACGCAAGTTCAAGTACAGGTATGCAGTGAAACTGCAAGAAAATGTGACTCTGTGTGTGTTTGTATTTGCTCAGTACATATGTGTATTGCTGTGGCAGGTCAACACCATGCCCGAATGTGAAACACGGGGACGAGTGGGGCGAGCCCGCCAAGTGTGACAGTGGGGATAGCTGCCAGTACTGCCACTCACGCACCGAGCAGCAATTCCACCCGGAGGTGGGTGGCTCACAGATTGTGGAGGGGATGAGGCTATTCAGTCCTGACTACTTTTTAACTTGTTCTCTGACCTTTAGTTCCCTTTTTATTTTTTTTAATACAGCAGTAGACTAATTTAGGGTTTTGAAGGAGATGCCCACTTTCTAAGCACAGGTTAGGGCCTAATAATATGAAATATATTCTGTGAAAATGTATTATATATCAATGACCAAAGTGCTAGTTTATTTCTGCTTACTATGCAATTGTTTTATGTACTTTAAATAAGAAATGTAATTTTTTTTCTGTTCAGTTTAGAGATAAATTCAAGTTAAGGCAGTTTTTACATGACTCTTGTATCCCCTTTTCTCCTGTTCTCTTCAGATATACAAATCCACAAAATGCAATGACATGCGGCAGACAGGTTACTGTCCCAGGGGACCTTTCTGTGCCTTTGCACACGTGGAAAGTATGTAATTCAGAATCTCAGAACTGACTTTTCTTTTTTTTCCCCTCGCTGCTTCATGATGCCACTAGTATAGTGGAGTTACAACTGCACTTTGTATGCTTTCTCTTTCCCTCCCAGGAATTTCCTCCACAGAGGAGACATTGAATTCCCTGCTCACTGTGATGAATATGGGCCACCAATCGAAGTGTGCCTCCCAGCAGTTTTCTGAGTGCGACTGGGGTGGCAGTGCAAACTGTGGTGCCTCCACTGCTGCCGGCGATGGCCAAGGGCTTGTAAGTCAGATCTGGCCTGGTTCTTCATTCTTCATCACTTTAGGGAGGTAGACTATGCTATTTTATTGCTTTAATAAGACAGTCATAAGGACAGGAGGATATGCACTGATAACTGGTTTAGATATCTATAGTTCCTGTTTTCGCTGACCTTAATACAGGAATACTTAAGTTTATATTTGCCATGCTATAGGATTCTAGTCATGGCTCTCACTCAGAAGACTTATATCACAGATGGACATGGGAACTGTGTTGTCTAAGTTTGATCTGTGTTTATCATTGTGTCTCAGAGAAGGGACTTTAAAATGGGACAGTTTTTCATTATACCTTGAAACATTTTGTGTTACCCATTCTGATAGTGGCAATGTTATTTTGCATTATTACTTGAAAGGTTGTGCTCATGAAATATGTTTTTTATTGTTTGGTCTTTCATATATAGGTGTAATAATGAAGTCCAAGGGGACACCATTTTATTAATTTGCCATATTAATATCACAAAGTCCATTTTCCTCTAGTCCTTTCATCAGGTATCTGTAATTTCTTTGACCACAGTCTAGTCTGAATTTATAATAATGCCAGTTTATTGAATGCAAGTAGAGAAACAAGTGGGTGTAATAAATTGAGGTCATCGGCACAACAATAAATCAAAACGGAATATGTTTCCTTTTCATTGTTTATGAAGTCTTAGACGGGTACTGTGTGTTTTTCTCCTTCAGGTTTCATGCTCTGACAGTCCTGTAACATCAAGCTCAGGAAGCAACAGCTCCTTGTCCCCAATCGGACCCATCAGCAGACCTAAATGCTTTACCAATGGCAGCTTGTGCTCAGAACCCAACGTGTCTGGCGTTTCATCTCCAACGTCAGACTATCCCAAAGCTCCAGGCTTCGAACGCGAAGATCAGGTACACGGAAGCTTTCTCTCGGACTCCACCGAAGGAGAATCAGTGTTCAGGCGAATGAGTGTTGTACTACACATACGTGTAGGCGCGTTGTAGTGTTTGCAACAACTTCCTGAATGACTCAAAATATATTTATAGATCACAATTCTGACTCATGGTGAATACTAGAAAGTTTGTGTAAAAAGTATATTTGCTGTCCATTATTTACTTGACATTTATTTTTTAGTAGCCAAGTGCAGTGTTTATACATAAATAAATTTTGCCTGACGTATTATATTTTCTGAATTTTGTTGCATTTTTTTTTTCCAAATGCATTTGGTTTGATACTGTGTAAAAAGAATACAGATTTTTTTTTGTAGCAGTGTCCGTGTTCATGTAATGGAGATAACCTCTCACCTGATGTTAGAATTTGTTTTCTGTTCCTGGGAGACTTTGTCTGTGTAACCATAATGTTAAATTAAAGAATGTCAATATTTTTAATGTCTTCTAGGTATAAATCACTCAGATGGTCCAATAACTTGATCTTTTGCGAGCACATTGTTATTTCATAAGTTTGCTGTCTGTGTTTCAGGCAAAAATGCTGAAAGGTTACACAGTGGAGAGCAGTCAAAGAGCGGACCAAGAAAAACAGGTTTGTACTGGGCTGGGGTGCATAGACGGCACGCCTTTGTGTGTTTATGCATGTGTGTAATGTGATACTGAGTTTTAAGAAGTTAGGTAGTTAAATGATGAGGTCAACCCTAAATTCCACCGCAGGATTATTTAGGATCAACGTGTTCCATGCAGAGGCTTGGTGTTTGACTTGTACATTACACAGTAAATGCTGTAAGTCACAACACCGTTATGCTAGTGTGTCTTGTAGGCTGTCTGGAAAAATGCATGGAAAAGAAAACGGTGATAGTCCAGTGCATTTTGGGAATGACTTCTGTTTACATTTCTTCTTGCCGCATGGCAGTGGTGCCATCGTCCATCTGTTTGTGACAGCTAACGGTGTTAGAAATGCTGTGCTGTACATTGTGTTTTGTAGTACTGGTTTTCCACAAGATGTTTGAGCAATCACAAGTATGTCAGCACCGATTACATTCTTACACCAGAATCAAGAAGGATTTGTGAGTGTTTCAATCTGGTCACCTGGCACAGACGTTCATGGCGAAGTCGCATATTGAACATTAATAGTTATTTTGCTGTCATTTGCAGAACCTTATCAGTGTTTTCTCTACGGCGAACCCACTGGGTTGTAACATCACATCCAGCATCACGTCCAGCCTGGCCTCCAGTGT
Organism: Scleropages formosus; assembly: GCF_900964775.1. Taxonomy (NCBI): domain Eukaryota; kingdom Metazoa; phylum Chordata; class Actinopteri; order Osteoglossiformes; family Osteoglossidae; genus Scleropages; species Scleropages formosus. Next base: position 6,037,112 of record NC_041825.1, on the reverse strand, counting down.
CGGCTCTGATAGCTCCTCCCCGACCACCTTGTCAACGATGAATGCAAAAGCTGCTCCATTTTATCCAGGGAGCAACACAGTTGAGTCAGTAATAGGTATGTCAGATGGCAGCATTTAGTTGTTCCTACCAGAAGGTTTGCTCTCTTTTTTTTTTTTTTCTTTTTTCTTTTTTTTCTTTTTTTTTTCTTTTGTGTTCAGCAGAGAAACAAGTTGTGCAAACAGCTACTGAGTTTGAACTCTGCTCAGTGGCCGAAGGTAGAGGATGTGACATTTTGAGTGAAGTGTTTCTTATTGTTGATATTCTAGCAAGTAGTGAATGGCTCAGTTTCAAAAACTCTTAACAGTTCCGCGCTACTACAGCATTAGCGTTGTTTATGGAAAGTAGGAGATTGAGGTGAGTTGCAGAGCCTAGTAATAGCAGGCGGTGTGTTTATTTAAAAATAATGCATATAATAAACAGAAAGCAATGGCAGAAATGTATTTGATAATTGCTTTAAGTATAGGATAAATATTTATTTAAATGTTGCCAGTCATATTTGTTAAGCCTCCAAATCAATAAATGAATAATTTAGTCAGTGCAGTGTTGTCAGAACAATTTCATAACTTCCTGTGCATGTTGTAGAGACCAGCTGAATAACGCAGAGCGGTGGGCTGGTCAGCTTCAAGGAGCAATTTCAAACCAAACCTCCCAATTTCATGTCCCTCATAGAAGTTGTACTCTTTTATTATTCGTGTTTCAGTTTGTCTGGTCATTTTGCTAATATATTGTTGATCACAGGGATGCGAAATGAGATCAGACATGACAATATATGTGATGACTTCGTATCAGGATGCGGTGTCATGAGTGATGAATGTAGCTGTTTTTTGAGCGCGCGCACGCACACACACACACACCATACAATTACAGCGATGAAAACCACCGACCATTCCTCCCAGCTGTCTTTTCCTGCAAACAGTGTGTATAATTAGTGCATTCCAGGTCTTCTCTTGCAAGCCTTCCTGTGTAGTGTGGAGAAAGAGCAAAACAGTCTTACAAATAGGAGCCACCTCAAGTACATTCCGGTTTCTTTTAATGGGTCCTTAACAGCTTTACCACGCAGATTATATGTAGTAGCACTGTCAAAAATGACTTTTCACATGTTTGTCAGTAGCAGGTTCCTGAGCTGTAGCGGTTAAATAAAGAACAGTATGTAACCAGACTACTGGGACAGGCTCTTTTTCCTTTGACATTTTACTAGTTTGCAGGGTATGCTACAGGTGCCGTTGTGACCCTCCTTAGGAGGGAGGCATGCAAAATGTTATCTTTTAGCTGTAGGTTTGCAATAGAGTGTGTAATAATCATGTGTCTATACTGTACTCATAATAATGCCCAAAAAGAGACCTCATTCATATTAAATTCTACACTAAAGTTAACTGGAGACATCTAATTTAAATACTTGTTTGTTTTTTTTAAGTCAAATATGGCTCTCAATCACCAGTTCATTCCAGGCAAATTTCTGCTCCAAAGGAGCAGCTGAAAGAGCAATATAATATAATTTATGCAGCTGGTAGCATGATGGTTACAGCTGGATTCTTTGGACCCAGAAGCCACAGGGTTGAATCCTACCTCCAGTTTTAGTACCCTTGAGCAAGGTACTTACCCTAAATTGCTCCAGTAAAACTACCCACCTGTATAAATGGGTAAATAATTGTAAATAACTTAACATTGTTTGTCAGCTAAATAAGTAAATGTAAATGTAATGTTCTTGGCAACTTGCAGTTGTTTGACAGGCCCCTGGGGGGCGCTCATGTAGCAGCGTACAGCTGTTCTCTGCTCTGAACCCCACTGCAACCTCGTGAGGCCACTGTGCGAAACAGGCAGATTATGGGAAAAGGGTCTAAAATGTGACTTGAGCTCCTTGTAAGCATTTTCACAAAGTGTTTGTGTAGAAATTAATATCAGGGGAAATGATGATAGTATTTGAAAAAGGCAGTGGTTTCACACTCGGAGTGTGACAGAGAAATGACAGCTGTTGGAAGATCCCTTGTGGGTGTGTGTTGGGACTGAGAAAGGCAGCTGTGCTCACCTCGACTGCGAACCGGCCTGACCCATGTTGGCCTTTGCGCCGCTCTGCTCCCTGGAGCTCATTGGCGGCAGCGGTCACATGAGCAGCGATGAGGCAGTGCATGCGTGATGGTCTGTGAATGATTGCGAGGACTCGGGAGGAGCCTCTGCGGGTCGTGAGTCAGCACCGAGCAGGGAGAACACCTTCTGCTTGCACGAGCTCCCAGGTAGGGTGCTGCTAAATTCTCCTCGAAGAATCTCATAAGCCGCCATCTGCTTGTTTATGAGGTACAGTCTGTTGTAGTGTTTATTACGCTGCGCATAATTCAGCAGGCACATTAATCTCTGCTTGCATGTACTTATCCGCCTCAAGTGTTTAACTCTGAAAGTCCGAAATGTGTGTGGTGTGTTGCTGCAGGTTGTGATCAGTGTTGGAATGAATGGAAAATTGCACCGTTGAGTATAAAGTTGGAGAGGGATGCTGACAAAGCAGTGGGTTATAAACGGACCCGCTGAGCGTGCGGCGGGGAAGTCGCAGCAGCAGGAGTGTGTGCCCTTGCATAGGCCTACGCCGCTGCGCTCGTCTCCTGCAAGATGCCAAGTCATCACGCACGCTTCTGTTCTCCTGGCAACGCTCAGGTCGTAGTGGTTGGGTTCGTGGGGAGACGAATTCTCCTCCAATGGACCTGGTGCAGAATGCACTTAATAGCTCACATTGACATTCATGTTGCAGAATCATGTGCAAACCTGAATAATTCACATGCTGCTCCTCGGATCCGCGACGATGGTAGCGCAGCGTTGCAGACGTCGCTGTGTGATTCCCTGTGCGCCAAAGCGCCGCGTGAGACACGAATTAAGCAGGTGTTGAAAAACTGGGGAATGTCACAGGTCTCTGGTGTGGCCTGCAAGTGAGTTTCACCGGGTTTTGCAGCTGGAGCCAGAAACATGAACCATCCTGAGGGCCATGCTGTGCAGGCCCTCGTGGGTCCGGCTTCTGGAACTTTCTGACAATAGCAGGCCCAGCAGTGACACGAAGTGCCCGACTTGTCCCGCTCTTCGGGAAGCGGCGGTGGAGCTCGACCCGCGGTGTGGCATGAAGACGCCCGGTGGAGCTGCTGACACCGAATGCTTGGGGCGAACAGAGAATAAGGCGCCAGTAATGCTGACAGCAGCCGGCAGCAGTTAAGGAACAGGATTGATGGCCACGCTGTTATAGGATCGCATCTCAGCAGTGGCACTTTAGACGTACCTGTGAATTTCTTGTCTTTTTTTTAATCCCTTGTTGGTAAACGTCTACTTGTTATAATGAGCTTGAAACAGCTGTTGCAAACAATTTTGCACAAATTGAACTGTTAAACAGTTAATGAGCAGAGACCCTGAGAGGAAGCACTGTAGCTGTATGCTGTGCTCTCCACTTCTGTCATACTTTGCGTTTTGCTCGCGTTTGACTCTTTACCCTCAACAATGTTATATCTATACTTTTATTGATATCATATGTGCATAAGGCACTATCCTGTCCTCACTCGCCACCTCAGCGTTCGCTGCCTGGTGTTGTTTTATTTGTACTTATCATCGTATCTCTCTGTGTGCGAATGCGTGTGTGGCGTGGAACGACGCAATAAAATGACACAAAGGGACAGTGAGATATGAGCGTTTTAACAGAATTATCGTTTTGGTTTCTAGGCTCTGCTCTCGACCTGAATTTCACGGACATCAACGTTGCCTCACTTGACGAAGAGTTAGAGGAGCAAGACAATGGTGACATTGGTCTAACAAGTCAGTGAGCTTTTTTGACATTGACAGCTGAGGCACGTGCCCTCAGTTGGTGTCAGAGTGTGTGTGTGTGTGTGTGTGTGTGTGTGTGTGTGTGTGTGTGTGTGTGTGTGTGTGTGTCTGAGCTGTGTGGCACGCCCTTCTCACGCCATTCTCTCCTCAGACACGAGGCTTCTGGGCAGCTCGGCCCCAGTCAACATTCCCGGCTCCCTGGCGCGCTCCTCCTCGCTCCACTCCTCCTCCTCGCTTTCGGCCTCTCCGCTCGGCTCTCTCTCGCAGTCCCTCCTGTCTGGCATGGCACCCCAGCAGAGCCAGGCGCAGACCCCCCGCGCTAACGCAGAGTGCGCCCTCCTGGGAACCTCCGTGTCCTCCCAGAACACCCTAGGTACTGGCTGGATGTCGAAGCGTCTCAGGCTCTAATTGAAGGCTCGATCGAGCAGCTCAAAATCGGCTTTATTCTCACATACACCAAAGTGGCATGATGGTTAAGGACATGCAGTTAAAAGCTGGGGTATGCTGGAGTATCAAGTCCCAGGAGAAGGGGCCCTGCTGTAGTACCCTTGAGCACAATTGCTCCGATACAATATTGAGCTGTAAAACTGTGAAGTCGCCTGGAAACGGAGCAAGAGCAAAGGCGGTGGTTTCCAAACCTCTCATCAGGGAGCACCGGTCGGCCGCGACACCTTCGCTGCAGTGGGTCAGGCCTCGACAGCCGCATCTTGAGCCAAGTCGGGTGCGCTGCTGGCAGAATAGAACGCGCTTTTTGAGTTGCACCGGCTTCCCAGGGAGAGGTTTGGGAGAAGAATGAACTACGCAACACTCACGATGATTGAGATGATGATGATTGTTTGGCACGTTGAGGACACGCATTCTGTGTTTGTGTGTTTGCATGTGCTGCAGGGCTGAACGGAGGAGCTGGCAGCAGTATTTGGGACTTTGTGAGCGGAAACTACTCTCCCAGCCCTTCGCCGGTGTTCAGCACCGTTGCCCCAGTGACCTCCAGCAGCACAGACCTGTCTCAGCTGCGCAGGGAACTGGAGGAAGCCAGGAGGAAGATTGAGCAGTGGGAGGAGGCCTGGCGCCAGGTGAAGCAGGTGAGGGGCTTCTCCAGCTCGCCTCCGCTGTCGTCTGCGCGTACGAGGGATGCTGTCGTGGCTCAGAGTCCGTGACCCGCGCATCTGTTTCAGGCCTGCGACGCGTGGCAGAAGGACGCTCAGGACGCCAGAGAGCAAGCCGAGGCCTCCGAGGGGGAGCGGCAGCGAGCGGCGCAGAGGCGCCAGGAGGCCGAGCGCAGGCTGCAAGAGCTGCAGGAGAACTTTGACGCGGCATGTCGGTCCCCGGGCGCACCCCTGCTGCGCAGCTACGGAGAACTGGACCAACTTCCCCTGCCGAAGCTCCTCTCCATACAGAACCAGCTGCGCACCGACCTCGAGCTCATCGACACGGTAGGCATAATCGGAGTCCGTGTGCCGCTGTAGCTCAGCTAGCGAAGCCCGCGTCTCGGTGAGCCGAGCACGGCTGTCGCCTCCGGGAATACGGTGCAGCGTGCGGTGCCTGTGTCAAACTGTGTGTCGCCGGTGTTGTGTGTGGCGAGCGGTGTATCGCTGAGCGTCACCCTGTTCTCCAAGGCAGGGTTAATTGCGTTTATGATGCTATCAATACTAATGTCTCTTTCCTTTTTTTTTTTTCTTTTTCCTTTTCCACACAGGTAATATATCAGCTTCAGTCAAAGAAATGTATAGTTTGCCAAAAACACGATCGTTGCATAGTTCTGCAGCCTTGCCAGCATTATGTCCTTTGTGGGAACTGCGCACCCAGCAAAACAGAATGTCCTTATTGTGAGACAAAAATACTGAGCTGGTGATGTACACCCATTTATGGTACTATCCATCTATCTAGCTGTTTGAAGAACTACGTACTAATATTTTATGCTAGCATTTTAGAAATAGCATTTTTTTTGTTATTTAGTTTTTCTAGTAGTAACTGAATTTAAAAAGGTAATGGTGTTTGACTGACACACTGATACATATCTAGTAATTTCTGTAGAGATTAATATTCACTGAGTATTAAATGACTTTCAGATTTAAAATGGCTTTCGGTGTCTGTCTTAGATGTGTTTTTTTTTTTTTTTTTTTTTTTTTAATCCGATGGCTCTTTTGCTAGTAATGGTTCCTGTTTAGAAGTATCAGTCAAACACTATTATTGCTACCAAATATATGTGAAGATGATTAATTTCTTGTAAAAGCACTTTTTTGAGCAGAGGACTTCTTAAAGGTTACTTTACAAAATTGCTTTAAGCTGCTTTTAGATGAGTACATTTTTGGTTTCATTTTCAGAACTTGCTATAGCATCGATCTGTTTTACTGTGACAAAGAATTTCCGAATTAAATTTTCAATATTAAATCATAATATAGTAAACACATTGTCATACAAAATACTAGAATAATAATGGCACTGCTTAAACTAGCATACAATTTCTTCATATTCCAATGAAAACGTAAAAGCATTTGTTTCGAAGCATAACCAGCAATTATATCAAAGGCACATATAAGATGCTGCAACATGTACTGTAGTTGATAGTTAAGATTTATATTTTTTGGTTTTTATTTCTTTTTTTTTGGTTTCTTAGTTCAACAAACCTGTATAGAGTTTTTTTTGTACTAATCTGCATCAAATGGATGTTTAGGTTAAAATATTTGATTTTCACCCACCAAAGTGCCTTGCCTCAGAAAATATTAATCTGTGTGCAATTTAAGGTTGTTGTGGGGGAAAAAAGAAATTCATTCCTTCTTGTAAAAATATGTCACTATGTCTGTAAATGTCCTTAACATCAAGTGTAAAACCTGTTAATTTTAAAGGTCTGGATGGATAGTGAATATTTGCCCAGTTTTTTTTTTTTTTTTTTTTTTTTTTTTTTTTTTTTTTTTAGGATTAGGAATGTACTGATGGAGAAATGGGTGTGTCTGCGTCTGCGTCTGCGTGTGTGTGTGTGTGTGTGTGTGTGTGTGTGTGTGTGTGTGTGTGTGTGTGTGTGTGTGTGTGTTAAAAGCAGCCACTGACTGGTTTGTGGGGGAAACGTCTTTTCACAATGGCTGTATGGAAGGGATCAGTGGTGTTATACACAGTTTGTACTTTGTCAGGTGTGACTGACCCACCAAACAGAAATGACCTGCTACTGTGTTCATAAACAGAGTAAACTTTTACTGTCCATGTTCACATCGATCCTTTAATATCCTAGACAATTTACGATTTAGCTGGAAAACATCATTTGATTTTGAGTGTGTCTTGCACCTCGATGTGCAATGTGAGGTGTTTATTGAGGTATGAAAAAGATATTCAGAACGATATATTTTGTTATTTAAAGGCTGTGAAAAAGGAATACTGGAAGTTATTGATAAATTCACGTAATGTTACCATAGTTAGATTGTTTATTATTCTGATTATGTATGTAGATTGCACTACCAGATATACTCATAAATTACTCCACTGAAACATGCTTTAGGAGCTCATTTAGTTGTTTGCTTCTTTATTGTAATAATTAGATGCTTGGAATGTATTTTCTTCATATGGCAAAGGGATAATCTTCCTTAAATATAGTATTTGTCAGGTTTTCCATAAATGCTGAAATACAATAAAGTGTTACAGGGGTTATTATAGACAAGATGCAACGATCTGTTGGACATAAGGGAGTCTAATTTTTGTCCAGATTTCCTCAATACATAATTTGAAGGTACTATGATGTAATGGCACTCTATTCTAACAATGTTAAAAATTAATATAACAGAGGAATGTAAAATTAGCTCTGCCCCCCAAAATTAACCTTGAATAGCGGTGTATGTAACTTTGCGTTTGCTGCATTTGAATGACTTGTGCCAAGTTCTCGTGGCTTGCCAAAGACATTTGCTCTTTAACAGTATTTTTGACGGCTAACATTTTTGACGCTCTTGTTTCTACCATTCAAAGGAGAATTTTCTGAAATTACCAAACAATGTCTTGTTGAAGCTAGATGGGTGGGAATGAACAAAACTGCATTTTCTTTAAAAAAAAAAAAAAAAAAATGAAATGTCACATTTTTTATTGTATTAATATTGGATGCAGCTATACAAGTTGAACTGTCTATAGTGAAATAATGTGGAGAAAATAACATCTGTGTTCATTTTTTCAAGTGGCTGTATGAATTTAATACTTCAGATTCCTTTCTTACTGCGCTGAAATGTCATTTACTAGTCTCTCTATATTGCTTATTAGTGTTTGTACACTACGTTTCATAGCGGTATGCATTTAAATTCTGTGGTGCTCTTTCTTCCCTCACTTGATTTCCCCCCCCCCCCCCCCCCCCCCCTTACATTTATTGAAATGTTCTATAATGTGTTAATGTGTTTATTAATAGAAGACATTCTCTCCTCTATGGCCGATACGGACAGGTGTAGTTTTTTTTTCCCGTCATTCACTGTCATGGTGGCAGCTTCCATTTCGATCGTTCTTGCCTTAATCATTAGACTTTTGGATTGTTTACCCACTGTCAATTGAAGCCCTGTGTGGCAACCATGTTGAGTAGGGCGCTATATAAAAATAAACCATATGATTTTTAAACAGTAAAGAAGGCTGCCTTTAATTTGGTACCACAAAATGCCAGACAGTTGTATGCAGTATGGGATGAGGTCCACAGCCGATGAAACTCCATTCCCTCCTGAGATCTCACAGCTTATATTACTTCGCAAGGATGTAGAAACTGCTCCTCAGTCTCAACAGCCTTCTCTTTGTCCACACACGCAATTTGTCATACAGCTGGTAAGTTCAACTGCAGATAAAACTGTGCCTTTTTTACTGTATCTGAGGTCCAGTGGTGTCCTCGGTGATACCTGCACTGTAGCGGGTCTGCCACACATAGCACGGTAAAACTGAAGTCGTACCTTCAGCTGCTTCACAAGCTGTTGTAAAAGGTGAGAAAGAGCAGACAAAGCGGTACTGGAGACTTCTGCGGTGTAGCCAAAACTTGAGAAGTTAATTTTTCCCCGCATACATACCTTTTTCCGTATGCTTCCCTGCATTTGTTTTTATTCCTCTTTGATTTTTCGAACTCGCATGTCCCCAACATTTGAAGAACACCTTTTTTTAAAAAAAATTAACTTTTTTAAAAAAAAAAAAAAAAAAAAAAAGTCGAGGAAACGTTACTGATTAACAGGAATGTAAGGAAACCATGAAAAAATATTAATAAGACTACGCATGGAGCTCGGTAGTTACATTTAAACTTCATGTAAGGATCTCACTTAGAAATGTCCCCCGATTGGTCCAAAAAAGATTTGGATGCCACAGCTTTAGGGCCTTAATCTTTGTTCAAATACTGCCTGTCTGTATCTGCCATGATATCGGTATATATCAGTGTGTTTATAAATGATAAGCGCGTAAGTGTTTTCTCGTTTTTGTACATTGCCCATTTTCATCCATAGTTCAGGACTTTAGCCGAGACAAACCGAACAGGCAGCTGCCTGCCGTTGAGACGAAGCACTGATTAGGTAGCCATTTTCGCAGCTTGTAAATTGACTTTTATTGATAATGTTCATCATATTTTGATGTGGATAACATTTTTGCATCCAAATCTTAAATGTTTCCTTCTTGTAATAGTATTGGTGGTGTTTATGCAATCTTTTATGGAAAGTAAATGAAGCTCCATATCCATTTACAAGAATATCCAGGAATTTTAGGATAGACGGATGTGGAGTATTATCTTTAATAGTTAACTTTAAACAAAAAAAAATTAGATGATGTTCAATTTACTGGATTTGCTGTTCCCTAGGTGTGTTTCAAGGTTGTTCTAATTATTTTACAAAGCCCTGATAGTGAATGTACCATCCAAAGTTGGATTCTTGCCACTGGATTATGTTGGAGAACATCTTAATATTTATGATGTAGCGCAAAATTGCGTTTGCTGATGATAGGTTACGAATCCTCGGAAGCATAAATTTACATAAATTTACATGAATTTAATATTTTGTATTTATTAATCAAAAGATAAAGAGAGGATGAAAAAAGGAACTTAAGTGATTTCTCAGGGTTTTACAGTAATATCTGTAGAATAAAGAAACGTGTTTTGTTCTTACAGAAAAAGTTAACTTTAGTAAAATGTTTGCTTAAAATCTAATTGGACTAGGTATTTTATAATAGAGAACAGCATATCCCTTATTTTGGTATGTATTGTTATACAATAGCACATGCTCTAATTATTGTTTTAAAGATATTACTGTTAGAATATTAATTTGTGTATGTTGTCAACATTAATTGCATATTATGGGAATTTTCTTTTTAATTTATGAACGCCTTTTCATAGTTGTGTCTAATATTTAAAGACATGAATGGCGTTATTCTTCACATACAAACAGAAGGTATTATTTATGATGCATAATCATTTACCTGTATTGTTGTAAATTAACATTTGTTAAAATTTTTACATCATAGCATTTATGCAATGGTTTACAGAATTAATGGAATTATTTTTATCATTATGGAATTAAAAAATACATCTTAAATCTTGTCTTGTGCATTTTTTTGGGGTGGAAGAACATCTGGAAGGACAACTTAAAACCATGTCGCAGAGAAAAAAGTTATCCTACATGATTTAAATCTGAACGCAGATTAAAATGTATGTAGTCATAATTACTAGTCATTGTAAATAATTATTACTGTAGTTTTAATTACTGTAATTGTAGCTAATTATAAGCTTGAACTTAAAAGTGATATAGTTACTACATCTGTTATAACATGCAATTAGTACTGCAAATCTAAAATGTTTTATAGCACATTTTAGAAAAGGAGAATTTCTTGGGGGCTGCTCTGGACATCAGGTGATGCAACACCCTCTGGAGCGAACTGTACAGTTTATGATAAACGAGTAACAAACATTGACAGTAACGTAGCAGCATAAATGGTTATATTTCATACGCTGCTTTCGGAACTCCTTTAAACGTTTCCTATAGCTGCCTGCATCAAGTTCAACACTCTTGTTACGGCCTAGAAAACCAACGAAGGATCTGCATCCCGATATCTACGTGACCCGATCACTCGCTGCGCCCCAACCAGACTGCTACGCTCCTCTGCCTCTGGCCACCTGAACTTTGTTCAGTCTTTTGACCAAGAAATACTCCACCTACAGATTTAACAAAAGTTCTGAACCTCTGGAAATGTAAATTGGCCCAATGTTTACAGATGACAAAAGGCCTGATGGAATAAACCAGCCTCCACACAATGAAATACAGTTGAGGTTCCCTAATGCTGTGGGGTCACTTTGGAACTGCTGGTGCTGGGCGCTTCAAACGTGTGTGTGTGTGGCATTTTGGGGCACGATATCTATACTGGGGTTTTGGAAACTAGTCTGTTTCTACAGTAACACTGAAGAATTAGAAAGAAATTCCTCTAAAGAGAGGGGAATTTTCTGTGAGAAGATACTGCAAGTTAACTGATTGAAGAGGCATTCAGGAAGAGTTAAAATATCCAAAAGGCATCCAACTAAGTCCTCATTCTAGGGTGCCACTACTTTTGTCCAAGCCTTTTTCCTGCACCAAAATGCCCAGCTCTCTTTTTAGTTTTGTCAGTGAAAGTAATAAAACAAGTGATGTTTTTTTTTTTTTTTTTTTTTTTTTTGCACATACAAGCTGGTTCCACCAGACTGTGCAACAGCTTTTTCCCTCAAGCTGTCAGGATCCTGAACTCTCTGACCCATAACCACCAGTTACATACCAGAATCTGAACTCTGACCCCTGCACCCTCTCCATCCAAAGTGACACCAGCCACTTTCATACAGTCTGCAAAGATTGTCCTCTCAGGTCCCCGACAGTCTCTGTTGAAACCTCGCTTAAAGCGGTGTCCATCCCAAGCATAGCTGCTGTATTTCTTTAGTACATTCCACATCGACCTACGTTAGGTCACACACAGCGTCTACGACTACTTGTCCCGAGTGGGTCGCGGCAAACCGGAGCCTGGCCTGACAACACAGACCGCAGGGCTGGGGGCGACACACCCCGGACGAGACACCAGTCCACCACAAGACGCCCCAAACGGAACCCCAGACCCACCACACAGCAGGCCCCAGTCAAACCCCACCCCATTAGGTCACTTACCCCTCTTTTCGACGCAATTATTGCACAAAAAAAAACTCACTTTTTTGCACTACCACTTTTAAATCTGTTTACATTTATATTTATTGAACTGACCACACCACTGCACTTTACTCCAGTGTTTTTAGTCTAGTAGTTAGTTATTGTGAATTGTACTGCAGCAGTAATAGTATATGTTGTATACGTTGTATACGTTGTCCTTTATGTCACACCGTGGTTCAGGAGAAATTCTGTTTCACTCCAATGTATATTCTAAACATATTGTGGAAGTGACAATAAAGCTGACTTTGACTTTTTTGTTTCAAGACATACAGTTAAAATCTCTTTGGTGCCGATGAATTTGAGCCCCTGAACTGTGAGCCTGGATTTGAAGATGCTCAGAGGAGGAGACTCTCTGACACTCCCGGGAAGGGAATTCCACAGTCTGGGGTCACGGCGGGAGGAAGCCGTAAAGCCACAGAGGTCAGGTGAGTTTGGGGAACGTGCAAAAGGTTGGAGTCGGACGAAGGAAGGCTGAAATGTGTGGAAGGGAATGGACTGCTAGGAGGTCGGGGAGGTACAGAGGCGTCAAGACACGCAGCGCTTTTAAATGCACTGTTACTGTCGACAGCAAATCGCTGAGGTAAGCGCTGCTGTAGATAGCAGGGGCCGAATCCCTTCGCTTTTTATGGGGCTGGGGGGCACAAAAAAATACTTGCAATAGCGCTCAGGGGAGTTCGACACACAAATACAAGGGGGAAACATCGAGTTGTTTAAAGATTTTGGAGGAAAATGTCCAACCAGCCTCCCACCCCCACTTACACCTGTGGTGGATATCAATCAGTATTTATTATTCTTCTCAGTGTTTTGATGATAATGATGATAATAATAATAATAATAATAATAATAATAATAATAATAATGATGTAACGACCCGCGTTACCGGGCGGGAGTTTGAGCGGGAAACTCGTTTAATGTAAATAGTTGCATTATGGGAAAATGTGAATAAAGTGTCCAACCACTGGGGGGGATTACAGGCAAAATAAAGAGTCATCATAAATCCCGAGGTCGCTATGGAGACTGGCAAGGATGGTTTAAGGTGCCTCTCTGCGAGAAAACGAGGTTCTTGGTCTCAGAGCATTAGTTTCCTGTGTCTAATAAAACGTTCGTTACGGACGCTGCCGGTGCGTCCTTGTTCATCCCATCCGACCACAGACCGCTGCGCGCCACAATAATAATAGCATAGCGGAACTTCGAAACTCTGATACGCTTGTTCCGAACGGACAGAAGTGCGGACGGACAGAGTGTGACGTCACCGCGCTCCCGTTGGCTGTGCGCGTAGAAATGAAGCGCTGCGCGAACTAACGTGTCGCTCGTTCGTGAGGTAAACTTGCATCAATAGCTGGAGGCCCGTTCGCTCAGCAAGTGTGTGTATGTTTGTGTGTTTTAAATGCTCTATAAGCGCAGTTCTGTCTGCTCTCATTTTTTGGCTGATATAAGGGACTTACTCTGCCATGGAGGAGGTAACGCTCGACTTAACTTGTTGTGTAATGAATATTATGTTGGATTCTCAGTCAAAACAAAATGAATAGATTTCCCGTTTTTTTTCTTCTCTAATTTGGACATAGTGGGAGAGAAAACAACATGTCAGAGTTTTTGTAGTTATAGTATAACCTGTGTGGTGCAACATGGTTTTTGTAATGATCACTGAAGGCTCCTTGGGGGGACTTTGCAAGATGAACTTGACTGGTGCATCCAACAGCTTGAGAGAAGCTTGTTGACAGATAGTCACTCCCCAGGAAGGTGAGAAAGTGTGTGTGTGTGTGTATATATGTCTGCACCACCATGTCTAGACTTTGTTCGTCTCGCTTGTGCTCCACATCACCTCATCTCCCTGAAATGTGGCCCGCACACAGCGAAGGAGAGCCGGCGAGCGCTCGGCGTGCTGCGCTCCCGCAGGACCCCGTCGCTGAGGAAGAGGCAGGTGATGCAGATGGTGTTTGGCGACTACGGGCGACGGATGACGGACGACCGCGAGGGACAGACGCGCACGGGTAAAGGGGAGACCTTCTGCCACTCGCACTGTCATTTACTCTGAGAAGCAAATGTTTGGTGAACGTGCTGTGGAACAGGTGCCAACCTGCAGTGGACGCGGTGTGTTCGCAGCGAGGGCGGCACATCCCCGATCCAGCAGGGACGATAGAGGGTTCATCTGGGCTCCCAGCAACAACTCCTTCGTCTTCAACTTCTTCCCAGATGGCACAACGATGCAGGGTGCAGAAACTGCCGGAATGAATCCTGCCGCTCAGGAACCTGGCGCTCGGGGGGCCGCAGCTCCTTCAACAGGCCAGGGAGAGGGCTTCACCTTTAACTTCCACATACCTTCAGAGACGCCAGTCGAGGCTGGTCCAGGCGCTGACACGGCAGCGTCTGTGGGACAGGGAGACCCTGGTGTTGGTGCCGTTGACAATTCACAGGACACTGAGCAGAGCACAAAGTCTGCGGATTCCACAGTCAAGAAGAAGAAACCCAGGAAGAAGAAGAAAAAGTCAGAGGGAACTGAAGGCCAGAACAAAACAACAGTGGCATCCCAGAGTGGAGCATCCAGTAGCACAGCAGAACCAGTGTGTGTGCTGGTAAGTTACGCCGTGCATTTAACATGTTCAATTAAAGACGGAAACCTCGTGGGAGACGCTGTAACTGCAATGCCTGGTGTGTTACAGACTGCAGAGCAGATGCTGGCCAGAGAACTTGACTGGTGTATCGAACAGCTGGAGCTGGGCCTGAGAACACAGAAATCAACCCCTAAACAGAGTAAGTGTTACTGCATAAAAATACTTCACTAAACAATTGTAGAAAAGCAGGTCTTTAACTCAGCATACTTGGAGATGTCCACTGAAAGCAAACACAGGCTGTACAGGAGTGTGCGTTTATTTTAAGTAATAAGGCTTTGCACATACTTACTGCCATAGTGGAGGAAGCTTCTCGAGCTCTAAAGACCCTGCGTAGCGGTAAAGCCCACCTTGCGAAGAAGAGGCAGGTGATGAGGACCGTGTTTGGTGACTACAGGAAAAAGATGGAAGAGGAAAATGCCAGACAAGTTAAACTAATTAAGGAAGGTGAGTATTCTGAAAAGGGACAGTGAAATGTTTCCTTTCATTGCCTTAAGGCTTGTAGCAAATATTGTCTTAGAAATGGGGTGCAGGTTGCAAGAGTGTGGTGTGGAAGAGCAGTGTGGTTCAGAACAGAGAGGTGGAAACTCTGCAGTTAAGCAGAATATTAAAAGCACAGATGCACTGTGAGAACATGTAAATGAAAACCGTCATGATGACACAGAGCTTCTCCCCTCATCCTTGCCATCATTCTCCTGCCAGGACAGAACTCGCATACACATGACTCGTCAAACCCTCCAGACCTAAGCAGCGCAGCACAATCAGCACGGAACATTTATTCATTTATCTGATGCTTTTCTCCAAAGCAGTGTACAGTGTTAAGTTACTTACAATTATTTACACAATTACATAGTGGGGCAAGTTTTTTTTTTGAGAAATTTTACTATAAGTACCTTGCTCAAGGGTATTATAGCTGAAGGTGGGATTCAAACCTGCAATCTTGGGGGTCCAAAGGCAGCAGCTCTAAGTACTGCACTATCAGCTGCCCCCAACAGGGTGCATGGAATGGTCTCACAGGGACTACAGAAGACACATTGAATCAGCGAATCAATTCTTGTCTTAGCGCTGTACCGTTGGTGAAGTGTTTCCTTCACCCTCGCAAACCATCCTGCTGTTTCACTCGTAGCTGTGAAGTCGGCCCGTGTCACCGCTGTGTCGGAGCCCATCAAGAAGCCCGTCTTCCGGAGAAGAGCAGAGTGCAGAAGGCAGAGCCAGGGGCAAAAGCAGAGCGATCAGGGCCAGAGTGAGACCCAGACTCCAGAGGGGGGGCCCAGGTCCGATAGTGAGAGATTCGTCTTCACCCCTTCCCAGGAGGAGTTCTGTTTCAGCTTCTTCTGATCCACTCTCCTGTCCTACTCAAGTGCCTGATGATGCAAATACTTCAGTCTTTATCTGTGCTTTGTGGAGAATAAGACCATTTTACTGTGGCTGTAAGAAGTATATCTCTTTTTCTTTAATAAAATATGAAACTTAGTTTGAGAGTCATTTGAAATGGATCCTGATTGCAGTAGTTGGAAAATAAGGCTGGCTGTTTGAGTACTGATGCTACAGCCTCCAAAGCACCTGCACGTTCCGGAAGTAATACTATTAACCATCGAGTTGAGTGACAAAGCAAGTGACCATATCTGCAGAGGAATGCAACAGGTTTTCAACTTGTTCTGAACAGAAAAGTCCATTCAAACATAGTATCAGTTGACTGCAGGTCTACATTAATATTTGGTAAAATATAACTGATATGTAGATGTATTTCATCTGAAAAGTTATACTAGTGTATACTTTTCAGGTTGTAGCCTCCCGCCTCCTAACACGGGACAGAAACATCACACCTCACCTCTAGGAGGCGATAGCTCCTCATCTACAGTCGCAGGAAGTCATTGGGACCGAAGCTGCTGCCAGGGACCCTGCAGCCATACCTCATTTTGGAGACCAGTGACGTTCGGAAGACTGTCAGCAGCTGTCTGCCTTTTACGCTGTGACAGTTGTCCTTGGCAGATGTTTGCAGTACCAAATTAAAACCCTCAGTGTAAAATGATCAGAGATTTACTGGAACGCTTCTGAGGAGCTCTGACAAGCACAAAGAGAACAAAGACATGTTAGCTACATCACATGTAAAACCAAGAACTAAAGTAGTGCTGCAGATGCATGGAGCCTAAGCAACCATTTGTTTCTGGCTTTATTAATTTAGCTGATGCTCCAGAGCAACTTACAATTATTTATCCATCTATACAGCTGGGTAATTTTATCAGAGCAATTTTAAGGAAAGTACCTTGCTCAGGGGCACTACAGCTAGAGGTGGGATTCAAACCTGCAACCTTTGGGCCCAAAGCAGTTGAATCCCACCTCCAGCAGCTCTGAGCACTATGCTACCAGCTGTTGCTGCAAGTTACGATGTGCAGTACTGAAGAAACGACTAATGGTGCAGTATAACACATCACATACGTGACTATGTCTCCCGGCTGGCCTGGGAATGCCTTGGGGTTTCCCCAGGGGAACTGGAGGAGGTGTGCGGGGAGAGGGAAGTCTGGAGGACTCTGCTCGGACTGCTGCCCCCGCGACCCGGCCTCGGATAGCGGAGGAAGATGGATGGATGGATGGACATACATGACTGGCCTTGGCAATGATGGAGCGAAGTGCTGCTCACTAATGCCTAGAGGGTTAGCTGGTGTAATAGTTAGATCTGCTACCTTTGGCCTTGAAGATCACAGGTTCAATTCCCACCTCCAGCTGTATTACCCTTGAGTAAGGTATTTACCCTAGAACTACCCAGCTGTATAAATGGGTAAATAATTGTAAGTAGCTCAAAACTGTAAGTCACAATGGAGAAAAGTGTCTGCTGAATGAATCGATGTAAGTAAATGGGAAGTAGTCCTGTAAAACTGGACTCTGTACCCAATAAGCGCTTCCTTTTATTTATTATTTATGCCATGAGAAAATGACGCGTACCTACATCTCCAGCTGCAAAGGCAATCGCATCGAAGAGGACCGCGCTGCCCGCTCTCGGGTGGTGTGTCAGAGCCACACGGTGACAGCAGCAGTGTACTTTCAGAGCAGGAGAAGAGCTCACAGAGACCGTCCTGCTCTCAGTCACCAGACTCCCTTTGTTCATCACAGCAGCATCTCTCTTGGGTCCTCATTTTTCTTCATCTGTCTGCAACATTCAACATGAATAAATGTGACATTTTCCTGCCCTGGTAATGCATCCCGTTTCATACTGGATGGCCTTTCATCTCACTGACATACTGAATCATATGGAGACACTCAAGCTTGACTTCATAACAGGAGGCCACAAAGGCTCATGGCTTGCTGCTTTGATGTTTAGAATCACCTTCATCATCTATTACCTCTTATCTCTCATAAATATCTCGCTAGGGACTTGTTAATTATCTCGTACACAGGATGACCAAGACTGACCTCATTTATCTTTTGGATAAATCATCATCCTTTCAGGATCTTAGCGTTATCTTTGGCGAGATTGATGCTGGTCACCTTCGAAGCTTCATGACTAAGAACCTGGCAATCATCATTAGTGACAAATCTTGGTGCGGTACATTTTGTTGTTGTCCAGATCCTGCCAGATCCCCCCCCCCCGGAAACACTGCACACATTAGATGCTTAATCAATAATCATGCCACTCTAATCATGGACCTCTGGTAAAGGCCATAATCCTTGTTTGGATGTAGAGAAAGGAGCTTCACCAGCCTGAACGCTGGATTGCTCGCCATCTTTCTGAACAAAAGCCTGAGTTTCGGTGTACGGAGTGTCCTGATTTCCATCATTGTTTGTGTGTTTTCATTCTGATTCCTACTGTTAGGCACAAAACCGTTATACTTACATACGGTCGGCTCGGTGCCATCTGGCTGAAGTCAATTCTGGCGAGCGCACACGTAGTTTAAAGGCAGGGAAGAATTTGGAAGTGGTTTACCACCACGTTCTTCCACATGTATCCTTAGACTGTAGTGAGAAACACATTGAAAACATGGAACGCCATGCAGACAGAGCCAGACTTGAACCGAGGTCCAAAACTGTAGGCCAAGATCTGCGTGGCACCGCTTCTACGCAATAGTAAATAACATTATCAGTGCTGTATGCACATATCAACGATAAATTAATTCAACAGAAATTGTATTATGTCAATTTTTTGCATTTTCCATTCAGTTTTGTTAAGCTAAACATTTTGACGTTAGTACGTACTATATGTCAGTTATTAGAAAAATATTCCACATTCTTGAAATTAGCAAATTTTGGCAAATTTTGACCCCAGGCTCCGAGCAGCAAATATTCCAGTACCTTTATGGATCTGATGCTTTCTAGAATATTCTGGTACTTTCTAGAACTTTCCAGTGGCTGTAAAGTACCGAACTACTGACACACTCTGAGAACGAGTGTGTTTTTGTAATCAGCTCAATATGACATCATTTGTCAGGAAGCTTTCTACTGCCTTACTGTTACACTGAGTAAAACGGGTGCTTAACATATATGGGGAAAACAGAATAACATTTAAATGACAATAATCATGACAAATAACAGGAAAGGGAAACAGTTACAGCTGATATACGTCATTACCATATATCTTGCTGAAGTGTGCTAAAGGCAGCTTATACTTAACGTGATTAAACAACAACATTCACACATTTGGTGTAAACATTCAAAAAATATTTCAATAAAAGAATAAACGGCAAAATTACATTTCCCAAACATTCACGATTACTACTTTCCGTTTACTACGCTGACGTTTAAATGTGACGTCATGACGAATTCACTCTCGATTGGTCGTTGATCACATGACCGCTGTGCTTTTTTTGTGCGTATGGGAATTGAAGTTTACTTTTGTGTGACGTTACCGCCGAAACGCACCAAACTGACAAACACGAATGACTACAAATCCCAGACACTCGAGCACAGTTTCCTGTAACAAAGGTGTGACTGCATGAGACCGTGTTAGTTTGTGTTTGTAATCCACACAAGTTTCCAGCAAAAGGAGACTGGAGTCTGAACGCTAACTGGTAATTAATGAAAAGTTGACATTGTAACTTGGGTACTACATTTTGTATATAAATTCTCTGTATTGATGGTTTAACATATTCTTATTACTATCACTGAGCTTAACTGATTTATGTGTAAAGAGTTATATATTATCATCATGGCTGCATCTTTTCAATGTAACTGTAATAATTCTAATTTATTTCTGCTATATAAAGTACCTAAGATGTTATCTGCAGTAAAGTTACAGTGTGATTGTCTAGACATAATCTGAGCCAGTTTTTACACAACATTTCATCATGGGTGTGTTTAATTTGCATTTTATTGTAGATGAATTGAGCCTCCCCCCCCCCCCCCCACCGGTCATATCAGTGGAGAAGTGGTACCATAGTAGATCACCATGTGGCCTGTTGTCAGCATGGTGCTGCTGGTGACCCCAGGGAGGGTGTGTCAGTGTGATCATGTGACGTGTGTGTGTGTGTGTGTGGGAGCACAGGAGCGCCGCCCTGGAGGATGTCGGAGCTGAGTGACGAAGCCAGCGAGTCGGAGCAGCTGGGCGCCAGCCTGTCCTTGTGGCTGGGGGGCACCGGAGGGCAGTTAGTGCGCCTCGAGGAACTCGACGTTCCCCTGGACCTCCACACCGCCTGCTCCATCGGCCAGTACGACGTGGTGGCGGAATGCATCCGCAGGTGGACGGCCTGTTTGTTCCAGTTTCCTTTTTAACTCGCAGACCTGTGGTCTCGCAGCATCATTATTACGGACCTTTATTTGGCTGGTACCTTTATCTAAGGTGACACAATATTAGCTCTGTACATCCCGAGATGTACGCTCCAGTCCAGCTGGAGCGAGTGCCTTGAGCAGGGGTACCATAACAGGAGCGGGATTTAAACTTTGGATCTTCCCATTGCTGTTTGATGGCCCTTAACCGCTCTGCTGCCTGCCATCATTTTGAGCGATTGGTTCTGCGCAGCTCCCCTTATCCGTTCCAGTGGATCTTTTGCGGACTCGTTGTGCTATTCGTAGTTATTTGTCGTTTTATTGTCACTGTACAGACGAGACGTAGACCTGGACTGTAAGAACATCGGTGGATGGACTCCTCTGATGTACGCTGCCTATATTGGGCATGACAACATTGCAAACCTTTTGCTTGAGGCCGGAGTGAATGTGAACGCCACCACCCCTAAGGGGCAGACGCCTCTTATGCTGGCAGCCAGCTGTGGAAACGAGAGCATTGCCTACTTCCTGCTGCAGGTGAGGGACACCTTTTCGCATTACCTTCCTTCTTCGACTCTCGTAGATGCCGCCACGAAAAGGGCATCGTTGAATTATAGATCGCGGTATGTCGTCAGCGAGGAACGGCCGTTCTCTGTGCAACTAACGCGTGACGCAAATGGTTTTTTCTGGATGCCGAACAAAGCAAGGTGCAGAGATGGAAATGAAGGATGCGAGGGGCTGGACGGCTCTGTTCCACTGTACCAGCACTGGACATCAGCAGATGGTGAAGTTCCTGCTGGACAATAATGCCAATGCCAACATCAAGTGAGTCACTTTGACGTTGAGAACAGAGTGCTGTTAAAGAGGAGCTTCTCAACACGCGTGGCAAGGTTCGCGCTGACTCGTCTCCCGGTTTGTCGGTGCAGGGAGTAAGAGGTGTCTCTCTCCATCAGGGAACCCATTTCTGAATTCTCCCTCTTAATGGAGGCCGCTGCTTCAGGACATGAAATAATCGCTCAGTACCTCCTAGAGCACGTGAGTGTGCTACCCGTACTGTCTCAGTGTTACATCTCGCTTGTTGGCGCGACTCAAGTCTTTTTTCCCCATCCTTCTCAGGGGGTAAAGGTGGAAGAGAGGAATGCTAAGGGCGAGACAGCCCGTGCCCTGGCCATTCTCTATGGTCACACCAAGATTGCCAGCCTCATCGACATGCATTGTGCCAGGTCCAAAGCAGGTAACGAAGGGGGAAAACCATGGGGGGGGCAAGTGTGTGTCGGGCTGCAAAGCGCTGAAGCTTTATTATCGCTCAGCCGCTGGGGATTCGCTCTTCCTTTTTGGCCTCACAGTCTCATTGGTGAACTCCAGGGTGGGTTTTGTGTCTCCCCTTCGGTGTTGGTATCAGGGCACTTTGAGGACCTCAGCTCTTCTGAAGACTCGGACAGCGCTCCCCGAAGGCCACGCCTCGCCCGCAGCAAAATCAAGGGGCCCAGCATTCACGATGGACCACAGGCCATAGCCAAGTTTGGAGTGGGAGGCACCGGCAGACACTACGGTAGCGTTTACACTGCACGTCGTTCCTCTTTGGGCTTCTTGTGCTCTCTGCTTATCGCCCCTTACGATTTCTTGACACAACCGAAGCGAAAATAAGAACCAGGATTCCTGGTTTACTGTGCCAAAGGTCACAGCACAGCTGATACAACAGTAGCTCCATGACTTGTCTTGGTCTGGACTAAAGGATTTTAATCTACAACAGACTTTAGATCTTGAGCAAAAGAGGAAAAAAAAAAGGCACGATAAATATCATCTCTGACACATTTTCTGCCAGAAAAAGAGAAAAAAACACTTTCACTGAGACCTTAAGGACTTAGGTGCATGTTGCAGTGATTTTAACGTAGCGTCGGAGTAGTAATGTGTTGCTATGGGAACAGTTGTTACCGTTCCCTGCAGGCCAGAGGTATGTAAATGAGACCTGCTCTTCAGTGGTTTTTGAGAACATTTCTGGAGAGCCAGATTCTAAAAGCCATATATTATGTGGCCTATATGTCTACATAAAGTTATTACTTTGGTGTAAAGTAAAATTATTTTCAAAACTGTAATTACATATTACGTGTAGTGCTTCCTGCAAGTATGTAAACCCTATGGGGATGGTTGTTGTTATTGTATAAAATATTAAAATTAAGATTATAAAATCTAAATCTACCTTATGAAATTAATAAATGATGATTTACATACCTGGTTCTACTTACATACTTGGTTTAACCAGTGACACCTGGGGTTCACTTATTTTTTTACACCTGCGCTACTTGCCTGTTTTTTCTCTAAAGCAACGCGTGGAAATGGTCATTACACACGTCACATGAGAAACACTAGTTCTGATTCAGTAAACATTTCATGGTAAAAACTAAGGGAGATGAGCGGTTTACACACATTCAAGCAGCATTGTGTAGTTGTCTTCGTAGTGGTTGTGTTACGTGTTCAAGAATGGAATGTCTAGCCTGGTGAGAGGCATAATACCTAATCTATTAACCAGAGTTAGGACCTGTGGATTGTTTGTCTCTGTTCTCACAGAACCCACAGTGGCCCCCCCAGGCTACGTGACATTCCGAGACATGGGGGAGCAAAACGATAGAATTTGTAACCGCGACGTCACTTCGCCCATCAATGAGCTGGACGGGCAGAGCAACAGCAGCAGAGGTATGGAATCTTCGAGGAGTCGATGCTCGCGTCTGCCTCCCTTCTTGTTCGATACCTTCTCTTGTTGCAGAGATTAATTCATTCATCCGGATCCCCTTTGGAGCTCCTTGCACAGTTTGGAATCCAGAGAGTTCCCTGGCGGAGGCATGCTTGTTGACCGTGGTGTTTTCCTCCTGTAGACGACAGCCCCTTCTTCTACAATGACATGCCCACCATGAGGAGCAGCAGCAGCAGCAGCGAGGGCTTCCCTCGCATGGCAGGCCTGAGTCACGAGGCCTCGCTGGAGAGCAGCGAGGTAGACCATCTACAGAGAAAAGTGTTCTTGAAAATCATCTAATTAAAACCATAATTAGTCTTTAACTATGACTGGAATAAAAGGCTAACCGAACGCATGATCGACCAGATTCGGTGTTTTCAGTGGGCTCGGTTTGTCTCTCAGGACTCCGACCAGGCGAAGAGGAGCTCGGCCCGACGGGGCAAGAGTCACCATCACAAGGGCAGGAATCGCCACGGAAGCAGCGAGATCTCTGGCATTGGCGGCAATGGCACCTGTCAGATGCCCGGGCTTGCCGGGCAACACCCTGCCTACACGGGCCCCAAGGTACGAGTGTGTGAGAGCGTCCTTCTCCCTATCTCGCCTCTTGCTTGCTATGCGGGGCTCTGATCCCTGGTGCACTTTGCTTGCCTTAATTCAGCATCTTTATTATTACTATTACCTTTGAGTCAAAGCTTCCAACAGCTTGATCTTGAAAGACAAAAGAGGAACCTTTCGTTGACGGACTCAATTCGTCTCTGTCCTCTCTTAGGACTTGGTTGAGTTTCTTGAACAGATTGGCTTCTCAAAGTACCTCCCTTTGCTGGAGGAGCAGGACATTGACCTGCGCATATTCCTCACCCTCACCGAGAACGATCTAAAGGAAGTGGGCATCACGTGAGTTTCCTTATTGGAAAACCTCCGTTTATCTGTACTGACTGCAGGGGAAGTGCGGCGGATGTAACCAAGTAATAATTATGATGCAGAATTAAAAAACATATGTCTGGTAAACAGTGTAGGGAGGCCTCTAAATGAATGTTAATTTGTTGTGTTTAATAAACAGAAGGTTGTAAACAGATTGTAGCTGTAGGTGGTATTTACAGTGAACTTAGATGACGGTCGTTCAGATGAATCATTTTTGCTGTAATCGGAAATAGTTTTTGTGTACAAGTAGATGCGAGCGGTAAACAAATCCCAGCACGTGAGCCGCTATCCGACTGACTCGGTTGTGTAAGATTCACCTAAGTTGTGTCTAGATGCTGATGAGCACATTTTAAATGGAGAAGGACCGGTGTTGATGAGGCACAAGACGGGACTTCATCTCAACTGTCATTTGAGCTAATATGAAAATGGATAGACTAGATGGAGAAAAGGTAAAAGGAGGTAAGACTTGGGAGGGTCTTATAGTCTTTGTCCTGTGCTCTTCTTGCACCAGGCTCTTTGGGCCCAAGCGGAAAATGACTTCTGCCATTGCCAGGTGGCACAGCAGAGCCAGGCCCCCTAGCGATGCCTTGGAACAGGCCTACGCTGACCGACTGGAGGCCGAGATGCAGGAGATGGCCATACAGCTGCACAAGGTAAAGCTCACCTGGAAGTCTGCAGTCGCGTCAGCAGAGCATATCTGCATCTCGACCGATCGACCGCCTTCACGTCGCTCTCGCTCTCTTGCTCTGATCCCGCCGCGGTCCGGCCCCTTGGCAGCGCTGCGAGGAGGTGGAAATCCTCCAGGGCCAGGTGTCGCAGGAGAAGGAGCTGCGCACAGTAATGGAGGGATGTCTGATGGAGGACAAGACAGCCTGGAGAAGAGTGCACGCTGAGCTGGTAGACCTCCACAGGCTGGCTCAGGAGATGGGCGCCGACCTGGAGAAAACGCGGTGAGGCTTGAGAAAACAAGGCTGTGTGTCAAGACAAATGATACAGTTTAGCTTTTAGGGTAAATGAATTCTCTTTTTTTTTTTTTTTTTTTTTTTTTTTTGTGTTAAGAAATGGAGCAGATGATGTAATGGTTCGAGCTGCTTCCTTAAATGGGGAGGACGGAGGTTTGAATCCTGCCTCCCTTTTAGCAGCCTTGGTCAAGGTCTGTACATGTAAGGGAAATGAAATGTGTAAAAGGAGTGTGTTGTGCCTTTGCACCTGCTGTGAAGAGTAACGACTGGGGCTGTTTAGACGAGGGTTCGAGTAGAGAGAGCGTGACTGTTTAGAGTGACTAGGGAACCTTTAGTGACCATGCCGTGTGTGTGATGGACAGAACCTGTCAGAGGGAGCTCTTCTCGCGCCTGTGGAGCGACAGAGTCATCGTACCTGGTGAAGGCAAGGTCAGGCTCAAAGCAGAGACTGGTGGGAAAGGCAAGTCACATCGAATTTCTTAGACTTTAAATCCAGTTTTTTTTTTTTTTTTTCTTTCCCCATTTCAAGAAGCCCCGGTTGCAGGTGATGTTTCATGAATTTCCATGTCTGTACCTGAAGTGTTTTTTGTTTTCTCACAGGAAATAAGATTTTGGAGGAATTTAAATCCCTGGGCCTCACAGAGCTTATGTTGAAGATGGAAGCTTATGAGAATGAGATGGGTAAGGTGGGAATCCAACTGGGAGCCATAAAATAGAAACGTCAAAGCGGTACACTGATGGTTCGCCATTGGTTAAGGCAAATCCCTCACTTTCTCTCAATCCTTTATAATCCTTCACTGGTTATTAAGGACTGTCTCGTTACTCTTATCTGCGTCCGTGTCTCTCTAAGAGGACTCTTCATCTGTATGGTCTTCAAGGAAAGAATCTCCAGGTGCTGACCCAAAGCCTGAGGAGGCTAAGTACCGCAGAGAAGGTTACAGAGAACTGGGAGGCATCCTAGTAGAGACCAGTGAGTTTTCTGCACCGTCCACATCTGGGTTTTGGTGACTCCTTTTCAACCGTAGAACTCGCCGAGCGGGTTCTGAATCGAACTGTCGGCTGTCCGTTGGCTCCTCCGCAGCATGAGCTGATTCTTGGGTCTCTTTGCTCCCTTAGAGCTTCTCCTTGATGCAGTTTCTGACGGAGGGTGAGACCGCCACCCTAGACAAGCTTGTGAGAGAAAAGGAGGGCTTGGACCAGGCACAGCAGGAGCTCGCCATGGACATGACAAGCAGGCTGGAGGGCAGCTGTCTCCCTACCCATAAGCCTGTGCTGGAGCCACCTGGGCATGGGGAGCTGTTCTGTGCAGAGTAGGTGGGGGGCAGGTCCAATAGAGGGAGTCACCTGTAAATTGATCTGCCTCTTGTTCTTCCCCTCTCTCTCACACACCATTTAAGACAACTGACACACCAATGTGTTCTGCATGAATTTGGTGTAATAAGTAGTAAGAATGTGAATTACATGAAATAAACATTGTCCTTGAATTTGACTACCTAGACAGAAAATGCTTTTCTGAACACAAAAGAATGAAATGCAAAGACTTTCCATTAGCTGTTAAAGTGCCAGAAAGAAATTCTTGCTGTTGGTGGGTTTTTTTTTTTTTAAATCATCTACTCAAGTGCTAAATGAATTTGAAGCCTATTGTCTGTGATAATCTCTTCTACACCCTTTATTACACCCCTTGTTTTGTGCAGAGGATTATGTAGATTTGGCACAGTGGCACTGTTGTCTAAAACGGAAGCAGACTCTTTTCTTGATGATTGAATTTAACATCATTCCTGCTGTCATTTGAGGAGAGAACTGCAGCCAGCAAAAGCATTTTAATCACCAAGACAGACACACTTTGGTAGTTTGTGTAGTCAAGGGTGTTGAATGTTACTTGTAAAGAGGGCTTATGCCAAAGTAGTAATTGCCCACTGCAGGTAGATGAATTTACATGAGTTTGTAGATGTTCTGTGAGATGTTGGAGTTTTCTGTATGTTCAGCTTATACCACCATTTTTACATTAGAACAATATATGAAGAAACCATTAATGATTCCTCATGCCCCCCCAAATTGTTTTTGCACTTTAAGCTTTGAGTAACAAAGAATGTTACTTGTAAAGAGGTGCTTGATTAAATTCAGTTGAAAGACTTTACCACACTAAACTGACCAGATACTAACAAATGGAATATTACCTTACAGGGATATGGAATACATTTACATAGCAAAAGCTCAAATGACCAAGGAAGCCCTTTATTAGTTTTTCTATAAGTCTTCTTGCTTTAGCATGATGTGTGGATATCAGGCTTCACAGACAAGGCAGGCAATTCATCTCCAATTTACTGATTAGCTTAACAGGGACTAGAATGCAAATCAGCAGGCAAGGTCACAAACACCAGCAGCAGTTGGGCATGTTTCAAAAATCAGTTATGTGCTGCTGACACTCAAAGCACACCAGACTTTTTTGTAGAAAACTGAACTGACTCAGAAGCAACAGCAGTTGTTTGACTGAAGTTGTGGTGAAATGAGTGGGGGGGCAGGCATTGATTACACATTCACTGATACGTGGTGTATCATTAGCTGCTCTTTCATCTACAAAATATGGAAAGGTTAGGGTAAATATTTAGGATCAAAGTATGGAGTATTAAAGAGCTCTTCTTTTAAACCAGTGCCCCTGCCGAAAGCCCATATTTTACCAATTTCAGGGTGGTATTGATGTAATGCAACCCTGAACATTCCAAAACTTTTAATTACGCTTCAAATATCAGCAAATAAGGTCACAAAACATTTACTATATTATACATTTATTAATAAAAAACTATACGCTAGGGCCTGTCCTGTTTTTAAGTAGGCCAAAAATTCTGTTGTAATCAGACTGCCAATGGCTACACAAAGTCCAAGAAAAACACAAAATAACATTTATACATGGAAGTGTAGTTATAGCCAGCTTCTTGATCTATTAAAATGGGTCAAGAACATATGAGGAAAAGCATTATTATATACAAAGAAGCAAAAAAACAGCATTCCTGTAATAGATGTTTCAAAGCATGCTATACATGTTTGGTTTTCTTCATTGTGGGTAAAGGAAAAGCACCTGTACCTGCATGACAGTTCTGTGTACCAGGATTTTAAAAAAAAAAAAAAAAAAAAAAAACCACACACACAACAGCAGGGGTCTACGTACAAACCCTTCTTAAGATACTATTTAAAATGATCATCCTTGTTCCCTTGCTATCCACTGACAGATAAGCATTGGTGTTCATTTTTATTTACAGAAAGCAGCACGTAAATACCAGTGTGTACAGATCAGTTTGTCCTTATTGCACTGATGGTGGATTCCCTTTAACGTCCCAGAGCCTGCTTTGGGGCACTGAGGAAACACCCCAGTTGCAAATCAAATGAACGAGCTACCAAAATAGCACCATGAGAGCACCAAGTTGCTGTGTGGTTGAAAACCAACACCTAAGGTAAGAGGAGCAGCAATGAGGGCTAAAACATTTGTGTGTATATCTCTTAGTAGGTGCACTGTGAATTAGACACTAGCATGGGCACATCGTGTCTCCCACGGTGAAAGGACGTGTTTGTATAGAGATTCCTGGAAGTGCAAAGTGATCTGTCACTCAATGTATTATCATATTTTATGCACTTTAACAGCAGCAGCTTTGTGACCCGATAAAGTCAAAGCAAAAAAAGGCAAAAAAAGAAGGGGGGAGGGCATTATTTTAAACATAAGCCATGACATATGATCAAGATGTGATCTTTCGTAGACGTTTCCACAAGAACACAAAATCTTCACAACATATATTTACCCTTACTGTTAAAGCGGGAAGGGGTCGGCTCCTCCACTGAGCTTTACCACAAAACAAATCCTGCATGCAACACAGCTGACTTAGAGAGGAGGGGGAAAAGAAAAGAAAGTAAAAATGTTGACCCAATTTATTTCACCATGAGATTGCTCAACTTGAAATAAAGCCCACAGCAAAATGTTCCCAAAGCTAGGGGTAGATCAAAATGGCACGAAATATGACAACTGCAGTTCAGCAAATCTTTTACACACTCCATATAATATGCCAGTAATAAAATGCTGGCAGGTACATCTCCAGTTTCCTCCAAATTAACCAGGTCATAACTGGCTTCCTGCCAAGGGGTTGGCAGTAAATAGCCTCAAGAAGTGGGAGGCCACCTTTTGTTCCCTACTCATGCAACTGGTACCATATTAAGCCTGGTAAAACCTTCAAATCTGTTTATACACAAAAAAAAAAAAAAAACCCAGAATGCCACATATACAGCACAGCCCTTCTTGTTGACATAACAAGCTCTGTCAGTTGACATTAGCACCACACATATCCTGTACTGCTACAAGGAGTCTGATCTTATCCATTTTGCTACCTGTCACTTCTGCACTGCTGGCAATAATGTCACTATGTATTGTGTTGGAAATAATCAGTAAATGTAGTAGACAATTCCACATGCTTAGCAAGAGCAGAATAATTTTGGGCGGCGGGGGGATGGATACAACGAAGATCCTCTGTTTTCTAGCAAACTCCTTATAACCACTAAACGTGTGCTCTTGAAGTGCAAGGTACCACACCAATAAGGCTGGTTTTTCCTTCCTTAATCCCTGCGGTGACCGTAACTGCCTGCCAAAGAGCTCGATCGCAATATTACAAGCAGAACGGCAATGGACGTTTTTCTCAGCAGATTTTCTAGATCTGAAAAACCTACAGTAGTTGCAGTCCAAGGATTGCTTGTGGGAACTGGCAGACTAAAAGGTATGGCCAGCAAAGCAGCTTGTTATCCAGGTCCTGGTATAGTTCCCTATGCTCAATAATCATGCCTACCCTCTAGCTCCCTGATTAATGTTGACTTTCAAAGCAGACTTCCCATTTTCTTGCATTTTGAATTATTGCTCAGAAGGTAGCTTCATGAAACTGTTTTCAACTACTGCTTTTAAAAAAAAAAATCAAGGTGTTCTCCCTCCATTATGATCAATTAACATTAAGAAGTATGACAACACAGCAATTTCATCCATTTTGATTATGAAGACACTGGACTGATGTGAAGCTTCTATTTTTCCACAAATGCCATGACTCTTATGATTGTACAATTTAAGCTATGCCAAAATTCTCTAGGACTTTCTCACTCTCTGTTGCAGCATGGCAGTACTCTGAGTAGATTACCTCAAGTGAAAGGGCTCTACATGGTGAGGAAGACAGGCACCATTGCACATGCTTTTCCTATTGACATTGTGAAAGAAGTTTATGCAAAGTGGCTACCAATCACAGTAAACATTATGAAGCAAAATTCAGAGATTAAACCATTTTTATTTTTCAAATGTTGGCTTCTTTTTGCCTTCCTGATTGCAAGCCCTTGCAAAAACATCTGGCTCAGATTTGACAGAACGTCCCTTTGCCTCCACCGCATTGCACGGCTTATCCCTTGACTCTTCAGGTGTACTCACAAAGGTGCCCACAGCCAGCAGGGCAGTGCGAGTTGCTCTTCATCCAGTCCATGATATGTTCCAGATGTCCACCATGGCTGCAGCCTTGACACCACACGAAGAGGCCCTTAACCACGTGATGGCACACCGCACAGATACTGGCACACTGGTGGCACCTGGGGGGATAGGGGCAGAAAGCTTCTGCTTAAACAAACCACACACAAACGGGACTTTATTACAACAGACATTAGCTGTGTGCCAATGACAATTACAAGGTTACAGTTTTTGTAGAGCGCCGTAATGAAAGCACTGCACAAAATCGTCCTGGCAATGTGGAACACAAAGAGTGTTGACCTTCTGACACACCTGTCACATATCCAGCCCTTGTTGCTCATGGGTCTCTTGCAGTTGCTGCAGTTGATGTGCAGGGTTGTGGAGGCCTGGTTGAGGCAGTTGATAGCACTGCATGTGCTCATCTTGATAACCTCATTGGAGACATTCCAGAGCTCAAAGCGCTGCAGTAGGTCAATGTAGGACATGTACCAGTGCTCCTGGGGAGGTTATAAAAAGCACCAGAGCAACTCGGTCACACAGTCCTTAGTGACTGTATACCTCATTCCTCCACATGCCTGCATGTGCACAGGTTTCATAGGTGTGGTCAAAATCATGCAGTCCCCACATCTGCAATGGCTCCATTAATGCAAGTACTCTACTGGCTTATTCTGGATGGATTATACTTAGAATACTGATATTCTAGGCTCCATTCCACAGAAGTCAGGCAGTAAGGAAAAGTTGTTCTTGTACAGCAACAGCCAGGTGACAGGCTTAGACTTCACTAACCTGTGTGAGATCATCAATCTCCCTGCGTATGCGGTCGCCCAGGACAATGAGCACAGACACGGCCATCTGTACATCTCCCTGTTCAGCATAGTAGCACAGCATCTCGCGCACCATGGGGCTGAAGAAGGACGGTGGCAGGTGGGAGCTGAAGAGTGGCTGCGAGATGGAGATGAGGGAAAAGGACTCGATGGGCGTCAGGCACATGCTCTCTGCCTCATTGCCGCTCATGTGCGGAGAGTCAGCCCTGTCCTGCAGGTGCTCTGGCGCAGAAGGGTTGTCCACAATCTCGTGCCGTAATGGGAACGCTTCCTGAGGCAGGGTGTACTCCTGTTCCTCAGCTGGGAAACACAATTCACACTGTTCAATTCCTTAAGCTCTTGTCTAGAAAGTGCACTGAACCATAGGTTTAACACATTTTCTTTCCTTACACACCCACCCACCAAGATTTAAGACGAAATTTAAATATGACATTACAAACTTAAAGATTGGTCAAATTAATTTGAACATTGCATAATAGCCATCCTACAAATAGAAAATATAAACCAGTGTATAGATTCTGAACAAACATCCTTTCTATATGCAAGCACAAACACCAGTAACAGACACCCATAATATAAAATGCAGCTCAAGTGTGCAGCAAGTCCTTCAAGTAAAATTTGTCACAATAGCTGAGACACAACTGCCAAAAATGAGGAACCAAAATACCAGAGAAAACTAATGTTTCAGTGCCAAAGGAGGACATCACCTTTGTTGCTTGGGCTCACTTTGCTTTTAAATGAACTGACAACAGTGAAACTCTATTCACTGCTATGATTACTTTTAAGTGTTTAGCATGGAAATTTGACACTCAAATTCTGCCAAACTGCTTCATTTTTACAGTGTTGTGAATAAAACTGTTGTAAAAAGGTTTCACATTTTAATTTCCTGTCAATCTTTTATAAGCACGTAAAAACTATTCTTAGTACTCATTTCTCTGACATGACAGAAAAGCTCTTTAGACTCACAGTTGCACTTATTGTTACTGAAATAAAAGCATAGCTGGAATGTGTCTGTCTATACTACCACAATTCTACTACAGACTCACCGCCCTGGTTGTCAGGCTCCATAGAGTACAGGTCATCATCATCCAGCTCTGCATCACCAAACATGTAATCTGCCTGTCCCTCACTGCCCTCTGTTTCTTCATTCTCTGGGGGAGAAACATTAAACAGTCCCACAGCGAGGGCTTGGTTTACACTCAGTGTAAAAGGCACAATTTATCAAACTGATGTCAGCATAAGAATCAAAACAGTATTAACTATCAACAGTATACAACAGCCATCAAAAAAAAAAAAAAAAACTATACTACAGCATTTATGACTCAAGCCATTTTGAGAAACATCAGGTTCAAGAGATAATATATGAAAAAACATTCTAACTTGAGACATAACTATATATAAATGACAATTATATAAAATTACAAAAGGTAAACATTTTTACTGATTTTCTGAGGAACTCACCATCATTGTTGCTAATTAAGGGGTTTCCAGAATCCATGTGAATGGTATCCTGCCTGATCTCTCCCTTACTGCGGTCCAAGCGATTTTCATTACCCAGACCTGCAGTCATTTCCTTCATGTTGAAACTGACAAAAATCATAGTTACCATTTCAGAAAAATGCTCTCTTCCTACAACTCAAATTACTGAGTCTTTCTGTAACTGTT
This sequence comes from Scleropages formosus, assembly GCF_900964775.1. Taxonomy (NCBI): domain Eukaryota; kingdom Metazoa; phylum Chordata; class Actinopteri; order Osteoglossiformes; family Osteoglossidae; genus Scleropages; species Scleropages formosus. The sequence continues at coordinate 6,004,260 of NC_041825.1, read as the reverse complement.
CCACTATTAAGGCAAATGAAAAAGGAATATGAAGCAGCACATACTTTCAAGGATAATTGAATGTTTTCCCCAAATATGCAAATTACATAGCTACTGAAACACAGGCTTTCCTCACGTAACAAGTGAAATGTGATTCCAAAAATCTGCTTTCTGCTGTGCTTTTTGGTGGCACAGCAAGTAGCATTGATCAATTTCTGGGCTGTGGATTTGAGTCTCTCTCTGTGTAGAGTTTGCACATTCTTCCTGTGGACCCTGCATCTTTGCCGTGTTCCTGAGCTATTCGTAAAGTTATTTGCTGCAAATTCTACACATTTTAGGGCTCCTTAGTATGACAGGATAGTTTTGCACTATGATGAAGAATTCAGGAGATTTCTGAGATAAGCTTGCAGGGGGGCACAGCCACGACACAAGTGAGAAGCACAAGATAAGATAGACTCATTACAGGGGAAGGGCTCTTCGCCTTGTGTCATCCTTGTCAACACCTAGGCTCCTATTCAGAGCTGAAATTTGTCAGTTGAAATTACATTTGTTCTTAAATCCAGATTTTAACTTTGCTCTATTAGCTAAACTAAATTTGTTTTTTCAACAATGAAGTTGGACTAATTACATTAAATCACTAACTGGCAAAGTTGATTTATTCACTTGATATTCTTAAATTATTCAAAGTAGTTAATAAAATTACAATAACTTACCTGTTCATTAATGGCAATGTACCCAATTTACTAATATTATGATTGGGCGCTACTGTACTGAGATTCCCTGGGTCTGAAAACATAATCCGTATCATTGTCCAAGTAGTAGAAACCTTTAAAAACAAGAAAAACACAAATCAGATTCAAGATACTTTCTAGACAATTACATTTGTTTATCAGACACTTTTCTCCAAAGTGACTTCCAATGGACTCTCTGTAGTGTTATCAGCTCACACACCTTATTCACCAGGGTGACTTACACTGCTAGATATACTACTTACAATGGGTCACTCATCTATACATCAGTGGAACACACACTCTGTCACTCACACACTATGCGGAAACCTGAACAGCATGTCTTTGGACTATGGGAGGAAATCAGAGCACCCAGAGGAAACCCACGCAGACACAAGGAGAACATGCAAACTCCACACAGACTGAGTAGGGATCAAACCCACGTCCTCTTGCACCACCCAGGTGCTGTGAGACAGCAACGGTACTCCCTGTGCCACCGTGCCACCCCAATTAAAACAACACTTAAAAAGTTGTGTCATATATAGTTTTAGTACCTGAGGTCGATTGAGCTCCTTGGCTACCTTGGCATTGTGATCACAAAGTTCTGTGAAAGGCTTTCCGCTGAGCGCATACAGCTTGGCTGTTTTGACAAACCAGTCCATATGGCTACTCTTCAGGTCTGTCTCAAAGACACTGAGGGTGCTGGAGACATGGGGAAACTGCTCTGTGAGGTCAGGTTTCTTGAAGAAGAAGATTGGATGACGACGGTCCCCACCGGCATACGGCTTCCGGTTGGAGTCACCACTGATCAAGCTCTCCTTTGCCGCAAAGGCAAGGTCCCCAAAAAGACCAAAGCAAAGGCCTTCTGGGTTGGCCTTGTCCACAGGCCGGCTGGCATCCTGAAACATGTGCTGGTATAGGGTGCTGTCCTTAGAGCCCGAGAGGAGGAAGTTGGGGTCATGAAGGTGACGCCACACAATACCAGTGGTAACGTCTTTGTGTTCCTCAAAGGTGGCAAAAGGGATGAAAGGGCGCCGCACATCCCATACATAAATGTTGTGGTCTACCATCATGGAACAAGTGGCAATGTGCCACTTCCGCTCTGGCCGCCATTTAACACGAGCAACCGAGGCAATAGTCTGCACACAGTAGATCTCCTTGGCTCGGTTGGTGGTCATGTCCCACACCTTCACCATCTTGTCACGGCCACCTGTTGCCAACCAACCCCTGAGCAGGTTAAGGGGGGGGGAATTATGACATTAGCAGAAAATCCAAAAGACGCTGCCTTCCACTGACCCAGGCAGTTCCTCTGAGAAGACAGCGGGAGTTACTCACCTATCTTCTGGGTGCCAGTCACAGCAAAAGACGGGTCCAGTGTGAGCAGTGAACATCCTCTCATATCGGTCAGGCCGTCTGATGTCCCACAGCTGGACGTTGCCATTCTCGAAGGATGCGGCAAATGTAAAATAATCCCTCATGCTGAACTGCACATCCCTCACACTTTCTGACTGGCCTGGAAAAAATGCCAATGCACAAACTCTGTCACCTGAGTCACATGTAAATCTGCAGATCCTCAATGCTGACAGAATCACTGGTGATACCTGAGAAGGTGCTGACAGATTCCTTCTTGCGCAGGTCAAAGCACTTCATGTAGCCATCCTGCGAGCCACTCAGCAGCATGTACACCTCCGTAGGGTGGAAGCAGACCTTGTTAACTGTGCGCCTGTGCTCGGTAAAAAGCTGGTCCTGCTTGTTCCGCGAAGGTTTGCCCAGGTTCCAGGTGACCACGGCTCCGTTGGTGGCTGCCGTGGCGAGCAGGTTCTCGTCCATTTGGTGCCACATGACATCGGCACAACTGAAGTTCAGGGACGGCCTACGGCCGACGCGCAAATTAATCTTCTCCACAAACTGCTCCTCTTCTAGAGCATAGATCTTGAAGATGTTCCGCCCCGCTACGACCACCTGTGCCGCATCTCGGCACACGCTTATTGCATTTGCCGGAGCGTCCAGATGGCAGAACATGGTGTGTCCACTAATAGCATTATTGCCCAGGGCAGTGGTAACTCGTGCCATTTTCTCCATGGTGTACAACATGGAGCAAACAGAAGAGAGAGAATGCAGTCAGCCAAACAGCAGTCAGGGCTGCCGCCTTAAAATCAGAGCTCCTGGTTCAAATCCTGTTACCTTTGATCAAGGTATTTATGCTGAATCAATACATTTATTAATTTAGCTGACACTTTTCTCCAAAGCAATTTCCAATGAACTCTAGGTAGTGTTATCAGCCCACACACCTTATTCACCGCAGTGACTTGCACTGCTACAGACTACTTACACTGGGTCACACATCCATACATCAGTGGAACACACACACACTCTCTGTCACTCACACACTATGGGGGAACCTTAACAGCATGTCTTTGGAGTGTGGGAGGAAACCAGAGCACCTGGAAGAAACCCATGCAGACACGGGGAGAACCTGCAAATGCCGCACAGACTGAACAGGGATCGAACCCATGTCCTCTCGCACCCCCAGCCACTCTGACACAGAAGCACTACTCGCAGTACCACCGTGCCCGATTCGTCTATAAGCTCGACTCACTAGAAGTGTTGAGAGCTGCTCACGGCTCCCGCCAAACCACCCGGGTCACGTGACCGACCCCAATCCCTGCTCTGCTCAACTGAAACTGCGGAGGAAAAAGAGCGCAGAGATGTGGTCAGAGCAAAGGGTTTGACGTCCACTGCAATTCTGTCAAACTTAGTCTTAGTCTAGGTGGGAAAAGACAGAAGAAGAAACTCGGTCAGTGTCGCCCCAAGTAGGCGCAAGTATGAAGTAACTAAGCCTTAGCTAGGGCTGAAAACGCCGGTGTGCAGAGCGATCATCAGTGATGCCGAGGCGAGTGGGACGAGTCACGCGGCGCTGCGCGAGCTGCGCGAGCTCTACGCGTGCCGGGCTGAGGCGATTGTTCCGTTTAGCTGGGAACTGAAACACAAATAAAAAGCAGGTGTAACTAACTCCTTACCTCGTGCCTCGAAATCGCCTCAGCCTCAGGTGATTCTTACGCCTTAGCATGACGGACTGTGTGTCGGGGAGGTGCGAGTCTTTGGGTCTCACAACTCGACAGTTTACTAAACACGACCACCAGCCAGCCAGACACGCGAATAAGTTTTTTCTACTTCGACGAAACGACCCCGTGTAGCCGCTAACTCGGTCAACGAACGATCACACATCCAACTCAAGGCTCAATAACAGACGGGCTCGCGAGCCGCGCAAAGCCGCTGACATTGCTGCCGGATCGCGCGCGCTCCCGTCGGTTAAGGGCCGCGAGACTCCGCCCGCGTGGCCAGCGCAAAGTACCTAACACGGCACCGTTATTTACTGAGGCGACTGGAACAACGTCGCGGCACACCAACCGTCTGACAGTGACGTGTTCCTCCGGAAAGCGGAAGTAAAATCTTACAACGGACGTGGGCGGAGCTGTAGTCCATATGCGGTAACAGTGAGCAATATATAAATGTTTACATGTTATAGTGTGATCATTTAATTATCATAATGTAATTTAAATGAAACGATATTTATTCAAGAATCTAATGTTATTTATAATTAGGATTTTTGCTTTAGTTTATTCATGGTGTCGGTCCTCTGTCACAACTTAAGCAGACCCTTCGAGACTCATTTAAGTTAATACATGATTCATGTCAGAGAAAATAGAATTTGTGCATTACATTAGGAGAAAGAGACAGCTGCAGATGTGTGATTATGAGTTAGTTTGTTTCTTTCACCATGGCATATGCAACGATATTCACCGATGTAACACAGCAGAGTAATAATAACCCGTTTGGACAGGAAGGAAAAAAACATTTTCGATACAATTTTATTGCATTTCTGTGTAGTCCACAAAAATTGAATAGCTGTGCTAAAATAAAATCTGTTTTGTTCATAATCTTTAAAAAAGTCAAAAGTTTCTACGAATTGACAGTATGGTTACTATATTTTTAAGATGAACGACATACTTATGCTAACTTTCCGCCCTTTCTATGAAAAGTGTGGAAACGTAGAAGTGGTGGAAAGTACACATTTTTTTTAAGCAAGACAGTAATACTTAAAGTATAGTACAGTACTTCATCATTAACATAACAAACTAGTGTTCTAAAGTAAGCCAAGTTTAGATCAGAAAGTAAAATCAAGCAGTGGCAAGACCAAAAACAGGGGAAAACATGATGATGGTGACAAATATTTAAGTATTTGTCTAAGCCACTCATTTCTGCACTGTAAATTTGTTAAATGTTGAGTTTTGTTGGTGTTCTTTACAGCCCTGCGCTACAACAGCTCCTCCTCGCCATGTGTCTCAACCGTTCGTTGTTTGTCTGCGAGGATCCAGCGACATGGAGATGTGTCTATGCCAAATACTGGGAGGTGGTGGAACTCAAGTCGAGGCTGAGCAAGGATGGGAAGGCGGGAAAGCTTTTAACACTGGATAAATGGTAAGACAATTAGTCATCTTTGTGGCATTGTCAGTAATGGACGGTTCTGTAGATGCATGCCCGCTGCAGTTAAATCTAACTGATGGTTAGTTATTTGTTATTATATGCTACATCACTCCTAATGTTAATCTCTGTAAAGGTCAAATATCTGTGGGTGATTTACACTGACATCACAGTACTATTGTACAAGTTATTTGTTATAATGAATGATAATTCAATAATGATAATCTCTGAAGAAATGGTTTTAATTCCATGTTTAAATATTGTTTGGAAGGGACACGTTGCTCAAAGACACCGGAATGTCTTATATCCATTCGGCTCTGATTATGGTTTTATGCAATGCAGCATGCACTAAAACACAATGCATGTAGGTGCACTGGATTTAGCCGCTCCGTGAGTTTGTGGATGGTCCCCATATCTAATTTTGTCTTTGCATAGGTATCAGGAGGAGCTACCTATGGCCATAGCTAGCCGGGCTGAGCGTTTTGTCACACACTCAGAACTTGTTAAAGTGATGGAGTGGAAGCTTACAGTGAGTGTCCAAAAGAGCTGGAGGGGAGAGTGGTTGCAGCCAGATACCGTGCTTTTACTACAGTGTCCTTTTGAGGATGTGACTTGCTCTAATGGGATTTGGAACATATACCTTTTAGTAACCACTTTTAGCCTGATTTCATTGTACAACTGAAGGATCAGTTTGAATCTAAGCTAGGAAGACTCCCCATAAAAGTAGTTCACAGGATAAATTGAGTTTGTTTTGAAACAGAATCTCATATTTTATATCAACATTTACTGATGTTTTCATTTTCAAATAAAGAGTTTTGTTGATATATACCTCAAAGTCATTCACAGTTACGAGCAGCTCTTCAGACAGTGATTATTACCTGGCAGGAGGTGTCTCTGTGGTTGACTCATTTATGATTGACTGAGATTGTTCTACATCATGGTGGAAAAAGTTTTTGCCCTTGATTCTGGACCCAGAGGGGAAAATTTCGGCCTCGGCTGCAGCAGCTGGTAGCTACTAATCCAAGCGAGACGGTGGAAAAGTGCACCAAAAGAGCCTTCAGTTTCCTCCCTGATGTTCAGGCCGCGATCTTAGAGCTCAGCTCTCTAAAAGCCGTGGGGCCAGCCACTGCTTCAGGTGAGTAAGGAACATGCATTATTGAGGAACTACTGAAATGCATCTCGCACTCAAGTGAAATCATCATATCCCAGAGACAGCATAAAATTAAAATTTAATAAATTGTAGGTGGCTAGCAGCATTTAGGCTAAACTAAAAACATTTATAGCAGTAGAGTTTCTGACTAACTGCATTTAATAGGATTTACAGTGTGAATTTCTGGTGGGAGTGCTTTTTGCCTCTTTGATTTTCAGCCCTTCGTGTTCCTCTCTCTCACTGTAGCGGTTCTCACTGCTGGAGCCCCAGAACTGGCTGCGTTTATGGCTGATGAAGCGATGGAGACCATTCCTGGTCTGAAGCCCATCCAATACACTGCCAAGCACTATTCTCTTTACCTACAGAGTGTGGTGGAGTGCACTAACACACTCAACAAAGGTGAGTGCATTTCACAGAATAAAGATCTTGGAGTAGCTCACTTATGTCCTGAAATGGATTATTCTTCTTTTGTTGAGGGTAATTTACCTTGAGTACCCAAGTAGATGAGCAAATGATTGAAGCCATGTGCAGTGTTGATGGTGGACTTGCTGTCCCTTCACCCTCTCAGTGGACTGTGAGCAGGACTGGACGCCCCACAGGGTGGAGCTCTGTCTGTGGGCCTGGGCTGTGGCCAGTCAGCTGCAGCCGTCTCTGCTCCAGGACCTCAAAGAAGCGGAATGCTCTGAAGAGGGGTTGGAGAAAAGCCAGAAACCAGCCAAAAGACAGAAAACCAAGTAGACTGTTCTGCAAGATTTTTTTTTTTCCATTTTTTCTACATTGTGCATTTATATTAGGAGCAAATGGGAGTAAATCACAACTTACACTAAAGTTAATCCAGGTAGTTGTGTGCATGTCCTTATTGTATACTTTTTATGTGAGACTTTTTGTACTTGTCAAATGATTTATGTTTCCTTCGGGAGGTAAAGCACTTTGGTTTTTCTGAGTAGTTGGTCCTCATCACTGCTACAGGCTCCTTGGTTCTGTAGTGGCCCAGGAAATAGACACACTCTACTAGAGATGGAGGTAGATTGCACTACACATGAGGCAACAAAATTTTCCTGGATGTTCCTGGATGCAGTGAGAAAAGAAGGTGCTATTCCTGGAGCTTGACGTGGCTCCAGCTCAGCCTGCAGCGGGACATCCGTAACAACCTCAGGCAGCCTGTGCTTCTGTACCAGCTGGAGTCTGAGGCTCAGTTGCTTGTAGGAATAGATCCAAATGGGACCCCCTGTGTTGGGAACATAGTCTCTCAAGCTGCACATATAAAGCTCCTATGTGGATGGCTCTAGTCAGTGTTAAGAGTGTGGAAAACTTGATCCCCGAATTTGAAGTAAAGTGAGATACAAGGCTCTTGGTTAGTGCAGAGCTGCAGGGAAAACCAGGAGTTCTTCATGTTTCAGATCTTTATTTGTATTGTTTCTGAAATGAAAGCAAGAACAACAAACAGTACAAAAGAAAACAAAAATTATATACAATATAAAATCGTTCAGTTAAGAACATTTATAAAGTACAATACGCCATTAAATAATAATTGTAGAATATAATATAAACTATTTATATTTACATTTTCAGTAGTTTCTGAGCCAGAAAAAATAACTTTTTTCTTTCTCCATAGCACAATATTGTAAACGGTGGGTTGGTACAACCTCTGGTCTGGATTTTTAGATATGTTCCTCCTTGTCCTTGTCTTGGCACCAAACTGATTACAGAAAGAGGAATGTGAAAACTACTGTAGCAGCGCTTTTGTATGTTTTGGGCCAACGTGCTCCCTGGCCTCACCCTCAAAGCGTCAACTGAGGACAGGCCATCATAATGCATTTCTCAAGCAGACTTTCCTTGTTTGCCTTTAACTAGTCAAAATGGGAGAGTTTTAGTGTTTAAAGACAGATATATTTGAGTGCTGGTTTGCTTGTGAGTTTTGACTGATGGTACGGATTCTGTATGTCGAGGTAAAGGTGTCAAACCCAACGGCAGGAAGTCAAACAAAGAGAAAGAAAAAGCCGGTCTTCAGCAAGGAACCAAACCTAAGCATCTTCAACGGACATAGAGTATTTCTCACAGTCAATGTGTACAATTCTGTAAATGAATTAAAGGACAGAGGTTCAACATTGAGGTAACACTTCCATAAGACTTGAGTCAAAAGGCTGTCAAGAACATGAAAATGACAACTAACACCAAATTACAGTAGTAATTACATCAAAGAGTTACAACTCTGCACAAGGTGATTAAATTGAAGTGAAATACTGATACCAGTTTTCAAAAACAAAAAAGGCTGCCACAAATACTTCCTCTGTCGAAAATAATGTCAAGTAATGAAAGGAAAAAAGAAACACAAAAGAAGCTGGATTCTGTATGTGGATGGCTGTTAAAATCAAGCCAATTTATCTGATTTGTCACAAGAAATTTGACTTATAAGAAGAGTCAGGCAGGTGGTCTTAACCCTGTGTGCTCTGTAGTTACGCCATTTTTTCCAGCCATCATGCTCATTTCCAAATTAATATCAGGTTTGCCTGTATACCTCGAGGGTGGCGATGTGGACTCTTACCTATATAGGCCAAACCAACTGCCCCTTTCCAGCTTAGCATCAATAACATTTTTGTCTGCAGTATTTCACCACTTCTGCTCTGATTTCACGACTTCTATGGCGTTCACAACTGGGACTGGAAGGAACACCAGTTAGGAATGTTTTACTATGAGGAACTGTGTGGTTAGGGAACAGCCACTGGTGGGAGACTCTGCAGTTTTCTCACAGTACCCATACAACACAACTGCTTTCCTCATTTCTGCCAGGTAACCCACACACTTATCAATATTCAGTTACAATAGCTGCTGTTTTTTTTTAATACTTTCTCATGCAATGAAACACAGAGGAACAAAAACCCTTGTTTTCTGTCGTTTCTGTTTTCTCTACCACGGTACAGTCTAAGGCGAGGGAGGAAGGTATTTTGATCTTTTTGTATTTACATTACATGAAACAACACCACATGCGGGACTCGGCTCAGCCTGTCGCTATGGAGCCGTCGCTCCCATGATGCACGTTCAACAGTCAAGATAATCAGTCCCACACAGATACCCTGCTGAGTAAGTGTAAAAAAATGACTACGATGGTTATAAGTTCACATAGTTTCTCTGTTCCCGCAGTACAGAATGTATGGTTAACTTGCTGTTCTTACCTTGGTTCTTATGGAGTCATCCTCTCCGAGTGGAAAAATCCTGAAACGGCGAAGGGTGAAAAGCAAGAGGCAGCTAGGCAGTAGAATGCAGCACCTCTCACAGGCTCTACTGACTCTCTGTGGACCGTCAGAGACTGACCTTGTTCATCACATCATGTAAATGAGCAGTAAGAAGGTAGGACGTAATAGGCGCCTCGCCATTTACTTGAGTTCACACGTGTCAAGTCCTCCCTAAACACTGGTTAGTCCTTCATTTAATTTTATCCAATGATTTTTTTTCAGACTTTATTCACTACTACTTTGGATTATGAAGAAATGAAAAATTTTGCCATGCGTCTTCTTTCAGCTTCCAATGACCTAACTGAAAGCATTTATGAATATAAACTGCAGAAGCATACATTTAATGCTTGTCCCCACATGGTCACACATGTTCTGCTAAGACTATTTTCACTGTAATGTTCTTTGAATTTCTCCACTGAAACTCTTGACCTCTCAGGTTACAGTATCGTCGGTGACTGTTTGCAGGTCGCTATTTTGAACCTTTGGGCTCTTGAGTCCTAGTAAGTGCCAACGTGCATGGTGTGTTGATCAGTCTTCATCGCAAAAAGTCACGACACAGTGAGAGATCATGTTCTACGTAGATGGCTCCACACTCCCTGTACTTGCTAAGCCCTGGTTATGTTGCTGTTGAAGAGCTCCTGCTCTCCCCTACTGTAACAAATGGGGCAGTGAGGGACGTGTGCCGCAAGAGCCACGGTCACCAACCTCGCAACTGTCCCACCATGCTGTGGGCAGCCCGCTAACACCGACCATACACGAAAAGCCCTTTTCTAACCCTACACTAAGAACTCACATACACGCAAATGTTTCAGGCCAAAGATGAGGGCCAATCTTGCTTTGCAACATAAGTCAATGAGATGTTAAATAGATGAAACGTCGGTGGTGATTCAATATCCGCCAGCTATAAATATTCAATTTAAAAACTTAAAGCGAAAGGACTCTTTAGCGTGACATATTACCAAATGCACTCTTGGCCAGCGCTGCTTCCTCGTACCTGGTCTGGTCTTAATTTGCCAAGATCTAGTTATTTTTTGCGAGACACACAAATCTTCTGGCATGGTAATAAGAGCCTTGAGACCAAAAGCCGAAGCAACAATGGATGGAAATCACTGCAGTATAATTAACATGGCTGCTCACAGACATAAATATTCATCAGGGTCTGTTCTACTACACACAGCAGCGGGGGCATGTCAGAAAAAGGGCAAAGCTATACGGATAGTTTGTAACCCGAAAGACAATGTGTACCAGCACGTACAGACAGGCATTTGTATTTTTCAGTTTCTGTTTACTGAAATGCAGTTTAGAATTTCTTTTGTCTTTCCAAGTTGCTACAAAGTTCTCCAGAAATGGTCCATGCTGATTAGGTACTTTCAGCGTATATGGCTTATTTTGCGAAAAAAATAAGAGAGAATGATCTATAGACTATGATGTATTTGACAGTTATTTATCTGGGGTTTTCTTTTTTCACCAACTGTTTACTAAGAAAATCGCAGGAGTAATAACAACAATCATAGCAATTATTTTGCACCATTTGAAACATTTTGAACGGCATTTTCCCAACAAAGGAAAAATAACAGGGTGCTGACCAAGTGATGAAGATGAATTATAGAGAATGAAAGAATGAGCAGACCAGGATAAATGACTGAAACAAATTTAGGTACATTCCTATACAAAACAGTCTTTAGGACACTGAGGTATTTTTCGGGCACTGACAGCCTCCGTTGCCCCACGCGGAGATGGAGGGCTCATGACTGTAGGTGGCATGTCAACGCACCCTGGCCTGTCGGTCTGTGGCTCAGCAGGCGAACGCAACAGTCACTCGCATTTAGCCCGTTTGATATAAGCAATCAGGCTGATATGATGAAAGCAAGAAGTGGTGTTTACACCATTAATGGGGTAAAACTGGAGACAGACAATGAGGAGCACTAGTTAGCGCGGCGTAATGTTAGGGCAACGAGAGGCCGGCTGAAACCTCCTGGAGGACGACGGCCACACTACCGGCAGCACACCGTTGTGCGGCTCCTACTGCCAACTACAATCTAGTTTTCCCTTTTCCACACCAGCTGCCTCCATTAACTGTTGTCAACACCTCTGAATATATAATCATTTCCTCTGATTATTAATCTACACAGTGAGTTACTGGTTCTGGTTAAATCCAAAAAACCAGAATGCCAAGACAGTGCAAATATATTAAACACTGAAACGTACTACATACTAAAAACCTTGATGGCTCCCCCTCTCAGTTTTTTTTTTTTTTTTTTTTTTTTTGAATTAGCAGACCTTTTAAAACTGCAGAAATACTGCTTTGTGCAGAGTTCTCCAAATTTACTCTTTTAAAGTTACAATCAGCATGAGAGTAATGAGGCTACCACAGTGGAGACAGAAGGGATTTTTATGTGGCTTTGTTGATAGGGGTTTGAGAAACTCTAGCTGATACATGTTCCTGTACAAGGTACAGTTTTTCTAAAAATCTGATGGCGTTGAAAACAAACTGCTATGCTTCTGAAAGTACTGTTCTGCTTTTTTCTTTTTTTTCCTTTAAGAACCAGTTCCGGAATTATCCATCCGTGTTTTCAGGGTGTGTTTGCATCTGACCAGTTGAGGTGGAGAAGAGCATGAGGTTAGCTGTAGACCGTACTGGTGGGAGCACAGGACAGTGGCACCGCCCTCACGGTGGCGGTGGTATCTGCACTCCAAGCAGTTCGTAGGCGAAGATGTTCCAGAAGATGGCGAAGAGGAGAAAGGTGACAAAGGAGAAGATGATGACCCACCAGGAGCACTGCTGCTGCAAGCTCTCCTCGTAGCTTCGCAAGATGAGCAGACCCATGCTGATGCCCACCACGGCCCCGGAAAGGTGGGCCATGAAGCTCGGTTGTGGGCCGGATGAGGGCAGAGGTGGGGAGAAGCGGAGCCACACGGCACGGCCCACCTCTGAGCTCACTGCAAGGGTGAGAGTACGGCAAAGGACAGAGGGTAGAAAAACTTCTTCGCTCTCAATAAAACCCTTTACTTGGAGATTGTTGTGACATTAACTTTAGTGTCAGCGTGACTCATTTACAGACTTAGAGACACTTTCTTTACTAGGCCTTGCTCAAGTGCTCATCACAACCTCAAAGTCTGTACTAATCGCGCTGCACCTCACAAATGTTGAAATGAAGACGGATTGTTGGACTTACTGCAAACGAGGGCCAGGATCATCCGGAGCAGCTTGTATGGACATCGCATCCCAGCCCAGTTCTACAACATACATGCCAAGTTGGGTCAGGACACACCAAAAAGTGACCGGAGCACTGTGCCTTCCCTTGAGCAGGGTCCCCTGGGGTCCACAGGGATCTGAGTGCAAGCATAACTGATGGAAGTACAGTGCCAAGAAGACCACAGAAGAGGAACAGACCCATCAAGACTTCATTCCGCCCGTTGCATTGCAGCCCCGCTGACTTATTTGGGGAAGCGATGTCTTAACGGTGTGTGAAGGCTACCCAACGTCACAAGTGTAGCTCTCTTTAAAAACGATGGGTAGTTCCAGTTCCCGGCACACAGAATGCACTTGATGTCACAATACTTTCATTCCGCACTTGAAGAATTGTTGCAATCATCAAGCCTGGTGTGGCACGTAAACATTTTTTTTTTTTTCTGGGAAAGTAGTGAAGTAAGCAGCATGCAAGATTAAAGATCCGAGAAAACCAATAAAGAAAGGACCTATTAAACAACCTCCCTGAAATGTGTAATAGGCCCAAGGAAAGGCAGCGCTCATAAATTTATAATAATGCCCACAAATAAATGATAAGCTTGTCGAGGAGGAGGACAGTTCACAGAACCGTAAAGGAAGAGGGGGCTCGCTGTATATGATAAAGCCACTGACTTCACTGAAGCTGACTTTGATGCTCTACCTAAGTGCTCATGCAGATCCCAACAGGTGTGAATCAGCTATGGACTGAACAGCACCAAACAAGCAAGCAATAAAGAAATATAAACAGATATTGCAGCTTTTACAGTTTCAAAGAACCATCCAGTGTGTCTCAATATACAGTATAAATATTGATAAAATATTTTCACTGACTTAATAATGAGACAACACATGTTCAGAACTGACACTCCTACACGCAATATGTTTATTCATTTCTCATCAGTCAAAAAAAATAAATAAATCCAACACTGTTACTAACAAGAAGGACATACCATAAAATTATATCTGCTGGTGAGCTCTGCAACACTGCAGCTAAAATTGTTTCCGCAGGTAAGGATGTCATTAGGATGCCACACTGCCGTCTCCCGCACACGCACACTCATGCATGAGCTTTGAACTTTCATATAAACTCATTAAATTATAAGAAATGTTATGATTATTAACCTGCTAATCAGAGGGTGCTGTATCTCAAAGCAAATATTATGTTGTGGGTTCAAAACCTACAAGGTGAAGGGTGGGGGTGAGGTGCTGTCACGGCATCCTCCGGGAGCGGGGGCGCCGGACCCAAGTGCGGAGCACAGGAAGGTTTCACAAAGGGCGATCCAGAAGACATGTCGAGTGAACAGGCAAATGGTCACCGATGCGCGAACGAAATCCGAAGGGACAATCCGAGAATCGTAATCCAGAACACAGGCAAAAGGTCGTGGTTATCCAGGAAGTTGTACACGAGGAGCAGGACGAGGAAACAGGGAAGTCAGGAGATCGGTAACAAGAAGCGCGAGTGAGAGGAGAGGCTGAACAAGGTTCCGCGATTGTGTTTGCGCCGCGCTTTCCTTTTATATGTTCATCCTCTGATGTACTGCAGGTGCGCCTCATTGCGCTGAGGTGGAGGGCGTGACGGGTGCGATGCCAGGCATGACCGGCATGGACCTAGACGGAGTGGACCCGGGCAATGAAAACTAGCTCAGGGAATGTGGAATGTCACGCCTCTGCTGGAGAAGGAGCATGAGATGGTGCTGGAGGTGGAAAAGTGCAAAATATTTATAGTTGGTCTCACCTCAACCCCAAAAGTTCCTGATCGGGGTTGGTCTCTCCCTGGCAGGGTGTGAGGATAGTCACAAACCCCAGCTGTGGGCTGCGCAGTTGGAGATCTTCCCGGTGGAAAAGAAGGTTGCCTCTATGAGGCTACAATTTGTGAAGAGAAAACGGCTGTTCAGAGTATTCAGTCTTCTTGGAGAAGGTGGACGATGATACTAGAGAAGCCGACTGTTGTCCTGCTGCAGGACTTCAGCATTCACGTTGATAATGATGGAAATGCCTGTAATGGCATGGTTTGGAGGAAGAGCGTTGCCCCATCTGAACCAGAGTGGTGAACTGTTAGTGGAGTTCTGTGTGAGACAGGGATTGTCCATAACTTTGTTTCGGCACAAGGAGGCTGATAAGTGTAATCTGAACAAGTAGGACCTTGGACTACACGTTGATGATCGACTTTGTGATTCTGTCTTCCACCTTCAGGCCAAATGTTCTGGACACTTGGGTAGAGCAAGGGGCAGAAGCTACCAACTGACCACCACTTGGTAGTGAGATGGATTCAACATAAAGGGTGCTGACCAGATAACCCGGGGAGACCAAAATGTTCTGTGAAGGTTTTCTGGAAATTATTACTGGACAGCTCAGTGCAAGATAATTTTGACTCCCACCTCTGAGAGAACTTCTCCTGAGCAAGGCTGGGAAAATTCAGTAAGAGTGGACCACGGTTTCAGACGTGGATGGGGATGCTAAAAGCTTTGCTCAGAAGGTAATTGGTGCCTACCACAATGATAACCATAGGACCTGCTGGTGGACACCAGTAGTGAGGAAAACCATTAAGATGAAGATGGAGCCTATCCAGTAAATGCTTTTGAAAGTATCTCTTCATTTTGCTGATAGGTACCAGGAGTTTGGAGAAAGTTCTGGGTGGTCTTAAGCTGTTCTGACCATGTTCTGGCTATGTTCAGCAGGAGTGTGGAAATGCTGAACACTTCTGATGAGAATGTGAAATGGTGGAAGGAACCCCTCAACCTGGCAGACATGCATTCCTACGACAAGACAATATTTGATTTCTCTGATGGATTAAAGCCCAAAACTGGTCCTTAAGTTACTATGGTGTTTTGAAATCTCCATAGTGGATGAGATTTGGCTAGAGATGATAAAAGCACTGAACAGTGTGACTGTAACATGGCTCATATGACTCTTCAGTTTTGCAGGGAAGGTGGGTAAGGCACCTCTGGATTGGCAAACTGGGGTGATGGTCCCTATATTTAAGAAAGAAGACCAGAGGGTATGTTCCATCTAAAGCAAGATCACACTCCTCAGCTTCCTTGCCGATGCTTATGCTAGAGTTTAGGAAAAGGAGACTCCAATTAATAGCTGAGCTTCATATTCAGGGGGAACAATGTGCATGTCATCCTGGTCATGAATCAGTGGACCAGCTCTTCTCTTTGGTACTTAAGGAGGTATGGAAGTATAGAAATCCAGTTTACATGTGTTTTTTGGATGTGGCTAAGCCATATAATGTGCAACTCCACATCTGCCACAAGAGGTTCTGTAGGAATATAGGGTTCCAGGGCCACTGAAGCATCCTATTCATTCTCAGTACCAGCACAATGTGAGTTGTGCCCATATTCTTGGTGTCGAAAATCTGTTCCACGTGGGCATCAGACTCCGCCAAGGCTGTGTTGTGTCTCCACTCCTGTTTGTGATTTCGTGGGCAAGAAATCAAGGTGCCGTTCAGGACTGGCGGGTACCAACATTTGGAGACTAAAGGTAGCGTCTCTGCTGTTCGCAGATGCAATTATGCCTTTGGCCTCATCAGACTGCTACCTTCAACACACATCGGAGTAGTTTGAGGATAAGTGTCAAACAGCCGGATAAAAATCAGCTCATTCAAGCCTCAGGTCGGGGTGATCTTCTGAAAAAGAGTGAGGTGCTACTTCCAGGTGAAGGGGGAACAACTGCCCTTAGCAGAGAAGTTCAAGTATCTTAGAAAGGGAACGATACATTAATAGGTAGATCGGCAAACCGTTGGCAATTTTGCGTCCTCAACCTTATCTACAGTCCTGAGCTTTGGATACTGACAGAAAGGATGAGATTGTGGGTACAAGTAGCCAAAATGAGGTTTCTCTGCAGAATCGCTGGGCTTGCTCTACTTGACAGGGTGAGGAGCTTGGCAATCCGGAAGTGCCTCGGAGTAGAGACGCTACTCCTCAGGATCAAGCAAAGTCAGCTGACGTGGTTTGTCTTAAGAAACTATATCTCCTGGTTGGCCTGCAAATACCTGAGATTCCCTCAGAAGGAGCTGCAGACTCTTGCTGGGGAAAAGGATTTTTGGGCTTTCTTGCTCAACTTGCTACCACCACAACCCTAACCAAGAAAAGTGGATGGAAACTCCCTGACTGACTTACCGTACTTATACCAGCTTATAAAGATGAGCGTTTAGCGGAGCAATTCAGGTGAGTCAGAATAGCGTGTGAACCACCAACCACGAGGTTGCAAGTCCATGTCCTTAATCACTGTGTGATGTGCTGCCCAGTAATAGTGAAAGCAATCATAATTCAGCAGTATTAGTGGCATAAATGATGTCTTGGTTCACAGCGATGAAAAAATTAGACGTCTTATTTAAATATGACTAAGGACATAAATCTGAAATCACACATTTTTGCTGGTTTTCCATTCGCGGAAATTTATTACTTTGCCAACTGCACATTAAGCCATTATATCTTCAATGAGAACAATCAGTCCAGAGATTACACAGCTATAGAGCTGACGATGACATCCGCCACAGCATCACACTGTGATATTTGACATGGCCTTCCAGGAAAACGATCCCTGGGTGACTTTACAAGCCTATTATAAGACTAAGACGGGCCCATCCTACAGGAGGGCAATCAGTGGTGACTGTCCACAGTGTGTATCCGGAATGTAGATGTGTCCATCTTTGTGTCCTGTGCGCTGCACTACGTGAGAAACATATATACAGAACTGTAGCAAGACAGCAACAGACAATCTCCTCATTTTACAAGCAGTCAAGTCAAGAATTTTTAACGATGGAAAAGCTTTACAGACTGTTTTCAATTGTTTTCTTCGTCGATTTTATAAAATTCGTGCACCCAGCTGTTATTAACCGAACTGACCGAACAAAAGGTTACGGAGACGACGTGCATCTGTCACATCCCACGGGGTCACTGCCCCTCCTGGTCAGAGGCGGCGCCACTCAGTGCCGCTAGCTAACGCTTACCTATCACCTCACAGTCTCGTAGGACATGGAGGTATAAAAGGAGCCAGCAGAGCAGAACTAGTCGCGGATTCTTAATCAGCAGTTCTCTTGTGCTTCGTTGGCGATTGGTAGTCTCTTGTTCCCTCAGTTTGTTTCCTAGGTGTGCATGTTCCAGTCCCGAGTGCCCGTCCCGTCAGTTCCTGCCTCTTGTTCTTCAGTCCTGGTCCATCGTTCCTGTCCGGTATTTCGTCACGTCTCAGGGTTGCGGTCAGACTCACAGATTAGCGTTTCACTGTTCACCGTAGTTCCAACACCGTGTGTGTTTCCTGGTCTCGTGTTTCTTGTTTCACTTCCACCGAGTGTCTTACAATACTCACCGTACACGTCTAACCTCACACTGCACGTGAAGTCATTATATATTTCGTCTGTGTTTGGACGTAATAGCAACGCGCGTCCGTGTCGGACTCCCGTCCGGACGCTACAGAAGAATCCGCCTGCTAGTATGACTTCAGCGGAATGGCGTGAGCTGGCGGATCTGACAGAGGCGAACCAAGAACAACTCCTGGTTTGCACAAACGCCGCTAGCCGCCTCACAGATCAGTTGGAGCAGTTGACACGACTCCTCAGTCACGGTGGGCGGGGCGCCGATCCGACCAGTTCGCAAACGCATGATGATTGGCGGACATGTCTTTTTGATCGTCTTTATGCTTCCTCGGGTCCTCGCGCGGAGCCCACGAGCCCTGTGCAGACCAATGGGATCAGCGCTACTGAGCAGCTGTCCGTTCCCTTCCAGGAGGCTTTGCAAGGTAGCAGAGGTGAGAACCAGAATTACACAGAATACTCAATCTCCAGTCCAGCCTCTCTGTTCCCAGGGCCCTACTCTCCTGAGTCACCCCCTAGCCCAGACAGAAAGACAGAGAGACAGTTCTTCCCCAGCACCAAGAGTTTTCAGGTGCGTTCCTGGTCTCCAGTGGAGAAGACATCCAGCCCCCGATTGTCAAGACCACTCTCTCAGGAGTTCTCGCCGGATTACCGGAGCAACTCCGGTTCCAGCCGGACCCCGACGCCGCCAGGGCAGCAGGTGCCCTACAGCCCTGTGGACAGTGAGCCGGCTCAAGCACGCAACCTTGTCAGCTGTGCAGGGCTTGAAGAACAGTGCGTCAGACAGGGAATAATACGACTCAGTAACGGGCGTGTGACAGAGGAGGAAAGGAGGCGCCGTTTTCTGCAACGCTTGTGCTTTTACTGTGGAGCTGCGGATCACGTTCAGGTTTCCTGCCCAGTGCGGCCACCCCGTGGATCCCAACGGACCGACTTACTGGTGAGTGATGTATCTCTCCATACCTCCCTGTTGACATTACCAGTTACAGTATCCTGGGGTTTCCAGCAGCAGCAGACGAAAGCTATGGTAGACAGTGGCGCTGCAGGGAATTTCATGGATCATGATATGGCCGCGTCCTGGGGCTTGCCCTGTGCCCGATGCCCAAAACCCCTGGCTGTTAAAGCTATTGATGGCGCTCCAATCGGGTCGGGGCGTGTAGAGCAGCGCACAGAGCCCGTTACTATGCAGGTAGGGCCACTCCATAAGGAACAGATATGGTTCTATCTGATTAAGTCCCCTGATAACCCCATTATTTTGGGATACCCATGGTTATGCACCCATGACCCTATTATCTCTTGGAGTGAGGGGAAACTGCTGTCTTGGGGACAGCAGTGTCCCAAACACCTGGAGACGTCTTGTAACTCCACATCCATAGAGAGCCCTAATGCAGATCTGCCCCTGCAGCTTCCAAGGGAGTATGCAGATCTAGTGGCGGTGTTTAGCAAACACAAGGCTGCAGAACTGCCTCCTCATAGACCTTGGGATTGTGCTATAGATCTTTTTTCGGGCACTACACCCCCTAGGGGGCGGGTATACCCTCTTTCTCAACCTGAACATCAGGCAATGGAGGCTTATATAACGGAGGCACTAGAAGCCGGATTCATCCGGCCGTCTACCTCTCCAGCTTCCGCTGGCTTTTTCTTTGTTGAGAAAAAGGACGGGGGTTTGCGCCCCTGTATTGATTATCGGGGGCTAAATGCCATTACTGTGAAGTACCCGCACCCCTTGCCTCTTATCACGTCGGCCCTCGAACAGGTTTCCGGTGCTACCATCTTTACGAAACTGGACCTTAGGAGCGCATATAACCTGATTCGCGTTAGGGAAGGGGATGAGTGGAAGACCGCTTTTAGCACCGCCCTCGGCCATTATGAGTACCTGGTCATGCCTTTTGGCCTGGCGAATGCACCTTCCGTATTCCAGGCTTTTGTTAATGAAGTACTCAGAGAGCTAATTAATCGCTCAGTATTAGTGTATCTGGATGATATCCTGATCTTTTCTCGGTCCCGTGAGGAGCATATTGGACATGTCAGGGAGGTGTTGCAAAAGCTGGCAGCACATAAGCTGTACGTGAAAGGGGAGAAGTGCCAGTTCCATGTGCGCTCTGTGGATTTCCTGGGGTACATCCTAACACCCAACGGGGTCACGATGGATCCACAGAAGGTCTCGGCAGTTCTGTCATGGCCCCAGCCAAAGACAGTAAAGGACCTGCAACGGTTCCTAGGTTTTGCGAATTTCTATAGGCGCTTCATAAGGAACTTCAGTTCCGTTGCAGCCCCGTTGACTGCTCTGTTAAAAGGAGCCCCTAGGCGCCTGAACTGGACTCCTGAGGCGAGTCAGGCCTTTGAAGACCTAAAGAAGCGTTTTACTTCTGCCCCAATCCTGAAGCACCCTGATCCCAAACTGCCCTTTATTGTGGAAGTTGATGCTTCTGAGGCCGGGGTAGGGGCAGTGCTCTCACAGCGCCAGGGAAGTCCCCTGAAGCTCTATCCATGTGCGTATTTCTCACACAAGATGTCGCCTACTGAACAGAATTATGATGTAGGAAACAGGGAGCTCTTAGCCATAAAGATGGCCTTAGAAGAGTGGAGACATTGGTTAGAGGGGGCTACGCACCCATTCTTAGTGTTAACTGATCACCGGAACCTGGAGTATCTGCAGAAGGCAAAGAGGCTCAATTCCAGACAGGCGCGGTGGGCCATGTTCTTCACCAGGTTCCGTTTCACGGTGACCTATCGTCCTGGCTCCAAGAACGGCAAGGCCGATGCCCTGTCCCGTTTGTTCGAGGTATCGCCTCAGCTCTCCCCACCAGACACCATCTTGTCCCCGACGCAGTTTGTGGCTCCTATCCGTTGGGCTTTATTGGACGATATCCAAGCAGCCCAACGTCAAGAACCCGGTCCCAACGAGCAGCCCCAAGACAAAGAATACGTCCCGTCCACTGTTCGGTCCGAGCTCCTACACTGGGCCCATGATGGTCCAAGTACAGGACACCCAGGGGTCAACCGAACCTTGAAGCTTCTCGCTGAACGCTTCTGGTGGCCATCCATGAGACAGGACGTACGAGACTTCGTCCTTGCCTGCACCACATGTGCCCAGGCCAAGGTCCCACGGCAGCTGCCAGCAGGGCTTTTAGAGCCACTCCCGATTCCCAACCGTCCATGGTCCCATATAGCGGTGGACTTCCTTACTGATCTTCCGTGTTCTGATGGAAACACCACCATATTGGTCGTCATAGATCGCTTTTCCAAGGCCTGTCGACTGATTCCTCTGAAAGGTCTACCTACAGCCCTGGAGACCGCGGAACTGCTGTTCCAACATGTCTTCCGGCTGTATGGCCTGCCAGAGGATGTCGTCTCGGACAGGGGACCCCAGTTCACCTCAAGGGTCTGGAAGGCCTTCTTTGCCCGCTTAGGAGTCTCAGTCAGCCTCTCCTCTGGTTATCATCCACAGTCTAATGGGCAAGTGGAACGCCTCAACCAGGAGGTTGGACGTTACCTGCGGAGTTACTGTGCTCAGAATCAAGCGGATTGGAGCAGATACCTCCCCTGGGCAGAGTATGCCCAGAACTCCCTGGTCCATTCGTCCACAAACTTAACTCCTTTCCAGTGTGTGCTCGGTTACCAGCCTCCGCTGTTCCCGTGGACGATGGAGACCAGTGGGTTGCCAGCTGTGGACGACTGGTACAAGAGGAGTGAGTCGGTGTGGGAATCCGCACATGTCCGTCTCCAGGAGGTGGTATCCAACCAAAAGGAGAAGGCCGACAAAAGGCGTAGGACTGTATTGTACCAGCCAGGGCAGAGAGTATGGTTGTCCACCCAGGATCTCAAACTGCATTTGCCCTCGAGGAAGCTTGCCCCCCGTTTCATCGGCCCCTTCAAGATCCTGAAGAGGATCAACCCGGTTTCTTACCGTCTTCAGTTGCCCTCGCATTATCGTATCTGTCCCACGTTTCATGTTTCGCGCCTCAAGCCCCATTGTGTTTCCGCCCTGCAGAGCCCAGCAGTCTCTCCACCTCCACCGTTGGATGTGGATGGTTCTCCTGCCTACTCCGTCAGGGCCCTCCTGGACTCCAAACGGAGACGGGGTACGCTGTACTATCTGGTCGACTGGGAGGGCTATGGGCCGGAGGAGCAGTCTTGGGTACCAGCACGGGACATCTTGGACCCAGCTCTTATTGAGGACTTCCATGAGTGTCATCCAGATCGGCCTGCTCCGCGACGGCGGGGGCGACCGCCTACCCGCCGGCGTTCTGCGGCTGGAGCCGCCCCTGGAGGGGGGGGTACTATCACATCCCACGGGGTCACTGCCCCTCCTGGTCAGAGGCGGCGCCACTCAGTGCCGCTAGCTAACGCTTACCTATCACCTCACAGTCTCGTAGGACATGGAGGTATAAAAGGAGCCAGCAGAGCAGAACTAGTCGCGGATTCTTAATCAGCAGTTCTCTTGTGCTTCGTTGGCGATTGGTAGTCTCTTGTTCCCTCAGTTTGTTTCCTAGGTGTGCATGTTCCAGTCCCGAGTGCCCGTCCCGTCAGTTCCTGCCTCTTGTTCTTCAGTCCTGGTCCATCGTTCCTGTCCGGTATTTCGTCACGTCTCAGGGTTGCGGTCAGACTCACAGATTAGCGTTTCACTGTTCACCGTAGTTCCAACACCGTGTGTGTTTCCTGGTCTCGTGTTTCTTGTTTCACTTCCACCGAGTGTCTTACAATACTCACCGTACACGTCTAACCTCACACTGCACGTGAAGTCATTATATATTTCGTCTGTGTTTGGACGTAATAGCAACGCGCGTCCGTGTCGGACTCCCGTCCGGACGCTACAGCATCTTATTATTAGAAATTTTACAGTTTGCATTTTAATATTGTTGTAAGTTAACGAAAAAATACATAGTCATTTGTTATAGCTTTATCTGGGGACATTACTGAACGTTAGCTATAAATAAATCAAGGGAGGTTGGTAATATAGATACTATATTGATTATGACTTTGGATATGAGAACTAATTGAGTTATAGGTTTCCAGACCAAACTGCACTGATAAAGTGAGGAGCCAGTGTAAGCTGCTCATACACTCTATCCCACGAAATACCTTGCACGAAGGTAAAATGTCAAAGAAAATGTAAAAGCACCATGCTTTCACGGTTCTCTCTCTGGTAAGGCCTCTTTGTTTTTGTTTTTTTTTTTTTTTTTTTTTTTTAGTGCCGGTACTGATAACAATAATAATAACGGCAGCAGTTACCATGACAACGTTGGCCAGATGCGCAGAGCACAGAGCGTAGACCCCTCCGGACCCTCCCACCACTGGAGCTCTCATGTCCGTGATAGATACCGTCAGGGAGCCTGAGGGCAGAGAGAGAGGAGTGAGCAGGGGCTTGGGTCACACTTCACACCACATTTCTCACAGGTTCTTTCGCCGTCTTTCCGTACCTCACCAAAGCGAACACAACAGACCGTTCCGCGTCCTTTGTACGTCACCTGCGCGCATCTACGCTCCACAGCCGCTTGTGCAGCGGAGCATATCGGCCCAGTCCCTGCATTGCAGACCGGATGGTGGGCATCGGACAAATTCAGTAACAGACCCACAAGAGTAACATTAAAATAATGATGTGAGACAATATCAAAGGGTATTTGCTTCAAAACTTTTTTTCATAATTATTATCTTGTGTAAAAGGTCCCAGGGATGACAATTATTTTATATGCAAATAATATGTGTTTTTTTTTCCCCTGCTTTGCAAAGAATTTGCGTTTCATACCGAAATGATTTTCGAAGGAATTATAAGCATCGCCTAGTGGATGAGTGCTGATAAAAAGCGGACAAATAGAAATTTTTACCTATCGCACTGAATGGGAGAAAATTTTTAAAAAAAAATTCAGCAAGGGTTATGGCTGAATTTAATCATTTGTTGGAGGAAGTAAGCGAACGCACAAATTAACTGTAATGACTGGCCATGAATTAGATATGAAGGAATATGTTTATTTTTGAAGTTGGCACAGCTGGAAGAAGAGATAAAAAATAAATAAGAGCCGCACGTTTTGCTAATTTACAGTAGGGCCCCGGAGAAAGCGAACGTGTCCTACATAGCGCTTTTGCGAAAGGAAACACAAAAGAGAGGAGTGCCGCATATAGATGTAACAGTTCCCAGGAAAGCCGTACAAATTGTTTCTGAGTTCAAGTGGAGAGAGGAGCAGCTGCAAAGCCATAAATTTCTTTGCAGTTTCACGAAACAAACACGGGTCGACACACATGACTTGTGCATCTGCTTGCAGAACGGAGACTCCAGTCGTACCCCGACACCCGTGCTGTTTTATTTTACTCCTTAAAAATGTAAAAGGTGGCGCCCGATTAGGAAAATCTTATTTTCATATAAATATTTGGGCTCGGGTCCTGGCTGGTAGGGAGAGGTTAACGAAAGACAGGGGAGCCAAGACCCCGCAGACCTGCGTTACTGCTCCGAGGGCAGCGGGGGTCATGCCGGCGACAATAACGCGTCTGAAAGCACAGGACATGATGACACGAGCAAACGTAGAAGGGTAAGCGGATTCACATTTAGCACAGCTATGAAGGCCAGACACACCGCGTCAGCTATCGCTCCCAAAGGCAATGACACTGCGGTCGTGATCAAATAACAGATGGACGCCCGAGTACATTTCCCTGAGTCATTATTACTTATTTCTTACATTCGTTTGCGCTCTGTGATTTATTAACATCGGCACTTAAAAATGACACAAATGAGCGCATAGCAGAAAAGCAATCTGATCTATGAAGGGTTTTCGGGCCTTGACTTGCAATGTGGTTCTGTTCTGAAGATCCCAGAATCGGTCGATACGTCAAAAATCCCCTTATATTATACAGACAGTGTGATATACAATAATATACAACCATTCGACACACATGAATGTTACACTGTATAATAGAGCTTTTCACTAATTTCACACATTATTCACATTCAATACTAATATAGAATAATAATATAAATATAGTACAATAATATAATTATACTGCACTAATGACATCACATTCATTAGTGCAGTATAATTATATTATATATATTGATCTATTGTCTTACACATCTTCTTTTCAGCACCGGCAGAACTCTCACTTTTTCTCTTAAGAGCCATTTAAAACAAAATGTAACCTGAAGGGAATCTCAGACAAAATATTTGTAAAGAAAAAATCAGTTGCTGCTAGACACCAAACTCCGAGACGACCGAGAGGCAAACGATAAGAAATATGGTGCCGGCGGCAGCGTGGCCAGTCGGTGTTATAGGACAACCGTTGTAAATCTCGGTGGTTGTAAATCGCATGTTGTAATTCGAGGACCACCAGTACTGAAACATTTTTCCAACCTTGGGTTAAAGATTGCTAGAGCAGCATGGTGGCACAGCGAGTAGAGCTGCTGTCTCATAGTGCCTGGGTGGTGTGAGAGGATGAGGGTTCAATCCCTGCTCAATCTCTGTGGAGTTTGCATGTCCTCTCTGTGTCTGCATGGATTTCCTCTGGGTGCTCTGGTTTCCTCCCACAGTCTAAAGACATGCTGTTCAGGTTTACCCATAGTGTGTGTGTTCCACTGATGTATGCATGAGTGACCCATTGTAACTAGTGTATCTAGCAGTGTAAGTCACCACGGTAAATAAGGTGTGTGAGCTGATAACACTACATAGAGTTTGTTGGAAGTTGCTTTGGAGAAAAGCATCTGCTAAATGAATGTATTGTATTCCTTCTGAACCTCTCCATTATTGTGATACCCTAAGGAGGTGTTTGACACATTGCTCCTGGTAAAGAAGTGAGCTGGAATAGACCAAAAAAAAAAGATTAAAACAATATCTGCACTAATTCCTTAGAACTGTCAGCTCTGAAAAACCAGGAACTCAAAGTCTCTGGGACTTTTTTTCATGAGACCCTTTGCAAATATATTAAGATACAGTAAGTCCGCGAGTTCCTCTCTCGTGCCGTGTCCCGTCTCAGGCGTGCGCGCTTCTAAAACGAGACAAGACCTTAAAGAAAACTGCAGCGCAAGGGGAAAAAATCTTCAGACAACAATGGCTTTTTACCGGGAGGGGACCTGGAGGTAATGGCAGAATGGGAACACGTCTTGAGGAGGACGCGGTGCCCCGCTGGTGCGGTGCGGCACGCGTGCCGAGGGCCACCGTGCATTAGGCTGCCTCCGTGGGCCCTTTCGCTGTGCTCGACGATGGTGGAGCGTTTGGCTCCGGCTGAAGAATCTTTGAAGCAAACATTATCCATCAACCTGCAACAGTACAGCTTCCGCTGCTCCGTCTTCCCTGTTGCTGGTGCATCAAATCGAACCTCCGAGCTGAAGGTCCAGCTCTCCGTGTTGGATCGTTCTGTTCTTCCTGGTCCGTTACGTTCAGAATTCGGGTCCGGAGAACCACGCTTAACCCGAGGAGTCTTGTCGACGAACCCTTTCCGTGATCCGCGGTAAACTGGTGTTTGCGTGCGCATGTCATAGTCCTCTTCTTGAACGCGCAGTCATTATCCAGCTACGGCTTAGCCATTAAAATTTGTTTAACAGGCAAATCAGATCAGAGGTTCTTAATTACCTTCTTACCCCCGCCATTCAATATTTACGAGGCCCCCCGGTGCTGGTGTCGATCGCATTAACGTCTGAGTAATTTGTTGACTTGGAGACGAGAGTTCGCATCTGCGGGTTTCTCCGCGCATGAAATATGGATCAGTCTCCACAAGGAGCCCTTAGCGCCCCTGGAGTTTCGCTTCGGCAGGAGGGAGGAGGGGGCTGCTCGCGCACAGGTGATGGGGGACGTCATGCGGGAGAAGCCGTTGGGGCCACGGCCGCACGGGCGGATTAAATGTATCTCACAATCCTTTTCCGTGCGGCAAATACACAGGCTGAAGTGCACCGATCGATGAAGAAATAACCTCAGCTACATCCCACGTTATGTCGGGAATGTCGAGTGCGTTGGCCTTGCGCGCGCGCGGTACGAAACTGGAGTAAAGCAGTGGAGACGGACGTGTTTTTCCCCGTCGTCCTCTCAGCGTGGAAACGGCAGCGGCAAAAGTCGAGCGGCGAACGCCGGGAAACCCGAACGCGGAAGGAGATCACATCCCGGTTTCTGCGGAGCGGCGGAAAACAACATTTCGAACCAAAAGCCAGCCTGCGTCTCGTCCCCTTCTTTCAAGCCGAAGACACAGCACAGACCACCTGGCCACAGAGTATACCGAGATGTAACATTCAAATAGGAAAAGCGTGGGGCAGAACACGGATTAGCACGCGGAAACGCACCTTAGAAATTTCAGACAGTTACATGTTTCATGTTCGCGGAAAGAAGAAAGGCATTTCATTCTTTCCTTTCCATGATCAAGATTTCACTTTTTCGCCTCTCGGCTTATGAATGAAGGCGAGGGAGAAAGTAAAACGGCAATTTTACATTAATTTGTCAGGATTCTTGTGATTACTCTGAGCTGCGGGCAGCAGTGGGTGGCGTGTGTGTGTGTGTCATCACTGTGCCATTTCGCTGCTTAATGAAGAGACGTACCCTTGCCTACCCTCCCGTTTCCACGGCAACGCTGACCCAGGCCAGCGGTGGTGGAGAAACAAGTGAAAGTGCTATCTTCATCTGCAATTAGGCAACGGCAGTACGTACCTGCAGCGCACGCACCCAGAAAACGGGGTCCAGTGCGTCTCTGCTAAAGCCTCAGTGATGCTGTGTCGAAGGCGCAGCTGCTACGAATTTCGGGAAGCGAAAACTGCATCTTCACGAGCGAAGCATCCCGTACCGGTACTCGCCACTAAACTGGGTTTGCTTACAGAAAGAAATGCACTAATCCCCTTATTATCAACGGTCCTACTTCATAGGGGGTCCTAAGCTTTTTGTAGGTCCTTGGAATACTCAAAACATGACGGAACAAGGATGAAGGGATTTTCTTACATTACCGCTGTGCATAAAGCCTCTCGGAGGGACACAAACACATAGAAAACATATTTCGTTTGTACAAATTTCCAGCTGTTTAGATGTTATCGGTAGAAACGAAACATCGGTCAAAATTTCTACACATCTAACAATCTGCTTTCCGTTAGGTGTTTGTTAGCCTTTGTTGAACCTGCAGGAATTCCACGTAGGGACGACGCCTTGTCGTCCGGCGATTTCCGGGACTCGACGCACCCGGGAGAACGCGGCTTCGACAATCTCACGGGCCGAACCACTTTGTGACGAATAACCCCTGCGACAGTTCTGTCCATAACTAATATGATTCCGCATGTAATCTGCCATGATAAAAATATTTCACTTGACAAAATGACTACAATAAGACATAAAACATGTTTTAATTAAGATTATAGAATATTCATTAAGTCATTCAGAGAGCATCCCATCAAGTCTGGGCTGATCTGTCGAATCCTATTTCACAGCCACAAAGGGCGCCTTTATTGTTCACACACAGCAGTGTTGCTGCCAGTTTGGATAAATGACTTTGTTAATTCTCTGCTCCGCAGCCGGAGGGGAACTGAGAGTCGCCGTCCCAGGGACCTTCTGCCAAGACCGAGGCCTCAAGAAGCAACCAAGCACAGCGTCCAACTTATTACTTCAATTAGCCGGCGCTGGCCCTGCCCTCATCCCCGGCGGGGTACGGTGACTGTGGCACACAGGGCGTCCCTCCGGAAGGGTCTTGCCAGCTCTGCGCTTGACTCTGAGCTCAGAGATGAACAGAAACACACACACACACACACACACGTGGATGCGCCGCCCAACCGTCCGTGCTCACGAAACCCACCTGAAAAACAAAACGCTGCACTCTGGGCAAACAATAAAGATGACTGCGTTCTAAATAACGAAAAAAAAAAAAAAAAACGAAAAGTTCTCCAAATTAAATCTGTGCTCAGATTTTCCCCTTCACTGGGCACCAAAGGCATAGATGGGAAGGCATTACTTTTGTGTCCCAATCACATTTGGTCTCAAGCAAATTATAACACGAAATCCCACGAGCTGCAGGACTTAGAAGTTTAAAGTGTCCAAAGGTTTTGCAAAATTTCTCTGGGTTGGTGCAGGTATGGAAATAAAACTGCTTCCAATTCCCAATTCCCTTGGAATTGTTCAATTTAAGACCAGAACACTTTGCTTGTACATTATAACCTCAGAAAAATCCAACTATAATATAAAAAACTGCT
This sequence comes from Scleropages formosus, assembly GCF_900964775.1. Taxonomy (NCBI): domain Eukaryota; kingdom Metazoa; phylum Chordata; class Actinopteri; order Osteoglossiformes; family Osteoglossidae; genus Scleropages; species Scleropages formosus. The sequence continues at coordinate 5,975,002 of NC_041825.1, read as the reverse complement.
GTTCTTGCACAAAAAAAACTGCTATTGTCAGCATTCTCTCACTATATAAGTTGCCCTTCCTGGATAATATACCTGGGGCAAAGATGGCTTGATCTACTGTATTTACACAGCAAAAAAGGGGGCCCAGAACTTTGTTCTTTAGGGTTAAGGTGCCTGCGGTACTCAAGGTGTGAATTCAAAGCAGACGACATCCCAGAAGTTCATTTCAGAATACAGAATTACATTTAGATGTCAAAATTTGATTATCATAATAGTCATCTGTGACGGACTGGTGTCCCGTTCAGAGAATACTCCTCAGCCTTGCACTCGGTGATTCTGGGATAGGCTCCAGACAACCAAGACCATGACCAGGACAAGCGGTTAATGAAAGTGAGCAAGATAAAATACAATCATACCATGAAATACGCCCATTTGAGTTACAAGAATTCAACTTTATAAGGAGTTTCATGCGATACCCCTACTTTGACTGATGGGGCATGCGAAGAAGCGTGTGGCATTTCTTCGCATTTACGAGGACCGAATTTGGATTTTACGCGCTTCTCAACAGCTGAGTGGCACGAGACCAAATCTAAAATGGGTTCTTCTGCGCAATTATAGTTTGGCTCGTGTTGTGGTGGTTTCTCAACCTCTATTAGTCCTTGTCTGTTAGTTTCACCTCTTATAAACTCAGTGATCATGGTCCCTGTTTGCACTGTCCAAACCATGTTGACTTGTTCCAGTGAGTGTCAATTCATTTTCATTGTTTTCATTGATTTCTTCTCTCTTTACTGTTTAGGTTTTTTTTTTTTTGCATTAAACATTGAATTAGTACATACTGTGTTTGTATGTTTTGTTTGTCAGTGTTTGGACAGTCTATGATATCTCTGAAAGAGCTGAATGAGCTCAATGTACTCAACCATACAGTATTACACAGTAATTAATGGAGGGAAACTGCCTTGATATGCTGTTATGTTGTGTTATGTTATGATAATTACTTCAATAGTAAATATTAGTTACGTTGATTGTGCTGAATGGGATTTGGTGATATTTGAGCAATTTAGTCACTTTTGGGGCTCAGGAAAGCATAGATTCTTTTTTTAACCATTGAAGCAACCGATTTAATGATGTCTTCAGTTTACAAGAATTTACCTTAAGAAGGGTTTTTCAAGAATGAAATACCTTTGTAAGGTGGGGGAACGCTGTATTTTCAGAGACAATGTCCATGAGATCACTTAGTAGGGAGATGTAGGTTTTCTGGGAAAGTTGCTCCTGATGTGCAAATGTTTTAAAATGTTAAATGTTAGCAAAGCGCACAGCTAATGATGAAATAAAATAATAGAAACAAGAGCTCATTTTTTGCAAGTATGACAAAGATATTTCTCTTTTTCTGCGTTGGACTTTCATTCTATAACTGATATCCGTGAGTGAAATTATGACCTAAAATGTAATTTATCGGCACCAGTGCAAACAGGCTGCTGTGCGTCAAGGTCAAACACAGACTGGGAATTAATTTTCAGTGTGAGATAATGGTGTCTCTTAGGTTTAATCTTAGGAAAGATTAGGAAAGATTAGTGTTTTCCACTTAAAAATCTGCACCAATCGTTAGCTGTCAGTTTACCGAAATGTTCGATGACAGTGTGGCTCCACTTAAGTGTGCTTGCGAAGAGTGCTTCCCGAAGGAGGAGACCGTGGTCCCTGAAGTGCCAGCCAACTACACAGGTGTCTATAACATTTTTTCATATTTCATATAAGCTTACATGCTACTTAATTTATACATCAACAATTTTTGAGCAGCTGTGGACGGGTGCTGGTAGCTCTCGTTTAATTTGTCAATAAAGTGACAGAAATAAATTCAGAAAAACTTTTAATTGGGCCAAATTACTACTCACCAACTTAACGAAATCTGTAATAAACCGGGACTGAAAAGAAATTATTAATGTAACTAATGAAGTTGAAAAAGCCCAATGAAAAAGTCACAAGCCATCCAATATTAAAATACATTTAAAATTTCATCAACAAAGTAGCAACTGAAATACATATTTTCCTTTTTTGCTGGACAGCAGAAGAGGAACCGGTTAATTGATTGCATTTCACATTATGAATATGCACACGACCAACACGTACTGTGTGCTGCATAAAAATACCTGTGCAAAAAACAGCGTTGCGTTACCGCTCCCCATAAGACTCCATTTGGACCGTGAAAACTGCTCTAAACCTACTTGAGGCTACCAGAATATTCATGACAAACGCATTTTAGAAACACCACACCTACACTGACATGAGCTGTTACGAAAATCCCTACTTGGATGCTTGTGAGATGCTGGACCCCCCGAAGGCTGAAACTTACAAATCACACACTGTTCACCACATACTGGCCAAATTCCGCACACATCTCCATCCTGAAAATAGAGACCGATAAGTACATGCGACTCAGCAGGAGCACTAACGCCGGTAAAAATGCCGGTCCATCCATTCTGCACTAATGGTCCTGTTTGGCACTATGAAATGTGGTGTGTGAAAAGAGCATTAGTCACAGAAGAGTGTACAGGTGTGCCATACACTGATTCATAACAAGAGGAACCAGAATTAAGTGGGAATTATTAGCCTTGGTTAGAAGTTATATATATCCATCCATCCATATTCATTAACCTCTTGTCCTGAGGGTCACGGTAGTCTGGAGCCTATTCCAGAATCTCTGGGCACAAGGAGGGGGAACATCCTGGAGAGGAAACTAGTCCATCGCACAGTATCCACACACACACACACACACACACACACACACACACACACACACACACACACACACACTATGGGCTGTTTAGCGTCACCAATCCACCTGAATGCATGTCGTTGGACTGTGGGAGGAAAGCCGAGTACCCGGAGGAAATCTATGCAGACACAGGGAGAACGTGCAAACTGCACACACTCCGAACCAGAGTCAAACTTACACCCAAACAGCTTAGGTGCTGTGAGGCAGCAGCACTACTCGCTGATGTAACAGTTTTATATATACTGTATTATATACAGGGGGGGTTGGACCACAGTCCTGCTCTCCAGTGGGTCTGGGGTTTGAATCCCGCTTGGGGTGCCTTGCGGCGGACTGGCGTCCCGTCCTGGGTGTCCCCTTCCCCCTCCGGCCTTACGCCCTGTGTTACCGGGTAGGCTCCGGTTCCCCGTGACCCCGTCTGGGACAAGCGGTTCTGAAAATGTGTGTGTATTATATACCCAATATCAGCTCCACTAAAATAAAAAGGTAGAGCACTGTGCATGAATTCATGACTGGTATAGATAGTGCCAGCCAGAAACTGTGGTATCAAACAAACTAACTGTGCTTCTACAATCATACGTTTGCATCTAAATTTCATCGTCTGTTGGCGAGATGCACTTTTTTCACTCTGAGTTGCTTACTCGCAGCAGGTATGGCCAGGTTCCGATCTCTGTCGGGTCTTGGGTTTGAGCGCTGCTTGGGGTGCCTTGCGACGGACTGGCGTCCTGTCCGGGGTGTGTCCCCTCCCCCTCCAGCTTTAAGCCCTGTCCTGCCGGGTTAGGCTCTGGCTTGCTGCGACCCTATATGGGACAAGCGGTTTCAGATGATATGTGTGTGTGTGTGTGAGTTGCTGACCTTGAGATCGTTTTGGAGAAAAGTGTCTGCTAAACAAATAAACACGTTTTTTTGGGTGTTTTGAATGTCTTGATCATTGCTGCTGCGCAGTATAGGAATAAGTTTTCTTTGAATGAATTTTGTAAAATATTTTTATTAAGAATGTTTATTCTTAAAAAGGAAAGTACAGACCAACAGCCACACACACACACACACACTCAGTGAAGAGACCTACTGTATGTGGAGCTCAGGCAAGTATATAAAGATGTCACAAAAAATTTCTAGAGGGAACTAGTAGCATAGTAGTAAGGCCTACTGCTTTTGGACCCAAAGGTTGCAGGTTTGATTCCCCCTTAGAGCTGTAGTATCCTTGAGCTCCACTAAAACTACCCACGTATATAAATAGGTAAATAATTGTAAGCTGCTTTGGAGAAGAGCATTAGATAAATGTAAATAGTCTCAAACCACAGCCTTACAATTCAGCATCCAACTCCCTTCTTAAATTTAGCTGACACTTCTTTCTAAAAAAACTTGGAACTATTTAGCCACTTATACAGCTGGATAATTCTTACTGGAGCAATTAATTAAAAGCACCTTGGGTAAGACAGCTGGAGGTGGGATTTGAACCTGACTCCAATACACTACCTGCTACTCCCGCCATTGGTGGAAAGCAGGCTATAGTGAGAAAAGGGAATCCAGCGAAAAGCTGCTCAGTCAACCGTAGGAACCAGGTTTTCTCCCTTAGTTTCTCAGCACCAACATCGCCTGCAACAGAGCAAAGCTAAAAAGGTCAGGCTCATCCGTCTTACAGCAAAGCCATTGTTCTCCCCATGAGTGTTCGAATCCCTAGACGTCCACTGGCAAAAGATGAGTGGAGCGCAAGTTAGGATGGAAATCCCAGTACAGTCCAATTAGACTGTTCTACCTAAAATCCCTCTGTTTGGCCTTAAAATACCAGCAGTGTGGCGAAGAGCCGCACATAACCAGGTCGAGCTGGTCTTGAGGACAACCTTGAGAAGCGGGTCTTTCGCGAGAGGGATGGTGAACCTTGTGACCTCATTTCAGTAGTGTAAAAGATCATCAAACTTGTTGGACACCACCGGTCCAGGGGTCAGGGCTTTCATCCATGGCATCTGCAGCAATGGCCATAAATACAAAACTCATTACCACGCTGGCACTGCGGGTGCAAATTTTGAAATCTATCATGGGTAGAGACAGCGCTCTACTGGTGTGTAATTGTCCCGCCAACCATTTTTTGTTCAATCTGAAGAGAATACCTGTAAGGGAGGGGGAAAAAAAAAAAAACTCAATTCCAGCTACATTTATGTTTTAAGGCAATGAGATAAGGGATGGGTAGGAAATATTGGATTTCTCTATTTTCATTTGAGATAGACTGACAATATCACTTTCCCTCATCAACTAAATGAGGCATAAGGAAAAGTTTCCAGCAACTCAGTCAGGGAAAGGAAGGTATCAAAAAGTATTTTAAGGGAAAGCTTGGAAATATATGGAACGTCAGTCAATTCCTAATGTGGCACTTATAAAAAAAATTGACTTTGCTGAATAACACTACATTGGCATCAATTCTGCAAACGCTCCGAAAACCCCATAATAATGGAACGTAAAGGTCCATACAGATGACACGGTGTGGGATGACGTAGATGGTACTAGGTGGAACATCTAAGACCATAGGTCATCCAAAAGTGGGTCCGTAAGCCGGTAACATGACAGTTAATTAACTTTATCCATGGACAAAAAGCCGTAATTTTGAAAGGCAGCACAGGATGCGTGAAGCGCTTTAGGGTGTGTCCACACGGCCACCGGACAGATTTCACTTCTCAGATCGCTCAGACCGGTCCGAAGGTGCTGGATGAACATTTTACAAATCGGCAATGATCCAGCAGAAACGGTCGCAACAAAAGCCGAATTTCATGAATGGCGACTTTCCACTGACTCTGCAAATGAAAAAAAGTAAAATCCCCTTAACAGTTGTTCCGGAACCTGGAGAAAGTAAAGGATTTTCGTGCTTTTGTAATGTTCCAACTATCCTCAGAGGCCTCAGAAATCACCATCCTTTCCAGGGTCTGCCATTAAAATGTGTGTTATTACAGGGGTTTTGTAAAAAATTAAACTTCAGGAGGAATGTATTAAACCAAACCCCTACCTACGCCTGCTTGTCAATCATAGAATAAGTGTAAAATCTCCCACAAACCTTCACAGTCCCGCTTACTGTTTTCCCAGGGATCCACTGGGACTCCATCTGTCCAGTTCTGACCTTTTCTGTGGCATCCTGAACAGGGAGACTTTACAACCACGAACAACTGAATTATTATTATTATCATTATTATTATTATTATTATTATTATTATTATTATTATTATTTAGGTCAAATTAGGGTTAAGGTCATCTGGTCTAGGCCAACTCAAAGGGAGTATCTGTTATTAAACACTGCTAATTGTGTCGAGGACTTTGCTGACAATGGATGCTGTGCATATCGCTGCTTGTTTTTGTAAAACAGAGACGTTAACGTGGGGTGCGTTTTTCTTTTTTTTTTTACATCATGTATTCCAACTTTTATTATTATTTTTATTATTATTAGTTGTATTATTACTGTTGTTATTGTTGTTACCTGTTGACATTTAAAGAAAAATTTAAAAACATGAAATATATGTGTGATCTGCCTAGATAACTGAGTACAAATGCGAATGAACACACGCAACCCCAGTCAGGGAACCGCTCCCCCCGTTGGAGCGCGGACCGGTGCGCCGCTGCACTTGGTGCTGGGATGGGTCTGACGGGAGATTTACGCTCCCTGTCGTACATGCTATTGTGGTGGATTTAAGGTTAGTACACCGCTGTTATTATTACTGCTGCCGTTAATATCCATATCCATCACAGAGGGGTCTGTCCCCCCCGGTCCAAGAGTATCACTGTGTGCGAGTCACGGCTGAGGTACAGCGTGATGTGTCAGCCTCCACTGGGCCTTGTGCAACAATCAGTCACGAGCTCCCCCCTATGACCCATACAGTATATATTACCGCACGGCACTAGCTTTTACCCAACAGCCTCTCTTTAAGACCAACTTGAAG